>NC_140587.1:888062818-890462818 GCF_964204655.1 Triturus cristatus | reverse complement strand
TTAAAAGAGAATCATGCCAGCTGAAAAAGGTATGTGTACCTCAATTAGTAATTTTAAAAGGCTTATGATTGTTTTTATATTGGTAGATGTTTATTTCCCACAGAACTCTTTGATTCCTGAGGTTGCACCATGTTTATTTCTACAGAGCATTTTAATTTCTGAAATCTAGCACAGAACACTTTTAATTTGTGGTCCCCATGAATAATGTTCTTTGGAAGGCAAAGGTGTGAGGGCTATGTCGTGCTTCTAGGGATGGAGCATCTGCGGCTCCAAAAAGGGGCTTCAAACTTGATACCTTTTACCTCACCTTCTCTAAATAGTGTCTTATCCATGTTTTATAATTGTTTTATGAGTTGATGTAATTATTTTAACTAATCAAACATCAATAAACGTAACTTCAATTCAACTCTTGGAGCACCGTCCCCTCGAGACAGCCTCCATCAATCTTGTATCCTCGAACCTGGTTTATCAGCTGGCACTGCCGTGCTCTCATTGCCTCGACTATGACCATCTTTTTGCCATTTAACACTTCAACTATTCCAGCCCATTACACACTCATCTGGCTAGTGCACTAAATAGCAGCTTCTAGTTTTGGT
This sequence comes from Triturus cristatus, assembly GCF_964204655.1. Taxonomy (NCBI): domain Eukaryota; kingdom Metazoa; phylum Chordata; class Amphibia; order Caudata; family Salamandridae; genus Triturus; species Triturus cristatus. Next base: position 890,462,222 of record NC_140587.1, on the reverse strand, counting down.
ATTGCATCTGTCTTCAAGGACACTCTAGCAATTTCAGTTTTGAATAAGAAAGACTTGAGGCTTCTGTGCTCAATGTCCCCCCACATGGATTCAAATTTCTTATAGTAAATCTTGTTTGCTAAGATTCATTAAGGGCTCATACCGGAGGCTGATTGAAAAGCATTTACATATGTTTGTTTGAGTGATTGTGTTCTTGTTGCAGAGTACCAATCATGACTGAAGGAGTGCACTTTGCCAATAGAACTTAAGTGGACCTGCTCAGAAAAATTACCACCAACGTGCCATCCTTTTCATAGGAGCTGCAGGTACAAGAGAACCATCTCTCTCTCTCTCTCTCATTACCTCCAACCCTCCTTCTCCACCAGGCTTAACCCTTGAGTGGAAATGGTGGTAGATCTTCGCTTCCACAGAAGTCCTTGAAATTCAGATGAGTGCTCTTTGCTGTGACAGAAAGCCACATCCACACATCCATAAAGAAATGTCTTCCCATGGAAGATAGCGTCTGAGATCTCCAATTGACTCTCAAGATTTGTCCCAAGCCATTTCTGAAAATACCCTGTCTGCAGCGGATACGGCCCGAGCCCCCTCCAGTGTCTAAGCAGAACAACAAAACTTTTGTTGGGAGAATCAGGTCCTGAATTCAGAAATTTACAGAAAGAAGCCTAAGACTAGCATTTGGCCTGGGAACAAGGAAACAATACCTAGGACCCCACCTATCATCCAGCTACTGGCTGCCTTAATAAATACTAGTCCCATACTGCAGAGAGGTGCGCCAGTGTGAACCTCAGGGAACACTAGCTCCACAATGAATGTGACTTGTGACATACCTGCGGCTGCCTACATTTAAAACTGGCTATAGTTCTGGGTGGTGGATTTTGTATTTGGTCTCCGATTCAGATCCTAGACTCCACAAATGGCCCTTGTCTACCTCTGTCTCCAGATACTATATGCTTAGTTTCAGACCTATTGCTAAACATTATCTCTTGTTCTAGATATATCATACCACTGTTCCCATTCTATACCAACATTTCCATTTAGTCTGAGTTTCTTTAACCTTGTATTCATTTAGATTTTCCTTATATCCACACTCTAGTCTTTCATGGTTGGTTTCAATGCCCTAAAACTCACACTTTAACTAAAATCATAAGTTAAATGGACTCTTTAACCTCTGCCTCATTCATAATATTAGATTCTCTCTTTGGTCCTTAAGGATTCTTCAGCTTTCCCCATGACTTACTGTTTGGGTTTGTTTTATTATGACCTCACTTTGAACATATCATTGAGGGCGCTAGTATGCCATATCATTGACCCTTGGTGGTTCTTGACATTCACTGGTCTTAAGTCCTTTCTGTTTTTTCTCTCTGGTGAATCTTTGGGGCTGATTCACAGAACTAACTTAAGACAAAATCCTAAACTTACTACTTTTGGTATTCACAGAAGTTTGGATTTTGTCTTAAGTTTGTCTTAAGACACACTTAAGACAGACTTAAGACAGACTTAAGACAGACTTAAGACAAACTTAAGACAGACTTAAGACAGACTTAAGACAGACTTAAGACAAATTTAAGACAAACTTAAGACAGACATAAGACAGACTTAAGACAAACTTAAGACAAAATCCTAACTTAAGTCTGGTTTAAGTCTGTCTTAAGTCTGTCTTAAGTCTGTCTTAAGTTTGTCTTAAGACAAACTTAAGACAAAATCCTAACTTCTGTGAATACCAAAAGTTGTAAGTTTAGGATTTTGTCTTAAGTTAGTTCTGTGAATCGGGCCCTGAGTGATTACAGCCCACTGCCTCCGAGTCCCATCTGGCTTGTAGCCCCCACCCCCTTCAGACTCCCCATGGCCTTTGTGTCTTTTTCCTAGAATCACAAGGCTCCATGGTCCCATCAAAGAAAACGCCCTTTCCATTCCCCACTCTCAGGATCCCCAATTATTTAAGCATCACTTTCCGGGATGATGCCTATTCTTAGTCAATACTTCAAATACCTGCACTGATCCTTACTCCCTATTGATTTCTACTTGCTCCCTCGTTTACCTAGGTCCTCATGGTCTATTTTGCTCCTGGGGCCCATGATATTTTTGCAATCGTACTCCTTTGCTCATCCTGGATCTGGTCTTCTGACCCTTGTTCGAACTGTCCTGGTCCCCTTTATAGTGGTCCTCCTGAGTCTGGTTTCCTGTTCTTCTCCTCTAGCTATTTCAGTTGTCATTTTACAGCCTATTTATTCCTTACAATTCCGGTATGGAGTCATCCTGAGTCTGACACTCATGGACCTTCTAATTCAGACTCCAAAAAGTCTGAACTTCTCTGTTCTTTCCATTCCTTACCTGTCCTCTTGGCCCTGGTGACCTAGTCCTAGTCCTCCTCAGCTTCTACCTTATAGTGCTGATACCACGGGTGGTGAGCCCGTTGGTCCTCCTGGCCCATCCAGTATCCTGTGTCCTGGTCTTCCAAGGCTTGGCTCTCCTGTTATTGAACCTCCTGGCCCTGCACTTGTTGGTCCTGACCCACTTGATCACATTTCTCCTTGTTCAGGTCCCCGTGAGCCTGGTTATTTTGGTCCTCATTTTCCAGACCACCCTTGTCCTGTCCCCTGTGGCTTCCTGGCTGTGACTGTCCCTGTGCTTCTGATTCTCCTCACCCTCATCCTCATAACCCAGGGCCAGGTTAACCTGCCATACTTGGTACTCCATGCCCTGGTTCCATGGATCATGATCTTCTTGGCCTCCTCCTGGACCTGTTTACAGTCCTCCAGTTCTTTATCGTTTTGGTTTGCCTAATCCTCATTGTTCTGTTCCTCCTGGTGCCTTCGATCATGGTTCCCCAAGTCTTGGTAGCCCCTGTCCTTCATATCCTGGTCTCTGGGCCCCATAGTCCATTGTCTTCCAGGTCATTTCTTTTCCTTATAGGTCTCCTGATCCTTCTCACACTGGTCCCATTATAAACTAGTTAAATTTCTCCTTGTCCTGTTTCTTCTCTTCCATTTGTTTCTGGTACTCTACGTCCTTGTCACCTTGGTCCTCATGGATCAGGTCTCCCTGGTTCTGGTCCTTCTTTTTTTAAATTAATGTATTTATTTTTATTGAGCTGAAAAAAAAACCCCAAAGGAACACCAATTGACTTATGATATTAGAACGGAAAACTCATTTTATACAGGTAATAGTCATGTAGACCCTAGCAGTGATCTGCACCTAATCATAGATTATACACAATGCATAATAATTAAAGCACAAAATGCTATCAAAGTTCACAAAAATGTCTTAACATAATAAGGCAATTCCTTAGAGCTTTTTATAAGAAATTGTAAAGTGCATACAATTGAAAAGAACCAGCTGTAAAACAATTGAACCGCTGTACAACCGCCTCTACTCTCAATCTGAAGTGTAAATCCTGATCAATAGCATGTGCAAAGAGCAATTGAAAGTGTTACTATTCCAATCCTATGTAAATACATTAAATTGAGAAAGTGCAATAGTGCTTCATAAAGTGCAATCGTGTGTAGATACATTCAGCGGCAAAAAGTGCACTAGTGCTTTGAAAAGTATTTTTACGGATGTGGGCAGATTCTGATTCAGGGCATCTATGTATACAGGAGAACAAAAATTACTAGAATTTACATGATTTATTACAAATTGATGTTGCAAGCTAAAAACCAGGCCACTATCTAAGGACGGGTATAAAAATTTTAACTGCCTTTACAGCTTATTTCCAATGTTGCCAGATGTTATTACATCTTTTTAGTCCCCCTAATCGCTTTGCATATGCCTCTTCAAAGATCATAGTGCAGGATATTTTATTCTTCCAGTCAAAGACTGTCACGACCTTGGCAGTCCTCCAATTCTGGAGGATAGAAGAGCACGTGATGGTCAAAGCCTAAGATATAAAATATGGTTGACCATTTACTAGTTGTTGACTCCTTTTAGAAGCACCAAATAAAACTAGGGAAGCATCTGGCAAAACCGAGCAATTAATAGCCTGACCAATAGCCTCAAACACTTGCCCCCAAAGATTTGTAAGATGCGGACATACAAAAAACGTGTGGAGCCCTACCCCTTCGCCTGGCTGATGACAACAAAAACAATTGTTAGAAACCACAGGATACATTTTATGGAGAATTTCCGGGGCATAGTACGCCAATCATCTTGACAAGAATGACATTCTTTTGAAATTAGCTGTCCAGAGAGATTTATTACCTATCTCTACAACTAATTGCCAGTTTCTCACTGATATACAAACTGTTTTTTTCAGATACCCTGGAAAAAAATCAGCTAAGTCAAGCTTCACGGGATGATCCTTCAACAATCAGTACTAATTTCAAATTTCCCGACATTTTGCTCATACTGAGAGTACTGCTAATCAATTGGGGCTCTTGTATTTCGTTTTTAAAACAAACCTGAAAAAAGTAATTGTTCTTGTAAAAACATAAAAAATGGTGGTTAAATTGAGGAACACTCCTTGCTATTAATTCTTCCATTGAAATGTATTTCCCTTGCCTGATGAAATAAACAAAAGTTTTGAAGCCTAACCAGTTCCAGAATATAATCTCATGATCTGTCAAAGAAAGGCCTAGATAGCTGCCCTCCTACAATCGCACAAAAAATCTGTCAAAAGGCGATATTTAAGATTAACCCATGGCACTCATCTGACCATGGATATCGCAAAGAAAATTATATATAGTTATTTTTGGTAGTGTCGCTATTTTTATAAATACTGGTAAGTTAGGCTCTAATTCCTCAATCAACGTCTTTAAAAAAATCGAGTGCCCCGCTTTCATTTAAATAGCGAGAGAAAACATCCAATAAAGCGGCCTGATAATAAGTACACATATTGGAACACGCCAGATCTCTCGAGTTGTAGAACCCCCAGTTTAACTTTAGCCAATTTTTTGTTCCAAATAAAACTCCTGGAAGAAGCTGTTAGAGATTTTAATTGGGACATTAGAGAATACAAATATTTGCATGGAAAGACCAACATTTTTATCATAGAAATACGGCCCATTATAGTCAAAGGGAGCAAAGACCACAGTAGGAGAGTAGGATCTGCACTTATGTTGCCCCCACTTTTTTTCTGATGTTTAGACTGGTTTCTGGCTATAGTCTGACTGGGTCCCTGCTAATCAGGGCCCCAGATACTTTGTTCTCTCTAAACAACTTGGAGTTCATATTAGATGCACTACTGATTGGATACTTTGGTACCTTATGAGCCCCTAGTATATGGTACCTTAGGTACCAAGGGCATGGTACTTCACACGCCTACCAGGGGCTGAAGCATGTATTATGCCACCCCTGGGAAGCAGACTAAATCTGACACCACAGGCCTGCTACTGCAGCCTGGGTGAGGTAGTGTTAGCACTCCTCACTGAGGTATAGGCTCCCTATATCTCACCTTACACAAACATATAAACCTATCAGTCATCCCTAAGGCAGGCCCTAACAATCCTGAGGGCAGGGGTCTTGGTTTCCATGTGAGGGGGTGCCTCTACCTGAGCAGGGCCCCTCTGCAGCTCTCAGAGTCTATTCTCTGTGGCTGTTTGTGGATGTGGTTAAACCATATACTCTTAAGTGCATTATAACCTAGCGGTAAATGCTAACTTTGGGATGGCTGCATCAAAACATGTCGTGTTTGGTGTCAAACACTTTGGAATCATACCCCCCCCACCAGTAACTGGTGTGGGAGTATGCTCCCACCCTTCTAGAGAGATAGACATGTACCCACTGTGGAAACACGGTAGAATCCTGAAGAGCCCTGGCATCACAAAATGGATGCCACCAGCACAGACACTGGGCTGCCCTCATGCTGCTGACCGAAACTCGCAGTGGAGGAGGCCCAACAATAGGCATCCTGTCACAGGGAGGTGTAACCACCTTCCAGACAGGAGTTAGGGTATTGGGGCTGGGTAGGTGCACTCCTAGAGTGCTTTGAAGTCCTGCACTGGGGGAGCAGTAGGCTCCTCTGTGCATATGCCAGCTCAAACCGGTTCAGGGGCTACCAGCTCCTGCTCTGGCGTGAAATTGGATAAAGGGAAGTGGGTGTAGCCACCCGCTCCCCTGACCCTCCCATAGGAGTGGTCATAGAGCTAGTCCCTCCCTTCCTTGTAGTATAAGTTAGGGAACCCTTGCCATTGCAAACTAGATATCCCTGGATGACGCTCTGAAGAAGAATCCTGGACCTTCGATGTTCCGCTACCTTTGGAAGACTGAAGAATCTCCCTTGGAGTCAAGGAGTGACTCCCCTGCTTGACAGGCACCAAACACTTTGCATCAATGGTCACAAACTTTCCAGCTCCCGCTGGAGTCCGAAGTCCCTGCAGCCCCGGAGGTGGATTTCCTGACTTCTCAACGGCCATTGTGAGTCCCCAGCAAAACTGAGGCAAGTGGACCCCACGAGTGATGAGGAACATCAATACCCAGGTACCATGAACTATTGTTGAGTGCAACCCCTTTACGACGTTCTACGAACTTGTGCATTGGACCATGTGTGGTCCAAGCCTCCAGCAGGATTTCTCTTGAAAATCAGAGGCCTACCTCATCCCGAGTGACTGTGGGCTCCTGTGAGGTGAATCCTCCCAAGGCGTCTTCGCAATCCCTTGCTGGTTGGCTTGTGGGTCACTGCAGACTTTGTGGGACACTCCAAATCCAACTCCTGGTTGTCATCGACACCTCCTGGACCTCGTGGCTGAAGAGTCAAGACACCCGTGATCACCTGAAATCACCCGACTGCTGTGGGCAACCATCTTCCTGGCCCCGAGTCACTGGCAAGTGACTTTGAACACTGTCTCTACTGCTTTCAGGTCTTCTTTCTTCAGAATCCAGCCTTGGATTCCACCGGACACTTCTCCTGTCTTCACAAGCAGCAAATCTTCTTTGGCTCCCATTGAAAACGACGTCGCGACACGACACCAAAAGACACCTATGCACCCGGCTTCCCTGGGTGAGGTAACTCGAGTACTCTGGTGCTCCTGTGTGTGTTGGCTCTAGAACTACTTACCCTGTAAGTGACTTGCTTGTAGACTCTCCCGAAGTATCCTAAAACTTTAAAATTCCAACCGCGACATGCTCCATTGAAGTCTATTGGGATCCGCGGCTGTGTTCTCACACTGCATGCGTCTCCCGTGGGTCCTTTACTTACCTGCCTTGGGTGGATTAGTGAGGCCCCAGCACTTCTGAAGACCTTAGGCCTTCTCCCTTCTCAAGTCGTTCTTCTTATACCTCTTTTTTAGTATATGGTCTGGTACGCCCCTAGGGCCCCAGCCATATAAGTGCTTAATTTGTTGTGAAATGTTAATTTGTGCATATGTCCTTGACTTCTAATCTCATAAGGAGATTAGTAGAGTGTGTCTAGTAATAAATACATATATATTTTATACATATACCTGTGTGGTGTTCTTTCATTTAGTGATTCAAGAGATTATAAGGTAAAACAAGCTGCTTTACATTCCTCTGAGACTTATCCTGAAGGCTGCTCTACACAGCTACCACTAGGATAGCTTTCTTTAAAAGGTTGTCTTAAACCTATCTACCATAAGAGTCAAATTGTACTGGTGCAAGGTGGCCACTTCAACTAGTGACCAACATATACCAGGCCAACTTCTCACAACCACCTATCTAGCAATCCCTTTATTTTCCATAACATTTTTCCATAGTTCAGGTGGAAAAGGCTAGAAACGATATTTGTAGCTCCTATACCAAGATATTTAATTGGGGACGCCATCCTTGCCCGAAGCTGTAGTGAAAGCAGGTGGTCATCAGCTGTCACATTAAAAAGCAGTAATTCTGTTTTACTTTGATTTGTCTTGTATCCTCCAATCTTAGTGAAGTCTGTAATTGTCTGTAAGGATCATTTCAAATTATCCTCATCGGGCTGGAGATGTGAAATCAGATCATCTGATGTAACCGCCACCTCTGTTGTACAGTCACGTAGCAAAAATCAGGTCGCACGAAGATGTCACATCCCTTACTTTTTCGTGGCCTATCTGGCCTAGCCAAATCGTATAATGCTTCCCGCAGCAAATAGTTGTTCAAACATATCAGAATTGCTCTAGGCTTTTCCACAGTGGCCCCTGGCTTGCGTTTCTGCACAAAGGTAAATCTGTGTGCCCTCATAATTTCAACATCCCAGTTCCAATCTTTTAATCCGGGAAGGCCTCAGCAAATAATTCAACCACAAATCGTCGAGTATCTTTCCCCTCTCTACTTTCCGAAACCCCTAAAACACAGAGGTTATTTCTTCGCGCTCGATTTTCCAGATCTGTCAGCTTCCAGTCAATATCTTCCTTTGTTTTCTGCAGTGTAGTAATTGAAGATTTTTTCTGTACCAGTTGGTCCTCAACGACAGATATCCACTCCTCTACTTCATGTTCCCTGGTTGCTACCTCCGTGCAGGATTTAGCAATGTGACGCACAGAGTTTTGTAACTTGCGCACCGCCCCCTGGGTCCGAATCCCTTCAGCTTTAGTTTCTTCCCTATGGGCCATTAATACCTTATAGATAGTCATTAAGGTAATGTCGTCCTCTGGCTCCGAATAAAAATTTCCACTTGGGGTTACTTGGTCAGGTTGGAGACTAGATGAATTCTCCCATAGGGACTGATTAGCCACACTCGATTTATCCTTTAATGGCGGATTCACAGACTCGTACATTTTCTGGACAGTTTCCTGCAACTCTTGATTCATCATAGAATCTATACTTAGTACATCTACTTCTAGTTGCGACCTACCATCATCAGGCCAGTCATCTATATTACTCCGTTTTTCACTATCATTTTCATTCTTCGAGGTCATAGAAACATCGGACATAGAATAGAACTGTCCCCCTGAGCCAGCGGACTCCCCATCATTCATTAAATCTATTACTGAATCCATGACGTTCTGGGGTAGCGATACATTTGGCCGTAGCCTTGGTCCAGGTGAAGTTATATCCGCTCTGTCTAGCTCAACTCGTGCACCTATATCCGAACAAAGTTCAGAACTGTCAGTAAATGGTATTGGAGAAACTGTTGCTATACTTACAGCAATTACATTGTTGCTTGTGGGAACAGACATAGTTTGTTTGGGAGGCTGCATATGAGATACATCTTCAGTATTGGAACGAGGTACAGCCTTTTTTTAAAAATATTTCTGGAACTATAAGTTCCTTCATACTACTTGCCTGTTGTTGATGTCCTCGACCAGACTGTGCACCTTCAGCCCCGTTTTCCAACTCTCCTCTGGTTTGTTCAAAACGAGTTTGGCCACCGGTGTTACCAGCATTCACCTCCGGGGGGCCCGAAGGTGCCTCCAGCACTCCTCCACCTGCCCCCTCGATCCTCGTTGTAGCCGCTGAATTGACCACCCTGGCCGCACCTCTTGCCTTTGTCCCCTTTCCTTTCGAGGCCATTGAACCTCCAGAATCAGCAGACTTCGAAAAGAGATAAGAGAGCTTCTTCGGCGCCTGCACTCCCTCCGACAGCCTCGCCTCCTCTGCCGCGAGAGCAAACAGCGAGCCGCGAGCACCGAGCAAGACGCCCAAAATGCCATGGCAGTTACTGGTCTCGATGCCTGAGACGCCGACACACGGTAGCTCCACTCCTCAACTCCTCCGGTCCAATTCTCACTCCTGCCACTGCTCGGAGCACCAGTGCGAACCCACGTATAAACACCACCTCTGCGGTGTTATGCCATATGGAAAAGGTTGCCACTTAATCCCCTCTCATACTGGAGTGGACAGTCAACAGCAGGTATGTCAGTTGCTGGCGCTCGGGCGGGTTCCAGTGGGAACGCAACTCACAACCTCTCACTCGGCCACAGCTGCGGCTGCCATCTTGCCTGGCAATATATCGATTAAAGGAACACCAATAGAATAGAAATAGTATTTTCTCTTAATTACCTAGGCCTTCTGCTTGATGCTAATGGGTTTTGGGAGAGGCTAATTAACCAGAGGACACAAAAGATGGGGGCAGCTTGTGAAATGATATTCAGGGTTGCTAAAAAGCTAGCGCATAAACCAATCAAGGAGATGATTCAGTGGTATAGAAGCAAGTGCCTATCTCTTGGTGTTTATGATGCAGGAGTACTGGGATACACTGCTGTAGGGAAGTTACAGGTAACAGAAAACAAGTTTTAATGTAGACTCTTAGCGTTACCCAAACCTATCTCAGGTTTTTTTGAATATGCAGTATTGGGAATGGGATTTCTGGAGGATTTTATCACTATAGCTCCCTTACTACTTTGGGTGAAGTTATGGAACACTCCTAGGGCTGGTTTTTCGAGGGAAGTTTTAAAGGATTGTTTTCATCTTGATAATATATCTGCTGTTCCATGGCTGGCTTATGTTAAAAATGCTTCCCATAACCGTGGCCTGAGTGCTCTTTTTAATTCTCCCACAGGCATAGGCACTCAGAATAAAGATAGGGTTAAGGAATCTTTGCTTCCCAAAGAGAAGAGATCAGAATTGAAAAATCTCTTAGATCGAGTTTAATCATCAGGTAAATGCAGACTTTTAATGCTCCAGGCACAAAACATAATTTAACATGGTCTGTTAATTTGCAGCATATATTTTGCTTGATAAAATATTTTTCTTCATTTAGTTGCCTTCCCCTTGGCTGGCTCCTGGGTTGATTCTCTTTCTCATTGCCCTTGTGATGCCGTCTCTACCCAATCCACAGTGCACTTTATGTTGGTTTGCACTTTGTACTGTTCGTTAAGAGTTCAGTTTTTACGTCCAATTCTTTTGCACAAGCACTTAACATCATATAAAGAAGGCCAGGGATATTTGGAATCCTTAGCTATGGCAGAAATTGTTGCGCTGTACTTAATCATATTATTGCAGCTATGAAGCTAAGAAACAATTATGATTCCTAAAACATTTAAATTGTAAATGTGGTGCTTTGTTTCCTGTGTTTTTGAATTTAAGATTTTAATGATTGTAGTTTTCTTGTTTTATTGCTTATATAACTATGAACTTTGCATTTATTGTGTGTGCTTTTATGACCATTGATTTGGATGAATGAAGATCATTGATTGATTGATTGATTGACTGGAAGCTGGAGGCATGCAATCCCTCTTGGAACTCTGTCCCCTGGAGACAGCTCCCAAAAATCTTAAACCCTGAAATATGTTCACTTCACTGGTGCTGCTGTGCCCCAATCACCATAACTACAACCATATTTTCTCTATTTAGTGCTCCAACTATTCTGGCGCATTACACAGACACCAGCTTAGTGCACTAACTTGCCACTTCTAGTTTTGACATCTCCCTTTTCTTCAAGGACACTCTACCAAATTAAATTTGAATAAGAAAGCACAGGCTAAAGGAAAAGGACTTGCTGTGTGAACTAATACGTTAAGCAGAGATGAAGATTTCGAAATCATCTGTGCAGAGACTGAAGGATACACACTGAGAATTCAGTGTAGGGGCCTCTGCTTAAAGGCCCTTCACATGGACTCACATTTCTTACAGTTACTCCTGTTTGGTATGTTTCATGAAGGGCGTGTACCTCAGGCTGATTGTAAAGCACTGATGTATGACTGTCTGAAGTGATGGTGTTCTTGTTGCTGAGTAGCTATTCTGATGGAAGGAGTGCTCCTTATAGCAAGAACTTGAGGGATCCTGCTAAAAATGATTAACACAGACCCATCTCCTTTTCACAGAAGCTCCAGATACACCAGAACCATCAGGTTCTCTCTCTCTATCTCTCTCTCTCTCTCTCTCTCTCTCTCTCTCTCTCTCGCTCTCTCTCTCTTTCTATTTCTCTCTCTCTCTCCTTCCAACTCCCATGCTCCCAGGGTTAGTTACCAGTATCATCTCTTCAGATATTGAGGATTAACCTCAAGGGAAAATGATGGAAGATATTCACTTCTGCAGACATCCTGTGAACTCAGGTGAATGGCCCGTGGTGTGACCCAAGAGGTATGCTCCTTGGGTGGACACTGAGCCCTCTGCCTTTCCAATTGAGGAGTAGGCATGTCTCCTTTCCTTTGACTCAGAAGACATTGTGCACCCAAGATCTTCAGATTAGGTGCCACCCCCTGCAAGTGGCCCAATATGAACAATCACACCTTCTGAAAAGTTTTTAAAAGAAGATGCGCTATTGCCTGTGGGCAGACTGCCTGAGACCCTCTCTATCTTGCAAGGTATCTCAGGCTCTGGATGTAAAAATTGTGTTTCCTGACCAGGCATTCTCACTGATTGAGTACAGTCGGCGTTTTGTCAGTTAAGAAATGTGATGTTTGCCATCTTGGAGGAGAGGGAGTGTTCTATCCTCATGAGCATTGACTAAATTAATGTAACGGGGTTCGGCTGAAACAAAATCCTTTGCTAGAGAATTCCTGCTTGATGACCCCTTCGGTAAAAACTTAAAAAAGCTTTCAGCACCCTTACAGTCTTGAATAAGGCCCAGCTATCCCTGAGGAAAGTTTTTCAACCTGCCCTTTTTGGAAGGGCCAGACGAGGCAGGGGCCCTCATGAAGCTGACCCTTTTCACAAGGTCTCCAAAGAGGTTACTTGGCATGAGAAAGGGTGATTGGTTCAAAAATTCCAAACGAGCAACTGTCTTTCTGTCCCGAGCCAGAGGTGGCCAAGCCAGATATCACAGAGGTGTCAAAAGAGTCAGCCCTCTATTCAAACCCAAGGTTGGCTTTACAAGTAAATCATATTCCTTTATCTCAAGTTGTGCTAGGGAGCAGACTTTGCTGGTTTCTTCACAACTGCCTCAAATTAATACAAGATGCTTCGCTCATAAAAACAGTTAAAGGATTCCACTTTGAGTTTTACTATACCCCAGTTCAGTGCTTTATCACAGACCATTGAGTTTTTTCCTTGAAGAGAAGACATTTATTAGCTTGAAATTCAAGAGCTTTTGGTCTAAGAGGCAATATGTCCTGTTGTACCCCATCCAAGGAGTTTTTGCAGCAACACATTTCTGGTTCAAAAGAAGGGAGACCGTTACAGGCTGGTAAACATCTCTGAGGTGTAAATCAACAAATCCTATACAGACATTTCAAGATGAAAGACATCCATCTTTTCAAGGGATCTTCTAAAATAATCAATTGGATTGTCCTTCTGGACCTCAAGAATGCTTATTTGAAAATCCACATTTTTGCTCCTCCCTGGGGATTCTTGCAATTTCAATAGCGCAAGATATTTGTTCTCTTGTTCGGCCTGTCTTCAGCTCCTTGGTGCTTTACTAAGGAAATTAAACCAGTTGTGGAGACTCTGACATCCAAAAGAGCAACAGTAATTGTCTATTTAGATGATATGATCATCATGGCTCAAAACCCAGCAAGAACCATTGACTCATTTGACTTGAACTACTCATCTGTCACAGGAGTTGGGTTTTGTCATTAACAAGAAGAATACAGTTCCGGCTCTAACTCTATGCATACAGTTATGGGTTTTCAGTCAGACTTTGTGAATGCCCAACTACAGTTATTAGCAAAGAAGATAAAGAATATCAAGAAAGAACTGACATCAATTTTGTGCCAGAATGTACTGTCTTTGAAATTGTTGGCACGGTTTGTGGGACTTATGGCCTCTTCCATTCAAGCCATATTCCTGCGTGCTCTTCATTACGAGGGGAAAGCAGAGACTTAAGATCAAGCATCTTTACAAAGGCTTGTCATATGCACACAACACCACTTTATTGACAGAAGCCAGACCAGAGCTGCATTTGTAGCTAGAACGTATGGATGCCTGAAACGGCAGCCATTTTGGATACTAGCCAAATGTTGTCATTGAATCGGAAAGCAACAGATGGGACCAGAGAGCCGGATTTGGCTCTTGCTCCCCAGAGGGCCATTGGTAATGCACAGAGTTGCCTCTACGCATCAATTGCCTAGAACTCCTTGCAGGCTTCTTTTCCATCAGATCCTAAACACCTCAGAAAGCGAACTGCATCCTTATTTGCATGTACAACTAAAATTTTAAATGTTAGCGGAGGTAGCCAAGGACTTTTACCACTTCTGCCTTCATCATGGGATTTCTGTGAAGGCAAAATATCTGCAGGGTCAAAAAAAACGTGGTAGCCTCCAGGAATTTATGTTTCCTGAAGGATGCCAGTAATTGGAATTTACACCACCAAGAGTTTCAGCTTCTTCAGAACCAGCGGGACCATGTTTAGTTGACAGAATTCTTCAAATGGAGGCAGGACCCTCTAGAAAGGTCAACAGAGGCTTTTCTCCAGGATTGGAGTGGGAGTCTTCAGTATGTCATTCCCCCATTCTTGATGATTCCTCAACTGGCAGCTTATATGAGGATACAGCGAGTGCATCTGATTCTGGTGAATCCAATTTGGAAAAACTCAACAATAGTTCCCAGTTATTCTGGGGATGTCGTGGGACTTCCTGGCAGTATTACCTCATTATCAAGCGATACTGACAGACCTGTTGGGGCAACTACATCCTCTGGTGGTGTTGGGTCAAATGAGACTCACGGCGTGGAAAGTTTCTGGGGTTATTGGTAATTGCTTGGAAGTTCAGAGCAAGTTGCTTTCTACATCAAGCAGACATGGTCTAGCCCTTCTCATGAATGATATTGTTCTTCCTGGAAGAAATGGGCACATTGGTTTAACAAATAAAGAGTGGATCCCTTAATGTAGATATATACTAAGCAATTAACATCCCATCCCCATTGGCCTCAGCAGACTTAGCTTACAGGTCAATAAATAGTTTCTGGTCCGCTGTTTCTAGGGGCCATTCTCAGGTGTCTGGGAAAACTCTTGGGGAACATCCTTTGATATGAACATCAATGAAAGGGATCACTTTAACAAACCCATTGCTTTCTGAATAGTACAGTCTGTGGGATGTAAATGTGATTTTGAGATCTGGACAGATGACCTGATAACTATGATTTATCTCGGAAGCAACTTTCAGCCAAATTGACTATGCCACTATGTTTCATATCATTCAGACAGGGCCTGATTTTCGAGCTTTGAAAAATATTTTCACCTGCAGGAATGTTTTTCATATTTCTGGATGAATTAAGACACATTCAAAATGTATCTCTCACCTCAGTTTTCCTTACAATCTGAAATTGTGTGGTTGTCATTGTCTGAAACCCTACGAAGACTGTACCAGAGATCTTATGACTGATACTAAGGACCAATTGCTTATTGTTTTTGAAAAGTCTTATTGACCAATGACAGCTTTACTTTCCAGGTGGGTAAGATGGCTCATGTCTGAAGCATGTATGGATGGTTTATGTTCCGAGCACATTCATCTCGGGGAGCTAAGGCTTCCAAATCTTATGTCCTGAGATCTAGGTTAGAGGCAATTGTGAAAGTTGCTGATTAGCCTTCGGATTCAGATTGTGGTATGGTTTTAAGTTCTGGTGCATTTTGTATCAGGTAATGAACAAAAGCAAGAGTGGGTTTTGAATGAGATGGTTCTGATAGATTTGTCTGACCAATTGAAGCAGTTGAAGATATTAGGGCACAGATTTATTATTATTTGATGCAGGGTAAAGCAGCGAGAAAACTTGCTGTGCTTTGTCAAATAGAGAGGGAAGGAATGTACCATATCTTTAAAGATATGGCTCATTCCGGTTCTCTCCCTTCACTGGTGCACTGTGTGCTACCTAATGCCAACTCAGGCAGCCTTGTGCCATGAGGCAAGGGTGCCTGCTTTACAGGCAGGAATGTTTTTACACAGGAAGGGACATCTTCCTGCACATAAACAATCCTTAGAGCGTTTTCCTCTTTCTGAGTGTGCTACGGAATCAGAAGAGGAAACAACAAAGATAAATAAAGATATTTCTCCTTGTTGCACCTCTATCAGGAAGATGTACAATTTTGAAGAATTCCCAGGTTTACCGGTCTTAGCAAATTTGTGAATGCACCAAAAAGCATGAGTGAATGCGTGGGAACACCCATGGTCCACCCATGTAATGTCTTCCCAGCACACAGTAACGCAAGTCAGTGACTTGCGCTGTCTTACATTACTCCAATTTACCAATAAATGCAGTGCCATGTTAGGTGACTTAAGGTTTGCATTACCCTAGCATCACCTTGTGTGCCCTAAGGGCAACACAATCTTTTGATAAATGGGACCCTAAGTTGTCAAGTGTGATGTGAAGGATAACATAGCTGCAAAGAAGGAGGCTGCCAAGATGGTGTCTGTCCTATCTGGTCATTGGGGAGGATGGTATTTGGTGGATGGACTGCTTTTTTGTGTTGCAAATCTTTATTATGATATAAAGACAGATGGCGGGTGGGATGCAGGCTGTGTGGGAAAGGAAAAAGGAATAAAGTAGAAAAGGACTAGAGTGCCTAATACATGAATTACACTGTTAGGGCCCGATTCAGAGAACTAACTTAAGACAAAATCCTAAACTTACTACCATTTTGGTATTCACAGAAGGCACTTACTCATTTTGGTATTCACAGAAGGCACTTACACATTTCGGTATTCACAGAAGTTAGGAGTCCTAACTTTAGGACTCCTAAATGCCTTCTGTGAATACCGAAAGTCTTAAAGTTAGGATTTTTCTCAGTTTAGGAGTAGTAAAGTTAGGACTCCTAACTTTAGGACTCCTAAATGCCTTTTGTGAATACCGAAAGTCTTAAAGTTAGGATTTTTCTCAATTTAGGAGTAGTAAAGTTAGGAGTCCTAACTTTACTACTCCTAAACTGAGAAAAATCCTAAATTTACTACTACAACTTTACTACTCCTAAACTGAGAAAAATCCTAACTTTAAGACTTTCTGTATTCACAGAAGGCATTTAGGAGTCCTAAAGTTAGGAGTCCTAACTTCACTACTCCTAAACTGAGAACAATCCTAACTTTAAGACTTTCTGTATTCACAGAAGGCATTTAGGAGCCCTAAAGTTAGGACTCCTAACTTCTGTGGATTCCGAAATGAGTAAGTGCCTTTTCTGAACACCAAAATGAGTAACTGCCTTCTGTGAATACCAAAATGCAAAGAGCAAGGATACATTCATGAACATTCAAAATATCTGAGCAGGCCATTACATATTGACGAAATAGGGAAACAGTAGGAATGATAAAAAATGTTAAGTAATGATTAACAAATCCCGGTACGGATACAAACAGCTTCACTAACCAAACAGATTAAATGCTAAACCTTAAAAGTACGTATGGAGTTACTACAGGTCCAATCCCCCGTAGCGTTTCAAAGAAAAGCGGTTTCAAAGATAAGCGGGATGAAAGCTTAGTGGTCATCCGGGCAGTAGCAAGGCTAAGCATCTGACTTAGAATTTCTTCATTCCGTGTTACGTGACCTTCCCTAGTTCAGGGAGGAAATGAATATCATTATTAGAAGCATCTCGCTGTCAAAGGTGTGCATTGCGCAAATGGCCTGTTTTCTCCCCTCGTTCATAATGCTAGGCCTTCAATCTGTATAGCATATATTCAGCTCTAGTTTGTGAATAAAATGTCCTGTTTCATGTTGGTCTTTTCTCAGTGAGACGTTTCCATTGCTATGTTATGTTAATAAAATTTCTAGAGCGCGACTGTTATCCTAAGGTGTTCTGGTGCTGAGCACTGCCTAATTGGTTCCAGTGCAGTGAAACAACTATAATGTAAATAACCAGGCTTTCAGCCCTCGCCTGACGGTGAGGAGCTCAGTTTCATTTCTAAGGTGGAATGGTAGATTGTTCCATGCTTTTTCGGCAGAGGCAGTGAAACTCCTGCCACCCCAGCAAGCTTTTTTAATTAAGGGAACCATCACCTGTTTTGCTGTCAGAGAGTGCAAGGTTCTTCTGGGGACATACCATTTAAACTGTTGTTTCGAATTATCAGGACCTGTTCCATTTAATGCCTTGAAGACTGTGCAAAGGGCTTTAAATTGGGCCCAATGTTTCACTGGGAGTGAGTGAAGCTGTCTTAGTTCACTCTTAACAGAGACAAACCTAGGTGTACCTGTCAGCACCCTGGCTGCTGCGTTTTGGACAACTTGGAGTTTGTTCATATGTCTCTTTTGGATATTCAAGTAGTGACTATTACAGTAGTCTAAGCGGGACATAATGAGTGCTGTAACCACTGTCCTCAGGCTGTCACCAGAAAGAAGGAACTTTATTTTCCTCAGAGTTCTGAGAAGAAAGAAGCAAGAAGAGACCACCCCCGTTATCTGATCTCCAAAAGTGAGTTTATTGTCCTTAATCACCCCCAAGTTCTTAACCTTCTCAGCTGGTTCTGGAAGTATTCCCAGTTCTTTCGGCCACCAGTCCGGAGTCCCGATATTCATGTTATTACCAAAAATAATAACCTCAGTTTTTCCAGAATTAAGTCTCAAGCAGTTGGACGCCATCCATCCTGAGATGTCTTTCATGCAGTCGTGATATTTAATTCCGGTTTCAGATTCATGGCCACGCTGAAGGGACAATACAATTTGCGTGTCATCCGCAATTTATGTCAATTGGAACCCGAAAGACTTAATCAGGGCTCTCAGCGGGGACAGGTATACATTAAAAAGTGTAGGGCTCAGGGAGAACCCCTGAGGCACCCCACAGGGAAGGAGGAAGGGCTTGGACCTGGCCTTGTCCAGGTCCACTGTTTGCGATCTGTCAGTGAGAAAGGATTTCAGGAGGTTCCAGGCTGTGCCTTGCACCCCATTTTCTGATAAACGGTCCATCAAAACCCTATGATGGACCGCATCGAAGGCTGCCAAGAGATATAACATGATCAAGATCGAGGCGCCTTCTTGGTCCAAGGCCTCTATAACCTCCTCCGATGACTTGATCAAAGCCAACTCTGTGCTGTGTTCAGCTCTGAATCCATATTGGGTAGGATCCAGTATATTATTGGTCTGCGAGAACCTGCTGAGTTGCACATTCAAGGCTTTCTCAATCATTTTTGCCGGTAGTGGGAGTCGGGAAATAGGTCTATAGTTGTTCGGGTCCATAGGGTCAAGGTTTTGTTTTTTGAGCAGAGGCAGAATGGATGCAGTCTTCCATTTTGTGGGGAAAATACCCAAACTTAAGAATAGAGTTGAACAAGGGAGTGAGAGCTGCCCCAACAGTATCTGGGATTTGTTTGATCACAGAGGCAGGGCATGGATCCAGAGGTGAACCTGATCAAATTGACATCAAGAGTTTGATCGCATCTGGTGTCTCTAGGGGAGAAAAGCTGTCTAGTATCGATGTTACGTTAGGCACATTGGGCACCACACTGGAAGAAACTTCATTATGATGAGCCTGATTGAGAGCAAATTATGAAAAAATGGATTCCACCTTTAGTTGAAAAGAGGAAGCGAGATTTTCACATAATTCAGAGCTACTTTGTATTTTGGACGTATTGGGGTTGTGAGTTTAACAAGGGTCCTAAAGAGTTTCTTGGAAGAGGATTTAGCCAAATTATTCTGTTCAGAAAAATACCTGCTTTTGGTGTCCAGACTTTTTTTTATAAAGATACTTGCTTTATAGAACTCTTTATCTACCTTATGGTAGCCACTCCTCCAGAGTCGCTCTAACCATTTCAGACCTGTTTTGCATACTTAATTCTTCTGAGTACCAGGGGGCTGATGGATGGACCCGTTTAGGGGTCCACCATTTTACCGGGGCAAGTTTATTGCAAGCGGCCTCTACCTATTCCGTGTAGGCAGCCGTTGCATCATCAACTCCCTTGGGTAAGTTGCGAGCTGTTGCTTAACGTAGATTTCCTTTGGGTGAGCTATATGTTGTTTCATAAAAGAGGCAATGTCACGTTAGAGGGTCACTTGTTGCTCAGTTCTAATTCAGTTAGTGATATCGGAGTCACGCATCACCAGGCCCCGTATGGTAGCCTTAGCCGTGGCTCATAGAGTTGGTGCAGACTGTACAGACCCTTTAATGTCTGTTAGGTATGTGGTGAATTGAGACTGTAGCAGGCCTTTTCTGTAGGTAGTTTGTAGTGAGAAATATTAAGGTGTCACAGTTTTCTACGGGGCTTACTCAGAGTCCAATCTAGTTGGAGACGTGTAAGGGGATGGTCAGAATGCAACAGTTCCAGGATGTCACTGTGCAGCGTAACAGGTATCACTGCTTGGGAAAGGAGGAAGAGGTCAATCCGCATTGGAGTATATTGCATTGCTAAGTAAAAAGTGTATCCTTTATCTGTTGGGTGGAGAAGGTGCTAGATATCAGTGAGGCTGTGGTCTTCACACAACTCTTAAAAGGGCCCTATCCCTGTTGTGGATAGAATCTAGAGGCCCATTCTGTCAAAAAGGGCATCATGGTCTAAGTTCCAGTTGGTTCACAACACAACCTGTGAGGTGCCCAATTCGGTCAATATTCTACACACAGGAAGACAGTGGATTTTGCCCCCATTGGTGCATATATGGAACCCACCCGAAGGACTCTGTCCCCAATTCATTGTTTCACCAGAGAAAAACAACCCTCCTAATCTGTTCAGGACTATAGCAGTGTACTAGATAGCATCTTCCTTATCAAACTGGAAATTCCATATTTCCTAGGATTAGGGTCTGTAGACCTGTCAGCTGTGTATCAGTGGGGAAACCTGCAGCTGAAAAGGACATGTCCCACCCAGTCCTATTTCAGTTTTTCAGTTTCCACCCTGTTAAGTGCATTTCCTGCCCATTTGGTCCCCAAGTATGAGAGCATCTTTTTCTTCTTAATTTAATTGGTTAAGCCATTTAAATTGTGGGAAATAATCTGTAATGGTTGTGGGGTCATAGTGGCTAAAGCAAAGTGGACAGCGGACGGAGGCGGATACGTGAGTGGTGTGAGAATAAAATTGGTGTACAGGTAGGGTGGGGAAATTGTGTTTACTATGCCTGAAAAGTGGTGGGGGAGAGTGCTCAGGGGTTGGGCAGTCCAATTGAGGGAAAAGGAGCTGGCCTGAGCTACAGGGGGAGGGGGATATGGCAGAGAGGTGGGGAATGCCACAGGGGAAAGAAGTGTAGATGGGATCTCTTATGCCTGACAACACCTATGTGGGGTATGATATGGATGATGTGGAAGCAGGCAGCAAGTAGCTTTTAGTGATGGGTCGTAACCTCTAGATCAACTATTGTGTTATGTGAGGGCAGGGCTG
This sequence comes from Triturus cristatus, assembly GCF_964204655.1. Lineage (NCBI taxonomy): Eukaryota > Metazoa > Chordata > Amphibia > Caudata > Salamandridae > Triturus > Triturus cristatus. The sequence continues at coordinate 890,441,256 of NC_140587.1, read as the reverse complement.
CAGCTGCTCAGTAGAAAGGGTTTGTGACAAGTACTATGAGCCTCACAGCACAGGATGAATTGAGGGAAGCCCAAAATAGGGAACGATGATCCAGCAGGGAGGCAATGCTACAGGAGATAGAATCAATGAGTGTAGAAGTTCAGGCCTGAATTTGTAGGGTCGATGGTCCAGCAGGGAGGCGGTGCTACAGCGGATAGAATCAAAGAGCAGGGGAGGTCAGGCCTGAATATGTGGTGGTCATTGCAAATATATAGAATACAAAATGTCAGGGCTACAGTCTTTGTATGTAAGTAAAAGTGGAGTTCAGGAACGATGGGGGCTTGGTGAAATAACACCAATATGTAATAAGCCAAGAAACAACAAACAGAAAATAAGCACAGCAGACAAAGGCATAGTATATACTCATCAGCACAAACATGTGGCTCAACAATCTCCAGACATGACCATGTAGAAGATTTCAGGTTGGACCTGGATTTGTCTCTGGAAGAGTCCTGGGTAAGTTCCTCCACAGTCCAGATCACCCTTTTCCCTCTGCACCTGCTTCTTGAAGTCAAGATCCTGCGATCTACTGTGGCATGGAGGGGGTTGCCCAGAATGTTGTGACCGGGGGGGTCTGTTGTCCTTTGATTATGGTGGTGCGGTGTTCATCCGTCGCTCGTCCAGGCTGTCGAGGAACTGGGCCAGTTCCATTGGGTTGGGGGTGTCCCTGGAATTCCAATCAATTGTGATCTACATTGTGGCCAGTTCCAGGAAGCCATATGTAATATCACATTTCCAGAGTTGGAGTCACAACAGCAAGAAGGCATTCCTCTCTGCGTTGGTTTCCACAGAAAAATCTGCAGTGATTTCAATCTTGTGGCCTTCCACTGTCAACGGGTCCTATTTCTGGGTTATCATGAGAACTTGCCTGGCTCTGCTCATGGCGGAGGAAGCAGATGATGATAGGTCAGGTCTGTCTGTCATAGTTGACTGTGGGGCACATGTCCTTATCCTGTGAGCTCTTTGCAGTTTGAGTGGTGGAGAAAAGGTCACATTCAGTAGATGATGGAGAAGTTAAATCAAGAAGCCTAGGACATTGTTACCTTCCATTTTGTCCAGGATCCCATAAAATTAGACATTATCTGACCTGAATCTATCTTCTAAGTCGATCACTTTATGTTTCAGGTGTCTGATGTTGGGACCCTACTCGTCAGCAATATCCAGCTGTCCTCAAAGAGATGTCAAGCTGGCATCCAAGCCATCCACTGTGCTAGAAAAGGAATCCATATTTGCATGCAATGTCTTCATATTCAACATGAGATCTGACATCTTTGTGTCCATCCATACTAGTTGGGAACTCAGAGCAGAAATTTCCTTTAGGATAAGTCCAGCAACACTTCCTAGCTGACTGCAGTTGCAGAATGCCGGCACTCCCCCACCACCTCTGTGAACAGCAGTTGGCTAGTCGCCCTACCACTGCCCATATTGACAGTAGGTGAAGGTGCAAAGTCATGATGCAACAAGGAATCACTGGCACTCAAGTAGATTATTCAACGTGAAGAGACATGTGCACTGGACCTCCAGGAGATCCGAAGATCTAGAGGTGAAACTCAAAGGAGAAAATCTCTATGGATTGAGAGATGGAGCGGAGCTAAAAGCCAGATGACCATTAGCAAAGCTGTCCAAAGTTCTAGAAGCAGTGGTGTATTAATGGGGTGGCACAGTGATCTATGGAGAGTGTCTGAGCAACTAAGGTCTTCCTATACTGCAGTAGGTCACCGTTGGTTGGGCAGGAATGAGGAGTGAAGCCAGCAAGCCTCATCAGCTAGGGGCTGTGCACCTCTTGCCTGTGGTGTATCCATCCCAAGGATCCCCATGCATAAAATAGATGATGGTTGTAGACGGATGTCCAGCTCACACTGTCTGTTACTCATGCTAGGAGTATTGGTGGTGCTGAGATGGCGCCTCAAATTTCTCTAAAAGAGCATGTGGGAAAGCTCAAGCTAAGACTCCCTCTGGGATATCCAGAGACAACGGTGTCTGCAGTCCACTTGCAACAGGTACTCACATAGGGGGTAGGACTCCAACACATGTAACCGGATAGTTCACGTGCCCGACGAATGGAAGAAATCCTGTGTCAGGTCCTTCGGCCACTGCAGGCAAGAAGCGATGCCACTAGGCCATGGCTGGCACCCAAATACAAGTCCAGGATGTAATGTCCAAGGGTTGGGGGGCACCACCGCTGCTTTTGTGGGTTCCCCTGAGAGGCATGAAAAGGCTACACAGGGTAGCCTAACCTCCATTCCACTGTGAGAACAGAAATATAGGGAAAAGCATGGGACCAAAATCCACAGCCCCACAGGTTTACAGAATGGGGAGGCAAAGGAGAAAGATCCGCCTTCTGCCACAGCAGGAAAGTGGGTTGCAAGACTTGTGCAAGCTCAGGTGTTAATTGGCCCTTTAACTGCCTTGTCTTCCCCTGTAGTCACAGGCAATTTTTGGAGCCGGCTCATGCTCCCAGAGTCAGCAGAGCCAGCAGGCCATGAAGATGGTGTGCTCAGCATCCGCCGAGGTTGGAGTCCCCGGAGTCCACTGTGGAGCATGCCCTCACAGACTAAGGACTCTGTCAGACAGTGGCAGGTAGGTAGAAGTGGTAGGAACTTTCTGGTGTTAGCCTCACGTTCCTGTGGGTCTCAGAGCTCTAAGCTGAGGTGATCAGTGTTCAAACTCCTGGACTGGACTGCTTATGTTTCCCTTATCGTCATAAGATATGTAATTGCGTTTACTGTTGGTTTTATTGGCTATGGTTTTGATACAGTAAAGAAAGAAAAGCATAATCCTCACCTCCCTGTCCTTAAATAGCATTGAAAATTCTTGACACAATAGAAAATAGGCAACCTTGAATGCAGGAAGATGTCACATCCCAGGTCTTCATGAAACAAGTCTCTTGTTCATACGTGCCATTCAGGATTAAAAACAACAGCAGTTATGAGGCCTTCAAACAGAAGGGTCAGATGTTGATGGTCCACTGTACAAAACTCAACCCATTGAACATGAGTGTCCATCAAATATTTGTCATCTATTGTTTTTATATGGACAGTACAATAATGGTGTTCATAAAGGATGGCATTACAAGAGTGAGAGCCAGCTGACCCACTGCTCCATGACCAGCAGACGGTTTGCCAGCCAGGAAGGAATGGGTCAACTGCCACCTAAGGGGTGAGTCAGCTGCCAACTGCCCCTCTGCCATGTGTCCAATTAGAAAAAGAGTACAGGAACTGGCGGCAGGAACAAGGGTGGGGGAGCTGTTGACACAATAAATGCCCAACTGTGACCCACATAATGCTGTGTACTATGCATGACACCTACAACTTGTGGATGGTGTGACTGTGACACCCACTTGTGCACCCTGTCCCCAAGTGGAAGCAGGGCACAGATACAAGAGGCAGACAGGCAAACCACCATTTTGCTGTATAACATTTTTGTCGCTGTAAACAAAATCCCCTGTTTCAGCTGAATAAGCTATGAACACACTACTATGGTACAAATATTTAGAATTCATTTTAGAATCTTCAGTACATTGGGAACTTGTATATGAAAACAACATATGTTATCTGATAGCAGGTTTTAGCATAGTGTTTTAATAAATGCTAATAGGTTTCACTCACGTGGATAAACAGAGGAGTTATGCATCTGTGCATATTTGCAGCACTTCTACTGAATACATATGTCAGTGCAAATATTTAACAAACATTTGGCACTGTTAAATATACATAATACTTTGAAATGATGTGTGATTCAAGTAGATGCCGACAAAGCGAAGCTTATCCCACTTAGTAAGGAAAATTAACATCCACTGTGTAGAAAATAAGATATGGGGATATTATAGAGTGTTATTTCAATTCTGCAAGCCGGAAACAGCTGGAGGAACAAGCTATCCTGAGATCCATAGAAAAATGATACATGTTGACCTAAAAAACTGTGGGGCCTTTGTACAAGGGATTGCGCCACTGGCGCGTCACTTTTTAGGACAGTCTGGTGTCACAATGCGCTCCCACAGAATTACAAAGTGGTGCTAAGCCACTTTGCATGGCCTAACACCGTTTTGTAAATATCATGCCCTTTCACTCAGGTACCTGCAGGAAAGGAGCAGGCAATGGGTGTTGCTGTGGGTGTGCACCACAACACCCATTGCTTTTTGATGTTGTCCCAGGTTTACAAGGATCTGTAAGTCTGAGGGAGCGCCAAACACTAACGGTACTGAAAAGCAGGCGTTAGAGCAGTTCAACAAGGAGAAATACTTTTATTAGTACACATAGAAGGAGCAAATCGCCTTTAATGATAGTTTCTATACAGGAAGATTTCCCTTTCAGCACATAACAATCATCCCTGCAATGCAGGCCCCCTGGCACCATGGCGCAAGGGTGTCTGTGTTGGCCCTAGGTAGCTTTTTTAGTGCCAGGCAATGGAAAACAGAAGAGTGCTCCTTATTCTTGTGAATATGACATATCCCTGCGTTTTTTAAATGGCACGGCGCTGCTAAATTGCTTACAGCCTTGCGCTGCGTCTTTTCTTTGTGAAAATACCCCTGTGTATTTACAAATGAAGCACAAACGACAGAATGTCGATGTGGTGGCTGCAACCAGGCAGAGCAAGAAAAGTCGTGGGTAAAAGAGGGTGAGCTACTTCACAAAGTTCTTTGAGGATCTTGTACAATCAACGTGGTTAGGCGTGGGTCTGGGCGACAAGTCAGAGTTACAAAGCAGTGTCACCCTCAAACAGGCTTTGAACTTTAATTGGAAATGTTGAATGAATGGAGGTCTCTCACATCACGGTTCTGTCGTGGCGCGATAGAGGGCACTTTGAAGAATGTGTCAGAGTTCTTCGCTGACGTCTTTCATGGGCATCATTGTCTTTGGTTGCAAAGTTAATCTCTCAGGGGCTGGCGGCGCGCGCAGACACGATGGCAGTGATTCGGAAATATCATTTTTACTTCATTAATTACTCCTGGTTGATTTCATCCTATAATTTAAGTGTATTTTCGGTGTTCGAGGGTTTCCAATTGCAGATTTATCTGCCTATGCCAATATCACAGTGGATAGAACATTCATTGGAAGTTTTTGTTTATATATGCAATGTAATGTTTGTGTTTTTACCACATTTCCAGTGGTTGCTTCCCTACACCACTTCTAGGGACATCCTGGTCCCCGACACTAATCACACACATTTCTTCATCGAGCATACTGGTAGATTTTGTTTTTACAGTTGTGCGGAATTGGATGCGGCATTTATGTGGCACAATGTATATGTAAGGAAGTGTGCAAAAACTGTTTGGCAACTATACCTTCGTTTGGTCAAATCTTTACCTATTTAAGATTGACCTGCCCCGAAGTTGAGCGTATTTTTGTTCCAATATAATCCAGTAGTGACATATGAAATAAAAATACAGCTCATTTTTAGACTGTGACATGGGCTTAATATTTAAAAAATAAAATAAAATCATTAGTCTAACTAAAATGATCTAAAAAGACAGTTTTAAGCAATCATTTACATTTAGGCATGAACAGATCAAGCTAACTGACAGTATTAAGGCAAATGCACTGAAAGCTTAGCAGAAAATGTAGATTTAAGTGATTTCTTAAGCCTTCATGAGTGCCATAAAACGAATGGTGGTCAACAATAAGGATATTACTGCATGGATTAAGAAATTTTGCAGCACAAAAATGACATTTTGCAGATCGCCTTTGTGTTTTTGTGGCACCTTATTTTAGTGAAGTTAAATATGCATACAGGGTCTCATTTATGAAAAGTGATGCATCGCTGAGAGAAAACAGCGATGCGTCACTTTTTATTGCGCCCTCCTTGCGACATGACATGCTGGATGCGTCATATTTACAGTATGACACATCATGTCGCAAGGAGTTTCCGATACGTCAGTATTTCTGACGTATCTGTAGGCGCAAAAATGATGCATTGCTGGAGTGTGTCACAAAAGTGACGCAACTCCAGCAATGGGTCATTTACACATGGGTAAGTCCCATGTTAAGTGTGCCTGCGTCAGTCTTTCGCCTACCTTGAGGCAAGCGTAAGATATTGACGCATTTGAGTCCTAGAAGTGGTGCAGTGAAATCTCATAGATTATGAGATTTATGAGGCAACATGGAGCATTTATTACACCGCTGGTGCTTCACAAAAGGTGACGCACCGGCAGTGTATAAGTGACACAAGGCCTCATAAATAAGGCTCACAATCTTTTATTTTGTGATTGATTGTGGACTGTGCAGAGGGCGCAGATTGTTTTCATATTTAAATAAGAAAGAAAAGGAGGTTGAACTGGGCAGATTTGATAGTAGATGGTTTTATAAATGATGATATGCTGGGGAGCCCTATAATCGCTTGTCACCTCACACACATCCAATGACAAGCTTGTAACCAAGAAAAATGTGTAAGTAACCTGTAGAAAAACAACCTTCGCTAAAGTGTCATATATAAATACTGATTGATATAAGCTTTATTTCGACAGAGATGTCATAAAAGCTACGATTACAACAAAAGCACATTGCTGTTCTTTAAAAAAGCAGAGTACAGATTTATAGCATTGTTGATTTGTGTAGATGTTACTGCAACAAAATGATCAATTAAGCTCGTAATACAATGATGCATATGTCATATACAAAAAGTTAGAAAATTAAAACTTTGAAACAGGAAATCAATTAATATATACACAGTTTAGTTCGTTATTTAGTGAATATCATCATTAAAAGCTAAGATAAAATCATGTAATACTTCGTTGTTACAATGTGATATAAAAAGAATTCAGGAGGACATTTAATTTTCCTTGGCTAACGGCGAAAGTTTTAGCGAATAAAGTGCTTGTGCATAGTGGATCCAACAGCTTATATAATAGGGCTTTAAGATCCCCGCTAATCTGCTTTCAATTAAGGCTATGTCTCTCTTGTGAGCACCTTACACCTTATAAGCCATGCTTGTCCCAGAACTTTTGCTACACAGCATGCATAAAACGGCCTGGGATCGGACCTAAGAATGCATAATGATGTATAGTAATCTCCTGTGCCCAGTTGTCGACAAAGTGGTTTCAGCCATTTTGCCCGTGATGGCAAGCAACCATTAAATGAGCAATGCTTTCAATCGGAGCCTTGCAACATGGGCAGTTTTTCTCCTTGCTTGGGCCCCACTTTATTGTCACCTCACGGACTGGGAGAGTCCCGAGCCTAAAATGATTGTAGAGTATTCTATCTCTTGGTACTTTAATTGTGTCGAGGAAGAGCTCAAAGTATCTGATTTGCTTGTGAGAATAGAATTCTAGTGTTAATTTTCCCACATTAGGGTTACGGTTCTCTCTTAAATCCACCCATTCCCAGTATAGGCGTTTGAGTTCCTCTCTCCTCGGGGGTTCCTGACTAGCCCAGCAACCCTGGAGACCCATTGCTATCAGCGTTCTTTTGATATTGGCAATCCAGCCTATTTTCCCACCAGTATCTAGGCTAATGATCTCAGTCATAGCTTCTGCGTAGGGAGAGAGCTCAGGGGTCCGCCTAATCTGAGCCCAAAAAAGTACAGGGCGCAACCTAGCTACATCACCCAATGACCGCCTACCCATATCTAACAATAGAGGGGCAAGGGGGACATATTTGGGTACCATGACCAAGTCTCTCAGAAATTTATATTCTGACCTGCAGTGCTCATTGAGTTTGTCGAACCCCCAAACTTCTGCTCCGTAAAGGGCGGAACTGGCTGCTTTTAGGTCGTAAATTTGGAGTGCTGGGGCTACAGGCCTAGTATGTGAAAGGCAATGTTCTTTTCCATTTACTCCAGTTGTTCTTTTATGTTCCAACAACATCTTCGCTATGTGTGGTCCGCAGGACATCTTGTCAGAAAATCTTACGCCCAGATAGTCAAAGGTGTCCACCTTTTCAATGGGGACACCACATACCAGGGGGCCACTTTTGTATGACCTGTGGCAATTAAAGGCCATAAATTTGGTTTTGGAGCTGTTTATAACCAATCCCATGTTGTCGCAGAAAAGTTGAAATCTAATGATAAGATGCTGTAACCCTGCTGGGGTGTTGGATATCAGCACGGTATCGTATGCGAATAACAGGGTTGGTATCTTGTTATCTCCCAAATTGGGTTCCTCTAGGAGGAAGTCGACTACCCCGTTCACATATAGGGAGAACAGGGTTGGGGCCAGGACGCATCCCTGTCGAACCCCTCTGTTAACAGGGATGCGCTCTGTTGTTTGTCCCTGCTCCCCCCACCTGACCTGGGCGACATTCCCCTCGTGGAGTCAAATCAGTAATTTAAGGATGAACAGGGGCATTCCCATCCCGCCAAGCATTGTCCACGGTTTAGATCTAGGGAATAGATCAAAGGCAGTCTTCAGATCGATAAATGCAAGATAAAGACTGCCCTTGCCGAGCACAACTATCTTCCAATAAATGAGGAGAAGTCGAAATACTTGTTTCATTGTCCCAGTCTTTGATCTAAATCCGGCCTTATACTGGGAAAGGATATTCTCATCCTCTGACCATGTCTGTATCCTGTGCAGAAGCATCTGGCCAAAGACCTTCTGCATGGCATCTATCAGACTAATTGGTCTGTAGTTGGCGGGGTCATCCCTTGTACCTTTTTTATATATTGGGACCACTTTGGCGCTCTTCCAGGACACTGGGACTGGCGTACCGTCAGCAATGGCATTTGCTAGGAGTAAGATGTATTGAGCCCAGTTACTGGGATCAGCCAAGAACAAATCGCCTGGCAAGCCAGCAGGACCTGCAGCTTTTGAGGGAACGATTTTGCATATTACAGCTTCTGCCTCCAGAAGGGTAAAGCGTTCCTCCTCTGTCGTGCACCCATTTACGCTGTCGGATATCCCTTCCATATTTGCCTCCACTGCTCAATAAAGACCTTTGAAATGGTCATACCACACCTCGCTGGTAATATAGTTTGGGGGTGAACGGGCACCTGTCTTGCTACCCCAGGTTACTAATTTCCAAAACAAATTATTGTCTTTAGTTAAGCAAGCATATTTCAGTTGTGCCCAGTGTGATTCGTCCAAACTTGCCTTTGCCTCGCGCTGGGCTACTTTATAGGATTTTCCGGCAGATTTCATATGCAGCTGATTTTTCTCTTTGATGGCTTTGGCCAGAATTGATCTTTTAGTCCTACAATCTTTATTGTACCAGGAGTAAGGATCCTTGGTGGTGCTGCTAGATTTTTTGTTTGTGTCTGGGACTTGGAGATATGTGCTTATTTGGGCAACAGTGTGCGCGGCGGCCCTTGAGGTGTCTATTAATCTTGTTGCGCTATTAACTACAGATTGGAGCTTGGCTATGCCTGAGTTAAGCTCGTATTTGATACCAGCGGTCTTGTAATTACTTAAAATGACCTTCTTCCATTTCAAGAATTTTTTGCAATTAGATGGGAATATATCTCTGGTAGTTGTCAGAGGTGTATTGTTCAACTGTTGATGGGTTTCCTCCCACAAGGGCTTCAGAGTCAGATACAGGGGGTTGTGGTCGCTCTCTGTTGTCGAGCCCCCTAGCATATCGACCACAATTTAACATCTCGGAGGATGTAGTAGATCCGGGATGGGCAGCTGGCTCTGTTAAAGGTGTTAGTGCCTTGCTTGTCAGGTGGAGACCTTCCATTAGTTGCCCTTAGTCCATACTCCATAGCAATAGCATTAAGTTGGAGCACTTGTTGTGTCCATCTTTTTACTATGGGGAGGTCAAGTTGGGGTACTGCCAATTTGCTATCTCAATCTTCTGCTCCCGATAGATCTTCTATAGCCAGTGGTTCGTAGGTGCAGTTAAGATCGCCCGCAACTTTTACTCATGCTTGGGGAGACCAATTAGCTAGGCATTCGTCTAATGCTGAGATGGTTGCTGAAGGCCTGCCACCCTTTGTCCCTCTTGCGTAAATATTAAAAAGTTATATTTGGAGACCGCCCCTAGGTCCCCTGATGCTTAGCCACAAAATGTCAGGGCTTGCACTGGTTTGTAGGGTGAGTCAACAATCTACAGCTAAACTTATCCAATCAAACCTCCAGATGGGCGCCCTCTCCCAGTGGAAATTGCAGATATATGAAAGCAGGTGTACCCTGCCTTGTAGAGTGGGACCAAACTCCACGTTTCCTGAAAGAGGCAGATGTCAAAGTCACCCACAAATTTGTTCCAATGGGGGAGCTGGATTCTACTATTTAAGCCTGCCACGTTCCATGACACAATCTTCAGCTGATGTTTGGCTGCAAAATCAATATCGGCGTTTGGCACAGAAGTGTAGGTGTCAGTTTGTGTGTCGACTGGTACTTGCAAACCTAAGTGTATAGGAGTGTCGGCGGCTGGCTAGTTTTTTGTCTGTACCATCCATGGTGTGGGTCTGGAGCTTAGGGAAGACCAAAGTAGCAAGGGAGCTAGCTATATGATTGGAACTAGGCTCTACAATTGGTAAGGCATAATAGTGGTGTACCGGGTCCTTTAGTCAATCAATGGCCTCAAGAGAAGAAGAGGTGCCTACCAGGTGTATCGATGGCTGTGGGGTTATTGACCCGTCCTGCTTATGCATAGGGAAATGCCTAAGTTGGATAGAAGACCCATCGGGGGGACAATGCGAAACTCCAGAGCAAGGAGGTTTTCCGCCAAATCGGTTCCCTTGAGGGTAATCTCGATATTATCCAGATGGTAGGTTATTATTATTATTATTATTATTATTATTAAAAGGCTCTTATATAGCGCATGGCTACTCGGGAGCATCCCAGCGCTTAAGACTAACCAAGCAGAGATGGGTTAAAAATGAAGAGTTATTTTAACTAGTTTTTTGGAAACAGAAGAGTTTTTAACTTTTTTCGAAAGACAAGGAGGTTAGGCTCTTGGCGGAGAGGTGGGGGAAGAGCATTCCACAGCCCGGCCGCGTTGTGCGAGAACAGGCGACCTCCTGTGCGGGATCTGCTGATCCTAGGAACTGTCAGCAGATTTTGTTGGTTCGAGCGAAGATTCCTGGTAGGATTGTAAGGTCTGATCATATCATCTAGAATGGGGGGGCCACTCCCATAGAGTGTTTTATGGACCGTGCAGAGGGTCTTAAAATAGATTCGCTCCTTTATGGGGAGCCAATGCAAGGTGCCAAGTGCGGGCCTGGCTGAAGTACGATGGCTAGTGCCCGTGAGTAGCCGTGCTGCGGAATTCTGGACAACCTGAAGTTGCCGGATAACCGACACGGGGGCTCCAAGATAGAGCGCATTTCCATAATCCAACCTGGATAAAACAAGGGACTGGACAATGGTTTTCTTTGCTGCCTCGGGTAACTGAGGAAGGATTTTCCGGATTGTTTTCAGCAGTCCGAAACAAGTGGCTACTGTTTTCCTTGCCTGGATCTTAAATGACAACTCTGCATCCAACCAGAAACCGAGACTCTTTATCTCAGTCTTTGGAGTGGGTCCTGGACCCATACAGGAGGGCCAATGTATCGAGTTGTCAAATGTGGCTCGTTTTCCTAGAAGCATCAGCTCCGTTTTACCTCCATTCAATTTCAGGTGGGACAGGTCCATCCAGTTTGCCACTGCCTCCAGGCAGTGACAGAGCCTGGAGGGGGAGGATTCCAACTGATTAAGAGAAACAACTAGCTGGGTGTCGTCAGCATAGCTTACCAGTTGGATCCCAAAGGAGGCAACTACTTCTGCCAGGGGCGCCATATAAACATTAAACAGTGTGGGGCTGAGGGAGGAGCCCTGTGGCACCCCACACTGTAGTGGCATTGATGGAGAGCAGCTATTTTCTGTAAAGACCTTAAAGGATCTGTCACCAAGAAAGGACTCCAACCACATGAGTGCCCTGTCTTTGACGCCCAGTTTTTTAAGACGAGACAGGAGGACACGGTGGTTCACCGTGTCGAAGGCGGCACTGAGGTCCAGGAGGATAATGGCCGAGCTGCCACCTGCGTCCAGAATCCTCCTGGAATCCTCAACCACCCTCAGCAGTGCCGTCTCCGTGCCCTGTCCTTTCCGAAACCCAGTTTGGGTTGGGTGGAGCAGGTTATGGGTCTCCAGAAAGGATGCTAGTTGTTTATTTACCCATTTCTCTGCGAGTTTACTGATGCCGGGGAGCAGGGAAATGGGACGATAATTGGAAAAGTCCTGGGGGTCGAGATGAGGCTTTTTTAACAGGGCCTTAACCATTGCCAGTTTCCAGTCTTGGGGTACCCTTCCTAATTCAAGTGAGGTGTTAACTAGATGGATAATGTATGTACTGATGTTGGATAAGACTAACTTTAGAATATTCATAGGGACAGGATCTAGCGGGGAGCCGCTTTTTACAGAGTTGAAAAGCGTGGGCAACAATTCAGCACTGAGGGGGGAAAAGGAAGGGAGGCAAGGCAGAAAAATATCTGTATCATCTGGCAAAGGGAGGATGGATTCTTCAAGAGGTAGAGGGGGGAGGGACAGGAGGATCTTTTGAATTTTTTCAGCAAAGAAATTCGCCAGATTAATGCAGTGAGCATCAGCCTCCTCCGTGCAGAGTGGTAAAGATGGCGGGTCAGGGGCTTTTAACAGGGATTTAGCTATCTTGAACATCTCTCTTGGGGCGTTAGCTGAGATCTCTATTTTTTCTGCATAAAAGATGGATTTGGCCACGTTAAGAGCAGATTTATATTTTTTTAGAGAGAGTTTGTATTTAGTTTTTTTCTCTTCCACAAAGTGTTTTCTCCACTGTCTCTCCAACCGTTTACATTCTTGTTTTAGGGACCTTAGCACAGAAGTGAACCAAGGTTGTTTAGTGGAGGCTTTCTTTTTGGAGATGTTTGTTTTAGGAAGCACCCTATCCAATGATGATTCAATCCATTGGTTAAATTCCATATTAGCCCTGTCAATGTCCTGATCGACCTGAGGTTCACTTGTATTCAGTGCCTCTGCCCATTCGTTCATTTTTAATTTCGTCCACCGCCTACTCAGAGTTTTACTGGGCGGTTCTGTTGGGCCGGGTGTGGGCGTATTCCATATGAAGGGGATGACCATATGATCTGTCCAGGGGGTGGGGTATGGCTCTGCTGATGTTAAGTCCACAATATTGGAAAATATGGGGTCTAAAAGGTTCCCTTTAGAGTGGGTAGGGTGTGAGACTATCAAATTCAGTTCACATGCCGCAAGATCTTTAGTTAATTCTGTGGCGGTGGTGTCTGAGGGATTATTGAAATGAAGATTCAGGTCTCCTAGTACTATAAAATTTGAGACCCTGCTAGCTAACTCTATAGTTGATTCAATGATTCCTTTCGGAAATTGTCCAATAGCGCCAGGGGGACGGTAGATCAGAAGTCCAGAAAATGACACTTCTGGGGATAAAGTGATGGCAAATTGTGCGCTTTCACAGTCAGGGATGGAGCTGTCGATCATACGACAAATTAAGTGCTCCCTGTATACTATGGCTATCCCTCCTCCAACTTTGAGTTGTCTGTCCTTACATTGGATCAGATATCCAGGAGGAAGGGCCTGAACAATATCTGGACCGGACGTGGATCCCAACCACGTTTCAGTTAAAAAAAGAATGTCAAGTCCGAGATCTTGAATTAACAAGAAGATTTCAGTGGCATGTTTGGGTAATGAGCGGCAATTGATCAAAGCCATTTTCAGGATGCCTTCTGGATTAGTAGTATTAATATCCGCTTCCGTGGTTCTAAACGGGCAGTGTTGACAGAAGGGACGATCCGTCGCAGGATTTATAGAATGAGTGCAAGAGGGCAGCGAGACACTCCTCAATGCAAGGAGAGCCAGGCGGGAGTATGTCTGTGAGCAGCTGGGAGATTGGTCAGAGGTTCTGGTCCCTGAGCCCGACCGAGCGCAAACGGGCGCAAACGGGCTTACCTCTGGCGAACCTCCGGCGCAGGTCCGGCGCGTCCGCTGCCCGCGTCCGCTGCGCGGAGGCATAGCTGACCGTTTATGTAGAGCGACTAGAGCGCTCGTCCAATAGCGCCCAACCTAAGATGGCCGCCAACTACAGCAACCCGGGACCCGGTGAACTAAGCCTCGAGGACGGCCAAGCCCCACCTGGGAAGCGGGGAAGAGTGATGAGGTGCTAGCGTGTCCTGGGCATTAATATCAGCCCCTAAAATGTGCAAAATGTAGCTCAAAGGGGGGGGAGCGGACACAAAGGGAAATTCAATAAAACAATTGCAATGAGCAGTTTAAAAGGTTTTTAAGAAGCGTTTTTTAGCAAGCGACCGCTCAGGAGCAGCCTTAGGGGTCTGTGCAAGGTAATCAAGGTAATGGGGAGGAACACCTCCGTGCTCGTAGAATGTCATCTCTAATTACTAATCGACAACCCCTGACATGACAACTCCAATGAGTCACCTTGTTTATCAGGGATTCCTCAATCTCGTAGGCATTCTTGGTGTTAATTTTTGGGACATTGGTCATGTAAATATTTTTGTTTTTGTTTTGCGGCCGATTGGTGTTGGCTGAGGCTGCTGAGGTGGGGGGGATTGTCTCGGCTTCCATATTTAGAAGGTTAAGCTTGCTGTGGCTGTGCTGCCCCATTGCTAATTGAAAGATTCTGTGGAGCTGCTAGCCTTTTGAGCTTCTCTTGGATATTAATGTTGGATCTGTTAGATTCCCGAGCTGATGATGTATTTGAGGCTTGCTTGCTATTAAAAAGAAGAGGGATAGCTAGTTGGTGTGGGTCAGGGTTCTGGGGGATGCTAACATTACTAGGAAATGCTGGTTCTCTTGGCATCAAATCGTTATTGTTGGCATGTGGGTGGGGACTCTGTATGGAAATGTCTTGCCATTTGAAAGGCCGATCTGCCTTAGCTAATGTTTTCATTATGGTGGTAAGACTTTCTGTCATGTTTTTTAGTACGCCAATCTCAGCTCGGTATATGTTCACAGTAGAGTGGATGTCCAAGGGCTCTGTCTTGTCTTTTTTTGAGTGCACCACGGTGTCGTGTTCTACTCTAGGAGATGGTGATACGGGCCTGCTGTTGCTAAGTTCATCCCTATCGCCCTGGAGGGGTAAAAATCTATTTGGGCATGGGATGGCAATTTCTTGCCCTTGTTCTTTCTGAGAATTACTATTGCTAGTACAAAGGGTAGAAGAAACAAGGGGTTGGGGTGTATCCTGGGCTGTTGGTGGAGGCTTTTTTGAATTTGGAGATGTCTTTTTGGGGGGAGGTTTTTGAAACATTGTAGGAATAGTTGGGGGGCAGTTTGATCTCGGGCTTGAGGGAGATCTATTGGCTGGGGATTCTATCTGGCTGCCCTCTAGGATTTCCTTGCACTCGTTAATCAAGATGTCTATCCTGTCGAGGACACAGTTAGTGCCAGGATGTTTTAAAGTCTTCCTAGCCCTTTTCCCTTTTGTCACCCAGCTTACCCCGCTTCCCCCAGCACCTTCCAGAGGTTTGTACCAAGAGAATAGCTTTTGAATGTCTATGGCACCGCCTCCGTAGAGCGCCTAGGGCTCCAATTACCATTTTCCTTAGAGTGAATGGGATGAACGGCAAGATTTTACGCAAAACTTTCAAGGTGAAAAAGCAGGCGGAGGTTACTTGATGGATTAGCTTCCCAAGCTTTAATTTACTATCAAATATAAAGCCTAGGTTCTTTGCATTAGTCACCGGGGCTGGACAGCTCCCAGCCTCCGCAAGCCACCCAAGTTAATTTAAAACTGAGGGGCCCTTACCAAACTCAATAACCTCGGTCTTATCAGTATTGAGTTTGAGGAACTTTGCATTCATCCAAGCCATAACTGCATTAAGACAGTTACAGAACTGGGTTGCTGTGATGTCCACCCTCTGCGAGACCGACACCACTATCTGGGTGTCGTCCGCATATGAGACCAGATTAAAGCAGTCCTGTTTGATAAATCTGGCCAGAGGGGTAACATAGATGTTGAAAAGCGTTGGCGACAGAGCCGACCCCTGTGGGGCTCCACACGGGAGGCACAAGTTTGCAGACTTAAGACCCTCCCAGTGGATCAGTTGTTCCCTGGATGCCAGGAAGGATGAAAGGAGGGCTAGAGCCGTCCCTCTGATACCTACTTCCTTCAGCCGCTGCACCAACACCGTGTGGTTCACGGTGTCGAATGCTGCCAATAGGTCTAGCAGGATGAGGACGGCTCTGCCCCCTTTATCCACCAGTTTGCGTATTTCTTCTGTCGCCATTATCAAGGCAGATTCAGTGGAATGTCTTGCTCTGAAGCCGTGTTGGGTGGAATAAAAAAGTAGATTACCATCCAAGTAGTCAATAAGTTCTAAATTGATTGCTTTTTCCAGAATTTTAGTTGGTAATGGGAGACATCATATCGGGCAGTAATTCTTAACCTCCGCGGGATCCAGTGTGGCTTTCTTGATGATCGGACTAATGCAAGCCTTTTTCCATAACTGCGGATAAACACCAGAGCTAATTACCCCATTTAAAAGAGGGGTGATTTGTACGCTGATTTGGTCGGATACCAAGTACAGAGCTGATGGAGGATAGGGATACAAAGGTGAGCCTGATTTTGTCAATATTAGTATATCATTGACTTTCTCTGCCGCTAGAACAGAGAACTCTAACTTCGTCTTCAGTGTTTTCCATTGTCGTTGGCACTGTCTTCTGCAGTTCGTCATATACTGCTTGTACTTTATTTTGAAAAAAGGAGGCAATTTTGTCTACGAAGTTTTGGTCTGGTTTAAAGTGGCTGTCCTGCAGACGTTTAGATAGGGCTGCGACTCTTTGTATGGGTGGCACAATTAGTGCTGCAGGCCCACAAGTAGCATTTGTGTTACCAGCCCTGGCACACATACTGCACTTTACTAGGGGCTTTACTAGTAAAACAAATATACCAATTATGGACAACCAATTATTATTACACTTTATACAGGGAGCACTTGCACTTTGACATTGATCAGCAGTGGCAAAGTGCCCAAAGCATCTAAGTCGGCAACACCATGTCCCAGGAGTGGGGAGACTGCGACCAACGCCTGCTCTTCTCCCCAGGAGGGGTGACCTCAGTGGCAAGCCCACAGACTACAAACCCCATCATTCTTTGCGCACCTATGCACCCAAAAGACACACGCCGGCCCGTGGTGTGGTGTAGAGCCACACTGAACCAATTTCCCAGGAGTGGGGAGACTGCGAGCGATGCCTGCTCTTCTCCCCAGGAGGGCTGACCTCAGCGGAAAGCCCACAGACTACAAACCCCAGCATTCTTTGCACACCTACGTGCACAAAAGACACACGCCGGCCCACGGTGTGGTGTAGAGCCACACTAATCCAGTTTCCCAGGAGTGGGGAGACTGCGAGTGACGCCTGCTCTTCTCCCAAGGAGTGGTGACCTCAGCGGCAAGCCCACAGCACAGCCACAGCTCCAATGTCGAGTTTGTCCTCAACCACTGATATTACATCTGGATGTCGCATAGTCACTCGGGAGCAGGCAGTGTCTATCCAATCATAGGATAGTAACCCGGAGCCTCTGATTAAGAAGAAAAGGGGAGGTGGACCTTTAAAGCAAAAACCATTGAAAAGGACCTGCAGGAGAAAAGTTCTAGGAAAGGGGAATTGGATTCAGAGCTTTCCCTATCCCCAAGATCTACAAGAACTACAAGGTCTAAGGACACTATTAAGCAACCCCATTTGGTGAATGATCATTTTCATGACTCTGATCTTTTGAAAAGAATAGAAGCTATGGTGACTGTGCTTTTAAATCCCATATTGTATATACTAACCCAAATTGAGGAAAAATTAACTTGCACAGAGGCTGTGCACTCTTTGAGCCAAACCCCCCCAATTACTACCCAGTTAAATGAGTAAGTAAGGAAGTCTTCTCAGCCAGGTGGGGTGCCCTCTGTGGTAACTGATACCACAGGAAGTCTTGTCCCTTCACACGTAATAGGGTTGTCCACTCATTCAGCGGGTCCTGCCCGAGAATCTACTAAAATGGCGAGATCTACTGTATATAATCATCATCAGAATTTGATCCAAACCACCTTAGGTACAACCAACCATATTCATGGTTCTACCCTATCACATGGCGAACCTGAAGGAAATCTAAGAGGTTTAACTAATTCGCTCAGCTTATTAACTACTGGCACTGCGAACACTCATTCCCCTTCATCCCATCCCTCAGGTTTACTCCCCCAGACTCTCCCAGAAACTGATATTCCCTATGCCCAACCCTCTATAAATTCCACTCCTTTAGAGGGTGGAGCTTTAGCTTCCCGTTCTGGAAGGGAGGTTCCTCAGCACTCAGTCGAGGCTGTGAATCCTAAAGAAAGGTTAGATCTCCCACCAGCAGCCTGCCCTTATGTTATGGTGCCAGCAAATGTACCAGAACTGAAAGCGAATCAACTAGAATCAACAGAGCAGTTAATCCATAAAGCTCAGCTTTGGCTTTTTAATTGTACAGGGGATAATTTTAATGTATATATACATATTATTATGGTCAGGAGGGTTAACTGGGTAGGAAGGGCTCCCAAAACTCTTAAAGAGGATTGTATTATTTTACATTTTGACAATCATCACATAGTGGGTGACTTATTAACCATGCTACCAAGCACCCCGTCATTTTATTCTGAGATTTGCGCACTTCCGCTTGGTTTCTTTTATAAACCTGATACCTCACCTCAGACCACGTTTTATAGAGTAATTAACGGCCAGAAGCCCTTACGTCTTCCTCTTAAGCATTCTTTTCCCCCATCTGTCTTATCCTTACCACTTAGTAATAGATTTGCTGTATTGGCATGCCTGTATGTGATTGACTGGATGAGCAGAGCCTAATGGTGCTGATGATATAGTATTGCAAAATGGGTCTTTTGTGGTTTCTCTTCCCTCTGTAAATTCTCAACCACCCCAAAGTTCGCAAATAGGCAGTCCGAATTTGCCCCAGACCCCAACACATTTAGAGAGTACCCCAGGACCTGTTGCAGTGATTTCTTGGAATATCGCTGGGTAGAATAAAAAAAAAGTCCAATGTGGAGTGATTGTCCTTGTTAATGACTAAGGATATATTGTGCCCACAAGAGACATGGGAAATTGACCCGATATAAGTGAATGGGTATCGTTCTTTTCATACTCCTGCTATACCCTCATCAGCTGGTCGTGCAAAGGGTGGTCTATTGACCTTACTTTCCAATACTTTTCCCCTAAAAGTGAAGTCCTTTTTAAATATATCACCATATTATCATATTATTGTTTTAGAGTATTGTGTTACCCAATATTGTTTGCTTATTAATTTTTATAACAACAAATTCGGCAGCAATCATGCAGCGGTGTTGGCTCCTTTGGAAAGAGACATTGTCAGTTTGGAAAAAGCATGTAGTAAGCCCTGTGACATAACTTCGCTTGGTGTCTTTAATGCTCATCGTTGTGATAAGACTAATATATCAGTGTGTGTGCTGGTGTACGACGATGGCGATTATGTTCCCCATTTTAGCCATAATGATTATGGTAACGCTTTAAATTAATTACTAATTATAAAAAATCTTGTGTTTCTAAATACCTCTGAAATTTTAACTGGTCAGCTAGGATTCACCTTCTCTAGTCATTCCCTCTCCTCCACGCTCGATTATGTCCTGGTCTCTGATCCAATAAGGCTGTTTTTTTCCCAATTTGAGATTAATTTTTATGCTTTTAGTGATCATGCTGCTATCACTTTTCTTATGCCTTCCTTAATGAAAAGGGAATGCTCTCTTAATCTTCACATCAAACCAGTAATTGCAAGGGAGAATGGGATTGTTTTGAAGTGGGAGAGAATTGATGCTGTGAAGTTTCTTGGCAACATAGTCTCTAATCGAGTATTGGAGCTAATGGTATGCCTAGATCCTATATCTGATGATGGCATGGTTACTGCATTTGAGCAGATTTTACTGGAAGTTAAGAACAATCTTAATACGTTTTGTACACAATGGGCACCTCAAGAAGTCTAATTGGTTTGATGAGGATTGTGGAAAATCACTTAAGAATCTTCACATGGCCTTAAAGTCTAAACCTCACAACCCACTTTTGGTCAAGTCATTACGACAGGCTTATAAAAATGCAAGGATATCATGGTTCAAAGCCCTAAAAGAAGATTAGTGGGAAAACCTGCAAAAGGCCGCATTATTAAACAGCTCACAGGCATTTTGGTCTGTGATTAACTCACCTTTTCTAAGAGATGAGCAGTGCATGTCTACAGATACCCATGTTGAACAGGAGGAATGGGTTATACATTCTGAAGGCCAATTTGGAACCAATGAGGAGGCAATTATTCAATCCCCCTCCACAAGTCTAGTTGGCTTAGGAGGCAGTGCCCGGTTTACACTGGAAGAAATAAAACATGCTCTTACTCAGTGTAAACGTGCAAAGGCACTGGGACCTGATGGTGTCCCAATTGATCTTTTTTTAGATAATCAAGATCTCAGGGCCCCGCTTTTAACAAATATTGTTAATAAAATTACCCAAATAGGTGCTCCTTTCTCGTGGAAGACAACTGTAATTGTCCCTATTTATAAAAAGGGGGATATGACAATCCCGAAAAAGTATAGGCCTATATCTTTGATCGGGCGGTTGCTTTTAAATAGACTTGAGCAATGGGCTCTGGAAAATAATATTATAATCCCATGTCAGTATGGTTTTAGAAAAGGAAAAGGTACTGTGGATCAGTGCCTGAACCTGAACTTAATAATTGCTAAATATACGGCAGCTAAGACTAGCCATCTACATCTTGCCTTCATGGATCTGTCGGCACCATTTGACTGCATGGTACAGTCTAGGCTGTGGCAGATCATGGAGGCAATGGGGATTGACAGACAGATTATCAACATAATTAGTGATCTGTATACTGGAGCCACAGCTCGTGTTCACTTTGGAAAGGGAGAAGAGTGCACTAGACACTTTAAAATTACTAGAGGTGTGTGGCAGGGGTGCGTCCTTGCGCCCTTCTTATTTGCACTTTATACTAATGATATTGAATCTGCTTTATTGGGATCTACTTCAGATGTTCCTTATATCAACTCTTTACAAGTACGCGGACGAAGCGGTGATTTTAGCTCGTACTAGCAATGCGCTGCGCCAACTCATGATGGAGTATCCGATATTTATGACCACGCTGGACATGAAAATTGATTATTCAAAGCCCTTTGTCCTAGTGGCAGGCCCAAAGCAGTGGAAACAGCCACAAATCCATATTGAAAGGGGCAAGCTGGGAGTTTTGGATTCTTTTAATTACTTAGGGATTATGTTTGATCGACAGAACAATTTGGCAAACTATGGTCATAAATAGGGGGTTGCAGATGGAAAAGAATATTGGGTCTCTTTTAAAATTCAGTAAAAAAGTTGGTTCCAAACCTGTTGAAGCGATAAAGAAAGTTTATGAAGCCAAAATGGTATCTGCTGGCACTTATAGAGCAGCTGTCTGGGGCACCTCAGATTGCTCGAAACTGCAACGTAGGGAGACACTTTTTTGAAAAATGTAGTTTCTTTGCCAAAGTCACGCTCTAACTTTAATTGTTATATGGAGCTGAGAGTTCCTTATATTAGTGGCAAAATGCGTATTGCGCCCATTTTAATGTGGCATTCGGTTTGGCGGAAGGAGACTCTCTCACTGACTAGGGATATTATAAATGACGTTCTGAAGTTAGATGGTGTGAGTATCAGCTGGTTACCTTATGTTGAATCCACCCTCAAAGCAGCTGTGCTACATCATCTTTTTGTAGATCCAACAACTTGTTGGTCTATCTGTAAGAAAGATCTGAAAAATCATTTATTATCTAAATTGCAGGTAAGGAGGCAGGATTTTAACCTCCGGTTGTCGGCAGAGCATTTCTCGTGGTCCCGAGCAAAATGGCAATTGATGTGAATACAACTTATTTATTGTTCGTCACTAACTTACAACATAAATATATTTTAGTAAGATTTCAACTAAACTATATCCCCTTGATGTTGGGTCTCCCTCCTAATATCTATACAATTTCTGAACCGCCATTTTTCACGTGATGATCGATCTACTCAGAATGACTTACATTTCTTGTTTTTTTGTACATTTTACTGTGAAGAAAGGAACAGGTTTATTGTCCCCCTCATACGCAAATTGAATTTTAGACTATGTCCTGTGACTCTTTTTTACCTGCAGTTATTACCTGACCCTTTTATATGTTCTTCATTGGCGTCCTTTTTTTTTAATCTGCCCTAAAAAAGAGAAGATCAATTTGCCAAACCGATATTTAATCGGTGAACTAAGTTACTGAGTTGTGTAAATAACTGTATGTATATCTGAACTATTTTCTTTTTTACTTGTATAATAGAAATAATGATTTTAACGTGTTTTTATTCTTTTGGTAACTTCACTGTAACCTTTGTAATCTCAGCTTATTGCAATAATGAAAACTGTTTCATCAGTAGAATATTTTTTATGCCATCATTGTGTATAAAGTTATTTCTGACTGACTGACTATGTTTTTTGGTAGCGAGAAAGCTGTTTTGGGCTCTTTAAAAATGTTTCCTTGAGAAGGCGTGGCTAAGATGGCAATAGAGTGAGTGCTTTGCTCCAACCATCTGCACTCAGCCTGTCCCGATAGCGTCCATTCCTCTTGCCTGCTGCTGAGTCACGCTGAGGCAACAAATTGTCCCAGCTGGCCCCTTGAAACCCCTGGAAGCCCCCTAGGGCTCATTCAGTCCAATCTGCCAGTCTAGAGCCAACAATACTGAGTGGATATGGCTGCCTGACACACCCAACGTGGAGCCTGCGGTGGAAGAAGAAAACCCAGCAGACTGGCGTGCAGCCCTGGAAGGCCATGAAAGCAAGGATTTTCCACCAGAGTACAATAGCAGCATGCAGCAAAAGAGAGAATCTCCACTAGAACTTAACAAAACACTGCTACTCGCCACACATAATAAAAGGCCCCGGGCAGTACGAGCTGTGAGAGGGGCCACATGGCTTGAACTACGCTTCTGGGTATGAATATGAGGAATTTCTCCTACTTGGTAAGAAGCAGCGATCCATGCAAGAGCGAATCATCCTCTGGGGTCATATGAATAGCCAGTCATTTCAAGCAAAGACCAACTCCTGGACCCCAATGATCAATTTCCAACAAGCATGCCTGCGGTGTCCGTCAGAAGAGGAGGGCCCAAGGAGACAACAATATCTGAGGATATTGTTGGTGCGCCTT
The DNA here is from genome assembly GCF_964204655.1 of Triturus cristatus. Lineage (NCBI taxonomy): Eukaryota > Metazoa > Chordata > Amphibia > Caudata > Salamandridae > Triturus > Triturus cristatus. The sequence continues at coordinate 890,418,141 of NC_140587.1, read as the reverse complement.
TGTGGACCCACTCCCCTCTCATAAACTAAGAAGTATGACTATTATTATCCAAGGCCTCACACTGGTATCAGTTGCACTTCTGAATACTATACGGTGTTGACCGTAACCCCTGCAGAATCTGGACAGTTTCTCAGGAGTGATGGAAATGGCAAGAAAGTATTGCTGACTTTTGTCTGGAGACCCTTAGTGCAGAATGGTTGGCTGGAGACTGATCTCCTCCCCAGCATACACTTGGATGCCTTCCCCATGCACTGTTCACTGAGCTCCTATCTTCAGACCTCAGCATCTCACACGCAGCACCGGAATGTTTTTGATGCAAGTTGACCACTTGGGCACACTTAGCTATATTAAATATGTGGAGCCGTAGCCCACCCACCTAGGCTTCCATATGCCACGTGCCTTCTAATATGTGATAAGCAGAGGGCAATCTTCCCTGCAAAGAGACTGAAAGCCTCACCCCTGTCTAACTGATCAGAAAACATCTACAACTCTCAATTTAGCAGTGCAGAAAAACAGCAGAGACAACACTGTGAATGACATGGTTATTGAAACTGCTTCACAGAATCGTGCTGCAAGCAATGATCCCGAACCGAGGGAGTAGGCAGCAGTGATGCTTCTCCGCAAAGGTCTGTGCAGTCTGTGCATTGACTCACAAGGCACCACTCACTTACTCCTTCATGGTAGAACCATTGAGATAACGCAGAAATAACTCTGCAAAACTATGGGATGAGGTCTCCACGGATCTGTGGGAGGTAAAATGCAAAGTGGGGGTACTGATCCTAACGGATACTAAACCTCAATACTCCAAAATTCATCCAAAACATGCTACAGAGCCTCTTCCCAATATCATAGGCCCAACAATGTCTTCAGTATATGGTGGTCTAGATTTTCCCAACACCAGCAAAATCGCAGCTGAAAACTACTCCAACTTCATAATGACCAATGGGAGGGACCTACTGTCCTGGCAAATGAGAGGCCTGCCCTAGCTGGGTAGGATCACAGCAACTAAAATGACACTCCTGCTCAAAGTCCTATATTCACATCAAACTCTATCATTGCAGCCCCCGCATACATTAGACACCATTCAAAAATGTATAAATAACTTTAGGAGGGCAAGAGAATCCAACAGGCGATCAAACATGCCTAACTACCGCTAGAAGAAGATGGTCTGGGTATTCCCTAACCTCATGAATTATTACCTTGCTGCCCAAATAAGGTATATCCTAGAATGGAATCTGAGAAATATTGGCTACAGTGCTCTTCTGCGGTAAATAACTTAGGGTGCCCGGTTGTACATACGTCCCAGAACGACTAGAGTCCTCAAGTAATCCTTATCTAGCTACTTATATCATAGCCTAGACATCTATAGCGACTATCCTGAACTGCTCCAAAATACTGAGACGCTGAGAGTGCAACACACTTATGTATCACAGTCGCTCTGGGGGAGGGGGGGGAGTTTTCTGTAAATGGACATCTTAGGGGCATATTAGCAAGGAAATGGCTTAATGCCTCTCTCCCCCACTTCAGAAACGCGAGGCTGCACCATATTATCAAGGATATGGTGCAGACTCGCATTTCCCCCTGCGATGGTACTAGGTTTTACAACTTAGTGCCAACGCAGGCACCCTTGCACCAGAGTGCAAGGGTGTCTGCGAGGAGGGAGGTTTGTTTATGTACAGGAAGGTGTCCCTTCCTGCACAGAAACAAACCTAAAATGCCAGTTTGTAACTTACGTGTGTGCTGCTTCTTGCAGCACACATGTAAGTTACAAAATGGCATTTTTAAAAAAGGTTTGTTTATGTACATGAAGGGAGACCTTCCTGTACATAAGCAAACCATGGCATTTGGCTTTTTCCATGTGTGCTGCACAAGGCAGCACGCATGGAAAAAGCAAAAAAGAGGAGAATTAAAGCATGTCTTCTCTTTCTGCCAACTTAAGACCAGGAATTTCCTGGTCTTAAGTTCGGCGCTGCTACCTATTATCGGCACCCTTGATAATAGGTGGCACCATCGATTTCAGTGGGTGTTGTGGTGGAACGCCTTCCGCAACACCCACTGCACGCCCCTTTCACGCTAAATTTAGCGTGAAAGGGGCGCTATTATCAAGGCAACGTTAAGCCACTTAATGTGGCTTTAAGCCAAGTTAAGTGGCTTAACGCTGTTTTGATAATAGGGAGTTGACCCTATCGCCAGCACAACGTCACAAAAAGTGACGTTGTGGTGGCAATAGGGGCTTGATAAAATGCCCCTTCGTTTTTTGGTATTTTCTTAACTCTTTTGAGTAATCAGCACCCCCTACCCCACCCCAAGCCAGTGGTTTTAGATGAGGGTATGTGTACATAAATATAATACCAATAAAAACGTTTAAGCCTAAATATGTTTTCTTGCCCACTCGTTTACATGGCTCCGGAAAAACAGGAAACTACAGCAGAGCGCAAGGCAGGAGGAAAGCTTGTTCTTGTCTTCGTATCCTTGCGCTAATATTTTATTGACACAGAAATAAGGAAAAAAACCAAAATACAGCAGAGCCTGGACAGATGGAAAGTTCATGCATGTCTTCCGAAACTGTTGAGGAAAATACAGAGACAGGACTGGCTTCCTCACTCACTTTCCCACTTGCCTAGAGAATCCAACCAAATAGCAGGGAGGCAGAGTATGAGCGGGGGGGGGGGTAGGCTAGATCCTTTCTGCCTCCTATCATAGCATATGTGAAACATGGCTTCCGGTGGGTAGACAGCAAAGGCACACGCTGCCATACTGTCTTTACATCACACAGATTCATTGTATAATATGCTGGATGTATAGGCACTTGGCAGTCTACATTAAAAGAAATAAATCCAAGAAGCAAAACTGTACAGTTTTGGTTTTTCATATCATCCAGGGTTGAAATGTACGGCATTGCTCATCTCAGGCAACTTAATGGCAAATGCATGATTTTTCATATTTCAGAAGGCTAGGGGATCTGATTGGCAAAGCCAATAGGTCTAGCATTGACTGGTGGCCATTTTGCTTTGTTAATACTTGTTCTTACATGTTTTTTTCAAACCTTTACTGTTTGGGAAGCTGCCGGGCCCTTGCCTATATAAACAAAAAGAAAGCAAAACGCAAAAATGTTTTCTGGTCTCAAAAAGCTTAAATTGACATTGTAGTCCTTGGCACTGAAGGTAACTACTTTTGTACAGATGTTCTCCTTGGGAAAGAGCAGACTCTTGTTACTGACAGTTAAGTTAGTCAATGACTGAAGTTGTCTGACTCATTGCCTTATGCTGTATGTAGCAGTAGGTGGTAGGAAATGTGATTTGTTTTTTGTAGCTCTGTCTATCTTTCTCCACTATTCAGGTAATTTGAACATCCCACATGCACTGAGGTGTGAGGTAAGACTTTGAGGGATCAATGCCCCCTTTCTTTATTCCCTCTACCGAGCCCGGCCTCAGAGGTGTGAGTGATACAACTGGAGAGGTGTAAGAGTAGAGTGGCTCACTACATCCCATCCCACCTTAGAGCATACCAAAACAATATTAAAAACTAAGAACACTAACAACTGAAAAACAACTCTTTTAATATAGATAAACCAGAAGTCTCAGATCAGGCCTTGGAATTGACTTTTGGGAACTGTCTCTTCAAGATAAGTAGGAGTGGTGAGTATTCCTGACCCTGCTGAAATCGCTCCTCCCTTTGGGTGATCACTGCATCTGCCAACTGCTTCCATGTTGTCTCAATGAGTCCTTCTACTCCCATTCAATGTTTTTGTATATCTCGCCACATGTATCTGATTGCAGCTTCTGTTCGTGCCTCATCAGATTGAGGTATCCTCTTTAAGAGTGACACATTGCTTGTGAGGGTTTCTACTCCTCTTTCTCCTTTATACCTACAACCAGGTTTCAGCTTCATATGGTGTAAGAAACTTCCACTGCAGATGTTTATCCCTCTCCTGCACCATATCCCCCAACTGTAGTCTCACTGGAAGGGCCTTTCTTTTCTGGCTCACTAAATCATTGGTGTTTTTTTAAAATTCTGGCCATTTGCTTCATTGTTCAACTGGGATTGTTGCAATTGTGGTGCAGCTGGGATTGTGTGCCTCAGAGGTCTTCCATATAATGGAGTTGCAGAAGCACAATTGGTGGTACACTGAGGTGTGTTGCAGTACACCAGGAAGAAGTAGTGCATTGTCCACTCCACTTCCACTTGCCTTTGCACCCCTATATAAAGGATGTTGTTTAATGCTCCCATAAATCACTTCACCTCCCAATTAGCCTGAGACCACTAAGGTGTTATTATTTTGTGGCACACTCCTAATTATCTTAAATAGTTCTAAAATCATACCATTGAAGCTGTTGACCTTTGTTCGTCTCTATTTCTTGAGGTAGTATGTATGTAGACAATACATTTTCTTCAGCTTAGGCGTGGACAAGACCAGTTCCACTACTGGAAATTTGGTATGCACATCAATTATTACCAGGACTTGTCTCCTATTTGATATGCAGAGAAATCTGCACTTAGTTTTTTTCATACCATGGCACAGAACTCCCCAGTGATCGCTGGAGCAGGTCTTTCAGCTCCACTGTTGAGTTGACATGATCTGCAGCCCCAAACAGAATTTTCAACCATTCTGTCCATGCCTGGAAACCACAATTTTTCTCTCAGTCTACTTTTTTCTTGGCTGCACAGTGATGTGCTTGGTACACAGCTCCCAGTCCTACAAGGCTGCCATCTATGATGAGGTTTGCGTCCTGCTGTGTGTTAAAGTATGTGATGGGTATGTTGTGCAGAAGGGCTTTCTTAACCTTCTGTAACACTTCTTTGTGTCTGTCTGCCCATTCAAATCTAATCTGTTCCTTTGTTAAGGCCCTTAACGTTTTAGTAAGGGTGAATAAGCTGAGAATGAAATGTTTGTCATGCCCAGAAAGCACATCACTTCATTCCAATATCCTCAGACTTTTTGGGTTTAACACTACTGGCCCCTCGGTAAAAAGTATATTCAAAGAACTTGATGCAGTCTTTGAAAAATACACATTTATCTTACTGAAATGTTAATCCATATTCAGAAAGCCTTGCCAGAAGAGGCGGCTCCTCCATGTGGGTAGCGCAGCAACATAAAATGGCAAGAAAGTAGAGGGGTTTAGTTGGGGGGCGGGTGGTTGTGCTCCATGGTAGGATAAGAGTGGCTTGCCCACTGTTGTGGGTGCTGACAGTTTGGTCGGCCCACGGCCAACCAAACCAGTCATATGTACTCTCCCTCCCTCTCCATAGATGCCTGTGTGGTCAGCGTCCCAGCCAATCATAACGCTGCGATTGCAGTGTTACGATTGGCTTAGGGGAGGGGAGGGAAGCTGCCTGCTTCGTGCGAGGAGCTGGAGCAGAGATGACGTGACGCATGACCGAATGGGCTGGCAAAAGTAAGTTTTTCTTTATACTTAACCACCCCCCGCGTGACCCCCTGCACCTCCACATGCGAGTCATGCCGGCAGTGACTGCTTGCCAGCATAACCCTCAACCTTTGGCAATGTCCTTCCTTAGTTTCGAAAAGATCAGGATGCTGCTCACTTATATAGATATCTCCCTCTAACCCCACAGTGTCTGTCTAATGGCATTTTGGAATACCTTGGCAGAAGACACGTTTCAAAAACTCTTATATCCCTGAAGCCCCAACTGGGATGAGAAGGTGGCTAGGCACTTGCAGTGTCCAGTAGCATCTGGTGATAACCCTCATTTAGATTCAGCTTGGAGAGCAACTGAACTCTGTTGATATCCACAATAATATCATCTAGTGTTGGTGTAATATGTCTGTAAAGCTTAGTGGCACAATTCGGCTGCCTCATATCAGTGCACATTTTGACTGCCCATGGCTTTTATGGATTTGGTTGTACCACACTGGGAGAAACAAACAGAGTTGGTGCTGACACTTTCACTAATACGCAAAATATTCTCAAGTTTTTCAACTCCTTTTCCACTAGTGGCCTAAGTGAAATGACACCCTGTGATGCTGTAGAGCACTTGGCTTCATAGTTTTGTCTATGCATACGTTTTTTGACAGTTACCTTGAGCCATCCTGGGCCATGTAAGAGATGATCAAAATACTATAATAAGAGGCTCAGATGATCCTCTCTGACTTGTCCTACATTATCTTCAGTGTTGCAGCGAAGCAACGCCCCAGTGTCTTCTCAAGTGGTGAAAAACTCAGGGGCATATCTACAAGGAAAGATTTTGCAGCACCACGCTGCACAATGTCCAAAAGCAGAGATGTGTTGTATTTACAACAACACATCCACATTTATATTTTCCATAGCGCTGGTGCTAAAAATAGCTGCCTAGCCCCAACACAGACACCCTTGCACCGTAGTGCAAGGGGGCCTGTGTTGCAGGGAATTATTGTTTATGTGCAGGAAGCGACCCCTTCCTGCACCTAAACAATCATTAGTGGAGTTTTACTCTTTCTATTTGTGCTGCAGAATGAGGCACACACAGAAAAAGCAAAAACGAGGAGAAATAAAAGTATTTCTCCTTGTTGTGCCAATCTAACTCATGGCATTATTTAGCGCTGCCTCTGATTTACTGATCCCTGTAAATCATGGCCAGGGTAAAAAATGCAATGGGTGTTACGGTGGAACGCCTACAGAAACACCCATTGCACGTGATGGAGCAAGGATTCGTGAAAGAAACTTGCTTGGATTCAGTCCTCTCAAATAACATATAAAAATGTAACCAATTTGTTTTGTGAATACAAAAACCGCAATACACCACAAACAATTTTATATAGGGGAAGCTTTTCTATGTGCATTACTAACCCATAACATGAATGTTCTAAAATGGCTGACAAAACGCGAGATTTCTATTGCGCATGCGTTTACTGCATCTACGTAGTGTGCCTCTGTCGCTTTTGGTGGGAAACTTTTGCAGCTGTACAATGGCACTAAAATGGCTGCTTCAAACTCAAATGCTAATGGACCTGCTACTGCTAATCTAAAAACTCGTACTCTCTATTAAACACTACTGCAAAGGATTTAAATAAGTAAATGGGGATAGAATAGAGATAAGTGGTATACAGTGAAATTATTTGTTTTTGTGTTCTAACGTGTCTTTTTCTGACTTTATTATTAGTTCTTATTTGGGCCTCGGAGGGTGACTGAAATCCCTACCTTGTATAAACTGCGCGCATGCGCATGGAGACTGGCCAGAAACAAAGATGGCTCCTGTGTCACTCAGCCAAGGTCATCTTGCATGAAGAAGGCTGAGAAGGTCAACTGATGACCCCTGCAAGAGCAACAATGTTGAATAAAATTGTTTAACTTACTGAGTAATGTGAAATGCGTGTGGAAATAAAGCTATGGGAAAAGGAAATTAAGGGGCAGGCACGTAAACAATGGTTCATGGAGAAAATGTTACATTTTAAGTGGTGTGATGAACTCACCTCCTCATCCTGACCAATCAGAATAAGGGAAAACATAAGAATTGATACTTGAGGGGATGGTACACAATTCAAGAACAGTATAATTGAGGTAAGATAGCTAGAAACTTTGTCCGACTTGTCAGACCTGTCATTCGGACTCGTCACTGACCCAACGCGTATGCTGCTCCGGTTCTTGTCCGAGACGCTGTCTCAGAACCACGCTGCTGTCAGAAACTCTGTCAGAAAGTTCGAGATACTAATTGATAATCTATTCATCTAGAGGGATTGCGGAAAAGGGACACCTGAGGTGAGTAGTGCCAGAGAGGGGTGCAACTCAGGCGTTGTACATTAGAAGACGTTACCCTTCAAGATGCAAATCTGCCTGATCTTCTATCTGCTACCTGTATGGGAGATTCTATCTGGCCCCCATTACGGTGTTGGGTTCACCATAGACCATAGGTAAATATAATCAGCAAATCTGTCCTTTATGCCTATTTTCTCTTTTTCCCCTCTTCCCTTTTCAGGTACCGTCATCATTGATCATTTTAGTTTTTTGCTATGAATTATTTGGTGCATTTTGCCTCTTGATATGAAGGTGGTTACTGTAATTGAATTTTGACTCACAAATTAACTTAGATAAAGGTTTTCAAAACTTCTAGAGTCTGTGGTTATTTAGAGTAAAGAGATAAATGTAATTCTACCTTAAACTAACTCAGCAACCTGATTCGTCGAAGAAATGAAACAAAATCTATTGAAATTGGTAAAACTTGATAAAGGTAAATAACAAAGTTACAGGTATTACTCAAAATTGATGACAGCGGGGTTTTACTAGCTATATGTATGAATGTGGTTTGGGCCCAGGTGAGTATTAGGTGTATGAGTGACCAGAGCTGGTAACCCGTGCTCCATCACATGCCCCTTTCTCGCAGATGCCTGTGTGACAGGGTACCATATTAACAAAGCGGCGTTAAGCCACAAAATGTGGCTTAACGCCACTTTGTACATATGGTGCCTAGCACTATGCCACCGGAACGTCGGTAAAAGTCAGGGACGGCTCCTCCACTAGTGCGGAGGAGGACCGCCCCACTGCTTTCTCGCAGTGCAAGAAGCAGAAACATAAAGTGGTAATAACTACCATTCAATTTTTCTGCTTCTCGCACTGTGAGAAAGCAGAACAGAAGGGTTTGGTTGTGGGTGGGTGGGCAGGGCTGCTCTGTGAGCAGGAGAGGAGTGGTGTCCCCACTTCTGAGGGCGCAATGACTGTTTAGTTGACCCTCTAGGTGGCCCAAACCAGTCATGCGCACTATGCCATTTCTCCATGCAGGCTGCAATGCATCCTACATGGAGAAAAATGCCTCCCCATAAGCCCCTGGCTGTGCAGTGTCCCCACCAGTCGATTGGCTTAAAGGAGGGGAGGGGAGGGGAGAGAGGCTGCCAGCCTCCTGTTCCTGCTGGAGGCAGAGCAGGAGCAGGCACCAAGCAGGACTGCCACCGAGAAAAAGCAGGACTCAGCCGGTGGACAGGTACGTTTTTTCTTTTTCTATATTATTAACACCCCTCCCTGCTCGCCCCCCTGCTCCCCCACCAGTGAATAATGCCAGCCGTGACTGGTAAAAGTGATGTTCTTGTGGCGCAATCCCCTTCTATATATACCCCTCGATATTGAAGATGTGAGCATAGTGCTGCACTTTCATCTGGAAACATCCAGCTAATGGAATATGTGGGTCACAGTGTCTGGCTGATGATTGGAAGGCCTCTACCTACGTCCTGCTCTGCTCTTGGTACCAACAAGTTGTATTGCATTCTTCTGCGCATGTCAGACTCCATGGGGCAGATTTACAAGCCCCATGCGCCACATTTACGCCGCCGTTGCGTCGCTTCTGTGACGCAATGGCGGCATAAACCATGCGCCAGGTTGCGCCTTATTTACAACCTGATGCATCTAGGGAGATGCATCACGTTGTAAAGCCCTGCGCCACATGAAACCTGCGTCAGTTTGCATGTGGGCGTTCTTGCGCAGGGTAGGCGTTCCGTCGCAGGAACGCCTCATAAAAGTGACTCTGTGAAATCTACAAGATTTCACCGAGTCACTTTCCTAAGGCTGCTGCGACAAATCTTTACGCCTGCTTGAGGCAGGCATAAGGAGTGGTGTACCACGTTAGGTATGGGTGGCCCCTGTTCATTGCTGGAGCCACGTCGCACTTGCGACACGACTCCAGCAATGCGCCGGCCATACGAGACACAGGATGCGACACGCATTGCCCTATCCTTGTGCCATGGTGCGCTGCATTGTAAAAGCGACGCATTCCCGGTGGCACAATGAGATAATTGCGTGTTGCATCTTTTCTGGCGCATCCCTGCTGATTTGCAGAGATGCGCCAGAACTTGTAAATCTGCCCCCATATTGGAAGTACTCTTCCTGCAGCCGAGACAGTCAGCCGGTGAACTTGTAAGTCCTTCTCCCATGTGACACCAAAAGACAAGGGTCTGAGTCACTATTTTGTTTTTTTGTCTTATATTATTGCTGTTCATATTCACGGCAGCACCTCCAGCTCTGGACAGTGTAGCGCCATATCCTCGTCCTTAATGAACTCTGCTCGGGTATACCTACCCGGCTCTGTAATTTACGTGACCTAAAGCTTTCGCAGGCACTAATACCTGAAGTGTGAGGTAAAACCTCAAATGATCTGATACCCCGATTATTTATTTCCTTTGCTGAGCCCACCTGTTTAATGCAGTGGGACAGCAGTAATAGCAGAATGCTCACTACATAAGCAACATAAAAAACAGAACAAAGGATGAAGAGAACTGACTGAAAACCCCTATGTGTAAGTTTATAAATATATAATTTTAGTAAAATCAAAAGGTCTTAGCTAATGCCAGATGTAAAAAGGACTCACACATGTGCTGCGAAAAACCTCCCTACCCATCAAGGTCATTTAAACAGGTAAATAAATGCCTTCTCGGGCATCATGACGTGGCCATCACCGCATTTATGCTGAAAGTGCTTCTGCCACGTCAGTGGAGACACGTGGTGAACTTCCTCAGTGACATTGCAATAAATTGTAAGTTTTGATGGAAAGTCTCCATGAAGCTGGCATGGCTCACACAAGTCACGCTACTACTTCTGTCTGCATCTCGTGATTCATACTTTTTTTATAACTCTATTTATTGTGTTTAGTCAGGAGTGTAACCGAGGAACAATGCAGAATCACATCATAGGAAGTGATTCAAAAACGCTATCCCATCCTTCCCCCCCTAACAGGCATAGGCAATTTCAGTACAGATAATCCCCTACAGCAATTTCATGGTGCATCGTTTTTATCATTAACACTTTATAAAAATGTCACACGCGTACAAGATTAGTAATTCATTGTGCCCCTGAAACCTGCTTCTCCTACGAAGCTGTTTCTCTTACCTGAGACAGGCAAGCAGGCAGCTCCACCAACACACAAATAGGAGCACATATGAAGGACATGTCTGTCTGTTTTCATGTCCCAGCACAAATCTCTCAGATGATATTTTCATTGCCCTTGTGTGTTGTATATAGCACGTGAACCAGTGTTAACACATATCAACCCGCACCCATTCTGTCCAGCACTGCAACCAGGAATGGCAACTACACGGAATCAAATGTCTTTCCAACCTTGCATTGTATGTCTCCAAAACTGCACACAAGTCCTGGTGCCCTTGAAGAAGTGTGGGGAACACTTCTCCAGTTTATTGGACTTAAGGGGGCAGATTTATGTTAACTGGCGCATCCCTGCATATCAGCAGGGATGCGCCAGTTATTATGCGCCACAGCTGCGCCACCATGGATGCGCCGTGGGGCAAAAACGGCACAGATGCGTGACGCATCTGTGCCGTAAAAGTGGCGCATTGCTGAAGTTGCGTCGCAAGCGTGACGCAGCTCCAGCAATGTTCTGGGGGGCCCTATCTGTACAATGCTGCGTCAATCCTTACGCCTGCTTCAAGCAGGCGCAGGGTTATGACGCAGCATGGGCCTAAAAGTGACTGAGTGAAATCTTGTAGATTTCACTCAGCCACTTTTAGGAGGCGTTCCTGCACCGGAACGCCCCCACCTGCCCTGGAACGCCTACATGTGGCGCAGGGCTTTACAACGTGACGCATCTCCCAGATGCGTCACGTTGTAAATACCCCGCACCATGGCGCAGGATTTGCGCCGCTGCTGCGTCACAAAAGTGACGCAACGGCAGCGCAAAAGTGGCGCAAGTGCAACATAAATCTGCCCCAAGGTGTTCAAAAAGGAGGGTGAGACCAGGGCTAATTGACATGGGACTCGCTTTAACCAAGTTAATTCGAGTCAGTACCCAACATATGAGATTATTGGGCCACAGCAAAAGGAAACATACAAGTGCTAATCGTTGTCATTTCTTTCTCAGGAGCAAAGGTGCTTTGAGGAAGCCATTCTGGCCCATTTCTTGTGTAGTGAGGGGAGAATCAGAGGGATGGCATGTCTTGCAAAAAATCAATACTTCAATACTGTAGTATGTGAACGTTCTTCTACGAGTGGCTCTGTAGTGTTTGATATCCGCCTGCTGTTCAATAAACATTTACAAAGCCAAAAAACTGTTCGCACATAAACACAAAGGTACTTCAGAATAACTGGGGGTGGTCAAGACAGAGAAGATGACATTATTGTTTCTGAAATATATGGGCAATATCTAAGTCCAACATTAAATTTATAGATTTCCAATTTGTCATTCTTTCAAGGTGTTGTTTTAAACCCAACAAAATGTTTTCCATCAGGCCCCCAAAAAGTTGTGAGAGCATTGTTGGAGAGGAACTATCCAGCTACAGGCCCGGTCTGATCAGACAGAATCAGTAAAGGCAATTGTAGAAGCCGTCTCATAACCAGCATTTTGTCAGTGTCGCCGAATGAAAACTTCTCAGTGAAAGTATAAACAACAATCTCGAGCACTCAAGATCAGCATCAACAGGTCTTACCATCCAACACGTTTCATCTCTGGATATATGTCTCCCAAAAGACTTCACCAGGGCTAGGAATATAAAATATTTTACAGTCTTGTTTCAAATGAAATGAAACACTCCTCCACCGCACTCCCAGTGTCCAATAGTAAGGTGTTCAATAAAGCAGAACAAAATGAAAATGAAAGAGAGCAAACAGAGTTTTCTCTCAAGTACATATTGGATTCACAATCCTTAAAATTCACCAAATAATTCAAAATACTGTTCTAGGTTTAAAAATAGTAATAACGTAAATTAACAATAATGTATGTTTGTGGTGTGTTTATTTTTCTATAGCATTATGATCTTAACATTATTTGAGGTAAATTGTTCCTTATCTGAATCTTTAATTAATTTGCAGTGGCTACATTTTGGAATACTCTTACCCATGAGAACTATGGAATGAAGTATACCTCTCAGATTAACCTTTTCTCCGTACGACTCGTACCCGGTAAACTTATCTTACAACCTAGGAAGTACGATTTGTACAGAAAGCCTTTTTCCGTACGAATCGTACAAAAGACCGTACGGGTTTTCCAAAACATAACAAAACAGGAGAGAGAGGCAATGGAAGAGCAGAGGAATGATCAGTCAATTGTATTAAATCTGACATATAAAAGATGGACAGTAGTGATACTAACCAAGCAAATGTACCTCGAGGAATGTCTTAGGCTGTTGAATGATGAAAGACACTATAAATGGCTAAGCTGGGATACCACACAGGATGCGATGGATGACATTTCATTTATAGTAGGGACAGGGAAGTAGAACAGCTGGATCACAACAAAGAAAGCAGAGTTCCTTATAAAAAAAAAGACCCCCGCCTAGCTGACTTTCATATACTACCCACGATACACAAAAACAAACATCCCCCTCCAGGCTGCCCAACTGTATCAGCGATCAGTTCTGTCCTGAAACCATTATCACAATTTTGTAACTTGTCCCTACTTCCATTAGTGGGCAATAGGCTGTCATATGTAAAAGATCTGAAGGATGTTTTAAACCTGCCAAAAGACATAAGTTTTGACCCAAAGAATGAAATATTGGTCACTCTTGACGTGGCGTCACTGTATACAAATATCCCACCAGAGGCTACCCTTGAAGTGATTATTAATTATTGTCATCACAATAATGGAAATCTATGATCACTCCTGAATTTGTTAGACTGTGTATACCTGAAACTGATAAGAAACTTCTTCAAATTCGAAGGACGATTCTTATAACAAATACATGAAACTTCCATGGGGAGTACACGTGCCCCTAGCCTGGCATGTTTATATGCACTCAATTTTGAATTTGAATTATTTTTAGCAACTCTAACCCATTTAAGACACATTTAGGTTCATGGAAAATATATATTGATGATGTCCCCCTGCTATGGAAAGGCACACGGGAAGAGCTAACTAACTGTTCTAATTGGATGAATGCTCCAGATCCACTTCTTAGATTCACAATGATTATGATGTTGCATAAACTACGACTCTCATGTAAATGTTGCAAGGTGTGCTTCCCACCCACCGGTGACACGGGAGCAGTGGCTGTGCATCCATTAAGGGTGCTGGGGCGTTGCCCCACTATCCTCATGGCCCCATTCACGCAAGCAACTAGTTCCATTCATCATAATTAATTATTCGCAGTCGGGCCGTCGGCACTGACTGGCAGTCTCTCTCTCGCGCATCACACTGAAGAATGGCAATCGGCTGCTTGTGCCTCAAGGTGTGCATCCCAGACATTTCCTTATGAACACGTAAGGTAAAAGGATGTAAATTCTGACTACACTAGTTCATCTATATGTCTGTATTTGTTCTTATTTAACCTTGATATAGTGAAAAGTAGACATGTTTCTCTGACTAATGTCACATGTGGTGTCATATCTATGTTATAATTTGAACAATTTGAGACCTTCACAGTTCTTAGAAAGCTAGGGTCAGAAGATATCTGCTTCACATTGCAGACATGACAATGATTCTGCGGGGAAAAGGAAGATGGCAGACTGACTCTGCCGTGAGGAGCAGGCTCCCGAGAGATATCCTGAATTCTACCTATTTTTGTGGAACTTCAGTTAGAATAGGAGAGAAGGTATCGCTGTTTCCTAATTCACTCAAAATGTGAACTTGAAGCTTAAAACTCTACAAAACCAGCTTGACTTTTGATGATCCGGCGCAAGGTCTAGCTTTTATTCCTCTTTGGGAATACCCGGAGCTGCATCATCCGACGGGCCGGCTCACGGTGGTCAGCGCTCTAGTGGCCTTGTCTGCCATCCGCTTCATACGCCATGGCTTCTCCTAAGGTCACTGCAACACGAGGCAGACACTCTGCTACGGCCCTTGCTGTCAATCCTACGTTGGGGCTGCAGATGCCGTCCGGTGGTGCAAACAAGAAGAATGCACCTAGAGTAGGAAGACTGGTAATAACATTACTGCAGTCCGGGAAGGCTGCAGATTTTCTTATAGCTGCCCCAGAAGCTGCTATGGCGGAGATGGTACTGGAGGCGATACAGCAAGGGCTTGGGGGCTTGTCTGATGGAGATTCAGCCTGTGACAAAGAACTGGTATCCCCTTCTGAAAATATGGCCACAGTGCACCTTGAGGGGACGCTTCTCATAGGGGGTCTGACTTCTTCACTTGCACCAGCGGTTATGCGGCTATCCCAGCTATACCAGTCAGAGTTGAGTGCTGCTGCTGCTGTTTCCTTCATTTTTACAAGTTCATATGTAACAGACTTAATGTCCCTACCAGCGCCAGCACAGCCACCTATACAGTTACTGGCTTAAGGTGGTTTAGACTTAAGTGACTTAACTGACCATAAGGGATCTACCTTGTTTGCTGCAAATGAGCTAATATCCGCAGCAACTATTGAACATGTGGACTTACCTTCTTCGGAGCCCTTGCAACCATCGTACCATGTGGACTCAACTATCTCTGATGGTAATAAGCATTCCAAAGAGCATTCTATGGAGCAGCATATTAAAGATGACATCTTATCCTCTTCCTCCTCCTCACCTATGGCGAACATAGATGATTCATTCAGCCATTTAAAAGAGGATGCTGTCGGCCTCTCATCCGCTAAAAAGAAAAAACGCACTTTTAAGTCTACTAAACCGGCTAGATCTCTCAGAAAGTCTGCTGATCTTTTTAGTAGTATACATCCACAATGTAGTGTACCAACACTTGTGAACTCAAAAGCGAAGACCCAGGACAGTCCTTTACGCAAATGGGTGACTTCAAAGAGAGAAGTTAAAGCTATCATTTTGAGACTAACCAGCTCTGGGCAGGCTCCTGCACTCATTAATGGCCAAAAACTCTCTCCCTCTCAAATTACAACTAGTGTTACGATGCACCCATCAAAAGATGTTTTGCTCATTGTGGGTTCTCCCATTGCTTGTCCGGATGTTCTTATTCAACCTGCAAAGGAGGCTTCTCTATCTATGAGCGATGCTCCAGCAGCATATACAGTTACAGCTGCACCGGGGATGGCTGTAACATCAGAACACTCACTAAGTTCAATTCTGCAGGCACTATTGGCACAATGAGCTAAGACGCAGGAGCATTACATACAAATTCGGGCAGATAATACCATGATTCAGCAGCAATTAATTACAGTAACCAGCAAGGTGGCTGTACTTACTAACGAGGTGATCGAATTACAGCAACGACTGTCTGAAAACGAGGATGCGATAACACGCTCTACTAATCTTGTTCGTGACCATGACACTCAACTTATAGCCTTACAGGGGAAAATCGAATACTTGGAAAATTGGCAATGCCGGAATAATTTAAGAGTATTCGGGGTCCCGGAAGGCAAAGAGGGCTCCGATCCATGGGCTTTTGTTGTTCAGTTATTTCAAAAGGCCTTCCCCGATCTTGCTGACTGGGAGTCTCAAATTCAGCGGGCTCACAGGCTGCCGATTTTCCTTAATCAAACAGACCAGTCCAACTTACTTCGCCCAACACCAATCCTTATCTATGTAAGTAACTTTTTACTACATCAGGCTATTACTATTAAAGCCCGACCTACCTCACCGGTGATTGTTGAATCAGTCTCCATTATTGTAAGATCAGATCTCTGTAAGATTACGATGGATAAAAGATGGAGGATGCGACAGCTTATTGATTCTTGGAAGGCACTTGGGGCCTAGGTCTATCTACAAGAATGGGCCTGACTGAAGATTATAAAGGATGGCCTCTCCAGATCTATCATTTAGACATGGAGGCAAAATTGGCGCTCTCTAGATGGCAGCAGAATCCTAAAGAATGATATGAACGGACAGCATTAAGTTATTCTACATCTTCTAAATATAGCTACTGTTTCTTTCTTTTCTCTGGCTTTTCTTATGACCTTTGACACCTGAGTAGAGTTTTTTTCTCTCTTCTGATCCAGGTGGTAACTGGGCCATTGCACAACTGGAAATTTACAATAAAAGGTTTGTTCTCTGTGCGGTGTATTGTCCAAATTCGGATGATCCCACTCTTTTCAATAAATTAATGCTAGAATTGCTTGACTGGCAAGGAGAAATTATTATTATGGGGGACTTTAATTGTTCATTAAACTATGATATTGATTCGACTAACAGGTCCGCCTTTCCTAAAATGCGGAGGGTTCGAGAGTCAATCTATGAATTGGCTCGGCGCCATGGTCTGGCAGACTTATGGTGGATGTTACATCCCACCTCACCAGGATTTACATACTTTTCCGCCCCCATCGACATTATTCAAGAATATATTTGGCATTTGCTAGTAATAGTATTGTAGCAACAGCTCAAATAGAGGTCTGTCCATGGATATTCTCTGATCATAACCCTGTTCGGATCAGTTTTCAGCTCTCAAAAGCAGATAAGAGCAAGCAATCATTTTCATTTCCCAGATATCTGCTGACTGACCCGGAATTCATAACATACACTCAAGGGTCTCTTACTAAGTTTTCACGATCTAATATTGATACCGCTTCTCCTTTCATTGTATGGGACACAATAAAAGATTACATACGGGGTACTACTCAACAGTAAATGTATCACTTAAATAAAACTCATAGGAATAGTGTGAAGACAAATTGTAATACATTAAAAAGATTGAAAATTCAGCATGCACAAGAACTTCGGTCGAGAGGACCAAATAGAGATCAAATATATGCTTCACCAATAGATTCACGCTTACTTTTGAGCAGGAAGCTGAAAGAAAAGATAGCAGTTGCTTATAACAAAAATCGCTTTCATTAATATGAGTGTGGGGATCAGGTTGGGAGGGTCTTGGCATACCAGGTTGCTGATAAAAAATCTAAAACGCTGATAGACGCGATAAAGGGTAGAGATGGCCGATTATATTCTTCCCCTGACTCAATTCTAGAGCAATTTACCCAATTTTACAAGGAGCTTTACACCTCATCCTGTAACATAGAAAAAATTGCATTGGAAAATTATTTACAACTCTGCGACCCTTTACCTCTGAGTCTGAACGCAGCTGATTTTCTCCAACAAGATATTACCAATGAAGACATTGTATCTCCCAAAGTAGTGCTGCCCTCCGGCAAGCCTGCTGGGGATGATACTTTGCCAATGGAATTTTTAAAACTTTTTAAAATTCTATTCTCCCATTACTTTATGATGATATACATCAGATTGGCTAATGTATGGAAGCTCCCAAATCTTGGGTTATGACTAACATTGTTTTTTTTCTTAAAAAGGGGAAATCTGCAGACGATTGCGGGTCCTATTGCCCAATATCCCTCATTAACTCCGACGCTAAAATCTTCGCCAAAGTACTGGCTAACCGGTTAGCGCCTTTTATACCAGATCTCCTATCCGATCAACAGCATGGGTTTATAATTGTAGAGAAACTACTGCTCATGTTAATGCAGACATACCAGCTTCAATATTGCTAACAGGACATCTCGAAACTTGGGGATGGTCCTTCTAGATGCTGAAAAAGCATTTGACCGCGTTGTGTGGGATGCATTATGGGCAACAATAACTACTAACGGCCTACGAGGCCATTTTTTTAAATGGATCCTTGCATTATATATCAACCCACAAGCTAAACTTTTATATACCAACCTGCATTCTGCTCCTTTTCCGATACGTCAGGGTACCCGGCAGGGGTGCCGGCTTTCTCCCTTGCTGTTTGCTTTATATATTGAGCCATTCATTAGAGCATTAAATCGGAAAACTTCTATTACTCCATTTAGTAATGGGATATATCAACTGAAGGTATTGTTTAAGCCGACAATTTTGCAGTTTTTTCACCTAACCCAGCAGCAGCGTTGACTACAATTCACAAAGAAGCGAAAACTTTCGGCCATTTCTCAGGGTATAAACTCAACTCTCATAAAATTCAAACCCTTTATAATTTAGATTTGCCTACACCTATAACTGGTAGCTGCGCTGTTGTACCTTACCTGGGGGTTCGGATCTCTGCTACTACCGAACAAATATGGAGACTTAATTACGAGTCATTACTGTACTTGTTGATACAAAAATTGAAGAATTGGAATAAACTTCCAATAACCATTATCGGCAGGAGCAATATAATTAAAATGACAATTCTGCCTACATTTCTATATTTGTTCTGAGCTTTCCCTATACGCGTCCCCAACAATTTTTTTCAAAAATTAGAAGGCGCTATTAATAGTTTCATTAGGGGCTATAAGCAAGCACATCATGCGATACTTCTCCTTAAACTCCCCTATAAGCTGGGTGGATTACAACTCCCTGATTTTAAACGTTATGGCACGAAATTCTTGATTACTGCTCACTTTCTTTCGAAGATCTCACACAACATGATTATTTCAAACTATGGAATAATCCTATCCTCCCAAGTATATTTCATGATCTCATTGCTTGCAGGTGGGCAAGGTATGGAATTGAACGGCTTGGCCAGCTTTATGATCTCAACGGCTTTTGTACCTTTGCATCTTTACAATCTGCCTTTAGTCTTCCACAACAATCTTTTTTGAAATATTTCCAAATTAGAGACCACTTTTTAAAACGACAATGGCTGCAATTTCCACATTCTTCCGAAATACTGAAATATTTTTTAAATCTTTCGCTTAAAGCCAGAATTAGTTTAATATATGTACAACACTGCTGTTTCATGAGTGATGATACTTATCGTTTGGCTTCCAAATGGAGGCAGACACTAGGTACTATTATGCTTCTGAGATTGTCTCAGCTTTGGACACTTTAGATAATTCTATCCATTCTGTAAATCTAAAGCTGCAACAATTCCAAACTTTCTGTATGCTTTATTACACTCCTGAAAGGATTAGTAAATGGCAACAAAAAGGCACAGGGGCTTGTGGGAGATGGCGTACACAGATCATGTTGCCCTAAGTGCGGTTTTAAGGCAGCCAACATCCTCCATATGCTCTGCACTCGTCTTATGTTAGGTGTTTTTTGGGGAAAGTTACACAACATATTGGTCAATTTCTGGGTTCTAATTTTTTTTTACTAACAAAGAGATCATGTTAGGGCTTAGGGAGAGTGATAATCGTGCCGTGAGACGTTTTGTATCTATTGCACTAGTTGCTGCCCGCCTTTGCATTGCGAGGGCATGGATTTCGCCCAACCCTCTTATTTTTTTAATGGCTTGCTCGTATGAAAGACATATATGAGAGGGAACGGGCACTGGCCAGAACTAGAGGTATGCACTCACTGCAAAAATGTGGCCGCATATGGGAATGTTAGTATGATTCTCTAGACATTTATAGTTACTTTTCTTTCTTTTCCTCTTTTTTCTTTTTTTTTCTTTCTTGTTTGCTTGATATGATTATCTGCTATATGTATGCAATCAATTGTTATTTTTCTTAGTTTATTTACTTTTTTATGTACCCTTTGAATTCAATAAATAACAATATTATTAAAAAAAAGACAATGATTCTGCATGAATAAGGAAAGATGGCAATTTACATAGTCTAAGATGGAGAAGATGATGACCTCCATTATGTAAGATGGAGTCAGGGCCTACATAAAATGGAGCCAGACATTAGGGGCTCTTGCCTCAATGAGTACTAAAAACATTGACTTTCTGGACTTAGGAATTTACATAGAAGGAAGCATCCTAAAACTCAAGGTATACTATATGTCTATTCACAGGAATAGACTCTCTTTGGGCCAGGTTCTGCACTTAAGACAAAACTGTACTGACATTACTACTCACAAAATACAGCTGACAGATTAAGTGCAAAGTTACATGATAAACATTACCCATAGGAAATCAATAGGAGAGCCGAAAAGCGGGCGAGAAACAACAATAGAGGGAAATAACTGATACCCAGTGAAAGACCTATGGTAACAAGACCTATTTGTTTCGCAACCTATTGCCCAAGCTCCAACAAACTAAAGAAACTTGTGAAGAAACACTGGAGCATTCTATATTATGGAGGCCTTAACACTGAACAACCCATGTTATAAGTCTCCGGGACACACCCACCCTAAAAATCAAACAATGGGGAAAACAGGGGCTTTGTGGAACATACCATCACCCACGGGACATGCTCCATGGGGTGGGTGTAGTGAATTTGGTTTAACAAGAAGATGCAAACCAGTGGCTCTGGGGCTACAGAATCTTTGACGATTAAACTTCCTGACTAACTGTAATTCACAGAATGTCTTTTATGTGTTGAAGTGTCACTGCACACTGTTATACGTAGGCATAACAAACCAAAAAGTATGAGTGAGAATAAGTAAGCACAGAAGTAGTCTGAGTTGCAACAGAGATAATACAAGATTGACTAGACATTTTTTGAAAAAGAAACATACAGAAGAAGATATTATGTGGTAAGTCATTGAAAAACTGAGGCCACTTCAAGAAGACATAACAAAAACCCTACTGGCATATGACTGACATTGGGTATACCGACTGAGAACTGACATGCAGTAATGAGATAATGAGATTCCTTGGGTTCAACTTAATAGGAATGTACCAAGGTGAAGTACATCTTCCCTAATATCCTCTTAGACTTTATTATTGTGTGTGTTTACCAATCAGATTACACTGAGATAAGCAGCAAATAACGTCATAGGAGAACACTTTACTTGACATAGGAAATGCATCATTTACTCACCTCATATATGATTTGTTTTTTGGAGCAACCTGTCATACCCAGAGCACCAATGACACTAATCCATATCGGATCCAGAAACTCATTGCAAATGTACCTCAGATATTCCTAAATTCCTCAGAGATATGATATAATTAAAAGCACTAATGATATTGGCATGTATGTGACTATTAGCTAGATAGACGTCTAGTAACAAGCTTTCTGTTTTCTCCATTTTATCATTCTTAATGCTAGCCTCAAACAGATAGCCATTTTGGGAACTCCGTTGTTCAATGTATCTCGATCACCAAGACTTGGAATAATGCCCTATGTGGAGGGACTACATTTCCCATCATTTCTGGGATAATAGACACATGATGGCACACTGCTGATCATCTGATACACACAGAAGGAGGGGCTTCTGCCCTGTTGCCAATGGTGATCGTCAGGATGGAAGACCATGTAACAAGGTTTTGTTTCCTCTTTTTGATCATTTTCAATCCTTCTCAATACTAGCCTCAAGCAGATATCCCCTTTGTCAACTCTGTTGTCCATCATATCCCAGTCACTGACACTAAGACAGTGTCCACTGGGGAGAAATTACATTTCCAATCATTACTGGAACATTAGACTTGTGACTGCATACTGCTGATCACGTGATTCACACACCAGGAGGGACTACCCTCCTGATGCTGAGGGTGTTCTCCAGGACACAAGACCATGTGACATAGGTGCCCCAACCAAACATGGCACCGCTAGCCTCAAAATTGATTATATGATCTCAGCTCTAGTGTAAGGCAACGTTTCCTGGGAAGAGGGGATGAATAGGAAATAAAACCGGGCATGTCTCTTTGACAAAGTAAGTATTTTCTTCTTACTTCAGGAGCACTTGGATTTTTCCAAATCAAAGTTGGGCATAACGATAAGTAATAAGAATAGAATACCCTAAGCATTATAACCTTTAGATTCTAGATGCAGTTGAAAGAAATGGCTGAGGATGATAAAAAAAGATGAACTCTCTGCTAAAGTTTCCTTTTAAAGAAATAAAGCTGACTTGTCCATATATTAATTGTGTGATAGCAGGGATGCTACCCCCCTCAGTTCACGAAGTAAAACATAACCATGAAGAGGGTAAATGATGTAATGTCAGTTCACATTTAAACTATCATGAATGTTTGACCAGGTGTGCATGGCGTGTTGTTGTGTGATTTGCAGTGCCACCTTTTCCATCACTTGTGCTGTGTGGTCTGAGAAAGATTTTTCATGTACTATACCACCTACGCATTGAGAATGGTGGCATAATATTATCTAACATACTGTTTCCTAGGTGGAGAGATGAAACAAAGGAAGGTAAGAACTTACTGTATTTCCTCTATTAGCATATTAATAAAATTAGAGATAGCGATCCTCTTATAGCCCTGAGGAATGCCCCTGACCAGCCATCTTTCAATTTGTGTGGGCAGAAACAATTGACACATTTAAAGATAAAGGTGACATTGTACCCCAAAACATCCAGTGATCTGTTGATGTAGTTTCAATCATATCTAACATATCACTCCGACATGCCACGGCTCATGTTAAAAATTGACTCTGGCTCGGCTCATGATAAAAATATATTGAGTTGTTCTGCATAGAATCTGAGTCTGTATTCGAAAGAATGTGTTTCTGACTGTGAATATATTTGATGCTGATGAGGGTGTGTTTTAATAAAAATATAAACTTGTGAGCTTTAAAAGAAAATAATGCATTTTAAAATGTGAAAAATGTAGTAAGCAATCATGTTTACTCACACTAGACCTCAAATTACTAAAGTAATACTGCTTGTAAGGCTAACTTCACTAGAAATGCTAAAACACACATAAAATGTTTATTTCTTGACCTTTCCATGAACATGTTATTTCATAATAAATAAAAGTTTCACAAAATGTTTTCATATATTTCCACTGAATGTTTCCATTTACACAAAGATCACTGTTAAATGATTAGAATTGAATCTTTAAATCAGATAATGAAGAAGTTCATATATGAAGATGCAGCATTTTGAAGAATATACATGGTTGTTGTCCAAAATCTTTTTCTTTTGATTTTATTGAGGTTTCAACTTTTGCATAGACCATTGTTTTGAGACTTTAAGTTGTAAGCTTAGAAATGTAGTCTATATGTGGGAACGTAGAGACCTGAATGAGAGAATGACCCACATGAATTTAGAAGTAATACAAATTAGTGGCACACTTAACATTGCTCTCTGTGGATTACTGCATTTCTGTGAGAAGATGAGGAGTGATCCTGTTCCCATGAAAGCATCAAACGCTGATTGACTGACTGGAGACAGAAGAAGCAACTCACTACTTCCAGTACACTCTTTCCACACTTTTACCCAACTTTCTAGATCTATTTTGCCCAGACGTTATTCTACTTAGTCTGAAACTCTACTAAATTTCTTGAACTTCTCTTCATAGGAAATTGTGCTTCGAGATATTTTTGATCACTTTAATGCTAAAGCTTCATGTTTTCTCACTCTCTTCAACTGGAACTCTTTATGGGTTCTGACTGACTCCATTTTCCCCAGATTCTTAGAATAGGGAGTCATTCCTTTATGAACGTGCTTTAATGTATTTATTATATGATCTGATGCTTCGATGCTCATGGCGGAATGGTTTCGTTATGAGCACCAGTGCTTGTCTGCTCATGATGGAACCGTTGCGTCATTTGAACACTAACAAGAAATCCCTCCGCTGTAAACAGCAGAGGGATTTTCTTTTCTTTTTCTTTTGCCTCGGAGGTGGGGAAGAGCTTCCCCAACCTCCTGAGGCATTTTTTTGGTTGCTAGTGTAAAGACGATATCACGCATGGCACTGACGTCATTACATTGAAAATAAAACTGAAACTTAGTTTCAGTTTCAGGGCTTCAGCGCTTGTGGGGCTATCTCAGCCCCAAGCACCAAAACACATTGGAAAGGGGACACTCTCTCTCTAGTGGATCCCTGCTTGGGGATTGCCACAGGAGGACGAACCCCAAGCAGGGATCCACAAACTAGACACCAGGGAGGGGGAGTGGCCCTAGGGCAATTGCCTTTGCTCCCCCCATTTTGAAATGGGCATACTCAGTCTTTCTGGGCAGTAGCCCCCAATCTGCCACCAGGGGGCAGAAAGCACCCTAAACACCAGGATTTTTTTTTACAGTTCAGCGGTGGGGGCTGCCAAGAATTAGCATGCAAATGACCCCACCCTCCCCCCCAAAAAAATGGCAAAGTCTTTCTGCCCCCCCAGGAGGCAGATGGGGGTCCGGGGGAGCAGAAAGCCCACTAGGCACCAGGGATTTGTTTTTTTTTAATTCAGCGGGGTGGGGGCTACCTAGAATGTGCATGGCAATGTCCCCACCCCCAAAACAATTGTCACAGTCTTTCTGCCTCCCCCCCCAGAAAGCAGATGGGGTCAATATCCCCTTATCTGCCTCCCGTGGGGGCAGAAAGCCCACTAGGAACTAGGGATTTTATTTTTTATAATATGTAGGGGTGGGGGCTTCCCAGAAAAGAAAATAACCACATCTTTCTGCCTCCCCTGGGAGACAGATGGGGGCAATACCTCCTGAGAGCCCACAAGGCGCCAGGGATTATGCCGTCTTTTTCTATGCAAGAGTGGAGGCTGGCCAAAAGGGGCATGCCAATGCCCTCACCCCCCAAAAAAATGGCCACAGTCTCTCTGCCCCCCTTGGGGGCATTTCAGGGCACTAGCCCCAGATGTGCCACCCCAAGATGGCAGTCAGCACACCAGGCACTGACCTCTTCCTTTCAATGTGCCTAGCTGTGGATTATGGGCCCTAGCGCAGCCAGCACCTTGGGAAACCTAGCAAACTTGTACATTTTTGAAAACTAGAAACCTAGGGGAATCCAGGATGGAGTGACTTGCATGCCTCACAGCAGGTTCTGTTGCCCAGAATCCCTTAGAAACCTCAAACATTGTAAAACAAAAACACTTTTTCCTTACATTTCTGTGATGGAAAGTTCTGAAATCTGTGGAGAGGCACAAGCTTCCACCTAGCCAGCATTCCGACAAGTCTCCCGATAAAAATGGTACAGCACTTGTGTGGATAGGTCTAGTGCCCGCGACAGGAGACGGCCCAAAACGCAATTTGGACACATCAGCTTTTTTTTACTGAAACTGACCCTTTTATCGCAATGTGCCTAGCTGTGGATTTAGGAACCTAGCTCAGCCGGCACCTAGGGAAAACTAGTAAATCTGTACATTTCTGCAAACTAGACACCCAGGGGGAGCCAGGATGGGGTCACTTGTGTGGCTCTTACCAGGTTCTGCTACTCAGAATCTCTTGCAAACCTCAAACTTTGTAAAAATAAACACATTTTCCTTACATTTCTGTGATGGAAAGTTTTAGAATCTGTGGGGAGCCACAAACTTCCACCCACCCAGCATTCCCCCAAGTGTTCCGATAAAAAGTGTACCTCATGTGTGTGGTTAGGCCTAGTGCCCGTGACAGGAAATGGCCCAAACCGTGCTGAGGAGACGTCAAAATTATCAACCAAAAAAGACTAAGTTTTGAGAGGGAGTCACCTGCATTTTTGTTCCCAGGCGCGGTGGACATCTAGGGAAACCTACCAAACACTGACATTTCTGAAAAACAGACACACTGCGGTGTCCATGGAGGTATGGTTTTCATGGATCTCTCAGCGTTTTCCTACCCAGAATACCCTCAAACCTCATTTAGCTGCAAAAAAAATCACATTTTCCTTACAATTCTGCCTGGGATCACAGCGCTGGCACAAATGTCTTACTGCCCAGTGTTTCCCTTGGTCAACCAAGTGTCTAATGCAGAGTCAGCCTACAAATGTATATAAAAAATATATATCGCTTAGAGCCCGCTGTGCTATCTCCTCAATCTCTATGTTTTTGGCCCTTCCAAGTCTCAGGCCCATGGCCCACCCACACAAGTGAGGTATAATTTTAGTCGGGAGACCGTGGGGAAAGGTGAGTGGTAGGTAGTTTGTGCCGGCACAGTAATACCAGACAAATTTGAGAAAAATGTGAATATTTTAGCTAAATTTTAGTTTTAAGGGGATTCTGGGTATGAAAACGTTGTGCAATCTACACAAGCCACACCTCCCTAGACTCCAACGGATATCTTGTTTTCAGAAATATCTGGGATTGGTAGGTTTCCCTAGATAGCCGCTGAACCCAGTACCTAAAATGCAGGTGCTCCCTTGCAAAACTAAGTCAATCTGTGATAGCGAGGTGGCATCTGCTTTTTTGGCCCCAGGCTCGTAAACCCATAAATGAGGCCCAAAAATACTAAGGGCCCTATTTATGGTTTTTTTTGCTGTAGGGCAGTGCAGCAGGCCTTGGATTGCACTGCAGCACCGCAAAAGAAAAGGGCAGGAATGCGCCGTATCTATGATATACATCGCATTCCTGTCCTTTCCCCAGCTCTGGTGCACAATGGGCTTCCATGCGCCAACGCAGGCACCTTTGCACCATGGTGCAAGGGTGCCTGTGTTGCGGGGATGATTATTTCTGTGCAGGAAGGGAAACCTTCCTGCATAAAAACAAACACAAGTGGATTTTTCCTCTTTCCTTGTGTGCTACAGAATGCAGCACACATAGAAAGATGAAAAACGAGAAGAAATAAACATATTTTTCAAGTTGTGTCTCCCTTATGGCCCCCCGTGGAGGCATATGTTTTAGGCACTGTGTCAGACTTACGATTTCTCGTAAATCTGGGGCAGTGTCAAAAAGGCATGGATGTTGTTGGGAACACCCCCAGCAACGCACATGGATCACCCCTTTCACAGAGGTTTCTGCATGAAAGGGGCCCATATTTATAAGGCCATGAAAAGTGACGTAATGTGGCTTTATCTGTCCTTATAAATATGCCAGTGTCACATTGCGCCACCGCAATGTCATAAAAGTGACATTCCGGCCGTGGAATAGTGCAGCCTCATAAATGAGGCCCTAAATGAATAATGATGATCCTTAGGGGCATATTCTCAAGAACGTGTGATAAACATCGCAAAAGTAACTTAACGCAACTCTCAACATCGCAGTCTATCGAGGGAAAATTACGCCGTGTTAACTAAGTATTCACAACTCGGCAGTACCATGTGATAGTCACCAGTTAACGCTTCAAATGACTGTGTTAAAATTAACGCCACGCCGCAAAAATGCAAAACATACGCAAACAATCTTGCGATGAGGCCAATCGCGGTACAAAAAGCAGCGAAAACCAGCGACAGGCCTGCAAATCCCACGCATCTTGCGGGAAAATGCACCATAAAAGCAGAGTTAAAAATCAGTGTGATGACAACGTACGAGCACAACCCCACAGCTGTGACGCAGAACAAATTACCATTGTCCAAATCAAAAAGGCATTTTCCCACAAACAGCCGCAATGTACATGGGAATGCATTCAGTATGTAACCTGCGCCAATGCGGAAACAAACATGGAACACACTGTGAAACCGCATCTCCTCTTCACATTGCAGAGGGATGAACTCCCCCTGCACCCTGACGTGCCATGTCCATGAACAAACAATAATGAAAGCATGGACCAATGTAGTGGCAGTAATTCCCCCTACGTACATGTCGCCCATATCATAGGACTTGAGTCAGTCACAGGGTGCATCACTGCATCATGGCGGCACATATCAGAGCCCAAAAGAATCCCTGTTGCCACTAGTAGGCCACAAATGACAGCCAAAATGGAATGAATTGGGACACATGTTAAACATTGAAGAGTGGGACACCGTAACAACTGTGACCCACAGAACTGGCATTTCGAATACGGGACACCCCAAACAGCTTCACTGCGCAGAAGTGACACACCCACCATCCATCAACAAATTCCAAAATTGTCAGCACAGCATGTCACACCCACACTTGTCTGAGTGAAGTGCCTGTACAGATGAGTGACATGCATGCAGGGAATGTGTATTGGAATGCATTTATTAGCACATGCTGTGCCTGTGGTCAGTCAACGCACTGGCCCATTACTGCGAAGGACCGTCACAATGTGACGTCAACCAGAGAAGAAATTGTCAATGATGTAGTCCCTACGGGCTATTCCTGCTGCGGCTGCAGTGAGGTGTGGGCCACCTGCCTCATCTTCATCGTCATCTTCCGGTGCATCTGGCCCTCGTGTACATGGGGCTTTGCTGCGTACACATATGTTGTGCAACACACAACATGCAATGATCATCTTGCACACGAGGTCTGGGCTGTACAGGAGCCTTCCACCTGTGATGTCCAGGCACCTGAAACGTGACTTCAACATGCCAAATGTGTACTCCACGATGCCACTGGGGCGTTTGTTGGCCAAATTGTACTGCCTCTGGGCCTGTGTGTTCGGGGCTCGGAGGGGTGTCATCATCCAAGCGAAGAGTGCATATCCTTGGTCACCTGTTGCAGTGCAGAGAGACATGAGTCAAGAGAACGCACTGCATGATGTGTTGGCAGTCTCACTGGTTCCTTGGTGTGTGACATGTGTGAATCTGAAATTCCTGTATGACATGTAGTGCGTGTTGCAAATGGGCGGCATCACTGTGTATTACGTAGCCTCACTGCTGCACCTCCCCCCGAGCACATTCACCTGTGTGCGCAGCAAGATAGCATCACATGCACCCCTATGGCACATCATTTTCATGCCTGTCTGCGCATGTCCTCAAGCCTGACTATGACACAGTGATGATGCTGTGCAGAATGTGGCCGGCCACGTGTGTGCAGGCCCATTGCAAGGACAGGGCTGACACAGATGTAGAGCACCGGCCTGGCTGAACTCGACATGCAGTTGAGGGTACATCTTTGGCTCATGCTGAGCTAAGAGCGACACACAGAAAAGTTGGCATGTGTGAACCCTGATCCTGAGCAGGCATGCCCTCCCCTATGTACCCCTTCGGCCGAGCACGCACACCGGGGGTGTTAGACCTGGCATATTTGGCGTGGTTTCCCCTGACGTTTTGCCTCTACTTCCTGTATTTTTGACGCTGTGCTGGATTTCGTTTTTGCTGGTTTAGATGCGTTGGGCACTTTGCCACTGCTGATCAGTGTCAAAGTGCAAGTGCTCCCTAGGTAAATTGTTATATTGATTGGTTATGCCTGATTGGCATATTTGTTTCACCTGTCAGCCCCTAGTAAAGTGCACTGATTGTGCCAGGGCTGGTGATCCAAATGCTACTAGTGGGCCTGCAGCACTTATTGTGCCACCCACAGGAGTAGCCCTAAAATGGTGTCACAGGCCTGCCACCACAGTGCCTGGGTGCAGTTGCTAACTGCCATGCTGACCTGACCAGTGCCCACACTGGCCAGGCCTAACCCTTCCCTTTCTTTACACATTGGACACCCCTATTGAAGGCCCTAGGTACCCCCCTGGGCAGGGTGCAGTGTATGTGAAAGGTAGAGCATGTATTGGTGTAGGTGACATGCTCTGGTAGTGAATTACAACCATTTTCGTTTTTCACTATTGAAAGGCTATCTTGCCCATAGGCTATAATGGGGAATGCTGAGTATAATGTTTACCTGCATATCTTCCCATGGGAGCAAGAAAGAAAGCTAAAGTCTAGTATCCCTGAATTCAGAATTTAATAACACATCTTTTAGGAAGGATGGTTTTTAAATCCTGTGTGTGAAAACAGCACTTTTAGAAGGTGGCTGTTTTCCTTTTCTGCCCTTTCTGTGTGCCTTGGCCTGTTTGTGAATTGACTGTCTGGTTTGTGAGTGACAGGGACAGGGATGGCTCCGAGAGGCTGGATGAGTCAGCCCAGGGCTGAATAGGGAAATTCCCCTGTAGATGGGTGGGAGGAGTAGCACCTGGGCCTGAATAGGGCTGTGCCTGCCTTCCACAATGCTGGCTCAACCCCCTGCTGGGTGGCTGACGACCCTGCCCCTCTCTCTCAAAGGAAGGAAGAAACCAAGTAAACAGAGTGCTCCAGGACTGACCAGAACTGGTTCTGGCTAGGCCAAGACCCCTCTGCCTGCAGAGGACAAAGGATTTTGGGGTATAAGTATTGGGACCCAGACTACAGAAAATTAGATCATTCTGGAATCAAGAAGGAACCTCTGCCAAGGAGAAAGCTGGAAGACTGAAGAGGAAGGACTGTCCTGCTGTCTTTTTGTGGGCTGACCTGCAGTTGCTTTGCTGCCAAGGAGAGGGAAGGACTTTGCTGTTGCTGTGTCCCCTTGCTTGAAGAGATCTCCAAGGGCCTGAGAAGAGCTGACCTCCTGTTAAGAAGTCTCAGGAACAAAAGGACTTCACCCCCAGCTTCCCCCTGAACTCTGCTGATTGAGTTCTGCCCTTCCTAGAGTGCTTGAGCCAATTGTGGGGCCTCTGGAAGTTGTGCCTGCTGTTGGGAATCTGACCAAGAAGAAAGAAGCAAAGGATCTACACTTTTTCACACACAGCCGGCTTAGCGAGAAAATTTCCGTCGCTCCGCTTGTTAGCGGGCAGAATTTTATCGCTGCGAACATCGTCGCAGAGCCTGCTGCCGCTGAGCCGGATCACCGCTGGTGAAATCGTCACCCCGCTCGTTAGCGGGCTGAATTTTGTCACTGCGAACATCGCCGCAGAGCCAGCCCAGATCCCCGCACCGCTCATTAGCGGGAAGAATTTTATTGCTGCGAACTTCGTCGCAGAGCCTGCCGCCGCTGGGTGAGATCGTCGCAGAGCCAACCAAGATCATCGCACCGCTCGTTAGCGTGCCGAATTGTATCACTGCGAACATCGTTGCAGAGCCAGCCAAAATCATCGCACCGCTCGTTAGCGGGCAGAATTTTATCGCTGCGAATATCATCGCAGAGCCAACCCAGATCATCGCTGGTGAAATTGTCGCCCCGCTCGTTAGCGGGCCCAATTTTGTCACATCGTGCCTTACCGAGTAAATTTCTACCAGAAAAGCTACGCCTTGGAATCCATACAAGTATCGCCTCACTCCCCCTACAGACCGGATTCGTCGCCCACGCCCGCTGCGTGCAGCGGGGTTGTCGCATCACCTCCCCAGGGTCTCAGGACTGACGCTGTTACTTGAGCGCCGCTAAGAACTTTTATCGCATCACCGGGTACTGTTGGCTAAATTTGACGCTAAGGTGAATGATTTTGTCGCTAAGCTAAGAACTCTTTTTGAAACCATATTCTTGAACTGTGTATGTTGGATTTTTGTCGTTTTGGTCTTGTGTAGTTTATATAAAAGTACTTTATTTATCTACACTGGTGTGGAGTTCATTTGTGGTGTTTTCACTGTGTTACTGTGAGTGTTGGTACAAATACTTTACACATTGCCTTTGATAAGCCTGTCTGCTCGTGCCAAGCTACCAAGGGGGTGAACAGGGGTTATCTAAAGAGTGTATCCTCCTTACCCTGACTAGAAGTAAGGGTCCCTATTTGAACAGTGGTACCTACCTCTGCCAACTAGAGACCCCCAGATCTAACAGGGGGCATGCCACATAATAACATTGTCGATTGCAGGACGGGTGGCGCAGACACTACAACAGAGACACACGCATCAGCCACATCCTTGGCAAGGCCTACACTGCACCACACCCAGATCCACTTGTGGAGTAGCCACACCCCTACGCAGTACTGTCATACACCTGTCCACCCTACTTACGCTCACAGGGAGGTACGACACGGTTTCATGTCCCAGGTCTACACCACTGCCTGCGGTGACATGGATTCGCACGCTGTACATAGCACAATGTTATGTGGAACGACCCCGGTCCCTCATGCATCCATAATAACCACACGGACAGACTGATTGAGTTTGTGGGACTGGCTACGGGTATGTGCATCCGGCCCCTTTCATTGCCAGGGTCTCATCTCCAGTGACGCCTGTGCTGGATGGGTGTTGGGTAGTGTAAGCCACCACTCAGGGGTTGGTTGGATGCTGTCAAAAAGCACAACAGAGAGCAGACAATCAGCATTACAAGGTACGAACATCATGGGTCCCCGACTTGAGCAGCACAGAGTCCATGGCCCCGGATGCACAGCGGCCGGCACAGGCACACCGCCACGGGACAGTGACTTGCGGTGTACTGAGGTAGGGTCACGTGAGCTGAGCGTGTACTCGTCAATGTCCAAGGGGAATGTTGCAGAGAGTTGCGGGGGACAGTGTAAGGTGTCCTCCCAGGGCATGATGCAGAGGGCAGAAGCAAGCAGAAACAGGCTAATGGCGGAGTTGAATGCTACAGACTCCACTTTTCCTCCTTGTCAGTATCAGCTACATGTAGATGAGGACAACCTGCAGCCCATGGGCTCAGACGCCACCGACGTTCAAACAGAGATTTCCCATGAATTTCAGGGTGCACTCTCAGTGGCACCAGTGCTGGAAGGGGATGCAGTCTGCGATGAGGCCTGTAAAATGACATGGACTCTGCCATGTAGAGAGCAAGACTCAGTTCATATTGTGTGACCTACTCCACGCAGTTTGTGCCAGAGGCAGTGGTCAGCAGGGGCCCACAGCCACGTGTGGTAGGCATGTGCTGCACAGTGTCAGTGGCACCAGTGCAGTTGTCAGTAGTGTCCCATCACCTCCGTAAAGGTGAGCCTTGTCTCCTCCGGACTGAAGCGCATCTTCCTCTTACTCCTCTCCTAGCGTACTGTGACATGAACCCAGCCATGAAGATATCAATACCCAATTCCAAATGTTTGACTAACTTGTCCGCTGTGCATGCCAGTGGAGTCCATCAACGAGAAAGGTGTTCTGCAGGCCTGTGTCTCAGAGGCCGTGATAGTCCGAGGAGGCTGCCAAGGTTGGGAGCCTCGGGCTTGGAGATTGCAGCAGCAAGTGGTGGGCCCTCTTTGACACATGCCGGTGTCGGCAGGTGGGCAGTAATTCCTGGATGCGCATGGGTGGCCATGACGGCTTTGGGGACCAGCGTCCCTGGGTGCAGCAGGGGCATGTGCTCACAGGCAACCCCGCTCACGGCGACGGCGTCAACCTCGTGGTGGGGTAAGAGGCGCCGCCCTGGCAGGGATGTTGGGCATTCCGGAAGAGAACCATGCTCAGGGCTACATGCTTTTTATTCACAGCACTACGCTAACCTGGTGTACGCCGGGCCAACCCACTTGCACACGCTTACAGGGGGGATGTAACAAGCTAGATTTCCTTGATCTCCCCCACTGGCTGGGGTGACATGGTTGCGTCCACTGTCCACTACACTCCAAACACCAGCGGTGTGTGTCGACATGGATATGTGTGTGGTCTGCATACTGCAGTCTGTCCAGCAAAACCACGCCACACTTGGCATTGTGTGCAGTCTCATTCATCTGTCAAATCGCCTCCTTCGCACATGCCTGGTCCCCTCCTCTTCCCACATTCTGCTATTGTGTAGCTGAGGTGCCATGCCGTTGATGGCTCATGTACATGGCTAGGCCTGGTTCCCACAGTGAGTTGTGCTGTCGTGTCTGGTGGGTGTGCATGTTGTATGTGAGCTTGCGACGTGTTAAATTTCTGTGTTGTGAGTTGCATGATTGTGGAGTTGAGGTGTGTGGCGTGTGAATTTGGTACTTACCAACAAGCAGTGCATTTCCGTAGGTGCCATCCTGGAAGTGCTGGTTGAAGATGGACTATCGGAAGATGTATGAATCATGCAGACTGCCTGGGTAGTTGGCGATGACGTTGGTGAAGAGTCCCCGTTGGTCCACTATTGCCTGCTCATTGATGGAATGCGTGTGCATTCTGTTGCGGTAATTGTGTGCGGTGTCGGCAGGGGGAACAAGTAGTACATGTGTGCAGTCAATTGCCCCAACACGTGAGGGAATGCAGCTATGGCATAGAAGCCTTACTTGGTCTCCAGCTGTTCCTGTGCAGTGTGGGGGAAGTATTGGTACAGGGGTACCAAGCTGATGATGGCATCCAGGACAGGTATGAGGAACTTTGATAGGGCTGGCTGTGAGACTCCTTCGACTCTGGCAGTTGTTGGTTGGAAGGTATCAGAGGCCAACAGATGCAGCACAGCCAGCAGCTTTGTCTGCGGAGGTATGTTGGTTGTCCGCTGTGTTGGTACCGTCAGCCTGTGGGCTATGGTGTTCAGGATTCGAAGGATGGTTGTTCTTTTGAGCCTGTAGTGGGCAATTACATACTCTGGTGTTATGTCTGTGAGGCTGGTGCATTTTCTGAAGGCCCGCGGTCTGTGTCTGCGCTGCCTCTGTGGTGGTCTGGGGGGACGGGTGTTCCAGGGGGGGTAGTGGGCCTGGGGGTGGTGGCGGTGGGCGTTGTGGGCCTGTTGGGACTCCGAGCTGCATGATGAGCAGCTCCATGGCATCTGTTGTTCTTCAGGTATGGCTGTGGGCTGTGCTCCCTTTTCTGGTGCCGGCTGCCGTCAGACTTGAAACCAGGTCAGAGCAGGTGTTAAGTTCCTGCTGCTAACGCGCCTTATCGCCTGTTTTAAGTTCGTATCACCGATCTGGCTGGTCGTTGAGAATGTTGCGGAGTGGTGTTGTCACAGCTTTTTGCTTGGGAATGCCTGCTCTGCATCTTATTTGCGATAGTTGCAGGGGTCATCTGTGGTGATATTTTTTGCGGCTGCTATCGCAGGTAAACTAGTGCTATAGGCTGTTAGCATCAGCTTGTGAATGGGGTGATAAATTTATTGCGACTTTGGCTGCGATAAAGTGCCGTTAACTCGACAATAGCTCCTTGAGAATATTCCCCTTATTTTCTTCAGGAACATATTAGACTCAGACAGAACTCACAGCAATGCTCCCAGTAATGCTGTAAGAATTCACTACGTGTACGTAATGAAAAAGGCAATATTTTCTTATGTGTGTAACTGCTTTCATAAAAACAAAAGGAAACTGTTCTTTTGTATGAAGCACTTTTTATGTAAAGCGCTCTTTGACCAATTAGCACTTGTTTATTCTATCTAAAACTGCAGTTAAATAAAATAATCAAATATGGGTTTTGTTTCAAAATTAGGAGATGGTTAGAAGAGGGGCAATTCCGGATCTGAGGTTTCTCCTTTGATTGTACCGTCTGAGTTTAGAGTGTAAGTGAATAGGTCCTGTCCATTGAATCACCAGTTTAGCAATGCAGGAGGCTTTGAAGAAGGTTTTTCTTGCACCTGCCTCGCCTTGGGGACATTAGTGATGCATTCCCATCTTCTCATATTTAGGACAGGTTTGGCTTAGGCAAACTGAATGTAATCTAGCTTGCTGATTACTTGTCTAGAGAGTCCAATGTAGCTCCCTTGTTCATAGTCAAACCATGATTGGACTAGAGCTACTAAAGCCTGTGTCTGGTGGGAAGGGTCTATGTAAGGAGAGACAGAAAGGAAGGAAACTCAGCAGATGCACTAGAAAGCTGTCTGTCTACTGCAGAATAACATACAGATGACTGTCTTGGGTTACTACACTTATAGCCTAACATGAGACCAACGAAGGCACAACAAAGTGATGGGAGTAGCCTCTGATTACCTAGAACACATTCTTTATTTTCAGAAAAGAGAAAGATCTTCTGTTGTGCATCTGCTTTACAGATCTCTTATTCATCTAATCAAACGCCCGCTTAGGTTAATCAAGTACTTCAGACAAATAATATAACTTGTCATTAATTACATTGGTTAATGACACTTTTATCATTCATAATTTCTCCTCTTACTTTGGTGGTAACAGGTGAGTTATTTATGTATATTGCTATCTTAATAAAATAGTTAACAATTATAGACCTCTGCTCAGGGCAATAATGGTTGTTAAAGGCCCGGACCCGAGTTACATGCCCGATTCTCAGGCAAGGGCCTATAACAAGGTTGAGCATCTTTAGTAATCACTATAGCCTAAAGTAGAAGGGAAATAAACCAATAAGAACATTGTATTTATTGGGAAAAGAATGTTCCAAACTAAAAAGGGAGAAAAATAAAAATAAACAGCAGAAGGCCTGTATCAGCAATTATGGACCCTCAGCTACTCCATTGTCTTCAAAGAACCTTTCAACATTTCAATGTTATAACAAGAATAACAAGAACCAGCATCTTATTGAGACTTTCTTCATCAGTTGTCAACTGAGGTGCACTCACCACAGGGTTGGGAATCAAAATGTCAACAACAGAAGGATCTTGCACCCAAAATATTGTGGCCAAAATATCGAAGTCCAAAATATTGAGAAAATAAGGGCATATACTAAGTATAGATTTACTATTTTCAACTCCACATCTAAGGGGCATATTTACAAGGACTTTATCTCCGCTTTTTTGGCTTACAAAGCCAAAAAAGCACAGATAAAACCATTGCCCTATTTACAAGAGGGTGCTAACATGCATAATCGCATGTTAGCACTCTTGTTCCCAACGCCTCACTTTGCATCTTCAATGAGATGCTAAGCGGGCGTTACTGGGCGTACCCAAGATGGACTACCTTGCAAACATCGCTGATGTTTACATTGCGATATTTACAAGGCAGCCCACATGTTCTTACATCCCTGTGGGTCGTATCAGCAAGGTTATCGCCCTTTTTCAGGGATGTTCCCTTCAAAAGGGCGATAACCTCGCTAACTCTGAAATTTTTATCGCCCTGGAGTAACACATTGTTAATAATGCGCTACCAGGGCGATAAATACCAGAGATAGCCTGCGATAATATAATTATCGCTAAGCACGGCTACCGATAATTATCGCTGGCCGTTGTTAATATGCCCGTAAGTACCTTGAACGTATGTATATTGTAAAAATTACATATCTTTTGAGTTATGTAAAGTAAACCTATACTTACCTATATAAACGTATTTACACAACATTTTGGCCATGGCTAAATCTCCGCCACTGGCCGGAATCCCCACCTCTGGGCCGGAAGCTCCGCCTCCGGGCTGGAAGCTCCGCCTCCGGGCCGGAATTTCCGGCCCGAGTGTGGACGTAAAGTTAGTAGTCGTAAATCCATTCTGTGAATACCAAAAGTAGTAAGTGCATTCTGTGAATACCAAAAGTAGTAAGTGCATTCTGTGAATACCAAAAGTAGTAAGTTTAGGATTTTGTCTTAAGTTAATTCTGTGAATCGGGCCCTATGTGTATATGTGTACCATTGAGTTGGGTAACAATAAACATCTGTTATTCAGCGCCAAGATACATACGGGGGAACATGTGCTTTACAAATACACGTTATGTTATGTTATGTTATTTAGAATGATAATACTGCAGTAAATTGTCACTGTCCATTAACACTTTCAGTACCATAAAGTTCTTGAAACAACCTTCAGTTTTTACCATTGTACTCACCATGGCAGTTTTTGAGTTTTAAATATTATATTGTGGAAATAGAGCTGTTTTATTTGTTCACTAGTTTATTTGATGTCATTCCTAGCATTTAAGTATCTAAACTGAATCACTTAGTGAGCTGCATGACTGCTTCTGAGACCTTATTTCAGCTAATTAATTAATTGGCTTTCATTTTCGACCGAAGCTACTGATTTCTGCCTCTTCACAGTCAAGTTTTCGAGGGAGACAAGGAGGCACAGTTCTCGACTGAGACCTGATTGCTGAAAGCCCCAGAATTACTCCTTTGGCATTAGATTCCACAATTCTACTTGTATACGGAACACGTTAATTGGAGAATCTGGTGTGTGGCCCATGTCAAAAACATGTTCTCTTTAATAGAGGTTGAGATTGTTTATGGAACAAACTAAATACTGCTCACAACATCTCACAAGATGTACATTTCCGACCTGACCATATCTTTATGTGAGTTGTTCTACTAAATATCGACCCTCAGCAGTGGCGTAGTCTTGACCTTTTGCCACCCGTGGCAGTTCCTGCTTTTGCCACCTGCAGCAGGCGCATGTAAGAGCACAGGGGTGCTGGTGAATCCTGTCTTTGTCGCCCCGTGACAGCCGCAGGTGAGGCCGCCGCCCCCAAAACTCATGCCGCCTGGTAGGTATGACCCCCTGGCTACACCACTTACCCCCAGAATATCATTATCCATGAATTACAAGAACAGAATTTTGACAGACAGTTATTTGTTCCATTTGCATTTGTCGCCCTAAGTGTGATGGGTATGCCCGGACGTGGTTCCAGTGCTCACTGCGCCACTGGATTCAAGCTAGCCAGGCTAATGAGGGGTGATGCCCCAAAAACGGTCCCAGTATGATTGTTTCTGGTCGAGGTAGGACCTGGCACGGCAGTTCGGGCTGTACTGTTTCCATGAGGAACAGGGTTAGGACTGATTTGCATATGGCTGGGTCCAAACTGAGGTGGTGTGGTGAGCAAAAGAATAATGGATTGAACCTAAATCTTTGTGACTGGAGGTGAATGCTTGCATTGTTCAGCATTTTGTCCATCTTTTGTTCCTTTTGCACTTTTAAAAAGTAGGCATGTTTCTGCCTAAACTAAATGGTCCCTTCTCCCAGTGTCAAGGGTCACATGACTATGAATGGTTCTCATGCGATGTCTTCTGCATTCCTTTAACACATGGAGACAAAAGGGCCTTATATGTGGGGCAGGATGTTTCTCTCCTAAGGTGGATGTCTTAGGGGTTATACTCAGCCTTCGCGAGCTTCAAATCCTTAGTGCTTGCCCACTTGCTTCCTGACTTCTAAAGGCTGCTTGACCTACCACTGACAGATACAGTTCACATTTAGTCCTGCCTGCCTTTTGTTGCCGTGGAACGTTTGAAGACTAACCCAGGAAAGGGGGAAGGTTAGACCAAAGTGGCATCCACAAGCACTGGCTGGTGTTAGGGATAAAAGGGACACTTTCAGAACTCCTTATCAGAAAACTCCTAGACCTGTGGAAGATTCAGAAGAAGGAGTGCCTTGCTGTCTGAAGAATGAAAACTGGACATGCTTGCCTTGACACCAGACTCCCCAGAGGTGGTTCGAAGAGTTAGTTGGCTGGCATCCTGTTTGAGCTACAGGGCTTGACAAAATTCCAGAAGCACTTGCTGTTTTCCAACTGATCAGACTCACTGGATCTGAGCTGGCCTGCTCTACTGGCCTCTTTGGGAGTTATTTCTGACCCTCCAAGTGCTATTCCCCACGTTCTGAAACTTTGCCGGGATTCAGAGTACACTTCACTTTGTCTAACTGTAGCTTCCAATAGAATCGAGGCCGAGCTATGCAAAGCCTGGCAAAGCCATGCGAAACTGATGTGAAAGCAGCATCAGATTCAAACAATAGCAGTGTCGAGCCCCAAAGAGCTAAGCAGCTCCTACCCAAAGGCAACCGCAGATCTGATGCCCAGCAATGCAGAGCCTTGCAGAATCCACACCAGAGCTAAATCTGATGCTGAGCAACGAGAGCCTCACGGAGCCACAAGAACAAAAAGGTACAACTTCCAGAGGCTCAAACATAGCTGTATACCCGGCCCGCACCCCATCTTGGTCACTGAACTTGTGACTTTAATCCGGTCCAGCATGACCAGATACCTGCAGTTGGCACTTCATGTCTCTTGACACTGTTTTTACCTAAACCTTTAAAAACTCATAACTCGGGTTCTACTCTTTTCATTTTTCATATTTGTGTTTCATTTTATTTACTACAATGTCCTCTATGAGAGTATTCTTGTGTTATGTTTTCACTTTATTACTGTTTGAGTAGTGCACAAATATTTTACATATTGCCTCTAAGTTATGCATGATTGCTTTGTGTCAAGATAGCGGATGGTTAAGCACAGGCTTGTTTTGGGTCTTTGGTAGTTTGCCCTCACGGGGATTGAATTTATTATTTGAGTGACGCTTCCTCCCCTTTGAACTAATAAGTCAATGCCTTACATTGTTGTCCAGTGATGGCATCCAGTACTTGTGTTTGTGCAATGCCACTGAGTTATTTGTATGAAACCAAAACTCCTTTATATTAATCTGACATCAGAATAATTTTTGAAAATTCTACTTAATTATCCTTATTTTTTTCTTTTTCCAAATTCAATTCCTAGCTCATATTTGTGCACCTGTTGGCCTTTGTAAGCATGGAGATGGATGTCATCAACTTTGAAAGATACACTATCGCTTGCCACCCCAGTTCATAAACAACTATATGCAAATCAGTCTTGACCCTGTGCCTCATGGGGACAGTCCAGCAAGAACTGCCAAGCCATGTCTTCCCTGGACCAGAAACAAGCATTCTGGGACAGGTTTCAGGCTGACAGCCCTTATCAGCCAGACTAGCTTGAATCCAGTGGCAAAGTGAGCAAGGGACCCACGTCTGGGCATACCCTGCCAGCTTAGTGCGGACAAAGCAAACACAAGGAGATGATGGACGGAGCGCTGAAACTTTTCAGGCACTCACCAGCAGTCACAGATCTGGGTTGTATCCAAGACTGATTTGCATATAGCTGGGTCTGAACTGAGGTGGTGAAGTGAGCCGAATAATAATGATGATGGATTCAACCCAGATCTGTGACTGGGGGCGAGTGTCTGAAAAGTTTCAGTATCCGTCCATCATCTCCTTGTGTTCACCCCAAGATGGCAGGGTATGCCCCAACATGGGTCCCTTACTCACTTTGCCACTGGATTCAAGCTAGCCTGGCTGATGAAGGGTGTTACCCTGAAAGCGGTCCCAGGATGATGTTTTCGGTTCAGGGAAGACCTGGCTTGGCAGTTTGGGCTGGACTGTTCCCATGAGGCACAGGGTCAAGACTGATTTGCATATAGCTGGGTGTGAAGTGAGCCAAATAATGATGATGGATTCAACCAAGATCTGTGACTTGGGGCGAGTGTCTGAAACGTTTCAGTCTGCGTCCATCATCTCCTTGTGTTTGCTTTGTTCGCCCTAAGTAGGCAGGGTATGCTTAGATGTGGGTCCCTTGCTCACTTTGCCACTGGATTCAAGCTAGCCTGGCTGATGAAGGGTGTTACCCAGAAACCGGTCCCAGGATGCTTGTTTACGGTTCAGGGAAGACCTGGCTTGGCAGTTTAGGCTGGACTGTTCCCATGAGCACAGTGTCAAGACTAATATGCATATAGCTGGGCCTGAACTGAGGTGGTGAAGTGAGCTAAAGAATGATGATGGATTCAACCCAGATCTGTGACGGGGTGAGTGTCTGAAACGTTTCAGTCTCCGTCCATCATCTCCTTGTGTTTGCTTGGTTCGCCCTAAGTTGGCAGAGTATGCCCAGATGTGGGTCCCTTGCTCACTTTGCCACTGGATTCAAGCTAGCCTGGCCAATGAAGAGTGTTACCCTGAAAGCGGTCCCAGGATGATGTTTTCGGTTCAGGGAAGACCTGGCTTGGCAGTTCGGGCTGGACTGTTCCCATGAGGCACAGGGTGATGCATATAGCTGGGTCTGAACTGAGGTGGTGAAGTGAGCTAAAGAACAATGATGGATTCAACCCAGATTTGTGACTGGGGGTGAGTGTCTGAAAAGTTTCAGTCTCCGTCCATCATCTCCTGGTGTTTACTTTGTTCACCCTAAGTTGGCAGGTTATGCCCAGACGTGGGTCCCTTGATCACTTGGCCCCTGGATTCAAGCTAGCCTGGCTGATGAAGGGTGTTACCCAGAAACTGGTTCCAGGATGCTTGTTTCCGGTTCAGGGAACACTTGGCTTGGCAGTTTGGGCTGGACTGCTCCCAAGAGGCACAGGGTCAAAACTGATTTGCATATAGCTAGTTCTGAACTGAGGTGGTGAAGTGAGCAAAATAATGATGATGGATTCAACCCAATTCTGTGCCTGGGGGTGAATGTCTGAAAAGTTTCAGTCTCTGTCCATCATCTGCTTGTGTTTGCTTTGTTCACCGTAAGTTGGCAGGGTATTCCTAGACATGGGTCCCTTGCTCACTTTACCACTGGATTCAAGCTAGACTGGCTGATGAAGGGTGTTACCCAGAAACTGGTCCCAGGATGATTGTTTCCGGTTCAGGGAAGACCTGGCTTGGCAGTTCAGGCTGGACTGTTCCCATGAGGCACAGGGTCAAGACAGATTTGCATATAGTGGGGCCTGAACTGAGGTGGTGAAGTGAGCTAAAGAATGATGATGGATTCAACCCAGATCTGTGATGGGGGTGAGTGTCGGAAATGTTTCAGTCTCTGTCCATCATCATCTTCTTGTGTTTGCTTGGTTCGCACTAAGTTGGCAGGGTATGCCCAGATGTGGGTCCCTAGCTCACTTTGCCACTGGATTCATGCTAGCCTGGCTGATGAAGGGTGTTATCCAGAAACCGGTCCCAGGATGCTTGTTTCCGGTTCAGGGAAGACCTGGCTTGGCAGTTCAGGCTGGACTGTTCCCATGAGGCACAGGGTCCAGAATGATTTGCAAAACGCTGGGTCTGAACTGAGGTGGTGAAGTGAACTAAAGAATGATGATGGATTCAACCCAGAACTGTGACTTGGGTGTCTGATAAGTTTCAGTCTCCGTCCATCATCTCCTTGTATTTGACTCGTACTTTTAATGCCTAAATAAAAACAAAACAATTTTTAAGGCAACCTTATAATTAGGTGTTGACATAGGATATAAACTAATGTTTACAAATTTAAAAAACACTGAAATATACAACATATAGTTTACTAAGCTAGCTATAACTTACACCGCCACCATGAACTTCTCATGGCCTCACAGGCTCCAGGCACTGAGCCCAAACCCCCAGTGTGGGGCCAGTCCCCAGAT
This sequence comes from Triturus cristatus, assembly GCF_964204655.1. Taxonomy (NCBI): domain Eukaryota; kingdom Metazoa; phylum Chordata; class Amphibia; order Caudata; family Salamandridae; genus Triturus; species Triturus cristatus. The sequence goes on along the minus strand of NC_140587.1, from coordinate 890,375,213 downwards.
GTGCACAGCCTTGCTGCAGTTTGATTGGTAAAAACCTATTAAGGTCATCACAAGAGGCAGCTTCAATGTAACTATCTGATCAAGCATCGGGTAGGCTGGTAATACATATTGTTTATATGCTAAATAATGAAGCATGACACCGTATGTTATCACTCTTCACAGCCCACTCCCTTTGCAAGGTATATTAAACTCACCCCGATTGTCCCGCTCCTAGTATTCAGTTCTGTCACAACACTCAGAAAGTGTTAGTGTCTTTATCCTAGCGAGTACATCATGGTAGCTGAACAACTTTGCAATTACTGCAAATGAGTAGATCCAGCAGGTGTGAAATCAAGATTGAGCGAAACCAAACTAAATAATCCAGGTACTAGGTGAGCATTAAGAAAAGATAAATGTTTCTTTCCTCTAAAAAAATCTAGTAACTTTGTGGTAGTTCTTAGTGCAGGCCAGACATATTAAACACCTCTAACAGAGAATTAAATTGTTAGGAAATTAAGGCAAATACAAGATTGCAATCCCACTGAATTTTTTCAAGCCCTAGTCTGTAGTTCATAGATTTTATTTAGTGTTGCAGCATCAAATATATTATAGGTTAAATCCTGTACATACCTCTAGAAAGCCTCCTTACACTATATTCTTAAAAACACATAAAAATATCACAATATCATCTGACAGAAGGTTAATGGTTGCACATATGTACCTCCATTAACCTCCATCATAAGCAACACCCTCCTCCTCCTTCCTTTATGGGGCAACCATGGGCGGAGAGATGAGTGCTGAAAGTAACCCAAGTGCCAGGGTTTGGGACTCATTTATGGGAAAGTCACGCAAGCCACCTTGCTGCACTGCACTGCATGACAGGGAAAGGGCAGGAACGTGCCATATTTAAGGCAACATGGCTCATTCCTGTCCTTTTCTTCGCTGGCACACTTTTGGCAGACTAGCATCAATGCAGGCATCCTCGCACAATGGTTCAAGGGTGCCTGAGTTGCATGCAGGATAGTTTTTGCACTAAATCAATTCTGGGAGGCTGGCAGAAATGGGGTCTCTAGTTGGCAGAAATGTGCACAGTGCCCCAAGTAGGTACCACTACCTTAGTCAGGGTAAGTCAGATACACTCCTTAAATTAACCTGTGCTCACCCTCTGGTAGCATGGCACTGAGCAGTCAGGCTTAACTTAAGAGGCAATGTGTAAAGTATTTGTGTAACACTTTATATATGGTAACTCAGTAAAAACACCACAAAAAGCCTCCACACAGGTTTGGAAAAATAGATTATTTTTATCTGAGTAAAACAAGAACAAAATGACAAAACACCAAAAAAGTAGAAGTTGAGACATGAATATCTAGAGATTAAATCAAAAATAGTGTTTAGAAGGCACTACCGGTCAAAAGGTTATATGAGGTTGCGAGGGACAGGTGTAAAATGAAAGTTCACATGGAGGGCAGGCCAGCTACAGGACCCAGACAGGTCCCACTGAAGAAATACCTTGGAGGGAGCTTTGGTCTATGTTGAGAGTCTACTGCGTCATCGTAGAGCTGTGCAGAGAGGGTACCGCATTGTTGTCGAGCTCCGTGAAAGTGAAGCTCAGTCTTCAAGGTGCTTCTGCGTTGTCATCAAGCCCCGCAGGTTGTGGATTCTTCATTGTTGAACATTCTCTGACTCAGTGTCAAAGCGCCACTGTCATGGAAATTCTCATACATTCGAGGCAATGCTTTGGTTTTTGCAAAAATCAGCTGCAGAACCCAATCTGAGGCCCAGTACAGCAGGGGCACCTTCAGGCAGGGTGGGACTCACAGATGTCAGAGTCTAGCAGCATCAGCCGGATTGCAGGGAGTCTTTTCTGTCCCTCTGACTTTAGAAAACAGGATGCAACCCAGCAGTCCTGTCCGTGTCCTTTGCAGGGCAGAGATCAGCAGGCCGCAGGGCAGATCAGCAAAGCAGAGAAGCAGTTTCTCAGAACAGTCAGTCACAGCAAAGTGGCAATGCTTTCAGCACAGCAGTCTTTACTCCAGCAGAGGTCTTCCCAGTGCCAGTGGTGTATTGGTTTGATAGGGCCAGAACTCTGGTAATTTTACCCAAACATGCCTTTGATGTAGGGGGCGACTTCAAAGGAACTCTCTAAAGTGCACAAGGAGCCCTTTCAACCCAGTCCTCTCTGCAAGGCTACCTGTGAGGGTAAATCAGCCCTTTGTATTAGGGTAGGTCACAACCTATTCAGATGTAAGTGTGAGCCATTTCTCCCCCTACCTGCCTAGGAAATCTATCAGTATGCAAATTAATGCAGATGTATCCCCTGTCACAACCAGCTCTTTATATGTGGCGGATGTCTAAAGGAAATGTACAATGTGTAGCTCTCACCCAGCCCAGACATGTATTGGAGACAGGCTGCAGGCACACAGAGCAAACTTAAGAGCAGGGAAATGTCCACTTTTTAAAAGTGGCATTTCTAAAATGGTAATGTCAAATCCAATTTTACCATTAAAGAGAATTCATCACCACCATTCCAAAGATATTAAACATGAAGAATCTTTTCCAATCAGGAATTAGAGCTTAAAGGGTGCTTTAAGGAACTCTCAACGCTAGTCTATGAAGGAGTGGGCCTCACAACTGAGAAAAACTAATTTAGCTGTTTGTCACTGCCAGGTCATGTAAAACTTGAAAAGTATATTTTCTGCCTTTTAGTTACACAGCAACTTGTCCTTAGAGTCACTTACGTCCTACCTCAGGGGTGAATTATGTGTTATAAAAGGGAAGGTTACGGCCTGGCAAGTTGCTTCAAATGCCAAGTCAAGGTGGCAATAGACTGCACACACAGGCCCTGCAATGGCAGGCTGGAGACAGCTTTGAAAGGATACTTATGTAGGTCACCTTGCTGCGCTACCCTACTCCAAAGTGAAAAGGCAGTAAAGCACTGTATTTATGCAAAACAGTGCATTTCTGTCCTTTCCTCCTGTGCTGGTGCCGTTTTGGCAGCCTAAAGACAATGCAGGCCCCCTTTCACCATGGTGTTAGGGTGTCTGTGTTGCCTGCAGAATTATTTTTGTGCACCTTCCTGCACAAAAACAATCCTGGGAGGCGTTTTCCTCTCTCTGTCTGTGCTGCAGAATTCAGCACACATAGAAAGAGGAAAATATGAGGAAAAAGATAGTTATTTCTCCTCGTTGTTCCTCCCCTGGGAAGGTGTAAGGTTTTGGTGCATCCCCAGGTTTACACTGCAACGCCCATGGGACTCCTCCCTAGTGCAGAGTAAGGAAACAAATGCAGCGATTTAGGCTGCCTTCCTTTACTCCATTTCTATGAGGCCATTCATAGCGATACAAAGTGGCTTTCCATGGCAACTTTTTATATTTTATTTTTGATTACTACTCAGTAAAGAAGTTGATCTACTTAGAGGCTTGGACAGAAGAGGAGGAGTTGCGCTTAGGCCAAGAAAATACTGAGATTAGGCAAGAGAAGGCAGGAAGATCATCTAAAAAAGACAGATATAGGAAAGATGAATGAATGAATGAGTTACTTAATTTTTGAAATTTTTATTGAACAACGAAGTTCACCAGAAGGCTTTATGGTGCTTCAGCAGATATCAATAGTAGAACTGACTGAAAGAATATACAAACAGAATAAAAAGGCTAACAAAACGAAAGAACCTTCGCTGTTTTCCTGAAGGATGTTAAATTCTGTTTGCTTGAACTGCTATGAATCACATTTCATATATGGGAAGGAAGAATAGAAAAGGCCATACTATCTTTTCTCCATTTTGTAAAACAAGGTGTCAAGAGAAGACATTGATTTTCCATCCTCAGTGGTCTCAAAGTATTATGTCTGGGAAGAATAGATTGAATGAATGATTTTATAGTTTCATAATAAGATTTATGACTGTTACAAAGGATTTTAAACTTTATCTGCTGCTTTACCAGAAATGAGTGGAGACAACTACAAGCATCTAAACTTCAGCATGATTTCTGCAAATTAAACACCACCTTAACTGCCCAATTCTAAACGTTTTGGAGCTTTGGAATTATATTTTAGGTAGGCCAAGATAACATGTATTAGCCTAATCTAATCAAGAGTTTATGAGGGCAATGGCTACTGTTATGTGGCCTCCACATTTCATTGGTAAAAGTAGTTACATTTTACAAAATTGTCTTAGCTGTTTAATACAAACTGAAACCACCTTATTTGCTACAGGCGTGAGACTATTATCCTTTCTAGAAGAAAGCTGAGGCTCTTTACTATTTCTGACTTCTTAGGGAGCGTACCAAGATGGCCACAGTTGGTGCAAATTAACTGCAGCCTCACCTTAAACTAACTTATTTTGTCAACGCATAGGTAAAAGTTACTCTGGGGGGCAATTTGCCTGCCCAAAGTAGTGCATCTATTAAGGCTGAGGGAATCCAGGGAGAGAAAGCACTTCTTTACTAATTCAGGGTTCTAGGGAGGGAAGATCCTGTCTGGCAATTTTAGCTTCTTTGATGTTGACAACACAGTCTTAAAGATACTACTAGTGAAATACCTTTGTGAATAGCAAATAATCGTCAACTCACACAAACATGTAAGTTTACCTTTGTGTATCAGGCCCTGTGTGTTTTACATGGGTTGGTGTACCTTGCTCCGTAGTTCTCAGGAGTGAATGCATTAGCCAGGGTGAATGACTGTTAGTCTGGGGTCTACCTGAGGTGAATTCTGCTTTAAAACTGTACCAGAAGGGGTGTGGTTCTTTGTTCTTGCTTCTATTGATTGGGAGATTTTTTATACCTTAAATTAGTGGTCTCTTTTTTATTTAAATTGAGCAGACAAAAGTTTATTTTACGTAAAACAATTTAGACAGATGTTGTGATTGTTTCCCCTGTTGAGAATTCACACTGTGATTGTTTGGTCAACCAGGAAGCCATGCTAAGATTGGTGAGACATCTTCACAAAGCACTGCTGTCATTGGTTTGTTAGTGACAGAATCGCACTGTGATAGGTTGACCTTTGACAGAGTTATGCTGTGATCGGTCATTGTTTGCTAATAGCTTTGTGAGATTTTTGAGAAGGGTTTGAGTGAAAATATTATGTGCATCATTTAAAAAATATATAATTTCTGTTGTACCTTCTACTGGGGGCAAAATTGCCTGCTGAGGTAGTGCCTACATATGAAATGATAACAGACATTGGGTTCTATACATGTAGCTAGATTTCTGAATGGCAGTATTGCACTACTTTTGATAAAAACTTACAGTTTCCTTTATAAGGTACCTTTAATGTGAGACAAGCAATGAGTGAGAGAAAGCAATTGCCCACACCCATACAGTTTGAGGCATTAAACAAATGGTATTGAATGACCACTGGGAAGAAAAGAAAGAAAATGATGAAGCAAATGAAGGGGTCAATTAGACAATGTTTGGAGAACAAGTAGGATCAACAGGAGAAGTGTTGAAGGGAGTGAGTATACAATGGAAGGTGTGAGGGTTTTACTGCAATAGTTAGCAGCACTGAGGACAAGAAGAAAAGAAAGAAGGATGATACAGATGAGGATGATAATTTTATTAATGACCTTTTGAATTTTAGGCCTGCTCCATGTACTGACAGTGTACAGGGAATAGATGCTGGTTCAATTAGAGTACCCGGTAGAGTACCTGGTATGGGCACAGCAGGGAATAGCACAATTATACAGAAACAGAAGTCATCCACCGAAGAGGTTGATGGCGAGTACCACAGCTGAAATTGCAATGACAGCAGTGCAGAGAATGAGTGGAGATGCACCTGCTGTTTTCAAAACACAAGTTACTTTTATTACAATAGTGATAGAAGAGACTCCCAAAGAGAGAATTATTAATGTTGGTGTTTTAAAACTTGAATCGGGGGAGATGTTACAAGGGACAATCAACTAAATAGATTATTTGCATATTATGTTGATGAAATGAGGTATTTATTCAAAGAAGCATCCAGATGTGAAAGTGAAGCACATGAGAAACTAGAGCAGTTAGCCTACAAATGTGAAGTTGATATCAGTAAGATGAAGAATGTGATGAAAAATTATAAAATTGATTTTATGCAGGATGAAATAAAAGAATTGGGATTTATGACTTTAAGAGCTCACATTTGGGACTTAATTCTCAAGGGAATTTAGTGATTTGAGGAAATTCACAGGGAAAGATGGAAGAGAGGGGTGACAAGTTAAAAGAAAGTGATAGAGTCAGTGAGCAAGGTGAAGGGATCAGTTAGTGTCTTGGAAGTTGGATGAGCCTCAATTTTGGAATTTCCATTTAGGAAAGTGCATGAGGGAAGTCTAGTACATGTGCTGTGAATGGGAGCTGACCTTTATGCTTTTACTATGCTTTTTCTAAAACTGAGAGAGGAGTTGGAGGGGTGGTACAAGGTTGTGCATAGATTCAAGACCATTTCACATATTCTTGGGACTGATTTAAAGTCACTATTTGAGATTGTGATCCCTAGTGATTTGTGGTCTGAATGAAAAGAAGAAATTGCATGGCCAACTGAGGAACCAGATATATGTGTCCCTAATAATGTTCCTTCTGGGGAGGTGGTTAATAAATGCTGACAGCAGATCGAACATTTTGGAAAGAAGGTGACAGAAAAGGAAATTAATTGGGCAAACATTTTTAGGGCTTCACAGGAAATAAAAGAGTCAATTCAAGCTTATTATGAAAGGCTTAAGCAGATTTTTAGAAGATGCAGTAGAGCTGATGACCACAAGACAATGGTGTCAGTTGTTTAATTTCTGCTTTCTTTATAGGTTTACTTCCAGAGTTGAGTAGTCATACACAATAAAGTGAAATGTGCTGACAGACTAATAGCATAGTTGAGATTTTTATTTTTTTTGTAAATCTTTTTATTAGCATACATCGGCATCTTAGATTCAATACAGAGGAAGTAGCCAAATCTTACATCATGGAGACAATAAGTGAGAACAATAATAGTAGTACATCATAAGGAAAAACTATGGGGAGTGGGGATCATCATAGTTGACATTACAAGGTGGTTGACATATATCCCCATGGTAGGAGTTCCACAAGCCCCATATGCAAGTCCATTTTTCCCTGTGCATGCACCAGTCAAGGTTTTTTTCCCAGGCCTCTACTGTGGGTGGGTGGGATGCGCCCCTTAACTGAACAATATTCCTTTTGGCGAGTATTAGACCCAGAGTGACCTATTGCATCAGAGAAACATTCAAGTCTGTTGGCTCCCAAACATTCAGGAGGCACCTTTGGGCTTCAGGGTGGAGGTGTGTGGTCAGTACTGCATTGAGGGTGTTGTGTATTTTCCTCCAATAGGGACGAATAAGGTCACATTTCCAAACATTGTGCATAAATGTTCCCACTTGGCCGCATCCCCTTCTACACTCCCCCCATCAGCTCTCCCCATCTGCACCTGCCGGGGTCCTGACATGTATATCCTATGAAGGATTTTGAGTTGTACCAGTCTGAGTCGCGCTGGAATAGCAACGACTGTTGGAGAAGAGATTGTCTCCTGCCATTCTTCGTCATCCAATTCGATACCATCCCCCGTCCATCTTTCCCGCAATGCTTGGAGAGGATTTACCATGTTGTTTATCAATTTTTTATATATCAGGGAGATAGATTTTTCAGGAAGGTGACCGTCTAGTACCCTATCTTCCAGTGGGCAAGATTTGAGGAGGGTGGTACCCTGCGGCAGAAGAGATCGCAATGCGTGTCGGGCCTGTGTGCAGCAAAAATGTTCTGTGTCAGCAAGATCAAATTGCTGTTGCAGGGTGGTGAATGATTTAACTTCGGTTTTATCCCAGAGGTCTTTGATGTGCGAAATTCCAATAAGGTCCCACTTGTCAAACCCTTTTGATTTCCATAGGTTAGCCAGCTGTCCCACAGTTGAGTCGCTAGCGTCAGCTGGCGATCCCAGCCGAGGCATTTAGTAGCGGCATGCCATACGTGTACTGGGGGGGCCAGTCAAGCTAGAATGTTCAGGTTTGGAAAAGAGAGCTCTATAGTAATTTCCCCCGGGAAGAAGCCACCTGCCCATGGCATAACCGGGATCGCCCGGCCGAGCGTAGATACCGTGATTGATGGCTGCTAGATGTGCCGCCCAATAATATTTTTTGATATCGGGAGGCTAATGTCTCCGTCATACCAATTCAGGGTAAGTTTGTTTAGGGCAATACGCGGCTTACAATCCCACAGCGAGTATCTTTGAAGGCTCTCTATCTCTTTAAAATAAGACATCGGAACAGGATCCAAACATTTCTGCAGGGCGTATAAAAAACGGGGCAAGGACATCATTTTAAAAAGGGCTACTTTACCCAAAAGCGAGAGAGGGAGAAACTTCCAGTTATTTATATCCTTCCTGAGTCTGGTCAGGGGCGGAAGTAAGTTCTGAGCATACCAAAGTGATGGGTCTAAGGAGAGGAAAATGCCTAAGTACTTGAAGCCCTCTGTGTTAATTTGTATAGGGCAGCCCTTCGGTGGTATAGGTGGATCTCCCGTAAGGACGAACAACAGGGACTTGCTCCAGTTAACCGAGTATCCGGAGTATTTACCAAAAACCGCCAGGATATCTAAGACTGCTATCAGGGACTTTCTTGGGGAGGCCAGATAAAGTAGGATGTCATCCTCATAGAGTGAGATGCGGTCTTCCCACTCCGGGGAACAGCCCTCTTACAACTGGGTCCCTGCACACCCACGCTACCAGTGGCTCCAAAGCCAGGGCAAACAAGAGAGGGGACAGTGGACACCCCTGGCGTGTCCCACGGCTGAGTGCGAAAGTGGACGACTTTTTGTTATTGACCACTACCTGTGCCAAAGGCTCACTGTATAAGAGCTGTACTCATTGGATATATTTTGGGCCAACCCCCATTTTTTCCAATACTGTCCAGAGATAGGGCCATTCGATAGTGTCAAAGGCCATGGTAGCATCCAGGGAGGCTATTATGGCTGTCTCTTGGATAGTGGCGACTCTACCCAGTACCCCATGGACTCTGCGCAAGTTAAGAGCTTTATTACGGAGTGTGATAAAGCCAGATTGGTCTGGGTGGACTACGTTTCCAATTAATTTGATCAAGTGGTTGGCCAAGAGCTTGGCCAGAATTTTAGGTTCGGCATTCAAGAGAGAAATCGGTCTATACGGCGCACAGTCAGTTTTGGGTTTTCCTTCCTTGTGAATAGTGACTATGGTGACAATCCTCTGATCTCTAGGAAGTGTCCCCCTTTCCCTGGATTTTTCAAACATGGACCGCAGGTGTGGGGCCAGTTTATCAGGTCGAACTTTATATAGCTCGATGGGAAGACTGTTAGGACCGGAGGCCCTCCCTGAATTTAATGATCGGATCGCTTTCGCTATCTCGTCATTTGATATTGCGCTCTCCAGAAAGTCACATTCCCCCACCGAAAGCTTGGCAAGTCTAATATCTGTCAATAATTTGCAGGAGTCATCTACAGTATAGGGGGCGATGGCAGAAAATTATCCGCAATGTCTTGCGGGTCCGTAAGAGAGGTGTCTCCTCCATCACGGAGTTCAGGCACAAGCCAGCTTGCCCATTCTTTTTTGTTGAGCCAGGCTATTAGTTTAGCTGCCTTATCCCCTAGGTCGTATATCCGTCCCAGTTTGTCTCTTCCCAGGGTTTTGGCCTTATCAGTTACTAATGCTCTATATTCCTGCTGTCGGAGCCTCAGAAAGTGGAGTTTATCTGGTGTGACTCCCGATTCCAGGTCACTCTCCAGGCGACTCATCTTAGTCTCAATGTTAGCGATATCTTTTTGGTTTTCTTTCTTTGCTCCAGAGATTAGGGACAAGGCTTGACCTCGGATCACTGTCTTAAAGGCCTCCCACAGCGTCTGAGAGGAGGTCACAGATCCGTCGTTATCTATAAAATAGTTGTCCATGGCTTTGATGAGTTCCTTGCGAATTTTAGGGTCACGAAGATACCATGGATTAATATGGGCCAGCCTTCCCACCTGCCTGTAGTTGAGGACTAAGTGAATCCATATTGGAGAATAGTCAGATATTCCTCTGGCTAGGTGCTTAATCTCGTGAATTTGAGTGGCCTGTGATGCAGGAACTAAAAAGTAGTCTATACGAGAGAGACTACCATGTGCCCCCGAATGAAAGGGGTGCTGCACTTTACCTGGGTGATAAGTCCGCCACCCATCCACCAACCCCATGGTCTCAAGGAAATCAGGAAGCCAGCATGCAAATGACCCCACCTTCTGGGGGGATATCAGTCAAGCTCGCCCGAGACCACTGAATTAAAGTCTCCCCCAAGCATTAGCAGACCGCCTGGAATAGCAAGCAGGATGGTTCCAAGATCTTAAAAATGTGGTGGCCTGTAGGCCCGGTGGTACATAGATTGACATAAGTGTGATGGGGTGCCCCTCCCACGTGCCCAAAACCCCAATGGATTGTCCGTCCAAGTGGCATGTACTGCAAGTGGGAAGGATTTTCTCATCATGATACCAACGCCTCGCGAGCTGGAAATGAACCATGCATGCGCTAACATAGTGTATCCCCATCTGTGCATTGCCTTACATGCATTACCAATCAGGTGAGTTTCTTGAAGCATGACAATATCAGGGGCCTGGTGTTTAATATATTGGAGAACCACACTGCGTTTGATCTTGTCCCCTAGTCTGTTGACATTCCAGCTCAGTATCTTAACACTCTTGTCCCACTGTGTAGCCAGGAAGAATTAGAAAAGGTCATTACGTCCTCTGTGAGCGATACCATACATACTGCCGATGTAAAAACTACAACAAAAAACAAACAAAGCTCCCCCTCCCAACAACCCCCCACCCCACTGCCCTGCACTCTGGGCATAAAACTGCCCAACAAAAACCTTGCAGAGTGCCTATCACTCTAGTGAAAAACTAAAAGTAGAAGAAAAATGGGGGTGGAGCACTCCGTTTCTCTGCCCCCAACCGGACTTAAGTGTATATTCCCAACTGAACGGCACGTACCAAAGTTGTGAGAGTAAACAGTGATGGGAAAAGGGTCCCCTTTTTTGTCATCATTAGTATGGCAACCCACCACCCGACCCAGCCCCACCTTAGGCCCAAAGTACACATCTCAGTCTCAACTGCAGACTCAGCTTCGTCATCCGGGAGGCTGTGATGTCTCTTCGTCCCTGCCCTGTGATCATGTGGACTTCGGACTTTTCTGTTCTCAATCCAGTCTACAGCTGCTTCTGGATGCTCGAAGAACCAGGTCCTCCCCTCCGCCTCGACTTGAAGACGTACTGGAAACAACATGGAGTATTTCAGGCCCCTCTTCCTGAGTTCCCTCTTCACTGCAAGGACCGTGCGCCTCCGTTTTTGCACCCTCTGTGTGAAGTCTGCAAAAAAGGTGATGAAAGCGTTTTCATAGCGGAGGGGAGCCCCTGTCCTGGCATTCTGGAGAATAACATCTCTGTCCCGAAAGTTCAATACTCCTGCCAGCATTGGGTGCGGGGGAGCTCCCGGCTTACGACGACCTTCCGGGACCCTGTGGGCCCTCTCAATAACAAAGAATTTGCTGAGGCCTTCAGGTTGCAGGTGCTTTAGTATGGGGTCTTCAACAAACAGATCTGGGGACTGCCCCTCAGTCCATTCTGGAACTCCCAGAATGCATGGTTATTGTGTCAGAAGTGCCCTTCATAATCGCCCAGCATAAGTTCGGTAAATTTGCGGAAATTCTGTAGGTCTTGGATATCTCCTTGGAGCTGCGTGACATCTCCCATCAAACTGGTTTTGGTGATTTCCACCTGTTTGACCTTCTCATTAAGTTTGGCCAAGTCTGCTCCAATCAGATTCTCATCAATTTCCATAGTTTCCATTTTGTGTTCAAGGGAGGTTTTGACACTGGTGATAGTGTCCATGACATCCTTCAACGACAGTTCCTGGTCATCTTCACCCTGGTCGCCCAGGGAGGCGCCTTTGGACTGGCGGCTCTGCAGCACGTCCTTGGGACAAGTGTAGCGATCTAGTTTGTTGGACTGTATTGTTTTAGGCCCTCGGGACCCCGTGGTCTTGTTTCTGTCCATTGAGCCAATACTTGTCTGTGCAGGCCCTTGCTTGATTCAAACGCGCTCCACCACTCAGACGGTGCCAGGGCTGTCAATCAGAGGGAATGCAGCAGGCAGGATAATGCAGCACACCCACTCCACTGGTCGAGGGTCTGTGCCACTCCAACAGGAACCTAGGCCCCGGCGTTTGTCTCCTGCTACGGTGTGGAGGGGGGAGGCGTAGTACCAGTGTGCACCGCTCCCGTACACTGATCGGAGCGGGATGACCCAGCAGGAGGTGGGGGGTTCTCCCCGACTTGGCTCAAAGGCTATATTTCAAGGCCCCCCACACCTCACCGCACCTCCAGGTAGCCGTCTCTAGAGGATGTTGGGCCTCCACTGCGTAATGACTCTCAAATCACTGGCACCTTAGCGTGATCTCAGCTATCTCCCTGGGCGTCTGCGGGCACTCGGTCCCGGCGTCTGCCGAGCCCAGCGGGGAGGTTGTGTTCTCCTCTCTCGGTGTGACGCGCTCCCCGCGCCGTCACTCGGGCCCAGCGTTATCATGGAAGGTGGGCGCCACCGCTACGCTCCCATCACGGCGTCTGACAGCACTGTGTTCCCTGGCATCTGCCCTGCCGATAGGCCCCTTTCAGTCAACTCCCGTAACTCCGGCTACCAACATCCGTCGACATCGGGAGTTGCCGGATTCGTTGCTGTCGGACCTCCGGTTCACGTTTCTCGCTTCAGGGAAAACGGATCGGGGTGTCGGATATACGTGGGGGATTCAGGGTTACGGAGCTGTTACTCTAGGCGGCCATCATGGTTCAACGTTTTGCCACTCCCCCCCCCCCCCCCCCCCATCCCCATAGTTGAGATTTTTATGCTGGCAAAATACAGTACTGATTGGTTTGATGCCAAGTAGAACAGATTAAGGAGAAGCTGATGGTTACTCAAACAAAGCAATTTCAGAGAAATGCCTTAAATCACCTGATGGGTACAGACATGGGATATGTTCTATCTGAAAATGCTCGATTGAGTGGAACGGCTCAGATTCAAAGTATGAGAATGTGAATTAGGAAAATGCAAATACAAGGATGTGGAAAAGGAATGATGGTGTACAATTCTTGAATCAATGCAAATATAGAATTTTTTTAAAGAAACACTGCTTCTCACTTCTGTGTTAAAATCGGGACTAGAAATGTTAATGCAGATACAAATTCAGATAGAATCCAGAATGAATGTATTCCCCAGATGCAAAAAATACATTGTCCATGGTCCCGACCCAATCAACTTCTGTGCAGGGTGTGCATGATCAGAAATCGTTTTGTATGACAATGTCTTCGGCTCCAATGTTATGGTAAAATATTAAGTACAAATATACAGTATTGTAAGTGCAGGTTACCAGGAGAATCCATTGATTCTGGGTAACTATTCTTCCTTATTTTCATCATGGAGTAATTTGCAATGACACTGCCTAAGAGGGGAGGAGGAATGTTTACTTAGAGCAGTCCTAGAGGTACACCAGAGTGACCCAGACATTGAGGTGAAGTGAATGGCCTCCCTGTTTCATTTTCGATTGATACTAAGGCTAGCCATTCTATAGTTGCTTCTGTGGAAGTGCCCAACCTATCCCTCTGGGGAGAAAAGTCCAAGTGGTAGGGATCAGTAATAAATAAACTGTTAATCAGCTTATAGCAGTCAAAATATGGCCACTGTAGAAAAAATGGTTCACTGACACAATATCAAAACCTTAAATATTGTTATACCAAAATATCATGTCAAAAATATCGATCACAAAAATATCGCTTTTCTATACATATAATGGTAAGTACAATAAAAATAAAAATATAAACCGTTTTACACTAATATCGCAAAATATATACAAAAATATAATATTCTATTATAAGTGTAGTTTATATAGGTAAAGCTTAAATATTTTAACACATAACATTAATGTAATGTAAGTTAAATATGTTTAAGTAACATTTAAAAATATATATAAATATATATTAATTCAAACAAAGACAAACACTGATGTAAGTGTGCATATTTATATACACATGTATAATGTAAAACTAATATTAAAAAATATTCATTTTAATTTATATTATAATTGTTTTAAAATTACCAATGTATATTCAAATATAAATATATCATAATCACAACTTCTTGACTAAGCCGAGTCGACAAAAGTAACATGCACTTGTGTTGGGTTGCAAAATCATCGTGGATTTATTACAAGTTCATGAAATGCATCGTAGGCACCATAAACCATGGAAAAATCCTACGTGTTTCAGAGTAACACACAACCCTTGCTCACGGGCAATGTGCTTGTTGTTTCATGCATAGTAAATAGCGGAAACCGACATAAACAACATAGAAGAAGGTCTAACAGGCTTGCAATTTGACCCCTACTCATGGCGGTTATCTTACTGTTTTTCAATATATATGTGTATCTCAATGGGCCAGTTGATAAATACTGTGCAGATTGTTTATAATATTAATACATATCAACATATGTTTTCAAAATTAAGACATAATAATCATCATGAATAATTACCTTCACAAATTCATATGATAAGATTACTTAGGTTGTAAGCAAATAAAGAAATATAAACCAAGGCCCTCAATTATGAGGCACCTTGACCCCCGAATGTCACTTTTTGTGATGTTCTGTGGCGCAGGAGTCTGCTCCATATTTACGAGTCAGCAATAAGCTCCTTTTTTTGCCTTAATGCTGCCTCGTAAATATCGTTCCCTTTAACACAGTTCGGGTATCACGAGAACATAGCTTTCTGTGTTAAAGGGGCAAGCAATGGGTGTCGCCGGGGGCGTGCTCAGCAACATTCATCGCTTTTTGATACTGCCCCAGATTTATGAGAAATCGTAAATCTGAGGTAGAGCCAAAAAACGTACGCCTCCCCAGGGGAGGTGTAAGGGAGGCACAACAAGGAGAAATATCTTTATTTCTCCTTGTTATTCTTTTTTTTATGTGTGATGCATTCTCCCGCACACATAGAAAGAGGAACACACCTCTTGTAATTGTTTTTGTGCAGGGAGGTTTGCCTCCCTGCACATAAATAATCATCAGTAAGGCAGCGCAGCACGAAGGCCTGTGGCGCTGCCCTACGGCAAAACCTCATAAATGAGGCCCCAATATATAATGTCTCTTTCAACCTGCAGACAGTTTGCACACATATTTCTCATGTTTCAGCATAGCACAATCATGTTCTATCAGACTCACAATATCCGAGCAAGAAAAGGAGCTGCTAATTAAAAGTACTGCTGCTGTATGTCATCCAACTGGTTATCACCCTGCAAGCGAGTGAAACACATATTTCGCTCACATATAATTATAATTAAAGGAAAAAGCAATTGGCATAATAACTCACTATTTAGCCCAACTGGGCATGTACTACAGTTGAGATAAAATGACCCTATGTTAACTAAACATGGTTACTATTGAGCCCCAGACCTTGTCACAGCAGCATAATGAGTTTATAGCAATGAGGAAATATTCAAAGAAAGAGTCCTTTTAAATAAAAGAGTTGCTCATCTCCTACTGCAACCCCAGATTTTGGGTATCACGAGAAGAGGGTGGGAGTTGTGGGTAAATGTGTGCTTCCAATGCAATATAAAATGCTTTCCAGTCAGAAGGTTCCGCTTTTTATACTGGTGTGGAGCCTGTGAAGACAAAAAGATGAAGGACAGAAAGATGTTTATAAATCAATCACTTGAATGTGAAAAGATAAACTTAGTTTCTGAAGGAGAAGAAAGAAGCAGGAAAGATATATATATTGCAGACAGTCGAGTGAAATCTTATGTATAATAAAATACATCTTCAAACAGAGCTCAAGCTCAGATGTAAACATTTCTGCGAACGTAAGAAGAAAGAGAGGTATGTAATACATTTATCAAATCCATATGTGAACAGTGAGAGGAAAGTATAACTGCAACATTTGGAAATATAATAAAACATTACATTTACACACTGAGACCAATAAATCTATTTCATCCCAAGTGTACAGATAAATCCTCTTCTGTTTTGAGACCAGTAGGTGTCTTAGTATTAAGACGGATAATGTACTCAGATTCCAGCTTTCTCAATGATTTGATTCTATCACCTCTCCTTTTGGGGACTGGGGCATGATGAATTATGAACATTTTTAGTTTAGATATGTCTCTGTTGTGATAGATGTTGAAATGTCCGGGTACTGGGCATTGCAAATTCAAGCGTTTGATGGCTCTTTGGTGTTCAAGGATTCTTTTCTCAGTCAGATGTACTATACTGCCAACATACCACAGGTCACAAGGGCACACTTTGTAGTAACTTAACTACTTTAGGCTATTCACACAATACAAATGAAACGTTACGACACGTCTATACTTAAATGTCCCTACCGCTAAAAAGAGGAAAGGCAAAATTTAGGAGCCTAAAGTCATCACTGACATAAAAAGCAGTAGTAAATCCTGCACCACATAGCCAACTAATGGTGCCGCAACACCCTCCAGCAGAAAATAATGGAGTAAGGGACTTTAAATAGTTCTCCATAGGAAATAATACTAACTTAAAAATATTTAAAATAGTTAGAAATATAAATTAATAATTAAAATGTAATATTAAAACAATCTAAAAATTTAACTTTTTTATTTTATTGAAACATCTTTCAATCTTTTTGGATTCATAACTACTTTTCATTTACAGAGACTATTTTCATAGTTTCATATTTTCATTTTCATAGTGCCTCACTTGTGTATTTAAAGAGTGCACAGTACCTGGGAGAAGTATGCGGGTGCTATTGATATTTAACATAATTCTATTGTCAGGCAACCCAAGCGTAGCCATTTTATTAGCCTCAGAACAAAATGTTGACCTTCCACTTTTTAAACCTGTTATAGTTATTGATATTCTAAGAAACCCATATACCTCTGCTAATGAACCCTGGAGTACAATCATGCTTGCTGTCCTACTGACTAGAAACTTAAGGGGTAATTTAAAGTTGGCAGATGTGGGGCGTTCATCAAAAGACGATGGGTGCCCTGCCACCAATGTTGTGATTCGCCTGCTTCACGTGTAGATGGGGATCTGAATAGTTTCAGTCAGGGAGGACTACAGTCACTGATTTCTTTTTTCTCCTTGGAACCACCTTGTGAGGCATGAAGGTCCTGGAAAGATAAATAAGAGAATAAACCTGGCGTGGGGAAATAAAACCTCCTGCACACAAGGGGCAATTGTTTTTCTTTTCTGGAACAAACACACTGCCTTGGGTGTGTGCTGTTGAAATGGACAAAATAACTCTGTGAAAGACAAAAAACATAACATTGAAGTGCGATGAAAGTGCATCCACCACATTACCAGATGGACTGTCATCTTAGAGATTCCTCCCAGATGTGTAGGTATCTCTCAATGTGATGAGCGTTCCTGTGCAGTGGTGCAGAGACCATGTCCTCATGCGAGTGCCCCCGCGCCCATTAGTGGCTGAACTGTTCCATACAATTAAACTGTGATTTAATATTGTTCTATAAAGGAAGCCTCTTTAAGTACCCCCCTGTTGTCTAGGATCTTCTCTAGTTCATGCCTAGTGAGATCAGTAAGACTTTACACTGCCTGTATGTTTTTAAAGGCCAATGAGTCCGCTAGATCCATTAGGGCATCACATGTACTGAGCAGTGTTGCAGCAATCTCAGAATTATCCCAGGCAACATTCAAGTAACACTGATCTACTGCCAAACTGCGAGTCAGGCAGGGCTCCAAGATGCTTGTCTGTCCAGAACCCAAAGATGCTTTGGCCTTCGTGAAGAAACTGGATCGCGCACAACGCTCTTCTCCTGTTAACTCTCAGGCCACTGCCGATGGCAACTTAAGTGACAATGACTAAACCCTGTTGGTTTCTTTACACTATCGCCAACTGCACTCCTTGTTGTTCAGTCACCTGTTATGGGTCTCTCCCACTTTGTATTTTTTCTTCCGCAGGGCTCTCTACACCAAGACCATGCTTCGGGATTGCTGCCCCTGATTCCCTGGTGATAATCCCTTCTGTTGTCTGCTACGTCCTGTGGCTTGGACACTCTGTCTCTTTGGCAGGGGAGTATGCTGGGTGACACCACGCCTCCACAGGATGATTCTCTTATTGGACTTAGAATTTTCCCATCCCAGTTGTGGGTCCCTGGGGTGGGTGTGGGTGGAATCTCAGCCTGATTGGGGGGTTGGTGTGGGTGGTGAGGGGTTGGGTTCTTGGGGTTTGTTGCCTCCCTCTGAGGCCTTATTGTTTGTATTGATATATGCCTTCTTTTTGGTCACTTCATGTCACGTCTTCTCAACCGCACAGCGTTTTGAATTGCACTTCCCTCTTTCCCTGCATTATGTCCCCACCGCACATCTGCCTCTTCTTGCTATTCTGGGGGGTTTGGGTTATTGGGACCATTGCCTCCGAATGAGGCTTTTGTTTTAATCTTGACTTTGGCGCTTTCCTGCACCTCAACTGTCGTTGCAATGCGCTTCTTGTTATGTTCCTTATTAAACTTCTCTACCCGACTGCGCAAGGTTCTATATGAACTTTTAA
This sequence comes from Triturus cristatus, assembly GCF_964204655.1. Classification (NCBI taxonomy): domain Eukaryota; kingdom Metazoa; phylum Chordata; class Amphibia; order Caudata; family Salamandridae; genus Triturus; species Triturus cristatus. The sequence continues at coordinate 890,356,697 of NC_140587.1, read as the reverse complement.
CCTTCTTCGACATTCCCTTCTCTGGCATGGCGCTATGACAGATACCACGCTCTGGACCTGGAACGTCCATGGTCTTATCGACCACTGTAAGGCTTGCTTGGTCCATGCCCACCTTACCTGGCATAAGGTAGACATTTGTTTCATACAGGAGACCCACTTGCTGCCTGCTACCTCTTCCAGACTCCTCTCTAGGCACTGGTGCGAAATACATTCCTTCTTTTACTCTAACTATTCCTGTGGGGTGTCTATCCTGCTGCACAGAAGGCTTCCTTGGCAGACCTCCCAGGCAATCATTGACCCCGAGGGGCGCTTTGTCGTCTTGCATGGCACCCTCCTGTCCCAACCATTGACCCTGGCTGCGCTATATGGTCCCAACAATGATGACCCAGGTTTCTTTGCACAGGTTTGGCACCACATCTCCTCACTGGGCCCTGCTGCGCTTCTCTGGGGGGGGTGACTTTAACGTTACGCTGTCTACCACGCTAGATCGCTCTGGACCACACACTTCCCATCCACGCGCAGCTTTACTATTGAGCTCTATTCTCACTGACAACTCCCTGTATGACACTCACCCTGAGGCACCTGTAGACACTTGCATGACAGGCTCCCGCGGCTGCTGGTCCCGCTTGAACCTCTGGATTACCACTTGGACGCATTTGCGTGGCTCACCTCTCTTGAGCATATGGCGTGCATCCTCGCAGATCAGGCTCCTGTTCACCACTGTCTGTGCCTCCCTCACTCCCCACGTCATACGTTCTCTTGGCGACTTCCCCCTAACACGCTGCAGGACTCAGTCTTCTGCGATGAGATACAAACCGCAAATACAAATTATTTTGAGCTCAACGAGGGCACTGTTGACTCCCCTTCCTTGCTTTGGGAAGGATTCAAGACTGTAATCCGTGGCAAATGCATTTCTAAGCAGTCCGGTGTATTACGCTCTATTCGCGGCACTCTTGATAAATTGGAGACGGAGATTAAGGCTCTGGACTCCTCCCATTCCCTGGACCCTAACCCTGACATGCTCGCTCAGATCTGGGGGAAGCTCACCGACCTCGCCAACAGAGAGATTGTGTTTCTGGGCAGGGAGGTGAGGGCGCGCCACTTCAGTGAGGGAGACTGCCCTGGCAAGACCCTTGCAAACCTCCTCCGCTCGCCTCATGCAGCGTCCTATATAACTGCCCGCCGAGACAGAGGCCCGGATCGAACTACTTCTCCTGAGGAGATCAAGGGGCGTTTCATCGCATTTTACTCTCAACTTTATACGGCTGGGACTGTGCCACCGCGCGAGATTCTCGACCAATATTTTGATACGCTTCAGCTCCTCTGGCTTGGCAACCCTCACCGGGAATTCCTTGATGAGCCCTTCTCTAAAGAATAAATCCTTGCTGCTATTAACGGCCTGCCTGGTGATAAGGGCCCCGGCTCGCTCGGCCTGCCAGCATCCTTTTATAAAGCCTTCGCGCCTCTCCTGGTCCCGCTCTTAGCTGCCATGTATTTTGAATCTTTTGAGAACGGTCAGTTTCCCCCTTCGCTCTGCGAGGCATTACTCACACTACTTCTAAAACCGGACAAACCCCCAGAGCCCCACGACTCTTATCGTCTCCTCTCATTAATTAATACGGATAACTGGATCTTTGCCAAACTACTCGCCTCCCGCCTTCTCCCCCTCATGACGCTCATTGCTTGCCCGGACCACTCCGGCTTCATTCCTGGTCGCGCGACCTCCCGTAATCTCCGGACCATCTTCTCTGTCCTTCATCAAGTTAATCCCACGCTCCCGGCAGTGGCCGCCCTGCTAGATGCCATCAAAGCCTTTGACACCCTCGAGTGGCACTTCCTCTTTTATCTCCTCCCTCGCTTGGGCTTTAGCCCATGTCTTTATGCGCAAACTACAACTTCTCTACACCCTTCACACTGCCCGCCTCCGGATTAACGGTCAAATATGGGAGCCTATTTCCATCGCGAGAGGTACTAGGCAGGGGTGTCTGCTGTCACCCATGCTCTTCGCCATAGCCATGCAACCCCTCGCCGCTAGACTCAACAGCATCACAACCAGAGAGGTCTTGGCTTTGCGGCTCGTGCCCTTGTCGTCTCCATGTATGCAGACAACGTTACACTTTATGTCTGCAACCCTCAGGAGAATCTTAGTCCTCTGGTCCGCGAGGTGATACGGTTCTGTGGCTACTCCGGCATCCAGGTTAACTGGAGTAAGTCTGTACTTTTCCCCCTCACTGATGCCATGGTCCCCTTTACTCCGGACTACCCTTTTATGTGGGCGTCGGGTCCTACAAGATACATAGGTATTTGGTTTAGTAGGGATGTAGATGAACTTTGGAGGGCTAACTTTGGCCACGCTGTGGACTGGTTCGAGTCCAAGGTTCCCCTCTGGCATAGGTTACCCTTCTCACTGGCAGGCCGCATAGCCATCGCCAAGATGGTGGTGCTCCCGATGTTTTTGTATTTATTTATCAATATTCCCATACCTTTCATTATCCACTTTTTTCGCAGATTACGCTCATTGCTCATCACCCTGGTCTGGGCTGGTCACCAGCCCAGAATCGCTTATAATATCCTCACCCTCCCGATGTCGCGTGGTGGTCTTGGTGCACCCGATTTTAAACTATACACCCTTAGCGTCCAGGCCAGCTTTCTCCACTTCTGGCTCTACCCAACTCCTTTTCAGCTGCATGTCGCGGTGGAGGCCGACCTTGCTGCCTCTGGCTGCTCACAACCGCCTTATTCACCCCGGCAAAACTTCCACGCACCGAGATTGACACGGTAGAAACTCTGTGCAGGGCCTGGGACAGGCTCCGTAAACTCTCCGGCTCCAGCCTGAAATGTTCTGGCATGTGCTGGGGTCGCAGGCCTGTACCTAAGGCTGACACTTGGCTTGAGGATGCTTCTCGTTGTCAGACACTCCTGTCCCAATTCTGGGACCTAATGCCGGCCAAATCCCGCCCCATTGACATATGGGGTCCACCTGTATCTTACCTCTCAAGTCGTAACTCAGTATCCTGCGACCTTTCCCGCGCTCCCCGCACTCCCCGCCGGCGTGATGGTCAGTGAAGTGCCGTCTCCCTGCTTACTCCCCCCTCTGCTTCCCTAGCTTCTCTCCCCCATTTGATGGGCCTCTCCTCTTGTCTTATACTCCCCCCGTGCTGCTCCCGCATTTTCTTCTCTGTATCATTAACAGGTTTTACCCGTCTGAGGTAACCTCTGTAGCATTATATTGAATGCGGCCTCCCCACATGTTTGGGGTCCCTCTGCTCGTATATAATGTCTTGATGAAGTGCAATCTTGTAACTCTGCTGTGCAAACTTGTGCAATAAAGGTTTTTGAAAAATTAAAAAAAATTAAAAAAAATAAAAAGAAGTAACACTGATCTACATTACATTTGTGAATACCTCAATTTCGTTCTGGGCCTTATTGGCATCTAATCTCATCATACTGCCAAGGTATTCATCTGTAGGAAGTTACTGAATGGGAACATGTTTGGCTAATATGTGCATTATCTTACCTTTCTTAACTTTTAAAGTACATTGACATGCTCTGTGATTTTTTTTAAATCTGACATTTACAGGCTTTCCATGGTAAAAGAAAATGATACGTTTAGATCCGTTTCTGTGCGGTCTTCTGCGTTGTCTGGTTCAACATAAATATTGTTTTTCTCTTCATTTAGTATGTATTTGTCAATTTATATATACATTCCGAGGTCAACTTATACTTATATAATGGAGCTCATATTTATGATGCGTCGTGACACTGGGAAGGTAATGTAATCCTCCACAATTCCCGAATACTCATTTTATGAGCAGGAGATTGGTTCAAAAGTCTTACTTTGTCTCTGGGTCTTGCACGGAATTTTACAGGGCTCACTAGCCAACATATTAAGTGTTGCGTGCTTTAGAGTTGGGCCTGATTCAAGCTTTTTTTGTGGTCACCAATATTATAATTGTTAAAATATGAGGATTATGGCTGTAAAAGGGCAAGATGTAATGCGCTACGGATACATAGGAAATTGTAAATGCCTTTCCACTCCCTTTGTGACTAATTGCGATTCGGAAGAAGAAGGGGGCATGAAAAGCGCTCCCCCGTCCGTCTGAGTCTCAATGTCAGGTAGCAATAGTTTCCGACCCTCATTGTAGTCACAGCTGTTTATGGAATGCCGCCCTGTCATTGCAGATTGTAGCCACTGGCAAGGCGGGAGCGGTCCATAAGGGAGACATTCCGCTTTGTGAATGACATCCACTTAAATCGGAGGGAGCAAAAAATAGTCGAAGGGTAGGACAGCATGTTTCCTGCTCCCGCCTACGTCACGCACTGATGCCAACTTTAGTTTTCGGAATCAGCCCTGCATGCTGTAAAAACACGCGATCAGTAATTGGTCGTGAATGCAGGTGTGGAGGTCTGCTGTCTCCCACAGACCTCAATCCCTGCATGCACTGCAGATGCCTGTGAATGCACTGTGCGTTGCAAATGGATCTCTACCTCATAAATATCAATGAGGCAGGGTTGTGAATGGTCGTTCTTCACTGTGACTGATTAGTATAGCAACTTGCAGAGCGAAATGAACGAGGGGTTACTAAGGTCAATTCATTCATTATTGACGATTCCAAAGCCTTGTGTATTGTCCATTCATCTCCATTCAGACACACTGTTGAAGATGTATGACCCGACCCAGACCTAGCTCGCCCGTGTTTGTTACACTATGTTGTCTTGTAGCATTTGTTTAGACCTTTCATGTCCCTTTCAAGACCCCAAAGCACTTTCATGGTGGTTAAGTAAGTAGGCACTTGGATGATTGTGCGTAGTATTCAAAGTGTTGGATTGTGGTGTATATTAAAGCCAGCATGTTTGGTTTTGTCTATGAACTTGTGCAGCAGCTGGCTTATGCAATAATTTGTGAATGAAAGTAATATGAAAGTGAGTAAAAGATGGGCTTGCAGTTTCAATATTCGTACCATTACATCTTGCCCTGTGAGCGGTGCACCTGTTATAGAGCAGCAGTTCTTAACCTTTGACTTCTATGGACCCCCACCCAGTCATTACTGGAATCTTGGGACCCCAACTAAGTCATTATTGGAAGCTGGGGAGCCCAGCTTAAGCAATTTTTATGATTTGAACTTCAAAAATTGTTATACAGAAATACAAAAACAAGTATACACTAAACAAATGCTCAAATATTCAAATATTTTGTTTAATTCACAATCAAATGTAAAAAATGTTTTCACATTTTCAATGTTGCTTATTTGCACTTATAATTAATTCTAATGTAATCATTTTAGTATTATTTAATTTGGTAGCACAGTTAGAGACCCCCAGAATAGGCCTTGTGAACCCTCGGACCACAGGTTAAGAACCAAAATAGCAAGGTCTGTATTGCTCTGGCTTTCTAGATGGTTGTCAAATACCTTTATTCTAGGTTGGGGTTGTGCATAGATGTCCATACAGAAAATATCACCCACCATTCTGTGTTAAAAAAGGGGATGAACAAGAGTGTGTCAATTCTTGATCTGATGTTTCAGCATTGATACCGAATTCTGAGTTTGCATTGAATGACCAGCCTGGGTGGGCCGGGGTGAAGTGGTTGAGTCTTCCCAAGTTTAGAAGTTACCTGCTAGCAGCATTATGGATTTGTTGTAACCTGCAGCGTAAGCCCAGTAGTGATTTAATAATTTGATGTAGAAGCCATTGTCATGGTCAAGACATTACAACACAACTACTATAGTGGATTGAGCCCTGTGGCGAACCTCCAGATGAGAAACAGTTAAGTAATGTTCTCATGTTATACAATGTGCTTTTAATCACTAAGCTGACATGGGAGGCCTTTCTGATTTGGATCAAGGAGTTTGAAGAGGGTCGATGTCCCGAGACTGTGCAGCTGTAGGGTCGTAATTAAATCCCTGGCAGCATGTAAAAAGCTTGGTTTTAGAGACGGAAAATTTGCATAGTCTTGTAATGTCCAATCCTTGACTGCTGGGAGTCATTCTACGTGGACTGAGATAGAAATTCCAAGCATTTTACTAGCTTCAGGATGACAAGAATATAATCAGCATAGATGTAATAGGTCAGCTTGAAAGGGCTGATTAGCTCCCGAAGAAGGTGTAGAGAGCCACTCTCTACTACAATTTTGCCATTTTCACGCATCCACGCACCCCTCGGGGCGGGCTCGACCCGGGGGGATAAATAAACAGCCGGAGACTGCTCGGGGTCTTCCGGCCACGAGAGCGAAAGTGAGAGTCTCGTGTACATTATTCTGCGCTGCTGCGGCCTAGTGATTCCCAGGCCCGCCACGCTACAGAAGGGACAGATAGACTTTAAAGATTATTGCGGTCATAGTGGAGCTTTGAGAGATGCCTACCCAAGAAGAGAAAGATGAAGAGTAAAGTGGTGAAAGAGTGACAACTTGGGCTCTATAGGTGAGTCACAATTTGAATCAGTAGAAGACAGTGCACTGAATTCTGAGGAAACTTGGGAACATGTTTACAAGAAAATTGCACAGCGTGGTACTGCAAGCAATTTTGCTGTGCCGAGCTGTATGAACATTTCAAAGTGCAGGAATGCACTGTATTTACAGCACTCTGGTGCATTCCTGTACTCAGCCCTTCACCGGTGCAAAAAAAGCATCCTAGTGCCAGTGCAGGTACCCTTGCACCATGATGAAAGGGTGCCTACGTTGCAGGGATGATTGTTGCTGTGCAGAAAGGGAAACCTTCCTAAACAAGAACAATAATCAATGGAGTTTTGCTCCTTCTATGTGTGCTGCAGAATACAGCACACACAGAAGGAGCAAAAAACAAGGAGAAATACTAGCAATTCCCCTTGTTGTGCCACTCTAACGCCTCCCCTGGGTAGGCGTACATTTTTGGCACTGCCTCAGATTTACAGATCCTTGTAAATCTGGAGCAGGGTCAGCAAGCAATGGGTGTTGTGTGGGAATCCCCACAGCAACACCCATTGCACACCCCTTTGCCACACTGAACAGCATCAAGGAGGACCATATTTCCAAGGCAGCATTAAGCAACACAAAGTGGCTTCGTTCTGCCTTGTAAATATGGAGCAGGGCACGGCGCCACTAAAGCATCGCAAAATGTGTCACACCGGTGGAGCAATCCCCTTGTACATATGCCCCATAATTTCTGGAGCATTAGTGGTTTACTGTTTCAAAGGCTGTTCTAAGGCTAAGAGCTATGAGTAAAAATGAATTACGGGTATGTTTTTTACCATGGGGTTTTGAGTGACATGAAATAGACAAGGAGAAAGAAGATTGAGTTGTCCAATAAGCCACTCAAAACCCTGAGGTAAAAAACATCACCATATTTCACTTTTTAACCACCTATCGTTATCCGCCCCTGCTTTCAACTGCTATGCAGGGGCTAAGAAATATTGGGGGAGCCATACATAACATGGCCTCTGTTATGAGTCTCCGTCCGTGAGGTGAAAAAACATTCCAGCAATCCTTGACCAACCGTCTCTTATGTTGAATAAGGGATGTGAAACTCTCCTGGCACATGAACAGCGGCATCAAACACCTTTGTAGTATTTTTGGCGCGTATCGGAGTGTCCCCTCAAGCTGAGTGAACTATAAGCCTCAAACTCTCTCCTTGGTCCCAGTCCCTCCAAGACCCCAACAGGGCTGCAAAGACAGTGATGGTTGGGTGACCAACCATTCGTAATTTTCACAGAATGTCCATAAATTTGCCCTAAAGTCTGTTGTCCGTTACTGCTGCCTTAGCAGACAACAGTTGTCCATAACTTTAGCCTCTCAGCTAAAGTACAAAGGTTCATTTCCACTATTGAAATTCCCCAGCTGAAGTGCATGGGAAGGAGTCTCCTGTGCTGCATTCCAGTGGGAGGGGCAGGCGGCTAAAGAGAAATCTTCTTGTCAGGGTGTCTGCTTCCCTAAACAAATGCAAATGTGTGCAATTGGGTAATTGGCAAATGTAAAGGCTGTTCGGGAGGCGTTAATTGTTGGAATCACTTGAAGCTGCCTGATGACAAGATATTTTCTTTTTGTGAGGTACTTTAAGGAAGTTCCAAGCTGAGCTGTGGAGCGCGTGCTTTTAATGGACAGTTATAAACAATGTTTGCTCTAGGTATAGTTTGCATATTACTATAATCTATGCATTAGAAGAACTTTTTATATTTAACCTACATATATCTGTGCATTTAATGGCAGCCTATATTAAACTGTGTATAATGCATGTTTACAATAATGACTTAAACATTCATAGTGCGAGCCAACAAATTAACAAGGATCTGGCTCAGATCTTAGAGCCTGTGCACGAGCCAAGTTATGCTATGTGTGCTGTGTAAATCATATAACAAACATCATGTAAAATATGATCTACTTTAAGAGAAGTGTATTTCGTTAACATATGAAGCATTGATGTTAATGCATCACATTAAAGTCTATTATATCATATGCAATAGGTTTTTATACAACTGGTGTTCAGAACTCAAATATTTCAAAGTGCTTTTATACGTATTAATGAAGAAAAAAGACCTTGTGGTGAAACATTTGTCTAAGATCACACAATTTAAGCAGGGAATCCGCAATTTATCCCGTTTTTTTATTTTAACTTTGTAGAAATCAGCCAGGAAATGGGTATTTATCTTTCCTTATGTTAAGGGCTTTGTTTTGACTTCTTAGTGATATTTTCTTTAGTTTTTTATATAGCGTGAACTCGACCCAAAGGTACTGGAGCACTTTACATAGCACCACTTACATTGCCCAAGGTCACATTCATTGTTTATTGGCAAGGGAAGATTAAAAGGTTTACAGGATAGTGAGCCATTGCAGAGACTTGAACCTGGCTCCCTAGTTCCAAAGTCAGCAGCCCTGTCCTTAATGCTACATCCTAGGTAGTGGGGAGGAGGCAGGCAGAAGCCACATTAAAGCTCGGCTTGTTATGGGATTGAGGTTCCAACAGGATCTTGAGCTGAGCTAGAGCCAAGCTTCAGGCTCAAGCCTGGCACAAGCTTTCAGTGGCTTTCTCACCTCTAGAATAGCTATATAATGTCTGAACAAATCAGTGATATTAGCATATGGTGTCCTGCCTTCCCTTACCTTCTCTATGAGCCTTTCTTTTTAGCTATTGTATCAGATTAGCCTGTGATCTGTATTTATTTAACATAGTATACTATTCATCTTACAGAGTTGTACAAAAACACCATCTTCTGGTCCTAAAGGGAAATGAGAAAAATAAATTATTCTAATCAGTGTTTTAGTGCACTATCTGTGACCGGGAAGCCTTGTTTAAAATATTAGATTCCATGCATGACTAAATTGTGTGATCTTAGTCAAATCTATTTACTTCATGTGTCTAATTTACTTGAAAATGCCATTTGACAGCACTTTCAAGTAGTTAAGTTTAAGATGGACTGGGTACCAAAAAATCACTTGTATGTTTTACAGCCTGGATTGTTCCACCCTCCATAACAATAATATTTGCCACGATGTAAGGGACACCAGTTAATTGGTCACTTTGTTCACTCCTGTTGTTGTTAAGAGCAGGTTTCATAAATGTTTTAAAGTTCATGTTTAGAAACTTTCACTTCAGATAAATATTGATTGAATGTTTTTATCTAATGCTCTAAACTGAAACTCTGCCATTTTTTCCCCAAAGATCTTATGGTTACATGCCAAAAGAGGTTACATAGCAAGCTAGTAGCCAGGTATGCGGCAATAGATTCCAATGTACAAGTACAGAAGAACAGTGCTGGGCTATTTATGAAGAGTTAGCATACATTTGTTAAATGTTTCTGTGTAGCAAACTGATCTATATAACTGTCCTTCTCCACCCCTCAACCCCCCGCCCAGTTTCCTCTGCTTTCCCGATCAGCATAGGGAAGCAGAACAATAAAGCCTCTGGTGCTTAGAAGAAAGTGTTCCATTGGGGAAATCATTGTAGTGTGTCGAAAATAAGCACCCTTAAGTCCCTGCTGTGAGTAGTTGCCTAGATGTGACAAGAACAACTACTATATAGAAACCAAAAGTGATGTGTTAGGGGTGGATTGTGGGGGGGGGGGAAGTATCATCCTTGGTGCAGTCTTTAAAGCCCTCCATCAAAATATCCCATGCCTGTTCAATAAAATATTTTATCAGATTGGCCCACTCCTCCCTGTCTAACAGGGTGATCGCAGATCGAAACCAAGAGAGCGAGACCTCGGTCCAACTTACGATAATCGGAGGAAATGAATCCTTACAGTGCAGTGTAATATTGGGTTTTGCTGGAAGAAAAACCAAGAAGAGGATCTTGGTGGAGGGTTTCTTGCACTAAGGGCAGGGGAAAATGCCCAATAGGACCACTTCTGGGGAATTTGTTAGTACACAGCCCATTGTGGTCGACAACACCCCGACAACTCTTTGCCAGTATGAAAGAAGCTTAAGGCAAGACCAAAACATATGAAACAGATCGACATCTGATTGCATACAGTGAGGATATGTAGCTACAGCTCCCGGGTATATTTTGTTAATGTGGGCCGGTGTGAGGTAGGCTCAGTTCAGAATAATAAATTGAAGAAAAATTGAATATTCAATTGAATAAGCTTGAAACGCCAGTCATGGGATACTATGGGGATATTTCAATATTGTAGCCCAGTCCACATCATGCAGAGTTTTAACCATGTTAGTCTCACAGTTAGCATGGAGAGAAGCTCTATAGTGGTCCCCATGTTGCAGGAAAGCTCTGTACATATATCTTATCATTTTGCTGCCAAACCTATGGTATAAAGCATCAGGTACACTTCAGGTGGGGTTGGTGCTAGATGGTGGACATGCAATAGGACATTAACTGATTGTTCAAGGTGTTTGGAAGAAAGGAATTGACCCAGGTGAAGACTCAAGTCTGCCATAATGGTTTGGAAATCTAGTAGCTTGTAGTCAACAAGCAAAAACCCCAATTTTAGAGGTCTTCAATATGCCCCTGATGGACATGCCCTGAGCAAAACCATCCTGTGCAGTTGGGATGTCTAGCAAAGGTATTTCAGGAGCGTATGTTTTCTTTGTGTTAGTGAGTTTACGGGTTCTAGTGGGGTAAGAAAAAGCCAGATGGAATAACCTTGGGTGGCGCTGGATAGAAACAATGAGTAGTGCAATAAGCCCTCCTGAAAGTCTTTACTGGTAAACCCCGATTTATGCAGGAGGCAGGCACAGCCAGAGAAACACCAATTGGAGCTATTCAGATACATAATGGCCCTCTAATTTCAAATGGGTTAATTCACCCACTGTAATATGTGGCTTTAGAGTGAAAAGAGTTACCCAGCAGCACCCCACTCCCAAATCAGACGTTGGATGTGTTGAGGTGTCTGAAGAAGGAACAAGGGAGGAGCAGGTGAAGGTTTGCAAAATAATTCAACACATGGGGTAACATCACCACCTTCACTAGCGCCAGGTGGCCCATTACTGAAAGTGGAAGAGAAGACCAAAAAGCAAACTGAGGTCAGAGAGACCGAGTTGCTCTCCAAAGAATACCATCCTCAAAGTCTCTGGGGTACTGGTAGATATTAATCTCTAGGTATCGAAAGGTAACTGATTTCCAGTTCAATATGAGGTCTACTTGTATGCAAAGGGGAAAACACTACCATATTGTTAAAGAAACACTTCTTACATTTAAAAAAACTTCATCAAATTCCTACATGTTGCTTGTGTAATTCACATCCCAAATATTTTGAAGATTCTGCATGTACCTTGGTACTTAGAGATGAGCCAGATCACTGGTTCGATATTGGTTTGACTGCAGACATGGACAGAGTGGGCAATTGCCCAGCACAACCTTCCAAGGCGTGTAGCCCCTGCTCACCCTTCAGCAGCACAGCCAGCAAACAATTGCACCAGCAGAGTCTACCAGAGTGGGTGGGTACTGTTTGTTCAACCACTTGACAGTGTCTCTTCTGTTTCTCTCCTGTCTGCTGAGATAAATCTCCAGGTGCACAATACTTTCCAGTACTCATGGCAGACCCATCTTGTCTGATATTATGAATTGTCCTACTTCTTCTTCTCTACCTTATTTGTCCGGTTCTTAGCAACAAAGTAACAAACCTTTGACTCAGGTATTGTGGATCTCCCATCTGATCTTGATTTCATTCTGCTCTTTCATTCTATTTGTCTGCTATTTTGGGCTCTCAGCTCTGAGCTAAATGTAGAGTCCCATAAGCACAGCCCAGTTTGCTATAGTTTTTAAAACATTTAGAAACATAATCAACAATTTCCTGTTGCTTTCTCGCTGAGAAAGTTTGGGTAAATCTGGATAGGGTTGATGTCCTTAACACCATGCTCAAGGGCTTTCATTTAAGATTGAACAAAGATAAAATGCGCCACCTGAATGTAGCATATTATGAAAAAGATGGTCCTTGACTGACTTGAAGGAAGTATTTAAATATACATTTGAAAAGAAATTTAATGATATAGGGGTTGCCAGGAAGGTCAACCACAGGTAATAAATACAATACACACATATATATATACACCCTAGAAAAACAATGAATTCCTCAGATAATGCAATATATATATATACAAACTACACCCACACGTATTTCAATTGGGTAAGTTCATTGTTTTTTATATTTTTTTCATATTTGAATACATACATTAATCAGTAGGTAATGCTATTACCACAAGGAGTTGATAAAAGTTTGCACAAGTGAAAGAAAAAAGGAAGTGCTCATGAGAAAAGAGTGAAGATCAGGAAGTTTGAAGATACACACTGTTCCTTATTACAGTGGGTCACAGGTCTATATAGGAACCAGTTTTATCAGACCTGTCCACAATCTTTATTTACATTTATTTAAATTATTCATGAGTGCATGAATGTAACCTCAGATTTGTAGGGGGTAAATAGTGGTTCAGGCACTTGCTGGGGAGATGCGTCGACCTGTCTTATGCAAAGAGGGCGACTTGAAACCTTTGCGTGTGAGTCTTCTTCAGGACAAGGGTATGAGGCAACCTAATATAGATGCCACAATTGGCGCCAGTATTTTAGTCCAAGGTAGCCAGGAGCCAATATAGGGCAAGCCTGGTATCTAATCCCATGAGTGGAAGGTCCGCAACTTGTGGTGTAGCAGCGCTGGGGGGACAACCAGTAATGAAGTATTATAATCCAAATTAGCCAGGGGCCAATGAAGGGCGAGCCTGGTATCTAATCACATGAGTGGACGGTCTGCAAGTTGCGGTGTAGCCGCGCTGAGGAGACAACCTGTAATGAAGTCCTCAAGTGTGAGCTTAATCTGAATTATTTAAAGTAGGCGATCCAATCCTTGAAGATTAAAGGAGCGCCGCACCACAGGAAAGCTGCTCTGTCAGATGTCTGAAGGGGTAGCATGGCTAGAGGCAATCGCATAAAGATCATTTATTTATTTTATTTATTTATAAAGTTTTGTATAGCGCGAACAAGACCTAGATGGGTATCAGAGTGCTTCACAATTTGGATTGTCGGAGGTACGAAAGGGGAGAAAAAAAACCCACAAGGAATAAAGAAACATCATTTGAGAATGAATGCAAGGATCAATGAAGAGGTGGTAGCAAAATAACAACACATTTAGATAAAATAAAAGCGTGCTTGGAGAAGAACGAACATAACTTATGATAGTATAACCAAACAAATCTGGGCTACACAAGTGCTAGACTCCTAACGTAGTTAATCCAAGGGCGGTGAATGAGACAGACGAGCCATGGTCATTTAAGGTAAGAACTTGTTCATAAGGATTGTTTTCACTTCCTTTTTGAAAGAAGCTGTTGATGAGATTCCGCGGACTTCCGGTGGGAGAGAGTTCCAAATCTTCGGGGCAGAACCTGAGAAAGCTTTGTGCTTCATTCTCTTTCTGCCGAAAAACTGTGGTTTCAAGAGGAAGGAGTTTTCACTTCTTGATGGTCTGCCCCCTCCTGATAGTTTTAGCTTTTGTGCCAAGTAATGGGGGATATTGAGATGCAGGGCTTTGTGAGTCATGCAAGCAATCTTTAGTTGTATTCTAGCTTCAAATGGCAACCAATTTAGGGATTTTAGGAATGGGAAAATGTGATAATTTCTCTTTGTACCCGTAATCAGTCTGGCTGCGGCATTTAAGGAAGGCCTTAGAGGTGCCAGGGTATATTTGGGGAGGCCACAGAGCGTCATCCTGTGGAAGGAATGGTTTGAGATTCCTAAGTAATCTCAATTGGTGGTTAGCACCCTTGCATACCTTAATAATATGATTCTTCATATTCAACTGCTTGTCTAGGGTGATTCAGAGAGAATTGGCTGAGTCAATAATATGAGGAGAGTAGTTAAAGGCTGTGAGGAGTTTCATCCAGCGGTCTATCTTGGGGATGCGATTTGGTGGCGATTTGAGAAGAAATTCAGTTTTGGAGGTGTTGAGTAAGAGGTGATTCTCAGTTAGCCAGTTTTGAGTATTCGTCAGGGTAGAGTTGCGTGTCGTGAAATCTTAGGAGGAGGTGATTTTCAGGTAAAGCATTTTCCAGTCATCCGCATACATGTGGAAAAGAGTGTTTGTGGAATGTAGTGCATTTGCTAAAGGTTCCATGAATAAGTTAAAGAGTAAGGGAGATAAGGCAGACCCTTGTGGGACCCCCATGGAAAGTGTGGAAGGCTGGGATAAGGATTGATTCACCTTGATTCTTTGGGATCTATTATGCAGGAATGACGAGAACCATTGAAATACCAGACCAGCAATGACCATCCCGTGCTCAAGAATGGATAACAGGATGTCGTGATTAACAGGGGCAAACCATAGTAAATAAATAGTGCTATGCAGAAAATAGTAAATACATGCTTTGATAAAGTAGGGGGTATGGCCTCTCCTTGGATGTGTCGGTAAAATGTACCTTTTGTCCAACATTTTTTTTTTTTTTTTTTAAACAAATCTTTTTATTAAACAAACATCGGTGAATGGTACATTACAGAAGACAGTTAGTCGACACTTCACAATACGCATGAATGGATGGACATACAGACAATACACAGGAGAGGAACATCACGGAGAAATAGGGTCATCATGTTCTACATTTTGAGGTGGTGTACAGATCTCTCCGCTATAGATATTCCATGGGCTCCAGACAACTTTTTAGGGCACCCTCTTGCCAAATACGCTGTCTTTTCTCTGAACATGCACCAATCGAGGTTTCTTTCTCAGGTTGCTAACGTGGGTTGTCCTACATTTTTGTCCTGGATTTTGACCCTTTGCCCTGAGTTTTTGTCCTGAATTTTGACCCTTTGTGCAGAATTTTTTACAGTCCTAGAATTTGGCTTCATGTCAGGTGGTCACCCTAAGTGATGGCTTAAAGCTGTGCCCTCTATCCGGACAAAACCCATCCAAGGCCACTCCCCCTGCTCTCATAGGGAAAACATATTTTCAAATTTGACTCATCCGTGTCTCCTAAGAATGAGGCTGTTTGGGAGTCTGTGTGACAATTTCAGCATTCGCAGTCCTCTGCTGTAAATACGATACTGTGTCATCCAGAGTGGTGAAAATGTGGCCACAACAGCATAGATGTAAATGATTACATCTGGGATTTGAACGGCCTGCGGTTCACCACAAAGACGCAATAGGCATAGAGAAGAGAAGGACCTAAGGGACATAGTGTTCTTCAGCAGTTTTGTCTATGCTTGTTGAAAATTGCAATGAAATATTTCAGCAATAAAGTTTTAGAGGAAACTAATATCATTTTAATGCGCGTGCTTATATGATAACAGGATGTTTTGAAATTGTATAACTTGGAATATGCCTGAAGAATGCTTCACTTCAGCGGCACCTGAAAAGGAAGGCAAGGAAAGCAAATGGTGATAGATTCATGGAAGCATATAAAATGTGAACATTGTATGCAGTGCAATGCAGATCAATTGAACAAGAATTCAATTTGCCTTTGAATAGAAAAGCGTTTTAGATCATGCGGACAGCCGAAAAATCCTAAATAAATATCCCAAAGCACCGCAAATTAGACATTAGGATCCTTTCTTTGCAGGTTAGATTGTTGTTATACATCTACAGTTGCCATGGATATCACCCTCATGTAATGTGTGACTCACTTAGAATTAAGATACTGATCGAGAAAGGGTGAGTCACAGAATTCGCCACGATCTTTGGCACACAAATGCTAAGTATGTCTTTGGAAGAGAAACTTGGTAATTTCAAATTCACTCATCTCTGAAATGATGACAGTCATTTGTTGATGCACAGGGCGAGATAGCCCATCTGGCACAGTGCTGGTGCCAGTGCCAGCCTGGTTCTATGAAAATAGAGTAACATTACACATTTTGGTTACTTTAAACCTGCAGAATAGCAATCATACCTTTTAGAAAATGGGTATTTACCCTGACGCCCGAACCATAGCACATAGTATGTGCTATTTCACTTCTAGCCACAGCTAAATATCTGAAACTTCACTGTTTATCCGGCCAGAGTCGAGATCTTGTGCTATTTGACCGGCATTGGTCAAGTCGTGTGAATGAGGTCTGTGTTTAGCCGAACAGTAAGAGACGAAGGGCTGCTGACAACGGCATGGGGCTGTATTTCTTGTGATGGGGGTGCATACAAATGAGAGAAGCATTTGAAAGTTAGTGCATATAATCGAACAAAGGTTTTTAAAAAGATAAGTGCATGCATTAAGCTAAGTTGTTTGCAGTTTGAAAAAAAGTTACACCAATTTTGAATAAATGTTCATATAATACTAAAATAAGAAATGTGGGAATCAAACTTGTTTTAAGAGCTTCAGAATATGGCATACACATATTTTGTTCAGTAGTCTGGGAGTATTTGGCTGTCTGCAAAAGAATAATGAGTGTGTTTCTAATGCATGTTAAGTCAACATTTTCTTTACTCATGAGAATATATATTCTTTTTTTACTGCCCCCCAAAACAACTTTCAGTCTTTATTAGTACTGAATTACATTTCAAGATACAACAGAGACAATGTGGTGAAATGAGGCCTACTTTCCTTCCATTGTTTCACCCTTGACAGCTGCTTGACACCGAGCCGGTAGTTCTCATTTTGTTCAATAAAACACTTTTTGCATATGTCTCCACAAATTAAGGGGCATATTTACAAGCTGGCGATAAAAAATTATCGCTGCATTTGCGGCCGTTTTCGGCCGAAAAGCGGCGATAATTTTATCGCCTAATTAGCAAGGCCACGCTAACGTTTGAAACCTTGCTTTAGCATGGGGATTCCTAACGCCCAGCTTTGCATCTCTAATGAGATGCAAAGTGGGCGTTCCTGACCTAACATGACAGAAGAAATGTCGCTAAGCGACCTTTCTCCTATCATCAAGCCCCACGCTATGAAGCATAGCGTCAGTTATCGCTACTTTCCTTACGCCTGCTTCAGGACTGACTTAGCCATGATATCCTATGGAAGGTGGATATCATGGCTAAGTTTGTGAGTCCCTATCAGCAAGCTAACGCCACACTACGTGATATTATCGCTGGGTTTCCAGCGATAATCTCACATTAGGCAGTTAGCGTGAGGATTTTTATCGCTGAGGAGATAAGCGTTGCTAATAGCACGCTATCTCAGCGATAAAAATCCACGTTACCCGACGATAATTATCCTCACGGTAAGAGCGCTGAGCGATAATTATCGCCGGGTGTTGCTGATATGCCCCTAATTTCCATTACATTTTGCGATGGTTGGTCCCTTCTCACTCTCATCCCTCCCCCAACCCCATCAACGTTGCTCTCACCTTTAGCCAAAGAATTAGAGCATTAGCAGCCATTCTCTGTCCTAGGCAACACCTAAGTCATCCTCTCAGATCAATGAAACCAGCCCAAATATGTAAAATGCAACCTAAAAAAACATTCAAAAGTCAGAATCTGCATCTCTATGCATTTTAAGAGATTAGAAAAAGCACACCATGGACAGCAGAAAAGTGGCACATTACACATCCTATAACACTATCCTACATCACAAGGCATTGGCAAAGCTAATAGGTCTTGCCTCCTTGCCTTAATAGCTCTGCCAAAACATGTGTACTGATGTTGCGCAGCATAGGGAAAAAGCAAAATGTTTTTGCTGATTTTACAAAGCAGTAGGGGACAAGCAAACCTAATAAATAAAATAAAAGTTAAAAACTATGATATTGTGGCTGGTGCAAGTGATCGCTTAATGACCCTGGAGCTGGCATGCGTGCTCATCACCATGACTCAGGCTTAATTTCAATTGAAATGCCATATAGATCGGTAAACACATTTTCTCTTTTGCGTAATACCGCTTAATAGACGGGAATAGCCTAGTAGGAAATAGCAGCTGCCAGGTCCTCTAAGAATGAAAAAAAAATGATAGGTCCGTGGGAGTTTCAGAGCACCAAGGAGGAGTGGGTGGTGGTGGTGGAGGGGGGAGGGGGGGTTGGGGGCACTGATCTGGAAGTTCTCATTGTGTTCAATAAAACATGTTTGGGGATATGTCTGCACAAATTAACCTCAATGCATCCTAAGAGACTAAAAAAGCACACTATGAACAGCAGAAAAGTGGCACAATACAAATCCTATAACACTATATTACATGGCATTGGCAAAGCTAATAGGTCTTGCCTGGTTGGCCTATTGCCTTTGCCAACACTTTTTTCCTGATGTTGCGCAGCATGGGCAAAAAGCAAAATGCTTTTGCCGATGTAATGAAGCATCAGGGGACAAAAAAAAAACGAATAAAAAAATGAATAAATGTTAAAAACCATGATCGAGTGGCTAGCGCAAGTGATCGCTCAGTGACGTTGGGGCACGCATGCGTGCCCAGCACCATGACAAGGGCTCATTTCCATTGAAATGCCACATGGAAAAGTAATTATTTTTTTCCTTTTGCGTAATACCCCTTAATGGGCTGTGGAGCAGCCTGACAGCAATTAGCAGGTGCCAGGCCCTTCAAAAGTGAAAAAAGTAATAGGTCCTTGGAGGGGTTGGAGCACCAGAGAGTAGCAGGTGGGGGGAAGTAACCGAGAGAGGGCTGGAAGGGGTAATTCAATCAATGTAAAGGCAGGAGGGGAGGGGGAAGAAGCACTAGAAGGGGAGAGAATCAAGGAGCTTGAGTGAAAGAAACGTGAGGGAAAGAACAGCATGGAGTGAAGGGAGAGGCATACAAGGGAGAGCATAAGTTCTTGGTAAGCCCAGAGTAAGCCTTTCACAGCCAGACATCTTGTTCTGTCTGGTAGGCGACACCTAAAAACAGCATACCAGAACACAGCACAGTATACCATAGTGTAACATAATGTAGCAGAGCCTACTGTAAAAAAGCATAGTATAACAGAGAGTAGCGTATCTCAAACCAATAGTGTAGCATTATACTGGAACATAACACATCAGAGTGCAACATAACAGAGTATAGTATAACACAGTAAACCATCCCATACCAAAGTCCCGAATAGCAAACAACACCTTAGTGTTCCACTGTTCTTCGCAGCACTGTAAAATATCACGCAGCATAGCCTGGTATAACATAACACAGCAGAACAGAACACAGCTCAATGGAGCATTTCAGAGCATACCATAGCACAGTAAGGCATAGTAAAGCCTAACACACCTAAGCTCAGTATCGCATAACAATGGAGTAAAATAACGTAGCACAATATAACATAAATATACCTCAATGCAAAATCACAAATGTATCCATATATTACAGACAAGATTTGTTTTCCAAGAATACGGATTGAATAGGTTATAGTTTGTATATTGTGCACTTTTCCAATGCCTTAATAAGTGGCTCTTGCTGCAGTCATTACACAAGCACTTCTGTGAAGAATACAACATTCATGTTTCCTGCATATGCAGGCACTATCCCAAAATACCGCTTTAAAAGTGCATTTGTGAAAGATTATCCTACAAAGATCAACCCAGTGTCTGCAGACCCTGGTCTCTAAATGCAATGACCCAGGCATGTCAAGGTAGGTTCATGTAGCACCAGATCCTTGTTAGATTTTTAGGATTTTCACAATACATAACTTTGAATATGATAAGATTACATTGATTTTATCAATTATGGTCAGCTTGGGAATTTTACAAGATTCTGGCACTCCTGGATTCAGACTGAGCAAAAAAAAAAAAACAGCTGTACACAAGCAACTGTATAATGTTACAGGTATGCCTTCATTGTGCTAACCAACGGTGTAGCATAGCAAGGGTGCCCTGGGACCTAAAGCAAGTAAGGAAAAATATCTCATGTCCCTAGCTAAGTAGTGAAATGCAACCCCAATTGAAGATCAAAGCGTCCCTCCTAAAGTGGGGTCCAGTGCTTCTCCAAATACTCCACCCCCCCACCTTGACCCAGTGTCAATCCAACTGATGCACCATTGATAGCTAAGCCTCAGACTAACTATGCTGTGCACTTACTAACACTAAACACGTTAGGGTACTTGTTTAAATGTTAAGGAAATTGTTCTGCCTTTTTCATTTTCACATTGACCTATTTCATTACTGTTTAACCTTGTTTAGAAGTCTTTTACCTCTTTGGCACTATGAACGCAACCTCCATGACTATAGCAGTCACAATTGGGCGCTATGAACATGGAGGTCATTTCTAAGTACCGAGCCACGGATCATCAACTGTTGTATGCTGCTCTGGTGCCCCTTCTGTCACACTCCCTTGTGTCAGAGCAGGGTACTCTCCACTCTGGCCTAAGGGAGTGTGATGGCCCTGCAAATTGCTATGATCACGAAAGTGGAGTCATTACATAATTTGCAGGACAGCCACCTAGGAAACAGTTTAGGGATTTCTACCTAAAGGGAGGTACTGTTTGAAAGCCGAGAAACTCAGCTTTCCAGCAATACCTCTCGTACCCTGCAAAGCATCATACGATCCCCATGGGATATGAATGGCTGGTGCTTCCAGTAGACACCAAAGATATTTTAATAGGGGGAGCAGTCCTTTGGGCAAGGGTATTGGATTTCCTAAACCAGCCCAATATTTTCAGTGTTTCTGCCCCCCCCCCCCCCCTGGGTGTGGATGGGAGTTTCACCTCAATCTTCTTCCCTGCTGGCATGCCAGAAAGCTCACTAGACACCAGGGAAAATCTAAAGACAAAACAAAGTGGTGGGGTGGCCCACAATGCATAAAATCAGAGGAGGCATTACAGTATTTCTGTCCCCAAGGGGAAGATCCCTGGTTTTGCTCCAACTCTGATCCTTCCAGGGGGCAAGAAAGCCCATAATACACCAGGGAAAATCTTTAGCAGTGGGATATCCTACCATGCGTAGAGTGAGGCCCCCAACCTGAAAGGGGGCACTATCATCTTTCTGCTCCACTAAGGGGGTAGATTGCGAGAATAGACCCTGATCAGCTCCTTGTGCAGCAGAAAGTCCACCAGACACAAGGGAAAGTATTTTAAAAAAATGAAGGGATAGGAGTGGCTTCCCATGCGTAGGGCCTTGCCTACACCCCTAAAGGGGCCTTACATTCTTTCTTTTGGGTTTAACCCAATCTAACTCCTCGCAGTGGAGCTGAAAGCCCTCTAGATGGCACTGATTTTTTAGATTTAGAAAAGGCAGTGAGGTGACTCACCCCACTGCAATTGCCTGACAGATTGGGGGTTTGCCTGTGATGAGTAGAAGGCCAAGCAGACTTCAGGGATTGTACTTATTTTTAAAAAAATATCTTTTTAATGATTTTGACAGGACATAATGCGCTTTACATAAAACCCATTGCAAGACCTTTTACTTATTATATTTTCATGGGTGAATCCCTCCCCCCCCACCAAATTCCCGCCTTCTTTCTTTAATCTCTTAATGCTACAGGGAGTCCTCCATCCGGTTTGTCATCCACTGCATGCCTCCATCCGGGTTCATACACAGATTTCCTCTGTACACATTCCACATGTTCCAGATCTGCTCCCACTTCCTGGGGCACCCCCTGCCTGTATACACTGTCTTTTTTAGCAACCATCCACCAGTCGAGGTCCCTCTCCCATTCTCGCAAGTTTGGTATTTCTGTCACTCCCCAGTGTTGAGCGATGTTGCACTTTGCAATTGTGAGCCCCAATGGTATCCAGAGCCTTTCATTCTCACTAAGATCTGTGGGGTTCCACACATTAAGGAGGCACAACCCCGGGTTGTGTTCAATCCTATCCCTGTGACTTCGGTCATTTTTCGTACTATGGTAGCCCAGTAGTATTGTATCTGAGGGCAGTCCCACACCATGTGGTAGTTTGTTTTCTCCATGCCACATTCCCTCCTACAGGTGGTGTCCTCTACTTTGCCCATTTTGACTAGGATCCTGCACGAGTAGTATATTCTATGAAGTATTGTTAATCTAAACTTGCTTGATATGGCCACCGCTTTCGGGGACGACAGAGCATCTTGCCATACATCATCTTCAAGCTACCCAATGTCTGCCTGCCACCTACTTCTTAGTTTGGTGAGGGGGTCCGGGTAATTATTTACCAGTTTCCGGTACATTACCGATATGGCATTTTTATTCATGTGGTCTTTTAGGATTCTATCTTCTAAAGGAGGGGACTCTGGGAGTGTCGTGCCCTTAGGGATCGCTGCTTGCAGTGCGTGCTTAATCTGCAGATAGCAGAACACTTCGGTATTGGAGAGATCGTATTCTTGCTGGAGCATTTCAAACGATCGTATGTTGCCCTTCACCCACAAATCTCCCACCCGAACAGTGACGGCCCGTGTAGGGCGTTTTACCGGGGCGGTGATGTGGCGCAGAGGAGGGGCAGGGTGGGGGTTTGCAAAATGAGGCATACGGCCGAGTTCAGGTAAGTTACGAAAAAAGTTAATAAAATGAATTTTGTTGCGCGTGCTGCATCGCCAAATGCGATGCAGCGCGTGCAACGAAATTCGTTTTATTAATTTTTTTCGTAACTTACCTGAAATCGGCCGTTTGCTGCATTTTGCAACCCCCCACCCTGCCCCTCCTCTGCACCACGTCACCGCCCCGGTAAAACGCCCTACACGGGCCGTCACTGCACCCGAAATATACCTATTAAGTCCCAAAGCCTAGATATTTGCCCATGGCCCCTAGAGTTTCTGCGTGCCAGAGTGGCGTGTGTTGCGTAATCTTATTTTCCCTACCCATTTGCTTCTGGACTGTATGTCAGATTAGGACCACGATTTTGGTTGGACCTGTCAGGGTTAGGCGACAGGAAGCAGGGAAGCGCCATCATTTTAAAGAGGGCCGCTCTTCCTAGCAGGGAGAGAGGCAGCATCCTCCAGTGGCGTACATCCTCTCGTAGGCGCCATAGGGGAAGCAGTAGATTATAATCATAGAAGAGGTCTGGGTCTGTCGTTCTCAACACTCCTAGGTAACGTAAGCCTTCTGCAACCACCTCCACCTCACTTTCCATGGGAAGTGCGGGAGACTGTCTGTGCAGCACGTAAATGGTGATTTTGGTCCAATTTATGTTGTGACTGAATACCTCCCGAAGTTGGTGAATATGTTCAACACCCTGTAAATTGAATTTTTGGGAGGTGCTAAGCATATAGGGTTATTCTGTCTTCCCATTCATCCGACCATCGCAATCCCCTATTCAATGGATCCCTTCGAACCCAAGAAGCCAACGGCTCCAATATTATTGCAAAAACCAGAGGCAACAATGGGCAACCCTGCCTTGTTCCTCTCCTTAAGGGAAATCTATAAGACGTTTTATATTGTTGACCACCACTTGTGCGATGCGGTTAGAGTAGAGCAGTTTGATCCATGCCATGAAGTTTGGACCGAACCCAAATTTTTCCAACACTGCAAACATGTATGGCCACTCAACTTTATCAAAGGCCATAAGAGCGTCGAGTGACTACCGCGTCCTCTCTTAGCGTATTTACCCTTCCCAACACTCCGTTGAGCCTATGGAGGTTGAATGCTGTGTTCTTTCCTGGCGTAAAGCCTGATTGGTCAGAGTGGACCAGCTGTGGGATGACTTGGATAAGGCGATCAGCAAGTAGTTTGGCAAGGATTTTTGTTTCTGCATTAATTAACTAAATAGGTCGGTAAGACGCACATTTATCTTTTGGCTTTCACTTCTTGTGAATCACCACTATAAAGGTCAGGTGTTGGTCTTCGGGCATTGCACACTGGACCCGACTTTCCTTGTACATGTTTTTCAGGTGAGGGGCCAACGTGGTTGTTGCAAGTTTATATAGTTCGTTGTGAAGGCCGTTGGGCCCCAATGCTTTCCCCGATCACATATTTTTGATCGCTTGTACTATCTCTTCCTCTGTTAATTTTCCCTCTGTTAGAGTCAAGGCCTCTGCATTGAGAGCGGGGAGGGGAATGTCTTCCAGCAGCTCCCTGACTTTCTCTGTTGTTAATTCCCCAGAGGATGAATATACCTCACTATAGTATGCAACAAATGTGTCTGAGAATTTTTGTGGATCTCTAAGCTGCTCTCCTTCTCTCAAAGTTATTGAGGAAACTAGCCTATGGGCTTGTTCATGCCAGTCTAACCAGGCAAGCAATTTCCCTGTCTTATCTCCCAGTTCATATATTTTGTGTCTGGCTGCTGTATACTGGGCCCTGGCTCCATGTGTGACCAGTTCACAGTACTCTTTTCTTTTAATAGCTAGGATACGTAAAGTCTCTTCTGCATTATTATCAGTTAGGGCTCCCTCGATCTGAAGGAGCTCGCCCTCAAGTTTTTCAATAGCCAGTTTTTTTTCTTCTCCTGTGCCCCGCTATTGAGGAGATAACCTGTCCTATTATCAAAGGCTTATATTCCTCCCATAGAGTTAGCGTGGATTGGACCAGCTTGTGGTTTTATTCAAAATAGTTTTCCGTCGTTAGCAGAAGACTCTCTTATTTTTGGAATTTTTAGCCACCATGGGTTAATCTTCGTCCTTCCCCCCTGTCGGGGTCCCCCTTCTGAATAAATCTCCCAGAACGGCGAATGATCCAATATTCCCCTTGCCATGTGACTTATTTCCCTAAACTTCCCGACTTAGTGGTCCATTATGATGTCGGGTGGATCGTCACCGCCCGAAGGGTGGTGGCGATCCGCCTGACATCATTGCCCGCCCACACTTCAATTACCCTCGTCAGATTACAATGGCGGGGGGTACAGTGACAGACGGAAAGACCGTCCGCCGCTTTACTGCAGGCAGGCAATCGTTACGATTGCCTGCCGTGCGGTCCTCGGCCTTAATATGGTGGCGGTGCCTAGCAGGCACCACCCGCCATATTAGGATATGTGCGGATTTTGGCCTTTCCATGGCGGCGATGCCACCATGGAAAGGCATGCAGGCTTTGGCTGGGTTTTGGGGGGGTGGGGTGCACATGGGGGGGTACCTATGGTACCCCCCTGCATTTGCATACTCAAGGTGGCAGGCACTGCGCGGTGCCTGTCATGTTGTGTGTCCCAATGCACAACGTGCATATTCAACATTGTGATGGGTGCTGCTTACAGCACCGCCCGCCACAATGTTAAATATCCGCGATGAGACCTCCAGGGTGGCAGTTGCATCCTAATTGCTATTGTGGGACTGCCGCACCCCTGGCGGTCGGTCCCGTTTACCGGTACGGTGCCATCGTAATGGGCCCCTAAGTTCGGCAATGTGATTATGTAGTCTATTCTTGAGAGACTGTTGTGGGCACCCGAGTGGAACATGTATTGTTGTGCTATTGGATTATTAGTGCGCCACACGTGTGCTAGCCCCATTGTGCTCAGGAACTCAAGTACTTTTGAGTTAGTTTGTTGTGTGGCCCGCAGTGGATATCTATCTGAGTGAGCTGAGAGTACAGTATTGAAGTCTCCCCCAATCAAGAGTTTTCCCACCAGCATTTCCAACAGTATTTCTCCTTTATCCTGAAATGCTTGCGTGTGCAGTGCTGGGGGGACATAGACCAACACTACATTTACCACCCTCCCTCCCCATGACCCTGACACCACCACGTATCCTTCCAAGGCATCTGCCCAGGTTCGGTTCACTTCCAAGGGAAAGGTCTTTGTCTGTAATAGCCCCACCCCTCTTGAACTCGCGTTGAAGCCCGCATGCACTAGCAATTTATATCCCAATCTGTCTAAAGATTTACGGGTGTTGCCAATGAGGTGTGTTTCTTGGAGAAGAACTATGTTGGGGGAGTGACGCTTCATAAATTGAAGTACCATTGCTCTCTTAATTCTATCCCCCAGCCCATTGACATTCCAGGAGAGAAGTCTCATTCCCGGTCCCTTGCTCATATTAAGCGCTTCTATTGTGGTTTTAAACATTTTTATTTTCCCTTTGGCCCTCAAACATGGTTGTATCCTACTCATGGGATGTGGTGGGTCATCCATTTCTCTTTGTCTTATAACTGGTTTAACCTGATTAACACTCTGTAGTCTTCCTGTCAAGCAATGAAATTTACTGTTGATTATCCTATAGTCTCTAGCCTTCCCATACCTTCCCTTCCAATAACAAACCCGAATTTTAACAGTGATTTTAAAATACCACCTTCCCTGCCTCCCTGCAATTCGTGCTTAGAACTGCCTAAGTCTCCAACTATGCAGAGTGAGAATCACTGACAGAATATCAAAGGTCAGAATATTGACCTACAGAAATATCGACGCAAGAGTATCGAAGTCAAGAATATTGACATCCTATCTACATTATGGTAAGTAGAAAAATATCAAGAGAAAATATATCGATGTCAAAAATATCGTTGTTAAAAACTATCGTTTTTTATTTAAGTTAAATAAATAATGTAAAATAAAGTAAATAATACATATAAATAAAATAAACATAGTTAAAAATATTTTAAAATGTTTAAAAATTATAAGTAATATATATCATCTAAAAATAAATTAAACATATACATACAATATATAACATATATACTTACTAATAATATTTAATATTTATTCATATATATAACAAATTAATAAAATTAAAATGATTTTTAATCATTTTAATATTAATTATATACTACATTAACTAAAATAATACACAAAATATTAGATAGCGTAGGCAATAAAATGACTTTTCAAACTCCAAACAGTGCAACAGTAGGGAAAATGTTGGATAGAGTAGGGGTAAAAATTACTATTCCCACCCCAGTGAGTGCAACAGTAGGGAAAGTGTTGGATAACGTAGGGGTAAAAATTACTATTCCCACTCCAGTGAGTGCAACAGTAGGGAAAGTGTTGGATAGCGTAGGGATAAATATTACTATTCCCACTCCAGTGAGTGCAACAGTAGGAAAAGTGTTGGATAGCGTAGGGGTTAAAATTACTATTTCATCTCCAGGGAGTGCAACAGTAGGGAAAGTGTTGGATAGCATAAGGGTAAAAATTACTATTCCACTCCAGTGAGTAAAACATTAGGGAAAGTGTTGGATAGCGTAGGGGTTAAAATTACTATTCCCACTCCAGAGAGTGCAACAGTAGGGAAAGTGTTGGATAGCATAAGGGTAAAAATTACTATTCCACTCCAGTGAGTAAAACATTAGGGAAAGTGTTGGATAGCGTAGGGGTTAAAATTACTATTCCCACTCCAGAGAGTGCAACTGTAGGGAAAGTGTTGGATGGCGTAGAGGTTAAAATTACTATTCCAACTCCAGTGAATGTAACAGTGTTGAAAATGTAGGATAGCGTAGGGGTTAAGTTAACATACTTATTAATTAAATAATTTTTGTAAAATAAATAACATTTTCAAAATTAATGAACTAAAAAATTAATCATAAATACTAATACAATTAAATTATTATTTACTTAAATAACATTAAATTACTTCCCACCCTATTTCCCCATAATCGCACAACCCGCTATACATTCAAATTAACATAATTTTTTCATTATCAAATAATTAATTAATAAAAATGAACTACCAATTAATAATTAATTAACAATAAATTATTAACAATAACAATAAATAAATAAATAAAAAATAATTATAATTATTATAATGATAAAGTAATCAATTAATAAAAATGAATTGATAATTAATTAACAAAAAAATAATGATCAATAGCAACAAATAAAAACATATTAAATATTTAATTATAATTAAATTACTTCCCACCCTATTCCCCTATAAATTCACAACCCGCTATGATACTAAAACGCAAAATTTGCTTAAAAAATATATTTAAAAATAACGAAAATACATTACAAGTTTTTTTTAAACATACATATAAAATACATACTAAAATACATAACACTGATCTAAATATCGATATTATTAACAACAATATTTTTGCTAATAATATTACTTACCTCGATATTACTAACTTTGATATTATTTACTTCGATATAAAAAAACGATATTACTTACCTTAAGGTCTATATTCTGGTCACCGATATTCTTGACATCGATATTCTGTACTTACGATATAAAAAACTTGATATTACTGTAGGTCAATATAAAAAAATCGATATTTTGACTGCTCACCACAGAGGTGCCTCTTGCGCTGCCCCATTCTGTGTCATCTAGGTGGGACTTCGTGGCTCTTCCCCAGTCTCAACCATACACCCCTACTATTAACCCTGGGCGTAGTTTGCGAAGTAGTTCTACGCGTAGCTATGCAAAGTGCACTTCGTACTACGCAAGCTACGTGTAGCACTTCGCGAACTGCGTTGTACCCTGTTCGCACTGTGCAAGATCCCGTTTTCAATGATTGCACAGTGCGGACAAGCATCCGGCACTGTGCAATCATTGAAAACGGCATCTTGCACAGTGCAAGCTGTAGTTTTCTGCCGCTCGAGTAGATTTTTACTTGAGCGGCAGCTTTCTCAACGCGGACTGGTAGTTTCTCATCACGAGCGGTCGCGAGCATACGCGACCACTCGCAAAGAGAAACCTGACCTCCCAGCTGAAGAACCAGGACCTTATGGGCCTGGCGGCACAGGGCACGCCTTAATCTCCTGAGTTCACCTGCTTTGTTGAACAGAGAAACAGGACATTCAGTTGAGCGTAGAAGATCAGGTTTATTAGCTGCAGCTAAGTACAGTTGTCCCAGAAGTACACTCAGTATGTTGTTAGGAGACTGCCACTTTACTCCGTGGCGCACAATCTTTTATAGCACATAGATTCACCAAAAACACTCCCAATGCATACATGGTTATCCAATGAGAAGAGTTTGAAAACAAGATATAACCAATGAGAAAAGTTTAAAAACAAGACATCAAGTAACCCAAATAAACCTCTCTTCCAACTGTTTTTGTCACCCCTCCCCATAAGTTAATCAGTGGTAGTGTCTACAACTCAACTTGCAGGTGGCAGGACATATTTGTATGCTTTGGAGGACAGTTGTGAAATGAGAGAATACAAGTAGAGAATAGCGAAGGCCAGAAGATAAGATAAAGTCAGGAAAGAATGGTGTGAACCGACAGACAGTTGAGACAGGGTTTAGTCAAACCAGACAAGGATTAGTGGACTCAGCCAGTCCCTGACATCAGTCTCGTAAACAGAGGCAGAAGGTTATTTGACACGTCGCAGTAAGATCAGCAGAAAAACTTTGTTCATTGTGCTGCCTGAGTGAGGGCAACACAAAATGGCGGTGGAACACAAAAAATGGTGGCTGAATACAAGCAAGATCGCAAATCGAATTTCCTCAGACCCTCCTTTTGCCATAACTCAGGCACAACACACAGATTCACGTTAATCTGAATAAATGTCAATAGCCATGAGGTCGTCAAACTGTTGCTGCAACATCATTGTAATGTTCTCTGTTTTCTGTGACTCAGGTCTTGGGACACACAGAGTGGCACAAAGACCGCAGATGGCGGGGCCACACTGCATACAGAGATAACAGGAAAAAATGATGGCCAAAACCACTCCAAGGAAGGTTAGTACCTTCCATCTCCATTTAAATAGTAATCCCCAAAACCATCCTAATAAATACCAATCTCCTTCGTCTTGATGAATCGATTCGGAGATGATGTGTAATTTGGAGATGGCTTGGTATACCGTAGGGGCGTCGTTAGGTATATAAATACAACAGCTAGATCCGATCAATTTACAGACTCCACCACGATCTGCAAGAATAACATCTAGTGCAATCCGGTTCTGCAAAGTCATGAGACGATCCGCCTGAAGTTCAGCTGTGAGATTACTCAAGGCTCCCACGGTGACATCTATGGTAGTCCCAACAACATGAACCAGCTGTCTCATATTTCTGCTCTTGGCCATTGGGCCCCAAAAAGGAAGAAATCCTTTGAGGAAATCACTTCCCTCTTGTCCTGCCGTGTCTTTAGAATCAATATTCCCTCTGCCATATCTGTTTCTATGATGGCCTGAAGGAGCAGTGTATGTAGGAGGGAGAAGAAAAGCAATATAGCATGCTCCTGAAAAATCCGTTGGTAGCCACGTGTAAACTCTATCGTGGCAGACAAAATATGTGCCCTGGGATGGCACTAACGGCGGTGAATTCTGAGACTTGTAGATGTAAGTATGGGAACAAAAGCTTTATCTTTGACCAGTGTCAGTAGTCTGGCCATTCATTTATAAACAGAAATTACCTTGATGAGGGACCGTCCAAATTGGTGGAGATTTTCCCTGTTAAGTTTTATATGCAAGGCTAGTAATGTAACGAGTCACGTTCCAATTAGTATATGTTTGTCTCTCGTCAACAGGAACCTTATTATTCTCCAAAATTTTTGTCATAGCCACCATTCCCTTCATCAGAGAATTATGACTAAAATCTGGCTTACTACCATAGGAACCAACTGGACGTCTAAATCGGCTCTGATATGCATTGGAAAATATTACAAAATAGGCCCAAGCGGAACCTTCATAAGAAAATGGAAGGACTAAATATGGCATCCCTTTATCTGTGGTATGAGGCATAAGTCCACACACCCAGCAGTCGGTTGTGTTGACTACCAATTGGTGTTGGTGCAACAATTGGATAAATGAATTATTAAAATATTCTGTTCTCCTGATTAGTTCATGTTGGGGAAGTGTATATAATTGATGTGGGGAGATAGTAGAATGAAGAGGCAAGGAGATAGAATTAGGGACAACTTTTTGCTGCATAGCATGAATAACCCAACCTACACAAGCCAATAAGATAAACAAAAATATAGAAACAAACAATGTTACGCCACATCGACTGTACAATATTTTACAATATTTCTTTTTCATCTCTTCCTTATTATCCTTCTTTCCTAATTTAACATCCATCCTCTAAAATTGTTGCTCACGGCAATCTTCCTTACTCACTTGGCTGTGATTATTAGCCGTCCTATGACACTGCAATTCCTGGGGGCCTAACCACTATACAGGTCACAAACCAAGACTCCTACCGTGACCCTGCAACCTGGAAAGATGATAAATGTAGCAGAAGAGATGGAAATCTCAGGTGTCCTTGACCAATCTAGGTCTTAAATTGTATCTAGTCCTTGTTGGTACAGTTTGGTCTTGAAATAGGGTCTGTGGCTCTGTAGTGTTTAATCGGAGAAGGGAAGGTACGGCTTCTTTTAGAATGTCGTCATCTTTCTCCGATCGAGGTCCATCCAGATGTGCACTACTGAAAGGTATGAATCGGGGGACTTTTTCTCCTTCAGAATCACCTATACCCTTACGAACCCACTGATCAAAAGGCAAGGGCAAGGGCACTTTCTTGCAGTGCACGCCGTGGATCCAGTTCTTTTTCCCTTCGACTTTTACTGCTGTGCGAGTTGTCAGAAGGACTTGTTGAGGCGCCTTCCAGCGAGGTTCCAAATTCTTTGTCCTCTGAAAATTTTTCACACAGACCCAGTCTCCAGGTTGGATAGAATGACCTGGGTCTGTGGAGGCTTCTGGTAAAGCGTGTTAAACCTGTTGGTGAAGAACACGTAATTTAGTGGTGAGGTCATGTAAATAGTCAATCAGCATTGGATACTGTATATCAGAATACTTTCTAGGGCGAGGGTCTCCCCATGCATTAGCTGGGCGCCCGAAAACAATCTCGTATGGGCTGAGTCCCAAACAAGAATTTATAGCTGTTCTAGTGGACAGGAGAGCCAAAGGTAGAGCATTGGGCCAATTAAGACCTGTGCTGGCTTGTACTTTTGCAAGCTTAAGTTTGAGAGTTCCGTTATAGCACTCTACCAAACCCGCGGACTGAGGATGATTTGCCGCATGAAACTTCTGCCTTATACCAAGACCGGTACACACCTTTTGCATAATTTGGCCTACAAATTCACTTCCATTGTCACTCCAGAAAATGCGCGGCAAACCAAACCTAGGGAAAAACTCTTTTAAAAGAACCTTGGCAGTGGACAAAGCAGTACTGTATTTCAGGGGGTGAGCCTCTATCCATCTGGAAAAGGCACATACAAGTTTCAAGAACTTTATTCGACAGCATGTCATAAAAGCAAGTACATCCTAACAATTCCATAAATACTAAGCTAAAATGTAATAAAAATACATTAAATCATTATGCTGGCGAGTAACATCAGATAAAAATGACATCGATGGATAAAAAATCTTAAAAAGATCAAATGCTGGATAAAAAAGTTAATTAGACATTTCTTGGTGACAAAACATTCATTGATCAGCTTCAAGGGATTTCAGGGCACGAAAACGTAATATCCATGCCCACCCCAGAAATTTAGCAACAGCAATAGCCAGACAGGGGGTGCAATCAGATTCTAGGATTCTTAGAGCTTCCTTATAGCTACATGTTCCCAAATTTAAGCATACTGGCTTTAACCACCTGAGGCGGGGGGCAGTATATAGCGGACACACAAACAACAAGTGACCTATATCCTCAATCAAATCTAGACAATGATGACATTTATCATCCTGGGAGGGTGACCATTTATGGGTAAAAGCTTTTACAGGGAGAGACCCAATTCTGAACTGGAAATACAGTTTCCTGTCCATGGGCCTCTCTATGATATCCCAGAATGCCTCACAAGATGGTAAAAATTTGATATCAAGGAAGCGGCCAGTCAAGTTAGAGTCTTGGCCAGCACGAGAGGCAGATGTCAGGGTCATATCCCAGTACAATTTCTTGAGGATTGTCTTTGATGGAATACTTGAACCGTTTAGATCATTCCATAAGTGCCCTAGCTCCAGTTTTATAAGCAAATTCTTAATTTCTTTGAGCCAAGAGATGGAATGAAAACAGTCAGCCCTAATAATGTCTTTCAGGGCAATAGCGTAATGTGCAAGTTCTGGCGTTGTCATGATCCGCCGCCAATACAAAAGTGGACGTAGTTGCGCCAGGTCTTCAATTTTTTTCCTCCCTAGATCATATTTTAATGGGATCATTGGGGTGCTTTGGGGAACACCTGTTAGGCTACGTAGGAACTTATTTTCAGCCAGCCTTAAGCAATTTAGGTTGGCAAAGCCCCATAGTTCCGAGCCATACAGCGATGCACTAATGACTTTCATATTGTAGATTTCCAGGGCAGGCCTAATTGGCTTGGTCAATGAGGATTTGTGCTTAGAAATAATTGCACCTGCTAGCTGGTGGAACTTTAAGACAGTCATGTCAATGTGATTTGACCATTTCATATTGTTCTGGAGGGATATTCCTAAATATGTGAAAGCCTCAACCTGCTCCAGTGGAATACCATTAAATTTTATCACTCCTCTAAAATTTTGTCGCTGGTTTAAACACATAAATTTAGTTTTGGAGGTATTTATCTCAAGGCCCCGTTCTTGGCAGAAATCAGCAAATATGTTTAGCACTTTCTGTAATCCGCTTGGAGTTCGTGAAACCAACAGCGTGTCGTCCGCAAACATGAGAACAGGCACTCTGGATCCTGCCAGTATAGGGGCATCCGTGGGGGAACAGCCAAGGTGGTCAACTATCCCATTAATGTACAAGGAAAACAACGTGGGCGCCAAGACGCATCCCTGTCGAACACCACGTTCGACAGGAAATGGGTCAGTCACCTCTCCCTGGCTTCCCCATCTAATTTGTGCATAATTGTTCTGATGTAAGCGGACGAGTAAGGTTAGTAGTTCCGGGGCCATACCTGCTTGGGTGAGAACCCTCCAAAGTTTAGAGCGAGGCACCAGGTCGAAGGCTGATCTCAGGTCTATAAAGACCGCATAGAGGGTCCCTTTGGACAGCTTCACATTCCTCCAGTAAAGAGCTAAAAAGTAAAAAACTTGGTCAATAGAGCTGGTGCAAGGTCTAAACCCGGCTTGATATGGTGACAAAATATTATTGTCTTCAACCCAAGATTGTAACTTGTTTTGCACCAATCGACCTATTAGTTTTTGTGCTGAGTCTATGAGACTAATAGGTCTATAGTTACTTGGGAGTGATTTGTCCCCTTTTTTGAAGACCGGGATTATTTCCGCCCCTTTCCATGAAGAAGGAATGGGTGCACCCATGGCCACTGAATTGGCTAGCCATTGAAAATATTGGCACCAAGATGATCTGTCTGTTAAAAACACATCCGCAGGTATCCCATCCATTCCCGGTGCACGGCCCACTGTTATATTATCCAAAGCTAGGTTGACTTCTTTGATTGAAAACACCTGTGTTTGGAAATAGATGGTAGGGGGAAGTGGATGCTCTCCTACGGATGGGGCAGAAGCGTACTGCGGTTTCGCGGTCCATCCAGATGTGCACTACTGAAAGGTATAAATCGGGGGACTTTTTCTCCTTCAGAATCACCTATACCCTTACGAACCCACTGATCAAAAGGCAAGGGCAAGGGCACTTTCTTGCAGTGCACGCCGTGGATCCAGTTCTTTTTCCCTTCGACTTTTACTGCTGTGCGAGTTGTCAGAAGGACTTGTTGAGGCGCCTTCCAGCGAGGTTCCAAATTCTTTGTCCTCTGAAAAATTTTCACACAGACCCAGTCTCCAGGTTGGATAGAATGACCTGGGTCTGTGGAGGCTTCTGGTAAAGCGTGTTAAACCTGTTGGTGAAGAACACGTAATTTAGTGGTGAGGTCATGTAAATAGTCAATCAGCATTGGATACTGTATATCAGAATACTTTCTAGGGCGAGGGTCTCCCCATGCATTAGCTGGGCGCCCGAAAACAATCTCGTATGGGCTGAGTCCCAAACAAGAATTTATAGCTGTTCTAGTGGACAGGAGAGCCAAAGGTAGAGCATTGGGCCAATTAAGACCTGTGCTGGCTTGTACTTTTGCAAGCTTAAGTTTGAGAGTTCCGTTATAGCACTCTACCAAACCCGCGGACTGAGGATGATGTGCCGCATGAAACTTCTGCCTTATACCAAGACCGGTACACACCTTTTGCATAATTTGGCCTACAAATTCACTTCCATTGTCACTCCAGACAATGCGCGGCAAACCAAACCTAGGGAAAAACTATTTTAAAAGAACCTTGGCAGTGGACAAAGCAGTACTGTATTTCAGGGGGTGAGCCTCTATCCATCTGGAAAAGGCACATACAAGTTTCAAGAACTTTATTCGACAGCATGTCATAAAAGCAAGTACATCCTAACAATTCCATAAATACTAAGCTAAAATGTAATAAAAATACATTAAATCATTATGCTGGCGAGTAACATCAGATAAAAACGACATCGATGGATAAAAAATCTTAAAAAGATCAAATGCTGGATAAAAAAGTTAATTAGACATTTCTTGGTGACAAAACATTCATTGATCAGCTTCAAGGGATTTCAGGGCACGAAAACGTAATATCCATGCCCACCCCAGAAATTTAGCAACAGCAATAGCCAGACAGGGGGTGCAATCAGATTCTAGGATTCTTAGAGCTTCCTTATAGCTACATGTTCCCAAATTTAAGCATACTGGCTTTAACCACCTGAGGCGGGGGGCAGTATATAGCGGACACACAAACAACAAGTAACCTATATCCTCAATCAAATCTAGACAATGATGACATTTATCATCCTGGGAGGGTGACCATTTATGGGTAAAAGCTTTTACAGGGAGAGACCCAATTCTGAACTGGAAATACAGTTTCCTGTCCATGGGCCTCTCTATGATATCCCAGAATGCCTCACAAGATGGTAAAAATTTGATATCAAGGAAGCGGCCAGTCAAGTTAGAGTCTTGGCCAGCACGAGAGGCAGATGTCAGGGTCATATCCCAGTACAATTTCTTGAGGATTGTCTTTGATGGAATACTTGAACCGTTTAGATCATTCCATAAGTGCCCTAGCTCCAGTTTTATAAGCAAATTCTTAATTTCTTTGAGCCAAGAGATGGAATGAAAACAGTCAGCCCTAATAATGTCTTTCAGGGCAATAGCGTAATGTGCAAGTTCTGGCGTTGTCATGATCCGCCGCCAATACAAAAGTGTACGTAGTTGCGCCAGGTCTTCAATTTTTTTCCTCCCTAGATCATATTTTAATGGGATCATTGGGGTGCTTTGGGGAACACCTGTTAGGCTACGTAGGAACTTATTTTCAGCCAGCCTTAAGCAATTTAGGTTGGCAAAGCCCCATAGTTCCGAGCCATACAGCGATGCACTAATGACTTTCATATTGTAGATTTCCAGGGCAGGCCTAATTGGCTTGGTCAATGAGGATTTGTGCTTAGAAATAATTGCACCTGCTAGCTGGTGGAACTTTAAGACAGTCATGTCAATGTGATTTGACCATTTCATATTGTTCTGGAGGGATATTCCTAAATATGTGAAAGCCTCAACCTGCTCCAGTGGAATACCATTAAATTTTATCACTCCTCTAAAATTTTGTCGCTGGTTTAAACACATAAATTTAGTTTTGGAGGTATTTATCTCAAGGCCCCGTTCTTGGCAGAAATCAGCAAATATGTTTAGCACTTTCTGTAATCCGCTTGGAGTTCGTGAAACCAACAGCGTGTCGTCCGCAAACATGAGAACAGGCACTCTGGATCCTGCCAGTATAGGGGCATCCGTGGGGGAACAGCCAAGGTGGTCAACTATCCCATTAATGTACAAGGAAAACAACGTGGGCGCCAAGACGCATCCCTGTCGAACACCACGTTCGACAGGAAATGGGTCAGTCACCTCTCCCTGGCTTCCCCATCTAATTTGTGCATAATTGTTCTGATGTAAGCGGACGAGTAAGGTTAGTAGTTCCGGGGCCATACCTGCTTGGGTGAGAACCCTCCAAAGTTTAGAGCGAGGCACCAGGTCGAAGGCTGATCTCAGGTCTATAAAGACCGCATAGAGGGTCCCTTTGGACAGCTTCACATTCCTCCAGTAAAGAGCTAAAAAGTAAAAAACTTGGTCAATAGAGCTGGTGCAAGGTCTAAACCCGGCTTGATATGGTGACAAAATATTATTGTCTTCAACCCAAGATTGTAACTTGTTTTGCACCAATCGACCTATTAGTTTTTGTGCTGAGTCTATGAGACTAATAGGTCTATAGTTACTTGGGAGTGATTTGTCCCCTTTTTTGAAGACCGGGATTATTTCCGCCCCTTTCCATGAAGAAGGAATGGGTGCACCCATGGCCACTGAATTGGCTAGCCATTGAAAATATTGGCACCAAGATGATCTGTCTGTTAAAAACACATCCGCAGGTATCCCATCCATTCCCGGTGCACGGCCCACTGTTATATTATCCAAAGCTAGGTTGACTTCTTTGATTGAAAACACCTGTGTTTGGAAATAGATGGTAGGGGGAAGTGGATGCTCTCCTACGGATGGGGCAGAAGCGTACTGCGGTTTAAAAAAGTCTACCCATTGGTTTTTTGCCACATTGTTTTGAGGGGAAGGTGCAGACCCACCTCTGTCCCACTTTACTGTAGCCCAGAATCGTTTTTGGTCTTTGGCCAAGCATGCATATTTCAAATCCTGCCACTGTTTCTCATCCCAGTCCTTCTTAGCTACTAACTGGACTTGTCTATATAGCTTCCTGGCTGACCTCACATCTTCTGCAACTCTTGATCTCAGAGCAACACTCAAGTTCTTACGAGCTATTTTACAGGATTTGTTGAACCATCCCTCCTCTGGTGGGCATCCCTTGATAGATTTTCCACTACTGGGGGGCTTCGTAAAAAACCCTTGGAATTTAGTGAAAAAGATGTTATGGGCCTCGAGCATAGTTAGATGGAAATTGGAATTGGTTGATTTGGAACCTAAATTAGCCACCTCACAAATGGTCGCTTTCTTAAGGTCATCCAAATTTTCCAACTTCTCTATAAATCTATCCCATTTAACATGTCGCATGTTGTTCGATACGACAATGTCCAGGGTTATTTCCCCCCCCCCAGTTTTGGATTCTCTAGGGGTATTTGATAAATGTAATTCTAAACACAGGGGATTATGGTCACTTTCGTCCCGTGGGATTATGGACATGTCATTCAGACTGTTCCAAGCTCTAACATCCACCAGAAAATAATCAATCCGACTAGCAGACCTGCCGTTGTCAAATGTGCTTGCGCCCTGACGATCTGATTTAGTGCGCCCATTAGCAGCTCTAAGCCCTCTTTCTAGACAAAGAGCTTTGAGTTGAATGGCTGCAGCGGACCATCTCTTGACTGGGGGGAGATCCAACTGGGGAATACCCCACCTATTGTCCTCTTCAACAGCAAGAAATTGGTCCTCCGGGCCAAGAGGCTCAAAGGTTGTGTTGAAGTCTCCTCCTACAATTTTTATCATTTCAGGGGGGAGCGCTGCAAGCTGGTGGTCCAAAACATTTATCACATCAGACGAAGTACCCCCAACCATCCCTCGAGCATAAGAGTTGAAAATAGCCATACTCTGATTGCTGGGCCAATTAAGGATTAAAGACAAAATATCTATGGATGGAAGATTGGGTTGGGTGATTTTACAACATAGTGACTGACGTACCCATATTATTAAACCACCCAATGGTCGGCCTTTTGCTTTTTTGGTAGCAGGTATATAAAAATTAAGAAATCCAGGGCGAAAGACTGGTACCAGAGACCATGATTCTTGGAGTAAAATAATGTCAAATTGGTCAACAAAACTGCTCCATACGCCAGAATGAAGCTTATTATTTATACCTGCAAGATTCCAGGATAGGATAGTCAAACCTGAATCAGTTGCAGCAGGGTAAGAAAGGTGTTTAGTCAATAATCCTTGGGTCTCACCAGTTGCCCTGCCCTGGCAGTCAATAGTAGAACTTAAAATACCTGGTGCGACATTTGCCAATGGATCAAGTGCTAAAGGGTAAGGAAAGTTGTTAGTCAATAAACCCTGTGTCTCACCAGTTGTCCTGCCCAGGCAATCAATAGTAGAACTTAAAATACCTGGTGCAACATTTACCAATGGATCAAGTGCTAAGCTCACCCCTCCAAGATTATTAGGGAGTTTGGACCCCAATGGTTCAATAACATCAACCTGGATTTC
Source organism: Triturus cristatus (assembly GCF_964204655.1). Classification (NCBI taxonomy): domain Eukaryota; kingdom Metazoa; phylum Chordata; class Amphibia; order Caudata; family Salamandridae; genus Triturus; species Triturus cristatus. Next base: position 890,317,611 of record NC_140587.1, on the reverse strand, counting down.
TTGATAATTCCCTACTGCCCCAGTATCTCTGGGGCTAACAAAAGTTGTAGGGATGGCCACAGTTTTGGGCAATGCTAAGTTCATATTCACCAGATTAGTTCCATCTTCAAGTCAATCGCATGCATTTAAGTCAGATAACACCTCAAACCTATTTTCTAGGCTAATGTTCCAATTGCTAGTGGAAGCACTCCTACCCCCTTTGCTTAGAGACGGTGTCCACCCTGGTCTCGATAATACTTTATATGTATCTCGGTTTCTCTTATAATAAAAGTATTTGAGAGTTAGCGGGATGATAACACCTTGTCTTCGCTGCGGGGGGTTTATATTAGCCAAAACATTTGGGAGGACTTCAGGATTAGAAAAAGTTAGGACCACACAATCACCTTTGAATTTTTTGGGATGGTGCCCTAGCCATTGGACCCTTCTAGCCATAATAAATTCCCCGGCTAGTTTCTGCTCACCCCATGGGGACATCTTCATGTTATTCACCAACCAGTACAAAGATTTACTGATCAAAGAAGATGTAGTTTCTGTTTTATCAACTGTCAAAGCAGGGACATTGGCAAGAACCAATGTAAGGGGTTCAGCCTCGGAGATACATTGAAATTGGTCACTTGCCAGTGTTAGAGCTTTAGGGGTATCTATGCTTGCCTTCGGGAGATTTTTATTGATTCCAGGTTGCTGGATTGGGATGTTCACTTTCTCATTTGCTACGATTCTTTGTCCTCCATTTGGGAGCACCCCATTTATAATACATACATTTGGGGATATTGGTATTACTCTAGTGACTTCATCCACAGGTCTATATATTATAGCGTTCAACCTAGCTACCTCTGCCATAAGATGATCAATTTTGGCTACCAATGGGGTTATGATACCTCCTATTTTAGTATCAATCATGTCTATTATCTTCTCAGAGAGCTCAATCTCGGGATTTTTATTAGAAACTGACCCTGATGCATCTTCTTTATTAGCGCTTTTGTTCACAATGGTAGCCCTTTTCCTCCCTAGGCGAGTCCCATTGTTTTTAAACTGGGATTTTCTGCATGCTCTAACTAACCTGCTTCTCAAGGGAAGGGCGGGAGACTGCGGGTCAGCCCCTACATCAGCCTCATCTATGTCTAAGGCGGAATTTAATGGCGAGTTAGGAGCTAAAGGTACGCAAGAATCAGGAATGTCACTATCCAAAATCATTAGGTCAGAGGACATGCTACTTGTAGCCTGCAAAGGAGAATCCAACGGTAACCCAGACAAAGGAATCAACGGTGGAGAGTTAGGAGAACATGTTAACCCCAGTGATGTCCTCCTGTCGTTGTTGATTTTACTAACAATCTGGACCAAGTAGTTGTCCATAGTATTTGTCATTGGAGGATTCCTTGTTTTAGACATTATATCCATGTGCTATAGAACTGGCTGCAGGTGGATCTGGTGATAGTAACCCTAAGCAACAAATGAGTTCAACAGTAGCAGTACCTGTGATGTAGCAGTCCCAGGGGAGGTGGCTTATAGGCACAGACGACAATAGTGTAGCCCGTCCCGGCCTCGCTCGACCTCGGACGGCCTCAGACGGTCCCGCCCTTGTCCCGGGCTTTGCCCGGGCTCGTTCCCGCGCGCGTTCCGCGCTGCGGAAAAGTAGAGTGGACTAAATGAAAGCAATGGTAATTGGCGGGAGGTCTAGTGGGCGGTCCTCAGCACAGGTGGAACATGCAGAGGTCGCCTGGGAGTGGTAGTTTTCCTCCCTTTCCTCTTCCCGCAGAAGCGCCGGCTAAACCCACAACGGAGGCTGAAACTTGCAACACTGTAGCACCACTCGCTACGATGAAAGAAGAGCAGGCAATCAGGATATTCGACGAAGCGGGACCCGTGCCAGCGGGTTCCGCGAGTTCTTTTGAAGGTCCGGTGGGCGGGAGGTCTAGTGGGCGGTCCTCAGCACAGGTGGAACATGCAGAGGTCGCCTGGGAGTGGTAGTTTTCCTCCCTTTCCTCTTCCCGCAGAAGCGCCGGCTAAACCCACAACGGAGGCTGAAACTTGCAACACTGTAGCACCACTCGCTACGATGAAAGAAGAGCAGGCAATCAGGATATTCGACATACCACTACCAGAACATATTTAAGAGTGTTACATCGATCCATGTGAATGTAGTCGATTTGCAACACCTCAAAAGGATATGTTGGGGGAGCAAAATGACCTGCCGGAGTTGGGGTTCCCTTTCCCGGATTGTACATCAAGCAAATGATACAATGCTTCACCACATTATCTGCACATTTTGGAATCCCTTCGTTCAGCCACACTGGACCCAGAAGTTTACATATTCCTTTTGCACTGATGTGGGCTGGACCATGCGCCATAGTAACTACAGGCAGTACGTAGGCGTCTGGTAACAGCAAATGCTGGTGTTCTGACAATTCTATCCAACATCCTGTTGCGTCTAACATGCCTGTCCTCTCTTTCCACTTTCTCAACTCTTTCTCTGTAGCATCTCCCTGAATAATCTCACACTTTCTATTGTGTCCTCACACATCCCTCTTTCCCTGACCCAATTCGCAGGGCCCGCAACATACATGCGACTTGTAGCATCTCTGGCTGTCCTTTTTGCTACCTCATCCGCAAAAGTATTTCCACAACCAACATCATCAGTAATCTTCTTATGCGCACTACATTTCACAATTGCTATCTGGGTAGGCAAAACAAGTGACTCAAGAAGATCAGTTGCCAATTGACCATGCTGTATTTTAGTACTGTGGGAGGTAAGGAATCCTCTTTCCTTCCACAAACGACCGAAGCTATGCGCCACACCGAACGCATACTGGCTGTCGGTATACACATTCACTCTCTTTCCTTTAGATAACACACACGCTCTGGTCAAAGCTATCAGTTCAGCTGCCTGAGCTGAATTATGTCTGATGCGTGCTGTCTCCACGATTGTATACAAGGTGGTAACAGCATAAGCTGAAGTTGTCTCACCATTTGGGAGTTTGAAACAAGAACCATCCACCCATAGGATCCCATCTGGATCCACTAACGGCGTATCTTTCAAATCAATCCTGCCTTTTGTCTCTTCCTCAGTATGGAGAAAACAATCATGTTGTTTCCGAATTTCTTTCTCTTCTGGAAGAGGTAACAGTGTCGCTGGATTTAAAATATTACATCGTTTGATGTGCACATGACTAGCCAAGAGCGTCAGCTCATATCCAGACAATCGAGCACTTGTAAGATGTTGTGTTTTCATCCTATTTAGCAAGGTATCCACTGCATGTGATACCATAACAATGAGAGTATTATCTAGCACCACTCCAGCAGACTGACGAATAGAAATCTCTGCTGCTGCTGTAGCTTTAAGACAACTAGGCAATGCCTTGGCTACTGGGTCTAACGTAGCTGAAAAATAAGCTCATGGCCGCTGTTTGTCTCCAAATCGTTGTGTTAAGACTGACAACGCACAACCCTCTCTTTCATGGACATAGAGCGTGAAGGGCTTACTGTAATCTGGAGTACCCAACACAGGAGCAGAACACAGAGCAGTACGTAAATCAGAAAAACTCTTCTGACATTCGTCAGTCCAAGGAAGGGGTTGGGGTGTGTCTTTCAAAGTGAGTGCTAACAAAGGTTTGGCCAACAAAGCAAAATTCGGAATCCACTGTCTACAATAAGAAGTGATGCCCAGAAAGGCGCGCACCTCTCTTTGTGTAGATGGCACAGACATTTGCGCAATTGCTTGAATTTGTTCTGGGGTTAATCACCTTCCCTCCTTTGATAAGAGATGATCCATATAGGTAACCTCTCAACGGACATATTGTAGTTTAGAAGGCGAAACCTTATGATTAAGATCAGACAAGTGACGTAACAGTGCAACAGTCACATTCCTGCAGACACCCTCTGAATCAGCAGCAATCAACAAATCATCCATATATTGAATAAGAGTAACACCTGGGGGCAAAGGAAAAACATTGAGCTGACATTTCAGAGCTTGACTATAAATGGAGGGGCTTTCACAATAGCTTTGGGGTGCGCGCTTGAACCTGAAACTTCGGCCTCCTAGAGAGAAACCAAAAATATCCCTACTCTCTTTGGCAATGGGAGTGCTGAAGAAAGCATTTTTCAGATCAATAACAGAAAACCAAGCCGCTGAGGCAGGTATCATAGTTAACAGGGCAGTGATATCTGGAACAACAGGAAACTGTGGTACAACAATTTTATTGACCTCCCGAAGATCAATCACAAAACGATAAACAGGAGGCTTAGAAGGATCAGTGCGTTTAAGAACAGGAAGAATAGGACTATTACATACATTTCCTCTCGTTTCCTCAATCACACCCTTCTGAACCAAAACATAAATGATATCCAAAAGCGCTCTTTCACCTTCATTGGAAATTCTGTATTGAGGAACGCGTGGCAATTTAGCATTGGGCTTGAGAGTAACAACATAAGGCGGGATCTCAAGACAACCAACATCCTTTGGACCCGTAGCCCAGAGCGTTGCAGGGAGAGAGAGCAATTCAGGTGGGAATTGATCTTTAGACCAATACATTGAAGAAGTCAATTTCTGCCCTAAAGTAAGATACACACCAGAAGGAGAACAATATATTGTTGCATGCATTATTTTCAATAGATCCAAACCCAACAGATTCTCGCCGCAACCAGTCGTTAAAAGAAGAGGAGCTTCCATATCATAAGGGCCAATTGAAATAGGCAAAGGACAGGAGACCGGGTTACGAACTGGGGCGCCAGAAAATCCTACTGATACATTTGTTAAGCCAGACAATGGTGCCCAAGGGAGTTTAGAGTGAATGATAGAACTTCTCATCGCACCAGTATCTAAAAGAAATGGCTCTGAAACACCCATTGTGGTGACATTGACATAAGGCCCATCCTGATTTACTGGAATCGATACAACTCCCTCACTTTGTCTATGGCTGTCCTAGTTAGCGTGAAGGCTTTCAGTTTCACCTTCAACATGATAATCATCATTGTAATACTGTGTAGACTGAGTATTCTGCTGATCGAAGTAGTTCGTAGAATTTGGAGGGGGTAAGGAACGCTGTTCTTGAGGCATCACACCTCGACCTCTACCCCTGTATATTATCTGGAAACCACCACAGCCTCGTGGAGAAGATAGTTCTCCCCTACGTTGCAATACAACCGGGCAGCTATTCTTAAAATGACCTTCCTCTCTACAATAGGCACATTGGTTAGGACCTAATAAAGGTCGCGGAATAAAGGGCTCAGGCTTTTGATACACCCTCTGAAACTGTGGAGGCTGTTTAAACTGGCGCTGAGTATAACGAGGAGGATAAGCTTGTTGCAGAAGAACCTTCGTTTTTAATTCTTTCATCTTCTTCTCTTGCTTATCTTTCTCCTCTTTATCCCTGTTCTCGTAATATTGAGCAGTAGCCAATATCTGGGCAGAAGAAGAAACAGCCCATGAACTCTCGGAGTCTTTCAACTTATGTGACAGTTCGGGAAGCAAATTAAATACAAATTTATCTACAAATAATCGCAGTCCACCCTCCGTAGTCATATCCTGACCACTGTGATCAATAAACGTCTCCTCAAAACGAGTGAAGAAATCAGAGACACTCTCATCTTTCTTCTGCTTACACGCAGCTAATTTATCCCAATTAACTCGCAAGGCGGGCATCATCGTTTTCATTAAAGTAACAATCCTACCAGGGAGTTCTGAAATCAAAGCATCAGGCTTAGCACCACCCACTTGGGCTGCATCCGTGGCAGTTATAGCAATGCTTGGGCGTGATCCTCTCTACGAATCCGAGCCCATAATGCTTGTGGGACTACATTTCCCATCAACATATCAATATCGGCTAAATTCATAATCCAGGCATCAACAGTCTGGGACAACTCCTTATAATAGCAGCAGGGTTTTTACGGGGATCCGGTATAGACTGTTTAAGAGCCAAAACTTCAGATCTCTTCCAGGGGACATGTACCCATATACGCTGGAAGTGCACGGGAACAGCTGGATTAGCACCTGCTTGTGCAACCGCTTCTCTCCACACTGGAGGAACCTCTCTCATGGGATAATGTTTGGATGTCAGCCTAACAGCAGGATCGTGAGGAAAATAAGGACCTAAAAGTGACAAGTGTCCTTACGGCATCCTCAACCATAGAACCCACAATGAGTCCCTTATTGAAATTAGCCTGAACATCTAACAAACCCTGAGGAAGTAAACCCAAATCCATATCCTCCCATTCTTTAGCGAGAGTGTCACGCATAACATTAAATACATATCTCTGTGTGGGCGCCTCCCACTGATGAAAGGTGGTTATGATATCTTTCACACTATACTGGGGACCCTTCTCAATCCATTTGCGAGCGAGAGAGTCCAATACCACCCGTTCGTCGGAACTTGGGAGTTTACTACGAGACTGTCTTCGAGAAAAAGCCGAAGACATATTCAAAGTCTCAAAGAAAGGAGACAGAAACCCAGAGACAGTATCTGTGATTCGTTTGCGCACAGTAGGAGAATTAGACATAAGAACAGGGGAGAAGGTATTAACAGAAGAATTAACAGTTATAAGGGGAGCCGAAGGCAAAGGAGATTGATGTTCAGGAAACGGAGGCAAAGAAGTCAGTGGCGAAAGAGGTGGGGGTGGCACTACTGGAAGGGGCAAATGCGGAACAGCCGGAGCGGGCAGAGGGCTGAACTGGTTGTAACAATGGGGGTGCATTAGCACCTTGTACATAGGGAGGAAGCAATCTCAATAAGTGAGACATCAAAGGGTCTTCCTCCGGATCCTTACTTTTATCAGAAGGGGAAATAGGCAACACCGGATAGCATTTATCTATCGCCATACGATGCTGTCTCTCTGAAATTTCCATTTCATGATTAATCTCATTATCTTTAAACTGTTGGGCAGCCTGTATAATCGTCATACTTTGTGTTTTCTTATCTCGTTTTGCCTGTTTAATTTCTCTCTGTTTAGCTTCCTTACGCCAGAGGCGGAAAGAGTCAAACATTGCCGGCCGGGCTTTTCTTTTAAACAAAATTGCTTCCAAATTATCTAATATGTCAGGCTCAAAGCTACCATTCCGTGGCCACTGCAGAACACCATTGTTCTTCGTGTATCGGATCCATGCCTCATTAAAGGCAATGGGGCCGACACCATGTTTAGAATAAAGCTCATAAGTGGGAGTTCCAACCGGAGGAATTGGACAAGAGTCCTCCAGCTGGGAATCCCCATCACAACCAAAACAACAAAACTTTCTAAACTTACTCAGACCAGGCATCGTTATTTCACTGGACTGTTCACAAACATCAAGGGGTTAAATCAAATAACACAGCACAATCTGTACTCACCCCTCGGCTTCGGCTTTTGCAATAGCCGAATCAAAGACCCAAATCAAAACAAAATAGTGGGAGCTACCCACCAATACTTAACTAAGTGTCTTCTTACGCCAACAGAGGCCCGTCTAATGTCTCGCGATACCATACATCACCAAAAAGGGGCCAAAGCAAGGCGGCAGTCAGGGCAGCAGTCGTCAGCAGCCGCCAGGAAGGAGAAACCGCGCTGAAAAAGACCTTCGGACCATACCGGTCCTAGGATAGCTGAAAGCCCTAAACCGGTCATAGGGTGCTGAAAGCCCGAAACCGGTCCTAGGAGGCTTGTTTCCAGTCCAGAGAGGACCTGGCCTGGTAGTTCGGGCTGGACTGTTCCCATTGGGCTCAGGGCCAAGACTGATTTGCATATGGCTGGGTCCAAACTGGAATGGCATGGTGAGCAAAAAAACTATGGATTTAGGCCCAGATCTCAGTACTGGGGTGATTGTATGACATTGTTCTGTATTTTGTCCATCAATTGTTCTTTCTGCACGTGATTTTATAATAAGCACTGTTTTTAATATTTTTATACTACTATAATAATCAATTGTTAAATTATTACATATAATTGGGTTCAGTCATCCAGGTTTGTGTGGTAGAGGTATGAATAAGGGAGTTTCTTGATGTGTAAGAAAACATAGTGTTACAGGGGGAACACTTCCCTGATTTTATACTTTTTTCTAAACACATGACATACTTAAAACAATGAAGGAGCCACTAGTGTCACAAGGCGTAGCAGTTACTTTGAAGGGACCCTAAAATACCATCCTGTGTCTTATCCACTTCTCCTTTCCCCTGGTCACTGTTGTTACTTTGAGGTTTTTTTCCACCTGCTCGGTGGTCACATGGCTCTAAGTGGCATAGGGACTCTGCTTCTGGATTATCCATCTCGCTCCTACAAGATTTTGAACAGCCAAGTTTTTGCATTGGTCCTGTTCAGTCATCATAGAATTACAGGCCCAAGTTTAATATTCTTGTCTGAGCAAGATGGAATCTCAGAACACTACTTTGTTGATGTAATTGCAGTACTAGTCTCCCTGCAGAATTAAATTAAGGATTTAAGACAGACGGTAGAACAATCACTTAATGAAACACATAAACTTTCCCAAAGAGTAGATGATTTACAGGGTGGTTTACAAGAAACAATGGCGAAGCCTAAAGCTATGCCTAATGGAAAGGGTCCAATCAAATCTACCCTAAAGTTCTGTACGTTTGTTTATTCAGATACACTTGCCACATATATTGTAGGGGGTGCAACAGGTGGGGAAGAAGTGTCAAACGCAGGTATCCAAGTCCATACACCACATAGCGTTCAGCTTGCTCCTGCAGAAGGTCTTTTTGAGAATCATCTAAGTTTGCCACCTTCTTTAATCAATGCCAGTTGCATTTTATTTGTCAGCCAATGTGATTTTCAAATGATAAATCTGGTGTGGCTTTCTTACTTAGAATGAATCGCTGCTACATGGTCAATTCCCCTAGAGGAAAGAGATTATCCAATATTACATAATTAACACTGAAGTGAGGAAATTGTTTGATAAAAAACAATTATATAGTCCAATGATAATACCTGTTGAATTTGAAACAGGGAAACAAGAATCTCATCCATTCCTTGAAGTCTTTTTATAGACTAATGGCGGAATCAGGTTAGCCTAAACAGAGGAGAGCTCATGGAAGACTGCGAGATGTTTTGAAAGATTTACTGGTTCAAGTAGTAGACTCACAGGATGATTGTGAAGTGATGATTGACCTGGTTGTCAGACTAGAACAAAGACTGGTTGAAGAAATATAGGATATCTGTAGCTTGTGAGAAAAAGTTTGAGAATAAGGTGATAGAGTAACCAGAACTTTTGCAAATAGGAGGGGTCTGTGATCCACTTACCAATCAAGAAAAACAAAGGCGTAGAGACAAGAAGTATGAGGTTTTGATTATATTTTGGGAAAGCATGACATTTTCTTAAAGATTGTCCTATTAAGCCCAAGCAGGGTTTAGCATTATATCCTCAGTCCCTAGCTCAGCAGGAAATGCATAAGCCCGATAATTGTAGAGATTAAATTGCCAGGTAATTCAGATGCAAAAGTTTTTTTGTTTTGGGCAACACTAGTTGTGAAGTCATCATCAAACATTTTTACTTCTTTATATGCTTATAGAATGGGAAGTGAATAACAGCGTTTCAATTGATCTATTGAGTCTGGTGCTACTGGCAACTTTATGGATGCACCCTTTGCCAAACAATTGGGTATCCCTATTGTACCCAGGAGCAAGGTGGAAAATATTCGTATTATGACTGGGATAAACATTTTGCCTGGACCTATAGATTCACAAACAATTCTGTTGAAGTTGAAAATAGCTGAGGGACATCAGGAAGCAATCTGCTTTGATAAAATAGCTGAACCCGAATGTCAAGCTATCTTGCGGGTAGTTTGGTTATATCAGCGCAATCCATTTATGGATTGGGTTTCGGGACCTGTAACCTTCCCTTCAACATTTACCGCAGGAACAAATACAATATACAGTGGGGAATATCATATGTTTTTGCATGTTTTTGATAAAAAAGGCAAGTGTTTTATCCCTCTCACAGACCTTTTGATTGACAGATTGTTCTGCTGCTTGGGACTCAGTTACCATGTATTTAAACTTATGACATAACTGAGTGGAAAAATCTTAATTTGAGAATGTATTTGGATGAACGTCTGCAAATTGGGTTAAACCACACATCCCATTCTCCTGTGTCCTCTCCATTGTTTTTCATTCCTCAAAAATGGAAGGAGAACTCTGGGCTTGCATAGACTACAGTATCTTAACCGTGTTACCATTAACAACAGGTAACCCTTACCTTTAATTTCATCTCTGTTGAATCAAGTGAAAAAGGCTGTTATCTTCAATACGTTAGATCTTAGAGGAGCCTACCTTCTGGTGTGGATTAGAGAAGACAATGAAAGAAAGACTACATTCCGTACCAAGTTTAGTCTTTTTGATTACTTGTGGGGTCATTACGATGGTGGTGAACCCGCCACCAACAGGCAGTCGATGGCGGGTTCACCGCCATTGTGAGGCGACGGGTCCAACAGTAGCCATCATTCCGATTGCCTTTCAGACCGCTCCGCACCCCCAAAATGGGGGAGGTGCCTACCAGGCAGCACCGTAGGTAATAGGATGGTCCGTCCCCACCAGCCTTTCCATGGCAGTTCACCCGCTTTGGAAAGGCTGGCGGGGATGGACTTTGGGGGCCCATAGCAGCCCCCCCTTAAGCAGGGGCACTCCAGTTTTGCACTTGAGGAGCACCTATGGTGCCCCCCTACATTTCCCTGAACCATGTGGCAGGCACCACATGGTGCCTGCCGCGTAGTTCAAGGAAATGCAGAAAGTGGTTTGTTTACATTGCAGCAGCTGCTGCAGCCAGCAGCACCCGCAGCAATGGAAAAAATGGCACTAGTGTCCACCATGGTGGCGGCCTGCTTGTAATGCCATATGTGGGACCGCTGCCTTATAGGCGTATGGTCCCCATCCCCGGGAAGATGGCGGACGGACAAAAGTCAGTCTGCCATCGTAATCAGGCCTTTGTTGATGCCCTTTGGGCTTTGTAATGCTCCTTCGGTGTTTTAATATTTCATCAATGAGTTGCTGTGAGAATACATTGATATGTGTGCTGTCGATATAAATAATATACAATTTTGTTTCTAATACCAGTGAAGAATATGTTGATCATCTTTAAAAAAAATGAGAGAGTTGAGAGAACATCAGTTGTTTGCAAGGTTAGAAAAGTGTGTTTTCATGTTGAAGAGTTTGAGTTCTTGGGCTTTATCACCTCCTCAAAAGGAATACAAATGGATATGAAGAAAGTGGAAGCCATTAAGGTTTGAAAATCCCCTCAGTCAGTGAAAGAGGTACAGAGTTTGCTGGGCTTTGCTAACTTCCATAGATGTTTTTTTCTTTGGTTTCTCCAATTACCAGCCTCCAAAAGAAAGGGGTGAGTTTTCAATGGGATGTGGAGACTAGGAAGGCTTTTGAGGACCTTAAGAGAAGATTTATCACAGCCCCAATTCTTAGGGATCCAAATCTAGCACAACCTTTTGTAGTGGAGGCAGATGCCTCTCAAGCTATAGTGTGGTGAGTTTTATCTCAACGTTATCAGGTTACAGGACAATTGCACCCAGTCACTTTTTATTCACAAAAACTTAGTCCGGCTAAAGTTATCTATACAGTGGCAGATTGGGAGCTTTGGCAATTAAATGTGCATTTTAAAAAAGGTGTCATTATTTGTTGGGAGCTCAGCACATACTGAACATCACACACTACAGTTATTAAGATTTGCTTGGGCCTTGTCTGCACGTCATTTAAGACGGACACAGTTTTCTTCCTATTTTGATTTTGTAATCACATTTCAGCCTTGAAGTAAGAATGGGAAAGCAGATGCACCCTCTCTGTAAGGTCATGACCCAGGTGAAAGAATTATTGATCTTCCACTTCTAATTCCTGTTGATAAAGTGTTAGGGATTCTAACAATCCCAAATTTTTTGACTGTAGTGCAACAGGAAAAAGAACAGCTATACTATGTGAAAGTGGGTTTATATTTACAGACCCATGGGCTGCAAGAACTGGCACTAAATTTAAGTCATGCTAGTAAATTAGCTGGGCACCCCAGAGAAAACATAACCTTGCTTTGTTATGTAGACATTTTTGATGACCCGCCACGGTAAAAGATTCACAAAGACTTGTGGCAACATGCCTTTTATGTGCTCAGGGTAAGAGTGCACATGCAGCTCCTATAGGACTACTTTTGTCTACTCCTGTTCCTCCTTGGCCTTGGCACACAGTGGATTTAAGAGCTGAATTGCCACATACACCAAAAGGATGTAGTACAGTACTTTGAACGGTAGATCACTTGACTAAAATTGTGCATTGAAAGGCCTGCTTTCAGCAAAAAAACTAGCTGAAGTTTTCACAAAAGCTATATTTAGTTTTCATGGGGTACCTTTGTTTCATGTATCATGATTCTCAGCTTAGCTGTCATTTCTGGAAAGCTGAGTGTGAGCCTAATGGGATTGAAGTAAGTCTCTCATCTAGTCTTTATCGCCAAACTGACAGCCAGACTGAGAGCGTGAATTACTGTTTGGAGCAGTATATTAGATGCCAAACATTACAATACAGTATCAATTGGGGGGAGTCTTTGTGGGGTTGTATGACAGTGGCATGCATGGCTAAACAACGCGTGCCTCTACCACGCAGCCCGAACCACAAATGTGCCTTTACCACTCAGGACTTTACTATGCAATTTCATTGTAAAGGCATGAATGGTAAGGGGGTATGCGTTGTTAAGATTACCACTACCCCGACTCGCCTGCCCTAACCCCTAAAATACTAACCCCCTACCTCACCTCTCCCACCCTGCGACCTAAAATCAGCCTAACCAAGAAAACTACCCCTTCACCTCCCACTGCTCTTAGGCCTAAAGCCCTGCCCCTAATATAAACTACCCGACCCCTGCCCTGAGCCCTAAAACGTACCCCTGTGCTGTCCACAAAACTACCCCAACCCCTTTCCATTGCCCTGAGGCCTAAAATCCTGCCCCAATAAACAAAAACAAAAAACAATGCCCCGGCCCTCAGCCCTAAAACAGCCCCGGTCCTGAAAACTACCCTCCAAACGCAGCCCTTAAAATTTCCCCTTGAGCCCTAAAAATCTGCCCTCTTCCTAAACCCCGATTCCATCATACCGTCCTGAGCCCTAGAAACCTGCCCCCTTCCCAAAAGTTCCCCGACCCCTGTACTGAGCCCTAAAAACCTGCCCTCTTCCCAAAAGTACTCCAACCCCCGCCCCGATCCCTAAATGCGACCCCTACCCCTAAAAACAACCCCCCAAACCCACCCTAGCCACATTTACCTGTCCACGTCCAGAGCTTCCTCTTCTGACACTTCATCTTCTTCTCCCTGCCCGTCCTGAACACTAGAGCACTCTCTTCCTTAACCACGCATATGCATGGTTGAGGCAGATGCGTTTTTCAGGCAAGTGTGGTTGAGCTTGCGCTGCTCCAGAACATGTGTCTCTGCCTGCGTTGTACCAGCTGTTCTCCTTTGTAGACCTCAGTATTTGCCTTGAATAATTCTGGAAATTAATGTTTGGATTTCTCTCCTTTTTTGTACAAAGGGTTTCCATCCAAAAATTATGAATTACGAATCTCAAATACCCCAAACTTTACTTGCAGCCCATGATTTCCAGGAACATATAGTTAAAATACACTAGAGTGCACAGGAGAATTTACAACAAGCCAAGGAGAGATTTAAGAAGTATGCTGATAGGCATAGAACTCCAGAGAAATCATACTCAGTTGGAGGTTTAGCGAGGTTGTCTACAAAATACCTATGCCTTAAAGGACAGATTACATTTCAGCTTAAATTTGTGGGGTCATTTAAGGTACGTAAAATAATTAAACTTACAGCCCTTACGTTGGAATTACCTGCCACTTTGCCTGTTCACCCAGTTGTTGATGTGTCTTTGATTAAATCTCCAATAGATGGCACATATTTAACAGCTGTTCCACCTCTAGTGAAGGTTGGGTATAAACCTGAGTATGAAGTAAAGGCAATTTTGGATTCTGAAAGGGGGAGAGGACATTTCTTCCATCACATTGATTGGAAGCATTATGTTCCAGACAGCAGATCATGTGAGCTAGTGGGTCATATGCATGCACCCCGGTTAGTGAGAAGATTTCAGTTGCAATATCCAACCAAGCCCAAGCTGGTGGGAAGCATTTTGCGGTGGGTGTACTGTTATGGATGCAGCTGTGAGTTACCATTTCAGATGCATGGTGTAATAAAAATCCAGGAAGTGAGGAGAAGGGCCAAGACAGGGGACGCTTTCTAGTTTTCAGCGCTCTTCTGTGCTTACCTTTCTCCCGAAAGTCGCGCTAGTTGCGGTCTGGTTTTCGAGTGTGGCAGCATACAAACAATGCTTGTGAACCCCTTGGGGTCTGTAATTAAATGTACTTTAGGGCTATGCTGACCTCAAATTATGCCGACCTACCATTGCTGAATTTCTTTTGTCTTCAAGCACTTTGCTGAAGAACCCTGGTATAATTTGGAAAGGTTCCGTGGTTGTTTTCTGCACCTGTTCCTGGGGTGTTGCGCGACACCAGCTTCGTAAGCTGATTTTTTAAAATATATTTCAATTTTCACATACCTTTGGTGATATGAGTCACTAAAAGTATTAACCAACAGTTAACTGATCTTCTAATTTCATAAGATGCACGCGTACAAGTAATTTCGGGTATAACTCACCATCCTACGTTTGGATTCGACAATTTTGTCTCTGGATATAAAAGTTTTGGACTCTGCAAAAAGAAGATAAGACTGAGAATGAATTCCTTCCTGGACATTATATCAACAGAGATAGCTTGAACATTTCTGAAGACTGTGGGGCAGATTTACGAGCCCCGTGCGCCCCATTTGCGCCGCCGTTGCGTAACTTCTGTGACGCAGCGGTGGCGTAGACCATGCGCCACTTTGCACCCTATTTAAAAAGTGACGCATCTAGGGAGATGCGTCACATTGTGAAGCCCTGCGCCACATGAAACCTGCGTCAGGTTTCATGTGGGCGTTCCGGCGCAGGGGGGGGCGTTCTGTCGCAGGAATGCCTTGGAAAAGTGCCTGAGTGAAATCTATTACTTTCCCGACGCAGCAGCGTCATAACCTTGCACCTGCTTGAAGCAGACGTATGGCGTGACACACCATGTTGAGGATAGGCCAGGGTGGAACAGTGCTGGAGTTGCGTCGCGCCCGCGACACAACTCCAGCACTGCACCAACCTTATGCCGGCAGTTATGACACGCATCTGTTTATCCTTGCGCCATGATGCGCCGCATTATAAATGCGGCGCATCTGTGGTGGCACGAGGGTAAACTTGCATCACACATTTTTTCTAGCGCATCCCTGCTGATTTGCAGGGATGCGCCAGGAAACGTAAATTTGTCCCTCTGTTGTGAGTCACATCTTTTGTTGTTGAGAGACATTTTAGGAATGAACTCATTTGTGTTCTATGTTGCTCCTGAAAGGTCCTTTTTTAAAATTTCTACTGCCCAATATTCCCACCCTACTTTCAATAAAACCACTAACTTACTTTTGTGTCTCGGCTTGGTGCAGCTACAAAATGCAACATGACGACATCAGTAATACTCGTAGCTGCAATATTTGGTCCCAGGCTTGGCCACTACCCAGGGAAACCTATGAAACCTGGACAGTTTTTTTAAATGTAGGCACTAAGGGGAAAACCCACATTGGAGCACCTTGTGTAGATTCCATGAAGCTTTCTTACAGATAATGCCCTGCAAACCTCAAACGCACACTTTTTCCTTGCATTTCTGTGACAAAAACTTGTGGAATTGACAGGAATCCACAAAATTCCTACCATCCAGAGTTTCCCCGCTTGCCCGAGTAAAACATGACCCCACCTATGTGGTACGGCCAATGCAATTCCTTTGCGAGGACTCCAAAAATAGCCAGACTTTACAAAACGATTTCTCATCACTTCAGGAAGTGTCTAAGGACAAAACTATCTGCCATTGAGAGTAGACTTCAAATTCTATCCTCGTATACAATCAAATGAGTCAGAAAAGCATCTATTTGTGTGACTCCGTATTTGCTTCAAATAAAAAATCATCCCTTAGGGGCCGATTCTGATCGGAAGGGCACCGAACGCGATCTGGCCGGAAAAACTACGAGCTGTACGAGGGAGCAAGTACGATGCGAGCTATGTGAAATTCACCGACTGAGTCGTTTCCGGGTCCGAACCGCTCCGTACGTCTCAGTCAGAAGCTAACCGTGGCGAGCAATGGATGTGATTTACAACCGAGCAAGTACGATGCACGTGTTGGACAGCCTGACACCCGCAGCCCTACGACTCGGACACAGGGGGAGTCCTATGGGTCTCCCCAACACAGGCATTTATGGTGCTGATGATACCGACGTGTACCCACTGTAGGGGGTGCACTTGTCTGCGACGTACCCATTCAGTAAATGGGAGCCCATGTACACGTCGTACGACCGGCTCCCATTGACTTCTATGGGAGTCCGACCGAACCGAGTCCGGCATCATACGGCAACATCATACTCGCTGGGTCGGTCTGCAGGCCTCCGGCTCAGTCAGAAAACACTCCGGATCTGGCTCGGTCGGAGTGCTTTCCGACCCGAATCGGAATCAGCACCTTAGTCTGTGGAAGCCGCTGGCCTGTTTTTTCACACTCCTTTCCCAGATTCCTCTACAGTTTTGTAAAAAAATAAGTGCAGGGGTCCAAAGTTTTACCTCAGAACCTCTCACTGGTGCTTACTTCTGAATATCAAAAATATCAACTCTTGAGTCTATTTTATGCCTCTTACTAACTTCTTGTATTCAGGGGACAAGATCTTCTCGCAAGACTCTAGAACTTACCCTGCAGCTCAGTTTTCTCTCTCTGTCCATTTGACTTCTCAGACTTTCCCACCCTCCTCACTGGGCTTCTGATCAGTGGCCAGAGCAGGCACACGCAAAGCTTTCTGCATGTAGATTTTCTAAACAGCTTGGCTGCCAATGATCATCAGCACATGTAGCATTTTCAAGAGTGCAGCTGCAAGTGTGTGAGTCCTTGGTGCACCATGGCTCATGGCAAGTTCAAACCTACCATATAGCACTCTAGGATCGGGAATAGCATGAGTAAAAGGGTGTAAATCTTGTGAAGGTCATTTTCGCACTTCACAGTGCCTGTGGAAAGGGGCATATGGTGTCATGTGCAGATTGCCTCTGGTGACTGGTGGTGTAAAGCTGGGTTTTGAGGAACTACTGAACTGCACTTATGAGGCATCTGTGAACAGTGAGAAGTGTTGGAAGTGAAAAGCTCAAGGGAATTGTGTACCTGGGTGTGGTGAGTAGCTCAAAGTTGCCAGAGACATGATACCAGATCATTAATATCGAACTAGAGAAATATTGAGTTTTTATTAACATGACACATTAATATCATGATGTAGAAATACTGTGGACAAAAATATTGATCTTTAGGTAATATTTTTACAAGAATATTTGTGTTTTAATATTGTTTGCAAGAATGTCTGTGTATGTAATATAGTTTGCAATAATATAGTTGTAAAAAATGTGTTTTTAAAATTATTTTTATATATTTAGTTCATATTTTAATTGTATATGTTGTATATTGTTTGTATAATTTTTGTTAATATTTTTAAATATATATTTATTATTTTAAATTATTTACAATTTTTAGTTTAATTGTTAATAACACATTTATAGTGTCTTAGTGGGTTGTGTGGTTTGCAGTGGTAGAGGGTTCGAAGTTAATTAAGTATAACTGATGTATACTTTTAATTAATATTAATTTAATTCCTAAATAATTATGCAAATTGTGTAATTAATGTATTTTTGGAGTAATATTTTAGGTGCCGGTTGTTTTGTTTGTAGGGATATAGCATGGAAAGGTAACTAGGTAATAATTGATAAAGTATTCTTTATGTCTTTATTAATAATTAGTTAATTGATAATTAACTATGTACAGTTTTTAATTATTATATAATTTTTGTGATATTTGGGTGTGTGTTGTTGGGTGGGTAGGGGTATTGTGAGTGAAGTTAATTAAGTATTCAATGATAATTAATTAGGTAACTTGTGTTATTATTATTTTGTATGTCATTTTTTAGGAGCGAGTTGTTGGGTGTGATGGATATCGGGTGGGGAGTTAATTAAGTAACTCAATTAACAATTAATTATTAATATAAAGTAAATATATAATGTATTACTAACTATGTGAATTGTTTACTAAGCATATTTTGGGTTGTTGTGTTTGTAGGGGAATAGGGTGGGAGGTTAGTCAATAATAATTAGTTAAAATATAATTAATCATTTATTAATAATTATTTGATACAATATTTAATATTTGAATTGTGTTATCTTTTTTATTTTAATAATATTTTAATTCTGTGTTGCTAGATTTTGGGGAGTGTATTTTGGGATTTTCATAAAATGATCAATTGAATAAAGAAAATATTTTAAAATATTTTTAACAAATTGCAATAATTATTTAAATTTTATCATTTTTTTCATATATATATATATATAGGCTGAGCACTTGCGAATCATTTTGCACTATGCACTTTAATCTGCGCACCAAATAAAGAAAATACAATTCCCACGCTGTGGTCCGTACCTGCTTTTTGGGTTCTATCGGGAACCGTTTCAGGATACTTGGTTATCATATATATATATATATATATATATATATATATATATATATATATATATATTATCTACTGGCGGTCGCCAGTAGATAGTTATAGTTAGGACCGTGTTTCCATAGGAAATCCGCAACATTCTATTTGGAATAACTTTGGCGCCGATTGACGAATCCTCGCAAAATTTTCAAAATACGTGGGGCGCTCCGCTCCGCTCCTTCCCTGAAAGTCTCGGGGGGATTTGTCAAGCGGGGGCTGAGAAAAAGGGGGGGTCCCAAAACGCGTTTTCCCCATGCATTTTTCCATAGGACCTTTAGTCCAAGCTACAGCCCGAACGGCTGAACAGAATTACTTGAAATTTGGCAGAGAGGTAGTCCTCAGGTCAGGGATGTGCCTTTTGCAGGTCTGGTGTAAATCTGTTCAGTATTTCCTGAGAAAATAGCATTTAAATCAATATATATATCTATAAGCGCGCACCGTGCGCGTACGGTAAAACTTACCATACGCGCACGCTGCTGTGCGCGAGCGCGATTCTGATTGGTTGTTAGATCTTAGTAAACATTCGAATCTTTTTTTGTCTCTCGCAGTCTGAGGGGGTGAAAAACAAAGGTGGAGAACGTGAAAAGGGGGCATGGTGGACAGTTCCTGACGCCCTAGCCTTTGTCAGGGGGTCCCGGAAGGACCCCCAAGGGGCAAAATTTCCCTTAATTTTTTTGCGAAAAATCGCGGAGTACGCGTAGCGTGCGCATACGGTAGAAACTGACAAATTCCGCGAACTGCGTAACGTGGGCGCACGGTGCGCGAAGTGCACCGCGCGCCCACAGCGCGCACACGGTGCGCAAAGCGCACCGTGCGCGTACGGTACGCGCACGGTGAAAAACTTTAAAGAAAATCACAAAAAAAAACATAACTTAGCATTTAAAAAACCGGACAAATTCACTGAAAAAACCATAGGTTTCACACACGTTATAGTTAGGAATTAGCATTTAAAAAACCTTGCAAATTCACTTAAAAAACCATAGGTTTCACACATGTTATAGTTAGCTGGACATTTCACTTGTGAAAAACCATTGAAATTCCCCCGTTATAGTTAGTGCAGGCAACTATAACTCACGCGACCGCAATCCTCTGCTGATGACGTCAGATATTACATCACTGATGACATATGTGTCTTTCTGAAAAATAAATATTTGTAATATATGTATAGCTAAAGATTAATGGAAGAAGACATGGGTAAATAAGTGTCTAAATACAGTGATGTAATATCTGACGTCATCAGCAGAGGATTGCGGTCGCGTGAGTTATAGTTGCCTGCACTAACTATAACGGGGGAATTTCAATGGTTTTTCACGAGTGAAATGTCCAGCTAACTATAACATGTGTGAAACCTATGGTTTTTTAAGTGAATATATATATATATTCACTGAAAAAACCATAGGTTTCACACATGTTATAGTTAGCGGAAATTTTACTGATAAAAAACAAATGAAATTTCCCCGTTATAGTTAGTGCAGGAAACTATAACTCACGCGACCGCAATCCTCTGCTGATGCTAATACTGTATTTAGACACGTATTTGCCCATGTCTTCTTCCATAAATTTTTAGCTATACATATATTACAAAAATTTTTTTTTCATAAAGACACATATGTCATCAGCAGAAGATTGCGGTCGCGTGAGTTATAGTTGCCTGCACTAACTATAACGGGGGAATTTCATTGGTTTTTTATCAGTAAAATTTCCGCTAACTATAACATGTGTGAAACCTATGGTTTTTTCAGTGAATTTGCAAGGTTTTTTAAATGCTAATTCCTAACTATAACGTGTGTGAAACCTATGGTTTTTTCAGTGAATTTGTACGGTTTTTTAAATGCTAAGTTACTTTACGCCATTCGTGGCGTGCGCGCCCACTTAACGCAGTTCGTTCCGTGCGCGCACGGTGCGCGCACAGTGAGCACACGGTGCGCTGCGCGCACCGCGCGCCCACTTTACGCAGTTAGTGCCGTGCACGCACGGTGGGCACGCGGTGCGCTACGCGCACCGCGTGCCCACGTTACGCTAGATGGGCCATGTACGCACGATGCGCTTCGCGCACCGTGCGCACATGGAGGACATATGATGCGCTTCGTTGTGAAAGGTTAAATTTTATTTTTTTTCAGTATCTATAAGCCATGCACAAATGATGCCCTTCTGGCACCATTTGCACACGGGGTGGGGAGGGTGTGGATAATTTTTTTTTTTTATTAAGTTTTTACCGTACGCGTACGGTAAGCGTAATCGGCGAAATTAACGAAAAAATTAAAATTGCGTTTTTGGCCTTGGGGGATCTTTGGGGACTCCCTCTACATGGCTAGCTGCTTTGGAGCTGGCTAAACAGCTCCTTTACATGTTTTTGCCCTTTGTTTTGTAATCCACACTCTGAGTGCGAGAGAGAAAATGGCGGCCGCCGCTTCCTGGTTTCGACCGATTCGAATGTTTACTAAGATCTAACAGCCAATCAGAATCGCGCTCGCGCACGTCACCGTACGCGTACGGTAAGCGCACCGTAAGCGCACCGTAAGCTGGCTCAGATATATATATTGATTTAAAGGCTATTTTCTCAGAATCTACTGAACAAATTTACACCAAACCTACAAAAGGCACTTCCTTGACCTGAGGACTACCTCTCTGCCAAATTTCTAGTAATTCTGTTCAGCCGTTCGGGCTGTAGCTGTGTCTAAAGGTCCTATGGAAAAATGCATGGGAAAAACGCGTTTTGGGACCCCCCTTTTATCTCAGCCCCCGCTTGACGAATCCCCCCGAGACTTTCAGGGTAGGAGCGGAGCGTAGCGCCCCACCTATTTTGAAAAAGTCACGAGGATTCGTCAACCGGCGCCAAAGTTATTCAAAATAGAATGTTGCGGATTTCCTATGGAAACGTGGTCCTAACTATAACTACCTACTGGCGACCGCCAGTAGGTAATATATATATATATGTATATATTACCTACTGGCGGTCGCCAGTAGGTAGTTATAGTTAGGACCCCTTTTACATAGGAAATCCGCAACATTCTATTTTGAATAACTTTGGCGCGGATTGACGAATCCTCGCGAATTTCTCAAAATAGGTGGGGCGCTACGCTCCGCTCCTACCCTGAAAGTCTCGGGGGGATTCGTCAAGCGGGGGCTGAGATAAAAGGGGGGTCCCAAAACGCGTTTTTCCCATGCATTTTTCCATAGGACCTTTAGACAGGGCTACAGCCCGAACGGCTGAACAGAATTACTAGAAATTTGGCAGAGAGGTAGTCCCTAGGTCAAGGAAGTGCCTTTTGTAGGTTTGGTGTAAATCTGTTCAGTAGATTCTGAGAAAATAGCCTTTAAATCAATATATATATCTGAGCCAGCTTACGGTACGCTTACCGTAAGCTTACCGTACGCGTACGGTGGCGTGCTCGAGCGCGATTCTGATTGGCTGTTACATCTAAGTAAACATTCGAATCGGTCGAAACCAGGAAGCGGCGGCCGCCATTTTCTCTCTCGCACTCTGAGGGGGGGCTGTAAACAAAGGCAAAAAACATATAAAGGGGCTGTTTAGACAGTGCCCATGCACATAGCCATGTTAGTTGAGTCCTCAAAGATCCCCTAAGGCCAAAAACGGTAAATTTTTATTTTTTGAAAATTTCGCCGATTACGCTTACCGTACGCGTACGGTGCGCTTACGCTAAAAAATGTAATAAAAAAAAAAAAACACTCTCTGTGCATGGCGTATTATTGTCATCACTTACAAATTAAATTTAACAGATCACCTATCACAAGGAAGCGCATAATATGTCCTCCATGTGCGCACGGTGCGCTACGCGCACCGCGGGCCCACCTTGCGTGTACGGCACTAACTGCGTAAAGTGGGCACGCGGTGCGCGAAGCGCACCGCGTGCTCACTGTGCGCGCACGGTGCACGAAGCGCACCGTGTGCGCACGGAACGAACTGCGTTAAGTGGGCGTGCATGCCACGAATGGCGTAAAGTAACTTAGCATTTAAAAAACCATACAAATTCACTGAAAAAACCATAGGTTTCACACACGTTATAGTTAGGAATTAGCATTTAAAAAACCTTGCAAATTCACTGAAAAAACCATAGGTTTCACACATGTTATAGTTAGCGGAAATTTTACTGATAAAAAACCAATGAAATTCCCCCGTTATAGTTAGTGCAGGCAACTATAACTCACGCGACCGCAATCTTCTGCTGATGACATATGTGTCTTTATGAAAAAAAAAATTTTGTAATATATGTATAGCTAAAAATGTATTGAAGAAGACATGGGCAAATAAGTGTCTAAATACAGTATTAGCATCAGCAGAGGATTGCGGTTGCGTGAGTTATAGTTGCCTGCACTAACTATAACGGGGGAATTTCATTGGTTTTTTATCAGTAAAATTTCCGCTAACTATAACATGTGTGAAACCTATGGTTTTTTCAGTGAATTTTATATATATAGATATATATAAAATACTGGTGGGAACCTATATATATATAGGATTCTCACCCGGTGCAAAGTATCTCAGTTACTGGTTCCCACCAGTATTTTACCGAATTATATAACAGCAAACATCACTAAGATATTCACGCAAAACATCAAAAGAAAATAACAAATCTTCTTGTTCCGTTTCTTTTTGTTGTTTTTTACTTTTCTTAAGTAGTCAAAAAAAGCCAACACGTGTTTTGTGCTTCACTGCACTTCTTCAGGGCTGTTTACAAACATAGAATAATTAAAAAAAAATTATATATATATATATATATATATATATATATATATATATATATATATATATATATATATATATATATATATATATTATCCACTGGCGGTCGCCAGTAGATAGTTATAGTTAGGACCGTGTTTCCATAGGAAATCCGCAACATTCTATTTGGAATAACTTTGGCGCCGGTCGACGAATCCTCGCGAAATTTTCAAAACTAATGGGGCGCTACGCTCCGCTCCTACCCTGAAAGTGTCGGGGGGATTCGTCAAGCGGGGGCTGAGAAAAAAGGGGGGTCCCAAAACGCGTTTTCCCCATGCATTTTTCCATAGGACCTTTAGACACAGCTACAGCCCGAACGGCTGAACAGAATTACTTGAAATTTGGCAGAGAGGTAGTCCTCAGGTCAAGGATGTGCCTTTTGTAGGTCTGGTGTAAATCTGTTCAGTAGGTCCTGAGAAAATAGCATTTAAATCAATATATATATATCTGTAAGCGCGCTCCGTGCGCTTACCGTAAGCTTACCGTACGCGTACGGTGCCGTGCGCGAGCTCAATTCTGATTGGTGGTTACATGACTGTAAACATTCGAATCGGTCGAAATCAGGAAGTGTCGGCCGCCATTTTCTGTCTCTCGCACTGAGAAACAAAGGTGGGGAATGTGAAACGGGGGCAACGAAGACAGTTGCAGACCCCCTAGTGTTTGTCAGGGGGTCCAAGAAGGACTCAAAAGTACGAAAAATGAATTTAATAATTTTAAAAAAAAATCGCGGGGTACGCGTACGGTAAGCTTTCCGTACGCGCACGGCAAAAAAAATAAAAAAATAAAAATAAAGAAGTAACAATCACATTTATTAAATAAATTAAAGGACCCACAAGGGAGGAAAAAAACCAATGTTACAGCGTAAAAAAAGGCGATGTGCGCACGGCATGGACTGCGCAATGTGGGTGCTCGGTGCGCGAAGGGCATCGAGCGCCCACAGCGCACGCACGGTGCGCGAAGCGCACCGTGCGCGCAGGGTGTGCGCATAGTGAAAAACCAGAAAAAAAAATAAAAAATAAATACATAACTTAGCATTTAAAAAACCGTACAAATTCACTTAAAAAACCATAGTTTTCACACATGTTATAGTTAGCTGTACATTTCACTCGTAAAAAACCAATGAAATTCCACGTTATAGTTAGATCAGGTAACTATAACTTGCGCGACCGCAATCCACAATGTGTAATTTCAGATGTCATCATTGATGTCATGAGTGATGTCACTGACCATGTCATGAGTGATGTACTATGTGACGTCATCAGCAGTTTATTGTGGGCGCGCAAGTTATAGTTACCTGATCTAACTATAACGTGGAATTTCATTGGTTTTTTATGAGTGAAATGTACAGCTAACTATAACATGTGTGAAACCTATGGTTTTTTAAGTGAATATATATATATATATATATATTATCTACTGGCGGTCGCCAGTAGATAGTTATAGTTACAACCTATTTTCCATAGGAAACCTCAAAATTCTATTTTGAATAACTTTGGCCCCGGTTGACGAATCCTCGCGAAATTTTCAAAACAAATGTGGCGCTCCGTTCAGCTCCTACCCTGAAAGTCTCGGGGTGATTCGTCAAGCGGGGGCCGAGAAAAAGGGGGGGTCCCAAAACGCGTTTTCCCCATGCATTTTTCCATAGGACCTTTAGTCGCAGCTACAGCCCGAACGGCTGAACAGAATTACGTGAAATTTGGCAGAGAGGTAGCCATAAGGTAAAGGAAGTGCCTTTTGAAGGTCTCGTGTAAATCTGTTCAGTATTTCCTGAGAAAATAGCATTTAAAACCATATCAATATCTATACGCGCGCACCCTTACGTGCGCAAGCGGAATTCTGATTGTTTGTTAGATGTCGGTAAACATTCGAATCGGTCTAAACCAGGAAGTGTTGGCCGCCATTTTGTCTCTCGCAGTCTGAGGGGGTGAAAAACAAAGGTGGAGAACGTGAAAAGGGGGATGGGTGGACAGTTCCTGACCCCCTAGCCTTTATCAGGGGGTCCCAGAAGGACCCATAAGGGCACAAAAAAGATTTTTTTTTTTTTTTTAAATCGCGGAGTGCGCGCATCCTGCGCGCACGGAGAAAAACTGAAAAAATTCTGCGAAGTTCGCTAAGTGCGCGCACGATGCGCGCAAGCTGAAAATTCCATTAAAAAAAAAAACATACATAAATTAGCATTTAAAAAACCTTTGAAATTCACTGAAAAAAACATAGGTTTCACACACGTTATTGTTACGAATTAGCATTTCAAAAACCTTGCAAATTCACTTAAAAAACCATAGGTTTCACACATGTTATAGTTACCAGACATTTCACTCGTAAAAAACCAATGAAATTCCCCCGTTATAGTTAGTGCAGGCAACTATAACTCACACGACCGCAATCCTCTGCTGATGACGTCAGATATTACATCACTGATGACATATGTGTCTTTCTGAAAAATAAATATTTGTAATATATGTATAGCTAAAGATTAATGGAAGAAGACATGGGTAAATAAGTGTCTAAATACAGTGATGTAATATCTGACGTCATCAGCAGAGGATTGCGGTTGCGTCAGTTATAGTTGCCTGCACTAACTATAACGGGGTAATTTCCTTGGTTTTTTACGAGTGAAATGTCCAGGTAACTATAACATGTGTGAAACCCATGTTTTTTTAAGTGAATTTGCAAGGTTTTTTAAATGCTAATTCGTAACTATAACGTGTGTGAAACCTATGGTTTTTTCAGTGAATATATATATATATATATATATTCACTGAAAAAAACATAGGTTTCACAGACGTTATAGTTAGCTGGACATTTCACTCGTAAAAAACCAATGTAATTCCCGCGTTATAGTTAGTTAAGCTAACTATAACTCGCGCACCCGCAATCCACTGCTGATGACGTCACATATAACATCACTCATGACATGGTCACTGACATCACTCATGACATCACTGATGACATCTCAAATGACATCACTGATGACATCACTGATGACATCATCCAGTGAATGTGTGTTTTTCTGAAAATTAAATATGTTTTATATATGTATATGTCAAGGTCGATGGAAGAATAAATGGGTATATAAGTGTCTAAATGGATGATTTGTTTTTTAAAAATTGATTGTGTAACTGACTGATTAAGTGTATCATAGTGAATACATGGCTTAGTGAGTAATGTTTAAATATGTAAATATCTGTATCAGTCTCTCACTTTGTGTATAAGTGGCTGCATGGGTTGGTGAGTAGCTACATGGGTGTCTATATAGGTTATTAGTTGGATTTTTGAGTATCAGTCTGAGTGTCTGCATGGTTCGGTGGGGGGTATTATGTAGTGCATAGGTGCATGAATGAGTGACTGACTGTTTGTATGTGTTGAAGACAGCATGTGTGCAGGACTGTATGGGTGGATGAGTGTGTGTATGGGTGTGTTAGTGAGTGATAGACTGTCTCAATAGTGTCTTTATGAGTAACTACATATGTTTTAAATTAGTATATGTGACTATTGGTGTATATAAGTGAGTATATGTGAGAGTGAGAGATTGAAAGAGTTCCTGTATGAATAAGTATGTGTTTCTATAAGTGATTGTTTTAAAGACTAAGTATGTGTAAGTTTCCGTAGAAGTAAGTGTGGTGGTGTGTGTATAGCTGTATATGCAAGTAAATGGATGTTTGATTCTTTATTAGCATGAGTGACTATGTGTGTGAGTAACTCTATGGATGAGTGGCATTGTGTAACAGGATGTACAGGTGTATGAGCACATATGAGTAAGTACATGTATGAGTGACTGTATAGGACTGTTGGTGAATGAGTGGATGTGTATGTGGATCTTAAAATTACTGAATAGGTTGTTGTAACTGATATTGGTAGGTCCATTGTTTTGAAAATTTTAGTCTCTATTTTTGAATGTGTGTATCAAAGGTTATATTAGGGTGAGAGGAGGTCTGCCACTCTATCACAAGGATGATGTCATCAGTGATGTCATTTGAGATGTCATCAGTGATGTCATGAGTGATGTCAGTGACCATGTCATGAGTGATGTTATATGTGACGTCATCAGCAGTGGATTGCGGGTGCGCGAGTTATAGTTAGCTTAACTAACTATAACGGGGGAATTTCATTGGTTTTTTACGAGTGAAATGTCCAGCTAACTATAACGTCTGTGAAACCTATGGTTTTTTCAGTGAATTTGCAAGGTTTTTAAAATGAAAATTCCTAACTATAACGTGTGTGAAACCCATGGTTTTTTCAGTGAATTTGTATGGTTTTTTAAATGCAAATTCTTATATTTAACATGTGTGAATTTTTTTTTTTTTTCTTTTTGCAAGGTTTTTTACTTCTTTTTTTTTTACTTTATATTCTCTTTAAACACTATGGTAAAATTTTTAAAATTCTGCAATATAAAATTTTTCACCTTTTTTTTAACCAAACAGGTAAGATATAGTAGTATAACA
Organism: Triturus cristatus; assembly: GCF_964204655.1. Lineage (NCBI taxonomy): Eukaryota > Metazoa > Chordata > Amphibia > Caudata > Salamandridae > Triturus > Triturus cristatus. Next base: position 890,289,844 of record NC_140587.1, on the reverse strand, counting down.
TAGTGAATCTTTTTTTTTTTTTTTTTACGTGCGCGTACGGTAAGCTTACCGTAAGCGCACGTGTTGCTTTACGAACGTAATATTTCTACTCTGTTTGCGTATAGTTACGCAATTTACGTAGACGTCCGTACTGCGTACGCGACGCGTAAGCGCATACGTTACACGCGCACGTTACGCGGAAGTGTTGGAGCGTGCCTGTTATGCGCATGCGCGCATGCGCGTGTCTTTTATACGCGCATGCGTACTTTTACCGTAAGCGCTCCGTAAGCGCTCCGTAAGCGTAACGTACGCGCACCGTTGGTCATGTGATCAAGAAACAGCACTTTTGATTGGTTTAAAGTACTTTCAGTTCTAGAACTCTCCTACACCACACCCATTCCCCTCATTTCTGCTTGTGATCCCTAAGGAGAAGGAGCTGAGTTGTCTTTGTGATACGATGAGAGAACAGCAGTCCTCTTCTGAGAGTGAGCCAGGTAGCAGCATCATCAGAGAGAGAAGGAGGAAACAAAAGACTTCTTTTGTATGGGAATATTTCACCTATCCAGAGGGGCAGAAAAAGGTAAATGGTCCTTTAGTCACCTGCTCACTTTGTGAGCGTGTCTTATCTAGAGGGAATCCTAGGAAGAAGTATTCCTGTGGAAATCACTCTATGGTTAGACACATTAAGGATAAACATCCCAGGACTTATGCTAGACATACTGGAGAAACATCTCCAGTAAGTCACCCAAGCACACCTGCAGATGCTCAGCCGAGTACTTCTTCGGCAGCTCAGCCGAGCACTTCCTCTGCGGTGGGAGCATCACCCTTTTCTGGTCCTCTGGATATAAACCCTCGTTTTGGGAGGGTTACAATGAGGTGCACAAGATGTCATGGCCTAATTGTTCATGCGGAGACCAGTGTTTCCCTCATAAACAATAGGATAGACCAGCACATCTGTGGTCCTTGTTAGTATTCCCATTCTTTCTTTCCTCTTTCCCTTTATGAACACAACGGTTCTTTTAAGAGCCAACCTTACTTCTTAACTTTTTAAAAAAATGTTTAATTGACTTTTTTTTTTTTTTTTTTTTTACCGTGCGCGTACGGTACGCGCATTTTTTTTTTTTTTTTTTTAAAAACCCCAAAAATTTAATCACCCTACAAGGTCCATGAGGGACTACTACAGAAATGAAAAAAACATAGACAAGAGTAGTGAAAAAAGTGAGCATTAAAGTAAATGTGTGATAATTCCTGAAATTTCACACTTACCTGACAAAGAAAATAACTAAAAGAAAAACAAGTGATTTATTTTACTTTGTGAAAAGAAGTTTATTTTTATATTTTTCCTTTCTCAATCTGTAAAAAAAGAAAAATGTATTAATATTTAACAATACTTTTTACAATACAGTGCACATATTTTCATTTTTCATTAAACATATTTTTGCCCTTTTTTTGCTGTTTTCAGAATATATTGCATTTTACTGTAAATCGTAAAAGCAATTGCATTCATCACTTAACAGCGGGCAAAAAAAAATAACAATCACAAAGATTGTTTAAAAAAGCCCATAATCTCTTCTCATTAAAACATACCGTAATATAATCCTCACGTAAAAACAATCACTAATTTCAGTAAATATTGTCCGAAAATTCTGTTGCATAGGCATATTCACCAAAATAATTTTTGTCAAAGAAGTCCACAATGCAAATTATTACCTTTCCGTACGGCCAAATGGTAATTTTTATAATAATATTTGATGACATTTCGGATGGTAATCCAATTAAATGTAAATAATGTTTTGTACAGATGTTGCAATTTCTGTCTAAAATTTTGGTTGCAGAAAAATTAAATAGGAATTTGCTAAATCAAAAGGCAAACGTTGCTTGAAAACCAACTGAGAATCATTACACAGTGTCCAGCCTTTTTCACATTTAAGAAAAACTGTGTAATGACCAGAAGTTACAATAGGCCCATCATGGAAAATTATTGCAACTGTGACAAAAGTTTTTCCAGAAATTGACAATTGCTGTCCTGTAAATTTCTTTATTAAAGTGTCCAATTTTGTTCCATCAGCTCTACAACGTTGCATCATTAAAATTACATACTGTCCATATTTCTTTAAAAATAACGTTGAAAACATGTCTGATTTACATTTAGAACATTCCATGTTGTGATTGTCATCTTTAACTAATTTACTAAAAGTCACTGATTTAGTCTCTGGCAATGTTAAATAGATAAACCTTTCTGAATCAACATTAGAGCTGCATGTGTAGAAACAGTTTTCACAACTATGTTCCCATTTATAAGACAGACCAAACATATTTTCTATTTCTACCCCTTCATCTTCAAGTACCAAAAGAATGTACATGAAGAATTCCTGTGCATCTTGCTGGACATTTTGTGAAAACTGTGTTCGTCCTAAACAAACATCTAATAGATTTCTAATTTCATTTGTACTTTCTATTTTTGCTTTATCAACACTCAGCTTCTCATAAAGAAGACTTAGCACAGAACAGAATCTTTTTTCATGATTTTCTGTTATCTGCTCAAGCAAACTTTCAAGATAAAAAACAACATTTAGCACTACATTAGCATAGCAGTTGACACCAGAGCTATTTTCAAAATGGAAACCAACAACCTGTTCAACATTGTCCTTTTTCTTTTTGCTTGCAATCACATGACTCTCTTTTTGTTTTCTCTTCTCTACATCCTCATTACAGATATTCTCAAATCTCCTTTTCCGATAAACAACACGTTTCTCCAACACAGGATACTGACCTAAATGAGGAGCATAGGTTCTTCTTAATCTCTTATACTCCTTTACACAATTTGCATCTGCACTAACTTTTGAGTCATCAAATTCTATCATGAATAAACCAGATAATGTTTTCACTCGTGACAAAGCAACATATGCCATACCTTCTTTGAACACAGTAGATCCAATGTTTACAAATGCACTATCAACAGTTAATCCTTGACACTTGTGAATAGTTACAGAATATGCTAGAGAAAATGGAAACTGCTTCCTACGTACATATAAGTCTTTCACAAGCAAAAAACGGACTGAAGAACGACAAATGTTTATTACCTCTTCAATCTGATCAAATTTTATTTTTAAATACTCAATGCCTTCTTTTTTCTGGTAGTTAACAAAACCTACAACTTTACCCATAGCTCCATTTACTAATCCTTTTTCTACATCCAAATTTCTCCTTAAAAATACTCGACAGTTCATGCAAAGATATAAATTTTTTTCTAATCCAGCTGTTTTCGAAATGTTCTTCTCTAGAGAATCCAGTTTATTTTTCAGTTCGCCTGTTAATGTAATTGTAATTCTTTCATGTTGGATTTTGTCCACTGCTTCCATTTTCTTAATCTCTTCCTTTTCCAATTTCAAAAGTTCCTCATTGAATATTGAACATTCACGTAGTGTTGGCATTAAGCAGATTACAGTATTTTTTTCTGCAATGTTCTTGTATATTTTCTCTGCAACTATTTCTTCACTTGGAAATAAATTATGTAGCAATCGACTCTGTAAAGCTTTTCTGGCATGTTCTGTGAGTAGTCCAATTCTGATATCTTTTAGAATACTTCCATATTCTTCATCGTTTGCTTGTCTCATATTGGTAGTGAGTTCTTTGTACTCAAAGAATGACCAAATATTCGCATTACCAATGCTTCCTAATGACTTCTTTGTGTCCTCATGTGTCACAGTATTAAACACTGGTTGTCCTTTAACTGGAGTGAGCTGCAGTAGATCCCCAAAAACTATAACATGTTTTCCTCCAAATAGCACGTCATAGTCTCTTTTTAGAAGTTGTTGCATTCTTCAATGCACAAAGGCAAGCATTAAGTTTGATACCATGCTTACCTCATCAATAATGAGAACTTCTCTTGAAACTTCGAAACATGCTTCGCCAGTTAGCTTGTGATATTCTATTTTGTTCTCATGCTCCACTGGTAACATTAGCAAGCGATGGAGAGTAATTCCTTTAATATTATATGCTGCTAATCCAGTTGGAGCAGTAACAACACAAGACAAAGTTGAATCAGTTTTTTGCTGTAGGTAGCTTCTGATGACTTTAATTAAGAAACTTTTCCCAGTTCAAGCTTGTCCACTCACATATAACCTAATTGGTTCAAATGCTGTGCATGTGCACTCTTTATTTTCATGTAGTAACCCGTGATCAATTTTTTTTCTGACTTCTTCATAAATTTGTCGTTGTTCTTCATTCAGTTGTTTTTCCAAATCTGGTAATTCTATTAAATCTTCCTTTGCTTGATTCATAGCCGTTTCCACTTCAGTCATGGCTATTGCAGCTTCATTTTCTACGATTGGTTGTCCTAGGGGATCTTGACTGAGCGTTCCAGAACTTTGGCTGTCTTGAGAACTGTCTCTAGCTACTTCAGCTGCAATTGTAGCTTCCTGTTCAATTTCTTCGTTTAACATTTGGACATAATTCCTGAAAATACTGCATTCAATGGTATCTTTACATGCATTAAATGAATCCTCATAGCTTTGAAATTCTCCAAGTAGTTCGTCCTCTGAACGCCATGGTTTAAACAACTGTAAAAGTGCCAAGTAGTAAAATTCCTTTTTGTCAGTAGTGTCACAACTCAGCTTCCTGTGATTAATCAAACTTCCTTTTTTTTGCTTCACTAAACATCCTTCCTCACCAATGACTTTATATTTTCCATTGTTGATGTCTTCTGTGGCTTTCCGCGAAAAAATGTAGTTCTGCAGCACTTCATAGAGACACATGTTCTCAAGATGATGACTTCTTTTTGGGTAATATGTGTCCAACATGTTTGTTTTCAAAATATCTGTACTTTCTGGGTCGTTTTCGGCCAAATATTTAATTTCTCCAACAGATTTCAGTACCCGATTTCGCATTCCTGCAAAGCCTAAACTGACCCAAAGTATTCTTCATGATTTCGAGTAAAGACTTGCAGATGATAACCTATCTGAACATTCGTAGGATCCAATTTCTCGATGCGTTAACATCTTCAAACTGAAACTGTACAGCTTCTTACTGACACTCTTCTCGTGAGAAATCTCTTCCCACATTTCCTTCAATTCCGTTTTCTCAGATTTAGTAATGTACGATGTGACATACCGAGCAACAGCAATAGAATTGTCTGCCACATACTGAATATCCATGTTTGCATTCCACATGGATAAAATGACTGGGTTGTAGTCATTTATATATTTTGACTCTTCTTTTCTTCTCAGGTTGTACGTATTTTTGGGAGATTTTCTTGTAATAGTATGTCGCACAGCTGACATAAAACTGTTGACTCTTCCTTTTGAAAGAACAGGTCTAGGAAATCCAAATCGACATTTTGTGTAGAATTTATCTTTGGTCTTGTACTTCCGTCGACAGTATTTTCCACACCTATGACTTTGGAAACGTAAAACTTGCTGTTTTATCTTTTTCTCCTCTGTGCTTTTAGGTATAGCACATGTTGCATATTGTTCAATGAAAGCTAACACTGCTTCATCAGCATCTGTTCCAAATTTTGGAGCATCCTTGATCCACAACAGCATATGAATGTGAGGAGCACCTCTTGCTTGGTACTCTTTTCTCCAAAAGAAATCCAAAACTTCTCCAAGTTGTGGATTTTTTTTGTTGCAGATAAAGGACATCATAGCCTCAAATCTATGATTGAAATATCTGCAAACATTAACCGGATCCAATGAGCACAGTTCTCCTGCTGTCTTGTATTCAATGTTTTTAATGTTTGAATTTGCCTCTCGTAGAAAATCCAGTAAATCATCCCAAGCGTATTCGGCGCAGCTTAGGGTTAGGAACCATGTTGGAGTTCCTAAATTCCGTAACATACATTTCAATTCTCCATGGCGTCTGTACCAATATTCATTCGTCCCACGCTGACAAGCCATCAGATTGATCAATTGTGATTCCAAATGATCATCTCGCTGCTGCACTTTGTTCATAAAATCCTTAGCAGACACATTATGTAGATGTGTTCCACTTTTTAAAATGTGGTTTACTGCATAAGATAGTGCAGACAAGTCAATTTCAAATAACAGATGGAACAAATAAGGAATACTTTGACGAAATCTGGGATCTTCTGCATATAATCTTGTAGTCCGATACTCAGAAGCAGGAATCTGAACTGGACGTTCATCATATCGTCCACCTTCTCCTGTAGGAAACAGCTGGGGAAAACATCGAGCTTCCAAACTCTCCTCCCATACACTCACAGGAGTTCCTTGTGCTTTTTTCATTTGAAATAGATCAATGGTGTTTGCCATTACTTCTTTTGAATGAAGAGGATGTATGCTGAAATGTTCATAAATTTCTTCTTCTTTTGACTTGTCAACTTTTTCAATTTGCCCAGTTGGTGTGTCTATGTCTCCTACTAATTCTTCTTCATCTTCATCCATATAAATGGCTTCATACCATTTATTATTCCTTTTTCAAATATAAATTTGCTCTTTGTACTTTCCGAACATCTACCAATTCCTGCCAAATTTTCTTATTCTTTGTAGGTACACCATTAACCAGAATAACTAATGGTTCAGTTTCCAAATTTTCTGTGTCAATAGTTTCCATATTTTTTTTCAAATCCAACGGCAAATAGACAACTCTTCCTTTTAAACCTCTCTGTAAATCTGAAGGAGGTAATTTGCCTGTTTTTGGCTCCATACGTACTATGGTCTGGAACGGATGAACACATTGAATGAGTATAGACTCATACGTATTTAAATCAGAAAGTTCAGCAGGAACTTCAACCAATTCTAAATTATTATGTACAGCTCTAGCTGGCATTTTATTTTCTTCCAACTTGTTGTAACAGTATTTACAAATACGATGATCTTCACCCAAATCAAAAAAATTTCAAGAAATATATATGTTGCAAAATCCTTCCACTTATAATTATCTTCTTCTTCACTTTTTTTGTAGAGATCAACATTCCTTGTTTGGATTTTGTAATGGCTTCTCCGGCAACAAATACAAGTAATATTTGCTCTTTCATTAGAGATGATAGCAAATTTTGTAATTTGATCTTCAAATTTCTTATTTATGGAGGGTTCTACATTCTCTTCCACATTTTCCTCAATAACTGTGTCATTCCCTGCACTTTCTTGTTCTGGACCAAAGTAACAAAACTGAATCTCATCAGTAACCTTCTCAACATCTGATACAGATCCACGAAACAGAGCCTTATTCAACTCATTTAACTTTAGTGCTGGACTTTTAGCAAAATACAATCTTCTTACAAATTTCCTAATTTCAGTATGATGAATTGCCAGCATCCTAAAATGGTGAAAAACACTTTGACAAACTTTCCTAGATAAACAAGCCAGAGAGTGACCTTGCAAACCAGTATTCTCTCTCACTCTGCATGGATCTAGTCCTTGAAGCACCTTAATCTTCTGTTTTACACTCTTTTTACTATATTCTCTTAAAAACTCACGTAATTTATCAATAGATTCCTGTCGCAAAGTACAAATACTACTACATTTCCAAGTATACACTGGAGCTTTAGGGCGTCTCCCCATAGCCTCATCTGCAATCACTTCTTCCTCATTTCTTGGAACCATTTTCTCCTTTTCCATTATACAACCATCCTTAACTTCATATGCTCGACCACTGGTGTCAACTGCATGCAGCAAACTATTACTTTGAAGATAACTCTCTTCATTAAAAAATGGTTCAGTACTTGAACCATGCATCCATTCTCCTAAAAACACTTTACAAAAGTTATTTCTTTTTACTACTCTTTTCTTTTTGCTTTGTGACTTCATTACATTAACTATTTTTTCTAATGTACGCATCCTGTTCAAAATTAAAATGAATAGTTTCCTTTTTAAATTTAAAGCCTTTTCTACAATGGCTTCAATATCTTTTTTTCTCTTTAAAAATGTTGCTCTTTTCTTATATTTTTTCACATCTTTTAGCAAATTGGACATCACTCTTCTCTGAAACATTTTCCTACGGATCTCTTTAAATGCTGATTTTCTTTTCAAGTTAATTATTTTAGCTTCTGCTTGTACATTACCATTTTGTAAATGTTCACTATTCTCCTGTTGTTTTCTACTTGAAACAGTTTTCCAATGGGGTATTTTTAAAAATTTTCCTTTTTTTGAATATATTCTTAAAAAATTGCTTTTTCTGCTTACCAGAAGACTTTTTCTTTTTCCCAACATGAGCATCTTCAACTAACTTGGGTCCTCCAGTTGTCTTCAAATAAACCTTTTTTTTCTGTTGTTTTCTTTGTCTTGATTTTATAGGCATTTTTTATTATCTTCTCTGCTCTGCAGCAATACCTGAAAGAAACTAAAAAAAAATACCTTTTTTGTAATTTAAATATATTACTATTTTTGTTATGATCATTTCTTTTCAAATAACACTATCTATCCCTTTCCTACAAGTGAAAAACACAAGAAAACCAACATGAATGTAATCTTTAAGATCAATTCCTGTTTGCACACAGACTCTTGGTGAAATTCTAGACAGAACACAATATTTCTTTTGCAATTCAAAAGCACACTTTTTTTTTTTTTTTGCAATTATTAATTACTCTAACAGTCTGACACATTTTCTTTATAGTTTACAGAGGCAAAAAACCGCACATGTGCAATCTGCTTTTTCCGAGCATATACATGTGTAACCTGGCATACTGACGGCACTCCTGCAAAGATAATGAACCTTGGTGATGTTGAATGCATTAGCATTTGTCAGGGGGTCCAAAAATGCCATAAAAGACTCATGCTGTGACTTTACGCAGAAAATGAAATTTGCTTGCCAATTTCAAAGCACAGTTACTACTGATTTTTCCTCCAAGCGTTAATTACTCTAACAGTCGCATACATTTTCATTACAGTTTTCTGAAACAGAAAAGAGCACATGTGCAAACAGCTTTTTGAGACCATGTACATGTGTGACCTTGGTGACTGACTACACTCCAGCAAAAGAAATCAGCCTTAGTGATGTTGATTGTATTAGCGTGACTCACTGCTTCCATGAAACACCAGTCTCTTGTGAATACTCAGCCAGATTCTACAGGATAAACTGCTGGGTGTGTGCTAACAGTCTGCTTATGCAGACTGTGTATTTTCAGTAGCCACAGACATACGCATGGTTACTTCCCAAAAGAACCAGAGAGACTCCAAATACCTCTGTGACAGCAATTCCACTATGCTCACAGCCTCATGCTGTGATTTTATGCGTAAAATGAAATTTGCTTGCCATTTTCAAAGCACACTTACTACAGTTTTCTGTGTTTTTAGGCAGAAAACGAAATTTGCATGCCAATTTCAAAACACACTTAGTACTGTTTTTTTCCTCCAAGCGTTAATTACTCTAACAGTCTGATACATTTTCATTACAGTTTTCTGAAACAGAAAAGAGCACATGTGCAAACAGCTTTTTGAGACCATGTACATGTGTGACCTTGGTGACTGACTACACTCCAGCAAAAGAAATCAGCCTTAGTGATGTTGATTGTATTAGCGTGACTCACTGCTTCCATGAAACACCAGTCTCTTGTGAATACTCAGCCAGATTCTACAGGATAAACTGCTGGGTGTGTGCTAACAGTCTGCTTATGCAGACTGTGTATTTTCAGTTGCAAGAGACATACGCATGGTTACTTCCCAAAAGAACCAGAGAGACTCCAAATACATCTGTGACAGCAATTCCACTATGCTCACAGCCTCATGCTGTGATTTAACACGTAAAATGAAATTTGCTTGCCATTTTCAAAGCACACTTACTACAGTTTTCTGTGTTTTTAGGCAGAAAATGAAATTTGCTTGCCAATTTCAAAGCACACTTAGTACTGTTTTTTTCCTCCAAGCGTTAATTACTCTAACAGTCGCATACATTTTCATTACAGTTTTCAGACACAGAAAACAGCACATGTGCAAACAGCTTTTTGAGACCATGTACATGTGTGTCCTTGGTGACTGACTACACTCCAGCAAAAGAAATCAGCCTTAGTGATGTTGAATGTATTAGCGTTACTCACTGCTACCTGAAACACCACTCACTTGTGAATACTAAGCATGATTCTACATGATAAACTGCTGGGTGTGTGCTAACAGTCTGCTTATGCAGACTGTGTATTTTCAGTAGCAAGAGACATACGCATGGTTACTTCCCAAAAGAACCAGAGAGACTCCAATTACCTCTGTGACAGCAATTCCACTATGCTCACAGCCTCATGCTGTGATTTTACGCGTAAAATGAAATTTGCTTGCCATTTTCAAAGCACACTTACTACAGTTTTCTGTTTTTTTAGGCAGAAAACGAAATTTGCATGCCAATTTCAAAGCACACTTAGTACTGTTTTTTGCCTCCTAGCGTTAATTAGTCTAACAGTCGCATACATTTTCATTACAGTTTTCAGACACAGAAAACAGCACATGTGCAAACAGCTTTTTGAGACCATGTACATGTGTGCCCTTGGTGACTGACTACACTCCAGCAAAATAAATCAGCCTTAGTGATGTTGAATGTATTAGCGTGACTCACTGCTTCCATGAAACAACAGTCTCTTGTGAATTCTCAGCCAGATTCTTCAGGATAAACTGCTGGGTGTGTGCTAACAGTCTGCTTATGCAGACTGTGTATTTTCAGTAGCAAGAGACATACGCATGGTTACTTCCCAAAAGAACCAGAGAGACTACAAATACCTCTGTGACAGCAATTCCACTATGCTCACAGCCTCATGCTGTGATTTTACGCGTAAAATGAAATTTGCTTGCCATTTTCAAAGCACACTTACTACAGTTTTCTGTGTTTTTAGGCAGAAAACGAAATTTGCATGCCAATTTCAAAGCACACTTAGTACTGTTTTTTTCCTCCAAGCGTTAATTACACTAACAGTCGAATACATTTTCATTACAGTTTTCTGAAAGAGAAAAGAGCACATGTGCAAACAGCTTTTTGAGACCATGTTCATGTGTGACCTTGGTGACTGACTACACTCCAGCAAAAGAAATCAGCCTTAGTGATGTTGAATGTATTAGTGTGACTCACTGCTTCCATGAAACACCAGTCTCTTGTGAATACTCAGCCAGATTCTACAGGATAAACTGCTGGGTGTGTGCTAACAGTCTGCTTATGCAGACTGTGTATTTTCAGTAGCAAGAGACATACGCATGGTTACTTCCCAAAAGAACCAGAGAGACTCCAAATACCTCTGTGACAGCAATTCCACTATGCTCACAGCCTCATGCTGTGATTTTATGCGTAAAATGAAATTTGCTTGCCATTTTCAAAGCACACTTACTACAGTTTTCTGTGTTTTTAGGCAGAAAATGAAATTTGCTTGCCAATTTCAAAGCACACTTAGTACTGTTTTTTTCCTCCAAGCGTTAATTACTCTAACAGTCGCATACATTTTCATTACAGTTTTCAGACACAGAAAACAGCACATGTGCAAACAGCTTTTTGAGACCATGTACATGTGTGCCCTTGGTGACTGACTACACTCCAGCAAAATAAATCAGCCTTAGTGATGTTGAATGTATTAGCGTGACTCACTGCTTCCATGAAACACCAGTCTCTTGTGAATACTCAGCCAGATTCTTCAGGATAAACTGCTGGGTGTGTGCTAACAGTCTGCTTATGCAGACTGTGTATTTTCAGTAGCAAGAGACATACGCATGGTTACTTCCCAAAAGAACCAGAGAGACTCCAAATACCTCTGTGACAGCAATTCCACTATGCTCACAGCCTCATGCTGTGATTTAACGCGTAAAATGAAATTTGCTTGCCATTTTCAAAGCACACTTACTACAGTTTTCTGTGTTTTTAGGCAGAAAACGAAATTTGCATGCCAATTTCAAAGCACACTTAGTACTGTTTTTTTCCTCCAAGCGTTAATTACTCTAACAGTCGCATACATTTTCATTACAGTTTTCTGAAACAGAAAAGAGCACATGTGCAAACAGCTTTTTGAGACCATGTTCATGTGTGACCTTGGTGACTGACTACACTCCAGCAAAAGAAATCAGCCTTAGTGATGTTGAATGTATTAGCATGACTCACTGCTTCCATGAAACACCAGTCTCTTGTGAATACTCAGCCAGATTCTACAGGATAAACTGCTGGGTGTGTGCTAACAGTCTGCTTATGCAGACTGTGTATTTTCAGTAGCAAGAGACATACGCATGGTTACTTCCCAAAAGAACCAGAGAGACTCCAAATACCTCTGTGACAGCAATTCCACTATGCTCACAGCCTCATGCTGTGATTTTACGCGTAAAATGAAATTTGCTTGCCATTTTCAAAGCACACTTACTACAGTTTTCTGTGTTTTTAGGCAGAAAACGAAATTTGCTTGCCAATTTCAAAGCACACTTAGTACTGTTTTTTTCCTCCAAGCGTTAATTACTCTAACAGTCGCATACATTTTCATTACAGTTTTCAGACACAGAAAAGAGCACATGTGCAAACAGCTTTTTGAGACCATGTTCATGTGTGACCTTGGTGACTGACTACACTCCAGGAAAATAAATCAGCCTTAGTGATGTTGAATGTATTAGCGTGACTCACTGCTTCCATGAAACACCAGTCTCTTGTGAATACTCAGCCAGATTCTTCAGGATAAACTGCTGGGTGTGTGCTAACAGTCTGCTTATGCAGACTGTGTATTTTCAGTAGCAAGAGACATACGCATGGTTACTTCCCAAAAGAACCAGAGAGACTCCAAGTACCTCTGTGACAGCAATTCCACTATGCTCACAGCCTCATGCTGTGATTTTACGCGTAAAATGAAATTTGCTTGCCATTTTCAAAGCACACTTACTACAGTTTTCTTAGTTTTTAGGCAGAAAACGAAATTTGCATGCCAATTTCAAAGCACACTTAGAACTGTTTTTTTCCTCCAAGCGTTAATTACTCTAACAGTCTGATACATTTTCATTACAGTTTTCTGAAACAGAAATGAGCACATGTGCAAACAGCTTTTTGAGACCATGTACATGTGTGACCTTGGTGACTGACTACACTCCAGCAAAATAAATCAGCCTTAGTGATGTTAAATGTATTAGCGTTACTCACTGCTACCTGAAACACCACTCACTTGTGAATACTAAGCATGATTCTACATGATAAACTGCTGGGTGTGTGCTAACAGTCTGCTTATGCAGACTGTGTATTTTCAGTTGCAAGAGACATATGCATGGTTACTTCCCAAAAGAACCAGAGAGACACAAAATACCTCTCTGACAGTAATTCCTCTTTGCTCACAGACTCATGCACAAATCACCACATACATCCCCTCTCAAACTCATAACTCTCCTTTTAAATTATTTAGTTGAGAAAAAAATGTGGCACTCAAACTGCAGACTATCAGACTCAGAATATCAGAGCTGTACACCTCTCTCCTCTGAGCAGAACCAATTAATGGCAATGTGTCCCTCTCTTTTTTCACACATATACATGTTAATTACAAATCTCAGTGCTTCCCCCTTTTTTTCAAATGAAATCACACATTTCTATTGGTTGAAAACTTCAACCCTTTTCCAAAAGTACCCTTCCCCCAACTTGACTTCTGCCTGCTACCCTAGCAACAGCTCATGGAACACTGCTGTGAGGAGTCAGGTCAGAAGTTCACCACACAATGTTTCATTTCCAAAGAGCAAGAGTGCTTGACTTTTCAAACCGAACAGCAAATCCATAGTAATGTTCTTTGGTAACACATTTTTCTGTACCAATACAAAACATGCTTCTATAAATTTACACATACAGCCTAGTTTTTAGTGTAGAATGGTGTGAAACAGCCAATGAGTTCTTTTTATTTTAAAAAAATATGTATGCCTCCATTTCCAAACTGTCTTTCATTTCATTTTGCCATTCTACTGAAAGACACCTTCAGAGTGCATCCAGATCTCCTTGAAAGATGTTCACAGTGTGGATTGTAGGTCACAGCTATGTCTTCTGGAGTGAAAAATTTGCAGAAAAAAGAGGTATGGTGAGAGACCTTGCTTTGCCAAATGTAGACATTAAATGGATTGGTCAGAGAGGGTTAAAGTGGCACCAATTAATGCCTTTGGTGAAAACCTTTCTACATCTCCCACACCCTAACCTTATTATTGTGCACTGTGGTGGAAATGACCTAGGCACTTTAACTGGTGTAGGTCTGGAAATGCTTATTAAGGACACCTTTGTGCAATTGATGTCTCTTTTTCCTCATTCTGCCTTTGTATATTCTAACATATGCCAAAGGCAAAAGTGGAACTGGTCCTACCAATTTTGTCCGCAGATTGACAAAGCAAGGAAGCACGTCAACAAATCTGTTTCTGCTTTCCTCAGAGACTATGGTATGGGTTCTATATACCACAACAACTTGCGTTACAACATGCAAGACATTTATAGAGGAGACGGTGTACATTTCAATGATGAAGGGAACAGAGTCTTCCTCTTAAACTTTAGACTCTGCATCGGTACTTACTTGTAGGTACCAAAAAACACTCAATGAACACAACGGCTCTTTTTAGAGCCCCCTAATATCTTAACACTTAAATTTGTTTTTTTCTTCTTTTTTTGTTATTTTCTACCGTACGCGTACGGTAAGCTTACCGTACGCGCACCCCGTGATTTTTTTAAAAAACATTTAAATGTATTTTTCATACTTTTATGGCCTTCTTGGACCCCCTGACAAACGCTAGGGGGTCTGCAACTCACTTCGTTGCCCCCTTTCCACGTTCTCCTCCTTTGTTTATCAGTGTGAGACACACAAAATGGAGGCCGACACTTCCTCATTTCGGCCGATTCGAATGTTTACAGTCATGTAACCACCAATCAGAATTGAGCTCGCGCATGGCAGCGTGCGCGTACGGCAAGCTTACCGTAAGCGCTCGGAGCGCGCCTATAGATATATATATTGATTCAAATGCTATTTTCTCAGCAAATACTGAACACATTTACACCAGACCTACAAAAGGCACATGCCTGACCTGAGGACTACCTCTTTGCCAAATTTCAAGTAATTCTGTTCAGCCGTTCGGGCTGTAGCTTGGACTAAAGGTCCTATGGAAAAATGCATGGGGAAAACACGTTTTGGCACCCCTCTTTTTCTCAGCCCCCGTTTGACGAACCCCCCCGAGACTTTCAGGGTAGGAGCGGAGCGGAGCGCCCCACCTATTTTGAAAATTTCGCGAGGATTTGTCAATCGGCGCCAAAGTTATTCCAAATAGAATGTTGTGGATTTCCTATGGAAACACGGTCCTAACTATAACTACCTACTGGCGACCGCCAGTAGGTAATATATATATATATGTGGTGGGAGTGTAATCACTCCAAAAAAATCGCGATATGGGACATCCCACATGGCACTCAGCTTTGACAAACCCAACCCATTAATGCTCAAGGAGTGGGCAGAGAGCAACCTCGAGGCATCTATGCGCCTGATCATCATTCTGAATAAATATTCTGAAATCGACCGTTCGGAAGAACAAAATGAAATTGACAAGATTAACCCTGAACTAGACGAATTGGAGAATAAAGACCTAGTTACCAAAGGCCATGCAGAAATCTCAGGCAGACTAAAAAAACATGAGGAAATTATCAAAACGCGCAAAGCGTTCAAGTTCGCCCGTGACAAAGCGGACTATGAGTGTGGACAAGTTTTCACGTTCGCCAGAAAATTCGACCCTATAAAGAAACAAAAGCTCAGCCAATCTATGAAGCCTTCGACATTCTCTCCCCTCACGGCCACAGCTAGAGATGATGAGGAGTCCGCCTCCACTTCTAATCTCAGCTCTGCACAGGACAGTGGCATGGATTCAGAACAGGACAGAGGGCTTTCACAACAGAGGGGACCCACTTCTCAGCAAACACAGTTTAGCAGAAGAGCTGGATTTTTTGGTCTTAGACAGATGCCAAACCCTGCGCCCCTGGCAACCGAAATCAACTAACACAGGCGCAACGTCAGAGGATGCGAAAGAAGGAAACAATACAAACGCAAGAGGGAACACCAGAAGAAGAGGCAGCTGGAGACGCAAGTGAAAGTGAATTCCAAGAATGTCATTAACCTCACTAAATGCACTCTGTCTGCCTCTGAGATACAGCTTCTCTCCCTTGGTCTTACCTACTGTTCCAAGAGCAGTTTCAACTACTGCACCACACGTATTGATATTTTCAACTTTATGCGCAAACTGAAACTTATAAAATTCTTCAAACAGAAACAAACCACCAACCCCAGTATGTCATCAACATCAGCACCGGAGCCTAGACCCAATAACCTGTTGGTGTCAGACATACCAACCGTCCGCACACTGGCTGAACTAGAAGCTTTGGATGTCCCCAACTTGACACAGCAGCTGCTCCACAATGCAGGTATTGACATCCCAACCAACACTCGCTCTCCATTCAAACCGCCGTCAATCTTCATGCCTACCATGCTCAGAGACGCCATAGAAATTTACAACAATGTGGTAATTGAGGAAATAAAGAAATTACACGATTGTACCAAAAAAGCACAACACCCATCCACCTACAGAAACAAGCAATACACGACCCTGATGAAAAAAATACAGAGCAGACATTATCATTAACAACTCAGACAAAAGTGGAAACATCATCCTATGGCCAAAACAAATGTATTTGGAGCAAGATCACAGACATCTTGATGATACCATGAGCTACAGATTATCCAACACCAGAGAGATCTCAACCAGTGGCAAAGAACTGAAAATACACCTGAACAATTACAAATCGCAAGGTATCATCACCAAGGAAGAATTCAATTTTCTCCACAAAGAGCACCCAGTGCTCCCAGTACTTTACTTTCTTCGAAAGGTTCACAAGAACACCACACCAATTCCAAGGCATCTGATCATCTCTGCCTGGAAGAGTGCATGTGAAAATGTCTCCAAATATGTGGACTATTTCCTCCAGGATCTCGTCTCCAGCTTACTGACCTACCTTAAAGACACAAGTGACTTTCTCCTTAAAATCAAGGCTACTGAATGGAATGATGAACTCGTACTCATGTCTCTCGACATCACCTCTCTGTACTCCAGCATTCGACATCCTGACGGCTTAGCCGCTTGCAAACACTTTCTTAACAAAAGGCATATCACTTGTTTCAAACACAACAAACTGATTTTGTTCCTAATTGATTGGTGTCTTACACACAATTTTTTTATGTTTGACAACAAAATATACGAGCAGCTCAGGGGTGTTGCCATGGGAGCCTGCTTTCTCCCAGCTATGCATGCTTACACATAGGACCCTGGGAAGAGCAGGTTCTTATGGTGGATCACTCAACTGCATGGAACAACAACATCAAATGCTGGCTCCGTTACATTGACGATGTTTTTGTCATCTGGCAGGGAAGCACTGCGAGTGCAGAGGAGTGCATTGCAGAGATTAACCGTAATGAGTTCAACTTGGAGTTCAATGCCAACATTAACAAACACTCAGTTGATTTTCTAGATGTTAAACTCTATGTCGCAAACAACATTCTGAACTCTACACTCCACAGGAAAGCTACTGCAGGCAATTCTACCCTCCATGCTTCTAGTTTTCAGCCCAAACACCTTATCTCGAGCATCCCCTTTGGGGAAATGCTGCACCTACGCAGAATCTGCAGCTCTAACACCGACTTAATTGCCTGCCAAAGGGATGAACACGTCAGATTCAAATTACGGGGTACCCTGACAAAATCATCGTCGCTGCCATCACTAAAGCCAGTACCTCCACTAGAGAGACCCTTCTGCTGGGCAACACTCTTACTGTCCCTGTAGAAGACAATGTGCAACCAGACCCACTCAGCGCAAGGTCCGTCAGTACCCCCCTCATCATTTCACAGAACACCGAGGAACGGGCTATAGGATGCCCTAGTAATGACCAGTCCTGAAGTCTACCCCAAGTCCAACTGGCTCACAAACATCACTGGATTTATCAAGAGCACCAGTTGCAGGGCCTACAAATTCGGTATCAACACCAGTCAGGTCATAGCCCCTTTCTGCACTGAGACACTCAAAATCAAACACAAAATCTCCTGCAGGACAGAATATGAAGTTTATGTGCTAGAGTGCAGCTGTGGCCTCAGATACGTGGGCAGCACCAAGCTGCCTGTGCACCAACATATCTTGCAACACCTCAGGGCCATAGTGAACAACGATGCCTTATACCCCGTAGCACGACACTTCAAGGAGATTCACAAAAACAATCTGAGTGATCTCAAATACTTTGTCATTGACTGCATACCACAACTCAAGCGGGGAGGCAACAGGGAAAAACTCCTAAGACTGAACTTGAGTCTAGATACATCATTGAGCTCAACACTAAGACACCAGCAGGGCTCAACATTAATGAGGATCTACACAACTTCCTATAGTTACCACAATATCTTCTGCCACACCTCCCATTGGTCATCATGTGATGTTTCTCGGGTTACAAATGTAACTGTATCTATACTTATTTTGTGCTATGTGATTTAAACCCTCACTACATGTATTGTATACACTGTTTTTGCTGTGCCTTACAGGCAACCTGCAGTTATCTGAGTTCTGCAATACCCCCTCACTTTTGCTGTGTTTTGGCACCTCAGTAAGTTTCAGCCTTCGACATACTAAGGACTATATGTCTTACTGTTGGTTGTTTTTAAATCACACCTACACAAATCACTAGACACCACCCATACCTGAAGCTACATTCTAGCTCCAATCCCCAATATGGGAGCACAACCACCGATCTCTTTGAACCTTTTACTATCACGCACACGCCCAGCGCACCGTCCCTCACTCCATCTTGCCATGCAATAGATCTAGGACCTCTGGGTGACTTTCATTCAGACAGCACTCCGCTGAGCTCTGGCAATAGCCTACTCAGGCTGACTCGCTCTCGCTTACACCGAGCCATCTGTACCACAGCTCACTGTAGGGCAGTCATTCATTTGCGCACACATACCTCCTGGAAGGTCAACTGGACTTTGCCTATTCCTCAGCAGGACACTAGGTGGCACCAATACATCACTATAGGGCCTCTCTATACACACCGTTGACATGTTTTAACACACGGACGTCTCTTCGCCGTGCTATTGAATTTGTCTATACCTGTGCTACTTTTGCACGATGTGTATTGTATTCATTTTGTGCCTTCTTAATGATATTCTTGCCTAATTATGCTACTTTACAGTTTACCTTTTGCCACGCTACAATAATAACAGTCTGTCAACCATGTTAGTCACTCCTTTGCTTTACGGTCGCTCCATATGTCTGACCACATGAATGACTCGTCGAGTTTACAGCACTCATGTCAGCCACACCATTATTGCCTTACTGTCAATGAAAATGAAAAAGTCACGTGCCAGCCCTAGACATGCATGTAACTATATATAGCCTGTCATTCACTGCAGCACGTTAAGTGAACAAGACCGCAGGCTTGCAGTCGAAATGTGTCTTCTTGCCATGCTTGCTAAATAAAGAATCATCTTCAGCACCACTATTGGAGTCTGTGCCCTTCTGTTCAACCTAGTGAGGGCTTATGGAGGGATTTTGCTTCTCATATGTATATATAAATATAAATATATATATATATATATATATATATTATCTACTGGCGGTCGCCAGTAGATAGTTATAGTTAGGACCGTGTTTCCATATGAAATCCGCAACATTCTATTTGGAATAACTTTGGCGCCGGTTGACGAATCCTCGCAAAATTTTCAAAATAGGTAGGGCGCTCCGCTCCGCTCCTACCCTGAAAGTCTTGGGGGGATTCGTCAAGCGGGGGCTGAGAAAAAAGGGGGGTCCCAAAACACGTTTTCCCCATGCAATTTTCCATAGGGACCTTTAGTCCAAGGTACAGCCCGAACGGCTGAACAGAATTACTTGAAATTTGGCAAAGAGGTAGTCCTCAGGTCAGGCATGTGCCTTTTGCATATATGGTGTCAATCTGTTCAGTAGTTCCTGAGGAAATCAAAAGTAAAATCACATACATATCTGGGCGGAGCCTAACCACACATCTCATCGTGAGATCTGATTGGCTGTCAGTTCTTCATCCAAGAAGTGTTGGCAGCCATCTTGGGACCAATATACATGATAGCACCTCATTAAAAAGCATTGCAGTTAATAGAAGGTTTTAAGACTTTAGTTACATTATAAATCATTTGTTGATGGTACCATACTAATTTTAGGAATTGTGGTGTGTTCTAAGGTGATTTTACCATGTGAAAAAGCCTTCTGCTGTGATATCACGAACCATGTTTGAGAGAAAACTATTTTCTCATACTTTTCCCACAGAGGTTTGGAAGGTGATCTATAAGCTAAACTGAGAGCATACTTTCTGTAAATTCACATTATCTTTCTCAGTCATGTAAGAATGAAGTCTGACATTCTCGGTAAAACATGTACATCCAACAAGGGCAGAGACTGTCAGTTGATTCCTTTGTGTTCTACTGCAGCTTCCCAGAGTGCTCTAAAGAACAACTAAAGCGCTAACAGTCTTACTTATGACAAAAGTATGGCACACCTGAAGCCATCTTGATTGGAATAAAATGGTAACACTTAAAACATTTAATTTACAAAGGAACAAAATGAGGGGGTTCATTTTGCCATATAAATTATGATTAGTGCTGCAGAAAGAAAAACTAGGGCACATTTTGACTTCTGAAATCCTCTTTTATTTCATAAAAACATTCTGACATGCAGACTGAAACATGCACTTTGAATACCAGCAGCAGACTTGCCTGGTGAGCAGTAGCTTTACTACAGTGATCTAATGAGCAACTAGAGTGCTAACATTCAGAATTTATGGAAAATGTGTGACACATCTGAATGCCTTCTTGATGGAATCAAAGTCAAAAACTGAAAGTATTTCCTACTGAGGAGACTGCAGTAAATGAGGAAATTAGGAAACTTCATAACAAATAAATCTCCCAAGATGGCCACCAGAGACAAAAGAGCCCAAATGTAGCCCAAATATCACCCAGATGTAGCCCAAGTATAGCCCAATGACAGAATGTCCCAGAGTGTTCTTAAGAACAACTAGAGCGCTTACTGTCTTACTTATGACAAAAGTATGGCACACCTGAAGCCAACTTGATTGGAATAAACTGGTAACAGTTAAAACATTTAATTTAAAAAGGAACACAATGAGGGGGTTCATTTTGCCATAGACATTATGATTAGTGCTGAAGAAAGAAAAATTAGGGCACATTTTGAGTGACTTCTCAAATCCTCTTCTATTTCATTAAAAAATTCTGATATGCAGACTGAAACATGCACTTCTAATACTAGCAGCAGACTTCCATGGTGAGCAGTAGCTTTACTACAGTGATCTAATGAGCAACTAGGGATCACTGACATAATATCGATTACCAAAATATCGACTACTTAAAATATCGTTGCTAAATTATCGACTACAATATTATCGACTCACCATACTTATTAAACAAAATACAAAAATATCGAGTACACAATATCGTCTTAACAAAATATCGTATATCATTATATCGAAGTTAAAAATATCGTTAACAAAATTATCGTCTACTCTTAAATGACAAAGTAAATGACAAAATTATCGAAACCAGAAATATAGACAACCAAAATATAGAATATTTCACAATATCGACTATCTAAAAAACTATGAAGAAAATATACTTTAAGCACAACACATACATTAACATTGCAATACATAATAAAACACGTAAATAACATTAAAATTTTCGTTCAAACACATACATTTAAAAATAAACATTCCATAAACAATATGAATACATTTCACTACATAAATAATTTTATAATTATTATACATGCATTAAACCACATTTAAAAATATCTTTAAAGCATTTAATACTACAAATAAACAATGACTTACTACTAATAAGTTGCTAATTAGCGTTTCCCTTACAAGGAAACAAACAGCCAGAAAAGAAAAAAAAATTTAAGGTGGACCAATGACATGCTCACATTTCAAATTAAACCAATGAAATGAAGCAACTAATTAATTGCACACTATAAAAACACTACATTTCAACATCTCTTTCACACTACAAACTGAAAAGAAGAAATAAGACGAAACTCTACTCAACTGTTTCCTGAAAGAAGAATTACAGTCCAAAACAAAATTTAACAACTACAGAAAGTAAGTTAAACTCTGTTTATAAAGCAACTAATCTAGAATGCTACAGCTGAAACTATTTCTATAAATGAATGTACTACACTTCATTTAATTACATTCATTTCGCCTCTATAGATACCTTCTAAAAAGACAGAAATATTTTGGACATACCCACAACTCTAATATTAATCAATGTAAGTATTGTTTTACTTTTTCCTACCCACCTACAACTATTAAATAAAAAAATAATTCTAAAAAATATTTATTCCTTATTTGTCTCCTCTACAGAAAACCACTGAACCATCCAAAACTACCTTCTACGCAATCACCTACTGGACCAAAGAAATAAGTAAGTATATAAACCTCATAAATTAAACAGCCTAAAATACGCAGCCAGAATGTTACTTTCCCCTTAAAACAGTAGCACATCTATCCAACTATTAACAAATTTTTTTCTCTTATCAACAGAAAATCTATCTCCAAGATTAAACTGAAAGCTTGAAGTCAGCTAATTAACATCTTTCAACACCTCAAATTATACATTGTAAGTATATTCACTAAAATGTAAATATATTTAAAATATAGATAACATTGTTTATATTTACAAAATATGTTTTCATCTCCCCTAGCATAATACAGAACAACATGACTGAAGGTGCTGAATTTATAACGTCTCAAAAAAATAAAATGTTGCTATGTTATATGGGTTATGTATATACACAAGAAAAGCAAAGTGGTCTGAAAATGTTTTGGAAATGTAGCAAATACTACTCAAACAAATGCTATGGTAGAGCTATTACAAAAGAAACCACTGTTCTTTCTGTAAAAGAACATAATCACCCCCCCAATATTACAGAGATAGAAGTTAGAAATGCTCTTGAAAACATTAAAGAAGCAAGTACTAGCACTGATAAACCCACCACCCAAATACTCAAAGAACAATTAATAAAAATACCACACCATGCATCAGCACAATTACCCCCAATTGATTGTTTAAAAAGAACTATAGCTAGACAAAAAAAACTAACTACCAAAACTTTACCTACCCCTAAAACATTTGATACAGTAATCATTCCCCCAGAATTAAGCATAACTCACACTAATGAACCATTTATTTTTTTTGACAACAAATCTCCTGAGAAAAGAATAATTATGTTTGCTACTGCAAACAATTTAGTGAAATTACAACAATGTGACACTTGGATGATGGATGGAACTTTTAAAGTTTGTCCAAAACCATTTTACCAGCTGTACACAGTGCATGGATTGTACCAACATTCTAACATTCCATTCATCTATGCCCTCTTACCAAATAAACAGCAAACAACATACATAGAAATATTAACCAAAATTAAAGAAGAAACCAATAATTATTTCCCACAAAAAATAATTATTGATTTCGAATTAGCCATGATCAATTCAATACTAAAAAATTATCCACACACAGCAATCCAAGGTTGCTATTATCATTTTAACCAGAGTCTATGGAGACATCTGCAAAAGTCCACCCTAAGTGTACAATATGCTACAGATAGTACTTTTGCCTACCAGGTTAAAAAACTAATAGCACTAGCATACGTACCTGTAACAGATGTAGCAGAACACTATAATATTCTAATAGAAAGTCCCTATTACAAAAAGAACGAAGACAAATTAAGCCAACTCCTAGACTACTTTGAGGACACCTGGGTGGGAAGATTACATCGATCAGGACATAGAAGACAACCAAAGTTCCACATTCCTTGGTGGAATGTATACCTGAGTACCTTAAATAAACAATCCAAAACAAACAATAGTGTTGAAGGATGGCATAATGCCTTCCAAGCAACTACAAGCAGAGGGAAACCTACCCTACAAAAACTCCTGGAATCTCTACAAAAAGAACAAAGCTACCAAGAATTACGGATGCAACAATCTGTTACTCAAATAGGTCCTAAATTAACTAAACAAACCAAACAAATGTTTGATCTACTACAAAGTCAAGTAAACCTATACCCATCAACAAGTGGCCTAGACTACCTATCACTAATAGCCAAAAGCATTTTATAATTAACATACACACAGCTAATAAATGAAATAGGTCAATACAATAAACAATTGCAATCATATATTAATACTATATTTTCCTAAATAATATATAATTGTCAGATACATTTCATTTTCATATAGAAAATATATCTGTACAATTAAATATTATTTCTGTAAATATAATATATATAACAATAAACTATAATAAGATTTCCCACCCAAATTATAACAAAATATAACTTACCATTGATGTAGCCATACAAGATGAATTCCACCAAGTAATACTCCTTCCATTTCTATGTCAATCCATAGTAATAATTAAAAATTTGCCGCACCAAAAATGAAAATATCAACACATCCAATGTAAATCCATCCTCGACAAATCCAAAAACGTGAAACCCTCAAAAACCCGAAAAATAGGTCAAAATAGTAACAAACGCTCCTGGAAATCCCGGCGAAAAAAACAGTGTGATAACTTTATTAGTTTCATTAAGTAAAACACACTGTAAAAAAAAAAAAAAATAACGTCTCTCTTTCCATCATAATATCCAAACCCTCAAAAACCCGAAAAGAAGTGAAAAATCAAAATAAACGCTCCATGAAATCCCGTAAAAAGTTAAAAAGTGTGTTAACATTATTACTTAAATCAAGTAACACACACTTTAAAAAAAAAAAACGCGTCTTGGTCTTCGAAAAAACATCGATCAACATTTACCTGAAAAACAGAACAAAACATACCCACCCACACAATCACACCCAAATACATTTAATAAATACAATTACATCATTTCAAAACAACACATATTTAATCACAATATTTACTTCGAAAACTACGTCACAACCAGTAAACAACCAGACGTAACTAAATCATTACTAACACGTCAAAAACACCCAAAACATTTTAATTTATCTATCAATACACTATAAACATCCTAACTACCCTAAACATAAGTATTTAATAACACTTAATACTTAAAACACCCCTTACCTTGCTCAACGCGACGCAGCTTCCAACCGCGAGCTTCCTCAGTCCAAAATGACCCAAAATAACATGAAGCGGTTACAAAATAATCCCATTCAAATAAAAGTCCCTAATTAAATCAGTGTAAATACATTAAAACATTATAATCATATATAAATATAACATAAATGTATCTAAATTTTTTGAAAATTATTTTGTAATAAACAATACCTTAAAAAATTATATTCATAATAATTATAAATACATTATTATTATGATTATAATACAGTATTTTTTTTTCACAACTGTACAAACTATAATAAAAAATTTTTATTATTTAAAAATTATTTACAAAATGTACATGTTGCAAAACAATTTATTTCATATAATTATAAAATATAAAAATTAATAATATTAACATTTCCTACAATAATATTATTAATCATCATTAAAAATACATAGCATAAAAATATACTTTTTGTCATGTACTAATTATGTACAACAACCAAAAAAAAATGAAACAATATTCTTCAGAAATTAAATATGCAATGATTTTTTTTATGTATATAGCCAACAAAAACATTATGATATGAATACTGTAAAAATATGTTTATTTGCAAACAATGTTAAAAAGTAATAAATGTTATGTATGTTTTTTTGTAATTATCAATACTTCTGTTATAAAATGTGATAATATCAATACATTTTATTTTCCTTAAAACATTGCAAAAAGACACAAATTAATGCATATTTGCTGTATGTCTCCTAATGTATACTCCATTCTGTAAATAAAAAAAAAAGAATCTGTCTACTTTCTTCAACAAAAATAAAGCTTATCTAAAAATATAAAATGTGTAATTGGATTTCATAATTTATAACTCTCACATATATAATGTAGCTAATTTAATTATTTAAAAATGTAAATAATCACATTTTTTTCCAACATTTAATCCAAAAACATACTTCATTAACACAATACATATACATTCAGCACACTAACCCTATACAAATTACTATTCCCATTTCACCTACATTAAAGTTAGGAAAACTGCTGGACACTAACCCTATATAATTTACTATTCCCACTCCAGTTAACATAAAGTCAGGAAAGGTGCTGGACAGTAACCCTATATCATTTACTATTCCCACTCCAGTTAACATAAAGTCAAGGAAGGTGCTGGACAGTAAACCTATATAATTTACTATTCCCACTCCAGTTAACATAAACTCAGGAAAGGTGCTGGACAGTAACCATATATAATTTACTATTCCCACTCCAGTTAACATAAAGTCAAGGAAGGTGCTATATAGTAACCCTATATAATTTAATATTCCCACTCCAGTTAACATTAAGTCAGGAAAGGTGCTGGACAGTAACCCTATATAATTTACTATTCCCACTCCAGTTAACATAAAGTCAGGAAAGGTGCTGGACAGTAACCCTATATCATTTACTATTCCCACTCCAGTTAACATAAAGTCAAGGAAGGTGCTGGACAGTAACCCTATATAATTTACTATTCCCACTCCAGTTAACAAAAACTCAAGGAAGGTGCTGGACAGTAACCCTATATAATTAACTATTCCCACTCCAGTTAACATAAATTCAGAGAAAATGCTTGACAGTAACCCTATATAATTTACTATTCCCACTCCAGTTAACATAAATTCTGAGAAGGTGGTGGACAGTAACCCTATATAATTTACTATTCCCACTCCAGTTAACATAAAGTCAGAGAAGATGCTGGACACTAACCCTATATAATTTACTATTCCCACTCCAGTTAACATAAACTCAGGAAAGGTGCTGGCCAGTAACCCTATATAATTTACTATTCCCACTCCAGTTAACATAAAGTCAAGGAAGGTGCTGGACAGTAAACCTATATAATTTACTATTCCCACTCCAGTTAACATAAACTCAGGAAAGGTGCTGGACAGTAACCATATATAATTTACTATTCCCACTCCAGTTAACATAAAGTCAAGGAAGGTGCTATATAGTAACCCTATATAATTTAATATTCCCACTCCAGTTAACATTAAGTCAGGAAAGGTGCTGGACAGTAACCCTATATAATTTACTATTCCCACTCCAATTAACATAAACTCAAGAAAGGTGCTGGACAGTAACCCTATATAATTTACTATTCCCACTCCAGTTAACATAAACTCAGGGAAGGTGCTGGACACTAACCCAATTAAATTTAATATTCCTGCTCCAGAAAGATCAAACTGAGACAAGGTGCTGGTTATAACATCACTTAAAATATTAATAATCTACATTTATTAACTATGAGATATCATTTAAAAACTATTAAATTTAACAATACTATAGTTACAATACCCACCCCTATCCCATATTAACCCTAATTCCAAAATAAATATGTACAATATGTTTTCAATATAAATTGCAAATATACAATTATTTAATTATATTTTTTAAATAAAATTTTAGAATTCACAATATTTACTAATAAATTGAATTTTTTTATGATCTATGTTTACAATATTATTTAAAAAAATTACACCCCACCCTTCTCCCCTAATATACCCACATCCCACCCATAAATACAACATAAATATTGAAATTATAATTTCCAATGTAAATTATATAATTAGATTTTGACATTAAATGTTCACAAATTTGACTTATTCCAAATTAAATATTTATTTATTAATCTATACTTTTGTAATAATTATTAAAATACAATCCACACCCTTACACCCTAATAACCCAAATTCCCAACCATGAAACAAAAAAATAATTTAGAAATTAATTTGAATTTTTTTTTAAAACATTGTCAAAATTACATTTAAATTTTAACATTTCTAATTCTTTAGTATTAATATTTATAACTTATTATCCAATTTTACAGTAATCTTTTTAATACACTCCCCACCCTTATACACTAATAACCCTACATCCCACTCATAAAACAAAATTTAAATTTCATTATAATTTCAAATTATATAATTTCGAATTTTTATTGAAATTTTGAAATTTCGAAATCTTGATTATTAAATATTTTTACATTATTATCTGATTTTACAATAACATTTTTAAAACACTCCCCACCCTTATCCCCTAATAACCCAACATCCCGCTCCTAAAAAATATATATAATTTCTTTATTATTTTCTAAATTATAAATATTTAATTTTGAAATTTCATTACAATTTAATATTCATAATTATTTATTATTTAATATTTTTAAATTATTATCTGATTTTACACTAATATTTTTAAAACACTCCCCACCCTTATCCCCTAATAACCCAACATCCCGCTCCTAAAAAATATATATAATTTCTTGATAATTTTCTAAATTATAAATATTTAATTTACAAATTTCATTACAATTTACTATTCATAATTATTTATTATTTAATATTTTTAAATTATTATCTGATTTTACACTAATATTTTTAAAACACTCCCCACCCTTATCCCCTAATAACCCAACATCCCGCTCCTAAAACATATCATACTATAAATTACTTAACACTATTAATTATATTTTAAACTTTAATGAAGTATTTATACATATAATTAAACAATTTACTTATTAAATATACACTAAATACACATTTTAAACAATATATATATTATATTTCGATATTTCTAACAAAACTATTCAATCGATATTATCTTCAGACGATATTACTACATCGATATTTCATACTTCGATATTTTACTAAACACAAAAAAACGATATTACTTACCTCGATATTCTACACTTCGATATTAATGTTATCTCGATATTTTAACTTCGATATTCTTGTTGTTCGATATTATTTTTTCGATATTATGTCTATTTACCAGCAACTAGAGTGCTAACATTCAGAATTTATGGCAAATGTGTGACATATCTGAATACCTTCTTGATGGAATCAAAGTAAAAAACTGAAAGCATTTCCTACTGAGGAGACTGCAGTAAATGAGGAAATTAGGAAACTTCATAACAAATAAATCTCCTAAAATGGCCACCAGAGACAAAAGAGCCCAAATGTAGCCCAAATATCACCCAAATGTAGCCCAATGACAGAAGTGTGCAAAACACTTATTTTTTGTGTATTTGCAGTTTTATATAGTGCAGACTTGTCAGGTATTGGAGTGCTTTACATGAACATTGGTTACATCACACAAGATCAAATTCATTTTGGTTGTAGACATGGGGAGATTAAGTGATTTGACCAGAATCACAGAATGTTGAGCTGAAGCAGAAACTCCAACCTGGTTCCCCAGTTGCAAAGTCTGCAGCTCTGGAAGTAACACCACACCCTCTCCCCTTGGATGCAACATTTAATCAAGTGGTCAACTGGATAAAAAAACTAAGATTACAAATAATTAAAAAGTTCTTTGTCGCTATTTGAAAACTCAGAAAATATGTCCTCATTTTAGTTTTTTAGAGCACTAACCATAATTTTGATGCAAATAAGACCCTCTCATATATGTAATTTCCAAAGGAAATGCTCTAGGCATTACAGTTTTGATTACATCAAGATGACGTCAGGCATTCCACACTTTTGTAATAAATATAGAATGTTAGCAATCTAGTTGTTCATTGGGATACTGTTGAGAGGCAGAGGCGAGGGGCACGGACTCGGAAAGGCAGGTAGGAAAGTGCAGAGGCAACAATTTGACCACACTAGGCAGGCAGGAAGGGCAGTGACAGCACAACAGACTATGGAGGGCAGTGGAAAGGGGGGCAGGGGCAACAAACCAACAATACAGGACTGGCAAGAGAGGCTGTGGCAATATAATAGACCATTGTGGGCAGAAGGAAGAGGCAGTGGTCATACAACCATACATGCCAACAGACCCGTTTCAGCCAGGAAACGTCCAATGTTTTTAAGCTCAAATGGGCTTTACTTGATCTGTTTCCTGTCTACAATCTTCTCTTTTTCAATGTAACTCAAAGGGGAAAATCAATACCCCAGTTTTATTTCAAAATCTCCCTCTTACCAAGTTCAAAATGTTCGCAAGTATGGTACATTGGATCATGGTAGGCAGGAGGAATTGGGGTAGGGACATGGACTCGGATAACAGAGGACAGGAGGGACATTGAGAGGTGCACCAAACTGACCCTACAGGGCAGGCATCAGGGTTTGCAGCAGCACAATACACCACACAGGGCATGCGGGACGGGAGTGCAGCACAACAATCCATAGAAAGCAATAGGGAGGGGACAGGACCATGCACATGGACAACAGACAACAGAGGGGAAAGAGGCAATGGTAGCTAGCTGACCATAATGGACAGACAGGAGAGAAAGCTGCAGCATAACAGACCATAAAGGGCAGGAGGGACGGATCAGGGGCATTACAATGGAACCAACAAGCCAGGAGGGAGGGAATAGGGGTCTGCACATGGAAACAGAGGGCTGGGGGCAAGGGGGCAGGGCAGGAGCAGCAAGATGACCATGGAGGTCAGGCAGGATGGGCACTAGAAACAAGACACACCATGGAGAGCAACAGTGAGACTATGATGGCATACACACAGACCATGGAGGGAAGGTGGGAGGGGGTCAGGAGCAGCTAGCTGACCACACGGGGAAGGTGGGAGGGGCCATGGCAGCACAGAAGACCATGCATGGCAAGCGGGAGGGTTAGTGGCAGCACAATGGCTATGATGGGCAAGAAGGAGGGTGCAGGGGCATGCACAAAGGACCATGGAGGATAGAAGGGAGGGTCAGGACCTGGGCACAGACAAGAAAGTTCAGGGGAAGGGGCCTCACAACAGACCACGCGGGGCAGGCAGGAGGAACAGTTGCAGCACAACAGACCAGGGAGGGCAGAAGGGTGTGGCAGTAAAATGGACCATGGAGGACAGGAGGAAGGGGATAGGGGCATGGCATGTGGACAGGCAGGGTGGAGGTGGCAGGGACAGGTTACAGTCATCTGACAATGCTAGGCAGCTGGTAGGGGAGTGGCAGCTCAACAGAACACTCAGAGTAGATAGGAGTGGCAGGTCCATGGAACATGGTGGTCAAAAAGGATGGAGCAGGGGCATGCACAAAGACATTGGAGGGCAGGGGGAAGGAGAATAGGGGCAGCAAGCAAAGCACAGAGGCTAAGCAGGAGGTCAATGATGGGCCATAGAATTGGGCAATGGAGGGCAGGATGAGTGGACTGGTACATCATGCTAAATGCAGGGAAGTGGCAGCACATCAGACCGTGCATGGCAGGAGGGAGGAGGCTAGTCCATGGATTCAGACAACAGAGGATAGGGAGGAGGTGGA
Source organism: Triturus cristatus (assembly GCF_964204655.1). Classification (NCBI taxonomy): domain Eukaryota; kingdom Metazoa; phylum Chordata; class Amphibia; order Caudata; family Salamandridae; genus Triturus; species Triturus cristatus. The sequence continues at coordinate 890,258,584 of NC_140587.1, read as the reverse complement.
TGGGGCAGCAAGCTAACTGTTCATAGAAGGTGGGTATTAGGAACTTTATTGTTTTTAAAATGTGTGTCTGTGCGAACTACTTAAAATATGAACAAGTATGCAGCATAATCTCACTTTTATTCAGGAAGAAGAGGACGTTTGGGACTGTGACTCCGGGCTCACTTGGCAGAAACATCCCCTGACCCTCCACCCCCATCGCAAAATGTAATGCCTGTGAAAAGGGTAGGTGGACGCAGTGTTATATAGAACATAGTCCTGAGAGCACGATTGAAAATGAAAACTAGATATAGTATATGGTATAAACTATGCACCAAAAAGTGTGATATAAGATGAACCGGGCGTGAAATATAATATGCAAAACATTGTGCGCAATGACAGATTCATTGGAGAGCGTGAGATAGCACAGGCACTAGCGCTTGCTATGTGATATGCACCTTGGAGTGTAATATGCACACGGCAGTGTTGTGTAACCTAAGTAGTCTCTAAAGTTGTAATATAAAATATGTGCTGGGTAGTGTAACATTGCATATGCACTGTGACAAAGATATGGATCCCAGATTGTAATATGTATGGCATAGCGCTGTGCTTTATAACATAGGCATCGAGGAAGGCACGTTAGATGGGGCAATATAACCCGTGCGAAGGCAAGTGTGGCATGACATATTCACGGGGTGGTGTTACAGTGCACATGGGCTAGAGAGTGTCATAGCATACGCACTAGCTGGTGGAATACAACACAGAGGTGTGTGGCACTCGGCGGGCACTGGTGGGTGTAACACAGCATTGGGCTCAGCCAGGAGCACGCTGTGACTCTCAAGTGAGGTTTGTCTCCTTTCCAGAGAGTAAAATAAAAAGTATTACACATCCGGCGGCGGATGTGTGTTTTATTAACCGTGAGGGGGTTTCTTGCATAGTTTGGTCGAATTTATGTCGAATCCCCTTTGAATGGCTTGGTGTGCATGTGTATTAAATGTGCCCGTCAATTGCTACCCATGTTTGTATAAATAAACGACAAGGGTGTCTACTTGGAGAGTTCCCACCAGCGGGGGCGCCGGGATTAGGCACGGTAGGGTGTCAGACATGTCAGAGCTTCTCTAGCGGTGTGAATACATTCTACGTGGATTCATTGTGTGCATAGTCGCCTTTTAATGAATATCACGGAAATCGTCATGGTGATAGGTACATACGGTTTGTCCAGCATGTCCTAGGTGTTTCTATAAATATATATATATTTTTTTAAATAAAAAACAAAGGCCGGCCCCGGGGGATGGGGTCCCCGGGGCCATAAGTGGCCTGAGGAGGGGGGCAACACAGCCCCCCTCCTAAAGAATAAAAAAAATTATAAAAAGGCCATGACCTGGGGGTTGGGGTCCCCAGGGCCGATTAAGGCATTGGGAGGGCCAAACTAATTTTTTTTCAACAAAAAAAATTAGGGTGCAGGCCCTGGGGGATGGTGTCCCCAGGGCTAATAAATTAGAAAAAGAAAGGGGGCCACACAGCCCTCCTTCTTAAAAATAAATAAATAAAAGACCGGCATCGTGCCGGAGGCCACGCCCCCTCCTTGCAGCACTCTGCAAACGCGCCCCCTGGCCAGTTGTAAGTTGAGGAATTAATTGCCCTTCAATACTGAGGGTCCCTGAGGGCCAACTAGCCCAACAGGTATCTCCAGTATGCGCCAGGGAGCTGTGTTGCAGACAGGTGTTCTGAGGCCACGCCCCTTTTTACACCTCCATGCAACGCAGCTCTGTGGCGCTTACTGAAGGTACCTAGTGGGCTAGTTTGACCCTAGGGACCCTTAGGATTCAAGGGGACTTAATCTCTCAACTCAGAACGCCCACAGGCCCTGTGGCGCGTTTTTAAGTTGGGGAAATAATTCCCTTTCAATCCTGAGGGACCCTGGGGTCCAACTAGCCCACCAGGTGCTTCCAGTAAGCACCACTGCTCTGCGTTACAGAGAGGTGGTGCAGGCCGTGCCACTTGTTACACCTCTCTGCAACGCAGCTCTGTGGCGCTTACTGGAGGTACCTAGTGGTCTAGTTGGACCCTAGGGACCCTCAGGATTCAAGGGGACTTAATCTCCCAACTAAAAACGGCTACAGGGAGTGTTTACACAGTGGGGAAGGGAGGGGACGGGGCATGAGGTGACGTGTTCAAACACGCCCTGTGGTGCGTTTGAAGAGGTAGTTTTAATCCCCTGCCCTATTATATATATGAGTGATGTCACTGACCATGTCATGAGTGATGTAATATGTGACGTCATCAGCAGTGCATTACGGGCGCGTGAGTTATAGTTAGCTGAAATAACTATAACGGGGGAATTTCTATGGTTTTGTACGAGTGAAAAGTCCAGCTAACTATAACGCCCCTGAAACCTATGGTTTTCAGTGAATATATATATATATAAATATATATATATATATATATATATATATATATATATATATATATATATATATATATATATATATTTTTTTTGTCCAAAGCATCCTCGAATGAAAGCGCACTCAATATCAGCTACATTTCAAGGCAGAACTGCATTTATTCATGTACAAGGTGAGTACTATAGCCTTACGCGTTTCGGGGCTCCAGTCCCCTTGATCACAGGCAAGTGGACATGAAATGGGGCAGATTATTTGAGCAAGCATCTCCAGCACGTGACTTTTTAAACCTCTTCAATTGGCCACATTAAATTACCACATCTGAGATGCTGCTAGTTGTTGTCCCCGATATATCTGAGTCTGTCGGGGACAACAACTAGCAGCATCTCAGATGTGGAAATTTCTTCAAAGCCAGCAACTTTTTTAGACGAGTTCCGGGTGCTGAGAACACGTCGACAAAAAGAACAGTCGCAATCAACACCCCAAGGAGTGAGAGGACAGAGTTGGGGGAGAGGAAGAACAAGAGGCAGACCCGCTCAAAGAAAAAAAACACTCAAAAGAAAACAGAAGAGTATCAAACAGAGAGCCAGTGGGAACCAGACGTGGAGTCCAAACCAGAGACAAATAAACATGGATGAATCAATGGTAAATCAAACAATTATTAATTTATCATCAAGAACATTGACTCATAAAGAAAAGACTACTTTATGCTTAGGACTGACCTTTTGTCCAACCGAGTTGTTTAATTACACTAATACGAGGGTTGATATTTTCAAATTTATTCGTAAATTGAAGTTGAAAAAATGGCATTTCTTATTTAACAACAAACAAACTTCAAATGTGACAAATATATCTGATGAAGCCAGCGATTTTTCCAATTTAACTGTAGGCGATGCAATTGTACTAGAAACTGTGTATGATTTGGGGGGTGTAACAAACAATGATGATGATGGTACACACTCACAATCTATAAGCACTGACAGAGCAGCTTGTACCCCGTTTAAGCCCAAATCTATCTTTTGTCCAGTACTCCCACATGACTCATTAGATACTTTCCATGATGTTGTTAACAAAGAGCTGAACAAATACAAGTACAAAATGACACAAACTAGGAATGTAAGATTCAATTTAACTAAACAACAAAGGGATTTCATTAACTCCCTGGCTAAAGATACCAGTGTCATCATTAGACCATCAGATAAGGGAGGTAATATTGTACTCTGGGGAAGACAACTATACATTGAAGAAGCACATAAACAACTTAGCGATAGAAATTTCTATGTTTCTAGTACTTTACAGAGTATAATTTGAGCATAACCAACACATGGGAAAAGCTGTCTCTCTGGCAAGAAACTGGGTTACTCACATGGCCAGAATTTTGTTTTCTCAAAAAGGATTACCCGAAACTCCCCATAATATACTTATTGCCTAAAATTCATAAAAATGCAACGAAACCACCAGGGAGACCTATCGTTTCATCAATAGGTAGTGTCAATGAGAACATTTCCAAATACATAGATCATTTCTTGAGGGATTATGTCACATGCCTCCCCTCATATACGAGGGACACGAAAGACTTCCTCAACAAAATTGAAGATGTCAACTGGGCTAATGGGTATCTCCTCATTACGATGGACGTAAGTTCACTATACACGATCATCAATCATGACCAGGGTATAGAGGCTTGTTTACATTTCTTGAAGAAACGTGACATAAGATATCTTGAACATACACATATGATTATTGATATGCTGAAAATGTGCCTAAGTAATAACATCTTTATGTTTGATGGTGATCTTTTCAAACAAGTACGCGGGACCGCGATGGGTTCGTGCTTTGCGCCGAGCTTTGCTAATTTGTTCTTAGGCAAATAGGAGGAGGAGATTCGCAGGGATGAGAATCTACAGTCTGGTTTCAATTCAGTTGTGGCTTGGATAAGGTACATCGATGATTTGTTTGTTATCTGGAGGGGCACGGAACCTGAGGCACAGGCCTTTATTAATAAACTCAATATGAATTCATACAACATCACACTCACTGCAAACATCAACAGAGAAAAATTGGAATTCCTTGACACAATGGTTATGGTAGAACAGGACAAACTAGTCACCAGTTTGCACAGGAAAGAAACAGCTGGCAACAGTCTCCTCCATGCCCGCAGTGCTCATCCGGAAGCTCTCAAGTGGAGTATCCCATTTGGAGAGTTATTGAGAGCAAGGAGGAACTGTAGTACGGATGCCATGTACGAATGTGAACAAGAAAAGATGCTTATCAGGTTCAGAGAACGAGGGTATCCAGAATGGGCTCTTAGCAGAGCTGTAAATAAAATAAAAGAGACCACTAGATCAAGCACCCTTGAAACTAAACAACCTATATCCAGCGAAGAACCAGTGACTAGAGTAATCACCACTTTTAACCAGGAATCTGAAAAAATCAAGAAAATACTGGTAGACAACTGGAAAATTTTAAAAACTGACAATGTAATTGGTTCCAGTATAGGAGATAGACCCCTCATAACTTATCGGAGAGGAAGGAGTCTTAAAGATATCCTGGTAAAAGGCGACATCTCTGAAATCCCCAATAGAAACAACTACAACCTTAAAGGTTTCTATCCCTGTGGTCACTGTAGGGCTTGTAAATCTAGCCACATGGTGCAGTATTTTGAGATTCCAGGTAGGAATCAAAATGGAAAGATTGAACAATTCCTAACTTGTAGTACCAATTTTGTGGTATACATCTTAGAATGCCTGTGCCAACTAAGGTATGTCGGCAGTACGACTTGTATGGTTAAGAAAAGAGTTCAGGAGCACCTACGGGCCATTACCAACAAAGATTTACATTACCCGATTGCCGGTCACTTCCAGGAGAAACACCAATCTAATAATTCTCTGTTGAGATTTTTTGCCATTGAACAAATTAACATAAACAAAAGGGGCGGAAATAGAGAGCTAGCGCTTAGGAAAAAAGAATCAAAATGGATTATAGAACTGGAAACTAGATTTCCAGGAGGGCATAATCTTGACGAGGAACTAGCAAGTCATTTGCATGATGATTAGTTCTTGTACATATTGAATGCTGTGATTATATCTTAGAACTGTATTGTAAATATTGTGTTTTTAACTGTGTGCTCTGTTTTTGTTGTTGTTTTAGGAGGAAAGGAAGGGACCCTTCAATGGCACTGGTGGGCATAGAGTTCACGGGCACCCTACCCTTTTCTACATCAAGAATCACCTAAGCACTCTCCAACAAGTAAAGTGACAAAACTAATGTTTTATCTTTACCTTCTTAGATATCTATATTTATCCACTTTTCTCTTGGTTTTCACTGTTTGGAACTTTTTGATTTTGCAAAGCTACCTGGGGTAGTATCTACAGGATTCATGGAAGTTATTTGCTCAAAGCCACTAGAGCGCTTGTAATATGGTTCCACCGTTTGTATATAATCAACATTATTGTTGTAAAGGCACTTGCCTGTCAAACACTAAGTTATGTTTGAACTTTATTTAGGCTCAAGCAATTGACACAAAAGTACGTGCAATCATTGTTGAACATCCTTTTTAAATAGAGATGTCTCATAGGTATTTACACCTCTACAAAACTGAGAACAATCGCATATACAATATACTTATTAATTGATTTTTGTATTTTTGTTCTGGACCCTAGTTGTACACAAATATAGGAATTGAATAATGTGGCAACATGGTTAAATCAATGACAAGTTTATTATTTGGCATGCTTGTAGGTACTTATGTGCAGTTCTACACTGTGTGTGATACTATATACTGATTGTGGTTACTGTTCCAAGATGGATGCCAAAAAACGGAGCTGAAAGGGTTGCTCCCAATGTAGTGCCTTTTTTATGTTTACTGTTTACTTATACACACCACGTAGCACTGTGAAAATTGTGTGATCAAGACACTTTCAGTGTCGAAACCGTAGCGGTTCACTTTATTAAACCTCTATGGTTGCAATGGACTCCCGAGTGAGCGTCATTATTTGAAACTGTTGTACATTTTGACACCGGCTTGGGTTGCTACCGGAGGACGTTCCACCTGGCGACGGGACCGATCCCAGAAGGACCCGTATTGTTTATGGAATATATATATATATATATATATATATATATATATATATATATATATATATATATATATATATATATATATATATATATATATATGTTTTTTTTGTCACCGACATTGAGAAAGGCATCAAGCCGAAACGCGTCTCTTTGGTGTTGTGTTTGTGTTGGCTATAAAATTGTAATGATGATGTATGCCTAGCGCGGCCTCAATCTATGATCTGGACGAGATCATTGTTTTGGAATATATATATTTATATATATTCCAAACGTAATCCTTGTTGCTGGCAACAGTTGCAGCCAGTAGGAAACAGCCACACCAACGTGGCCTCAATTCACAGAAGTATTTTATTGGCAAAGAAACAGACGCATTTCAAACTTTTGTTCTTTTGCACATGACCCGCTTTTTTCACATAACTTCCTTATATACAACGTCAATCCTGACGCATTGTCAATCAACATAAACAAAATACTATGCATACCCTGCATATTCCCCCTTTCAACAAAACTTTATTGACAATTTACTTAGAACAATTTAGTATTAGTTCATTGTATATATAGAACAATGCTTAAATTCATAATGATTGTAAAATACAAAATGATTGTAAATAAGAGATGTCTGGCTATATGAACCTCTCTCATTTTTTCACTGTCTGGTTAGTAAGTTATCCCTTAAAGGTGATAGTTAATCGGAAAATTATAATACCGGAGACTCTGCACTCACGGATATAATACCCAAAATACCTTCTCAGTCATGGTTCACTAAAGGTGATGGTCAAAAGGTGTTCTCACATGGTAACCGCCTTCTACTCTCCCAGAGGTGCTTCCAGCATAATTTGCATGGAGACTTCCTCCCCATTTGTATTGAAGACAGACAATTTCTTATACTATTCATAAAGGTTTCAAACATTTCATAACCAGACCCTATACATGATTGCATGTGGTCCTATGATCTAGCAGGGGAACAGAAGAACAACTCTATGCTTTAAGAAAGAAAGAAGAAAAACAATACACATATTCATACAAATTCAATGAACAGTGGGGGTGTAAAAGGTATCGGAGCTTCTAACTTAGAGGTGCATGTATAGCTCTTCATCCCGGTCCATACCATGAGGGGGAGGCTACCTGCCTTCAAATTGTATCTAGACTCCATTCTGCTTAATGCAGTGATTCTGTTACCTCCCTGAGGGTGTTTTGCAACTGCGTCCAGTACAAAAAACTTGGCTTTGGTCCAGTTTCCATCATGGTTTTCCCTGAAGTGTCTTGCTGTGCTATAACTCAAATCAGAGTTGGTAATTGCTTGCCAGTGCTATAATACTCATTTCTGTACTGGGAATGTGGTAGATCCTATGTACCATCTGTCGCAAGGACAGGTGATAACATAAACTACGAAATCTGTTTTACATGGTAAATAGACATAATATCGAAAAAATAATATCGAACAACAAGAATATCGAAGTTAAAATATCGAGATAACATTAATATCGAAGTGTAGAATATCGAGGTAAGTAATATCGTTTTTTTTGTGTTTAGTAAAATATCGAAGTATGAAATATCGATGTAGTAATATCGTCTGAAGATAATATCGATTGAATAGTTTTGTTAGAAATATCGAAATATAATATATATATTGTTTAAAATGTGTATTTAGTGTATATTTAATAAGTAAATTGTTTAATTATATGTATAAATACTTCATTAAAGTTTAAAATATAATTAATAGTGTTAAGTAATTTATAGTATGATATGTTTTAGGAGCGGGATGTTGGGTTATTAGGGGATAAGGGTGGGGAGTGTTTTAAAAATATTAGTGTAAAATCAGATAATAATTTAAAAATATTAAATAATAAATAATTATGAATAGTAAATTGTAATGAAATTTGTAAAATAAATATTTATAATTTAGAAAATTATCAAGAAATTATATATATTTTTTAGGAGCGGGATGTTGGGTTATTAGGGGATAAGGGTGGGGAGTGTTTTAAAAATATTAGTGTAAAATCAGATAATAATTTAAAAATATTAAATAATAAATAATTATGAATATTAAATTGTAATGAAATTTCAAAATTAAATATTTATAATTTAGAAAATAATAAAGAAATAATATATAATTTTTAGGAGCGGGATGTTGGGTTATTAGGGGATAAGGGTGGGGAGTGTTTTAAAAATGTTATTGTAAAATCAGATAATAATGTAAAAATATTTAATAATCAAGATTTCGAAATTTCAAAATTTCAATAAAAATTAGAAATTATATAATTTGAAATTATAATGAAATTTAAATTTTGTTTTATGAGTGGGATGTAGGGTTATTAGTGTATAAGGGTGGGGAGTGTATTAAAAAGATTACTGTAACATTGGATAATAAGTTATAAATATTAATACTAAAGAATTAGAAATGTTAAAATTTAAATGTAATTTTGACAATGTTTTAAAAAAAAATTCAAATTAATTTCTAAATTATTTTTTTGTTTCATGGTTGGGAATTTGGGTTATTAGGGTGTAAGGGTGTGGATTGTATTTTAATAATTATTACAAAAGTATAGATTAATAAATAAATATTTAATTTGGAATAAGTCAAATTTGTGAACATTTAATGTCAAAATCTAATTATATAATTTACATTGGAAATTATAATTTCAATATTTATGTTGTATTTATGGGTGGGATGTGGGTATATTAGGGGAGAAGGGTGGGGTGTAATTTTTTAAAATAATATTGTAAACATAGATCATAAAAAAATTCAATTTATTAGTAAATATTGTGAATTCTAAAATTTTAATTAAAAAATATAATTAAATAATTGTATATTTGCAATTTATATGGAAAACATATTGTACATATTTATTTTGGAATTAGGGTTAATATGGGATAGGGGTGGGTATTGTAACTATAGTATTGTTAAATTTAATAGTTTTTAAATGATATCTCATAGTTAATAAATGTAGATTATTAATATTTTAAGTGATGTTATAACCAGCACCTTGTCTCAGTTTGATCTTTCTGGAGCAGGAATATTAAATTTAATTGGGTTAGTGTCCAGCACCTTCCCTGAGTTTATGTTAACTGGAGTGGGAATAGTAAATTATATAGGGTTACTGTCCAGCACCTTTCTTGAGTTTATGTTAATTGGAGTGGGAATAGTAAATTATATAGGGTTACTGTCCAGCACCTTTCCTGACTTAATGTTAACTGGAGTGGGAATATTAAATTATATAGGGTTACTATATAGCACCTTCCTTGACTTTATGTTAACTGGAGTGGGAATAGTAAATTATATATGGTTACTGTCCAGCACCTTTCCTGAGTTTATGTTAACTGGAGTGGGAATAGTAAATTATATAGGTTTACTGTCCAGCACCTTCCTTGACTTTATGTTAACTGGAGTGGGAATAGTAAATTATATAGGGTTACTGGCCAGCACCTTTCCTGAGTTTATGTTAACTGGAGTGGGAATAGTAAATTATATAGGGTTAGTGTCCAGCATCTTCTCTGACTTTATGTTAACTGGAGTGGGAATAGTAAATTATATAGGGTTACTGTCCACCACCTTCTCAGAATTTATGTTAACTGGAGTGGGAATCGTAAATTATATAGGGTTACTGTCAAGCATTTTCTCTGAATTTATGTTAACTGGAGTGGGAATAGTTAATTATATAGGGTTACTGTCCAGCACCTTCCTTGAGTTTTTGTTAACTGGAGTGGGAATAGTAAATTATATAGGGTTACTGTCCAGCACCTTCCTTGACTTTATGTTAACTGGAGTGGGAATAGTAAATGATATAGGGTTACTGTCCAGCACCTTTCCTGACTTTATGTTAACTGGAGTGGGAATAGTAAATTATATAGGGTTACTGTCCAGCACCTTTCCTGACTTAATGTTAACTGGAGTGGGAATATTAAATTATATAGGGTTACTATATAGCACCTTCCTTGACTTTATGTTAACTGGAGTGGGAATAGTAAATTATATATGGTTACTGTCCAGCACCTTTCCTGAGTTTATGTTAACTGGAGTGGGAATAGTAAATTATATAGGTTTACTGTCCAGCACCTTCCTTGACTTTATGTTAACTGGAGTGGGAATAGTAAACGATATAGGGTTACTGTCCAGCACCTTTCCTGACTTTATGTTAACTGGAGTGGGAATAGTAAATTATATAGGGTTAGTGTCCAGCAGTTTTCCTAACTTTAATGTAGGTGAAATGGGAATAGTAATTTGTATAGGGTTAGTGTGCTGAATGTATATGTATTGTGTTAATGAAGTATGTTTTTGGATTAAATGTTGGAAAAAAATGTGATTATTTACATTTTTAAACAATTAAATTAGCTACATTATATATGTGAGAGTTATAAATTATGAAATCCAATTACACATTTTATATTTTTAGATAAGCTTTATTTTTGTTGAAGAAAGTAGACAGATTATTTTTTTTTTATTTACAGAATGGAGTATACATTAGTAGACATACAGCAAATATGCATTAATTTGTGTCTTTTTGCAATGTTTTAAGGAAAATAAAATGTATTGATATTATCACATTTTATAACAGAAGTATTGATAATTACAAAAAAACATACATAACATTTATTACTTTTTAACATTGTTTGCAAATAAACATATTTTTACAGTATTCATATCATAATGTTTTTGTTGGCTATATACATAAAAAAAATCATTGCATATTTAATTTCTGAAGAATATTGTTTCATTTTTTTTTTGTTGTTGTACATAATTAGTACATGACAAAAAGTATATTTTTATGCTATGTATTTTTAATGATGATTAATAATATTATTGTAGGAAATGTTAATATTATTAATTTTTATATTTTATAATTATATGAAATAAATTGTTTTGCAACATGTACATTTTGTAAATAATTTGTAAATAATAAAAAAAATTTATTATAGTTTGTACAGTTGTGAAAAAAAAATACTGTATTATAATCATAATAATAATGCATTTATAATTATTATGAATATAATTTTTTAAGGTATTGTTTATTACAAAATAATTTTCAAAAAATGTAGATACATTTATGTTATATTTATATATGATTATAATGTTTTAATGTATTTACACTGATTTAATTAGGGACTTTTATTTGAATGGGATTATTTTGTAACCGCTTCATGTTATTTTGGGTCATTTTGGACTGAGGAAGCTCGCGGTTGGAAGCTGCGTCGCGTTGAGCAAGGTAAGGGGTGTTTTAAGTATTAAGTGTTATTAAATACTTATGTTTAGGGTAGTTAGGATGTTTATAGTGTATTGATAGATAAATTAAAATGTTTTGGGTGTTTTTGACGTGTTAGTAATGATTTAGTTACGTCTGGTTGTTTACTGGTTGTGACGTAGTTTTCGAAGTAAATATTGTGATTAAATATGTGTTGTTTTGAAATGATGTAATTGTATTTATTAAATGTATTTGGGTGTGATTGTGTGGGTGGGTATGTTTTGTTCTGTTTTTCAGGTAAATGTTGATCGATGTTTTTTCGAAGACCAAGACGCGTTTTTTTTTTTTAAAGTGTGTGTTACTTGATTTAAGTAATAATGTTAACACACTTTTTAACTTTTTACGGGATTTCATGGAGCGTTTATTTTGATTTTTCACTTCTTTTCGGGTTTTTGAGGGTTTGGATATTATGATAGAAAGAGAGACGTTATTTTTTTTTTTTTTTACAGTGTGTTTTACTTAATGAAACTAATAAAGTTATCACACTGTTTTTTTCGCCGGGATTTCCAGGAGCGTTTGTTACTATTTTGACCTATTTTTCGGGTTTTTGAGGGTTTCACGTTTTTGGATTTGTCGAGGATGGATTTACATTGGATGTGTTGATATTTTCATTTTTGGTGCGGCAAATTTTTAATTATTACTATGGATTGACATAGAAATGGAAGGAGTATTACTTGGTGGAATTCATCTTGTATGGCTACATCAATGGTAAGTTATATTTTGTTATAATTTGGGTGGGAAATCTTATTATAGTTTATTGTTATATATATTATATTTACAGAAATAATATTTAATTGTACAGATATATTTTCTATATGAAAATGAAATGTATCTGACAATTATATATTATTTAGGAAAATATAGTATTAATATATGATTGCAATTGTTTATTGTATTGACCTATTTCATTTATTAGCTGTGTGTATGTTAATTATAAAATGCTTTTGGCTATTAGTGATAGGTAGTCTAGGCCACTTGTTGATGGGTATAGGTTTACTTGACTTTGTAGTAGATCAAACATTTGTTTGGTTTGTTTAGTTAATTTAGGACCTATTTGAGTAACAGATTGTTGCATCCGTAATTCTTGGTAGCTTTGTTCTTTTTGTAGAGATTCCAGGAGTTTTTGTAGGGTAGGTTTCCCTCTGCTTGTAGTTGCTTGGAAGGCATTATGCCATCCTTCAACACTATTGTTTGTTTTGGATTGTTTATTTAAGGTACTCAGGTATACATTCCACCAAGGAATGTGGAACTTTGGTTGTCTTCTATGTCCTGATCGATGTAATCTTCCCACCCAGGTGTCCTCAAAGTAGTCTAGGAGTTGGCTTAATTTGTCTTCGTTCTTTTTGTAATAGGGACTTTCTATTAGAATATTATAGTGTTCTGCTACATCTGTTACAGGTACGTATGCTAGTGCTATTAGTTTTTTAACCTGGTAGGCAAAAGTACTATCTGTAGCATATTGTACACTTAGGGTGGACTTTTGCAGATGTCTCCATAGACTCTGGTTAAAATGATAATAGCAACCTTGGATTGCTGTGTGTGGATAATTTTTTAGTATTGAATTGATCATGGCTAATTCGAAATCAATAATTATTTTTTGTGGGAAATAATTATTGGTTTCTTCTTTAATTTTGGTTAATATTTCTATGTATGTTGTTTGCTGTTTATTTGGTAAGAGGGCATAGATGAATGGAATGTTAGAATGTTGGTACAATCCATGCACTGTGTACAGCTGGTAAAATGGTTTTGGACAAACTTTAAAAGTTCCATCCATCATCCAAGTGTCACATTGTTGTAATTTCACTAAATTGTTTGCAGTAGCAAACATAATTATTCTTTTCTCAGGAGATTTGTTGTCAAAAAAAATAAATGGTTCATTAGTGTGAGTTATGCTTAATTCTGGGGGAATGATTACTGTATCAAATGTTTTAGGGGTAGGTAAAGTTTTGGTAGTTAGTTTTTTTTGTCTAGCTATAGTTCTTTTTAAACAATCAATTGGGGGTAATTGTGCTGATGCATGGTGTGGTATTTTTATTAATTGTTCTTTGAGTATTTGGGTGGTGGGTTTATCAGTGCTAGTACTTGCTTCTTTAATGTTTTCAAGAGCATTTCTAACTTCTATCTCTGTAATATTGGGGGGTGATTATGTTCTTTTACAGAAAGAACAGTGGTTTCTTTTGTAATAGCTCTACCATAGCATTTGTTTGAGTAGTATTTGCTACATTTCCAAAACATTTTCAGACCACTTTGCTTTTCCTGTGTATATACATAACCCATATAACATAGCAACATTTTATTTTTTTGAGACGTTATAAATTCAGCACCTTCAGTCATGTTGTTCTGTATTATGCTAGGGGAGATGAAAAAATATTTTGTAAATATAAACAATGTTATCTATATTTTAAATATATTTACATTTTAGTGAATATACTTACAATGTATAATTTGAGGTGTTGAAAGATGTTAATTAGCTGACTTCAAGCTTTCAGTTTAATCTTGGAGATAGATTTTCTGTTGATAAGAGAAAAAAAATTGTTAATAGTTGGATAGATGTGCTACTGTTTTAAGGGGAAAGTAACATTCTGGCTGCGTATTTTAGGCTGTTTAATTTATGAGGTTTATATACTTACTTATTTCTTTGGTCCAGTAGGTGATTGCGTAGAAGGTAGTTTTGGATGGTTCAGTGGTTTTCTGTAGAGGAGACAAATAAGGAATAAATATTTTTTAGAATTATTTTTTTATTTAATAGTTGTAGGTGGGTAGGAAAAAGTAAAACAATACTTACATTGATTAATATTAGAGTTGTGGGTATGTCCAAAATATTTCTGTCTTTTTAGAAGGTATCTATAGAGGCGAAATGAATGTAATTAAATGAAGTGTAGTACATTCATTTATAGAAATAGTTTCAGCTGTAGCATTCTAGATTAGTTGCTTTATAAACAGAGTTTAACTTACTTTCTGTAGTTGTTAAATTTTGTTTTGGACTGTAATTCTTCTTTCAGGAAACAGTTGAGTAGAGTTTCGTCTTATTTCTTCTTTTCAGTTTGTAGTGTGAAAGAGATGTTGAAATGTAGTGTTTTTATAGTGTGCAATTAATTAGTTGCTTCATTTCATTGGTTTAATTTGAAATGTGAGCATGTCATTGGTCCACCTTAAATTTTTTTTTCTTTTCTGGCTGTTTGTTTCCTTGTAAGGGAAACGCTAATTAGCAACTTATTAGTAGTAAGTCATTGTTTATTTGTAGTATTAAATGCTTTAAAGATATTTTTAAATGTGGTTTAATGCATGTATAATAATTATAAAATTATTTATGTAGTGAAATGTATTCATATTGTTTATGGAATGTTTATTTTTAAATGTATGTGTTTGAACGAAAATTTTAATGTTATTTACGTGTTTTATTATGTATTGCAATGTTAATGTATGTGTTGTGCTTAAAGTATATTTTCTTCATAGTTTTTTAGATAGTCGATATTGTGAAATATTCTATATTTTGGTTGTCTATATTTCTGGTTTCGATAATTTTGTCATTTACTTTGTCATTTAAGAGTAGACGATAATTTTGTTAACGATATTTTTAACTTCGATATAATGATATACGATATTTTGTTAAGACGATATTGTGTACTCGATATTTTTGTATTTTGTTTAATAAGTATGGTGAGTCGATAATATTGTAGTCGATAATTTAGCAACGATATTTTAAGTAGTCGATATTTTGGTAATCGATATTATGTCAGTGATCCGTTTTACATGTGATCAGTTTAGTGATGCGTGGTTTCTTCCTGATCCTCTCTAGATAAACCTCCTGGATGTTGCTGCTATGTTTGCAAGCTTTACAGTGCCCACATTTTTTAACCTTTGGCTTCGTTGTAGCCATGATTGGGTGTTCCTTTTCAAATGGCTGTGCACTAGCACATCCCTTAAAGAGAGATTTCTCTGGAAGGTGATGTTGGGTGTCTTCCCTATTTTAGGTTTTAATGTGGTAACATATGTTAAGATAGCCCACCTACTCTTTAGAATTCTTCGTAGATTGTTTGCCTGACTGGTAAATATGGTAATAAACCTTATCGGTGTATTCTCCGGATCTTTTGCTGTTTGTGGTCTTTCTTGTAATAGAATTTCACTTGATTTCTCATCTGCTCTTGTACTTTCTCTCTCAAGACTCTTCTTGGGGTATTTTCTTGCAATGAGGCGCTCAGTCAGTTCCTGTTTAGTGATTCTATAGCTTTCATCAGTGCTACTATTTCCTTTTTCTCTAAGAAACTCACTAAATGTGATACTCCAGCGGAAGCTAGGTGGATGACAGCTATCCGCATGGAGGATGGAGTTTCCAGCGGAACTCTTCCTGAATGATTCTGTGTGTAGTGTGCCATCCTTCAGGGATACTTTCAGATCCAGAAAATCTACAGTTTCTCTGGTGTAGTTCATAGTGAACTTGAAATTGACTTCATTTCTATTAATGGCTATCAGAAAGTCTTTAAGATCCTCTTCGCTTCCCTCCCAAGCGAAGAAGACGTCGTCTATATACCTGAGCCACATACTGATGTGATCTAAGAATTTGTTGTGATCACGGATCCACAGGACCTGCTCCTCCCACCAGCCCACCAGAAGATTGGCGTAGCTGGGGGCGAAGCAGGTCCCTATGACAGGCCCCTGTATCTCTTTGTAGAGTGTGTTCTCAAAAAGGAAAATATTCTCTTTTAAACATGTTTCAATCATTTCCATGATCATCTGTGTGTGTAGTAAGGTCGTAGCACTCCTCATTTTAAGACATTTTTTATAGGCATTCATATCATCCTGGTGTCTAATGCTCGTATATAGACTTTCCACGTCCAAACATATGAGCCAATATTCTCCTTTCCAGCACAGATTGTTAGTTTTCTTGATAAAATCTTTTGTGTCCCTGATGCAGGAGTCTAAATTGTGTAAGGTGCAAGGAAGCAGTCCACAAAGCTGGAGATATTCTCAAAGACACTAGGAGGAAACAATGGGGCGTCCCGTTGGATTAATGGCGTCTTTGTGGACTTTGGGTATTAGGTAGAAGGTGGGGATGGTCGGTGTCTCGGTTTTTAAGAATTGTAATTTGTCCCAGCTCAACAATTGTAGTTCATGCCAGGAGAGTAATTTCTCTTTGTAACTTGAGATTACATTCTGTAAGTATTCTCAAAAGAGATCATTCTTTTGGAATGAAAATATATATATATATATATATATATAT
Organism: Triturus cristatus; assembly: GCF_964204655.1. Classification (NCBI taxonomy): domain Eukaryota; kingdom Metazoa; phylum Chordata; class Amphibia; order Caudata; family Salamandridae; genus Triturus; species Triturus cristatus. The sequence continues at coordinate 890,241,665 of NC_140587.1, read as the reverse complement.
ATATATATATATATATAAATATATAGAGTTAATCGAAATTGCTCCTTCCGGCTACTTGTGACCCAAGGGAGGTGGCGTACACTCCGGCGGAGCGTGCCGGTGAATAAAATCCAAAGAACGCTGTGCCAATATAACGTCCGCTCTCAGAAGAACAGACCACAAAAAGGGGAAATTTGTCGTCAATGGTGTTTAATCCACTACGTGTTTCAGCTCGAAAGCCTTGTTCACGTGAATGATTGTGTACAAAGACATGACTGATAAAGTTACTTAGGCAACATAGACAAGGGACATGCGATAAAGTAAAATGATTTCCTTGGAAAAAGCGGCGGACATCTTAGAGTATCAAATTTTTCAACATTGTACCTCATAAATGTAAGGAATTTAAATTAATTGCTACAAATACAATATCACAATATTGGGTAAAGTATGTAGTTTGTCAATTAAACATAAGTCCTGCCGCACATACATGATATCCAATTAACGTGTACTAAAACAGACCACCGTATCTATATAGCATACAGGAGCATAGCCAAATACGTAAACACTCCGATGTAATATTCAATAAGCAAAGCTTAGTGTACCACTTGTCAAGCGGACATCTAGGAATGTCGTGTTGTTCGACATACCTCCTAGTGCAAATATAATATAAGTGATTTTCAAACAAAACATCGATACTTGTAATATAATGTAAATAGAACAAATCAATGATTCGCGTATAGGACGCCAAATAAGCGTTTCTGTATATTGCAATATATATGCAGATAACCTGATGCAGGCACTTACTTTGTATCATCTGATAATGAGCAAATAATAAACAAGCAACACCTCAAATGCCATTGATAATGTGTCAAAAATTACATGTAGCCTCTCGTAAATTAATGGCTAGTATATACTAAGCCTAATTTGCATTACTGCATAGTGCACAAGACTATTGCGACAGGATAAAGGTGAAGTTGGTCCTGCATCAAGTTAAAGGAATTGTTAAACTGAAGTTGAAATGGTGACCTGACTGTGTCACAGTCTTGCATTGTCCAGCCACACTATAAACAATATCCATCAGTCAAGGTGATCAGTGAGTGAAGAAGGAAAGGAAGGGTAGGTAACCCATGTGAGGTGAGTGCCAGTGTCTGCTTATACCATTTCTTCAGTTTTCGTTTTCTAACAAATTTGAATAGATCTATTCTTGTGTCAGTAAAATTAAAAGAAGCGGAAGGACAAACCGGCAGTCCTAAGCACAAAGTTATTTTCTCAGTCTCATTAATAACTCTTTCGGATAGATTAATTACTGTCTTGTTTACCGTAGCAAGATCCATTAGTATGCTTTTCTTGAGCGAGTTCTGTTTCCCATATTGCCCTTCGCTCTGCCTCTTCTGCCATCATTGCTGTAATCTCTTGTTCCTGTTTCTTCGTTTCCTCGGCCTCTGCCTCGTCCTCTGCCTCTCTGGCCCTGCGGTTTCATTGCCGGAGTGTCCTGTTTCGTCCGTCGGCTCCGGCGCAGATGACGATACTCTTCTAAAAAATTCACAGGTCTGTTGTTTGCTTCGGTATTAGGAACTACTTCTACTGATACATCTGATTCTGTCTCACTAACTGTAGAAACAGAGGCTATTGAAGTGACTTCCTTCTCAGTTGTAGATGCACTGCCTGTTTCCTTAACATTATATAGATTGTCAAATTTCCGACTAAATGTGAGAATTCTCCCACTGTCATAGTCATTGTAATCGCGGTTGAGCTTCCTTTCTTTACGTGCCTTGATATCTTCTTTGGGTTTCTTCAGACGCTCTTTCATGGCACTGATGGAACTTTCAACTGCTTCAGTATCAGTGAGTTTCTTCAAATCTTCTGTTAGTTCTTGTATCTGTTTGAGAATATTGTCTCCATCAATCCATGCATATTTAATGAGGATTTCCAGCATCCTTTTAGAACTGAGAGCAGAATTTTCCGACCACTCTGTGAGCATGATGGGATTGGGCATTTCATATGTTGGTGTTATAAATATCTGTAAAACTCTTGGGACCATATTCTGATCAACATAATTTTGTAGGGAAATCGCCTCCCACCACTTAGAGATCTCTGACCTCTTAAGTTTTTCTAATGTCCTGATTTTGTGTTCAATTGAAAGATTATGGGTTGATGTTAGTTCAGGCGTAATTTTGGTCTTTTGTTTCCTTGAAAACAAAACTTGGGCAGCTGCCCTTCGTTCCTCCTCTTCATCCATTCTGTAACACACCCTTGTAAATTAGTGGTTACACTTATGGTCTGCCTTCCCCTGCATAAATAGCAGGTTCCTCCTTCCAAGCATGGACTTCTCTCGAACACAATGTCGAGTGGAAGATGTTTCAGCGCGTTGTGTATATACTAGCCATTAATTTACGAGAGGCTACATGTAATTTTTGACACATTATCAATGGCATTTGAGGTGTTGCTTGTTTATTATTTGCTCATTATCAGATGATACTGCATCAGGTTATCTGCATATATATTGCAATATACAGAAACGCTTATTTGGCGTCCTATACGCGAATCATTGATTTGTTCTATTTACGTTATATTACAAGTATCGATGTTTTGTTTGAAAATCACTTATATTATATTTGCACTAGGAGGTATGTCGAACAACACGACATTCCAAGATGTCCGCTTGACAAGTGGTACACTAAGCTTTACTTATTGAATATTACATCGGAGTGTTTACGTATTTGGCTATGCTCCTGTATGCTATATAGATACGGTGGTCTGTTTTAGTACATGTTAATTGGATATCATGTATGTGCGGCAGGACTTATGTTTAATTGACAAACTACATACTTTACCCAATATTGTGATATTGTATTTGTAGCAATTAATTTCAATTCCTTACATTTATGAGGTACAATGTTGAATAATTTGTTACTCTAAGAAGTCCGCCGCTTTTTCCAAGGAAATCATTTTACTTTATCGCATGTCCCTTGTCTATGTTGCCTAAGTAACTTTATCAGTCATGTCTTTGTACACAATCATTCACGTGAACAAGGCTTTCGAGCTGAAACGCGCAGTGGATTAAACACCCTTGACGACAAATTTCCCCTTTTTGTGGTCTGTTCTTCTGAGAGCGTACGTTATATTGGCACAGCGTTCTTTGGATATATATATATATATACATATATATTATCTACTGGCGGTCGCCAGTAGATGGTTAGAGTTAGGACCTATTTTCCATAGGAAATCCCCAACATTCTATTTGGAATAACGTTGGCGCCGGTTGAAGAAACCTCGAGAAATTTTCCCAACTTTTGGCCAGCTCCGCTCCGCTCCTACCCTGAAAGTTTTGCGGTGATCCGTCAAGTGGGGGCCGAAAAAAAGGGGGGTCCCAAAACGCGTTTTCCCCATGCAATTTCCCATAGGATCTGTTGTCGCAGCTACAGCCCGAACCGCTGAACGGAATGACACCAAATTTGGCAAAGAGGTAGTCCTCAGTTCGGACTCGTGCCTTTTGCATATATGGTGTGAATCTGTTCAGTAGTTCCTGAGACAATTAGAGTAAAAAAGTTAGTGAAATCTATGGTCGCGGAGGATCCGCGGACCGTACCCGCACCGCAAGCGCACCCTCCCCGAACCGAGCGCGCACCCTCCCGATCGCGCGCTGAATGCTAATTGGCTGTCGAGCGTCTCTCTACAATAGAAACCAGGAACTGTTGGCGCCCATTTTCTGCCTCGGTAGAAGCGAGGTTGCAGATGCAAGGGAAATAAGTGTGGAAATACTCTGATCCCCTAGAGGTGCTTAGGGGGTCCCAGAAGGACCCCCTGGGGCCCCCTTTTTAAAAAAGAAAAAACACGGGAAATGCACGCATGGTGCACGCCTTCTATCGCGTTGGATGCACGGATTCTCTCGTGGTGGGTGTGCGGATCCACGGCAACGTTTTTTGAAAAACGACAAGAAATCATTGGTTATATGACAACTTTCTACACTGAAAGGTAGGGTGTATTTTTCTGTTTTTTAAAGGTATGATTGTTATTGGTTAACAAAAACAGATTGTAAGGAACATTATATATGATAAGCTGATATGTTGAAAAGTCAAGCACACTTCCTGTCTTGTGTAGGAACATTGTGTGCTGAACTTGTGACCTGTGAGCTTAGGGCAGTGTTCCATGACCTGTTTCTATGGTAACAGGCAGAAGGCAGATTGGGGGAAGGGTTGAAATGTATTTCAGTTGGAAAGGGTTGAAATGTTTAACCAAAAGAAATGTGTGTTTGCTTTTGAGTTTATGTGCGAAGGATTGTGATTTGATGTTTACATGTATATGTGTGGAAAATGAAAGGGAAACTTTTTCATTCTTTGCTTTTGCTGAGAGGTGCACAGTGCAGAGATTCTGTAAAAAACATATGGTGAGTGATTGATATACTTCTTAATCTACAAAAGAACTTGAAAGATGAGGTATTTAATTGTGAGGGGATGTATGTAGACTATTTTGATTTTAATCAGACTAATGTATTTTTCCTGCTAAAGTGTAGGGAGTACTTTTTTTCTCTACAATGTGTGTGCATGTAGAAACCATTCTGTGATAAGCATTTGTGTTTTTCATGTGTTTGTAGACAGATAACTGTGCTGTTTTTATATTTTGGTAGAATTAGAAACCAGTCACTGTTTATGAATTTGTGAAATGAGTTATGTTATGTTTCTATACTAAAATATAGTACTACTTCTAGATGAAGAAATGTGTTTTGGTATAGTGCAAGGGATAGTGTTGTTTGTCTAGAATCACACAGTGAGTCTGTGTGCATTTGGGAACCACTGTGAGAGAAGCATTTGGTAACATTGTGTATTTGCTGACAGATAATTTTTTTAGCTTGTCATGTTGTGAAGTTTTAGTAGCATTACAAGACAGTTATGGCTTATGATTTGATTAAATGAGTCAGGCTTTGACAGAAAAGTGCAGTCCTGAAATATGTAGATTGTGTGCAGTTCCCTTACCAGTTGCACTGTAGTGAATGAGTTTTGGTAAACTCCTAGGGATAGTGGTGCATGTCTAGAATCACAGTGTGAGTTAGTGTGTATTTGGGATCAGTGTGAGAGAAGCATTTGGTGATATCATGTATTTGCTTACAGATAACTTTTTTAAAACCTGTCATGTTGTGAAGTTTTAGTAGCATTAGAATCCAGTCTTTGCTTATGCGTTGATTAAATGAGTCATGCTTTGACACTGATGTGCTGTACTTAAATATGTAGATTGTGTTCAGTACCATTAACTCTTCCAGACTAGTGAATGAGTTTTGGTAAACTCCTAGGATAGTGTTGATTGTCTAAAATCACACTGTGAGTGTGTGTGCATTTGGGTAAGGATTGTGAGAGAAGCATTTGGTAACATTGTGTATTTGCTGACAGATAACTGTTTTAAAACCAGTCATGTTGTGAAGTTTTAGTAGCATTAGAAGCCAGTTATGGCTTATGCTTTCATTAAATGAGTCAGGCATTGACAATGAATTGCAGTCGTGAAATATGAAGATTGTGTGCAGTTCGCTTACCACTTCCACAGTAGTGAATGATTTTTGGTAAACTCCTAGGTATAGTGGTTGTTGTCTAGAATCACACTGTGAGTCTGTGTGCATTTGAGAACCACTGTGAGAGAAGCATTTGGTAACATTGTGTATTTGCTGACAGATAACTAATTTAAAACCTCTCATGTTGTCAAGTTTTAGTAGCATTAGAAGCTAGTCTTTGCTTATGCATTGATAAAATGAATCAGGGTTTGACACTAAGGTGCAGTACCATGTACTATTCTGTTCACTGTGGCAGAACTGAAAATGTAAAAGTTTTACCTAAGCACTGTCCTAGAAGTAGTCTGATTATTTAGTCAGTTTATAAGAACCAAATAGATTGCTTCAAATGTCTATGCAGTATGCATGTAGTGTGCTAACATACTATACACTTGTCTTTTACACCTTCAATTCCCTAGTCAGTATCCATACACTTCCAGGAAACATCCTGTCCCTTCTTTTGCAGTCCTCTAGAGACCAATTCAACAGCATGTACTAATCCATTCACTGTGCCAAAACCCAAACACTTATAAATTCACCAAGACACTCTCTTTCCAGTACTCTAATGATTCATTCACTGCCTAAGTATTCATGCACTGAGCCAGGTCTTAGCACATGGACTTCTTCAAACCCCTATCCACTATGCATGCAGTCCTCTAAGCACCTACACACTTGTCTTTCTCACCTTCAATTCCCCAGTCAGTATCCGTTCCCTTCCAGCAAACACCCTCTCACTCCATTTGCACTCCTCTAGTGACCCATTCAGCATCATGTACTAATCCATTCACTGCGCCAAACCCTAATAAATTCACCCAGGCACTCTCCTTGCAGTACTCTAATCATTCAGTCAGTACCCAAGTACTCATCCAGTGACTCAGGCCTTAGTATATGGACTGCTTCAAACCCTTATCCACTAGGCATGCAGTCCTCTAACCACCTACACAATTGTCTTTCTCACCTTCAATTCCCTAGTCAGTATCCATACACTTCCAGGAAATACCCTGTCACTCCCTTTGCAGTCCTCTAGTGACCCATTCAGCACCATGTACTAATCCTTTCACTGTGCTAAAACCCAAACACTTATAAATTCACCAAGATACTATCTTTGCAGTACTCTAATCATTCAGTCAGTGCCTAAGTATTCATACACTGAACCAGGCCTTAGAACATGGACTGCTTCAAACTCCTATGCACTATGCATGCAGTCTTCTAACCACCTAGACACTTGTCTTTCACACTTTCAATTTCCTAGTCAGTATCCATACAGTCCAGCACTTGTGACTGCCTTTGCACTCCTCTAGTGACCCATTCAGTACCAAGTACTAATCCATTCCCTGTGCGAAAAGCCTAGCACTTATAAATTCACCTAGGCACTCTCCTTGCTGTACTCTAATCATTTAGTCAGTACCCAAGTAGTCATGCAGTGAGCCAGGCCTTAGCACATGGACTGTTTTAAATGCCTATGCAGTATGGATGCAGTCCTCTAATCACCTACACAGTTGTGTTTCACACCTTCAATTCCCTAGTTAGTATTCATACACTTCTAGCAAACACCCTGTCACTCACCCAGTGTGTCTCCTTATAGTACTGTAATCATTTAGTCAGTTAGCATGTAGTCTTTTAGTGAGGTAGGCTTTAGGGCATGATCGGCTTCAAAGTAGTATGCACAATGCATGTAGTGTTTTAACGATCGTCACACTTGTGGTTCAGGGCTATAGTTTCTTAGTCAGTTTTTATATAAAATGTGTTTGTACAGTAATGGAATAGTATAAATTTGAAAGTTAGTAATATACATTTATTTGTGATTCTTTTTTACAGATACAGAACAGGAGTGTTTCTCATCTGTTTGCACTCTTCTCGTGCAAGATTGTTTGGATGAAGGGTCCTTAGGTGTTTCATCATACATGCTGTGCCGCATGAGTATTTTTTGTTAGGATCCCCTCGTAACAGAACTCTTTGGCAAATCTTGTGAATGAAGAAGGTGGCATTGGTCTTTGTTTGCCCCTTGGAAAAAGTTAAAAATGTCTTCACCACTGATGAAAAACGTTGTGGGCGTGGTGCCTTCTGCAAAAAAATTTCCTCAGATTCGGTAAAAATTTTAAAGCTGCAACATTTACAGTTTTTGTAAGTTAAACTTATAAAATTTTGTTAGCTGTATGCATTTTATATATCTGTGATTTGTTTCTTGTGGTATTTTGTTGAGAATACCATGTTGTTTTTTTTTAACAATCTTTCTGATTTTCCAGGTCTGTCGTCGACATCCGTGGTTCCCACAGGAGTGTTCCGCTTTGTTGTTTTGTATTATTGTTGTTACATTTTGTTTATTAGTTTATTGTTTATATTTATGTTATTAAAAAAATAAAGTTTGAAAATAGTTTATCGTTTATATATTTATTATTATAAAAAATAAAGTTTGAAAAAAAATTAATAATGTTTTTGGTTGTTTTCTTAACTGCTGTGTGACTCTTTATTGTTCTTATTACTGTTATTTGATGGAGTCCACCATGGTGTTAAATTTTGGGGCACTTATCGCTGGAATACTGGTGATATCTGCAGTTTGCACCAACTTCTGAATAGTGTGTTAGATTTATCTCAACTTTACTTCCGTTAAAGTGCTGATAATGAAATGGAGAGTAGCCGTTCCCGTGCAAAAAGGCACAAGGTGCACCTTTGCGATTTATTCTAAATACTAAAATCCTGTATTGTATTGCACTGAGGTATTGGCTGCACTTACACTGTACACACAAAATCTATTAAGAAATCTCATTGTATTTATATTGATTGGGAATAGTGCTTCAGGTGCTGGATCTTGACGAGATACACTGCTCAGTTCGTACATTGTTGTGCACACGAAAAAAATCATATCACAACTTTCACACCAATTGTAATGCGAAACAAATTCCGGCGATAAGACACGTTAGCACCAGGGATTTTACACCTGCTTTCTGCTGGTGTTAAGCAGGACAACTACCTGCACCATGAAAGGGAACACAGCCAAGAGCCACACCAGAACACCCACAGGTGCCATTGAGTCCATGAGCATGATACAGGGATACCCATGAGGGCCAGAAGACTCATCTCAACAACTCCAGGACTGCCAATGCCCCCCAAACCCACATCTTAGTAAGTGTGTCCCTGTGGTCATTGTCTTAGCATGATAGGCACGAGCCCTGCAACATCACAGTGTGCTGTCACCTCAGCGTTGGCAGTGAGCCTGGATGTGTAGCTACGTATGCATCCTCCTGCATGCACAACTGGCATGTGCTGGTCTGTCGTTCACAGGTCAGTGCAGGGGTGTGCCTATCCGGCAAGGGGAACGGGGTGTCTCGGACATGTCCGTGTACAGGAAGTGCGGTAAGTGTGTCTCTGTGTTCTGGTGTGGCCTGTTACAAGAGCCGCAGCAGTCCATGTTGTAAAGTGGCATGCACCACCTCCAAACGGCACTGTGATGTTGTAGTTGGAATGTAGCAGGACATGTGCAAATAGACATTACAATGGCGTGCCGTACGAGTGCACGAGATACAACAGCTCACCGTACAAAAGTGTGGGGGCTCGTGGGAGGGAGGAGCAGCCGTTTGGCAACATAAGACACAGTGAACTCGACCATGTGCCACATGCTGGGCATCTCATCCATGATGACCACGGTAGCAGACATCCCACAACACCAACGACTGGCCTTTGTACACATCCTGTATGAATGCAGCGTGGTTTTCACTTCTATGCTCGTTCAGTGGTGTGATGTTGGCAGGCTGTGTGACTTGTGCTCCTTGTTGGTGTGTTTCATTTTGGCCATTGTTAGTCTATATGTGTGTTGTACTTAATTGTGCATGTATGCCATTCTGCCCATCTCCCCCCTTCCCCCACTCCCTGCTTCTTCCTCTTCCTAGTGCTGTTGTGTCTATAATTTTTTTGCTGCACACATAAATACATGTAAAGAATAAATTAGAATAGTTCCTTGATTCTTTTAGGTTTCAAAACTTCTCTATTGGATTCCTTTTAATTTTCCATATGAACCGTTTTTTTTTAAATATTCAACAACACATAGAAGTCAGAAGTGCAACGTACTCTATCAACACACTTTCTAGAACATTCTACAATACGGGCAGGTTAATAGTTCATCAATTTTGTAAAACTTTACGATATTTTTTTGTAACATTTTCTTGAACATTTAACGACACATGCAGGTTAAAAGTTGACGATTGTTTTAAGTTTGAACAGTGCCTTCCAAATGCAAGTAGCAGGTGTGGTTGAGCAGAGCAAATTATATCCTATGATATGTACTCCACGTTGAAACTGCTTTTTCTTAACCAATCACAAAGATGCTTTTCCACAAAACTAATGTGCACCCTACTTTTAAAAAGAATGCTTTTCATGATATCTTAAGAGATAAGTTATAGATAGGAATTAGCATTTTAAAAACCTTTGAAATTAACTGAAAAAACCATAGGTTTCATGCACATTATAGTTAAGAATTGGCATTTTAAAAACCTTTGAAATTCACTGAAAAAAACAAAGGTTTCAGGGGCGTTATAGTTAGGAATTGGCATTTAAAAAACCTTAGAAATTCACTGAAAAAACCATAGGTTTCAGGGGTGTTATAGTTAGCTGGACATTTCCCTCGTACAAAACCCTAGAAATTCCCCTGTCATAGTTAGTTCAGCTAACTATAACTCGTGCCCCCGCAATGCAGTGCTGATGACGTCACATATTACATCACTCATGACATGGTCAGTGACATCACTGTTGACATCACTGATGACATCTCAAATGACATCACTGATGACATCATCCATGTGATAAATTAGTGCATCTTCTCACACCCTTTGATATACTCAATCAAAATTTCAGATGTCCATTCTCAAAACCATAGATACTCCAATACCAATAACTACATACCCACTCATTGACTCTTCGATCTACACACACATCCACTCACTCACCTGTACAGTCACTCATACTTACAGTCACTCAGTACAGGACTATCATATGCATTTATACACCTATATAGACACTCACACACCACCAATCATCCATAGAGGTACTCTCACACCTAGTCAGTTATGCAAATAATTAATCACACTCCCATTTACTCACCTATGCAGTTATACACACACAAGTTCACTTACTCATAAAAATAGTACCACATTCTTACGCTCTTATACAATCACTGATACAAGCACACACTCATCCATACAGCCACTCTAACAATCACACACTCTCACATATACCCACTTATATACTCTTACACACATATATACTGCCTTTCACATATGTAGTTACTCACACATGTACCACTGAGATATACATTCAATCACTAACACACCCATACATATACTCACCCAACCATACACTCCATCACAGATGCACTCTTAAAACCATGCACCCATAGAATCACCCACTCACACATGTATGCACAGAGTCACACACACCCCACCCACACAAACACTCAGGCACCCAAACAGATACTCAGACAACCAATCAATACCTCATAGAAACTCTCATATAGCTATTCACAAAACCATGCAGCCGCTTATACACCAACAAACAGACAGATACAGACATTCACACAGTTTAGTCACTAGTCTGGAGTAAGATACGTTTAATGACTCACTTATAAAGTCAGTCACGCACCTACTAAATCATCCATTCACACACTTATACACCCACTCATTCTTCCATAGGTTTTCCCTATATATATATTAAACATATTTAAAATTTACAGAAACACACACTCACTGGATGACGTCATCAGTGATGTCATCAGTGATGTCATTTGAGATGTCATCAGTGATGTCACTGACCATGTCATGAGTGATGTAATATGTGATGTCATCAGCAGAGCATTGCGGGGGGTGCGGGTTATAGTTAGCTGAACTAACTATAACAGGGGAATTTCTAGGGTTTTGTACAAGGGAAATGTCCAGCTAACTATAACACCCCTGAAACCTATGTTTTTTTCAGTGAATATATATATATGTATATATATATATATATATATATCTATATATATATATATACTTTGTATATTAGTATATAAAAACACCAAAAAAATATATAATGTAAGATATATATATTTAATATTAGTGGTTTGTTATAGATAAGTTTATATAAACACACAGATATGTTTTTATGTGTGTATGTTTACACAAGTATATATTTATTGTTGATATTACATGCTACTTAAATTTATGTAATATACATTGTACTATAGTTATGTATTAAAATCTTTCATTTTACTATTTTACACTGTGTATTTATTGAAAAACTATATTTTTTACTCTATTTTTTGTACTTACCTGTATAAGTATAAGAAAACTATATTTGTGTCACTGATATTTTTGACACAATATTTGCCTGTCACGAATCATGATATTTGTGAAGTCGATATTTTGTCACTGATTCCCCCAGAGGGCTTGCAGTGTTGAATTTAAATATGTGAGTCACAAAAACTGAGAAGCTAGAGATGTGGTTCACTGTGTGTCTCAACTGTGATTGCACTGAGAGGAAAAGAACCAGTGGAAGGTGACTAGGAGGAGATGGGACACAACAATTCCTAAAATTGTCTTATCATGGTTCAGAGTAAAGTCTGGGATAGTGGGGACCATTCTGGTCCATGTGTCTTATTCTGTGGCTGCTGAAAGTGGAAGTGGAAGAGAGTCAACAGTGAAAAGAAAAGACTTATGGTAGTTTTTATCTCTTTGTAGCCTTTTTGTGTTTGTACAAAAGAGAACTTATCAAACAGTGCTGTGCTTTCTGAATACATGTGTAGGAGAGTAGGATCTGCTTCACATGGGTGCCCCCACTTTTTGCTGGTGTTTTACTGTTTTTTTACTTTAGTCTGGCTGGGACCCTGCTATTCAGGCCCCCAGTCCAGCTGCTTCCTCTCTAAATTGATTGCATGTACTTTAAGTACACTCCAGATTGGATTCTGGGGTACCCTTGTGAGTCCCTATTATCTGGTATACTATGTACCCAGGGCATAGGTACCCCAGAGGCCTACCAGGGGCTGAAGCATGTATTGTGCCACCCCTGGAAAACCCTCCAAAATGACACCACAGGTCTGCTACTGCAGCCTGGTTAACGTGGTGCATGCACCCCTTACTGAGGTATAAGTTCACTATACCTCACCTATCACTGCACATAGAAACCTATCAGTCACCCCTATTGCAGGCCTTATCAATCCTGAAGGAAGGGTGCTTGGTGAGAGGGTGCCCAGGAATAAGCTGAGCCCCTCTGCAGCCTTTGGAATCTCTTCACTGGGGTTGTCAGTGGTGCAGCCTGACCATTTACTCTTAAGTGCATTATAACTAAAACAGTTAATGCTAACTTTGGACTGGCTGCACAGAAACATGTCATGTTTGGTGTCAAACACCTTGGAATCATACCCTCACATCAATTCCTGATGTGAGAATATGATCCCACCCTTCTAGATGGAGAGACATGGCAGTACTGCTATACCCGTTAGAAACTTAACAGAGCCCTGGCATCACAAAATGGATGCTGCAGCCACAGACACGAGTCTGGCCTCCTGCTGCTGACCGAAACTCTGGCAGGGGAGGCCTGGACAATAGGTTTCCTATCACAGGGAGGTGTAACCACCTCCCTGACAGGCTGATATATATTGGGGCTGGGTGGGAGCACTCTCAGAGTGCTTTGAAGTCCTGCACTGGGGGCACATTTGGTGTCCCAGTGCATACTCCAGCTCAAACTGGTTCAGGGGCTTCCAGCCCCTGCTCTGGCATGAAACTGCACAAAGGAAATGGGTGTAGCCACTCCTCTTTCCAAACCCTCCCATAGGTGGGTCACCAGAGCTAGTCCAACCCCTTCCTTAGGTATAGGCAAGGAACCTCTGTAACTCGAACTTTAGATATCCCTGGACGAAACTCTGAAGCTGAATCCTGGAACTTCGACGCTCTACTAAAGACTAGAGGACTGAAGAAATCTCCCTTGGGGTCAAGGAGTGACTCCCCTGCTTGGCAGGCACCAACAAAGCATTTTGCCAGTCTGCATTTCCAAAGCTCCTGCCAGACTCTGAAGTCTTTGCAGCCCAGGAAGAGGATTTCCAGACATCTCAGAGGCAGACCCGAGTCCCCAGCAAAGCTGAGACCCACAGCCCTCGTGAGTAGCGTGGAACTAGAACTCCTGGTCACCATGCACTTTTGCAAGTGCATTGACTTCTTGACGTCTCTTGAAGTCGTGCTTAGAGTTACTTGTAGCCCCCACCTTGAGCAGAGAATCCACCAAAGATTTTTGGCTTAGTCACCCCGAATGACCCGTGGGCTGCCATTTTGTGTTTCCTCTTGAGGTTCCTTTGCGATCCCTGGTCCATCGACTGGTGGGTCCCTGACAAGGTAACTTTGATTCTCCTTGGGCTTCCCTGGTTGCTCCAGATGTGCCGTGACTCCCTACCAAGTGGTGAGTCCCTCAGACCTTGCTGGTCTGCACCGAAGCATCTTCCTCCTTCCTGCGTGGGTTGCTGTTGTCAAGGCTTGTTGTGTCCAATCCAGGCACAAATGCTGCAGCACTCGACATCCTTTGTGGTTCAGCTTGAATCCAGCTCCTGGTCATCCTCAAAACCTCCTGGTCCTCGTGGCTGAAGAGTCAAGCTTCACCTTCTTCACCTGAAACACCCAACATTGGTGGGCATTCGTCTATCGTGCCGCTGGTCACTGGCAAGTGACCAAGACTCTGTCCCCTCTGCTTTCAGGTTCCTCTCGACTTCGATTCATGCTTGAATCTCTTCGGACACTTCTCATCGTCCCGGCAGCAGCACTTCTTTGCCAGCTCCGATTAAAACGATGAGGCAACCCAACACCATTTGACACCTATGCACCCGGCTTCCCTGGGTGAGGTAACACAAGTACTCCGGTGCTCCCTTGGGTGTTGACCCTAGAACTTCCTAAGTCACAAAAGGTTTGGTCTTGGCCAATTTCTAAGTGTCCCTAATCTTTGAAAATCTAACAGCGGCTTTCCCTAACGGGAGCTCGCGGCTGTGTTCTCACACTGCACATGGCCCCCGTGGCTCCCCTGTGTCACTACCTTGGGTGGTTCCTTGGGGTCCCAGCGATTCTTTGGGGTCTAGGCCTTGTGTCTAGTTACGTTGTGGTTCTTATACCCCTATTTTTGTATATGGTTTTGCTCGCCCCTAGGGCCTAACGTGTATTTGTGCTATTTTACTGTACTATTTGAAGTGTAACTTATGTGTTTTGACCTCTAGCCTCATAAAGAGACTAGGAGGGTGTGTTTAGAAATAAATACATATATTTTATATATATACCTGGTGTGGTTGTCTTTCATTTAGATATTCAAGAGATTATAGAATGGTCAAACATGCTGCTTTAAATTCCTTCAAGACTTAGCCTGAAGGCTGCTATCCATAGCTCCACTAGGATATCTTTCAATAAAGGTTATCTTTAACCTATCATCAATAAGGGGTTGTTTGGACTGGTACAGGGTGCCCACTATAAGTAGTGGACAGCATATACTAGGCCAACATCTCAAATTGGTGTGCAGCGTATGGGATTCCAGCTTGCTATTGTTTTACCAGATAATCTCAATTGAGTGACTAACTCAAAACCACTAAAGGTCCCCTAGGTACATATAATACAAGCTTTAGAATACCGTAAGGTCTACTGAACTTAGAGTTGTGTGTTAAGGGCTTAGCACACCCTTTCTACAACTCAAGAAAGTTTAGTAGGCCACACTAGAGTAGGTTGTGCAATACACCACACCTCACTAGTAATGTCTTCAAGGCCAGGAACCAGTGGGTCCCTGCCAAAAGCCAATGAGCGTCTTACCTCCAAGTATGATAACCTCCCATTCATTGAATAGCGAGCATTATGTACTACTAGGAAACTGAAGACAGGCAAAAGCCCAACCACCCAGCACCTCACAGAGGTACTCAGGCTGGATGATCTCAAAAGACCTATAGGGTCTGAAGGGGTAGGCAGAGTGGGTGGGACAGCACATGAGGAAGGGCCTAGGGGTGAAACTCCCCATGACCAGACCTCTAATGCTGACCAGGAAGATGACAATGATCTTGACCTGGGAAATCCAGTTCCCACTG
Source organism: Triturus cristatus (assembly GCF_964204655.1). Classification (NCBI taxonomy): domain Eukaryota; kingdom Metazoa; phylum Chordata; class Amphibia; order Caudata; family Salamandridae; genus Triturus; species Triturus cristatus. The sequence continues at coordinate 890,226,084 of NC_140587.1, read as the reverse complement.
GAAGATGAGGGGGAGGGCCGCACTGGCCCCCTATTTGTCCCTTCAGGAAGAGTTGGTGGTGGGCCTAGAAGATCTAGATCTCCCTCAGTGGAGTCTAATCATTCTGGTTCATCTATAGGGACCTCTAGTTATTCTCATAGGAGGGAATCTCTCAGGAGAAGAGGGAGACACTGCTGAAGTATGAGGAAGCACAGCTCCAAATCGGAAGGCAGCAGGTTGCCCTACATAAGGAGGCCCTAGAGCTCTACAGAGCTAGAAAAAAGATGGGACTAGAGTCCCATGGTGGCAGCAACTTCCCAAGAGATAGGGAGAGGTCTCATGACCATAGAAACCTGAATAAGATTGTCCCTCCCTACCAGAGTGGGGATGACATCCTCAAATGGATAACTGCACTGGAAAGGGCCTGTAAAGTTCAAAGGGTCCACCAGAAGAAGTGGGCAGCAATCTTGTGGGTCTCCTTTGCAGACAAAGGTAGAGATAAGCTCCTCACTGTTAGAGAGGAGGAGGAAGATGATTATAACAGTCTGAAAAGTGCATTGATTGAAGGGTTTGGCCTAACCACTGAGCAATACAGATTAAAGTTCAGAGATACCCAAAAGGCACAGAATCAAGACTGGGTAGACTTTGTAGATTGTGCTACTAAGGCTCTGGAGGGTTGGTTACTTGGCAGCAAAGTGCATGACTTTCAAGGATTTTACAATTTAATTATGAGGGAGCAGATCCTTAATAACTGTCAAAATCAGCTGTTGCACCAGTACCTGGTGGACTCAGATCTGACCTCTCCACAAGAATTGGGACAGGAGGCAGACAAGTGGGTCAGAACCAGGGTGAGGCAGAAGGTACAGAACCAAGGTGGTGAACCAAAGAAGCAAGATCCTAAAAACTCTGACAAGGGTGGGGAGAAGGGTAAAGACCAGAAGTCTTCACAAGGTCCCCAAACATCTTCTTCAGGTGGGGATTCACAGTCTAACAAGGAAAAAGGCCAAAAGAAACCATGGTGCAAAATCTGTAAGCAGAAGACTCACTGGACAAGTGATTGCACCAAGTCCAAAGACTCAACTCCAGCCACCATTGCCCCTAAGGCAACTGTTCCCCCTAGTACAGCTACAATTGGTGGTGGTAATGTTCAGAATAAGGGTGTAGTAGGGTTGACCCTTGGTTCTGAGATGGACTCTGGCCTAGTCAGAGTTCCAACTCAGGCTGTCCTGATCTGTGATGGGGGCATGGACATGTCCCCCTTTGCGAGTCCCAGTCATTTGGGCAAATACAGACAGCAGCCTTTAATTAATGGAAACAAGGCTTTGGCATTCAGGGACACAGGAGCAAGTGTCACAATGGTGACAAAAGATCTTGTAGATCCTGGGCAGATTATACTTGGTGAAATGTACCAAGTGACCAATGCTAGCAATGTCAGAATAGACCATTCTCTGGCAGTTGTTAACTTCTCCTGGGGAGGGGTAACTGGCCTTAAGAAGGTGGTGGTAAGTGCAGACCTACCAGTCGAATGCTTGCTTGGCAATGATGTGGAAACTTCAGCTTGGGCTGAAGTGGAGCTAAGGACACATGCAGAAATGCTAGGGATCCCTGCTCATGTCTTTGCTGTGACTAGGTCACAGGCCAAAATGTCAAACACTGGACAGGCCCTGGATTCTGGAAGAATGGCCCAGGTGCCTCCCAAGAGGAGGAGCAGTAGGGTTAAGGCAGTATCTTCCCCCTGACTCAGAAAGCAGATCAGTCTCCTGAGGGAGATGATCTTGAGCCTGAAGAAGGAACTGTCCCAGAGGAGCTTGAACCTGATCAGGTTGAGTTCTTGGGGCAAGGGGGCCCTTCCAGGGAAGATCTGAGCCAGGAACAGACAATCTGCCCCTCTCTTGAACCTCTCAGAAAGCAAGCTGCTGATGATGCTGTTGGGAATGCTAGGGGCACCCATAAAATACATTGGGATAATGGACTCCTTTATTCAGAGAGTAGAGACCCCATGCCTGGTGCTTCCAGGAGGTTGGTTATACCTCTAAAGTTTAGGGGCTTCCTATTGACACTAGCCCATGATATTCCCTTAGCAGGACACCTGGGCCAGAACAAGACTTGGGACAGAATTGTCCCTCACTTTCACTGGCCCCACATGTCTGAAGACACTAAGGAGTTTTGTCGCTCCTGTGTGACCTGCCAAGTCAGTGGCAAGGCAGGTGGAACCCCAAAGGCCCCCCTAATACCTCTGCCTGTGGTGGGGGTTTCATTTGAGAGGGCTGGGATTGACATTGTTGGTCCCATGGATCGTCAAACTGCATCTGGGCACAGATGTATCCTGGTGGTTGTGGACCATGCTACTAGGTACCCAGAGGCAATCCCACTTAGGCCCACTACAGCACCTGTGGTGGCAAGAGCCCTCTTGGGCGCATTCTCAAGAGTGGGTTTTCCTAAGAAGGTAGTAGCTGACAGAGATGCAAACTTTATGTCAAGTTACTTAACCGCAATGTGGAAGGAGTGCAGAGTGAATTACAAATTCACCACACCCTATCACCCACAATGCAATGGTTTAGTTGAGAGATTCAACAAAACCTTAAAGGGCATGATCAAAGGTCTCCCAGAAAAGCATAGGCGCAGATGGGACATTCTTTTGCCCTGCCTTTTGTTTGCCTACAGGGAGGTGCCACAAAAGGGGGTTGGTTACAGCCCTTTTGAACTTTTGTTTGGCAATCCTGTTAGGAGTTCTTTGTGTCTGGTGAAGGAAGGATGGGAGTTACCTCTCAAACCCCCTAAACAGTACATAGTGGACTAGGTACTTGGTCTCCGCTCCAGGATGGCTGAATACATGAAAAAGGGAACTAAAAACCTTGAGGCTAGCCAGGAATTACAAAAGGCCTGGAATGACCAAAAGGCTGTACTGACTGTTTACCAGCCAGGAAAGAAAGTGTGGGTTTTGGAGCCTGTGGCCCCAGCAGCCCCCCAGGACAAATGGAGTGGCCCCCATACAATTGTTGAACAGAAAGGGGAGGTCACCTACTTGGTAGACCTTGGAACCCCTAGGAGTCCCCACAGGGTACTTAATGTCAACAGACTAAAACCATATGTTGACAGGGCAGACATTGGCTTGCTCATGGCTACAGATGACTGACAGAAGGAAGAGAGTGACCCACTCCCTGACCTGCTCTCTCAGAACCTTGATGATGGATCAGTAGATGGTGTAGCCTTGGCAGGCAGCCTCACTGTCCAGCAACAAACTGACTGCAGGAAACTCCTCAGCCAGTTTAGACATATGTTTTCCCTGACTCCAAGTCAGACCACCTGGTGCACTCAAGAAGTGGACACTGGGGATAGTCTGCCTGTGAAGAATAAGATCTACAGGCAACCTGATCATGTCAGGGACTGTATAAGGACAGAAGATGTTGGATTTGGGAGTCATTGAACCCTCAGATAGCCCTTGGGCTAGTCCAGTAGTCCTGGTACCTAAACCTCACACCAAAGATGGCAAGAAAGAGATGAGGTGTTGTGTTGTGTGGATTACAGGGGTCTCAATGCAGTCACTAGGACTGATGCCCATCCCATCCCGAGGGCAGATGAGCTAATAGATACTTTGACCTCAGCCAAGTTTCTAAGCACATTTTACTTGACAGCTGGCTACTGGCAGATCAGACTAGCTGATGATGCAAAGCCAAAGACAGCATTTTTTACCCCTAGTGGGCACTATCAATTTGTGGTAATGCCCTTTGGTTTGAAGAATGCACCTGCCACTTTCCAAAGGTTGTTGAATCGAGTCCTTACAGGCCTGGAAGACTATAGTGCAGCATATCTAGATGATATTGCTGTCTTTATCTCCACCTGGGAGGATCACCTGGTCAACCTGAGGAATGTTTTGGAGGCCCTGCAAAAAGCAGGCCTAACTATCAAGGCTACTAAGTGCCAGATAGGGCATAGTCAGGTTGTGTACCTGGGCCACCTTGTAGGTGGAGGCCAGGTTCAACCATTGCAGAGCAAAATCCAGACCATAATGGGCTGGGTTGCTCCAACTACCCAGACTCAGGTGAGAGCCTTCTTAGGCCTGACTGGGTACTACAGAGGATTTGTCAAGGGGTATGGATCAATAGTGACACCCCTAAATGACTTAACCTCTAAGAAAATGCCCAAAAAGGTTCAGTGGACAGCTAGCTGTCAAAAGGCATTTGATGACCTGAAACAGGCCATGTGCACTGCTCCCATTCTGCAAAGTACTGACTATTCCAAAAAGTTCATTGTACAAACAGATGCATCTCAGTTGGGGGTAGGGGATGTACTGTCACAGTTGAATGGTGAAGGTCAGAATCAACCAGTAGCTTTCATAAGCAGAAGGTTGAGCCCCAGAGAGCAACGTTGATCAGCCATTGAGAGGGAGGCCTTTGCTGTGGTTTGGGTTCTGAAGAAGTTGAGGCCATACTTGTTTGGTACTCACTTCCTTATTCAGTCAGATCATCAGCGCCACTTATGGCTAAAACAGATGAAGGGTGAGAACCCCAAACTGCTCAGGTGGTCCATTCCCCTACAGGGAATGGCCTAAACAGTGGAACATAGACCTGGAAGTAACCATGCCAATGCAGATGGACTCTCCAGGTTTTTCCACTTAGGACATTAAGACTCAACTGGTCAAGGTTAGTTTAAAATCCCTGTGTTTGGGGGGTAGTGTAGGAGAGTAGGATCTGCTTCACATGGGTACCCCCACTTTTTGCTGGTGTTTCACAGTTTTTCGACTTAAGTCTGGGTGGGACCCTGCTATTCAGGGCCCCAGCCCAGCTGTTTCCTCTCTAAATTGATTGCATGTACTTTAGGTACGCTCTAGATTGGATTCTGGGGTACCCTGTGAGTCCCTAGTATACATGTATTGTGCCACCCCTGGAAAGCCCTCCAAAATGACACCACAGGTCTGCTACTGCAGCCTGGGTAAGGTGATGCATGCACCCCTTACTGAGGTATACCTCACCTATCACTGCACATAGAAATCAGTCACCCCTATGGTGGGCCTTATCAACCCTGAAGTCAGGGTGCTTGGTTATATGTGAGAGGGTGCCCAGGCATGATCTGAGCCCCTCTGCAGCCTTCGAAATCTCTTCTCCAGGGTTGTCAGTGGTGCAGCCTGACCATATACACTTAAGCGCATTATAACTAAAACGGTTAATGCTAACTTTGGACTCGCTGCACAGAAACATGTTGTGTTTGGTGTCAAACACCTTGGAATCATACCCCTACATCAATTCCTGATGTGAGAATATGATTCCACCCTTCTAGAGGGAGTGACATGGCAGTACTGGTATACCCGGAAGAAACATAACAGAGCCCTGGCACCGCGAAATAGATTCTGCAGCAACAGACACGAGTCTGGCCTCCTGCTGCTAACCGAAACTCCGGCAGGGGTGGCCTGGACAATAGGTTTCCTGTCACAGGGAGGTGTAACTACGTCCCAGACAGGCTGATGTGTATTGGGGCTGGGTGGGAGCACTCTCAGAGTGCTTTGAAGTCCTGCACTGGGGGCATATTTGGTGTCCCTGTGCATAGTCCAGCTCAAACCAGTTCAGGGGCTTCCAGCCCCTCCTCTGGCATGAAACTGGACAAGGATATGGGTGTAGCCACCCCTCTTTCCAAACCCTCCCATAGGTGGGTCCCCAGAGCTAGTCCAACCCTTTCCTTAGGTATAAATAAGGAACCTCTGTAACCAGAACTTTAGATATCCCTGGATGAAGCTCTGAAGCTGAATCCTGGAGCTCACGCTCTACTAAAAACTAGAGGAGTGAAGAAATCTCCCTTGGGGTCAAGGAGTGACTCCCCTACTTGGCAGGCAGCAACAAAGCATTTTGCTGGTCTGCATTTCCAAAGCTCCCTCTGGACTCTGAAGTATTTGCAGCCAAGGAAGAAAATTTCCAGACATCTCAGAGGCCGGCCCGAGTCCCAGCAAAGCTGAGACCCGCAGCTCTCGTGAGTAGTGTGGAACTGGAACTCCTGGTCACCGTGCACTTTTGCAAGTGCATTGACTTCTCAACCTCTCTTGAAGTCGTGCTTGGGATTACTTGTAGCCCCCACCTCGAGCAGTAAATCCACTTAAGATTGTTGGCCTAGTCACCCCGAGTGACCCGTGGGCCGCAATTTTGTGTTTCCTTTTGCGATCCCTGGTCCGTCGACTGGTGGGTCCCTGAGAAGGCAACTTTGGGTTTCCTTGGGCTTCCCTGGTTGCTCCAGATGTGCCCTGATTCCCTACCAAGTGGTGAGTCCCTCAGATCTTTCTGGGCTACACCGAAGCATCTTTCTCCTTCCTGCATGGGTTGCTGTTGCCAAGGCTTGTTGTATCTAATCCGGGCACCAACACTGCAGCACTCAACATCCTTTGTGGGACAGCTCAAATCTAGCTCCTGATCATCCTCGATGCCTCCTGGTCCTCGTGGCTGAAGAGTCAAGCTTCACCTTCTTCACCTGAAACACCCGACATCGGTGGGCATTCGTCTATCATGCCCCTGGTCACTGGCAAGTGACCTAGACTCTGTCCCCTCTGCTTTCAGGTTCTTCTTGACTTCGATCCAGGCTTGGATCTCTACGGACACTTCTCATCATCCCGGCAGCAGCACTTCTTTGCCAGCTCCCATTGAAAACGATGATGCAACCTGACACCATTTGACACCTATGCACCCGGCTTCCCTGGGTGAGGTAACACAAGTACTCCGGTGCTCCCTTGGGTGTTGACCCTAGAACTTCCTAAGTCCCAAAAGGTTTGGTCTTGACTAATTTCTAAGTGTCCCTAATCTTTGAAAATCTAACAGCGGCTTGCCTGCCTAGATCGGCCCTTGAATGACCTATCTAGATTTGCCACACTCTTTACAGATGATAGCCACCCTTGATAACTTGGTGGAATCGGGGATACCCACAATTTGCAGATCTCCCTGCGGGCCAGTAGGATCGTATAGAAAATCAACTTCACATGGTCCTCGTTACTTACATTTCCATTGTCCAGCAGCCCAAAAATAACTAGTAAAGCGCTTACCTTCACCTGGATCTTCAAAGCATCAGAAAGTGCTTTACTCACGGCCCACCAAAAGGGCTGGATCTTTGGGCAAAGTAGAAACATGTGGAGATCGTCTTCCTTCATGCTGCCACATTTTGGACACGCCACATCTCCTCGTCGACCGAACTTCGATAACCTCTGGGGAGACCAGTACGCCCTGTGGAGGGTGAAAAGATGGTCCCTTCTCAGGTGTGCAGGTTTAACTATTTTATATAATGTAGACGTAGATACTTGCCATTGATCTTCAAGCGTAGCCAACGGCAAGCATCTCCCCCATAGATCACCCGGGAGGCTGAAATTTCCATCTTCCATCTCCACCTTGAACCAGTACCAAAGTGCGATTTCCTTGATTGGAGACTGTCTGGAAATCAATTTCTCCTCAAATTCATTGTAGACACCCAATTTTGTCCTAGATGCTTGGAACCAGCTTAGAACTTGGAGATATTTAAATCTTGATATTCTTTGATTTGTTTTCTGCTTACAATCCTCCCAAGAAATTAATTGATCTTCGTGTAGAAGATGATTCCAAACTACTATGCCTGCTTCCCTTAGTGGTGTAGCCAACGCATCTTAGACGCATTCAGGGGACCCTGGAGAGTCCCAAATAGGAGCGAAATGACTGAAATATGGCAATTTCACAGCTCTTCTTACCATGTCTCAGCCATACCTCTTAAAATTTTTAATCTGACTTTTTTGTAGTATTTTTGGTCTGCGTACTTAAACATAAAACCTCCTCCCCTCAGGTTGTGACTTCTCAGCTAGACCTCAAAGAGTTTACCCATTTCTGAATTAGATGGAGTAGCCAAAAGCATCCTGCCTTTTTTTAACAAAAAGGACCAGGAATACATAAGCAGATCGGGTAACGCTAGTCCACCTTTTTCCAGCCTCCTTCTCAACTTCTTCCAAGAAATTCTAGGCCCCTTAGAGGCCCAAATGAAAGAGCTAATCTGACCCTGGAGTTTTAAAAACCGAGCTTTGCAGAAGGGGGGAGGAATAGCCTCAGAAAAGAAAGTAAACTTCGGTAGGATTACCATTTTTATGAGGTTGACCCGACCAAACAAAGTCAGCGGGAGATGCCACCAGTTCTTCAACAGGGTAACCACTTCCTCCTTAACTATCTTGAAATTTACTTCCGTGAGCTTAGCAATGTCCTGTGTAATCCTTATCCCTAGATACCTCATATCCTTAGTGCATCTTATTCCATCTGCTGTTTGATGCCAGGTCATCACCGCAGTTTTTTGCTTGTTAATCTTATAGCCTGAAATTTTTCCGAAATCCGTAGTGATTGTTAAAACAGAGTTCAGTGCAGTATGAATGTCGGAAGTAAAGACCAAGATATTGTCTGCATATAGCCCAATCTTTTTCCTCCAGCCATTATACTGGAATGCTAGAATTTCTGGAGAGCCCCTAAACCGTCTAGCTAGAGGTTCTATATATATATCGAATAAAAGAGGGGACAAGGGGCAGCCCTGTCTTGTTCCCCTTGATATCTGTATTGATTCTGTCAGGGCTCCATTAACAAGAACTCTAGCAGATGGTGCAGCATAGATCGCCTCCAAAATTTTTGATATATTTGGGCCAAGATTGAAAGACTTAACTACTGCTTTTAAGAAGACCCAATTGACACGGTTGAACTCTTTAGCGGCATCAAGTGCCATAACCGCTAGAGGGAGATTGTAAGTGGTAGCCAGGTCGATTGCCCCAATAAGGTTGAATGTCAGTTCTTTGAGCACTCTACCCCAGATAAAGCCCCTTTGATCTTCTTGCACAATCAGAGGAATAACCCCATTAAGCCTTTCTGCTATAATTTTTGCAAATAGCTTGTAATCACAATTTAAGAGTGATATTGGCCTGTATGAATCGCACTTTTTTGGGATTTACCAGATTTCAAAATTAAAGCAATGGTGGCCTCTTTCCATGAGTTTGGAAAATCGAGACTAGAGACAAAAATGTCATTAAACATGTGTAGCAGAAACGGTGCCAGAATATCCTCCAGGGCCCTATAAACTTCATGTGGAAGACCATCCGGCCCGGGGGCCCTCCCTTTCTTACCCTTGCTTAATATTATCTTTAACTCCCCTATACTGAACTCTTCGTTCAGACGCTGAGACTTCTCCATTGGTAGCTGTACATACGAGTCTTGCGCCAGCCAACTAACAGCATCTTCGGGGGTCACAGCAAAATCCTCCTGATAGACTTCCTCAAAATATTTGAAAAATGCCGATTCAATATCCTGATTATCTGATAATAAAGCCCCCGTTTGCTCACAACTGAACTCTTTGATTATATTTTTAACCTGATCGCTCTTAACTTTCCACGCTAATAGCTTACTCGATCCCTCCCCATACTCGAAATGCTCTAAGCGGCTTGTTTCCCAACGTTCCCTGACCTTTGCTTGAATTATGGCTGACAGGAATGTTTTCCGTGACTCAATTTCAGTCAACCTGGTATCCTGCTGACCCGGGTTCTCTGTAGAGATCAGATCAGTCTCAAGCAACCGAATTTGCTGCTCTAAGTCTAAAATCTTTTGATGATGTGATCTTCTTCTAGCTGCTGTGAGAGTACCTAATCTACCCCTAAAGTAGGCCTTGTAAGAGTCCCAGATTATTCCCATTGAAGAGGAACCTGCATTGTCATCAAAAAATTCTACAGTCTCCTTTTTCAGAATATCAAGAGACTGTGGGTCGAGCAGGATGGAACGATCTAATGTCGATCTAGATTGGGGCCTTACCTGGCCCAGATTTATACAGAGTACTATAGCAGAGTGATCTGAGATGTGTACACCTATATGCTGAATGTCTGATACCAAAACCTTTAATCTGTTATCAATTAGAAAGTAGTTAATCCTAGAGTGGTGTTTATATTTCTTATTATGAAATGTGTAGCTTCTATGAGGGCCCACTCTTTGCCGCCAAATATCGCACAGGCCCAGTTGTTTAATCAAGTGATGCAACAGTGCAGACATTTTAGGATTGACTACTGCTCTACTATTTGATGATCTATCTAGCTTATGGTCGCTCACAGTATTAAAGTCTCCTGCCATAATGATTGGATCCGGATAATTCAGTAACTCTGCATATAAAGCTTCAAGGGGACCTGTGTCGTCCTGATTTGGGCCATAGTAGCCGACTAGAGTGTACTTATGACCATAGACCTTTAACTTTGCTACCAACCATCTACCCAAAATAGTTGAGACATTACCTTCCACCATTATATCCGTCCCCTTTTTTTATTAAAATTGCAACACCTTTAGTTACCGCCACCTGCTTTGTTGCAAGTGCACAGGAGATCCATTTTTTGGCTTTGAAAAAATCTTGACTTTGTGCTAGGCAGTCCCTCAGGTATTGCATTATTATCTACCGTCTAGCTCTGACCCGCAAACCATTCACGTTCCAGGAAAGCATTCTTATTTCCTTAACTACTTTCTTGGGCATAATCTATGAACTTCATAATGAGTCAAACATTGGCTGAAGATTAAAATACCAATGAGGCAAATGAGGATATTTTTTGTTTTTTTCCCTTGATGCTCCCCACCCTGTGCTCGACGACGACAACCCCTCCCCCCCCCCAGGAAAACCCTCCCCAGACTTACCAAGTAGGAAAGCCCTATGGGTACCCTTCCCCCAGAGTTTACATCGGGTTATTACAAGAAAAAAAAGAAGAGAAGAAGAAAGGAAAAAGAAAAGAAATGGGTATAGGTTGAACCTATATAGATAATCATTCTTAGAAATTTTTGAAATCATTGTTTAAAGCTCATATTCTAGAGCTGTTATTCTGTATTCCACAGAGAATAACAGGAAACATATATTCCTTACAGGAACCCTGACTGAACATCCTCCATGAACTTATCTACTTCTTTGACAGAGCGGAAGGAGTGCATCTTATTATTAAGCATTACTTTTAACATCGCTGGAAATTTCAATTGTACAGATGCGCCTAACTTCCTAAGAGGATCGATTCTTTTGCCCAATTCCCATTGCCTGTTAGAGGTCTCGATTGAAATATCTGACCTAATTTCAAACTTTGCTCCATATATCTCCATCCCCTTTTTTGACAGGGCACGAGATAGGATCTTCTCCTTAAGAGAGTATGATTGAAAATTTACCAGGATTCTCCTGGGTTTAACTCTGTTCGGGTTAGATCTGTAAGTGTCCCTGTGTACACTCTGAATATCCTTACTGATCTCCTCTTCCGATTCCTCAATCAATAACTCTTTTTTAATCAGGCAAACTATAAAGGATTTAATATCCTCCCCTTCTTTGCCCTCTGCTACTTTCAGGAACTTCAGATTATTTCTCCTTTGAAAATGTTCTAATCTTTCTAACCTCTACTGTTGCTCTCTGTCCTTCTTTTTTAAGACCTCTAGTTCTGCTGCATTACCCTCTACTGTCTCTTTTAGAATCTTTATTTCTCCTTCAAGGATCACAGTTCTTGAACATAGGTCATCAACTTTTTTCTCCAAGTTATCACAGACACCTCTGATGTCTTTCTGATTGCACTCCGAGATTTCAAAACGTTTTTTTATTTCCTTCGTAAGAGTTGTGAGGAGGTTAGCAATAGACATATCTTCCTTAGCAGGATTTTCCAGGGGAGAACGTAACTCCTCACCAATGTCTCCAATAACCAATTCATTTTCAACCAGACTTGGCAGATCTGTAGAGTCTTCAACCGGGCCGGGGGAACCTCGGCAGGAGCAAGTTCTGAAGCCAACACATGATAGCGATTTAGAGAAACATCGTTTGACCAGTCTCCCATACTCAAGGTGTATTTAGAAGGAGAGGTAGAGACTGAGGCCGTAGACACAGCGCTATCAGTATTCTCTAGTGGACACTTTTCAGTCCTTGCATCCATGTTCGTGCTTACAGGCGGAAGGCCATTACTCAGAATAATAGTTTTGGGTAGAACATTAAAGTAAGTCCTAAGTGAGGGAGTAACTTTGATTTTACGTTCGAAGCTTGATTTCTTTTTAGTTGGTTTATTACATGTTGCTGTCCCCTTAACAGCCCGCTCCTTTACTGTTCTGACAGGTCTCTGACTCTCCTCAATCACCTGTATCTCTGCTACTTTAATTCCAGAGTCTACTTTCCTCTGGGTTGCCTCCGCTGCTTCAACCCCGAGATTAGAGGCTTGGACGCTTCTCAACGTATAACTGGTCAATCTTGGACTCCCCCTGGCTTCCTCCAACCCCTTCCCTCCTCCCCCACTGCGTGATTTAGAACTCATAGAATTCAGATCCGGATGAGTGGGGCAAGTAGGACAGGTGGGGCAAAAGGTTTCAGGAGAGAGACCAGATAAGCTAAAATCCAGAGCCCCCACCTTGTTCAAGAGATTACCCCGTTCGCTCCGTTCCACAGCATGCACCGGTATTGAAGAAATGCCCACAGATTTGTTCACACAGTTCTGTACCTCTGCCGGAGCCTCCTTTCCTTCTGCGTGTATCCTGGAGTCGGGCTCGGAGGGACTAGAGCTACTCTGCCCGTCCCCTACGCCCCTCCCCCAGAAGGGAATTCGGGAGGCGGCGCGCCTTCCTCTGCGGAGCTCTAGCACCGCACGCATCCACGGCTGACCTGCCGCCGTACTGCCGATCAGAGGAAACCGCCGAGAAGAAGCACAATGGGGGTAATTTCTCTTTTTTTTCCCTTTACCTCTGTTGATCACTGCCTAATCCTTGGAGGCTGTATAGATTCTATTTATGCAGGATAGTACTGGAGGAACTCTTACATTGCCGTAGTTGCATATTGCTATGTTACCGTTTTGCCATAATGTCGGAATGGAGTTTGATTAATCACTCCCGGCCATCCCGATCCTGCTTTCTTCCGTGTTCCGTCTTCAGCCGTTGATCCGTTTCTTTTCCTTCCTCGGCTTCATTACTAAACTGCTAGAAAGCCACATCTAAATTTAGCGAACATCGCTCCTCTGGGTTCCGGACTCCTGTGACCTGCACGCTAGCTGGCCACCATGTTTTCCTTAAGGTGGACCATTCTTGAACAACCTTTCATACCCCAGCACATCACTGACATTTCAAGATTCCTGTTCCGAAGGGAACAACGCTGAGTTTTTCGGATCAAAAGCGATACGATAGGATTAAATGAAGACATTCCTTTGCTGTCTCAGTGATTTGCTTTCCACCCAAGTCAATCCTAAAAATATCTGTAATTGATAGACAATACACAATTAATGGCTGAGTAGTTATATAGTTCTTTTCTCCTAGTATGGTTTCTTGCAAAAACACGCTACCCCTTTTCCTGCTCAGACAAGAGTGGTCTCGCCATTAATACCAGGACATAGCCACACTTGAATGCAAGTATTTGACTAGTAGCAGTACGCCTTGCTAATATTAAGAGCGCCACGCTGGGTCTAATGAAGACTTCTCATTTTTAAATGACTTAATTACTCCCCTAAGAATGAACAACGAGCAGAGCCTTACAAAATTTTCTTGCACAACAAGAGAGGTCTTGCCATTTAACTATAACATAGCCACACTTGCTTGCAACTAGTTAACTAGCAGCAGCACTCTCTGCATATGTCACAAACGCTGGTGTTTAGAAAGATAGTCTCATGTTCAAGTGACTTAATTACTCCCCTAAAAATGTACAATGAGCATAGCCTTCCAAAATATTCTTGCACAACAAGAGGGGTCTCGCCATTTTTGTTATGACATAGCTACACTTGCTTATAAGCAATCAAGTAGCAGCAATACTTTCTACATATGTCACGTACGCGGGTGTTTATAAAAATAGTCTTATTTTTAAGAGTAACAGAATGATCCCCAAACAAGGTACAACGAGCAGAGCCTCCTGCAATTTTGTGAGTGTCCTAATAAAGTTGGGATGCGAGTTTAGAGACAACATTAGCACGAGCCGCCTAAACAAATTTGGTGGTACTGAGCATGCGCGAGGATAGACATTTAGCCGTCGCTCATGCCCGGTAGTTTGACAGGCATTCTGCCGACACCCCTACGGGGCCTTGTAGATCATCAGCCAGGTAACCATAGAACGCCATCCGCCCCGTCCGAACCTCCGGTTGCAACTTTTGTACTACAACGGAGTACCGACGGAGAGGTGAGTGAGGCGGGATATATTAGTTGACTTATACTGGTTGATCGCTTAAAAGTTTGGACGGGGCAGCGCCAGTGCTCACATTTATTAGCTTTTCTGCATATTTTACTTGTTTAATAACGTGACTGAGTGCCTTTGAAAGGAGTAAGAGTTCATGGCCAGTTGTGGGAAAACAAGGACACTCGCTACATTTAAATATTTCACCAGCACTGCGGGTGCTGTATTTCTTTATTTGTGTGTGCTGCCAATAAAGCCTAGCGGTCTCACGCAACACATGTAGACAGTGTTTTGTCGTGTTTAACACTGGTGGGGAAAGCAAAAACACATGTAAGTGCTAGCCCGTTTTACGCGACTGCCCAGACTTTTTGGTTATAATGCCATTATTTAATTATTTATTGAATTCAACACTAGACATAATGTTCACTCTGACTGCTTCTTAGCAGTTGTTTAGGGCTTATGAATACATCTTATCTTTAAGGTATACTGTCTGTAAGTACACCATCAGCCAGACAAGCACGTTATAAATATATTTATTTGACCATACCCACCAGGCTCAATTAGCCCTTGTGTAAGATTGCAACTACTTTAATGTATAATCTCTATCCTGAATAAGAGCAATGACAGCATCTGCCTATCAGTAGTACCGATTTTTACCATGTGTGCCTATTCTGTCTGTTATCGTCTTAGACACCACTATCACCCTAATGCAAATAGTATAGATAAGCGCACTTACTATATACCAGAGTTTTGTGATGCTTTCTTGTTATTTCAGAGCAGGGCACCCTTACCTGAGTTGTGACCAGGTTGAGGCGGGCTAGCTTGTCCTATAGAATTGGGTGAGTAAATGAACTTTAGAGTATCTTGCTGGACTCTGATTTGCAGAATGACTAAAGGGTCATCTTCACACTGTACTAAGTTTGGAGCTCTCAAATGAGTCTGATTGATTGTGTTCTTCTGTGTCTCACTTTCTTTAGATAAGTTCCAGTGATACCGAATTTCATCTAGGATTACTGGTTTTGTATCAGAGTTTATTTTCCTTCTTTTCACTTCACAGCAGCAGCTTTGTTACGTTTTTTGGTCCTGAAGAAAGCCAGACATACTTGTTAGATGACTAATGGCTGAAACATGTCGACCTCTTTTTTCTATCCAGGAGTTTAATTACATACTGCGTTGCACTGCGTTTTAACCCTGCCAGTCCAGGTGAGCTAATAAAGTTTCTTTTCATCCGTACTAGGTAGTTTTAAATTCACCTTTCACTCACTTATTGCGCTGCACCCTCACATCACTACACTGCTCACATTTGGGATCTTAGCATCTATATCTGCTGCATATATAACAGAAAAACATCCCAGAGCTCCCACCTCTTAGAGAGGTGGTCGTAGCCCTCAGTGGGACCAGGTTTTCCCACTGGGAGGAGAAAGCCCAAATGATGAAGCATGTCACCCATGGTGAGTGAGGGCATTTGTTCCAAAGGGATCGCTCCCCAATTAGGTTTCGCTAGAGAGACACAGATTTACCTCCTTCTTTTCTTTGCTGGTTTCAGGCTTTCACAGACCCGAGAAGTTTATTGTGTGTTGAGTGCTCCTCATAGCTACCACCAGGATAGCTTTCAATAAAGGTTGTCTTTAACCTATCATCAATAAGGGGTTGTTTGGACTGGTACAGGGTGTCCACTATAATTAGTGGGCAGCCTATACTAGGCTAACTTCTCACAACATGTATTTGGTACTGGCTATTTCCTACAAGCTGTGTTAAAAGAGCTCTGTTTTAGTGCAAAGTAAAACATTTGGGATGTTTAGGAATACGTGCAAATAAGGGTGGATGCACTTCTTGGGAAAACATAGGATAAGTTTGGCAGCAATGTTAAAAATGTTTAAAGTAGGGGGCGTGGCTTGGATGCCGCGCAAGATGGCCGGCTAGGTACGGAGCTCCGCCGCATCGAACACCTCACGGCGTTTTTTCCCGATGTAAACGGGACCGCTACTGAGCACCGTTGCCGGACTTGGTTGGCGGAACACTAGCGGAATCGGCGGAGCAGCTTTTCATCGCTGGTGGAGCCGTTTTCGCCCCTTTCCGTGATGAATTCCTTGCCCCTCACGGAGCCGCCATTTTGAAGTTCTTTCGAGCATCTGAGCCTCTGCTGATACGAGCTGTCACCACACGATGTGCCACTGGACACCAATGAACTCTCAGACACTGACTTCACCTCAGGGGTGAGATTTATATATATTGTACAAGACACCTTTACTCCGTTTTTTTCTCTCCTCCTCCACATTAGAGGAAACGTCCAAATACGCAGTTTTACGGCGCTTCACCCCTGACAACTGGATGTTTCCCGCTCTAACATGCTCGCTGCTCTGAAATACTTTTTATCCTAAATTTCCTCCTCATGGCGCTATGATAACAACGTTCTCTGAGACTTTTTGCCTGTTTCTCCTGCGCCTCAGCTACTTCAGGATGCTCCTTCCTGTGCTTCCATTTTAGCCATTCTCCCCTTTTTGTACTCGTTATTTTAGCATACTCTAATTCTCTGTCGCCTTTCCCACTGAGTTACGTCTGGGTGCTTCTCCCTTTCTTTGGAGATATTTCTGGAACATTTCACATGCACCTTTAGTCTTCTCACAGGGAATTGAGCCTATATTGTCGCACGTTCATTCCTTTCTATGGTCAACTTACGCAAACCTAAATTTGTCTTCATACCATCGAGGAGTGCTTCAGGTGCATCTTCATCTGGTACAAATAGAGCCACTGTATCTGCGAAAATGACGACTCCAAAATCATCATTGGCTCATACTAACACCAGTAAGTCTTCCCCACCCGCTCCGGCGGGCAAGCGCCTCAAGCAAAATTCTCCTACACCAGAAGACAATCCTTCTCATTCTTCTATTGACCAAATTCTAGAGGAATTGCGTGCGCTGCGCCCATTTATTGAAAAGACGAGTACAGATATGCAGCTTTTAAAAGATAAATGGGATAATATGGATGCCCGTCTCTCTACTGTTGAACAGCACCTCCCTGAAGTTCAGTCCAACACACAACGTATAGACTCTTTAGAAAAAACGGTCCTCTCACTCCAAAAGCATACAGAGGATTTGGAAAATCGAAATAGGAGGAATAACCTCCGTATTTACAATTTGCCGGAAAATCTTGAGGGGGATAATCCAGTAACTTTCTTCACCACTTTCTTGTCGAAACTTCTGGACCTACCACCTTCCACCTCCATTAGTATACAAAGAGCCCATAGACTTGGTGCCAGAACGGGCTCCTCTTCAAAACCTCGTGGAGTCATTATTTTATTTCTGAAATACACAGATCTTTTATTGATTCTCTCAGCCGCGAGGAGTAAAAAACAAGTGTCTTGGCAAGGTCAACGAGTATATTTTTCTCAAGATGTCTCTAATGTCACCGCCTCCAGACGTAAAGAATTTCTGGCTATGCGTCCCTCTCTGCGCGCCTTGGGAGCAAGATATGGCTTGTTTCATCCTTGTACTTTCAGAGTCACCTATCGAGAAAAGACTTGGTCATTTCAGGAACCTGGAGAATTAAGGAACTTTCTTCTTCTACACAGTGGAGAGGGGATGGACGCCTCCTCTTCTGCTTCGACCAGTGGCTGAAATTGGACTTTTATTGTTTAACTTGTTTGTCTTCCTAATGGCTTGTCTTTGACTCCGTATATTCTCCTTACTTTTCATCTCAGTTCTTACACTCCCTTTTCGTATCTCTTCTCTTCTTTATCTGTATCTGGCATCTCCTATATATCCCTCTATTTTCTTTTCTACTCTCTAGACTTCAATTTTTACGTCTACATGTTATGTTTGTTAACATTTTTCCCTTTTTTCCTCCCCAGACGGATTTGTACCGGATACTCCTCTCAACACCTTGTCCCATTCCATGTTCCTTTTGTGCGGTCTCGATGTGGTTCTCCTCCTGATCCTGGTCCGTACGTCTTGTAAAGCATCACCACCTCCCCACCTTCCCTATGTGTATTTTTTCTCTTTCAGGTATGTTTAATACAGTCATCCTTCTGGATTTGTACTGTCTTCTATGCATTCTCTCTTTTCTTCCTTCTTCCTTCCCCACTGATCTCCTTTCCCTTTTCCCATCCCTCTCCTCCTCCCTTTTCCTTTTTCTTCTTCCTTTTCTACCTGTTCTTCCTTCTTCCTTTTTGAAGAGTTTTATGGTTAATACTTCTATACAGTTTGAATTATTATTACATGTACAGTATGCTTTTGCAATTCTTGATTTAGATCAGTTTAGTAAGCTTTCACCTTCAAAGTTGTTTCATGGAATGTGAAAGGATTTAATCACCCTATCAAAAGGCAAAGAGTACTCTCCCACCTTTCCTCTTACAATCCAGACATCGTCCTTATTCAAGAAACTCACCTATCTGACATCGAATCTTTAAAGCTAAAGCGACTATGGGTTGGAACTGTTTTATTTTCTCCTGCTTCTCAAAAAAAGAATGGAGTAGCCATTTTGATTCATAAGCGACTCCAGTGTAAAGTAGTTCTAGAAGAAAAGGATGACGAGGGACGCTGGGTCTTAGCTAAACTACTAATTAACAATATCCCACTTACGATATTCAATGTTTACGGTCCCACATGTTTTGACTCCTCTTTTTGGCCCTCCATCACAGCAAAATGTATTCAACATAAAGATGATGCTTTTCTATTGGGTGGAGATTGTAACCAGATCATTGACCCATTTTTAGACCGAAGATCCTCTGTTCGTTTCTCCCCTCATAAACCACATAAACAATTCCTTGACACTATTACCCAAACTCATCTTGTAGACTCATGGAGACTCATTCACCCAGACGTTATGGATTTCTCCTTCTTCTCTCCTCCTCATGCTTCCTTCTCCCGCTTAGACTATATCTTTCTCTCTTCATCTCTTTCTCAACACCTTATTTCTTCTTCTATTGAACCAATTGTTATCTCTGACCATGCTCCTATTACTACTGTTTTTGACCTTCTTCCTCCTACTCCTAAATCTTCTCGCTGGCGCTTCAACCCTTCTCTTCTTACTGATCCTCTTTTTTCCTCCTCTTTTCGTGCTTTTGCCTCTGAATTTTTTCATCTTAACTCTACGCCTGATACCCTACCTCATATTCTTTGGGATTCCTTCAAGGCCACAGCCCGAGGTTTTATTATTGATTTTGTCTCTAAAAAGAAGAAAAAATTCCTTCAAAAACGTAAAGTCACCCTTGCTCATATTAAATCTCTGGAACATCAATTCTATACTTCCTCTGATAAGATTATGTCTCCTGAATTGCTTAAGGCTAAGATTGCCTTTAACAAACTTACCACAGACTCTGCCTCCTCTTTTCTTCTCCGGAGCAGCGCGCGATTTTATGGAGGTAGAAATAAATCAGGTAAATTGTTAGCTAATTATTTAAAATCTCGTAAAGAACGTACTAATATTGATTCTATTTATTCCCCCTCTAATGTACTTCTTCATACCAATGCAGAAATTTTGGAACAATTCCACTCTTTTTATAAAACTCTATATACTCCGGAAAACCCTCCCACCCCAGACCTTATTCAATCCTACTTTGACAACATACCTCAACCAGATACTTCCCACCTTAATATTTCGGCTGTTGACTCTGACCTCACGATTTCGGAACTGTCCTCTGCTCTATCCTCCCTCACTAAGGGGAAAACCCCAGGACCGGACGGCTTCCCAGTTGAATTCTACCTACATTTCTCAGACCTTCTTTTACCCCACCTTTTATCCCTATTTCAGTCTTTTTGTTCTACTGGATCAGCCCAAGGCTCTTTTCAGGACGCTACCATATGCCTTATCCCTAAAGATGGTAGAGATCCTAAGTTCTGTAAAAATTATCGACCTATATCTCTAGTTAATGTTGACTATAAAATTTTTGCGAAACTATTAGCTCTTCGCCTTGACCCGCTCCTACCACATCTTATAGGGAAAGAACAATGCGGCTTTGTCAGGGGCCGCTTGACCTCGGACAATTCTAGACTCTTTCTTAATGTTTTAAGTAAAGCCCCTTCACTATCGATTCCCCTTGCAGCCATTTCAGTAGATGCTGAGAAAGCCTTCGACCGGGTTGACTGGTCTTTTCTTCTGGCTTCCTTAAAATGGCACGGCTTTAACCCTAAATTCATATCTTATATTTCTTTGATATATTCTATGCCCAAAGCGTCTGTTCTCGTTAATGGTCAACTCACTTCCCCATTCACACTTCAACGGGGTGTTCGTCAGGGCTGTCCCTTATCACCTCTTCTATTTATTTTAGCGCTTGAACCTTTCCTTACCTCCATACGCAGTAATCCATTCATCTCTGGCTTCCCGTACGGTAAACGTCATCTTAAATTGTCTGCATATGCTGACGATATTCTTTTATTTATTTCTGACCCGCCTACCTCAGTTCCCGCATTACTAAACGAATTTCAGCAATTCTCCTTGGTCTCCGGTTACAAAATAAACTCGGACAAAACAGAGATTCTTCCTTTAACCACACTTTGTCTCCCCCACTTTTTCACGGCTACTGGCTTCGCTTGGAATTCTACAAAAATTAAATATCTCGGCGTTCTTTTTTCTAGCTCTATATCCTCCTCCATTCAACTCAACATGAATGCAGTCATATCTAGGATAGACTCATTACTCACCTCTTGGAATCCACTATTTCTTTCCTGGTGGGGCCGTCTTGACTCCATCAGAATGATGATTGCCCCCATTTTGATCTATTTATTATCCATGCTCCCACTTCGTATCCCAAACTCCTATTTCCGCCGCATTGACTCTACGTTGTCCAAATTTCTTTGGAAGCAGAAAAAAGCCCGCATATCGCTTTCCAACTTACGTAAATCTAAACTTAATGGTGGTACCAACTTTCCAGACTTTCGCCTCTATCACAAGTCCTTTTCCCTTCGACAGGCTTCCCGCTGGTTATCTCAGGAACCCTCCCCTTTTTCTCCCCTCTGGCTTTCTGTTGAACAGGAACTACTGCTTCCGTACTCTTTCCAAGAAGTAATTCGTTTTACCTCTAAAGCCCCATGCCTTAATCCCCTTTTATTCAAGCATACTTCTTCTCTTCTGCGCCCTTTAGTTTCACCTTCCTCAGTAACGCAGGAATCCTTCCTACTATTGCCTATATGGTACAATTCACTTCTATTAATTAACAACCGACCTATTGCATGGCCCTCATGGAGAGCGAAAGGTATCATTTGGATACGTCATCTTTTTGATGGGTCATCCCCTTGCTCATTTCCTGCATTTCGGTCTCAATTCCACTGCCCTCCTTCTTTTGCAAAGAAATTCTCCATCCTTATGGAAACCATTCTAGATCGTTATTACTCTCTCCCCTCTGAAGACCTACCTGCCTCATCTTCCTCTCTACTCACTGTCCTTTCTACAACTCCTAAAGCTTCCATCATTTACCGGTACTTTTCAGCCCCCAATCCAGTTCGTCTCAAATCAAAATTAGAACTGTCCTGGGAGACAGACTTACTTTCTTCATGGCCGACTTCTCTCTGGGACAAAATATGGGCTCGGTCCTTGAAGATTTCCCGTACTGCTTCTCTCACTCAATCCTTATTTTTCTTTTACCACAGACTTTACCTTTCTCCTTTTTCTATCTCCCGCTTTCAACCTGATGCTGTATCTAACTGTTGGACCTGTAATGCCCCTTCTGCGGATCTTTTCCACCTCTTCTTCTTCTGCCCTTCAACTCGTATTTTCTGGTCTCAGATATTCTCTCGCCTTTCTCGCATTTTCAACCTCTCTATTCAATTTTCTCCTCCTTTAGTATTTCTTGGTAGCCTTTCAGAGGATTTAGTCCTCCCCCCACATTCTCGCGGTCTTTTTGATCTTATGCTGGCTCTGGCATTACAACATATTGTCTCTAATTGGAAATCTCTGAACAAATTGTCTCTCAATTGTTGGTGGAATCTTGTATGTCACTCACACAGACTTGATGTTGCTTTTGCCTCCTCCTGTAAACCCTCCCGAAATGTTGAATTTTACTGGCTACCTCTCACTCTATACCTTGATCAATCCGCCAAAAAGCGTTACTCTCCACTATCTTCAGATAATTTCAAGCCCCCCTGAACTCATGTACTCTTGCCTGCAGTTTTTCATGATATTTTTTAGTCTCAATATTGTTATTATTTAGCTTTATATTGACCTTCTTCATATTTATTTTTCATTCATGCAATTATTCATATGATGCCTTTTACTGTACTTTTTGATTGCCATTGACTGTATTTCCTATTATTGCTTACCCATCCTCTAAGATCAATACCATGTTTTTGTTTTCTTCTCTCCTCCCTTCCCCCCCCTCCTTCCCTCCCCACCATTTAAAATGCTTTGTCTTTTACTGTGATATTGGCTGATTCTACTTTCTTTGTCCCATCTCATACCTTTGTTCTCATATTGGCTGATGTCACCTTATTGTATTACTTATTTTTCTCTAATAAAGCTTTCAAACATAAAAAAAAAAAAAAAAATGTTTAAAGTAAAGTATGAAGGGTACTCAGAATTTAAAAGAGTTCAACCGTGGTTTGTCAGATTAAATGCTGCTTGGCAGGATTAGAAAGTCATCATTTTGTACAAATGGGAGGATGCGACAGGGGTGTGGTAGAGGAGGCAAGTGTACATTGGTAATTGTGTGCTGTTGTAGGTGTCTCACATTATGTATACTGGAGTCCGTCATCACTGAGTATAGAAGGGAGGATCTGAATTGGCTTCAGAGGGTGTACTTGTAGAATGTCTTATGAGAGTGCTTCCTTACCCTGGCACCTTGGAACTTTGGCCCAGAATGCTGACTTGAACTGTTGTTTAGAGTGGGAATTCTGGAGTGCACTGTTTGAATATTCTGTTGTCACTCAGTCTGCATGTAATGGGGGCTATCATCATCGTCTATGGGAGGTGCCTTGTCTGAATTTTATGCACCTTTCAGAGTGTGGTCCAGTATGCGGAGTCAGGTGCTTTCTTCCTGCTGGCACTCGTCTCATTGGTTTGGGCCAGTGGCGTAGCAAGGGAGGGCGGTCCGTCCCGGGCAGCATGAGAATAGGGGGCTGCGGCCTTCCCCCTGTTAACTGTGTCGTCATGTGGGGGGTCAGACCCAGGGACCTCCGCCACATTCCCCCGCTGTCCACTGTGGCTATGGCAGGGCAGCAAACACCCAACGACCAAGGGTGCAGAAAGGTATAGCTACGCCACTGGTTTGGCCAGCTACTTTGATTGGGCATTGGGCTTATTGGAGTGCTGGGCTATTTTTTTAGTGTTTTTGGGCATGTGTATGTTGTGTGTGTAGCTTGTGAAAGATTGATTAGAGATGAGAGTTTTTCTTGTTGTTCCTGAATAATTGTTGCCTCTGTTTGACATATGTCCAATGTGTAAGGAAAGGGCATGCAGTTGTGACACTATGGGGCTTATTTACAAGCCCCTATTGCCACCACAGCTTCATCTTTTCTGATGTTGTGGTGGAGATAGGGGCTTCGCCTTATTCACAAGGACGCATTAAGCCATGTGAATAAGACCCCATTTTACGGTATACTTAGCGTAGAAGATGAGCCTTCCTGCACATATGCAATCAATAAAAAATCTATAAAAAAAGGATGTTTTGCAACTTTTATGTGTGCTGCTTTAAGCAGCACACACAAAAGTTTCAAAATACCATTTCTGCGCAGGCACCCTTGCACTATGGTGCAAGGGTGTCTGCATTGGCACTAGGAAGCTAAAATCAGCACCAGTGCAGGGGGAAACGCAGGGCTGCACTGTATCCTTGTAAATACTGTGCAGCCCTGCATTTTGGAAGTGGCAGAGCACAGCTTTAAGCCAAGGTGGTTAACTCCCCGCGCCACCACTTCCTCGTAAATTTGCCCGATTTGTGTCAGTGATGCTTGGATTGAGTGAACATACTGTAGAATGTTGAATGTAGCGTTGTTGTACTGGGGGAAGTTTGTCAGTTAAGCAAACTTAGAGGGAAGATGGGCCCTTAGAGGAACTTTCAGGCAGTGGTTGTAACGAAATGAGCTAACATGAATTATGCGTAATGTTCCAGCGTCTGACTATAATGCTTCCACGCTACAACTCCTGCTTCATTACATTACTCTTGGTGGTTCTTTCCTATTTCTGCTTCCTCACATAGTCACTGCTTTTCTTTCTTCTTCTTTACCCCTTTTCTGCCATGTCATCTCTGTTGATGTAATGCTGGTGCCCAAATATGAGTGTTGGTGACCATCACCTGCAATTACCAGCCGAAAGTATTCTCTGATCCAAACTCGGCAATTAACCAGAAACTGCAGCCTTGCTCACAAACTCACCCTGATGAAGATAGCTCTATTCACTGTGAATCCGTATATTAATAATTTGGGTATATTCTCATTTTCCTATCAGCGTGGTTTCTATCAAAATTGTTCCACGACCCACTTACCCAGGCGCTGACTTCAAAAACGGATAATTTTTATAATAAGCTGTTGATGGAAATATTATATGACACCAATTATGCCGCAATTAAATGCATCAGCGCTTGCTGTGACACCTCGAAGTCAGTGTCTCTTCTTTTCTTCGCTGACTTTCACACAAGGCTGAAAATTGCATGTCTTGTTTCAGATGCCAGCAGGAACAGATATCTTCACGAAAGCAGTTCTGGAAATGTACAGAAGTGCAAAGCACACCTCCTGCGATCCCTGCTGCTGCAACCTCCATGCTTTAGAAACAGCAAAACTAACAGCCACCCTTTCTACAAAACGATAATTTGACAGAACCGACACATTGACACACGTCTCTTTGATTTTCAGTTGACTCTCCGACAAACACATTAATGTAGGTGCAAACTTCAATTTATTAACCATGACAGCAACTTTTTTTATTATTCTTTCGTCAACTGCTCGACAATGAATACACGCTCGATGAATTCAAGTTTGCGAATATAGGGCCTCATTTACAAGGCAATTGCGCTGCCGATTTTTTTGATGCACCGGTGACGTAGTGTGCCGACCCATAATTGCAAGGCCACGTGAAGTCACCCTGCGTCACTTTTCATTGCAGTGTAAATATGAGCCCCTTTCACGCATTACTCTGCATGTAAAGAGCGCTACATGGGTGTTGCTGTGGGTGTTCCCCGCAGCATCTGTGGAATCTGACACATTCCCAGGTTTACAAAGTTTTGTAAAGCTGGGAATGCGTCAGAATCCTATGCCTCCCCTGGTGCAACGAGGAGAAACACTTGTATGTCTCCTAATTTTTTCCTCTTTCAATGCGTGCGGCATTCTGCATCATGCATAGAAAGTGGGAAATGCCATCAATGTTTTTGTGCAGGAAGGTCTCCCTTTCTGCAAAAAACCAATCATCTCCACAATGTAAGCATCCTTGCAAAAAGATGTATGGGTGCCTGCGCTGGTGCATGGCAGCCAATTATGCGCTAGTGCAGGGGAAAGCACACAGACATGTCATATTGATCTTAGTATGACACATCCTTGTGCTTTTAAAGTGATGCAGCTTGGTGCAGCAAAATGGCTTGCGGTCCGAGCTGCGTCATTTATTTGTAAATGAGGCCCATAGTTGGGGATGCATTTGCAGATGGCATAAGTACATTGATACATTGATATTTATGCGTTTCCATTACTATGATCAAGTTTCAGCACACATGCAACCCAATTACTGGTAGGCATTTGTTTACATCAATGCCTAAATATAAAATGACTAATATAACATAATACCATTGCATACCATAGCACAGTATAATACAACACTTTCACGTGGCATAGACTAGCATAGCATGATATAACAGAAAATAACCTTAATGAAGCATAACCCACTATACCATAACATATAATACCATACTATGCATAATGTGATCTACTTTCACACCCTCTGCTATCTTCATTTTTAGGATGCAATGAGATTAAGAGTACCATGGTACTAAAGTCGTTTCACACCCCACACACAACATCTCCCATATGGGTCGCACTATAAAATGCACCCTTTGAACTAAACACTCCAAAGGGCACCCAGGAGCCTAATAAAAATGAAAAGTTCAAAGAACGACACCAGGGGTATGGTGTGCTAAGTAAATACTGCAGTCTAATTAATGAGAAAGACCTTTATGTCTCACACGGGTAAGGAACGAGTTGCCTATATACCAGCACAATGACAATGCAAAGCAATAACACTACATAGCAACAAGCAGGAGTCAATCTGTGAACTGAGTGGTGACTGCTGATGCATTGTGCAGTGAATATTATTCAAAAGTATAAAGATATAGAAGTCAAGATTGGTAACGGTGAATAATCAATCAATCAATCAATCAATCAATCAATCAATCAGGGAATTTCAAAGTGCCCTACTTACTTGTGTCTCAAGGCGCTGGGGGAGTGGGGGAGCAGCTCTGGTCAGTCAAAGAGCCAGCTATTGAGGGTCTTCCTCGCCATGTGCAGGATGGGGGCGCATCTGATGTAGATCGGCAGCTCAATCCAGGTTTTGGCTGCGATGTAGGAGAAGGTTCTTCCACCTGTTCTTGCTCTGCGGATGCACAGGGGTTTGTCCAAGGCAAGCTCAGTGGATCAGAGGTTTCTGTTGGGTATGTGGAAGGAAATTCTGCCATTGAGATAGTGAGGTCTGGTATTGTGGAGGCATTTGTAGGCGTGGGTGATTATTTTGAAGGTTACTCGCTTCTCCACGGGGAGCCAGTGGAGGATACGCAGGTGTTGGGTGATGTGCTTGTGTTGGGGGCATTTCCTTAGTTCAATCTGCTGGTTATGAGTGCATGGGTGACAGTGTTCCTTGATTTGGGGGGGATCCACTTGAAGGTCTTGCGGAGGATGCAGAGGGTGTTGAAGCAGGTGGAGGCGACGGTGTTCACCTGATGGGCCATGGAGAGGTAGGCGTTGAGTAGGATGCTGAGGTTTCGGGCGTGGTCCATTGGGGAGGGGCGCTGTTGAGTGCGGTGGGCCACCAGGTATTGTCGCATGCAGAGGGGGAGGGTCTGAGGACAAGGACCTCTGTATTCTCTGAGTTGAGATTCAGGCAGCTGCTGCTCATCCAGGATGTGACATCCTTCATTCCTTTCTGGAAGTTGATTCTGGTGGTGATGGGGTCCTCGGCGAGTGATAAAATGTGCTGGGTGTCATCAGAGCAGGAGACTATGCTGAGTCCGTGCTCTCTGACAATGGCATCGAGGGGGGCCATGTAGATGTTGAAGAGTGTGGGGCTGAGTGACGATCCTTGGGGTACTCTGCAGTTGATTTCCGTTGGTGCGGAGAGGAAGGGCTGCAGTCTGATTCTTTGGGTTCTGCCATGTCATCTGTGGTGCTGAGTAGGGCATTTTCCGTTCTGTGGTTGCTGCGGAATCCGGATTGGGATCGAGGATGGCATTTTCTTCGATTAATTTTGTTAGTTGTGCGTTGACGGTCTTCTCTGTAACCACAAAGGGGAGGAGGGAGATGGACCGGTAGTACTTGAGGTCCAATGGATCTGCTGTGGGCTTCTGAGTAGGGGTCTGACCTCTGCGAGTTTCCAATCATCGGGAAAGATGCCATTTTCGAAGGTGGCGTTGATGATGCGTCGTAGTTCTGGAGCGATGGTGGTGGAGGCTCTGAAGAAGATGTGTGGGGGGCAGGGGTCCGTGATGGCTCCTGAGTGGATGCCTTTCATGGTCGATGTGCTGCAGATCAGAGCTTATAAATTCTCCCTACTTCCACGGACAGAGTAATTTCACAGTCATACACACATACACTCACCATACGCTAGGGCCCATCACACCTACATTCATTCTATTACTCTATCCACACTGAATATACGAGAGAACTCCTAAATCAATCTGCATCTAATTTGAGGTCAATGTAACCTAATTGATTTGTCTCGAGTCATGATTTAAACAATAAGAACACATTTGAGATCTCAATAAAATGACAAAGAAATAACCACCCAACACTGGAATTCAAACAAAAGTTATTTTATCTAAATTAGTTCCAATGAAAAGTCATTCAATAGTAAAATCATTATTCTCATAGTTACCTAATCTAGCTAAATGTCGTATTATAGGTCAGGACAGGTCTCTCAAAGTCTCCTGAGTCGCCGTCCTCTCAATCAGCATCGATCCTCTTGAGCATAGGTTCAGGAAGAAGTGGCCTTAGACCCTCTCTAGTCTAACAATATTTATACTAAAACTTACACATTAAAAGTTACAAACAAGCTCCAAACGTCCGTTGAGCAGAGCGAGCAGGAAAGGATGTTGGCTCGCAACATTTAGAAAAAACCTCCGCTCTCGAATATCTCAAAAATAAAAACACGGAAAAAGGAAGCACAAACTAAATCCGCAACATTCATGGATGCTTTTCTCCGGAATTATAGTGAAGCCACCGCAAGTTTATCAAAATGTTCATTTGTGACAATTGTTCTTCTCCAAGGATATCTGGCGATGAGCCCAGAGCTGCTGTCCTTTCATAACTCTTCAGCTCAAGTTCAACCATATTCAGCGAGGCCTCTTCATATTTCATCTACTCAAACGCAGGCTGTAAATGTCGGCCATTTCTCAATAGGCCAAAATGGACAATCTTAATTAAAAGAAACACAAAACATTATTACTACATCGTATTGATTATAGAGTGTTAATTCCCACTAATACCCTTATGTGTATGTAATTATCTAGCCATTTGCGACATAAAAAAGCATTAAAGCATATTATTTTAAAGCACCAACACATAACATATAGCACTTTAGCCACACTTATTTAATTAATTTGCTCACCAACTTAGTTCACTTATTAATTAAGCCATGCAATTGCATTCCCACGTGTAATTCTTTCATTAGTAAGGTTGATTAGTCAAAACACTCGACAGTAATTAATATTTAATAATTAATTCTTAGTAATTTTAATTATGACATATAGAAATATAAACTGAAGTTTGAGTTTAAATAGAAAACCCTGCTCCAGCAATCCCCCCTTTGGTGATATATTATCACCACAAAAATCCAACCCAAAAAATTTAGTCCCCATTTTCTTAGGAGAAATTCAAATGTCTTTTTGCATTTATACTACACACCAGTCTCTCTTTCATCATCCCTTTTAGTTTCAAAATACATATTCTCTCTAAATTCTTCTAATTCAATTTCTTGTGGGTCTCTTCTTGACCTCTTTTGTCTCCTTTCAGTATTTTCTTTTAATATTTTCTTTTTACCTCTCCTGTTTTTACAACATAAACACCCTAATCTAAGTATCAATAAAGCAACAGTCACACATGTCAATGGAAATAATACCTTACCAACAACAGTACTACCTATCTTAGCAATAAAATTCTCAACAGCAATCATCTTATTAGCCATCTTAGTCCAGATACTTTCAGCTTCCAGTGGTACTAATTCTTCATGCAAATCAGTAATATTTTTGATATAGACCTTCAGATCTTTGCTTTCATCAGGAATGTAAGTGCAACAATGTTGAACTTTCAGCATTCCACAGACTCCACCCTCCTTTGCCAATAGAATATCAAGGGCAAGTCGATTTTGCATAGACATGGCGCGAATGGCAACCATCTCTGTATTTACCAACAGAAACCCACCAGCGGTGCTTGACGATAAACGATCCACCACTGTTGACAGCTTCCGAATTCCATATGCATTTAATGAAATTCCCACTGCTGGAATCAAAGCTCCAAAAATATCTCCTACAATTTCTGACCAAGTTTCTCTTCTAAAGCGTGTTAGTAGATTAATTTGTTCTGCATTTTCTATTCTATCCATATGAAAGATTTTTGGAAAGACCAGGCCAACATAACATGTGCCATACCAATGGTCAGGCAACCTGTAATAGGCCCTATTCCCACAAATATAATACACTCCCGGGAAAACTGGATCCTCTCCTCCTTTAAATCCCCATCCTGTTGCAATAAAGTATGTATCATGACACTCACTAGTCCCAACAAAATGATTATCATATTGGGATTTCCTTCTGGTAATGCATAGTTTACCCTTCTGTGGTGCATCTAAAGCCAAAGTTGGACTGGCCCCTTTCTTCAACTCCTTTCCCATCTCAATGTCCCACACTGTCTCACTCATTTTATATCCTCCTGCCTTTTCATGCATGCTCATTCTCCTTTTCTCTACCATGTCTAGAAAAGCTTTTTCCTCTTCCTTCAAACTACAAGTTAAATTGTTTCTAAAAATGTAATCTAATGTTAATTCTCCAGTTTCAATAAAAATCTCACCAAAAATGTTAGCTTCTTTAGCAGGATTCAGTTTCTTATTCATAGGCAATTGCCCAAAAATGTTATCCTTATTAGACATCTCATAAACTAGTTTCCCTAACAGATAAAAAATACTACTTAACACACTACATGAAATCCCATACGTAGCTGGAAGATGATGATAAGTAACTTCCTCTGAAACGGACGCAGGCAATTGCATACAGACATAGCAATCCCTTACCTCCATTGTCTTTACGTATTCATACAACAATTTTGAAAAAACATTGCTAGAAAAATCATTAATTGACCTATCCTTATGTATGTATATGTTACTAATTCTAGTTGGTACTACTTTTTGCGAACTCTTCCCTACGTTAGTCACATTCTCAGTATGTATTCCAATAGTGTCTATTGTAACTCTAAAAGTAACTAATAAAGCAAGTACACTCCATAATAGCATTAATAATCCTGTACAGCAGCAGCACATTCTGCACCATCTTTTCAGAAAGGTACATCTACTTTGATTATTCTCTGTGTTAGCCATTTTACTACTTTGACTGTGTCTTTTGACTTAGCCTCTACTACTCCACTACTGAATCTCTAGAATACTGGATCGTTTCAATCTGATAATTTTTAAATTTCTTCTTTTTCACTCTTCTCCAAGTGACTCCTTTAGTTCACTCAATTTGGATTTTCATCACTTTTCACTTCTTCTTCAGCAACATCAAATTGTATTGATATCCTGAACATCCGTCTCTTCTCCAATGTCAGTCAAGATAACTTTCAGGATTCCAACAGTTTTCTCCTCCTCAACCACTCTCCGTAAGGTCCCCTCTGGATTTCCTTGACTTTCTGCCTCTTCTTCTTCAGACAGTGCCACATACGTCCATTCCGGTGACCTATACTTCTGGTTGGTTTTTCTGATTCTCTTGATCTCCTCTGGTTCCTTCGGTTCTTTTCGCTCTTCTTCTTTCGCTTGATTTTGACTTGACACCTCGTTCACCTGTTCAGCTTTTGATGAATTCACTCGTGTCAGTCGATATCTCAGCCTCTTTATCTTGTTAGGCCATAGATCTCCTTTTACACTTCTTCTCTGTTTCACCTCTCTGTTGTTTCTTTCTCCAATCCAAGTTCTCTTCCTCAGAACTCGACCCTCTGGTTTCTCATTCTCACTCTCATCTGATTCTGTCTCATTTGCCTCTTGTTCATCAACGATTTTCTCTTTTCCCACAGACTTCTTCTCCACCGATTGAGATTTCCCTACTACTGTCCCTCCTCGGGTCTCCGACACGCAATCTTCTTGCTGTCTACTTGTCCCTCCACCTAACTTATCAGAAATGTTCCCTACACCTCCTCGGGGGTCTTCCACAATCTGTCCCTCTCTATCTTCTTCTGACCCTACTTTTTCAGAAGTAATCTCAGGTGGATTCTCAATCTCTACATCTGACTCTGGTGTAGTCTCTGTGGAATTGCTCTTTTCTCTTCTTTCTTTCTCTTTTCCTTTTTCACTGCTCGTTGGAACTTCAGGCACTTTTCCAGAATCTGCACTCCCTTCCGAGGTTCTTAATGTTCCTCTTGAAGCCTCTCTTGGTAAGAAAAAAGAATCACCTGACTCTCTTTCTGACTCTCTCTCCCCCCTTTCAGGATTCTTTTTTCTTCTCACTGTTTCAGTGTCTGCATCATCACTGGAATCTGACTCTTCAAAATACTCCTTCCCAGTCCCATCCTTTGGATTAGGAACTCTCAGAGTATGACTCGCATGAACCCAGTTCTTCACTCCAGCACACTTTACAGTAGTCGTCGTAGTCAGAATGACTTGTCTTGGCCTTCCCCACCTTGGAACCAAGCAATTTCTTCTTCTGTGCACTTTTATCCTCACCCAATCCCCTGGGCACCGTACATGGGCTTGCTTCTTTTCAAGTGTAGTCGCGTCTTCTCCAACCTGGTGAAACACAAAATGAACTGCGTCAGCAAGGCCTTTACAGTAATCCAAAATCATGTCATCAGTTATTGTCATTAACTTGTTGACAGGCACGAATGCATGTCTCATTGCACGTCCCATCAATATTTCATGTGGACTCAACCCTGTAGTTCTGTCTGGAGTAGATCTAATAGTCATCAGTACTAGAGGCAAGACATCAGGCCATTTCATTCCAGTGGCTAAACACATCTTACCAATTCTGTTTTTGATTGTGCCGTTCATTTGCTCGACAACGGCAGAAGCCTCTGGCCTGTATGCACAATGTAGCTTCTGCTGTATGCTCAATGCTTCACAAATTAAAGTCATGAGCTCATTGTAAAAGTGTCCCCCTCTGTCTGACTCAATTGTCACTGGGAACCCGTACCTAGGAATCAACTCTCTTAACAGCAACTTGGCCACTGTTATTCCATCATTTCTCCTAGTCGGATAGGCTTCCACCCACCTTGAGAACAAACAGACTACCACTAGAACATACCTCAATCTATTGACTTGGGGCATTTCAATGAAATCTATTTGCATTCTGGTAAAAGGACCTCCTTCTCTGCCTATTGTTCCTAGGCTCACCACTGTCTTCTTTCCAGTATTGAACTGCTGACAAATCAAACATCTTTGACAAATGCTTTCTGCAATCAGCCTGAACTTTGCATTGTACCAGGTCTGTTTAAAGGAGCTAATCATGGCATCCCTCCCCAGGTGTCCCTGGCCATGATACATTCTTGCCATTGTTGACAACATGGAATTTGGCATAACTGGTCTTCCATCCTTATAAATCCAAACATGATCTTTCTCTCTTGGCGCACAACCTGCTTTGATCCAATCTCTCATTTCCTCATCTCCTGCTTCATCCTGCAACTGCTTCACTTCATCCCATGTTTCTAGGACATTAGTAAACATCACAGAACAAAAAGACATTTCCTTCTCTCTTCCCCTGTTAATCGAATGATTGTTCTTTGCACAATACTGTGCTCTGTCATTTGCAAATCGATTACCAAGGGTTACAAAATCACCTCCCTGTCCATGAGCAGCGCATTTTACAACTGCTAGTTCTTTAGGCAGCTGTATCGCCTCAAGCAATTTCCCAATCACTTCAGCATTCTTTATAGGAGTTCCACTCGAAGTCAAGAAACCTCTCTGTAGCCAAAGCTGGCCAAAGTCATGAACCACTCAAAATCCGTACTGGCTATCAGTCATTACAGTCACTCTCAAATTTTTCCCAATCTTGCAAGCTTTCGTCAGTGCCACCAATTCCGCTACTTGAGCAGATTTAACTCCTTTCAAAGATGAAGCTTCCATAACTTCTGAAACTTTGCACCCCGCATATGCTGCACTCAGCACACCTTCTTCTGTTCTCAGACACGATCCATCCACAAACAGCACATGATCACTCTCAAGAAGTGGCAGATCTCTTATGTCTGGTCTTGGTTTTGTACAGTAATCAAGTACATCCAAACAATCATGATCAACATCATCTCTCACACTCACATTTTCAGCATCTGGCAACAATATCGCTGGATTCACATTCACATATCTTTCAAGAGTCACATTTGATGCTCCCAGAATGATTTTCTCATATTTAGTCAGCCGACTATGTGACATATATTGAGTTCTGCTTCTTGTCAAAAGAATTGCCACATCATGAGGTACGAATACCCGTACAGGATATCCCATTATTATACCCTCACTCTGTTCCAAGCTTCTGCATGTAGCAGCTACCGCTTTCAGGCAACCTGGTAACAGCTACTGGGTCAAGTGTTGATGAGAAGTACGCAATTGGCCTTCTCAGACGTCCATGTTTCTGGATTAACACTGAAAGTGCACATCCATTTCTCTCACTACAGTACAGTTCAAACTCCTTCTCATAGTCTGGCATTCCCAAAGCAGGGGCTTCACATAATCTGCTCTTTAATTCTTCGAATGCTGCCATTTGTTCTGCATTCAGTTCCAATGGGTCTTTTACTTCACTTTTGGTCAATTTAACCAGTGGCTTCGCTATCAGGGAAAAATTACTTATCCACTGACGACAATAACCCACCATTCCCAGAAACATCCTCACTTCTCTCTGGGTCATCGGGGCTCTCATTCCTCTAATAATTTTGATTTTGTCAATGGTCACTTTTCTCAGACCTTTTTCAATATTGTGTCCAAGATAATGTACTTCTTTCTTACAAAACTGCAATTTGGCTGGAGATACCTTTAACCCTCCATCGGCCAGATGATTCAGTAAAGCTATGGTATCTAGTTCACAAGCTTCACGTGTCTTCGATGCCACAAGTAGGTCATCGATATACTGTACTAGTACTGAGCTTTCAGGCATTGTCAGACTCTCCAAAGACTTTTTTAACAACTGATTGAATATTGAAGGGCTCTCTGTATACCCCTGTGGGATTCGGCACCATGCCAAAATATGCTGTCCAAATCGAAATGCAAAAATCGGCTGGCTGTCATGATGCAATGGAATTGAAAAGAAAGCATGGCACAAATCAATTACTGTGTACCATTCAGCATCATGAGGAATCTGATACAAAATCACTGACGGATTTGGCACAATGGGACAGCATGATACCACAATTCTGTTAACCTTTCTCAAATCTTGCACTATCCTGAACTTCCCATTAGGTTTCTTCAGCCCCATTATCGGTGAATTACATGGGCTACTCAGTAACTCTCTCAAAACACCCTGCTGAATCATCTTGTCAATAATAGGTGTTATTCCTTCAATTATCTCTGGTGTCAATCTGTATTGTGGGATATTAGGGTAAGTGATTCCCTCTTTCACTGTAATCTTTACTGGATCTACATTATTCATCAATCCCACATCCTCTCCAGTAAAATCCCAGACTACTGCTTTTACTGTGATTCTCAACTCTTGAGGCAAGTCATCTGGATTAAATACAGCAAATGTTCAAACAATCTCACTTTCTCTATTGTCTAGAGTCATCCTGTATAAGACATCCTCATCCGGTGTCTCAAAGGCTATTCCATCCGGAGTACAAAAAATTGTGCAATTCATTTTACACAATAAGTCCCTACCTAACAAGTTCACTGGACTGGTGTCGCACACCACAAATCGGTGCATATCTGAAAATTTCCCTGTTCTTACCCTTACTGGTTCAGTAAGATGAGTCTTAATCTGTGTATTAGCTACACCAACCACTTGGATTGCTTCATCCGAGAGAGGAAGATTTCTTATATCTGCTGACCTAACAGTTGATCTCGTCGCTCCTGTGTCTACTAAAAAAGTAACACTTTCCCCATTTATTTTCCCATCTACAAATGGTCCTGCCTGGTCTATTTCTAGAGTTGCTCCAAGTATGCACTCTTCCTCCTCTCTTCGGCACCGTCAGTAGTCCCCTTCAGACTCACTCCCCTCATTCTTTAGCCAGTATTGCTGTACTGGGTTAGTACGTCTCAGTTTGTTTACCTGTTCATCATTGTAGAATCCTGAGTCCTGGTTATATTTCTGAAACCCTCTGTTCTGTGGCAAGGGCTGATTTGGCTCTTGATTCTGCTGCTTAACAACCTTCTGCTGTTGCTGCTGATGATTAACCCCTCGTTCTGCACCTGTTGATTCAAGGATTTATTCTCATTACTCACTAATGGTGGATTTGTACACTCGGATCTCCAATGCCCCAACTGTCCACAGTTGTGACACGGGAACTTCTTTTTCGCCTCTTCTAAGTTCCCCTTTCCTTTTCCTGTACCATATCTAGGCCTATTTCCTGGATTATTTGCTTGTTCAACCAGCTGTGCTTCTTGTCTTTCTGCAACCTTCACCTGTGCCCACATTGCTTTCTCCTTCAGCTTTCTTTGCTTCGCCTCAATTTCATCACTGAAGTATTTCGCATGTCTCAAGATCTCATCAATCTTCTTACTCTGCCACTCAACTGTGTGCTCACGAATCATTTCACTGATTTCAGGTCTCAAGCCATATACAAATCTGTATACAAAATGACTCAAATCCTTATCACCCAGGTGTTCATCTCCACTGAACTGTTTAAAAGCCAGTATCAATCTTTCATAGAAAGCATGAACTGATTCTTTTGCTTCCTGATGTGTCCGATCTATTTTTACCCAATCTGTCTCCTTAGGGGGTACCTTATTCTTCAGGAACACAATAACCTGCTCGTATTTCCTCATAACCTCCGGGTCTGGAGCTCCTGTTCGCTGATCTCTCGGGTATTCTTTAGCAGGCCAATCTACAACTATTTTACACTCTGCCCACAAGTCTGCTGGAACAATTATATCAAACAGACTATTCAGATCAATCCACAGCACTTTTGACAATTTCACAAACCTATCTACCTGCCTATACCACTCGACGGGCTTTTCTCTCAGTCGAGGTATATCATTCGTAAATGACAAAATATCCTGCCTAGTCCATGGGACATGTACATATCCTCCTCCAGGAATCTCTCTCATAGGATAAGCATCCACTGTTTTTTGTTTTTCTCTCATGGGAAATGCTGTATAAGTCCTGTCCACTGAATCTTCTCTTTTCTTATACCACCTATCCTTCCATTTTTCCACATCACCCCATTTTCGCAATAAGGAAATCATTTCCTTAATCTGCCCTGTTCTACCAACATCATTTAGGTTCTCGATATCTTCATCAGAAAAATCCACTCTGTAAGGTTTCTGCAAAGCTTTCACCTTATCCATGTCAACTCCCATTTCACTCGCTATTCCTTTTAACCTATCATGTGTACTCTTAGCCCTCCAGGTGATACTCTTGCACATGAATAACAACTTTCCATCATGATGATTTTTCAATATTTCTGTAGGAATTGTTCCCGCTATAAGCTCCTCCAGTTCTATACGCAACCTGGCTACATCAATTGCCTGAGAATCTTTATCCTTCTTTTGAAGAACTTTCAACCAATCATTCAAATCCTCAGCCGTTATTTCTGTAGACTTTTTCACTGTACTCACTTTTCCTTCCATCCTCTGTGGTTCCAAAATTGATCCTCCTAAACAACCAGTATTCAATCCTGAATTAGGCTGTACATTTGACTCTTGATCACATATGGTATGTCTCAACTGATTCTCTCTTGTCCTCAATCCTGACTCTCCCGGAGAACCAACTAGTCCATTTCCCACATATGGAACTGTCAAATCATTTTCACCCATTCTTTGCTTATCAAAAATAGGCACAACCGGACCTATGGTTACAGGCACTGTAACAGCTTCTAGATTATTTGTCAGTTCCCTAATCTTCTCTGTCAACTCAGATGTGGTTCTTGCCAATTCTCTTGTTTTCTCATCCCCGATTGCATTCTCTCTCTCTCGCTCTCTCTCTCTTTCCCTTTCCGTGAAAGAGCTACCACTTTTCAGATCAGGTGTCACAACTTCTGTTTTAACAATCCGCAAAGTATCTCTTATTGGAGTAGCAACTGGTGTTCTCACTTCTGGTTCTGGTCTATATGAAGGTGGTCTTTTGTAAATCATGTCATCCAAGACTTCATCCTCATAGTCATTAGCCCCATACCTTCTCAATTCTGCATCAGATACCCTTTCCGTACCTTTCCTCCCTTCTGTTTCTTCAACAGTTCTCATAGGATACAATCCCTCTGACATACTAGCATCTCGTCATCCCCTCATTCGATCATGATGAGTTTCACGATCATATTTCCTCCCAAAAATGTACCTATAATTACCTCCACTCCTCTGCTTTTCCCGCTCATGCACCTCATCTTCCCATTCTACCAATGCCTCGAACAGTGTCGGCCTTGGTCTAGGCTCTAGACACATCATCTTTTCCCTTAAATTTCTCAACACGGCCAGATTAAATGAACCATGTTCCGGGAATGCTAAAACACCATCTTCTTTAGTGTACTTAGCCCAATTGTCTAACCAGATACAGGTATGATACCCATATTTCACAACCATGAAGGATGCATGGGTCCTTGTCGGAGGTAGCAATTCACCTTCTCTAGTTATTATGTTCTTATCCTTGTCGAACCACTTTTTAATTTTACCGAACAAGGATTTCTTCTTCTTTTCCTCCGTTTGATAATACATTTTTTCGTTTACCACCACCCTCTAGTCCTTTCCGCAACTGTACGATCTTTTGTCCAATAACAGCGCGACTCACACCAACGCACCAATCCCGGAGCATCTACGTCACCCTGTACTTCTTCCAATCCCTGCACGGCTCACACTAACGCACCAATCACAGCGCAAACACTGTTCTAACCCACTGTCCAATCACAGCGCGGTCTTTCTGACATCAGTAGTCGCTGCAGTCGCTTCTACTCCTGTCTCCTGTCACTCTTCTACCCCTCCTTTACAAAGCCTTCTCAGTAGACTCTGTTTCAGTTTCTACAAAATCTATTAGTTACAACATATAAACATCTCCATTGTCTGCTTCGCTAACCACAGAATAGTAAAGAAAGGTCTTTCTCACAAGAATCCCGCTTCTCTCTAGAACAGCACTTACCTCTGTTCCACTACGGAATTATTACTTTCGTTGACACAGTAGCACATCCCTCTACTCTGCCCTTCTAACATGCATTCATTAACTGTTTCCTTCCAGAATGCTCAAAAGAGTTTCACAATTTACTAAATGCTCATACATTCACGCACTTTCATACCAGAAAATGTAGCACATTTACACAGAATCCTGCCTTTCCCGAGAACAGCGAACAGTCTGTCCTGCTACAGAATTATAACACACGTTAACCAAGCAGCGCTTACCTCTGCCAAGTCCTTCAAACAAGCTCAGAGAATATCTATTACTTCTCCAGCGATAAGCTTTAACGGCGAACCTTACGGATCCCTGGGACTTAAGACCAGAGTTTCACAGATAACCTTTGCTACCATACACACTTCTCTTATACAGAAAATATGTCTCTAGTAGTAACACACGACGATGTCACTGAATCCGAACCCAGACAATGCGACGCACAACTTCAATTGTCACACGCTTTCCCTGCATTCGTACAGGGCCAACAATCCCGTCTTTCCCGAGAGCAGCACTCACTTCCCTCTGCCCTACTACGGAACCTTCACCGACTCCCTACGTCCCAGAAGCCGTACACACTACATATAACTCAATACGATGACTTCAACATTTAGTGTTAGTACATGTATCAACATCAATCAATAAATCAATAAATCCGAAGCCTATGTACAAGCAATTTATCAGATCAAAACAATAATCAAAACCATCATACTGCTACCAGGAAACTGCTGCAGATCAGAGCTTATAAATTCTCCCTACTTCCACGGACAGAGTAATTTCACAGTCATACACACATACACTCACCATACGCTAGGGCCCATCACACCTACATTCATTCTTTTACTCTATCCACACTGAATATACGAGAGAACTCCTAAATCAATCTGCATCTAATTTGAGGTCAATGTAACCTAATTGATTTGTCTCGAGTCATGATTTAAACAAAAAGAACACATTTGAGATCTCAATAAAATGACAAAGAAATAACCACCCGACACTGGAATTCAAACAAAAGTTATTTTATCTAAATTAGTTCAAATGAAAAGTCATTCAATAGTAAAATCATTATTCTCATAGTTACCTAATCTAGCTAAATGTCGTATTATAGGTCAGGACAGGTCTCTCAAAGTCTCCTGAGTCGCCGTCCTCTCAATCAGCATCGATCCTCTTGAGCATAG
The DNA here is from genome assembly GCF_964204655.1 of Triturus cristatus. Classification (NCBI taxonomy): domain Eukaryota; kingdom Metazoa; phylum Chordata; class Amphibia; order Caudata; family Salamandridae; genus Triturus; species Triturus cristatus. Next base: position 890,186,229 of record NC_140587.1, on the reverse strand, counting down.
GTTCAGGAAGAAGTGGCCTTAGACCCTCTCTAGTCTAACAATATTTATACTAAAACTTACACATTAAAAGTTACAAACAAGCTCCAAACGTCCGTTGAGCAGAGCGAGCAGGAAAGGATGTTGGCTCGCAACATTTAGAAAAAACCTCCGCTCTCGAATATCTCAAAAATAAAAACACGGAAAAAGGAAGCACAAACTAAATTCGCAACATTCATGGATGCTTTTCTCCGGAATTATAGTGAAGCCACCGCAAGGTTATCAAAATGTTCATTTGTGACAATTGTTCTTCTCCAAGGATATCTGGCGATGAGCCCAGAGCTGCTGTCCTTTCATAACTCTTCAGCTCAGACAGAGGCCGAGGTCATGTTCAACCATATTCAGCGAGGCCTCTTCATATTTCATCTACTCAAACGCAGGCTGTAAATGTCGGCCATTTCTCAATAGGCCAAAATGGACAATCTTAATTAAAAGAAACACAAAACATTATTACTACATCGTATTGATTATACAGTGTTAATTCCCACTAATACCCTTATGTGTATGTAATTATCTAGCCATTTGCAACATAAAAAAGCATTAAAGCATATTATTTTAAAGCGCCAACACATAACATATAGCACTTTAGCCACACTTATTTAATTAATTTGCTCACCAACTTAGTTCACTTATTAATTAAGCCATGCAATTGCATTCCCACGTGTAATTCTTTCATTTGTAAGGTTGATTAGTCAAAACACTCGACAGAAATTAATATTTAATAATTAATTCTTAGTAATTTTAATTATGACATATAGAAATATAAACTGAAGTTTGAGTTTAAATAGAAAACCCTGCTCCAGCAGATGCAGTGTCTTCAGTGGTAACCGGGGTCCAGTAGGAGATGGTGGGCTGGCTGGCGTTGCTGGAGGAGGGAGTAGTTTCAGAGTAGAGATGTCTGGTCATTGAAGTTGTCGTAGAGGCCCTTGATTTTCAGATGGAAGTAGGAGCCAAGCTTGTTGCAGAGGTCCTGGGAGGGGGTGATGTCCTAGGATTCGCTGGGGTGTTTGGTGAATTCCTAGATGATGCTGAAGAGGTCCTTGGAATTGCTGGAGTTGGCGAGGATCTTGTTCTGGATGAAGGTCCTTTTGGTGGATCTGATCCTCTAGTGGTATTCTGTCATGTATGTCAAAAAAAGATCCCTTTGGGCTCCTTGTAAAGCATACAACAATTCACTCACATTCAATCATGAAACTTTTTACCAGCACCAAATAGAGACCGAAAATACAATATAGAAAATATATCTTGTGTTTTTTATTTATATCATAACATTTGTTAAAAACATGTCGTTCATACAACAAATGGAAGAACCTTATAATCTTCAGGAAGTCAACAAACAACAATTTGTTACATATCAAAGGCACTTCAGATACATGAACTTAAGTGATAATGTTCCCAATTGGATATGCAGTAAACATTTTGTTTCTTCTACTTAAGTCCAATGTTGTTTTGGGTACCTTCTTGAACCAGAAACTCCTTTATTCCAGCCAGATGTTGTTTGAATCCTTTCTAAAAAATTATATAAAGAAGCAACGCGTTTCAGTGGTATCATTTAGTTCACCACCTAAGGAGAGACACATCGTCCTCCAGTCTATCTAAGACTATCTAAGATCAGGTGGGTAACTTCCTTTAGAATAATATTAATATTTGAATGGCTAACGTGTGGATGAGAGTGAGAGTCAGCCTGGTATGAATAACTATGGGCAGCATCATCTGTGAGACCAAGAGTATAATATTGGAAATATTAATTTTAATGGTTTTTAAATTATAAGGAAACCGTTATTTTTTGCAAATGTATGAGATTATGGTATGTAATGGTAAAGCAATATGAATTGTATGTAATGACTTGAATTGCAGTTTTGTGCAAAAATATCTCATATGTATCTTTTTTATTGTTTTTAGATATAATGACTTGGGAGATTTGTTAAATGTTGGTTAGCCTGAAGAAGGTGGTGAACTAAATGATACCACCGAAACGCGTCGCTTCTTTATATAATTTATAATTTTTTTAATTTATAAAAAACACAAGATATATTTTATATATTGTATTTTCGGTCTCTATTTGGTGCTGGTAAAAAGTTTCATGATTGAATGTGAGTGATTTGTTGTATGCTTTACAAGGAGCCCAAAGGGATCTTTTTTTAACATAAGTGTCTACTGTTGGTGTACTGTCCCTTTGGCGTAGTGGGACCCCTCTCGCTTTTTTGTTAAAGATATTCTGTCATGGCCTTCTTGTAGGCGATGTGATCTTCTGAGGTTTTGCTGTTTCTCCAGTCCTTTTTGAGACGTCTGCAGGTGCGTCTGGATTCTTGGAGGTTAGCGGTGAACCAGATGGCCTTCCTGGGGCACTGTTTGTTGGAGTTGCGTAGGGGTGCGAGCTCGTCTGCGCAGTTGGTGATCCATCTGTGGAGTTCCTTGCCTGCGAGGTTGTTATTGGTTGAGGTGGTAAGAGCATCGTGGTTGACGGTGGAGTTGATTTGCTCCTTGATACCTTTGCTCCTTTGTTACTTCGGGCCACGCCTCCTTCCTTCACCACTGTGCAAACGTGCCCCGTGGCGCGTTTTATGTTGGAGGATTAACTCTCTAATACTGAGGGTCTCTGAGGGCCAACTAGCCCAACAGGTATCTCCAGTATGCGCCAGGGAGCTGCGTTGCAGACAGGTGTTCAGAGGCCACGTCCCTTTTTTAAACCTCCCTGGAACGCAGCTCTGTGGCGCTTACTGGAGGTACCTAGTGGGCTAGTTTGACCCTAGGGACCCTTAGGATTCAAGGGGACTTAATTTCTCAACTTAGAACGGCCACAGGGCGCGTTTACACAGTGGCGAAGGGAGGGGACGGGGCCTGAGGTGATGTGTGCAAACACGCCCTGTAGCGCGTTTTAAGTTGGGGAAATAATTCCCCTTCAATCCTAAGGGACCCTGGTGGCCAACTAGCCCACCAGGTGCTTCCAGTAGGCGCCACTGCGCTGCGTTGCAGAGAGGTGGTGCAGGCTATGCTCCTTTTTACACCTCTCTGCAATGGTGCTTACTGGACGTACACGGTGGGCTAATTTGCCCCTGGGGACCCTCAGGATTCAAGGGGAGTTACTCTCCCAACTTAAAACAGCCACAGGGCATGTTTACACAGTGGGGAAGGGAGGGGACGGGGTCTGAGGTGATGTGTGCAAACACGCCCTTTGGCGTGTTTTAAGTTGGGGAAATAATTCCCCTTCAATCCTGAGGGCCCATGGGGGCCAACTAGTCCACCAGGTGCATCCAGTAAGTGCCACTGTGCTGCGTTGCAGAGAGGTGGTCCAGGCCGTGCCCATTTTCTCTGCAATACAGCTCTGTGGTGCTAACTAGAGATACCTGATGGGCTAGTTGTACCCAAGGGACACTCCGGATTCAAGGAGACTTTAATCCCCAAATTAAAACGGCCACAGGGCGTGTTTGCACACGTCAGCTCAGCCCCCCTCCCTTCACCAGTGTGCAAACGCGCCCTGTGGCGCATTTTAAGAGGTAGTTTTAATCCCCCTGCCCTAATATATACTAGAGGCTTACAGAGGAGGTCATGATAATAACAGGGGTACCCCAACGCATAGTGTTCCCTAGTGTATGTAGGTGTTTTAACTGTATTGTAAGTGTCTTTTAGCATAGCACTGGCTCTAGGACTGGTTAGTCAGAGTCAGTTACCACCAGTACCGATCTGAAAAAGTTGAGGGTCGAGGATGATTTTGCAACAAAGACTCTTTCTGCTCCTCTGTTTGTTCTTTCTGCACGTCTTCCTTCTTCCTGCACTTTTCTTTGTCTTTGAGGACTTCTGTTGCTTCTTTCTGCATTTCTTTTTCTTCTTTCTGTGTGTTTGTTTCTTCTTTCTTCACATGTCCTACCTCTGTAGGCATAGTTAGATACTGGCATTTAAAAAAGCTTTGAAATTCACTTAAAAAACCATAGGTTTCAGTTACGTTAAAGTTAGAAATTAGCATTTAAAAAACCTTTGAAATTCACTTAAAAAACCATAGGTTTCAGGCACGTTATAGTTAGGAATTAGCATTTAAAAAACCTTAGAAATTCACAGAAAAAAAACATAGGTTTTCAGGGGTGTTATAGTTAGCTGGACATTTCACTCATACAAAACCATTGAAATTCCACCGTTATAGTTAGTTCAGATAACTATACCTTGCGCGCCCGCAATGCACTGATGATGACGTCACATATTACATCACTCATGACCTGGTCAGTGACATCACTCATGACATCACAGATGACATCTCAAATGACATCACTGATGACATCACTGATGACATCATCCTTGTGATAGTGGCAGACCTCCTCTCAACCTTTGATACACACATTCAAAAATAGAAACTAAAATTTTCAAAAAAATGGACATACCAATACCAGTTACAACAACCTATTCAGTAATTCCAAGATCTACATACACATCCACTCATTCACCAACAGTCCTATATAGTCACTCATACATGTACTCACTGTTCATATGTACTCATACACCTATACATCCTGTTACACACCGCCACTCATTCATAGAGTTACTCACACACATAGTCACTCATGCTAATAAAGAATCAAACACCCATTTACTTGCATATACAGTTATACACACACCACTACACTTACTTCTACAGAAACGTACACATACTTACTCTTAAACAATCACTTATAGAAACACATAATTATTTATACAGGAACTCTTCCAATCTCTCACTCTCACGTATACTCACTTATATACACCAATACTCACATATACTAGTTTAAAACATGTCGTTACTCATAAAGACAGTATTGAGACAGACATTCACTCACTAACATACCCATACACACACTCATCCACCCATACAGTCCAGCACACATGCTGTCTTCAACACATACAAACAGTGAGTCACTCATTCATGCATCTATGCGCTAAGTAATACCCCCACCGAACAATACAGACACTCATACTGATACTCAAAAAAACAACTAATAACCCATATAGACACCCACTCATTCTTCCATAGGTTTTTCCCTATATATATATTAAACATATTTAAAATTTACAGAAACACACACTCACTGGATGACGTCATCAGTGATGTCATCAGTGATGTCATTTGAGATGTCATCAGTGATGTCATGAGTGATGTCACTGACCATGTCATGAGTGATGTAATATATGACATCATCATCAGTGCATTGCGGGCGCGCAAGTTATAGTTAGCTGAACTAACTATAACGGCGGAATGTCAATGATTTTGAGTGAAATGTCCAGCTAACTATAACACCCCTGAAACCTATGTTTTGTTTCTGTGAATTTCTAAGGTTTTTTAAATGCTAATTCCTAACTATAACGTGCCTGAAACCAATGGTTTTTAAGTGAAAATATATATATAAATAATACCTACTGGTGGTCACCAGTAGGTAGTTATAGTTAGGACTGAGTTTCCATAGGAAGAGCGTTCTTTCATTTGCCAATACCTTTGGTGCCATTTGACAAATCTTCATGAAGTTTTCAAACTTGATATGACCATCACATCAGTTGCTATCTTTAGAGTTTTGGGGTGATCTGTCATTTGGCACCAAGAACTTGGGGGTGTTTAAAAGTGTGTTCTTCCCATATCAATTCCCATAGAACCTTTAGACAAGGCTACAGCCCGAGCTGCTGAACAGAATTACACCAAATTTGGTACATATAGCCCTCCTGAAGCCCTAGGTACCGCTACCTCCCCGGGGTTAATGTAATGGGAGGCCTCGCGGACCTCCCTGCCCCGGGGACCACCACCTCCCCGAGGCAAAATGTTTTTTGTTAACAAATGGGAGGGAGGCTGTGTGCCCCTCCTGGGCCATTTCCAGCCACAGAAATCACCACCTCCCAGGGGCAGACCCTTAGTCAAGGAAGAGAGGGGCATGTACCCCCCCTCCTGGAGCATACATGGCCCTGGGGACTGCCACCCCACAGGACCAGCTCCTACAATTTCCTGGGGTGCCCAACTCCGGGACATTGCTGTTTTCCAAGCCATAGCAAGCAGTGCTCCAATTTGAGCAAGCGAGAGCATTTTTCTTTCGCTCAAAGCAGAGCACACTTTGCTTATACACACAGGGAGCTGCATGTTAGTGATGCCATTTGAGATGCCATCAGTGAAGTTAACAGTGATGTCACTGACCATGTCATTAGTGATGTAATACGTGAGGTCATAGGCAGTGCATTTTGGGGGCGTAAGTTATAATTAACTTAGCTAACTATAACTGCCAAATTTCACTGGTTTTTTTGAGTGAAATTTAACCTCAACATATAATGTCCCTGTAAACTTTGTTTTGTTTAGTAAATTTCTACGTTTTAAAAATGTTATTTACTAACAATAACGTCCCTGTAACCTTTGTTTTTTACAGTGAAAATATATATATATATATATATATACACACAAACACATATACATGTATATACATATATATATTTTGGTACTAAGAAAGCACAGGTTACAGGGAGGTTATAGTTAGGAAGTAGAATTATAAAAAACAAAGAAATTCGCTGAAACAACAAAACGTTATAGGGACGTTATAGTTGGGCTCAGATTTCACTTGTACAGAAGCAGTGAAATTCAGCAGTTGTAGTTACCTGAGCTAACTATAACTTGTTCCCCCTCAATGCACTGCTTATAACCTCGCATATTATGTCACTCTTGACATGGTCAATGACATCACTAATTACATTACTGATGACATCATTGATTACATCATACAGTGATAGGGAGAGATTTCTAAATGTTTGAGTGCCAAATATATATAGTAAGATACTACAAATGTTATTGATGTGTAAGTGGGTGTGAGTGGCTAAATGGGTGAGTGAGTGACAGTGTGTGTAGCTGTGTGGGTAAGTGAGTGGGTGTGTCAGTGGTGTATGGGTGGGTTAGTTGATATGTGAGAGGTTTGTATAGTTGAATGATGGGGTGTGTGAGTGGCAGTATGGGTGAGTGTGTAAATGTGAGAGTGGCTGTATGAGTGAGTGTGTGCTGTGTTAGTGACTGCATAGGTGAGAGAGAACATAATTTAGTATATGCATGACTAAATGAGAGTGGGTGAGTTAGAGGCTGTGTGAGTGATTGTCTGGTTGAGTGAGTAGGTGTGTGTGTAGCTATATGGGTGACTGTCTCAGTGTGAGAGTAGCTGTATGGGTGAGTGAGCTAGTGCAAGAGTGGCTGTATGGATGAGTTAGTAGTTGTGTGAGTGGCTGTATGAGTTAGAGGATGTGTGAGTGGCTCTATGGATCAGTGAATTAGTTTGTGAGTGTTATGAATGGGTATGAAAGTGGCTGTGTGGGAGTGGGTATATGAGATATTCTATAGGGGTGTGTGAGTAGTTCTGTGAATGATGACATCAGTGATGTCTGCAGTGATGTCACTGACCATGTCATCAGTGACATAGTATGTGAGGTCATAAGCAGTGCATTGCAGGGATGTACGTTATAGTTAGCTCAGGTAACTATAACTGCTCAATTTCTATGGTTTTGAATGAGTGAAATCTGAGCCTAACTATAACATCCCTATAACCTTTGTTTTTTCACTGAGTTTCGTTTTTTTAAATTCTATTTACTAACTGTAACGTTTCTGTAGCATTTGTTTTTTTCAGTGAATTTCTATGTTTTTTTTAATTCTATCTCCTAACTATAATGTCCTTGTAACCTGTTCGTGTCAGTGGATTTCTAAATTTTGTTTCAATTTTATTTCCTAACTGTAACCTGTAGACTTTGAGAATGGGTGTGTGAGTGGCTGAATAGGTCGGTGAGTGGGAGTATGAGTTGCTGTATGGGTCTGTGAGTTGGAGTGTGAGTGGCTGTATGAGTCTGTGGTGGATATGTGAGTGCCTGCATATGTTTGTGAGTGGATGTCAGTGGTGCTATGTGTCTGTGAGTGGGTGGGTGGGTCTGAGTGGGTGGCTGTGTGAGTGCCTGGGTATGTCTGAGTGGGTGTGCGAGTGGCTCTATGGATTTTAGGCATTTGCATACTTGGAGTATTTAAAAGGGAGAACTATGTACTCTGCTCTCAACAGGTGATGACAAGAAATAAACCACTTGGTTCTGACGAGGTGCTATGCAAAGCCACATGACATGAGAAGTGCTCTTATTGGCTGGATAGAAGCTGTTGAAAATGTTGCAGCCACCATTACATGAAGTGAGGCAGTACCGGGGAGTTGTTTTAAGGGAAAAAACATGGAAGAGGTTAGGGTAGGAGTACCTTAACCCCATGAGTGTTTCATTCACTGCTCCAAGCCAAAAGTACCCCATAATGTCTTTCAAGACTAATTTGCATATCTGTCCTGCTTTCTGGGGCCCCAACATGGGCATGGGCACCCCCAACATGTTTTCATAGTGTTCTAGAGGACTTCAGGGAGTGCAGCAGCCCCATAGAAATCAAATATTAAGAGTAGCCTTTGTTTCCTGTGGCCATAAAACGTGACAAGGGGAAGAGTTTATGCTGCTTTAAGCTTTTCTCCTGGTGATGATTTTGCTCTTCAGTTGAGAATTGTAAGAGGTCTTGATGGCTGATCTTATGACAGTATTAAGTGGCATCATAATTGTAAAAAAAAAGACTCCAACATGTTTAAAGTTGTTTTGAGTCTATCTGCTTTATTTATACGTTTATTGACAAACGTTCTAATGCTTGTTGTTAATACTGTCTATGTAGAAATATCTATAAATATGGTTTTGCATTCTAGATGTTTTAAATTTTAAACATAACATGGTTGCTATTTTATTAAAGGGGTGAGCTGTGACAAAGTCAAAAGACCTACCCTTTTATATTAATGTAGTGAGTACTCCACAACAAAACCAACAGGCTTGCCTTGATATCATCAATCTTTAACAAAGGCAATATGCGTGCTTTCATTTAATGATGTGGTGACCCCTTCAGAAATCCAATACTCTTGCCTTCTATATCGATGTGGTCACCTCTTGACAAAGCCAATAGGTCTAACTTTTTCAAGTTGGTGTGTTGAACTCTTGACAAAGCCAGTAGATCTACCTTATTTAATGTGACACCCCTTTATATTGTGATGAATGCTTTTGTTGGCTGGCCCAGGATGGGGCGTTGGTGAATGACCTTTCTGCCACAGTCCAGTGATGTTATAATTAGGTATGGTACTGAGATCATACTTTGAATTAAGAAACTCTACAAATTCACTGAAAAAAACAAAGGTTAAAGTGGATTTACAATTAGGCGAAAATTTCACTTTAAACATACAATTTTAAACTCACAAAACACTGAAATTTACCAGTTATAATTAGCTGAGATAACTATAACTTGCACCACCTCTTTACACTGCTTATGACCTCACACATTACATCATTCATGATAGCATTGATGATGTCTCACATGACATCAATGATAATATAGATATTTGCAGAACCAACTCTTCGTTACCCAGAAGATATTGCAGAAAAGCAGAATCAAAACCATGAATCTCAGGATCCCAGTCCGTTACTCTCAACATGGCACTATTTGAACAACTGTGTATAGTCTTTATGAGACAGACTAATAAGGCTCTAAAACCAATTCAGTTGTATTCTTGATATATTTGCAATTTGGAAAGGTAGCAGTGATTAAGGGCTTTCATAAATATTTTGAATCAGAATGATCTAAACTTACAACTGACCTGTAGAGTATCTGCTGTAGAAGTAGAATATGTGGATGTTCTATCAAGAGCTGCAGCTTGTACAGTAAACCCTCAGCTGGTAACAGCATATTACTTGTATCCAGGCACCATGCAACATGCCTGATGTGGAGTAAAAGTTGCAAAATTTTCACTCAACTATAGCATCACGTTACGTTTTCATTTTTCAATGTATTTCTAGAGGTTTCTGTACTGTAACGTAATATTGTATTACCAATTAACCTACACAGTGCATGGTGTGGTGTGGAGTTATACTTAGTGTTGTCTGGATAGCAAGATACTGTGCAACGAGTTGCGCTACTCATAAGCCAAAGGTGAAGGTGGTGGATACATTTTAAATGAAAATTATACCTACAACTTTAAAATTTGTAAAATTTTGTGTAGTTCAAGTTTGGTTTTAATAGGGCATTTTTTCCTAACAATAACCTTTAACCTTTGTTTTCTTCATTGATATTCAATGGTTTTTCAATTTTCAAATAAAAATGCGTTTCAAATCGCTGATTCCAGTGTCATTGAGAGGAATATTGTTACGTGTAATGTCGCACAGTACAGTGGAGGAGAGTGTTGTAAAGTCTATTGTCATAAAGTGAAGTATTGTAAAGTGGAATAGAGTAGAGTAAAGTAGAGTGGCACATTGCACAATGTAGTAAACTGTTATATAGTGTAGTGGCAGGGTGTCTCATATAGTGGAGTCAAGTATGGTAGAGTGGTGAGGCGAGTTCTACAGTGGACTGGCAGATGGCACAGTAGAGTAGGGTGTCATAGACTGTCATAGAATGGAGTATCATTGAGAGGAGTATCATAAAGTAGAGTGGAGGAGAGTGTCATAGAGTGGAGTGCTGTGTCACATAGTGGAGTGGCGTATCATACAGAGGAGTGCAGTGGCATGCCATTGAGTGGCATTTAGTGTAGTACAGTGGAGTAGAATGGATAGGCATAGAGCAGAGTAAAGTATCACAGAATAGCATAGAGTGTAGTACAGTGTTGTAGAGGGGAGTCGCATAGAGTGGAGTAGAGTGTTAAACAGTAGAGTGTAATGAAGTACACTGGAGTGGGGTAGCGTAGAATGGAAAAATTGTCATAGAGTGGAGAGGAGTGGCATAACATCCAGTCAAGTAAAGTGTCAGAAAAGAAAGTGCCGTGTTGTACAATAGAGTGTTGTTGTATGTTGTAAGGTAGAGAAATTTGGCATACAGTCTAGTTGAGTTTTGTAGAGTGGAGTGGTGTACAGTACAGTGTTGCAGAATTTGGTAGAGTGGATTGTCGTACAGTGCTATAGAGTACAATGCCATAGAATGGCATAGAGTGTAGTGGCGCACAGTGGAGTAGTAGAGTACAGCGGAGTACTGTGTCACAGAGTAGAGTGGAGTAAAGTGGGGTGCAGTGGCATACAAAGAGTTGCGTTCAGTGTTGTAAAGTAAACTGGAGTTTCATAGAGTGGCATAAAGTGGAGTAGAGTATTGTACAGTGGTATACAGTATAGTACAGTGTTGTACAGCGCAGTGTAGAGGTATAAACAGGAGTAAAGTGTCAGAGAGTGGCACACAGTCTAATAGAGTGTTGTAGAGTGGAGATGCATAGAGAACAGTAGTATATCGAACCGTGGAGGTGCACAAGTTGGATTGTTGTACAGTAGCATAGAGTGAGGTAAAATCTCGTATAGTGGAGTAGAGTTGAGTGGAGCGGTGTAAAGTAGTGTGGAGTGAAGTATAATAGAGTTCACTGGTGTGTTGTAGAGGAGTGTGTCATGGAGTGGAGTGTAGTGGCATAGTGTAGGTAGGAAACTTTTCTAAATTGGAGTGGAGTTTGTACATTAGAGTGGAGTGCTGTGCGTAGAGTATATACAAGTGTTGTATAGTTGAATAGAGTTTTGAACAACGGAGTGTACATGCATAGATTGGAGAATGGAGTTGGACAGTGGATTGGATGGGGATAGAGTGGAGTACAGTGCCGTAAAGTATGATAGACTTTTACAGAGTGGCATTATCTAGAGTGGAGTGGAGTGTCGCACAGTGGAGCGGTGTAGAGAGGAATGGTATAGAGTGGAATAGCATAGAATGGAGTGGTGTAAAGTGTAGTGGCATTGAGTAGGGGAGGGTATAGTGGACTAGCGTAGATTGGAGTTGAAGTTGTTTTGTATAGAGTCAAGGAAATCGATATAAATTGGAGTGGCATCTCATACAGTACAGTGCAGAAGCGTACATTGAGGTGGCATCGTGTAGAGTTGAGGAAACTGTTATAAATTGAAATGGTGTCTCATGCAGTATAATGTAATGCTGTGTTGTACAGTGTTGGAAACTGTCCTAGAGAAGAGTAGAGTGTTGTACAATAAAGAGTACTGGCATAGAGTCAAGTACATATTTGGACAGTAGAGTGTACATGGATATAGTGGAGCAAAGTCTAGTAGAACAGGATTGACTGTAGTACAGTTTTGTAGAGTGGAGTTATATAGAGTGTAGCAGTTTATACCGGAGTGGTATAGAGTCGAGTATTGTCTAGTGGAGTGGCAAACAATGGAATAGTGTAGAATGGAGTGGCCTAGAGTGGAATAGTATATAGTGGAAAACATACAGTGGAGTTGAGTAGCATACAGTGAAGTGATGTAGTCTGGGGTGGTGTACTCTCTCAAGCCCAACTGACAAAACAATACAATTTTTTTTAACCCTTAATTTTGCAAAAACCAGTGAATGGAATTCAAGGAGATCACAAAAAGCACAATCTGCAGACTAAGATCCAGCGTCCTGCTAAATTTGGTATAATTTTGTGCAGCAGTTTTTGCAGTAGCTCTGCCTAAAAAAGTTGATGGAAAATGCATGGGATTTTATGTTTTGGGTCCGCCCCTTTTTTCTGGGCCCACTGTTAACAGATCAAACCGAAAACTTTGAGGAAAGAGCTGGGATAGATGATCATTTTTTGAGGAAAAGGTTTGTAAAGATTCATCAAATGAGGCCAAAGTTATTAGAAAAACAAAAAACACTTTGTCTAGATAAAATGCAGACCTAACTATATATCTATTCACTGAAAAAACCATAGGTTTCCCACACGTTATAGTTAGGAATTAGCATTTAAAAAACCTTGCAAATTCACTGAAAAAAACCATAGGTTTCACACATGTTATAGTTAGCTGGACATTTCACTCGTAAAAACCATTGAAATTCCCCCGTTATAGTTAGTTCAGCTAACTATAACTCGCGCGACCGCAATCCACTGCTGATGACGTCACATATTACATCACTCATGACATGGTCAGTGACATCACTCATGACATCACTGATGACATCTCCAATGACTATAACTATAACGGGGGAATTTCAATGGTTTTGTACGAGTGAAAAGTCCAGCTAACTAGAACGCCCCTGAGACCTATGGTTTTTTCAGTGAATTTCTAAGGTTTTTTAAATGCTAATTGCTAACAATACACTGCCTGAAACCTATGGTTTTTTCTGTGAATTTCAAAGGTTTTTTAAATGCTAATTTCTAACTATGTGAGGTCATCAGCAGTGGATTGCGGTCGCGCGAGTTATAGTTAGCTGAACTAACTATAACGGGGGAATTTCAATGGTTTTTTATGAGTGAAATGTCCAGCTAACTATAACATGTGTGAAACCTATGTTTTTTTCAGTGAATTTGCAAGGTTTTTTAAATGCTAATTCCTATCTATAACGTGTGTGAAACCTATGGTTTTTTCAGTGAATTTGCAAGGTTTTTAAAATGCTAATTCCTAAGTGTGAAACCTATATCTTCCATAAACTTATACACAGTTTTTTTTTAATGTATTTTTTTTAAAGTTTTTTCACGGTGCACGCACCGTCTCCGTGTGCGCATTCGTGCGTGCTCCGTGCGTGCTCCGTGCGTGCATGCATGCATCGTGCGTGCTCAGTGCGAGCGTGCTCGTACGCGCATGCACGCGTGCTGCATGCACGCATGCGCGCGTGCTCCATTGCGCGCACGGCAATTCATGTGATTACGAAACAACACTTTTAAATGGTTCATAGTAGTTTCAGTTCCAGAATCTTCCAACACCACACCCACTCCCCTCATTAATACTTCTTATTTCCTGGGAGAAGGAGCTGTTTTCCTGCACCTGAAAATGGCAGAACAGGAGACTTCTTCAGGGAGTGAGGAGGAGACCTTTGTGCCAGCAAGGCAGAGAAAGCAAAAGGACTCATTTATTTGGCAATTTTTTACTTTTCCAGAGGGCCAGAAAAAGGTGAATGCTCCTAAAGTCACCTGCACTGTTTGTGGAGTGGTCTTATCTAGAGGAGACCCTAAAAAAAAATACTCCTTTAGTATTTACTTCATGATAAGGCACTTTAAAGCAATTTTTTTCCTTTTTTATTTTTGTGTTCCTGGTGAACAGTTTTTCATTTCAATTTTTTTTGCTGCATTTTTTCTTTTTTTTTTTTGCTGCTCGACAAAAAACAACAGTTCTTTTCAGAACTCACTTCACTTCTCCAAGAAGAGCTATATTCCTAATATACTGTGTTGTAATTTTTTTAATGAATTTTTTAATTGTTAATTAAAATTGTTAATATTTTGTCACCATGCGCGCACGCCGCGATTTTTTGAAAAAAAAATAAAATGTTTTTTTCACCCTTCGGGGTCCTTCAGGGACCCCCTGACAAAGGCTAGGGGGTCAGGCACTCTCTACCCTGCCCCCTTTTCACGTTCTCCACCTTTCTTTTTCACTGCGAAACAGAAAATGGCATCCAACACTTCCTGATTTCGACCGATTCGAATGTTGACTGACATCTAACCACCAATCAAAATGCGCGCACGGTGCGCGCATATAGATATTTATGTACTTTTAACTGCAATTTTCTCAGGAACTACTGAACAGATTGACACCATATATGCAAAAGGCACATGCCTGACCTGAGGACTACATCTTTGCCAAATTTCAAGTAATTCTTTTCAGCCGTTCGGGCTGTCCCTTCGACTAAAGGTCCTATGGGGAAAACGCGTTTTGGGACCCCCCTTTTTTTCTCAGCCCCCGCTTGACGAATCACCCTGAGACTTTCAGGGTAGGAGCTGAGCGGAGCGCCTCATTAGTTTTGAAAATTTTGCAAGGATTCGTCAACCGGCGCCAAAGTTATTCAAAATAGAATTTTCAGATTTCCTATGGAAACTCGGTCCTAACTATAACTATCTACTGGCAACCGCCAGTAGATAATATATATCTATATATGCTCCTTGGGTCATCCCAACATGGACACTTCATCCAGAGCACACCTTGCTCACTCACGCATTGCTAATGCATGCCTGCATGAACACACTGCCCCAGACAACCCGATGTGGGCTCACTGCAGACATTTGTATTGACAGCGACTGGGGCGTAACTTCCATTGGTGCAGCAGGTGCAGTGAAACCAGGTTCTAGATGCGAGAGGGGGGCAGTGAACCTTGATCATTACTGTATTTCACATTTTGAACAGCGGCTGGGGGTGCATTTCTTTACTTGCACTAGGGCTCCTGACACACTGGCTACATTAGTGGACAGGGCTGTATTTATGTACGTGTGTCTGCCAGCATGTTTGTGTCTCCATGCCAGCGCTGTCATGATTGATATCACTGTTTCCGAATCCTGAATGGGGAGCTCCCCTTCTGCATGCAGTTGCTGAGATGCTTTTGCCAGTAGAATTTGGAGGGAGCAGTCATATTTCTTGTAGGACTCTACCCCTTGCAATTTCCATGGTGCCTGGGACAGAGCATGCACCTAGCCTTTAATCTGCAGTGCGGAAACCTTTCAATTCTTTTCCTGCAATGTAATCAGGGTAGTGACAGGAAGGCATGTGAGAACACTGTGCGCATGTGATGGACGCGGGAGGGTGGGCCTTCTCCCAGAGAGCCTTACACATACCAACTTTGTGTGCGTTTATGTCTGCCTGTGGGATTGCCTGTGTGGTGGGGTGCAAGCTTGCAGCTCACCCCCCCCATATTCGATCACAGTGACCCCACACCTGCATAGGAAGGCATACAAAATCTCAGTTAACAAAATCAGATCATTTACTTAGGGTAGCCAAGTGGACTGTGGGGTGATGTGCACGCAGAAGAAACGTAAGCATCCCCTGTGGATAACCACAGCTAAGCTGGGTGGCCATATCACTTGCTATTTAGGGAAATGACCAGCTAAGTAAGTGTGGTAGCAAATAATTTATAATGCTCATCCTGAGTGTCAGGATGGCTGTCCTCGTGACCGCAAATTGGGACTGGCAGTGGCTACCGGGACATGCACTGCAGCAGTAGGGTTCCATCCAGAGGTTATACTGTAAGATACAATGGAAGTACGGATGTATTTTCTCACGGGATGATGTACAAACACACACCTATGTGCTGGAAGAGCCAATTCACATATAGGTTATCCTTTCTTTAAAATAGCCCATATCCGCAAAAACAAGAGAACTGTGGTAGCTACTTTTCCTGATAAGGAAAAGTAAATGTTAATACGTTTCTATTTCAAATGTCTTTGAGGCTGAACTCCAGACTCAGCCTTTCTGTATTGATGCCCCTCACAGTAGGGCTGTCTCTAGCCTGGAGCAACAACAACAGAGTCACAAAGAGGTGTGAGGGCTCTGTACTGAAATATGATCAAGGTAGACAAATGCTTGGCCTCATCTAAAGAGTCCCCTTCAACCTGCAGTTCCACCCAATCTCACCTATAGCATCTTCAAAAGGGTAGTACTTCAGGAAGTCTAACCAGCAGCCATTTGCTAAAAAAAAGTGTTAGTTATTTTGGTAAAGGGAGCCCTTTTACCATCCTCTCACTTACACCAGTGTATGCATCCCCTGTATAGGTGAGTAGGTGGTTGGGTAAGTGGTTGTATGAGTGAGTGGATGTATGAGTGGCTCTATGAATCAGTGAGTGGGTGTGTGAGCTCTTGCATGGTCCTGTAAATGAGTGTATCAGTGGTTGTGTGGGAGCTGGAGTGGGTGTATGAGAGGTTGTATAGGGGTGTGAGTGGATGTGTAGTGGTTCTATGGATTATGTCATCAGTGATGTCATTTGAGATGCCATCAGTGAGATTAGAATTATAAATACTTTATTTAGACATTTAAGTCCATTAAAGTGCATATCAACATAACATTTAGCCCTATTTCATTAAGACAATTAGTTAAATGCAATCATGATAAAATGCATACAATATTTCATATCAACACATGAGACTCAAAACAAACCAGGATAGTTCAGCACATACAAGTTAAAATACATCAACTATAAAAGGGAGTAGGCTAAAATGTTCCTAGCATACCAGGTAAAAGTGTCAGTAACTGCCAGATATTGTTCACACTAATGGATTACTATAGCATGAGACACATACATCTCAGGGGTGATAGGAAAAAATGCCCCTAACCTACCAGGTAAAGTGCAAGTGAATATTGGTATGAGGGAGCCACTTTGACACAGCCTTAAGTAAATACCAACATCAATGGGTAGGCACTATCCAAAATTTTCCTAACATACCGGATAAAGTGCAAGTGAGTGTTAGTCTAAGAGGTCACGAGGGCACATCCTTAGGTGTAACACAAAGAGTATTATTTCAGGGTGGCGGTTAAGCAGAGTTTACCAGCTGAGTTTCTCTTTGCAATCCAGCTAAGTCACATTTAAAATCTCAAGTGCAACCTTTAAAAGACATGATCTGCCAACATGCATTAAATACAAATATTACTCAGCAGCTATATAATAAGAACCTCATTTGAGGATAGGTTTTTGATAAACAGAAAAAAGGAGCTACAGTTCTCTTCAATATAGTTTTACTGTTGCAAGTTAAAAAAAAAATTGTAAAGTTAGTATTCAGGGTGGGGTCCATTGCCTTGATGCAGCAATGAACTGATGATGTCATCAGTGATGTCACTAACTCAGTCATGAGTGATGTAATTTGAGCGGTTAATAGCAGTTCATTGCAAGGTCAGAAGTTGTAGTTAGTTCAGGTCACTATAACTGCTGAATATCTTCGGTTTTGTGCATGTGAAATCTGAGGCTAACTATAACATCTATGTAGCCTTAATCCTTTGTGTGCATATATGTATACGAAAACACCCAACACTTGGAGGCCCACGCTTTCCGTGTTAAATACTTTACTCTGCAAGGCAGCATCGCACATCGGTGAGGTAGGTACAGCTAGTGCTTGCCATCGATTCCTCTTGACGCGTTTCGGGCGTCCATCCGCCCTTGTTCACTACGATGGCATATAAGGGAGGCAGCTATGCAGGTGATAAAAATATAGTTCACTTGTCCAGCCCTACGGGCTTGTGCTCGCATTGCATGCTGGTATTTGCAGTCTTGGCATATGTGTTCCTTTAGGAGGTGCTGCTGCCCAACTCCTAAAACAATTTTCAAGGGTCCACAGTGGGTAGCTGCATCTTGCCACACCTGCTGCTGTGCAAAATCATCCTTGCATGACACCACGAAGCTCCTTAAGCGCCATACTCGTGGTGGTGCCGAACCTGCTTGTCCGCATGGGGGCTCACCACGACTAAGGCAGGCCGCTAATATTCCAAACGAAAACACCCAATCATTGGAGGCACACGCTTTCCGTGTTAAATACTTTTTTCTGCAAGGCAGCATCGCACATCAGTAGTATAGTATAGTAGTAGTATAGTATAAATATTTATAAAGCGCTAAAGACTGCGACCCTACGGGTATCCAGGCGCTCAGACAAAACAGGAGATTTTAATACTGAGGAGAGCAAATCAGGGGACATCATGCTGCTGGAAAGAGCCAGGTCTTAAGGCTCCTTCTGAATTCCATCAACGGCTGCGTCTGTCTAAGCTCATGTGGGAGCCCGTTCCAGATTCCTGCTCCAACCACACTGAAGGCCCTCCCACCCAGCCTTGCCCGTTTAAACCCGGGCTGTGCCAGCAGGCTGGCATTGGATGACCGCAGCTGCCTTACGGGGGAGTACCTTGAGAATCTTTCCTGGAGAGGGACCGGGCCCATCCCGTGGATTGCCTTATGAACCATTCAGAGAGACTTGAAGAGGACCCTCTCTCTAACAGGCAACCAATGTAATTCTCGTAGTGCCAGAGTAGAGGAAGAGTCGAACTTACGGTTAAGTGCCAACTTCGCTGCAGCTGACTGGACTGTCTGTAGCCCCTGCAGAATGTATTGGGGGGCTCCTAGATACAGCGAGTTACAGTGATACAATCTGCTTAGCACTGTGCTCCTAACGACCGCACTACGAGAATCGGCAGGCAGCAATGGAAGAATACAGTGTAGGAGTCGCAATAGTCCAAAGCAAGTGCTGGATGTTTTATTCGCCTGTGAGTCCAACTGGAGATTGCTATCGAATAATACCCCGAGATTCCGTACTGTGCCGACTGGGACCAGTGGGGCCGCGTCTGGAGCAAGCCTAATGTCCACTGGTAGATGTTGAATCTGCCTTGTCAGTGCGTAGTACAGCAGCTCGGTTTTGTCTCCATTGAACTGCAGACAGTTTCTCTGCAGCCAGTCAGTAGTCTGCCTCATGCAGCTTTGAAACTGCTCCAGAGGAACTGCCTGTTTACCTTCCAGGGAAAAGGCCAGTTGTGTGTCATCTGCGTAATTAATCAGCTCCACCCCGAACGCCTTGATGATAGAAAATAGCGGCTGCAGATATATGTTGAACAGGATGGTGCTGATACTGGAACCTTGTGGGACTCCAAAGTCTACGGGGGTGTTTTCTGAGGAAAAGGGACCCAGAGTCACCATTTGGTGTCTCCCGCTAGATAGGAGCGGAGCCACTGTAGTGCCTGACCTCCCACACCAAACTCGTTCAGCCGCCCCAGCAGGATTTTATGACTCACGGTGTCGAATGCGGCTGACAAATCCAGGAGCACCTGAACAGCGGTGCTCCCGGTGTCAGCCCGCACACGCATGGAGTCCAGCATGGTGACTAATGCTGACTCTGTTCCGTGACAGGGGCGGAAGCCAAACTGATCCTTGTCCAGCAGAAGGTTAGTCTCTAAGTAGCCCGAAAGGGACCGACTCACAACCTTCTCTAAGATTTTGATAGGGAAAGGAAGGAGAGAGATAGGCCGGAAACTAGCGGGAACAGTTGGATCCAGAGTTGTTTTTTTAATGAGGGGAGAGACAACTGCCTGTTTCCAGCTATCTGGAACCCAGCCCTCTTTCAGCGACTGGTTGCAGTCAGTGAGGTAGGTACAGCTAGTGCTTGCCATCGATTCCTCTTGACGCATTTCGGGCATCCATCCTTCCTTGTTGACAGCGATGGTGTATAAGGAAGGCAGCAATGCATGTGATAAAAATAGACATATATCTACATACATATATTTTTTGCTCCACCAAGTGGTCTTCAATACTGCACGCTCAAACTGCCGTTGCAGCATTGGGAGTTAAAGACCACAAACCCCTTCAATATTATTCACCAAAAAACGCTGCACTCTCAGGAGTAGTACACAGTTCCTTATTCAAACAGATTTCCATGACGCATTTCGACCTTGTGTCTTTCTCAAGTGGGTGTTGACTGTTTGTCCTGCTGATTATCATCATTTGTATTCATTCAGGCATTGTGGGAGTTGTAGTTCTTTTTACTTTATTAATTTTCATTTTGATTAATGCTGTGTCTACTTAGTGCATCAATTTCTCATATTTCATCACAATGCTTTATTCATCACTTTCTATCATTTCAGCACAAAATTGTCCACCAACCTCTGAGCCCCTCCTCCCAAACGGCAATCATCAGTGCTTAACAGGCACAGAATTCTTACTCTCCATATTGCTGGGAGAGTCTCTACCACAGAGATGAATTCGCACTAGGCACATCTGGAAGTCCCGATCTCTAGCCTGCTAACATCATGCAAGGTTTAGTACCAGCGGTGGAGAATTGTATCTCCTCGCTAACTTACTTCGATGTTATGCCCAGCTCCGGGTGCTGCCGCAGATATTTGTTGCTCTACAAAGTGGTCTTCAATACAGCGCGCTCAAACTGCCAGTGCAGCGTTGGGAGTTAAAAACCACAAAACCACTCAATATTATTCACAAAAGAGAGATAACGCTGCACTCCCATAGGTAAACAGTTCCTTATTCAAACAACAGATTCCCACGACATGTTTCAACCTTGTGTCTTTCTCAAGTGGGTGTTGACTGTTTGTCATGCTGATTACCATCATTTGTATTCAATCAGGCACTGTGGGAGTTCTTTTACTTTGTTCATTAATTTTCATTTTGCTTAGTGCTTTGTCTACTTAGTGCTTCAATTTCTCATATCTCATCACAATGCTTTAATAATCACTTTGTATCATTTCAGCACAGAATTGTCTACCAACCGTAGAGCCCTTTCTCCCAAACAGCAATAACGGCCCACATCGGTGCTTAACGGGCATATAATTCTTGCTCTCCCCATTGCTGGGAGAGTCTCTACCATCTCTAAAATCTGCACCTTTTCCACAAATAAAATACACTCCAGGGATCACAGGATCCTGTCCCTCCAGATAAAGATCATTCTTCCCTCTTGCTTCAAAATCATGCTCATAATCACTCTCTCCAAAAAATATTGGATCAATAAAACTCTGGTCAATATGTATGCACAACTTCCCTTTATCTGCCAATCTAGGGTGAGAGCAGGTACATTTCCCTTCAACTGATTTTTAATCTCTTCAGCACTCCATCCAGGTTGTCTATGAAGCTTGGCATTATTTCAAGAGCTAGCCTCTAATTCCCATCCCCTGTCTTCTACTAAATTCAGAAATGTATTTTCCACATCAGACATTGAGGAAGTGAAACTATACCTGTGAACTTATGCAGTATCTAGTGATTTAAGGGTGGCAAAATATTTACCTGCAATCTTTGCACCTTTAAAATAAGTATTTCTGTCAAAACTAAATCGAACTTTGAAAAATAATATAGGAAACTACTCTGTCTCTAAAATAACATCAAAAGACTCCATGTGATTCCATATTTCAAAGGAATTTGATGGAAAGTAATGCCTTCAGCCACAGAAGCAGGCAACTGTGTGCACACATAGCAATCTCTCGCACTCATCGTTTCAATATATTCACACAACAATCTAAAATATACATCAGAAAAATAATCTCCTTTTGATATATCTGAACGAAACATCTTAGCCCCCCACAACTGTATGTCATTATCAGCAGGATGTGATGTAGTAGGAGCAAAAACAGTTGATCTCATTTCTCCTGGCCTATATGTAGCTGGGAATAACCCTATAAGCATTGTGATTAGTACTACAGCTACAACTAATAATGTGCCTATTATGATACATCTGCGCCTTTTAGAGCTAATATATGTATTGGTATTGGCTTCCATTTCACCACTAGAATCTAAACCTTCGGGTGGAACGTAGCAGCTACAGAGTCTTTTCTGTCAGTTTCCACCTGTCCAAGCAGCAAACCAAAGTTCAAATGATATGCAAAAAGTTATATACAAAGTCTTTGTGAATCTACTTTCTTCTCTACAAAATCTAAGTTATGATAGAAGATTTAAGTTCACTGACAATTAGTTCCAAAATTAAGCGTTTCAGTTCATTGACTAACACCGGAAACTTATTCGCATCCAAGAAAGGAAACTTGGCCACATTCAGAATAGGGGGGCAGATGTACGACTGTTTTTCACGGTCGCAAGCGGGAATTCGGCCTGTTTGCGACTGCAAAAAAAGGTCAGCCACACGTACAAACCATTTTTCGCAAGTCGCTAACCTATTTGCGACTCGCAAAATATGGTGTGCAACTCGCTATCAGGAAGGGTTGTGCCAAGGGCATCCCTTCCTAATAGCAAGTGCAAATGACATGTAAGATTGGTTTGCAACCGCATTTGAGGTCGCAAAACACTCGCAGTTTACCACCCTTTTCAAAAGTGTGGTAAGTCACTTGCAAATGGGAAGGAGCCCCCAGGGGACCCCTTCCCTTTTGTAAATGGGTGCATATATATATTTAAGAGCAGGCAGTGGTCCCTGGGACCACTGCCTGCCCTTAAAAAATGAAACTGAAAAGTTGAATTTTTCTTTTTTTAAATGCATCCCACTTTTCCTTTAAGGAAAAACGGCTGCATAAAACAAAACTGCTTTATTAAAAAAGCAGTCATAGAAATGGTGGTCTGCTGACCGCAGCAGGCCACCATCCTTGTGAGTGCGAGCCATTCCCATTGCGACAGCCTCATGAATATTAATGGAGCATGCAATTTGCGACCCCATTGGGAATCGCAAACAGTGTCTGAGACACTGTTGTACATTCATTTTCCTGAAGAGGCATTGCCATAGCTGCTTCGACCTAATGAATCACAGAACGCACCACATCAGACACTCCCTTGCAAATTTATGCTTAATAACAAGTAACAGATGAGAACTTCAGTAGCAATAGTGCAACATACGAGAAAGACTATCTGATGATAAGATTGGAAGTTGCCTATAAAGCATGATGAATTCTAATTTCTCCAGCTAACCTAAACTAAAGAATGCTAAGTAAACCCCAACTAGCTCCATTAAAATAGAAAGGTGTCAGCATAGAAGAACTTCTGTAGAAGTTCTCTAAAGCCAGTGTATCGGATAGCAAGAAGCCATGCAACGAGAATAGCACATAGAGGTCTGTATCTCTCCAAGTCTGAAAGTATTCTGAACAAAGCTAAAGAGTATACCCTAGTTATAAGCATGAAAGACCCTTCTAGATCAGTATCGAAGGTCCTATTAGTGACCACCTTCAAATAGTACTCTTTTGGCAGGCACACTTGTAATTGTTCTTCTTTGATCCACATATTCGAAGTGACCTTGGATTCCATCTCCTCATTCCGCACAGACAGTGGTTCTCCCTTCTGCTCATTAAGTTTTTATCACCCTTGACTGCCCTCATGCTTCCCTATCTTTTTCTCGCAATGGACCTTTCCCCATTCGTTAGGTCATGTACCAGGCACCTGCCGAGGAAAGAAAAACACTGCACCCAAAGCAAACATTCATGTTGAAGGTTCAACATTGTGAAACCCAAATGCTAAAGCCTTTTGTGAAGTTAGCAAAGCTAGGATATCAATACACGTTGACAGTCATGTTATAAGTGTAAATTCAATGCGTATTAATGCATATTATATTATACAGTAAACAAGGTATACCTTTAAGCAAATATGGGAATACATGAAGATTAATCAATGTTATTAAAACCCACGTGTAAATATACATCAGACCTGCAATTTTTTTGTCACTGTCAATGAATCAATCAGGGGTTTGTAAAGCGCAACTACTCATCTGTGAGGGTCTCAAAGCACTGGGGGAGGGGGGGCTGCTGGTCCCTCTGGGTGTGAAGGATCGTGCGAAGAGCAATGTTTTGAGATCCTTCTTGAATTGGGTCAGCGACGTGGATTGGCTGAGGTGGAGGGGCAGGGTTTTCCAGGTCTTGGCGGCGAAGTAGGAGAATGAACTTCCTCTGGGTTTGGTCTTGTGGAACCTGGGGACAGAGGCCAAGGTATGTTGGGCAAGCGGAGTTGTCTAGCGGGTAAGTGAAATGTGAGGCAGTGGTTCAGGTATGCTGGTTCTATGTTGTGGAGAGCTTTGTAGTCATGTGTGAGGAGCTTGAGAGTGATTCTCTTGTTTACTGAGAGCCAGTGGAGTTGTTGGAGGTGTTGCGCGATGTGGCTGTGGCTGGGGATGTTGAGGACCAGTCTGGCAGCTGTGTTTTGAGCTATTTCTGGGTGACGCCAGCATAGAGTTTGTTGCCGTAGTTGAGTCTGCTGGTGGGGAGTACATGGGTGACAGTCCTTCTGGATTCTGTGGGGATCCATCTAAATGTCTTTCGAAGCAGGCCGAGTGTGTAGAAGCAGGCTGACGAAACTGTGTTAATTTGGCGGTTCATTGTGAGCGATGAGTCCAGTATGATGCCAAGGTTGCGTGCATGGTCCGTAGGGGTGGGAGGGGGTCCCAGAGCAGCTGGCCATCAGGAGTCGTCCCAGGCTGGAAAAGAAGCATTAGTGTACACACATATATAAATGTCGAGGTTACATGGTAGATACACTTTTGACATGGCTTTAAGTGCACTTCACTCTATTAGTCACATCATACCACATTAGAACATGAGGCCCTTCATAAACATATATGTGGCCTAATCAATAATAATGAGGGTGGATCCAAAATTACGCTGCTCCACAAGTGCCTTTTCTCCATGGAAATCTGCACAAACTCACACCTTCTAAATTTAAGAGTAATTGACCATAGGGTGATTGAAATGGGAAGAAAACCTCTCATAGCTGAAGAGTGAATAAAAAGGCAACCTACTTTTCCAAAGTCTTTTGGACCACATTCTGTTCCCTACAAACTACTTTGACCAAATAATCAACCGATACTAGTGGAAAGTCAGTCTTGCTCTCTCAACATACACACCCTACTAACATCTCCTGCAGCATGAACTCATATCATTATATTACCTGCCCTCCTCCTTGTAGTGGCTTCTCCGCTGTTTATTAATTCATGTTGTTTTCAATAGTGCTAAACATTTGCCCATGCGGTTATCTCATAGTATCTTTGCATTAGTTGGTAATCTGAATGAGGGATTTGGGGTATTTTTAAACGACACTATTACTTCAAGGATAGTGGTTATCATTTGCAGTTCTCATAGCGGAGGAAATTAGCTAATGGAGGGTGGGGGGCTTTTAAAGATTATTTGCTGTTATTTGTTGAGGGGGTGGAGAGGCACCCACAGCTAACTGCAGTTTCTCCCACCAATCAGGTTTTACTATTTCCTTTTAATTTTTGTAGTCTTCAATCTTTAACTATGCATGCATATTGCTATTGTAACTACTACCATTCTCAAAGCATATTTGGACGCACATTTATAAGTTCATGAAGTCATAATATTACAGTCATTTTACAGGGTCACCGAAATAATATATCTGACGTGAGATGTACAAGAGGCATCTGAGTAGTTCTTCTAAATACATCATTTGGCGTGAGATGTCAGAGAGACATCTAAGCAGTTCTTCTACATAATTCGGGGCAGATTTACAAGTCCTTTGCGACACATTTACGCCGCCGTTGCGTCACTTCTGTGACGCAGCGGCGGCGTAAATCATGCTCCATGTTGCGCCGTATTTACAATGTGACGCATCTAGGGAGATGCGTCACGTTGTAAACCCCTGCGCCGCATGAAACCTGCGTCAGGTTTCATGTGGGCGTTCCAGCGCAGGGTGGGCGTTCCCTCGCAGGTACGCCTGGTAAATGTCACGCAGTGAAATCTACAAGATTTCACTGAGTCACTTTTCCGGCCATGCTGCATCAAAACCCTGCGCCTGCTTGAAGCAGGCGTAAGGATTGACGCAGCATGTTAGGCATAGGGCACCCCCGAGCCTTGCTGGAGCCGCGTCGCGCTTGCGACACGACTCCAGCAATGCGCCGCATTTCCACCGGGGGATGCGACATGCATCTGCCCATCCATGCGCCACGGCGCGCCACTCTGTAAATGTGGCGCATCAGTGGTGGCGCACGGGTGGTTTTGCGGGTCGCAAGTCAGCAGGGATGCGCCAGTCCTTGTAAATCTGCCCCTTCATTTGGCGTGAGATGTCAGAGAGACATACCGAAGTTCTTCTAAATACTTCATTTGGCGTGAGATATCTGAGAAACATCTCAATAGTTCTTCTACGTAGTTTACTTGGCGTGAGATGTACGGGGGCTGTCCCCACTATCAAAAAATGGGACGGTGGCCACAAGGAATGAAATAGCAACACGTGCCGGATATAAAAACATAATCAAAGAAAAATCATTAGCTTGATGATTTAGTGAAACTCGGGGCCCAGAAGACAGATCTCCACCTTGCAATCTTTACATTAGACAGGTTGAAGGTCGGTTAGTTAGCAAATGAAGCTCTGGTTATTAGGCGTAGACCCTGATCAGGAGGCAGGTTAATCAATTATCGGTATCATAAATGCTTGTAATAAGTTTGATTGCGAATGGTAGACTTTACTATCTGAAATTTTTAGGTTCTGTCAATTCAACATTCGCTGCTCAAGATTCTTCATTGTATTTGTTATTATAATTCATCCTTTATTTATGCTTGTGAGATAGAAAAAATGCCTCACAACTGCTCAGATGATAAGCAAGCATTTCCCGTAACCTCAACAGAATGCATAATATATAATCATATCAGTAACCTATAAACTAGGGCATGAATCTGTAAATGTCATTTAATGCTGCCACCACGTTTGCATATATATAAATACCTTTCTTCTCGTGCTTACCTCTATTTTTTATTTTTATTCCAAAACGAACAATGTCTGATGTTACTCAGATTCACTTAATTTGAAGAAGAAAAAAAACGGAATATAATTAAATTCCAGGATGAGCAACTCAGTAAAGTGGGCACCAAGCACATTCTAACATCTGTGCAAAGAAGGTACGTTTCTATTCCAAAACCCAAGCAATTGTATTGAGAAATTGCTCACCGCATTCTCATCACGACTTCTTGAATGTGAGCAAGCTTGTGGCATGCCAGCATTCCTGCTGCTAATAGATTATACACATGGCACAGACACATTTAGTAAATTCAGCTATTGTAAATCATTTTGGAGCGTTGTGAGTAATCAGATGTCATGAGTATGAAAAATAAACACAAGTCTCTCGTGTATACCCTTAAAAACACATATAAATAGAAACTGAAAACGACATTTGCTCAAGAAATGGTTTACTTCGATACAGGGCATGATTAACTGTAGGAAGAAAGTGTCTGCCCGCAAAATTAAACTATTCCTTGTAGGCCTGAGACATTAAGAAAAACGATTTGCATAGCTACTTTTTTTACACTCTCTTGCATACCTAGGTGGATTTTTAGGTGTTAAGCACACGTTTTAACATTTTTTTCTATGAATCAGGTTGCTTTCCTGATCGAATTGTCAGGAACATTGAGAATTTAGAAATGTAAAGCATAAGGGCAAACTTTTTTCTATGTATAAGACACATTCATTTCATATGAATGCTTCTTTAAAAAAACAGTACTGTCGTTGCTGCAGAAACAACACAATAGGTTTCCCATGAAGTTCATAAAATTTGATTCTAAATAAAAAAAAGAAACTTCATTTTTTTAGGTCTGGCGTTAGCCAAGACCTTTGATTTTCAAGGGTTTTATATGTATGATACACTTACATAAAGGGGCTTTCATTCGTCTCCTTCACCAATTGGTATGTTGCTGTGTCACTCACATTTTGCTTCCACTACTATAGAACATTGCAGGGGACAATGGGTCAACCTACTTCAGCCAATGTTAAATTCACTTTGTGTGACAGTATTTAACCCTTTCACAAAGAGCACATCCACACACAGGGTAGTTCCCTTCAGTGCCAGTGTTTATGTTTTTAGTTCACTATTAACTAGTGTTGCCTTTGTTTGTAAAGCCTGATGTGATAGCAGTACACTTTCTACCAGCCAAGAGCACAGGGCATATTCAAGCTTTATCAGTTCCTGCCACCTGCCAATGTTGTTGTAAAGTCCTTTTAAATTGGCCTTTATTTGCGAACTGCTGCTTTTCAGATCATACCAGCAGCTCACATGAACTCCAAATAGAAGCTCAGGAGGGTGCCCTATCTTTTAAACCCTGTCTGTCTATCATTCCTTTTAGCTTTCCTTCTTTTCTTCCATCATTCCTTCATTCTTTGTTCTTGACTTCCTATTTCTTCCTTTCTTGTTTTTTCTTTCTTTCTTTCTTTCCTTCCTTCATCTTTCATTCTTTGCTTCTTTCTTTACTTTTTTCTCAAATGCAAGAGGCTGACAGCCAATGCCAGACGGATTGGCTTTTTTTAAGTCAGTATTAGCCAAGACCTTTTCAGTTATCTTTATAACGTAGTTCTCCTTAGGGGTTTTCAACCATTTTTGTCCATTAGTCTGTGGTTTTGCGTTTTAAAGTTTTCTTCCACACATTTCAGCTTGCATCAAGGGGCAGGCAATGTGTCAGCCCAATTCAGATATTGGCTGACTTCACTATGAGTTATGGCTTGCTGCCCTTCCCCAAGGAGCACATCAAAACAAAAAGTTGTTCCCTTCAGAGCCTGGGAGTACTAGGGCAATGTGTGCTTTTTAGAGACCAAAGCATCATTTTTATTTTTAGCCAATGTTTTTTTCTTTATATTGATGAGGGCCCGGCAGATTCAATAAGCAATAAAGATTTCTAAAACCCATGACAAAGTAGAACAAGAGTTGCCAAAAATTTAGCGACCAAAGCCAGACTAATTGGCTTTTCCAATGTTTGGTCTTTATTGTGCAGTTTTCCCAATTCTTACCTTCTTTTCACATTCAAACTGAATTCGCCCAGAATCAAAACATAAAGAAATCTTCTGTTTCCCATTTAATACAATCAAAAGCCAAACTTCAGAACTCTACAATTTATATTACACTCGCCCATAACTGACCAAAGTGGCCCAGCAATCAGAAAATAACACATTTTACTGTCTTCTATTACCATAAAGACAGCAACTGCACTTTGAATTGACGTTGCACCCGCACTTCAGCTGGTAGAAAGTGTACTGCTATCACATCAGGCTCTACAAATAGAGGCAATCTGGGGTCAAGCCTAATTTTATATTCAGATTGTCTCAGTTTTGCCCCTAATTTCTACGAATTTTGGGGAATTATCTTCCTACCCAGCCCATGATTGATTTCTTCATTCCAAACATTTCATTTTGTTTTATAAAGTACGGTGTTTCTTTAAGCCCTGTTAATCCGGTAGGTCACCTTGATGTGCAATAGTGAGAGTTGACCCTACACAATTGATATATTCAACTCTAATCATAGCCAAGGGAGAATTATGGAGAACCTAATTAGAACAACTATTTCGAGAATATTCCATATAGCACTCGCTTCTTAAGTTTTTCATGAGTGCCTCAGAAGTTGCCAGGCTAGGAAGAATCTAGCAGGCAAAAGAGACCAGCTGATACCACCCTCTCCCCTCTACCTCCACAGAGCCAAGGAAGAAAAAATGTGATGATGTATGGTTGACAGGTTGAAAGGGAGTTTACTATTTACAGCTCACTTGGGCATTTGTTGTCCTTTTTTTTTAGACAATTTCCTCTTTTCAAGCCAGATATCAGATTTTCTCTGCACCTTGAGATGGAACTTTGTGCACAGCCCCAGACAGCTGACTGCCAAGAACTCTGCATTTAGCTATCCTCCTCAAGGACAGAAACATGACGGCATCTATGGAAGATGCCCACCTCTTGTACCTAAAAAAGCAAGGAAGCTACTTTAGACAGGACCAGGTCCTGACCAGTAAGATACAGAAGCAAAGGACAAGAACCTGAAGACGTTGTGTGAAACGAATCATGTAAGTGACTTATAAGGACCATCCTGGGATTAAGAACTGGGCAAATTGCAGCTTTTAGGATCACCAGATTGGGCACGTTCAGAGTGCATTTCTCGGGCACGTTCAGGGTGCACTTCTTCCTCAGCTCTTCCCGCACCTTCCCTGATTTTGTCAGTACCTGTAACAATACATTTCCAGCCCAAGAGGGGAATGGCCAATGTTTCACCTCATCATATGTTCTAAAATATTGCTCCACAAGCTACGGATAGGTACTCTTAAAAAAAATATACACAGATTTGAAGCCCTTGCATTTCCACATACTGTACTCATTGAAAGTCCTGATTGGACCAAACCCGTAATTCCCAGCATTTGAGCTCAATTAGTCCTCTGGAGAGTCCACTTAGAAACGCCAGGCACATGGACTTGCATTTAACTGAACATCTTGACTTCAACAAGATAGTTTTGAGGTATGGGCCTGTGAAGTGTGGTCATGCTGGGGCATGTGGGTAGCTGGATAGGCCTATTTCCAACTTTACTTATTGACTTAGAAGCCATTTGAACTAGTAGCAATCAGACATACCTCATCGAATCATTGTGGGACACTAAATTGAATTTGAGATTTTGAGGATTTGTCCAGGTGCTCTGTGCATTCTGGATGGTGCTTCTGTATAAAGTGACTTTACTTTGAACAACTGACACCCTTGGCTCAAATCCATTGAGTTGTCAGGCCTTTCACAGAGAGCACCTGAGACATGTAGTCAAAGGACAAGCATATAATATCAAGGTTGATACATTGTAAAATTCAGGGCCTTATTATGATCTTGGCGGGCAGGGTTACTCCATTACAAATGTGATGGATATCCTGTCCCCTGTATTACAATTCCATTATATCCTGTGGAACTGGCAATATGACAAGCAGGATATTCCTCATGTTTGTGACAGAGTATACCATCCATCTAGATCGTAAACAGGCCCATTTCCTTAACATTGTATAGGAAGCCCCTAGAAAAAAAACCTGAGATTAAACAGTTCTATAGTTAAGCCAAAGGGGCCTAAATCTATCTACAGGGTCTTTAAATTATAGGGCCTTGTGACGCAAGTTTGTTATTTGTGATTGTGGTATTATTTTTACCACAGAAGGTGCTTGGATATTCTAATGGTATATATTGCACATTATCTGACTGTCTAAATTTCTTACATATAAATGAAATATTGCATTTTGTACAGATATTGGTATGACTGTACGTTGAAACATTGTGTGTAATGATACGTCCAATAGAGTTATGGGTGTTTCAAACACTCTACCATCTCTTGAAGAAACCATCTAGCACCTCCTCTAGCAAACTTTGAATTCTCACACTCACGTTTTGAGAGTTAATTGCACAACATTGGAAACTTGGTTATCAAATGGAAGAAAAATGGTGCCTGAGGCACTCAGTTGTAAGATAAAATACAATACCCGATACTGATGCTACAGAATAACTAATCAACAAATCTAGAGAAAATGCCTTAAAAAAATAGCTGACGAAAGGTTGCTATAAATTCCAGCAGAAGAGACTGTATCACAATCTGAAATTCTTAATTCATCTATGCTTCCCAGTGATGCTTTCAAAACTCTCCTGGGGGCAGGTGGGGTCAGTCACATTTAGGAGAAAGGGCTGCCAACTGCTGGGACAGCAGAAGGCTAATTACCACAAGCCTTCTATTGTCTTGTGTGTTCAACTGAGAGTTTCTGACTGCTCTAGTAGGGTATCAAAAGAAAAAACAACAGATGATGGATGGAATGATGAACAATGCAAACATTCACCCCCAGTCAATGGTCCAGTTTTAGTCAATGTTATTTTTCCTCACCATGCCACCACAGTTAGGACCCAGCCATTTGCAAATCCATGTTGACCCTGCTTCTCATGGGATCAGTCCAGCCCGAACTGCCAAGCCAGATCCTACCTGGACCAGAAACAAGCATTCTGGAACCGGTTTTGGGGCATTACCCCATATCAGCCAGGCTAGCTTGAATCCAGTGGAGCTGTGAGCACGGGACCCAAGTCTGAGCATACTCTTCCCACTTAGGGTGAAAAAATCAAAAAGAACAGAGGATGAATGTAATGCTGAACAATGCAAACATTCACCGCCAGTCAGAGATACGGGTTTAATACATCATTTGTTTGTCCACCAAAGTTTGGACCCAGCCATATGCAAATCAGTCTTGACCCTGCTCCTCACAGGAACAATCCAACCCCAACAGCCAAGCCAGGTCCTCGCTGGACCTCGAAACAAGCATCCTGGGACCGGGGTATCATCCCTAACCAGGTAGGCTAGCTTGAATCCAATGGCACAGTGAGCATGGGATCCACGTTTGGGCATACTCCTTCCACATTAGGGCTACAAAAGCTAAATGAACAGATGATGAATGGAATGCTGATCAATGCACACATGCACCCCCCCAGCCAACAGAGCTGGGTTTAATATATCGTTTTTTTCCACACTAGATTCAAGATAGTCTGGCTGATGAGGGGTGATACACCAAAACTGGTCCCAGGATGCTTGTTTCTGGTCCAGGGAGGACTTAGCCTGGCAGTTAATGCTGGACTGCTCCAATGCTTACCCAGTCTGCAGGATAAATAAGCAGTGGACGGTCTGCTACAGATAAGCCAGGCAATCTAATAGTCTTAAACCAGCATCCCTGTGGGAGATGGGTCAAAAGCAAGTCATTTTGGGAAAACAGAGGAACCCAAGGCAGGTAATATTTTCTGACTTACTGAGTATGTTTCAGTTTTACTGAATTCGAACAACCCCCGCATAATTGCTGTTACTGTTAGTCTGCAAAGAATACTTGCTGACTTCTCATTGTGATTCCTCTTTCATGCTGGAAAACCTTTCAGTACTACATTTTGTCATTTCAGCACTTAGGGTGTGATTACAAGTTTAGGTGTTATTTATCGCACATTTTAAACAACGATAGTATGAGGCAGGTTATTTATCGTGTGTGATAAACATCACCTTTTACAAGTTTGTGGGGAATAACATGCAGATTTTGGTGTTTATTGCATCAAAATCTGCATGGTACAGTAAATACTGTATGATTTTCTTTGCTAAATTTGGCAGGTTTGACCTGCCTAAAAACACACACAAAGATGGGAATGTATCACAACCCACAGGGTTTTAAATAATGCCCTCTCCCACTAGTTAGTGGCATGCTTCATCATTGGGCTGCTTCTACACCCTGTTGCAGGCCAACATACTGGGTGGAGCACAAACAATTTTTGGGGGAAAAACACTCTAGGGATCCATTTGTGCAGAGGCAGTGATTGAACTAAAGCTATCTAGGAGGGTACCCTCTATATTACTTTATTCCTGGGTCCTTTCTGATAGAATTAAAAAATGTATATTGACATATTTCTTGCCAGATTCTATAGCTCCCTATGGCATTCCTCAGGATCCTGTTTTCTTACCTCCAAAATGTTTCAGTTGTGAGGTTTTTAGTTTATACTTAACTGAATCATATAACTGTACTATTAACTGTATTGTTATAGTATCGTTATAGTAACACACCAGGAACTTCCAGAGTTTCACATATCCAGTCCGGAATTCAGGGAGAGAGTAGGACGTCATCCTGATGTCACACTTACTCCCAGGAACAATCGTCACCCAGTCCGTCCTCGCTAGATGGGGATTATGTTGGCCTGAAGCAGGGTGTAGAAGCGGCATAATGATAAAGCTTGCCACTAACTAGTGGGTGAGGGCAGTATTTAAAACCCTGTGGGTTTTCCTAATACTCGGATTGTGATAAATTAATTGAATTCAGAGGCCTTCCCTTCTGTGTGTGTGTGTTTATAGACATTTCTTAGGGAGGACTAGGGAAGGTTTTTTGCCTCTTGTCCCTATCTTTTTAGAGTGTGATTAAAGGTTTGACCTGCCGAAATGTAATGAAAGTTGAGAAATTGAATGTGCATAATAATTATCAGTTGAGTTAAATAAAGCCAAACTTGTAATTTCAACCTGTGCACAAACAGGGATTTACCCATGAGTCTAAATACAACAACCACATCGCAATCAGTTCCGTAGTCTGATTGTTGCTTTGTTGACAAAGAGAGAGTGAAATAAAATTCTTCTGAATCCTCATGGCTCAAGTATACCACACAGATTTGATTAGCATCTATTAGAACTGCAGCATTCAACATACTCTTTCAGTAAGTCACAAGCAGGCTCCATTCTTCTCAGCCCATTAAATAAGATACAGCAGACCGTGGTAATGTAGAGAATAAACTAACCCCGACCCATAGTCTTCCTTTCAAACCAGGTATGCACAGGTTGTCCCTTGTCATAATGTCTAAGGAAGATATAGCTATAAATACTACTTTTGTTTGTCAATATATATTGCAAAATGTCATGGAAAAATAACAAAGTAATGACAGGAATGCTTGAATTAATCATATCTGCTGGCAATCACCTATGGCCACATTAATTAAAGTTTCACTTTTTAAATCCACGGTCACAGTTCCAACATCGAGCGGCCATATGAAAATAAGTCTTGGTCCTGCTCCAATCGGAACAGTCCAGTCAGAAGCTACCAATCAATTCTTCTACAGGTGGCAACAAAAGTAACTCCAGACAGGATTCAGCCTACATAGACTTCATCAGTATGGCTTGATTGCAGTTGTACAGTGAGCACAGGACCCACCCAACGTCTTCACACTTGGACATCTAATACAACAAACAACAACGTGTTGGAAGGAATCCCAACCACTGGCAATCATTCAAAGCTGTATTACTGAAGGATAATCAGCACTCCCTCCAACATGGCCACAGGACATAAGACCTTACTGGGTAGGCGTTTATGAAAAACAGTTGCGAGTATACGCCACAGATTTGTTGAAGTCATACTTAATGCAAGCCTGTCGGGGCCTGTCTGTGTAAAACCAGAACCAAGAGCTGGGATCCCTGCCTGTTCTTTCTCAGCTATCGAAGTATCTAGCATGAAGAACCTAGGGGCATATTATCAAGACGGGCGATAAAATTATCGCCGCTTTAGCGGCAGAAAACTGCTGCTAAAACGGCGATAATGGGCTTGATAATATGCTCTATGGAGTTCCAATTGAAGTTCAGGTTAGATGTCCTTCACATTTGCCAGGAGTTAAGCAGCATCAGTGCAGTGGTGGCAGCATTCAATGTAGTAATCAGTAGAAGTGAACAGGCCTTAGTACCTGTGTCACTGGAATCAGTCCTAAAGGCTCACTCATGTAAAGTCCTGTTGCTGAATGCTTAACTCACCCTGGGCGTACATCAGGATAGAATGTAATGCATTGTAGGGCATGTTTGTTATATGCCTGTGCTGGGTGTATGTGTGCCTGTGAATGATAAAATACATGGAGGATGTAGTGTAGTGCAGTGTGAATGTGTTATATATGTGCGCTGGATGTGTGTGTGCCTGTGAATAGTACGGTACATGGAAGATTCTGGGTTCAGTTTTGGGAGGTCTAGGGCTGACTGGAGAAGCATGAGGAAATAGAGGAATCCTGGGGTAAACATTTGGCACTTATATCACTGTGGCTGATATCCAGGAGGGAACCTTTGGTCACTCCCACGGCCTGTGTTGTGGGGCTATCAGATTTGGAGTTGCTCCTGCTGTGACAGACTGCTTTCTGGAGGAAAGGAAGGGCAGAGGAGTGGGTAATTCAAAAGGAAACAGATCTCATCACAACAATTCAAGCCTGTGTGAAGAGAAGTCAGCTTCCCTGTAGGCCAAGCAGCCCCCGTGAAGATTACTGCTGTGCCGATCAGACTATAGCCTATGTGCAGAGTCAGGATGTTGACCCCGTATGCCATATGAATCCACTGGTATAAAAGGCAAAGAGTGTGGTCTGGTTGAGACCGTTGTCGAGATAAAAGGGCCGTCGTATTGACCCGGGCCGCCCTAACCCTTGAAGGAGGATCTGCACCAGGAGAGTTAAATTTCTCCCCTCCACCAGTGGTGAGAATCCAAGGAAACTTAGGAGGAGACACCTAGCTCCTGTCCCCCACAAGACAGCATGTGAGGAACTTGAGGAATCCCGACTGCTACACTGTAGGGCTGCTGGTGAGATACTCACCAGAGGCAGCAGCTGTAGCCTCTGCGTCCTCGACGGGGACGCCCCAAAGACTCCGGTCGTTCAGGTCCTGCTGGTGCAGGGAAGACTGATTGATGGGTTGGATGGTCCTGGGGGGAGCTTACATGCTACATAGTGCTTCAGTGCTGGAACACTTTTGATTTGTATTGGAGTTGGAGTAGTAATCTTGAGACTTGGACTACTAGATGGGGTACCCTGAATGTCGCCTATAGTGAATGGGGAATAAACACTACAGCTAGCGAGAGGGGAGCCACCTGTGAAGCATAAAAACCCTGACCTCAGCAGACTGTGTTTATTTTGTATTTTGTGAATGCCATTTTGTACTTTGTGTTAGTGTGTAACTAATATTTTTTCATAAAAACAAGTAACTGACTCAATAATCATTTATTGTGTATATTGCTACTGAGTATATTTCGAGTTACGAGCCTTTGTTTCCCCCATGTCTACCTCACCGCCTCGAGAAGCCTTGGATTGCTAGACCCATACTACCACTGAGAGTCAAGTGCTGAAGGGATACTTATCCCAGTTGTTCAGGATCCATAGTAGGTCGGGCTCCTGGACATGAGGAGCAAAAGGTCTCAACCCCACGATTGGACTCAGTAGCTCCCACTTGCCTCTTGGACCTTTGAACAGGGTTCTGACAATAGCCTTTTAAAATCAATACATTGAATAGAAGTTACTACAAATCTCATTGTGCCCCTTGTTTCTCTGAACATCTGGTACAACTGAAACATGACACAAGAAAAGCCTCTCAAAAAAATTAAAAGACTACCATGCAGCCACTATAGTCCACCATAAAACTTTTTAATTCTCACACTGCATCTTTTCTTCCAAAAATGCACATAAATAAATATTTGACTCAATCGACTTTTGCATTCGCAAACAACCAATTTTGCCACTCACTGGATTTGGAAATGCAAGCTTGAGTACATTGGGCCCAGTATCTCTTGATAATTTCCACTCTGCTTCCATAACATCATATGTGGCATACCTCAGGGAACCACCCGGCCTAGGAATCTTTTCTAACTTTTTGTGAAGAGCTTTATATTCTATTCATTCTTGTAACCTTCAATTCTTCATCCAGCATTTGACATACAATTTATCTGGCGTATAAGTGGCCCAAAGACCAACACTGTAAAGCACAAATTAGGTCTCCTGGAAATGAGAAACTTGATAGCAATCAACTGGTTCAAACTAAAATGTTAATGTTAGGTCAAAGTGAAATCCTCTGAACTTTAAGTCTGGGGTCAGCCGGAATTGGCCTTCTTATACTCAGTGGTTAAACACCTGTGGGTACAAGTTGACTTCAAACTTACAATGGCTGCACATGTCTCAGCAGTTGTTTTGGCCTTTAGTCTCCAAATGCAACATGTGCGTGAATTATTTCTGCTTCTTTAAATAGAAATTCGTTATGTAGCAATTGCTACATCCAGATTTGTCTGGAATGTTTCACTGTTTCATCAACTCCACAATCTCCTGATAAGAGTGAGGGTCTAGTTTAAAACTCTCTGGGGCATATTAGCAAGGGCCTTATCGCCGCTTTAGCGGCCTTTTTTGACGATAAAGCGGCGATATTTTAATCACCCCATTAGCAAGCCAGCAATAACATGCTTTAGCGCCAGCTTTCCGACGTCCTCTGCCGGTTTTCCTATCGCCTTGCATGCCAGCGATAATTATCACTAATGACATGCAAGGTAGGTGTTCCTTACAAAAAGCACAAGGATAAGGTTGTTAAAACAACTTCGCTCTATTAGCAAAGCTGTCCCGCGATGACAAAAGTCGCGCTAGGCCCCCATCATCGCAATATTCTATCGCCTGATTGAAACCTGACTTACCATTAATGCCTATGGGAGGTGGATTGCAAGGCTAAGTCCACACTCCCCGTTTACCAAGCCTGACATTAGCGCTGTGAAATCATCGCAGGATTTCACGTGCTAATGTTCATTATCGCAGTCTATCGTAGGATTTCACATCACCTGTTAGCGGCGTGTTGGTAATACGCCGCTAACACGGTGATAGTTTCCAGCTATACAAGGCGATAAGAAAAAGTGCGCTAACTGCGGTTAGCGATAATTATCGCCTTCTCTTGCTAATATCCCCATCTGTATAATATACATCACTATAACTGTGCCATTTCTTCATGGTGGCTTAAACATAAAATCCTTCAATATTGTTAACATAGAAATCTTTGATCTCGCCATCTCTTGCTGCTTAAAACACCCAGAATACAAAATTTGACCTTTGAGGGGGAATCTTTTTCCTACTTTGCACAATATCTTTGGTATTCAGTTCTTTTGGATCCAAGAAAAATCACGTCTTGCTGGGCCTTTAGACAAAGACCTAAAATTCATCTTTTTGCAAATTGTGATAGGTGTGAGCATCGTAGATCGGTGCTCATATGGGGACTGGAGGCCTGGGCATGCTCCCCCCAGTGTGTGTAATCCAGCCTGGTGGGGAACATGCAAAGTGCACATGACTGTTTGGCTGGGCCAAGATGACCGGATAAGAAGTCATGTGCACTTGGAGTGTGCAAACCACTGCTCCCCCTGTGCCTCCAGCCCCACCCCGCCTAACCCAGCTCCAAACCTGCAAAAAATGTAATGATAATAACTATGTTTTCATCATTTTATTTTTCCTGCTCAAAGAGCAGTGTGGCGATGCTCCTCCACCTAAGCAGAGGAGCCGCCCCTGCTTTGGAAGGCCAAGAGAACGCAGCAGTATAAGATTGGACTTAGTTAATGTCAGAATGTCCAACTGTGTGTCACAACACCTGCAAATGTAGTCTCCATGACACAAGCACATGCAGGTGGGCACTTGGGAGGCACTCTTGAAATGAATTTTGTATTAATGAAAAGCCATTACAAAATGGCCAACAAAGTCAAAAAGTCAACAGTATGTCACGACACATGCAAACATATTCGTCATGACACGTGCATGCAGGTAGGTGCATGGGCGGCTCTCTTTGAATGTGCTTTAAATTTTAAAAAAGGACTTTCCAAAATTATTACTGATGCCTACACGTGCATATGCCTTTGTTGTGATGCATTCTTGCAGCCCAGGGCCTTGTGAACATTTTGTATTAAAATTAAAAATGGATAGTAGAATAGTGAGTAGAGCAGGGAGCAAGAAGAAGAAATGAATGAATGAGGCAGAGACAAAAATAGTGTGTGCTGGATAATATAAACAGGTACGAGGGAGAATCAAAGAGTGGGGTGGGAGGTAAAGAACTAAAGTGGAGAGCAGGGGCAATGAATGTAGGATGAAGAAGAAAATACACACACTCCCATGGAGTGATGAAAGGAACAGTAATCCAGCATTGCCAGAATCAATAGGTTTAATGCTCACCTTGAAGCAAAGACAAAATCAATAATGGAGTGCCTGCTGCCACTGCAAAATAATTAAAAACAAACATTTGCAAAGCCAATAGGTTTGGCTTTATTAATGTACCATTGAATGCAAACAGAGAAATATAAAATGAAATGGATAGAATGCTTTCATTAATATTAGCCACTGGTAATTACTCGGGCCATGACCCAGTCCTTTCTTTTTTGGCTCACCATGCTGCGTCAGAGTATAAACAACCATATGCAAATTAGCCTTAGTCCTACTCAAACAGGGAACGTCCACCCTGAATTACCAAGCTAGGTACTCTCAGAATCAGAAACACAAACAACTCAAAAACAGTTTCTGCCTGTTTGGTTTTCTTCGGTCAGGTGCAAATTGATTTCAGTTGCACAGTGAGCACAGAAACCATGTCTGGGTATGCGTGTCTCACTTAGTGATGGATGGAAAGCTTGCATTAATCTAAGCCATTGATGATTATGCTGGCCACATCCCAGTCCATGATTGTTTTGCCCCCCATACCCCCTCAGATTAGACTCAGCCATATGGAAATTAGTTTTAGCCCTGCTTGAATAAGAAACATCGAGCCAGATCTTCCAGGTTAAGTCCTCTCCAGTCGCGGTCAGTGTAGGTAAGCGAGATGGGGCCGTGGAGCAGGGCGGGGGGTGGGGGTCGACAGACGATGGAATAGGTTTTATTCATTTATTCAATTTTACTTATTCCATCATCTGTCGACTTCCCCCACCCCACCTTCACTCGCCCACCATGCTTACCTGCGCCGGCCGCCGCTGGTCCTCTCTGAAACAAAACACAAGAAACACAAGACCAGTTTCAGCCTATTAGTGTCTCTTTATTCATTTGCAGCTTCGTTCCTGTGGCAAAGTGACCATGAGACCTACATATGTGCATATCCTTCTCACTTAGGGTATTACAATAAAGAATACAAAAGAGTGATCAATGGAATGATTCATTTAAATGTTAGCCTCTGGTAATTACTTGGGGCTTACTACTAAAGAGTGATTGTGTTCATGCCTCTATTTGCACAGATTATTACTGTGAAGCTAGACCTACTGACTTTGCCAATGAGCGTTAAATCGTCATCTTTCTAAACATATTGACAACATTATATATTGTAAAGAATGAAAATTCAGGAAAAACCTTGACACAAACCTCAATCTCTTTTTCTTTCTGCTGACATTAGAATCAAGTCTGTCCATTTATTTTGTTCCTTTTGTCTTTTAGTGCTAAAGGCATAAGTCTACAACTGAATATAAAGCAGTCAGCAACAGAACATATGCTGCTATTGGATACACTGATCTAAGTGCTACTCACACAGTAATGGAAAGATCATCTTTTCCAATACTGAGATTTTCTATTTCCATTTTCACCAAAGGTTCCACATGCATTTTTGTATTCCATTGCTTTTAGTCTGTGCCTTAAAAACTACAATAGATTACACTGAACCATAGCTGGTAAAACTATATAATGCTGCCCTTTTTCTGGATGGTGATCAAAGTATTCAGGGCAGAAGAGTTTCAACAGAGGAACATACAATGGGCGCTGGTACCTCAAATGATGAAAAGAGAGGTGAAACAGAGTGTGAGGTGGAGTGAAAGTAAACAATACTTAGGCCCAGATTGACTAACATTTCGCGTAGTAGTTGAGCCACAACATGGGTTGCACATGGGTGTTCCTGTGCATCAACTCATTTATTTTGCTGCAAAACCAGATTATCTAAAGTTTGTAAACATGGATTTGCGCCAAAATAGTGTGCCCATCCTAGGCTGGCGAAATGCGGAAAAATATGTTTTTTTCTCATCGTTACTTTCTCTTTGAATGTGTGCATATAAAGAGAAATAAGCCTCTGAGAATACTTCTTGTGGAGAGAAGTACCCCTTTGAGCACAAAAAAGTATTCCGACCACAACAAAGCCTCCCTTCTTTGTGGCACAAGGGGCAGCTGTTGACACTAGGCTGCCACAGGTGTGTCAGCACAAAGAGCAGAAGTGTGACATATCTTAGTAAATATGGCACATTTCTGCTCTCTCTATTAAATGATAGAGTGCAGTCATAGGTGTGGAATGTATGGTGGATTGGAATGGGAACGGTTATTCAGTTGTGAGCGGTCAATTATAGAGGAGGTATATTTATAGCTGTCTACTAATAACGCTCAGCCTCTAAGACTGTGTGATTGTCTACTTTATATTGGCGATGAGTGAGTGACAGAACTTACCATGCAAGCAATCTTCCCTGATGGAGGGTCTTTGCGGTATATGCTTTGTGAGCCGTTGCATGCAGACTCACTGGCAGAGTCACTGGCGGGGACATTGCAAGAGGGTGTGTCGTTCGAGGTTGGGTGACCAGACATTGTGGTGCATTGTAGTTCCTGCTGTGTGGTGGAGGGCTTCTGCTTCATGGAGGACAGTAGGGTTAGTTGCTCCTTGAGCACTTATGCTGGGACACACCAGAGATCATCATCATTTTCGGCATTGGTTGTTTGTGGGACACTGTGCGGGCAAAACTCTTCAGCATTGTTCACTTCATGCACCAAGCCATTCAGCCACAGTGACACCTGCTAAGCAACCTTACGAGGTCTTCCTGTACATGTATTACTTGGCGGCAATTTTAGAGGTGTTCGGAGACTTCGAGCTCCATGGTAAGGTGCACCTCATCTACGGGATCGGTTCCAAGGGACTTTAAGGATACAGATGACTAGTTTGATTTCAAGACCAGAGTCGTCTAAATATATAAATATCACGTACTCGTTCAAATGTTCCTGTGTATTTTAACATAGCAAGTATTGAGCCAGAAGTTACTCTACTTCCTAACTCCATATTAAATATATGGACTTCTGTTAGTTGTGGTGTTTTATCTGTGCTGTGTGAACATTTGTGCAGCTGCACAAACATTCAGGCTTACTCCTCTTCAAGCACTTGTTTAAGTTCAGGGGAATCCTCAAATTAAGTGGCAAGGAATATTTTTTAATTACATTCAAACTATTGAAGGCGATGCAATGGAGGATTTTTCTCTATGAACGAAGAAAAAGATCTTGTTGCATACCTTTGGCCCTTAAGGGTTGCACATTTATGGTCAAATTGATAAAAAATTTAGAACAAATGCGGAAAATTATGTTTACAAAAATGTGTTGACAACTATTTCCAGCCGACGGTGTGTGTGGGTGTTGATTGGTTCAATTTGCTTCATCGCAAACAAGGTGTTTCTAAGTCAATTGATGATTATCTTGTTGAGATCAAGCAATTGGCCATTACTTGTAAATTTGGCAGTTTACATGAACAGCTCATCTGTGATCAAGTTTTCATGCATGCTAACAACTCCAACCTCCAAAAAGATTGTGACTCTTCCTTAAAGGAGGTCGTAGCCATGGCAAAAAGTCGTAGTTGTCCAAGAGATGTGCCAGGGCAACAATTAGGAGTGTTACATTCAATGCAACTCAGGAGAGTAGCAATTCTGTGGTGTCTAAAGTCACTTCAAAATATGAGTACAAACCTGCAACCAAGGGTGATCAGAAGGATAAGAGGTCCAGGACAATACAAAGTCCTACTAAAATAAATAAATACCTTAAATGTTTTAGAAGTTGCAGAGATAGGAATTGGCCTGCTGCTCTTGAAAAATGTTCATAATGTGTAGTCGTGGGGCATTTTGTCAAAGTGTGCAGGAGGAATCATACATCTGTGAAGTGTGTGGTGGAGAAGTCAGAGTTTGAATCTTCAGAGGTTAAAGAAGGCTATGCTCCAGAGTCTGTTTTGAGCATTAACCGTACAGTTTTGAATGTGGTGAGTAGCAGTCTAATCCAGTTTGCCAAATGACCTTTGGTAGGGTTGAAATGCAGATAGTAGGAAACTGGGTCCAGAGCTTTTGTCACCTGATGTGCACTCTGTGAGCTAGACCACATACACATAAGAGCTACCTTGGTACCGTAGGACCTTCTGGTAGCCGCACTGCTTTTATCTAGTCCCGGTCCTATTTCTGGAATAAAAAGGTTCTTAGGACTGGTACCTATTTTAAAACACTGTGTCACTCTATACACACCATCACTCACTTGTTTTGAGCACAGACACACACCACTCACATACAGCGTTCTGAGATCAAAAGAACTCCGCTAAAGATGCCACCAGGCCCGTCGGACATTGCAGCGCCGGTCCGACGAGGGGCGCCCTATGATGAAGCATGACACCCTAACAGGTGTGTAAGGGAATTACGATCTGAAATAGAGATCCCCAGCGACTCAAACAATAGGCAGTTAGTGGCTCACAGTACATCTGCCTCATAGAGGAACGATTTCCTTCTTTTGATTTAAATGTGTACACAAAGGAGCACAGGAATAGGACCTCTTTAAATATTAGCTCTTCTGTTCCCCAACTTTTGATTACACCACTCTGTGAGCTAAACAGGGGAGAAAAATCCCATTTGGTATACAGGGATTTGTTGTTTTTATTCAGAAGTGGAAAAACAAAATGCAAATTGTATATTGCTGGGTATGGTCCCTCTGTATTGGTTAATATGGAACAGAAAGCATTAAGTATAATGTTGAAGGACAATAGTGTGGTGCCTGTCATGTTCCTTGACAGTGAGGAAGCAAGGATGAGTGTGCAAATGGTAAAACAGTTGTGCTGTGTGTTTTCAGGCACCATAGGTAAAGTCAAGGGATTTTCCCAAAAACTTGTACTGAAGGGTGGGGCAAAATTTGTGTGTCAAAAAGTCAGAAACATATCAATCAATCAATCAGTATTTGTAGAGCATGCTAATCACCCTGAGGGGTATCCAGGTGTTGCGTGAAGAAGGTCTACTTGAACAACCAGGTCTTGAGGACACTCCAAAATTTGGCGAGGGAGGTAGAGGTTCGTAGGTGGATGGGGAGGTTGTTCCATGCCTTGGAGCCAGTGCAGGCTACGGAGGTGGGGTTGATTTTGGGAGGTCCAGGATGATGCTTGCTGCTATGTTCTGAATTGTTTGGAGGTGCTTAAGGAGGAGGGTGGTGGTCTCGTTCTCGACATATAGGGAATTGCTGTAATCAAGTCGGCTGGTGATGAGGGCTTGAGTGACGGTTCTTCTGGTGTCGATTGAGATCCATCTGCAGACTCTACAAAGCATTCTGAAGGTGTTGTAGCAGATGGAGGCAGCC
Organism: Triturus cristatus; assembly: GCF_964204655.1. Classification (NCBI taxonomy): domain Eukaryota; kingdom Metazoa; phylum Chordata; class Amphibia; order Caudata; family Salamandridae; genus Triturus; species Triturus cristatus. The sequence continues at coordinate 890,141,745 of NC_140587.1, read as the reverse complement.
GAGGTGACACGTCGCCTCATTGAGAGTTCACTGTCGAAGATGATACCGAGGTTGCAGTCATGGGTGGTGTGGTTGGGTGCTGGTCTGAGGGCGGAGTGTCACCAGTAGTCATCCCACGGTGTGGGGGTTCTTCCAAAGAGGAGAACTTCGGTTTTGCCAGAATTTGTTTGAGGCAGTTAGCGCTCATCCAGTCGGTGATGTCGTACATTCTCGATGTACTCAAACTCTTCCTGTAACGTTTCATTCCAGCAACACTTATGATGTTTAAGCAACTGTCTCAAATCATACATTTTTGTTTGCAAACAGCAATGTACAACAGTGTGTTTTACACTGTTTGTGATTTCCAGTGCGGTTGCAATTGACCTACCTCATTAATATTCATGAGATAGGTCGTGATTTCCGACCCATTGAAAATCACTAAAATCATGGGGATGGTGGCCTGCTGGGGACAGCAGACCACTATGTCTGTTTATTTTTAAATAAAGTAACTTTTTCTTTATTCTGCCCAGTCTAGAAAAAGGAATTGTTTAAAAAAATGAAAAGCTTTTTTTTATTTTTTAAGAGTAGGCAGTTGTCCCCGGGACTACTGCCTGCTCTTAAAAACTTTTTTGTAAATATTCCCAAAGGAAAAGGGGTTCCAGAATGGGTTACCACCTACTTGAAGTAGATGGTAAAATACAAATGTTTTGCTAGTGTATTTCAGTTGCAAAACATTCACACATTCCACTGTGAGTCACTATAAGGAAGGGACGCCGTCAACACGCCCATTCCTAATAAGAAATTGGTAACCCATTTTGCAATTTGGTAATAGGTTACCGAATTGCAAAATAGGGTTTGGTACATAGAAAAAGAAATTTTTCTGGCCGTAAACAGTCCAATTCTGCAAATCTGCCCATTTGCAACCTGGTAAAATCTATGCCTATCTGGCCCTTTCTCCTTTGGCTCATTAAGTGATTATTACTGATGCCAGAAGAACGGGATGAGGAGCAATGTTCTCACACGTTTATAAGAATGGGAGTCTATTTTGTCTTGTGTCCCATTCTATTTTACCATTGGAAGAAACATTTTCAGTGATTGTGCATGAAATGCTGGCATGCACATGGGCAATGTATACATTCATGCAATATGTATGAAGATCTGAATTCATACTTTGCATGGACCATAACCCTTTAAATAAGGTCCTCACCTTGTCTGGAATGTTAAGAGCAACACCATGGTTAGCCAGGGTGTCTTTAAGACTGTTTGATTATAACTGTACAGTGGAATATATACCAGGAAAGCAGAACAAGGCACTGATTTTCATAGTAGATCTTCAATACCTATTGATGGACATGTGTAGAATGAATGAAGTGAGTATGGTGTGAGTACGGTGTAGTTTCAGTTGAAAATGCAAAATTAGAGGCTATCTCAGAAGAATAATGGAGCAATGAGTATTGTAATGATAGTGTTATGAACAAAATGAAGGAATACATGCAAGTTGGGTAACCAAACAAAAGCATACTAGATTAGGTCAGTTAAACATTTTAGTAAGAGAGGAGTGAACTTTCTGTTCATAAATGTGGCTTTTGTTAAGAGGTTGCAGGATTGTTCCACCAAGTGCCTTGAGGGTTAACATGTTTTATGTAATGCATCATGGTCCCTGGGCATTACATAAAGAGTAAAGGCTTCTTATTGGTGGCCTGGACTTGAGCTTAAAGTCGAAAGATTTTTTCGTGATTGTGTGGAATATGCTAATGCTGATGATGGTCAAAAACCTTAAGGCCTCCCTATATCCTATTGAATGTCCAGAGGGTCTGTGGGAATTTCTGGCTGTTGATATTCTGGGACCTAATATAGATCTCAGTGGCTCCCATACGTTTGTGGTGGTGTTGGTTTATTTATTTTCAAAGTGGTCTGAAGTTGACTTTTCATTTAAAGTGGATTCAAAAGCAGTTGTTGCCTTCCTGCAGAAGGTATTCCTTAGAGTAGGTGTTAGACCTGACATCCTTGGCGTGGGTTTTTCCCCTATCTTTTGCCTCTGCTACATGGATTTTTGATGCTGTGCTGGATTTCGTTTTGCTGGTTTAGATGCTTTGGACACTCTGCCACTGCTAATCAGTGCCAGAGTGTAAGTGCTCCCTGTGTAAAATATCGTATCGATTGGATATACCTGATTGGCATATCTGTATCACCATGAAGTCCCTAGTAAAGTGCACTGTGTGTGCCAGGGCTGGTGATGACGGATGCTACTAGTGGGTCTGCAGCGCTGATTGCGCCACCCACCTGTGTAGCCCTAAAACAGTGTCTCAGGCCTGCCGCCGCAGGCCTGCCTGCAGTCCCCGGACTGCCATGTCCCCCTGGCCAGTGTCCACACTGGCCGGGCCTAACCCTTCCCTTTTCATACACGTCAGTCATCCCTATGGAAGGCCCAAGGTACCCCCCTGGGCAGGGTGCAGTGTATGTAGAAGGTAGAGCATGTACTAGTGCAGGTAACATGTTCTGGTAGTGAACACCGGCCATTTTGTGTGTTCACTACTGCAAGGCTATCTTGTTCCATAGGCTAACATGAGGGAGGCGGGTGCCAATGGCTATCCGCCTATCTTCTCATACGAACAAGATAAGACATGAGTGTTTGATATCCCTGAGCTCAGCATTTAATAACACATCTTTTAGGAGAGATTGTTTTTAAATCCTGAGTTGGAGAACAGTACTTTTTAGAGAGTAGCTGTTCTCTTGTCTGACCCTTCTGTGTGCCTGGGCGCGCTTGTGGATTGACTGTCTGGTTTGAGAGTGACAGGGGCTGGGGATCCCCCGGGAGGTTGGCTGAGTCAGCCCTCTGCTGAATGGCGACAATCGCAAGGAGAGTGGAGGGAGGAGATAGCACCTGGGATTGAATAGGGCTGTGCCTGCCTGCCACTCTGCTGGCTCCACCTCCTGCTGGGCGGCTGACGACCTTGCCCCTCGCTCTGAAAAGAATGTAGGAGCCAGGAAAACAAAGTGCTCCAGCAACACCCAGAACTGGATCAGACCGGGCTCAGGACCCACTTGCACAAAGACTTCAAAGACTTCTAGGGGTATAAGTACAAGACCCCTGACAACAGATTCTTAGATTCGACCATCGAGAGGAACCTCTGCTGAAAGACGGACCGCTGAAGAACTAAAGGAAGATTGCCGTGCTGTGTGCTCTAAAGGCTGACCTGTTCTGGCGTACAACTGAAGCTAAGGAGAAGAAGGGGTCCTGCTGTGTGCTGACCCTATCCACTTGACCAAACAAGACTTTGCTGTGTGCTGTGTCTTCAACTGAATCTCCAAGGGCCTGAGAAGAGCTGGCCTCCTGTTTCGCAACCCAGGGATAGAAAGGTTGCCAAGAACTCAAGATTCTGCTGTGTCCCACCTGCGCTGCTGTGTGCCGCAGGGACCGTGGACTGTTCTACCAAGCTTCTCAACATCTGCCTGTGAGGTGGGCTGGCTGCTCTCTGTCTTTCTAGAGAGTACCACACCGAGCCGGGCCCGACACCGGTTGCCGCATCAAGAAGATCGACGTGCTCATCGGCACGTGCCTTGCCGCGACCCGGAGGCCTGAAGCAGATCGAGAGTCGTATTTCCCTGCTCTACGAAGCCGCGCTGTGAGTGGCTGACTCCGGTGACGTCGACATCGTCACTGGGGGCTCGTCGAGGGAGTTGTGGAATCCTTGCACCGAACAGCCCGAGGAGCGCTTGTATAACGAGCGCAGTGACACCGCCGGAGCAACGTAGCTGCCTAAAACATCGAGAGCCTACAAACTGATTCATTCTCAGTGAGTATCGAATCACTCAAGAGACTAGAGACTATCGTCTGACCGTCCCGACCAACTAAGAAAGCGACTATTGTGTAAACCTGTGATGCTTGATTTCAACTGCGGAAACTAGATAAAGATAGATTATTTTTGATATAACTCACCTGTGTGGTCTAAGTTTGTGGTGTGCGGAGGAGGGGTCATTGTGGTGTCTACGTGCAAATACCTTACACATTGCCTTGGGGATAAGCCTGTCTGCTCGAGCCAAGCTACCTAGAGGGTGAGCAGGGGTTATCTACCGTGTGTGTCCCTGTACCCTGACTAGAAGCAAGGGTCCCTATTTGGTCTAAGGTGAATACCTCTGCCAACTAGAGACCCCCAGATCTAACATTGGTGGTCAGCGGTGCGGATTAGAACCAGTATTTGCACTTGACCTGCAGTGATTCTTCGGACATCACTAATCTAGTAAGCAGTTGCATCGCACGAAGTTTTTGCGAAGACTATTCTTGGAGGATCGACGAAGCATCATGTCTCTGAACGGAGTAGGCGAGGAGCTGGAGTTGCAATTCGAGGTGAAAAAGTTGCTCGAGTATAAGAAGGAGCAACTAAAGCAATTCTGCAAGCAGCTTGGATGCCCAGCGAAGGGCAGCGCCAACAAGACGGAGCTACAGAAAGCTCTAAGGGCCTGGTGGGAGGCCAAGAATGGCGCAACCGAGGAAACTACGGAAGGGGATGGCACACCGGAGCACGGATTTGGATCCGATGATCTGCCAGTGAATAGGCCAGCGTCTAGGGCTGGCAGCGCCCATTCCAGTAGGAGCCTCTCTCCAGAGGAGCTGGAGGAAAACCAAAGGGTCAGAGCCCATGAGATTGAACTTTTTAAGCTCAAAGCTCAAGCGGAAGAGAGGAAACTGCGCTTTGACAGTGAGAAAGAGGCGGAGGAGAGGAGGAATGCTCTTGCGTTAGAAGAGAAGAAACTCCAGTTGGCTCATGAGTTGAGCATGAGGGAGCTGGACATTAAAGCCAAACAGGTGGCGTCCAGTCCGAATGGTGGCAGCGCACAACCAGTACAGGCGGGTAAAGTATACATACCGAAAGATTTGGTGCAGAATTATCAGAGGGGTGAGGATATCTATGCGTGGTTTAGATCCTATGAGCTTGCCTTGAAGATGAATGAAGTGCCTGAGAAAAGTTGGGGAGCGGGTTTGTGGAAGCATTTTGAGGCCTCTGGGAGGGATGTCTTAGCACCCTTAGAAGCAGCAGGGACCTTAACCTACCCCACGATGAAGGAGGCCTTATGCCTCAGGTATGGGCTCACACCAGAACAGTACCGACAGAAGTTTAGGAACTTCAAGAAACTTGATTCGAGTACGTGGGTGGAGTGTGTGAGTATGTACACGCGTGCACTGGAAGGTTGGATAAAGGGCAGCAAAGTTACTGATTATGTGGGGTTGTGTCACTTGATTAGTTGGGAGCACTTGAGTAGTCTATGTGTTCCAGAGCTGCGCCAGCATCTTTTAGACAGCAAGTTAACTGATCCCAGCGAGCTTGCTAAAGAGGCAGACCGCTGGACTAGCACCAGGGTCAACAAAGGGGTGGTAAGTATGCCAGCCAAGGGTGGACAGGGTCCCCAGCAGAAAGGTGGGGAGGACAAGGGTAACAGTAAGGAGTTCTCTAAAGGGCCCCAAAACAGTTCCCAGGAGAAGGAGTCCCAAGCCCCCAAGCCGAAGAGGTCTTGGCCCCCTAAGGGCAACAGACCACCGCCTACTTGCTATGCTTGTAGGGAAGTGGGGCACATCGCCCCTAAATGTCCCAATAAACCCCCAGCACCAGCTGCTGCTCCAGTCCCAGGGTTAGCTAGTGTAGCTTTGGGAGGGGATTTGATTTCCAGTGGGGAAGCGGGATTAGCTATGATGACCCTTGTCTCTTTAGGAGACCAAGAGATGGTCCAGGATACCTTGATACCCGCTAACACTGAGAAATACGGGCAAAAGGTGACCATCAATGGGAGGGAGATAGAGGCTCTGAGAGACACCGGGGCTAGTGTGACATCTGTCAGGTGTCAGTTGGTGTCTGAAGAGCAAGTAATTCCCAATGTGCTCCGCCCAGTAGTGGCAGCTGACACTTCAGTTCGCCTCTGCAAGATGGCGCGTGTTCCCTTTACATGGGGGGGAGTCTCTGGTACCTTGGAAGTCTGTGTCAGTGATGCCTTGCCGGTAGATTGTCTGTTGGGTAATGACCTGGAGAGTTCTCCATGGAAGGACGTAGAGCACAGAACTCACTTGGAGATGTTAGGACTGCCAGCGTGGATCTGTGTATCCACACGTGCCATGACAGCCAGTAAGGGTGGATTGGTAGAACTGGAGCCTGGAACGATGGCCCAGGAACCTGCCAGGAGGGGAAGGGGCAGAGGGCGCGGGAAACCGGCCCCCACTGTTCCCACGGTCCAGGAGGAAGCGGAACCTGAGGGGGATGCCCTGGAACCTACAGGGGAGCAGGTGGCCGAACTGGGGGAGTTGCCTGAGCTGACCCATTGGCAGCAAGAGGGTGGCCCCTCCAGGGAGGAATTCTGCCAGGCTCAGAAGGAGTGCCCTTCTCTCATTGGTGTGCGGCAGCAGGCTGCAGACCAGGCAGCAGGCCTAGGGTCCAAGGAACATTTGATTTACTGGGAAGATGACTTACTGTATAGTGAGCCTAAGTTCGCTGAGCCCGGTGCAGCCCGTGTGCTGGTGGTACCCGAGCGCTTCAGGAACTTCTTACTGGGTCTGGCTCACGACGTGCCTCTCGCAGGACATCTGGGGCAAGACAAGACCTATCACAGGCTTGTCACCCACTTCTACTGGCCCCAGATGAAGAAGCACGTCGGTACCTTTTGTAAGTCATGCCAAACCTGTCAAGCCAGTGGCAAGAGCGGAGGGAAGTGCGTGGCGCCCCTCCAGCCGTTTCCTGTAGTGAGCACCCCTTTCGAGCGGGTGGGCATTGATATCGTAGGGCCCCTGGATCCCAAGACCGCCTTAGGCAACAGGTTTATCCTTGTCTTGGTGGATCACGCCACTCGGTACCCGGAAGCAGTCCCTCTCAGGACAATCACAGCACCCGTGGTGGGCCGTGCATTGATGGGGATCTTTTCCCGTGTAGGGTTCCCTCGAGAGGTGGTCTCCGACCGCGGTACCAACTTCATCTCTAGGTATATGAAGTCTCTGTGGGAGGAGTGTGGAGTAACGTATAAGTTCACCACTCCTTACCACCCTCAAGGAAATGGGTTGGTTGAAAGGTTCAACCGCACCCTGAAAGGTATGATTATGGGCCTAGCGGAGCCCATGAGACGGAAGTGGGACGTCTTGTTACCATGCCTGTTGTTTGCCTACAGGGAGGTGCCTCAGAAGTCCTTAGGGTTCAGCCCCTTTGAACTGCTGTATGGCCACCCTGTTAGAGGACCTCTCACACTGGTGAAGGAGGGGTGGGAGAAATCCCGTGGGAAAACCCCCCAGGATGTGTTCAGCTATGTGCTGGCCATCCGCAACCAAACGCAGTGCTTCAGGAAGCTCGCTCAGGAGAACCTAGAAGCCAGCCAGGAGGAGATGAAAAGATGGTACGACCAGAATACCACTCTGGTAGAATTTCAGCCCGGGCAGAAAGTGTGGGTGATGGCGCCGGTGGAGCCTTGTGCGCTCCACGACAAATGGACCGGGCCATATGAGGTGGTAGAGCGCAAGAGTGAGGTGACCTACCTGATCAACATGAAGACTCCTAGGCAGCCCCTTAGAGTCTTGCATGTGAACCGCCTCAAACCCCACTTCGAGAGGTCTGAAGTGACGATGCTCATGGCTACAGATGACGGTGGGGAAGAGGATAGTGATCCACTCCCTGACCTCCTGGCAGCGAAGGAGCAAGACGGGTCAGTAGATGGTGTGGTCCTCTCGCCCACACTGACCCCGGAGCAGCAGAGCGACTGTCGCCAGGTGTTGGGTCAGTTTGCCTCCCTGTTCTCCCTGACACCAGGTGTCACCAATTGGTGCGTCCATGATGTGGAAACTGGAGATAGCCTGCCTGTGAAACAGAAGTTTTACAGAGTAGCTGACAAGGTCAGGGCCAGCATCAAGGAAGAAGTTTCCAAGATGTTGGCGTTAGGGGTAATTGAGCCCTCTAGCAGTCCCTGGGCTAGCCCAGTGGTCCTCGTTCCAAAGAAATCTGCTACACCCGGTGGCCCGTCAGAACTTCGGTTTTGCGTGGACTACCGCGGGCTCAATGCGGTCACCAAGACTGACGCGCACCCCATCCTCAGAGCTGATGAGCTTGTGGATCGGTTAGGAGCTGCCCGGTACCTCAGCACCTTCGATTTGACTTCGGGGTACTGGCAGATTGCCTTAACTGACGGGGCAAAGGAGAGGTCGGCATTTTCAACACCAGAGGGGCACTTCCAGTTTCGAGTCATGCCCTTTGGATTGAAGAATGCCCCTGCCACCTTCCAGAGACTGGTCAACCGGGTACTGACCGGGCTGGAGCAATTCAGCGCCGCATACCTGGATGACATTGCTGTGTTCAGCTCCACTTGGGACGAACACTTGCAACACCTCTGTGAAGTGTTGAGGGCGCTGCAGAAGGCAGGCCTCACTATCAAGGCTAGTAAGTGCCAGATAGGGCAGGGATCAGTGGTGTATTTGGGACACCAGGTGGGGAGCGGCCAGGTGGCGCCCCTACAGGCGAAGATCGATACCATTCTGGCTTGGGAACCCCCCAAGACGCAGACAGAGGTGAGAGCCTTCCTAGGACTCACCGGGTATTACAGACGGTTCATCAAGGGATACAGCACCATTGTTGCCCCCTTGACGGAACTAACCTCAAGGAATCAGCCCAGGAAAGTGAATTGGACCGAGGCCTGTCAAACTGCTTTTGATGCCCTGAAAACTGCAATGTGCACAGCACCGGTGCTTAAGGCGCCTGACTTTTCGAGTGAGTTCGTAGTGCAGACAGACGCTTCAGAGCAAGGCGTGGGAGCAGTACTCTCACAGATGGACGACGAGGGCGGGGACCAACCCGTAGCTTTCATTAGTAGGAGGCTACTTCCCAGGAAACAGAGGTGGAGCGCTATTGAAAGGGAAGCATTTGCTGTGGTCTGGGCCCTGAAGAAGCTGAGGCCCTACCTGTTTGGGACTCACTTCCGTGTTCAGACCGCCCACAGGCCCCTCAGATGGCTAATGCAGATGAGGGGTGAGAATCCAAAACTGTTGAGGTGGTCCATCTCCCTACAGGGAATGGACTTTACGGTGGAACACCGTCCCGGTACAGAGCACGCCAATGCTGATGGCCTGTCCAGGTTTTTCCGCCTTAGCGATGAGAACTCCCAAGAGGGTGGGTAGTTCTCCCCGCTTTCAGCTGGAGGGGACACGTGTTAGACCTGACATCCTTGGCGTGGGTTTTTCCCCTATCTTTTGCCTCTGCTACATGGATTTTTGATGCTGTGCTGGATTTCGTTTTGCTGGTTTAGATGCTTTGGACACTCTGCCACTGCTAATCAGTGCCAGAGTGTAAGTGCTCCCTGTGTAAAATATCGTATCGATTGGATATACCTGATTGGCATATCTGTATCACCATGAAGTCCCTAGTAAAGTGCACTGTGTGTGCCAGGGCTGGTGATGACGGATGCTACTAGTGGGTCTGCAGCGCTGATTGCGCCACCCACCTGTGTAGCCCTAAAACAGTGTCTCAGGCCTGCCGCCGCAGGCCTGCCTGCAGTCCCCGGACTGCCATGTCCCCCTGGCCAGTGTCCACACTGGCCGGGCCTAACCCTTCCCTTTTCATACACGTCAGTCATCCCTATGGAAGGCCCAAGGTACCCCCCTGGGCAGGGTGCAGTGTATGTAGAAGGTAGAGCATGTACTAGTGCAGGTAACATGTTCTGGTAGTGAACACCGGCCATTTTGTGTGTTCACTACTGCAAGGCTATCTTGTTCCATAGGCTAACATGAGGGAGGCGGGTGCCAATGGCTATCCGCCTATCTTCTCATACGAACAAGATAAGACATGAGTGTTTGATATCCCTGAGCTCAGCATTTAATAACACATCTTTTAGGAGAGATTGTTTTTAAATCCTGAGTTGGAGAACAGTACTTTTTAGAGAGTAGCTGTTCTCTTGTCTGACCCTTCTGTGTGCCTGGGCGCGCTTGTGGATTGACTGTCTGGTTTGAGAGTGACAGGGGCTGGGGATCCCCCGGGAGGTTGGCTGAGTCAGCCCTCTGCTGAATGGCGACAATCGCAAGGAGAGTGGAGGGAGGAGATAGCACCTGGGATTGAATAGGGCTGTGCCTGCCTGCCACTCTGCTGGCTCCACCTCCTGCTGGGCGGCTGACGACCTTGCCCCTCGCTCTGAAAAGAATGTAGGAGCCAGGAAAACAAAGTGCTCCAGCAACACCCAAAACTGGATCAGACCGGGCTCAGGACCCACTTGCACAAAGACTTCAAAGACTTCTAGGGGTATAAGTACAAGACCCCTGACAACAGATTTTTAGATTCGACCATCGAGAGGAACCTCTGCTGAAAGACGGACCGCTGAAGAACTAAAGGAAGATTGCCGTGCTGTGTGCTCTAAAGGCTGACCTGTTCTGGCGTACAACTGAAGCTAAGGAGAAGAAGGGGTCCTGCTGTGTGCTGACCCTATCCACTTGACCAAACAAGACTTTGCTGTGTGCTGTGTCTTCAACTGAATCTCCAAGGGCCTGAGAAGAGCTGGCCTCCTGTTTCGCAACCCAGGGATAGAAAGGTTGCCAAGAACTCAAGATTCTGCTGTGTCCCACCTGCGCTGCTGTGTGCCGCAGGGACCGTGGACTGTTCTACCAAGCTTCTCAACATCTGCCTGTGAGGTGGGCTGGCTGCTCTCTGTCTTTCTAGAGAGTACCACACCGAGCCGGGCCCGACACCGGTTGCCGCATCAAGAAGATCAACGTGCTCATCGGCACGTGCCTTGCCGCGACCCGGAGGCCTGAAGCAGATCGAGAGTCGTATTTCCCTGCTCTACGAAGCCGCGCTGTGAGTGGCTGACTCCGGTGACGTCGACATCGTCACTGGGGGCTCGTCGAGGGAGTTGTGGAATCCTTGCACCGAACAGCCCGAGGAGCGCTTGTATAACGAGCGCAGTGACACCGCCGGAGCAACGTAGCTGCCTAAAACATCGAGAGCCTACAAACTGATTCATTCTCAGTGAGTATCGAATCACTCAAGAGACTAGAGACTATCGTCTGACGGTCCCGACCAACTAAGAAAGCGACTATTGTGTAAACCTGTGATGCTTGATTTCAACTGCGGAAACTAGATAAAGATAGATTATTTTTGATATAACTCACCTATGTGGTCTAAGTTTGTGGTGTGCGGAGGAGGGGTCATTGTGGTGTCTACGTGCAAATACCTTACACATTGCCTTGGGGATAAGCCTGTCTGCTCGAGCCAAGCTACCTAGAGGGTGAGCAGGGGTTATCTACCGTGTGTGTCCCTGTACCCTGACTAGAAGCAAGGGTCCCTATTTGGTCTAAGGTGAATACCTCTGCCAACTAGAGACCCCCAGATCTAACAGTAGGCATCCCTATGGTGTTATTGAGTGATAATAGTCCTCAACTTGTGTTGAGTTTCACAAACGATTTTCACAACAGGAGTAAGGTGAAGAGCGAACATGCCTCATTATTTTATCCTGCCCTCAATGGAGCAGTGGAACCCTTCAACAGAGTTATCAGGGAAATGTTTAGATTGCTATTAGTGCTGGAGTGAGTTGGGAAGAGGAACTCAGAAAATTGATTTGGGCTTACAGGATTATCCCTGTGCTTACAGGTTAGTCTCTTCGAAGTACTTAGAGGAAGGAAACCTTACACGACAGATAACACTGCTTGGCTGAAGGGTGACAGGAAGAATGAGTGATTATGAGCTAGTAAGGGAGAATATTGAGAGAGCACCAAATGTTTAAAAGGAGCATTATGACCGCAGACATGCTGAGAAGAGTGTTGCCCTGGAACTTGGTGATTGGGTTCATGTCAGAACTTGTGTAGGGATAAAGAAATGTATGAGGAAGCACAGTGAACCATTTCGAGTGGTGAGAATGTTCTCTAATGAGGCAGAACTGAGTAATCAGAAGACATAGCATTTTGCGTAAATTATCAAAGTTTAACAACATTTTTTTATGGAAGACAGAGAATGGTGCTTGTTGGAACTAGCCCTTTTTGCATGGTTACCCCCAAACTTGTTGTCGTCCTCCTGTATTTTTTCTGACCTGTTGTTGGTTTTCTGACTCTGGGCACTTTACCACTGCTGATCAGTGCTAAAGTGCATGTGCTCTCTCTTGTAAACTTGGTAAGATAGGTCTACACCTGTTTGGCATATTTAATTTCCCTGTAAGTCCCTTGCACAGTGGCATCCCATATACCCAGGGCCTGAAAATCGAATGCTACTAGTAGGTCTGCAGTGCTGCGTGAGCCACCCACAGAAGTAGCCTTTCATACCTGTCTCAGGCCTCTGCCTTCAAATTCAGTGTTGAGATATACAGCATCCATAGACCATTGATATATAGATCATTATGCAATTATACACAAGTTTAGACCTTCTTTTTTGGGTCTCCCTCAGAATTAATGCAATAATACATTTTACAAGGTTGACAATCCTATATCATGTTCAGTGTCCAGGATATGGCAAAGCCGACATGTGTATGTGACACTTTGTTGCTTTTTCAATGCCGGTAAAATACTCATACAAGAAAGAGAGAAAAAACAGAAATACAAGTGTGATTAGTATATCTAATTATTACAGTTTCTCAAGTTATTCTAGAGATTTCTGGTTTCCTATTTTTATAGAATAATCTATTTAAATGAATAGATTAATATCCAACAAGGAAGAGCTGTTCTAAAGAAAAGCAACTAGACATAATTATTATTTACTATGTCAGAAGTCCTCTATGCCTGTTGTTATTTCTGATTATTGTTCAAGCACCTAGGTGTAGGGGCAGTTTCTGTCCTCCCTCATATGTTTGTTTACAGGAACAATGTTTTGTTTGATCATCCAGCAGCAACTTCCTTCAGGAAGATGATGTGTTAGCTTCTCTACTACAGGTTTAAAGAAATGGCTGTCAAGCAGCAGTACACTCTCTGCCCTGAAAGACTCAGTGCAGCAGGAGGAATATTATTCAGATCACTCAAAGGGACTGTGAAACTGTCCCATTTTTAATTATAGCCTTACAAGTGTCACCATTTTTCCTAGCAGGGAATGACTAAGTATTGTGGCTTTCTATGTGTGAGGACTATACAAAATAACACGCCCATTATACAAACGTAACACGTTTGCCCATTCATTCAATCAATTGATAAGCTAAGTTGAAAGAGTCAATTACCGAGGTCATGATATTTGTGCAACTAGTAATTGCTCATATCTTTGCATCCTGCTAAACCCTTCTGAATAGAATTATCCTTGCTTACAATTCATCACCCCCACTGGTGGACTTGTTAATGGTTTCAATTAATTACTGCACAATAAATCTCACAAATGGGGAAAATAAGGTTATATGTAAATCCGTATTTGTAAAGCGCAAACTACACACCCTTATGGGTCTCAAGGCGCTGGGGGCCGTTGTGGAAATTAAGTGAGCTATTGCCCAGAGTCATATGGTACTGAGCTGCTACCAGAGGCGGGGATTGAACCCTAAGCCCTGTGCTCCGACGTCAGCTGCCCCGGCCGCAGCACCACACCAGCAGGAGGAGGAGAAAGGAGCAATTAGGGAAAACATTGAGCTATGGATGTCAGTTGTCCACATTGTCCAAGTAAGCCTGACGAGACATGTATCTAAAAAAGAAAATTGGTAAGCATTCAATATTTAAAATTTTAGCATATTTAAATTTTTATTAAGCACGTGTCTCGAGGATGTGTCATTTTTTAAGCAAAACCCTGTCTAGGTCTACCACTGTTAACAGATATGGCTTTGAGTTGAAAATCCACAGGCGGCAGAGTGGCAACACCTATGTGTCACCCTTGGGAAGCCCCCTAGAAAGCAAAGTCGCGAGAAGTTGTTCTTCGCTTTTCTTTCCAGGCTATTTTCTCCGGCAAATAGAGTCAATAGTTTATCAACACTTAGCGCCGGTTTGCGTCACTTGTGTGAATTTGGACCAGCAAAAAGTGTAAATAATCTGCATCTTTTGGTCACTTTTAGACACGCATGGACCATATATGCAACATATGTTTATCTCTTTGCTAAACCACATAGATGCCATCACTTCTATCCCGTACCATTTCACATTTCTATATCTATTGCAGTGCGGCTGCTTCAGAAAGGGGGTGGTGACGCGGGGGTGGGGGGGGGGGGTGAATTGGATAAAAGCACATTTAAAAAAAATTACCCTGCCTCTCCTCTGTCCTCACGCTACAGCACCTGAAGCACGCAGACTCCCAGCCAAACAAGATGCTGCATGAGAACCGTCGGGATTGGTCCGGGTGTCTGTTTGGCCAATCAGGCAGTGCCTGGTAGCCTGGGCATGTTCTGCACCGGGCTGTGCAACACAGCCAGGTGGAGAACATGCTAAGTGTGCATGATTGTTTGGTCGGCCCACAATCCTGCACTTTGGGAGTGCAAAAAACATTGTTGACTGTGCTCAGACCTGCCTCGCCCGACCTGGCCTCAATCCCTTGCAAAACAAGCATTGGCATAGGTAATAGGTCTCGCCTTTGGGACCTTATAAGTGTTTAACCATGCAACAATTAATGTTGCTGCACCAAGGAAATTGTGCTGCATAACTAAATACTTATAAGGTCCCAAAAGCGAGACCTATTGGCTATGCCAATGCTTGTTCTTTCTCATTACATGAGGAAGATTGTTGTAATCTCTATGAGTGAGGGGCATGCCTGGGTAGCAGGGGCATTGAATTCCAGTGGAAGGGACCACAGAGGTAAAGGGATCTGGAACTGGGAGCTGCAGAGGGTGGTTTGGGTGGCACTTGGTTGTTTTAGTTGGCAGATCAAAGATCCCAGGTGGTGGTGTAGAAAATTGAGGTTTTGAAAGAATTCAGCACTTAAACACGCACTCTGCTCCCACTAAGCTATGTATTTAGCACAGGGCTGCCAGACCCAAGCTCTTCCATCAATATTTACATAGATGGAGATGCTCTTGCTGACTAAACATTTTGGTTGTGACTTCCAGACCTGGCAACAAGGAGGACAGAGGTGGAAACATACTGGAATGAGACTTTTCTTGCTGCAGTAACAATATGAACACATCCACTCACTCAACTACTAATTGTTATCTTCCAGAGAAAGGGCCCAATTTCCATCTCGGGAGACTGGTTACTCCCTCACAACGGTGATGGATATCCAGTCCACCAAAATATAAATCCCATTATATCTTATGGGATTTATATTTCAGTGGATGGGCTATCTGTCACCGTTGTGATGGAGTAACCCCTCCTCCGAGTAGTGTATGCAGCACTCACCTTCATGGCACTAATTGACCAAGAGTTTTCAACCAACAACCATGCCATGGTTAGGAGTGTGCAAAATTTGCATAATTTCCTTTTGTAAAATTCTAGCATTTGACACTACATTTAAGGGTGAAATGTATCCTTGTATCCAAAACTGAAAAAAGTGCAAGAAGACAAGTGCCGCAAACAGCTGCATGTGTCCTGTTTGGTCACATTTTCATACTCCTGTGAAAGATTTTACCTGAAGAGACTTGAAATTATGCAACATGGTGTAATTTTGTGAATGGTCCGTAACAAGCGTGACATGAAATCTAGGCCTGGGCGAAGCACTACGCTACGCTCGCGTAGTTTGCGAAGTTCGCGCTACTTCGCACTACGCGAACTGCACGTAGCACAGTGCGAACACGCGTAGCGTAGTGTTGCGTAGTGCTGCGGTCATTTTTTGCTTGCTCGCGGTCCTCAACGACAAGTTGGCGACCGCGAGCAAGCAAAATGACATCCCGGCGACACTTTTTCCTTGTTCGCGATCAGCGAATGCACGTTGGCGATCGCGAGCATGGAAAATAGACCACCCGGCGAGATTCCCAACGCGAGGAGGTCAGGTTTCTCATTGCGAGTGGTCGCGTATGCTTGCGACCGCTCGCGGTGAGAAACTACCAGTTCGCGTTGAGAAAACTGAAGCTCGAGTAAAAATCTACTCGAGCAGCAGAAAACTACAGCTCGCACTGTGCAAGATGCCATTTTCAATGATTGCACAGTGCCGGTTGCTTGTCCGCACTGTGCAATCATTGAAAACAACATCTTGCACAGTGCGAACATGTTACTACGCAGTTCGCGAAGTGCTACGCGTAGCTCGCGTAGTGCGAACTTCACTTTGCGTAGCTTCGCGAAGTGCTACTTCGCGAACTACGCCCACCCTTAATGAAATCCCAGAAATCACATGTACGATTACACCGGTGTAATGAAAATGTTGCCAGGAACTGTAAACGTTGGCTGTGGAGCCCCAGTCTTGAGATCAGCTGCCGTGCTCCTCATGTAGTTTTACCCTGTGGATAATTTGTAAAACACAATAAGTGCCGGGGCTCTCATCAGGACGTGACTTGCTCCAGTTATTTTCTCCTGTTAGCATCACCTAAAACAGAACCAACTATTAAGCATGAAAGTGGGGATAGGATGTGGCATAATGGCCAGAGCTGGTTACATCAGAGCTGGGGAACCAGGTTAGAGCCTCTGCGTCGGCTCAACACTATGTAATGCTGGGCAGATCTCTTAATCTTCCCATAATAAATACATAAATATGTCCTTAACTGGTGCTCATGAAAAGCACCGATGTTGATGATTAAGTTACAGCGCTGAGCACTGGAAAACCACAGGCTCAAATTAAGCCCTGGGTTTACCTTCATATGCTGTGAGTGTTTCAGGTTTGGTAAAGAATTATCAGTGTTCACTGCCTGCCAGGACCTTTAAGTGGGGTGGGTCCTACAGTGTCTTAGAGCTAGCCGTAATTAGAAACGGACTTTGAAATTGGTTCCTTTCAAGCCCTATCAAGGACTGTAAATACACTTAAGATAATCCACGTCAGCGATGAAGTCGTTGTTTTCAAATCATGTTTTACTTCATAACCCAAAGAAATGCGCTTTCTCCAGATATTGTGTATCTGATGTTTTTCATTGAACATAATGTGAATTGAATCACCTGCAGGTGTCTGGGTGAGTTCAGGTTGCAGGTGGATATTTATGACGGGGCACTATTGCAAGCTCTTGAGGTCAGGCTGAGGGCAGTGCAAGTTTCTCACAGTACCTTTTAGCAATCATAAAAGTGTTCAGACCATAGTGCACATGCAATCATTGGCCTCTCTGCAGAGCGCAAAGGCTACATATGTACCATTTATAATTGTGATTCAATGAGGAAGTGTGGAAAAGAGGTATGTAGTTGTCGAAATATTAACAGGACAAAAGAAAAGGAGAGAGAGAGTTGGGGGTGTATGGTGTGTTTGAAGGGGTGTTTAATGGAAGAGATAAGTGGTCATACACGTAGAATGAGGGTGAGAGAATACAGTGCTGAAGAACGATGGTCTGTGGAAGATGCAGTGAGGATTTCAGAATGATGTGTGGAGAATTATGGCATTAAGTATCTAACAAAATGAGAGACCACAGAGGAAAGTGATGTGAAGGTGAGAGCAGGAGTAGCTGAGACACTCCGAAGGCCACTACCCCTCCCAGAGACCTTAAATATGTCCAATTCAATCTTCTATTTTCAGAATTGAAACATTTGTCAATGCTGTTTACCACAGAATCATTGTCCCTACTCATTTATTTCATACTGATAAAAGTGATTGCCAAAGCCAATAAGTCTGCCTTGTTTTAGACCTATGTCCATTATGTTTTATAGGCCTGGATGCAATAAAGCAAACTCACAGAATGATACCCAAATACTTGTCAGGTGACACTATGTGTGAAGCACAGTAGTTTAGTTTACGTGCTTTTAAGCCAGGCCCTTAATTACAAACATACGCTTCTAGGACAAGATTCTTAGTTACAGTTCTTGAGCTTACAACCCTCCCCTTTATCTTTTACATCCCACATGTGGACATGTACCATGACAGACACAAAGCTGTGGTCTCTCCACACACATCCTTATCCAGCCAGGTGTCACTTATTTAACCAGTCCCCAAAAATGTCCACCCGCACCTAAAAACACATTAGGGGGCTAATTAGCATATATGTGGGCCATGGCTTCTATCTAGTCCATGACTGTCCGGTGTGCTGTGTATACACCTAGGAACCTTTAGGATTGGGCTTCTAGATATATGAATTGTGTGCTGGTTGCCACGTCACACGTGTAAGTGAGATCTTGCCAAGAAAGACAGCATGCATATTTCAATCCAACTAGGGGGGTTCATGGCCTATCACTAAGATGTAACCTACAGTTCAGGGGTTCAAATCCCAGAAAGGTCAACGCAGCCTTTCTTACTAACTCGACCAATACCAAACATTAACCAGTACTATTTTCATACAAATAAACTTCTAAGTAAAGGGCTACAGATACATCGCTACAGAACGAATAATAACATGCCCTTAATCATTAACTATAAAGACTTAGGTGCCGATTCCGATCCTGGAAAAATTTTCCCCGTACGAATCGTATCCGGATTTTTTTCCGTACGAATCGTACAAGTACCGTACAAACTGGCAAGTACGATTCGTATGGGAAAAAGTCTATACGAATCGCATTGGGAAAATTCCCCCACACGTCCTCGGGTCGGAAAAAGTGTCCGACACGTCCACGGACGATTATCCGTACGAATCGGAAAAATGAAGTCCGAGCGCGCAAGTACGATCTGTCCCGTCCGTCCGAATGTACACCCATATGGAAAAAAGACCGTCCGGAGCGAACTTCAATACCAACCATGGAGACATGTGCCCGCATATGTACGAGTCGTACCCCCACCCGTGTATGTACGAGACGTACCCCCACCCGTGTATGTACGAGTCGTACCCCCACCTGTGTATGTACGAGTCGTACCCCCACCCGTGTATGTACGAGTCATACCCCCACCTGTGTACCCCCACCCATGTATGTACGAGTTGTACCCCCACCTGTGTACCCCCACCCGTGTATGTACGAGATGTACCCCCACCCGTGTATGTACGAGTTGTACCCCCACCTGTGTATGTGCGAGACGTACCCCCACCCGTGTATGTATGAGTTGTACCCCCACCCGTGTATGTACGAGTCGTACCCCCACCCGTGTATGTATGAGTCGTACCCCCACCCATGTATATACGAGTCGTACCCCCACCCGTGTACCCCCACCCGTGTAGGTACGAGTTGTACACCCACCTGTGTACCCCCACCCGTGTATGTATGAGTCGTACCCCCACCGTGTATGTACGAGACGTACCCCCACCCGTGTATGTACGAGTCGTACCCCCACCCGTGTATGTACGAGTCGTACCCCCACCCGTGTATGTACGAGTCGTACCCCCACCCGTGTATGTACGAGTCGTACCCCCACCCGTGTACCCCCACCCATGTATGTACAAATCGTACCCCCACCCGTGTACCCCCACCCGTGTATGTATGAGACGTACCCCCACCTGTGTACCCCCACCCGTGTATGTACGAGACGTACCCACACCCGTGTATGTATGAGACATACCCCCACCCGTGTATGTACGAGTCGTACCCACACCCATGTAGGTACGAGTCGTACCCCCACCCGTGTATGTACGGTGCGGACCCCCAGCGCGTAGCGCTGGGGGTCCGCACCGTACATATACGGGTGGGGGTACGACTCGTACATACACGGGTGGGGGTACGACTCGTACATACACGAGTGGGGGTATGACTTGTACATACACGGGTGGGGGTACACGGGTGGGGGTACGACTCATACATACACGGGTGGGGGTATGACTCGTACATACACGGGTGGGGGTACGACTCGTACATACACGGGTGGGGGTACATGGGTGGGTGTACGACTTGTAAATACACGGGTGGGGGTACGACTCGTACATACACGGGTGGGGGTACAACTCGCACATACATGGGTGGGGGTACGTCTCGTACATACACGGGTGGGGGTACACGGGTGGAGGTACGTCTCGTACATACACGGGTGGGGGTACCCGGGTGGGGGTACAACTCGTACATACATGGGTGGGGGTACACGGGTGGGGGTACGTCTCGTACATACACGGGTGGGAGTATGACTCGTACATACACGGGTGGGGGTACACGGGTGGGGGTACGACTCGTACATACATGGGTGGGGGTACTTCTCATACATACACGGGTGGGGGTACGTCTCGTACATACACGGGTGGGGGTACACGGGTGGGGGTACGACTTGTACATACATGGGTGGGGGTACACGGGTGGGGGTATGTCTCATACATACATGGGTGGGGGTACGACTCGTACATACACGGGTGGGGGTACGGCACGTACATCCGCGGGGTCTGGGGGGGGGTTTGGCACGTACCGGGCCCCCAATTCCGCTCGCATCGCGCCGTACTTCGCTTTTCCGGCACTTTTTGGGTGCCGTAAAAAATATTGCCGTCCGGACTGGTGTTGGTACGATTCGTACTTCCTGGTTCATGAAATGCAGCCTGCATGCGTCCCGATGTCACGTCGGCGCTGTCCCGGATCACATTGGTATGTGTTTTTACAGTCGGTCGGTGTTTTTCCGACTCGTACGGAAGGGTGTTTCCGTACGAATCGTACTTGCAAGTTTGAAGGGTTATTTTACCGGGTACGAGTCGGACGGAGAAAACCCTCCGACCGACGGTTAGTACCCGGTTTTTCCAGGATCGGAATCGGCACCATAATTTTTTTGTGTGGCAGGTTTTTTTTTTACCCAAAGCGCAAAGGCTAACCATTCAAACCATGCTCGTCATTAATTCCTCTGAATTCTAAGCACCACAAAACATGAAATGGTGAGCAGTTCCTTATTCAGGGGGAAAAACATGACACCCAGGTCCCCTTGTGGATGCCTCAGGCTCGACCTGTGAGCAGGAACATAGGTAACAAGTTGAATTAAATGTTGTCTGTACTGCAGTGCTAAACAATGGCACCACTGACTTACCAAGATGGAGCAGCAGCCATGCGCACTCTTCAGTGAGTGCAACACATTCCTCCTCTGAGAGGCAGTAGGACCCGCAGACAGACAAAGGGAGACCGCGTTTATATGCGCCGGCAGCAGAGCAGGGAAAGGGATCCAGTGACGGCAAAGAAAGAAAGAATACTTTTAGAAGGGTTGGCGAAAAAGAAAAGCATTTGCAATGAAATAGGTCTGGTATATTGCATTGCAAAAGTTTTTTGTTCAGTAGCGCCCATGCGGCGCTTTCACATTTATGGATGCCGCATCCCCTTCTTTAGACAAACCGTGTCTAAAGAAAGGGCGTTGCATTCATAAATGTGAAAATGCCGCATGGGCGCTGCTGAACAAAAAAATAAAAAAAATAAGTAAATGTGGCCACTATACTTGAAGCGGACCGACATTAGTACGTTAAATAAATAAAGAAAGAAAGAAACGCGACCGCTAAATTTTTGGTATAATCGTGGCACCCGCGCTTTACTTATAACATTAAACGTAAAGCCGCGATTATACCTAAAGAAATAGAAAAAAATATCTATTTATTTACCTTTGGATGTTTTTTTCTTTTTCTTTACCTTTGGTATAATCGCGGTACCTACGCTTTACTTATAACATCAAAAGTAAAGCGCGGGTGCCACGCTTATACCAAAAGTAAAGAAAAACAAGCATTGAAAGCGTGCGTCATCGCAATCGCTCTGAAAGTGAAAGCGATCGCGATGACGCACAAGTTTTCAAAGTGCTGCTGAAGGCTAGCGGTTCGCGCATGCACGGTCGCGTGAACGCAAGCGCTAAGCCAGCCAGCAGCACTTTGAAAACTCACAATACAAAATGTCTCTCCGAGCCAGCCATGCGCTGGACTCAGCGAGACCTAAAAACTAAGGGGCATATTATCAAGCACGGCAGAGAATTCCAATAGAAGCCCAGGTTGACACCAGAACATGGGCTTCTATGGGAATTCTCAAGGGCATATTATCAAGCCCATTATCGCCGCTTTAGCAGCAGTTTTCTGCCGCTAGAGCGGCGATAATTTTAACGCCGTTTCTTGATAATATGCCCCTTAATGATAATAATGGCTCGTTAGTATCATTTTATTTTTATTTTTGCATAGCTCAAAAAGCAGTGGGACGGCGCTCCTCCGCTAGCCTGTCATGTGTACTGCGCTCATCCTGTACATGTACCTGCAGCTTGATCAGGCCGGAAGCATTTGGTTTGACTTAAGAATGCCTTAAAAAGAATAACCTTGCTGTCATTTGCACGAATAACCCTACTTTCAGAATCTGCTTGAGACCCGCGTAACTGTTTTCTGATTGCTGCTGTCTTGTGTTGATATATGGCACAGTTTAAAAAGTTCAGCTCTTGCTGAAGACATTATTTCTCCTCTGTGACCCCCGAGGAGTCCATTATGATTCACACAGGTAATATTACCATATGCCGCGGGAGACAAGCAGTTCACGCACGGAAGGCGACCACCGGTCAAATTAGAAACAGCAAAATATAGGTTTCATATATTTTGATCCCATTCTATTGAGATTCATCACCATGTATTATTGTACAAATGGTAATGTTAGGTCAAAATTCCATCGTTGTGTGTGTGCTCCGGGCGAAACTCCACCATGATTGGCATAATATATCATTTTTTGTTCTTGTCTGTCGCCTGCACATCCTGTCAAGGTGTAAAAGGCATATTAGGGAAAGAGCTCAAGCTATCTTTAAAGGAGGCATTTTTGTAGTCGAGCAAGGCAGCTAAGGCCTGCCTCGAGGGCTGCTGCCAATCTGTCATGTATCCCAGACCCCTCCTTGATGTCATCATTAATTACATCTTTATAATACACCCGCCAGCACGCTCGTCCGCAAGAGTAGCTTCAGGTTGCAAAACAGCGTCATATGCAAAAAATATGCAGATCAGCAAGAAGACTCACTTCAGAACGTACGTCACATTTGTATCAGAGCCCCGAGGCTCTTGGGACAATTTTATCTTCAGGTGCAGTGCCATCTTCAGAAATTCTACGTCCGCTAGAAAGACTTACCTTGGGGCCAGTAGCGGTCCGAATTTCGTTGCGAGCGCTGCATCGCATTTTGCGATGCAGCTCGCGCAAAGGAATTTGTTTTATTTATTTAAATGTGTACTTACCTCCGTTCATCCATATTCCGGTGTTTACATTTCCCCACTCTGCCCCTCCCCCGCCCCGCCTCACTGCCCCACCGAACTCCCTCCACCGACCGCTACGGTTTGGGGCACCCTTGAAAACTCAAGCGGCCCATACTGAGATAGAGATTGAGGGCCTTATTGAGGAATTAACGCAGCGCGGCACCGCAAGACATTTGGCTGCGCTGCACTGCGGTGATTCCGAAGTAAAGATATGCATCATATCTACAACGATATGATGGATCCCTTTGCTCTCCTCTGCGCTGGCGCACAAATAGCTGCCATGCGCCGACACAGGTGCAAGGGTCCCTGCTAAAGGGGGGATATTTGTTTTTGTGGAGGAAGGGATACCTACCTGCACAAAAACAATCACAAGAGATGATTTACTATTATAGAAAGAGGAAAAAAAGGGGAGGAATGAAAACATTTCTCCTCATCGCGCCTCCCTACATCACCCCTGGGTAAACATAGCATTCTGATGCAGTTCCAGGTGTACAATTTCTCGTAAATCTGGAAATGCGACAGAAGCATTGGGTGGGAACACCCACAGGGGCACCCATGGCACGCCCCTTTTAGGGAAAGTGTTGTGTGTAAAGGGGCCATATTTACAAGGTCACAGGTGGCTTCACGACTCCTTGTAGAATATAGGGCAGCAGGTTGTGCAGCTGGTGCATCACAAAAAGTGACGCACCGTCGGCGCAAGGGGCTTGTAAATAAGCTCCTGAGGGAGGCAAAGAGTGAGGAAGTAGGTTCAAAGAGATGTAGGGATAGGTGAGAAGAGGAAAAAGGGGATAGGAGAGAAGAGGTGAGGTAAGGCGAGAGAGGGGACAGAAGATTATTTTTAATTTAATAGCTACAATTGTCTGAGAGCCTGCGGGTTAAGAATGGGTTGGCCGAGTGTACCCAGTTGTTAATTTCTGTGGAGACAAATGAGAACATTGATAGCTGCTGCAGCCAAACAGCGCACTCATGCAATATTTAATGTGATGCTAATTATCGCTTGAGCATTTGAACATTACCTAAGTAGTTTATATGGCCCAGCTCTTGAGTGTTTTGGTTTTGGAGGGGTTAGGAGCATTTCTCCTCTTTCCCTCGATCCTCCTAATGTGTGACAGATGGAGAACCCTGATAGCTGTCATACTCTTTGCTCCCTTTTATCTTTTTGTTGTACTTTAAAGTTGCTTTGCAATTAAAGTGGCCTGCCAGTCCAAGTGATGTAATGTTAGAGTGTGAAACGAAAATGTAATTTTTAGGTGATTGACCCACAAAATACAAAATATACCAAACATCTTCCAATGTAACATTTTCGGTTTTCGATTTTTTTAATCTAATTTTGCCTTTAAATGGCTATAATTAAAGAGGGGAAAGAAACTGGCTTTGAGATATTCTTGTCTTTGGTGGCAATTTTGTTTGTTTTCCCCTAGCAGGGTATGTGAAAGCATGTACACATTCAGACTAATTAATTTCTCTGTCTCCACACACAGACACACACACAATGGATATCATGTTGTACATATATTATGTATGAGTAACAGATAGGTGGTGTGATACAAATCAGTGCCCGCTTGCATCTGCTTTTGCATCCCTCGTCACTCGTTTTAGTGTCTCTGTTCTCAGGCCAGTTCTTTACGAACAAGAGTGCTAAGGGACAACTTGGCAATCTTTTTAAGAAGTGTTGGCCTTAGAACATCAAGACCCAGAAGTTGAGATATTTAAAAGCAAGTTCACTGAATGCAACAGGTAGTGATGGTGAGCAGTCAAGAATTCCTTGAAGGGTCAATTAGGATGGAACAATTATCTGCAGAAGTCGTACCTTTGTTAAATCTATATAAATTTTATTCACAATGGCAGGTTCTGTGATCTGACCACAAACCATCCTTCCATCTACCATCTGCCTCTACTAACTATGCAAGGAAACCCTACTCACATCCTACTAACACATTTACACTATATACCATTGCAATGCTAAGCAAGGTCAAAGGATGGGCTGCAATGGAAAGCCGGGAAGTTCTGGATACATTACCCTACGTCAACCTTTCTGAGTGGCTCCAGAAAGTATGACCCACATCATCATAACCAGAGTTTTCTCCTCAGTGGTTGCAGTCGGGACATTTGAGGAGATTGTGGCTGGTGAAACGCTGTTCTCATTGAGCTGACACACGATCTGGCAGGACTCACTATAGCAATACAGACATCAATATGATATTGCACAAAATAAGGTGATATGTATGCACAGATCCTAGAGTGCAATCAGACCTTCATATTTGGAGACTCAACATTAAGAGAATCATGATGACCAGACGTTTTAATAAGGTATATATTTAGCTGTCCATACAAATACCAACACACTAGTCTAGGGAGGTGAAGTACCTTGGCTAAGCCTCATGCACAGCTGTTAACTACTGAGTTACCTTGCACTGTTCTCTTTCATTCCAGCATGTGCTCACTCTTTATACAAAGTAACATTGACCTACACCTGGTTGGCACATTTAAATTACATAGAAGTCCCTAGTTAAGTGGTACGACATGTTCCCAAGGCCTTTAAATTAAATGCTACTAGTGGACCTGCAGCACTTATTGTGCCACCCACTTAAGTAGCTTTTTAAAACATGTCGCAGGGCTGCCATTGCAGCCTGTGTGTGGTTTGAAACCTCCAATTCGACCTGGCAAAAGAAAAACAATTTCCATCCATAAAACCCCCTTTTTAATATGTTTGTCATTTCTAATGTAGACCCTAAACAGCTCATATGGCAGGGCACAGTGTATTTTTTAAGCTGGACATGTACGTTTAAGGTTTACGTGTCCTGGTAGTGAAAAAAATATCCAAATTCTTTTTTCACTACTTTGAGGCCTACCTCTTCCTTAGGATAACATTGCGTTACCTTATTACATTTAATAAGTGCTAACCTTTTTTTTCAGAACAGGTATAAATGTCATGTTTGGCCTAAAATAAAGTGTAACCCAAAAGCATCTTCAATGGCAAAGACGAATCTGATGACACAATTCTGTAAATGCCCCTTCTAGAAAATTGGCATTTTCTTGTCATAACCATTTGGAGCCTGCAACCTGTGTTCTGGGTCATGTGACTGTGATTAGCATGGGAGTTGGCCCGTGTATTCCTCCCAGACAGTGAGACAAAAGGGTACCAGATGTTAGCAGGATGGGAGGGGCAGAGTGGTTCCCTGCACTACTTACATTTCAAAGGAGCTGGCTCAGTACACTCACAAAGAGGGAGTCCAGAAGTTTTTTCCAATTAAAAGTTGGTACCAGGTATAAAAAAAAGACCCTCAGACCACCCTCCAGCACTCTCCTGAACCTGTTCAGGACACTCAGAAGGTCTTACCTGTAATTAATTCAGATGGCTGCCTGCTACTTGAGGCCTGCTTTGTACTTCATAGGACTGCTCTGCTGTTCCCAGAGAACAGCCCGCAGCTTGAAGCCTGCCTTGAACCCTCAGAAGACAGACCTTCTGCTTAATGGTTGCCTTGCAGTTTGAACGCAGGACTCTAAGATCTAGTTGGCTGGTCTTCTGTTTTGAGCTAGAAGGACACAAAAAGTTTCAACAACTTGAACCCTGCACCTAGACACTATCTGAAGTGAGTCCTACCCTCCTTGTGGTGCCCAACCAATCCTGGACCTGATCACTGATTCGCCCAAGGTGAATCTCCAGTCAGCCTGACTTTGCGTAGGTCTCAATCTGTATGCTCTTCTCCACAGCACCAAATCCTGTTCAGTGGTTCCTCCCAGAAGGTTATTCAGCTTCATGGAACTCTAGTTGGCTACAGCCTGCGGCTTCATCTTGCTAGAGATTTTCGACTTCTAAAAAAGTGACAAAGTCCAAATGTTGAAATCTTCAATGCAACCTCCTGCAGCAGCTCCCTAAGGACAACGCCTCTTTCTTGGACACTGCCAACGGCCTCAAAATATCCTCTATGTCTGAGGGTAGGCTGAGACTGAGACCAATCCACCTCATGTATACAAGCCACGCTCCATAGCGGCCAGCCATATCTTTCAACCTTGCCCTGGTCTCGTACGACTCTGTGTTCGTGGGTGGCACTTTGACTGTTTAGGTGCTAGTTTCTACTAAAAAAAATAAAAAATTCATAACTCCAGTTATACTGATTGGATTTTTGTTGAATTGACTTCAAATAATTTATTTATTTCATTTTGTTGTAAATTGGAGTAGGATTTTCTTCTGTGCCATTTTCACTTTATTACTGTTTAACTGCTGCATAAATACTGCACACATTACCAATAAGTTAAGCTTTTATGGTAAGCTACCAGAGGATCGAGTACAGGTTGCTTTAGCAACTTTTTGTGGGTCACCCGGACAGGGATTATGGTTGATACTTGAGAAGGGTTCACACCCCCTCCGCCAAAAACCCAATTTCTAAAATGTTCCCAGGCACTTTAACAGGTCAGCAGCACTACGATATCTCAGCATCTGAGGAACAATTAACATGTTTTCATTGAAGAAGCAGAGAAGGGAACAATGTTGCCCTTCTGAACACAGAAGATTACATCAAAGAAGCACTTAAATACTTGGATGAAACATCCTAAAGTGACATATTAGCTTTGGAACCCACCAAAAAGCACTACCTACTATATCCAGTAATATTCAAGAATGCAGAAACTGGGGTCTGCTCAACAAAGATGACACATTATACATCAAGATTACAGAAACAACAACAGCCATATTCTATCTGCTGCCTGTAGGACTTGGCCCTTTTTGGCTAAAGTCCCTAAACTTTTTGCTTTACCCCTAGGACTTTTTTCTGACATGGTGTTGCCAACTTAGATGCATTGTACCTTTGCCACTGCTGAACAGTGTCAAAGTGTAAGTGCTCCCTGTTTAAAGTGTAATGGTAATTGGTATGTTTGCCTTACTAGTAAAGTCCCTAGTAAAAGTACACTATGTGTGCCAGGGCTGGTAATGCAAATGCTACTAGTGGGCCTGCAGCACTATTCGTGCCACCCACACAAGTAGCCTTAAAAAGGGAACTCAGGCCTGCCATTGTAGTGCCTGTGCTCAGTTTGTTAAACTGCCATGTTGTTCTGACAAGTGCACTCACTTGCCAGACCTTACCCTTCCCTTTCTATGCACTTCAGACACCCTTATGGTAGGGCCAGGGTAGCACCTGGGCAGGGTGCAGTACACGTGAAAGGTAGGACATCCACTAAGGTGGGTACCATGTCCTGACAGTGAAATAATCTCCATTTCGTTTTTCACTGTTAAAAGGCCATCTTGTCCATAGGACAGAATGGGAAGGCTGTGTAATGTGTTTTCCAGCCTATCTTCCTAAAGGCTTAAGATGGAAAGGTGAAGTTTAGTATTCCTGAACTCACAATGTTATAACACATCTTTTTATGAAGGTGGTTTTTGCATTGTGTGTTTAGAATCCACTCTTTTAGAAGTGTCTGAGTTATTGTGCTCTAACATTTCTGTGTGTCTCTGCCTGGCTGTGAAAGCGATAGAATCTGGGAAATGTCTTGACCCGGGGGAGGAGGTGAGACAGCAACAGGCTGACAGGCTGACCTGCATCTGGAGTGTAGAGGGAGGAGTAGATCATAGAGGTGAAGAGGCCTGGGTTGCAGCTATAAAACAATTGTCCCATCTCCTGCAGAGTGATTGAGAATCCAGACCCCCACTCATCAAAGGAAGAAGGTGTCGCTGGTAGGGAGGCACCCAGAACTCGTTTGAACAGGGGTCAGTGCCCCCTGAATACAAAGACTTCAAAGCCATAGGGGAGCATAACTATGAGAGCAGAAGCCCCTGAACTTTGGAGAATGACTTGATCAAGTGTGAACAAGACTGGAGCTACTTCGTGGTCAAGAGGACCTTTGCCAAGGAAGAAACAACTGAAGAGACTGAAGGATAGGACTGACCCTTGCTGTGTGTTCTGGGGCTGGCCTGCAGTTTGCTGTTTTAACCAAGGAAAGGCTAAAAGGACTTTGCTGTGTGATGTGTTCCCCCTGCTTGAAAGGACTTTGCTGTGTGCTGTGTCCTGAAGTAATGTATCCCCAAGGGCCCGAGGTGAGCTGGCTCCCTGTTGCGGAACTCAGGAACACAAAAGTTTCCAGGAGAGTCTCAGCGGCACTGTGTGCACTTGCTTGTTGCAGCCTGAGACCCTCGTAAGGTGTGCCAGGTGATTGTGGGAACTTGGAGTCCAAGCAAGGATCAGCAACGTGGTGTGCGTGTGCTTTGTGCAGTCTGAACCCCTTTGTGAGGATTATCCAGTTATCGTGTGCACCGCAATCCAAGTGAGTCTGATCGTAGCTATGTGTGTGTGTGTTGTGCACCGTGAGACCTTCGTGAGGATTTGCCTTGTTATCGTGTGCACCGGAATCCAAGTGAGTCTCATCGACGCTGTGTGCGTGTGTGTTGTGCACCGTGGGACCTTCGTGAGGATTTGCCTTGTTATCGTGTGCTCCAGAATAGGGGTGGGCGGAATTTGCGAAATCCACTTTCGCAAATTATCGCGAAAATGTTAAAAATTATCGCAAACACGCGGAAATATCGCGAAGATGCGGAAGTTTTTTTCCCGCATGTTCGCGAGATTTTCTGCATGGTTGCGGCTCGCTAACTTACCCATGTGGTTGCTCGCGGGCGCGGCCATCTTGTTTTCAGTTGTCTCGCGGTGCATGATCGCGAGAAGAAAGACGTGATCGCGCGACGCATGACGTCACTGCGGGCGCAAACTGTCGCGAGACAGCACAAATGGCTAAAAACAATACAACATCTCATGGAGAACGCGACCAGATCAAGAAAACTTGTCGGCGAACACAGGGATTCAGGTAAGGCGATCGCGCGAGTGCGAGAATGTATTATTTTACAGCGCGAGCAAGAACCAAATTATCGCTAAGCTGCGGAATGCGGAAATTTTGACATTTTCGCTCTTTCCGCGGAACGCGAAAATGTCAAATTATCGCAATTTCCGCGAACGGAACTAAATTTTAGCCCCGACCTACTCCAGAATCCAAGTGAGTCTCATCAATGCTGTGTGCGTGTTCATTGTGTACTGTGAGACCTTCGTGTGGATTTGCCTTGTTATCGTGTGCACCGGAGTTAAAGTGAGTCTCAGCGACGCTGTGCGTGTGATCTTCGTGCAGCCTAAGACCTTCGTGTGGAGTGCTCGGTGATCGTGCACCCGAAGCTCAAGGAAGTCTCAGCGACGCTGTGTGTGTGTGTCCTGTGAAAGCCTGAGATCTTTGTACCTGTAGTGGCCCGGACTGGCAGCCCCGGAGGAGCTGAGCCGGCGGCCCGAGCCCGCCATTGCCAATTCACAAAGATTGCATTGGGGGCCCAGCCGCTAGATGAGGAGAGTGAGTTCACGCCCCCCAGGTAACGTGTGTCGACTCCTGGGGTGGGGCGCAGGCTCGGAGGGAGACGCTCTCGGCCTCTCTCTCTTTCCTGAATCGCGAGCCTCTGCTTCAGCTCGTATCACGGCCCGTATTGCCAAGGGACTGGCAGTACTGTGGCCGGAGTGCAGAGCCGCACTTTTTGATTTCACCGTATTCGTGTTGGGGGCAACTGTTGAGAGGCTGACTGCAAGTCAGAAGGAAAGGCAGAGAGACCGCAGGGTGTTGGTAAAAGGTAAGAATTCAGATGCTAAGGTTTGCTGTTATTGCAAGTCACCTTCTAATTCACGACAGGTATTATCTATGAGTCCTGATAAAGACAAAGAAGAATTACCAGAATCTGACAAGCTCCCTGAGAATGACATCAAGATAAAAAAAAGGTAGAGGGTTTAAAAAGACTTCCCTATATGGGTATATCCATGCCCTTATGTTCTCATTTAAACACATATACCAAGGAGAAATTCTTGAAAGGTGAGTTTGTTGATGTCATTAAGCTGCTTCACAAGGAAATCCAATCTAAAGAATGTTCCGGGTAAGAGGCCTGGGAACTAGCTAAAAGACCTAGGGTTCCTACCAACATAGACTCTTGGACCTCAGCATTTCTGATTTTCGCAAGTGTTTAATGCCTAGTCCTTGTTCCCGAGAAACCTTGGGGGGAGGTGGACAATGAATTATGGGTGCAGTGGATGTATCCACAGAGGCCTCCTCCTACCATGCATACTGCTAGTGGTCTTTCTATTACCCCCGGACTTTTCTTAACAGAACCACCTCGGGGGGGGGGGGGTTACTTGGTCTAAACCTCAAGCGTTCATGTCAGGAGCATGCTGGAATTTTAACCGAGGTTTCTGCCAGAAGAATCCCTGTAAGTATAGACATGAATGTTCAAAATGTGGTGGGAAGCACGCCATTTTGCAATGTTTCAGCGAGCAAGCTCCCGGGTTTTCTGTCAGTCAGGGTATAGGACGGGGTGCTCCATTCCAGCCTCACTTTAAGAGCAGTTACCCCAATTGATATTCCCATTGGAGTTGGGGTTCAGAGAGGGCTTCCGTCTTGGTTATCAAGGTCCTAGATGCCGCAGGTTTGCTCAAAACTTGAAATCGGCTAGTCAATTTCCACACGTCATCGCTCAGAACTTGCATTCAGAAGTTGCTGAGGTTTCCCAAAAAGGCTCTGGGCAAATTTCGCATGATACAACACTTGTCATGGCTGCAAGGTTTGTCGGTGAAAGATTTTATTGCTAAAGAAGACACTATGGTACAGTCCGGTTCCATAGATGTAGCTCTTGAACTGGTAAGGAAGGCTGGCTCAGGAGCGGAGTTGGCAAAATGTGACATTAAATCTGCATTTCGATTACTCCAAGTACACCCACATGATTTTGCTTTGCTTGGCATTAAATATCAGGATTTTTTTTTTGTCAATAAAGTTTTGCCTATGGGTTGTGCAGTTTCTTGTCAGCTTTTTGAGGGCTTTAGCTCATTCCTGCTATGGGTTTTCTCCTTTAGGTCAGGTCACGTTCAAGTGTCACATTATCTGGACGATTTTCTTTTTGTTGGTGCTAACGATTTTCAGCAGTGTAACAGAGCGCTTCGGTTTTTTCAGTTTTTGACTCAAGAGTAAGGTGTGCCTCTGGCTAAAGAGAAAACAGAGGGCCCTGCAACATGTCTCAGTTTCTAGGTATTGAAATTGACACAGTAAAAGTGGAGGCCAGATTGCCATTAACGAAAGTGAAGGAGATTTTGGAACTCTTGGAGCATGCTAGGCTATCTCGGAAAATCACTTTGTTTGAGATGCAACATTTGCTAGGGCATTTGAACTATGCTTGCAAAGTGGTGAAAGCTGGAAGATCCTTCTGTCGGATGTTAGGTTTTGCTTTGTCAGGTGTTTACTTACCTCATCACATTGTTCTGGTGTCCCTTGCCATGAGAGCTGATTTCGAAGTATAAATTATGCTCCTCAAGGTCTTAAACGGCGTCCCCATTTGACCTTTTGACGAAAATTGTTTATGGTCTGTTCAGATTTTTTCTGATGCATCAGGAGCTAATGGCTTTGGACTCTTTTGGGATGGCAAATGTTGCACTGAAACATGGCCACAGAAGTGGGTTACAGAAAAGCGCAGTATAGCATATTTTGAGTTCTTTCCTCTGATTGTAGCTTTGACTCTTTGTGGCACTTTTTTGGCAAAGAAAACAGTTCTTTTTAATGTTGACAACAAAACTGTGGTTGATCAGGTCAATGGCCATAGGCGAAACATAAGCGTCTGCTCAAATTGTTGCAGAGATTCATGCTTGGTTGCTTGATGTTTAATATAACGTTTAGAGTTAAGCATATCCCTGGTTTGGACAATAATATAGCGGATGCGTTATCTCGTTCCCAGTGGCAGAGTTTCCATGCTTTGTCACAAAGAGCCGAACCAGAGAATAACTCAGATTCCTCAAGAGGTATCGGAGCTAGAA
Organism: Triturus cristatus; assembly: GCF_964204655.1. Taxonomy (NCBI): domain Eukaryota; kingdom Metazoa; phylum Chordata; class Amphibia; order Caudata; family Salamandridae; genus Triturus; species Triturus cristatus. The sequence goes on along the minus strand of NC_140587.1, from coordinate 890,108,989 downwards.
GGTTGAAGATAAGGCATTTGGTTGAACACTCTCTTGCTTACAGCACACGTTTAGCTTACAGAACGGCCTGGGCTGAATTTCTACAGTTAGGTGCCGCCTATTGCAGCAATGATCAAATAGGTTGTTTATATCGTAACAATGACGTTCTGCGTTTTGTCATGAGCAATATTGATAAGAATATATCAGCCACTACCATTGTGGGAAACTTTCAGGCATTTCTTTCTATGGTAAGTGCTTTTGGGGTTACGACCCTTCCTTAGGTGAATTGGGGAGGAGAAATTTGCAAGGATGGTCTCAAATAAAGAAGCGCTGCACCTTGTTGCGGAAACCTATTTCTTTGCTTTAATAGGCAACATTATAGCAACTTTACCCAAAATTTGCTATTCCCATTTTGAAGTCTCATTATTCAAAACTTTACATGTTATGGTTATTTTTTAGGAGCCTTTAGGATATCCAAGCTGTTAGGTAAGTCCGTTTTTCAAGGGCTTAAGTACTCCAATGTTTCAGCCAACCCACAGTCTTTATTTATTTTATTGGAAGCATCTAAGACAGATCAAAAAGGTAAAGGGGCTACTGTGGTACTGCGGAAGGTAAGCAGCCCGCTCTGCCCATGGTCAGCCTGGTTCCAATTCAGAGAATGTAAAGCTTATTCACTGGATTTGGTTTTTTCAGCATCAAGATGGTTCAGCCTTAACCACTTCACAGCTCTTAGTAGTCTTGAGGAAATCTTTGCATTTCTTAGGTCTTAACCCAATGGAATTTGATACTCATTCTTTTAGAATAGGTATGGCTTCAGAAGTCGTCAGAAGGGGTTTTTCTTTCCAACAGCTAAGAAGTGTGGGCCTTTGGACATCTAATTACTGTTTAAAGTGTGTTAGAGATTTGAATGAGCTTTAGATATATTTTTTGGCCTTGCTAACATCTTTTTCTATTTTAGGTCTAATACTCTCATCTCCGGCATCCATGGCGAGCGTCTGGATCGTCGGACACTCCTTTATTAAATGGGCAGCCAAACAGGCTGAGAGGAACCATTATGGACCTAATCTAGGTTTTAGCTTTGAGAACATTAAGATTAACTGGTGTGGTAAGAGTGGCATGCGCTGGGGTCAGCTGTTACCGTTATTGCATGTTTACTTTCTTCTAAGCCATGCCCTGCTATACTACTGATTCATTTGGGGGAGAATGATTTGGTTCAACTGTCGGGCCTGGGTCTCCTTCTTGAAATCAAAGCTGACAGTTGGCAATCTGTTATGTTATGTTATGTTAGGGGCACTTCTAGAGCGCGCGACTCACCTGGGGGCATCTCGGCGCTATACTTAGTTATTCACTGAGAGGGAAAAGTAGGAAGAGGAAGCCACAACTAATACTGAGGAGTCAGAAATAGAAAGGTTTTCAATTTTTTCCTAAAGATTGTAAGAGAGGGGCAGTTACGAATGATGATAATGGCAAAGATCACTTTCAATTTTCAATTTAGGCATGATGGGGTACATCTCTCTTTTATAGCCATTGAATTATATCTAGTAAAAATTAATGAAAAGTTATCTAACATATTGGGTTTACACCTGTGGGGTTAACGGCTGAATTAGCGAGAGCCCCTTTCTTTTGGTGTTTGACCTATGTTGATGTCTCTGGCATTTTTATAAAACTTTCTATTGGTTACCAATTTGGGTGGTGATGGTGCTTTCATGCTTAGTAAGGAAAATATTTTTGTTCCAATTCAAAATTCCGGTTGGGGGGAGGGAACAGGAAAAAAGCTTGTTCAGGGTTTTTTCCTAGCGGCAGATTTTGGAGGGGATTGAGGCAGGCAGGAAGGGTTGGGGCAGGCAGAATAGCTTAGGACAGAGGGAAAACAAGGGACAGAGGAATGAGGTGGGAGGAAGGAAGGGGGACAAATTAAAGGGTTGGGGACGAGGTTCAATGTGGAGAAAAATTCATGGGGGATCAATATGGGGAAAAATTCATGGGGGATCAATATGAGGGAAAAAGCTATGGGGGATCGATATTGGGGAAAATTCATGGGGGATCAATATGGGGATATTTCATGGGGTAGGGGTGGCGGGGTGGGGTTACATTCAAGTTGTGTAAACTTTGATTGCATTATTGCAATTGAATTGATTGTTGGCAAAATAAAAGCAACCTTTTACCCCATTGGTCTGTGATGTAATTAATTGCCTGAACATACAATAGAATATTGCTATTTGTTTAATAATTTGGGTGGGTTGTTATTTTATATGCAAAGAAGAAAGAATTGCCTGCTGAGATCACCTCACTCAACCTCTTCTTCAGAAACACATCTATAGACTGCAGTACTATCAGATTCCGGGGCCTCGTGGACATTATTTTCAAATTGTGTACTTTTCAGATGAACCAATTAGATAACTGCTGAAAACAGTGATTGCAAAAAGAAAGCTTAGGACTGGAGCCTCATGTCCTTTATGACCTGGATTCTTCTAGCTACCTCTCAGGCATGCACAATCAGCATGGACATTTATAATACCACATCACTTCATGTCCACCTCTTCACAGTCAGAATATGTCACAAGAACTTAAAAGTGGTAGATATCATGTGTGAATTTGCCTCTACTGGGCATACCTGCTGTACAAGAAGGAAGTGAAAACCTGGTTATTTCTTTGGTGAAGGTCAAGGCGAACCTTTCTTTACATCTTTTTCAATATCATTAGTTGCAGGCGTCATTGTACTGTAAATTCTGCTAAAATGAAATACAGAGAATGTTCACCTTTAATTTGATTACTTATTTTCTGTTTGTAGTATCTCTCTAAACTTCAGACCAGCAGATTACACACAGGTATCTGCTGCAAGTGTGTTAGCACTTAGCTATCTAACCCGCAGTATAGCTAGACGGTTGCTACATACACTTAGATATTTACACAGGTGCCTTAACCCCTTAATCCAGTGCACTGACAGACCTTAGGCTGAACGTCCCTGAAATGCCTCTTAGGCAACCACCTTCACTGGTTCCACTCCCCTTCTCAAAAAGTCTCTAATTCCAACTTTCAATGCAAATAACACCCCCAATATATACATTTCTGGGGTTCCCGATTGAAATTCTCATAGCATTTTGGCACTAGTCCGGTGTCTGGTACTGCCAAACAAAACAACATGATGCACATTTAGACACCAAAGGTACTTTAAATGCCTATGAGTAACTGTGGCATGCAAGGACACAATTGAATCATGCTTTGCCATTTAAGCATGTGGAAGAAGAACAGAAACATCCATTTTCACCTATACTGTCTTGTTAGAAATTGGGTGATTAATTGAGAGGGGGTGAGAGCCCCACTCAAGTAACAACCACAATCCTTATCAGGGTGAGCCACAAAGCTCACCAAATAAACCTGTGTTAACACTCTCATAGCTTGGCACAAAGCAGTCAGGCTTAATTTAGAGGCAAGTTCAAAAGTGTTTATGAAGCACTCCAACAGTTATAAAGTGAAAACACAACAGAAGAACAATTCCACACCTGTTTAGAAAAATTTAGGCTATTTTAATATATAAAATGACTCCAAAACGACATAAAATCCAATTAGTAGGCCTAGAGTTATTGGTTTTTTAAAGTTTATGATAACAATAGAGCCCTCAAGCATTGAATCGCCAACCGCGGGTATCTTGCAATGCCGGACCGGGACAAAATCAAAAGTTCAGGCTGGCCACGATGGAGCGTCTGTCAGGTGTGGGACCATGTGTGGCCAGTAGGAAGTTGTACTTTCCGCCTTAGTGCAACAGCTTTTCAATTCTGCTTTACGAGGCTATGTGTCATTTTGCATCGGATCTGGTGATGCTGTCAATCAGAAGTTGAGTGGTGCTGCAATGCAAGGCACTTGCATCGTCCTGCATCAGATCTGGTGAGAGGTGCAGTGATGTGAGGCATGAATGTGATCCTGTGTTGGATCCTGTGAAGTCGCTGATAAGGAGCTGCTAGGTGCTGCAGTTCAAGGCCCTGCGCCATTCTTCAATGCATTGCTTCAGATCCAGTGAGTCATTTTAGAAGTGCATTCCCTGGTTAAATGAGGAGCCGGTTGGAGTGCGGGTCAAGAAATAGGTTAAAATGCATAAAGTTTCCTCATTGCAAAGAATGTGATTGCTGTGGGGTTTCTTTGCCCCTTCCCTTTTCTGTCCATCACTCAATATCTGCCCGCACTTCTACAATGAACTTGTTGTTTACTTTCGGAATCCTGCAATTAGATGTGGTTTTAGCGCCTTCTCCCTCTGATGTCGTTGACTATTGACATATATAGTGTGTGACTGCAGAGGCCTCCCCCCCTCCAGTCCTGTGGCAATAGAAGATTCCCGATGTGGGCAGGTCCTCATCCCAGGTATACAGTCACACAAGAATAGACTGGAGATATTTCTCACTAATCACTATATACTATATGTAGTACAAATTGCACTAATCATAGATGATGCACCTGGTCGAAATAACCAATCTTCAGTTTTGTCTATATATGAATTCCAGAGCATGAATGCATGTACAACTGAAGTGTGTGGTCTCAAACTCAGCATGATCAGGTAGCGAATATTAAGTATGCATGGATGAATTTTACCACAATTAAATCTATGCTGTTCTAATATCACACTAGCTTCAGTTGTTGTAATTTATGTTCTCTTTCTATTCAGAGATCAAGACTCAATGCAGCTAGTTTAAGTGAGTAATATCTCACCATGCTTGCATGTTAGTGTTGCAATTAGTCCTTATTTTCTCATTAAATCCTGGGGCAGTTTATGTGTTCTGAAGAAAGCCCTGGGCCTGAGAGGCCATTAGACTTAAGGCTGAAACATCTCGAGGAACCATTAGGGAAATAGGACTATTATATTCATACCCCCTACATGCAATTGTTTAACCATACCTAAACAATCCGAGATTAAAGGGATACATTGGCTGTTTGAAGTGTTTGTATTGTAGACTCTGCTGTAATAAATATCCAAAGTACTCCCTGAAATAAAGTCAAGCCCATTCTAGGTATTAGGAACCAGGAAGAGACCCGATGAGGAAGCATGTGACTACTAGAGTGGTGAGGGTCTAACCAAGAAAAATCAATATTTTTCTATGCCAGCAGTGTAAGATTTAGATGAAGAATTAGTGTTTTGTAATACATTACAAGCAGGGCTTGGGATACTTTTGTTAGTGTGTTAGTTCAACAGAGCAATGCCCCCCCCCCCATTTCTTCATGGTCTCTCTTCCCTTTCCCGTTCCAGGGTCTGATGTTTTCCTGTTTCAGGTTGTGTTGATAAGTCAGTGCGAGTTGTCATCAGCCTTGATGGCAGCGCATTATCAGTGATAGAGCAACCTGTTTGGCAAATCACAGGAATGGTGCATCCTAACAGGCTTGGTGCATTTATCACCATTTTATTTCTATGGCCTGTGAAAGAACACATGAACTCAGTGGAAGATAAAACATTTACTGCTGCTCTTGCTCCACAATGGTAATGCATATATGAACGTAAGCTCCTTCCGCAGGCTCATTCAACCGCACACACCTAAGAGAAGGCAGGCACTCTAATCTTGAGCACTGAGGAATGGTGTAAGTGACAGACGCATAATGATCCCCTCACACAGCTTTTCATTGACTGAGTAGAAATAGGTTCAATCTATTACAATGTTTATTTACTGTTTACTGTACATTGCGGCTGCCTAGTGACCACAAAAAGCTGATTTCCCACCAATCATGTTTCATCCATTTTTCATTTCCATGTGTGCTCATTACTTAGCGGTTTGTAGTCAGTGTTGCCATCATGGCTTATCTCATCATCTAGATGTAGCACTACCTGAAAACATCTGCACAGTTGAGATTGCTTCTGCAGACAGATTGCCCGTAACTTTCTTCTCCACAACTTTAGTAATTTGTGCTGTGTGGCGCCTCTGACTGTTCACTCTGCTCTCCACCTGTGCTCTTCTGTCTTTTCTTGATTCAACTTGCAAGTTCAAAGAATGTTTTTGCAACCATATTCACCTCTTTTCTTGCACCTGAGTGCTTAATTAATGGTCTCCTGTGTGTGTCTATTGTGCATTTTAGCAAGCTTCTTTTGACAGCTGTTGACAGCCTGATTAATGCATTGAATAAAGGTTCACTTGGATGGATAGTTTGCTGCTAATTCTGTATCAATTTATAATTAATCTACTTTGAACATCTTCCCCATGTTTTTTTTTAAGTTTAAAAAAAATAGGTATATTGAGGAAAGTAATAAAGAAACAGTAACAATACTTCATACAAGTAATCATAAAAAATTCTATCAATATGAGGAAAAGAGGCATAGAATGCAGTGAAAAATATAAATACAGTCAGAATACAAAGATTTGGCTCATAAGGATCTTAACATTGTAATGCTTGTTAAAAAAATGTATGTAATCATATACACTCTACTTAAAATGGTATACTAAACAATATCATATTCAATATGTAGGCGGTCAAGGAGGCTTTGTAACTTCTTGTAGTGAGGGGTGAGGAGTATGGGATTTCTTCGCACTGTTATCTAAGAATTGGGTGATGGGGCACCATAGTTTTACTCACTTTTTAGCAAGAGAAATGGGATGTACAAGAGCTGTGTCTAATCAATGGTTATGACAAATAGCATACCACGAAGCTAGATAGGACAATTTAGAAGCGTCTTTCCAATTTTTTGTTATCTGCTGAAAGGCAACTACTATAACAAATCTATAAGTTGTGTTTGCGAATGTGAATGTGACCTCCCCCAAACAGTGGATACGCTTCCTAAAAAGAGATTCATAGGAGAGAGAGGGGCTTTGGTATTAAAAATGATGTTAATTTGAAACCAAACCTGTTTCCAAAATTCATGGACATAAGGGCATGTAAATAACATGTGTTTCAAGTCAGCGTTGTCTTTAGAGCATGTCCAACAAGTAGTGGGGTTTGTATTATGAATTTTATGCATATGTACAGGTGTTAGAAACAATCTTTTATATATGAAGATAATTGTCTGTGTTGTGCTTGCCGCTCTAGATGATTTCCGGAATTTTGTCCAAATTCTTTTCCATACAGAAATAGGCCACACAATTTCCCAATCAAGCTCCAAAGAGAGTTCTATTTGGGTCGTATCCTGATTGAGGAGAGGATTAACTTAACGAGAATAGATGGCAGAAACCTTAGGGTGTATGCGTAGGTAATAATCCCACGTGGAGGTAGATTGAGTGGGCGGGGAAGGTTTCGTTGTAAGGTTAGCACGAACTGCAAGTATTGCATTTCGTAAAAGTGTAAATTTATGCTGAAAAGAAAAAGGTAAATGATCAAGGGTCTGTAGCTGTGTGAATTGGATAGGTATGCTTTGATAAAAAAACTGATGTACCCAAAGTTAACCTTTGTTTCTCCATACTTTCCAGTAAACAGGTTTATTATTGCATCTAATATTTTACAAGATTGCTGAATTACTGGGGTAGAATGTTTTTGCAGCTTAGGAGTAAATAAAAGATATTCTTGAAATGAAAACGGTGTTATAAATCAGGGGGCAGATTTAGAAGAAAGTGACGCATCTATAGAGATGCGTCACTTTCCTTGCGCCACCCTAAAATATGCTTGCGCCCCCACGGATGCTCCGTATTTACAATACGGCGCACCATGGCGGAAGGATTGACAGATGCGTCAGAAATTCTGACGCATCTGTTGGGGCAAAAGTCACGCATTGCTGGAGTCGTGTCGCAAGCACGGCGCAACTCCAGCAATGCATTTTGAAGCCTATTCCCACTACACTGCGTCACTCCTTACGCCTGCTTCAAGCAGGCGTAAGGGTTTGACGCAGTGGCGTCCTACAAGTGACACAGTGAAATCTTGTAGAGTTCACTACATCACTTTTACGAGGCTTTCCTGCGTAGGAACGCCCCCTGCATACTTTATACCTGACGCAGGTATAATGTGACGCAGGACTTTACAACGTGACGCATCTCCCTAGATGCGTCACATTGTATTGTATTGTATTTGGTATTTGTAAGGCGCATAATTCACCCGTAGGTTTCATAGCGTCAGCAGATACTCAGTTAGGTAGGCGATTGGTCAGGCAGTGCTAGAATAGCCCGGTTTTTAGGTTTCTTCGGAACTTCTGGTGATTAGGTTCTAGCCTGATGAGTAAAGGTAGAGTATTCCAGGTCTCTGGGGCTATTTTGGAGAAGGATCTGTCACCGTTTCTAACTGTGTGTACTTTGGGAACAGTAAGGAGGTGCTTACTAGTAGATCTGAGTGTTCTGGTCGGGCGGTAATCTGTCAGTTTTTTAGCTAGATATGTAGGCCCTTGACCGTTGATAGTCTGATGGACCAGACAGCAGAGTTTGAACTTGATGTGCTTTTTTATAGGGAGCCAGTGTAGTGACCTAAGACAGAGGGCAGAGGGGGTGCGGGGGGGAAGGTTGAGAGTCATCCTGGCTGCAGTGGTTTACAGGACCTGGAGTTTAGTCAGGAGAGCTTCGTTTATGGAGGAGTGCATTGCCGTAGTCCAGGCGGCTTATGATTAGTCCCTGCACTAAGGGCATGCGGGAAGGAAAGGGAATCCATTTGAAGATTTTCTTCAGGTTGCGCATGAGCCCGAAACTGGTGCGCGCCACATTGTTAATGTGGTCGGCCATGGAAAGTTTGTTATCTAACATTATCCCCAGGTTCCGGGCTGCAGACTTAGGTGGGGGGCAGGGGCCAAGGGCCAGCGGCCACCATTCATCTGTCCAGTGTTTGTGTGCATTTCCAAAGAGCAGTATCTCCGTTTTGCCTGCATTGAGTAACAAATAGTTGTTTGTCATCCAGTCTTTTATTGCAAGCATGCATTGTTGGAATCTAAATTTAACGTTGGTGGAGTCAGGTCCTAGGGTAATTAGCAGCTGTGTATCGTCTTCATAAGACACGGTTTCAAAGCTGTGTGCTTTGATTACCTTTGCTAGGGGGGACACTTATAGGTTGAAGAGTGTTGGGCTTAGTATGGATCCTTGGGGGACACCCTTATCGATTTCCTGATTCTTTGAGGAGAATTTTCCTTTCTGGACCTTTGAGAGCTGCCCAGTCAGGTAGCTCTTTATCCAGAGTAGGGCTGAGCCCTCGACACCAACCTCAGCTAGGCATTTAGGAGAATTTTATGTGAGATGGTGTCGAAGGCAGCAAACAGATCAAGTAAAATCAGGATGGTGGATTGTCTTGAATCAAGGGCCAGTCTTATATTGTCCATGATTTCAAGTAGGGCTGTTTCAGTGCTATGAAACGCTCGGAATCCTGATTGGGATGGATCTAACAGCTTGTTAACTTCTAGATGTTTGTATAGTTGGTTGTTTATCAGGGATTCCATGACCTTACCAAACAGTGGTAGGAGGGAGATTGGACGATAGTTTAGAGGTTGTTTAGGGTCAGCAGAAGTTTTTTTTAAAATAGGTCTGATGATGGCCTCTTTCCAGTGAGAAGGTACCGTAGAGTGGGATAGTGAAAGGTTAAGAGTTCTGGTCAGGTTAGGGATAAAAACTGGCGCAATTTTGGATAGAATTTGAGACGATGCCTGATTGGCTGGTGAGCCTGATTTAATTCTATTTATTGTGAGGGCTACTTCTTCTTCTGTGAGTGTGTGGAATTCCTTAAGAACAGTGGTGTGAGCGGGTAGAGGTGTATTGATTGTTTGCTCAGATAATGAATCAGTAGGGATCATGTTGGTGGTTTGAGGGAATAATTTATGGATGTCGTTGATTTTATTATAAAAAAAGGATGAGAGAGTGTTGACCCACTTTTGGGTCATAGTTATTGAAGGCTGGCATGAAGGGGGGGTTTGAGAATTCCTTAACTATAAATAAATACTGTAAATAGGGCGCATTGTTTGCGCCGCCGTTAAGTCAAAAAAAGTGACGCAATGGTGGCGCAAAGAGGCGCAAGGGGCTTGTACATCTGCCCCCAGGTTTCCAGATCAACCCATAATGGCTTATCTTCTAATTGATCCGAAAGGCAATTTGATAATTGTCTTAACTGAAAAGCTTTGTGATATTTGGAGAAATGAGGAAAATTCACACCACCTTCTGATTTTGGCCTTTGCAATTTCTGTATCACCATTCTTGATTTTTTAGCATTCCATAGAAACGATATCAAGATAGAATTAATCTTATGAGAGTATTTAGCTGGAATGGATATTGGTATATTAGAGATAGTGTAGAGGATTATAGGGGTAAGCATAATTTTAATTGTATCAAAGCGACCCCACCAAGAGAGATAAAGGGGGTGCCACTTTTCAGTTAGTACTTTAAGTTTGTCTATACATTTGTCTAAGTTGAGAAGGATGGATGTCTTGATTGAAGGGGAAAACCATAAGCCAAGGTACTTTATATGTTTAGAATTCCATGTGAAATTAGATATCCTAAAGTCATCTTTGAAAGTGTATTTGGTTAACGTTAATATCTCAAATTTCCCATTGTTCAATTTGTATCCAGATACTAATCCAAAAGCCTCTATCTCACCTAAAAATTCTAAAAGTGAGGATTGTGGTTTTGAAAGAAACACTAAGATATCGTCAGCATAGGCTGCCAATTTAATCTGCTGGGAACCAGATGAAAACCCTGCTATAGAATGATTGTGACAAATTCTCGATAGAAGAGGTTCTAATGCCAAATTAAAAAGAAAAGGAGACAGGGGGCATCCCTGGCGTACCCCTCGTTTGAGATTTAAATACGGGGATATGAGACCATTAGTGGAAATAGCTGCTTTGGGTGCAGAATAGAGTAGAGCAGTTAAGGAGGTAATTTTCGGTCCGAATCCAAACCATTTAGGGCATGAAAAATGAAAGGCCAGTATACCCAATCAAAGGCTTTTTCCACATCTAGGGCAATTGATGCTAGTGGTTCTGCATAATGTGTAGATTTGGATAGGATATCAAAGAATAGCCAGGTGTTATCTGTGATATTACGACCTTTAACAAAGCCTGATTGTTCCTTGCCAAGCAGCAAAGGAAGGTGTGGTTCTAATCGTAAGGCAAGTGCTTTTGAATTTTTTTTATAACCCACATTCACAAGTGATATAGGTCTATAATTTGTGCAATATCTTAGATCTTTATCCTGCTTCGATATGAGACAAATCAAGGCCTTGGAGAAGGAGCCTGAGGAATTAGAAGAAATGATAAAAGAAGAGACAAGAGTATGCAGGTGAGGAAGAAGCAATCGGACAAAGTGTAAGTAAAATTCAACTGTGAAGCCATCAGGACTGGGGGGCTTTATCTTTTTGAAGAGTCTTTAATGCGTTCCGCATTTCCTCCTTTGTAATGTCAGATTTGGGGATTAGTACATTTTGGGATTGTGGAGAAATACTGGGTGAGGTCCGAATCTGAAGGAACATTCTCTGGTGTGTAAAGAGACATTTAGAAGTTTACGAATTCCTGGAGAATTTCAGAGTCCTTGAGTTTTGGTGATTGATTGTCATCAATGAGAGAATCAATATGAAGCTTCTGTTGCTTAATCTTAAAATAATTCGCTAGTAATTTACCAGATTTGTTTTGTCCACCATAGTACTTCGCAGTGGTTTTTAATAAGCCTGGGCAAAGCACTACGCTACGCTCGTGTAGTTTGCGAAGTTTGCGAAAATCGCGCTACTTCGCTCTACGCGAACTGCACGTAGCACAGTGCGAACACGCGTAGCGTAGTGTTGCGTAGTGCTGCGGTCATTTTTTGCTTGCTCGCGGTCGTCAACGTCAAGTTGGCGACCGCGAGCAAGCAAAATGACATCCCGGCGAGACTTTTTCCTTGTTCGCGATCAGCAACATCAAGTTGGCGATCGCGAGCATGGAAAATAAACCTCCCAGCGAGATTCCCAACGCGAGGAGGTCAGGTTTCTCATTGCGAGTGGTCGCATATGCTCGCGACCGCTCGCGATGAGAAACTACCAGTTCGCGTAAAAATCTACTTGAGCAGCAGAAAACTACAGCTCGCACTGTGCAAGATGCCATTTTCAATGATTGCACAGTGCCGGTTGCTTGTCCGCACTGTGCAATCATTGAAAACGACATCTGGCACAGTGCGAACAAGGTACTACGCAGTTCGCAAAGTGCTACACGTAGCTCGCGTAGTGCGAACTGCACTTTGCGTAGCTTCGTGAAGTTCTACTTCGCGAACTACGCCCAGGGTTAGTTTTTAATAGATATAGGAACGCCTGTTCAGTGGAGGTTTCATTGAAAGCAATCTGTGCATTAATAAGATCTTTGAGGCAATCTTTGGGCTTGGATGTGTAAAAGGAGTGTTCAAGTGTTTTAATCTTAGTAAGGAGATCATTATGTAATACGCAAGATGTTCTGCGTTTATTTGAAATAAATCTGATAATAAAATCCCAGGCAGTGGCCTTAAAAGCATCCCTAATTGTGTGGAAGGAGATATCCTCTGTCTGATTTATTCTAAAAAATTCATGGAAAAAGGAAGCAGTGAAATTTGGGTCAAGAAGTAGAGAATTATTAAAACGCCATCTATTAGAATGTGTTGGTTGATGTAAAATATCTAACTGGATCAGGACAGGAGTGTGATCAGAAATAAGTATCGGGCTAATGTCAGCTGAACGTAAGGATTGGGAAACGTTATGTGAAATGAAAATATGATCAATTCTGGATTGTGTTTGGTGTGGGGGAGAGAAAAAAGAATGTTCCCTCAATGACAGGTTGCAAAGACGTCAAGCGTCCAGTAAATTCCTTTGTTTAATAGTCCGTAAAAAAGTTTTATGTGCTGTGCTTGGGATAAAGGGAGATTTAGAGTTTCGGTCGATGAAGGGATCCATCACTTGATTACAATCTCCGGCAAGGAGGAAATTCTCTGAGGGGTATTTTAAGCGTTTGAGAGATACAGGACCAAAATGACTCATCACCACTGGTGGGAGCATATATATTGAGGAGAGATAATGGTGTTTTCTCTAACAATAAGCTAGTGAAAAGCGATCTAACCTACGTGTAAGCCTCTTGAGAAATAATTTTGGCGTTCAATGCTTTATGACATGGAGTTATAACACCATTTTGTTTACCATCTCCTGGGGAAAAGAAGACTTCACCCACCCAATTCTTTTTAAGTTTTACTGATTCAGTCTCTGTAAGATGTGATTTCTGTAACAAGGCAATGTTAGCATCTAGCTTAGATAGATGGGACAAAACCCTCTATCTATTAATAGGGGAATTAAGGCCTCTGACATTCCAAGTGACAATTTTCAGAAACATATATGGAGTAGAGAATGGACATATGTAATGAGCCAGAGAAACTGCACATATTATAAAGTACAACACTTGTAATAATTAAGAAAATAAGAACTGTAAAAACCATTTGAGTAAACTTTCTCACAAGTATGAAGGCCAGAACTATAAGAACCATTTGACAAAGATAAGAAGAATAGAAAAGAAAGAGATAAAGGATGAGAAGGAGAAACATCTGAAATGGTTATGCATGATATAAAAAAGAGAAAAGAGACATGTAGAAACAAAAGAATATTGTGAAGAATAATAAAAGAAAAGAGATCATACCTACATACAGTTCAGAACAATAGAGGGGTGGGGGGGATGAGGCCGCACGGAAGGATGACACGTCCAGACTCCATGAGGTGAGGCAGGGAAGACTTCGGGGTAGAAACAACATACAAGACGGACACGTCGGACATACAAAACTGGAACCTGTGAAAGGAAAAAGTGATTAGTATTAAACAAAAAAAAATGTAATAACTCATATTCTAAAAGCAACTGTCATGAAATTTCAAGCTGAAAACGAAAAGTTAGTTATAAGAAGCAGATTGACTCATTGCAACAAAATCTCAACTATACACCTTCAGGTAAAGCAACAGATATAATATATGAAGCTTATGCAATTAAGCAAAACAAAAGAAATCATTTAAAGCATGCATTAGAAATGTCCATTTGTTCCGGACAATGAGGTGTTAAGGAAGCTTCTCAGCTTGATTGGATCTTCATAAGTCATGGTATTATTGTTGAGAGTAACCTTGAATAAACAGGGATGGAAGAGTCCAAAGCGTGCTCCAATAGAACGTAGTGCTGGGCGCATGGCAAGAAACTCTCTATGTCTATCCGCCGTGGTTTTTGCATTGTCCTGTGAGGAAAAAAGTTGGCCTCCTTAGAATGAAATACGTTTCAAGAGCCAGACTGCTGATAATACCTTGAAGATCTGTGTACTCCAGGAAGCATAAAATAATTCAGCTCTGTTTCTTCGCGCTTGCTGTTGCTGAATGTGGGGGGCCCAATCTATGAGCACATTGAATGTTGAGAATTGTGACCTCAGATAAGTTGAGTACTGTCTGCAAACATTTTTGAAAAAAATAAATAGGGTCAGGTCCTTCTGATCCTTCCGCCAGGCCATAAATACGAATGTTGTTACGTCTATTCCTGTTTTCAAGATTTTCGGCCTGTTTTTGTAGAGACGTAATTTGGGAATGAAAAGCCTCAACTTTAACGTGAGATGAGTTCAGCCTTTCAACATTCTGCCTGACCTTGGTGACTCTTTCCTCTAATTTCTGCCAACCATCTGTTAGGAGTTGTATTTTGGAATTTGTCTCTTCAACAAAGGGTTGTAAAGTACAAATTTCCTTCAAAAGCAGATCCATGGAAACTGATGAAGATTGCTTCGGTGGAGAAGGAAGATCCTTTTTCAAGCTTTTAGTTGTCACCTCACTGGTTGCAGAAGAGGCATTAACGATAGATGAGGAAGCTGGTTTGGGCGGTGAAACTGAGGAGTCCTCCATTTGGGTGAAATGGGTGCAAATTCTTGAATCGGCAGTAAACATGCTTCGTAAGCAGGTTTGCAGCGAAAGTACTTTCGTCAACTTGTCCATATAAGAGGGAAGAATCCAGGTCTGTGCGTAAAAAGCTACATAATCCTTCAAGAATGCAAATAAATTAGGAACCCCTTTGAATATAGCACAAGTGGTTTCTCTATAATGGAGAATATACAGATTAGGTGGTACATCGTATTATCCTGACGCGCATTAGCAAAGTAGCAGAAGATGGGAAATGCAATTTATGTCCATAAGTTTTAAAGAAAAATATGATTACTGCTATATCCACAACTCCAAAGATGAACCATTGAGCAAAAAGTCACTTTTGAGTTAGCAGCGCGTGAAATAATTCACTGCGCACCACAAGGAATGAACAGAGATGCCTGGGTATCATGAATGCGCCAGCAATAAGGTAAATTGCCCACAAAACTATTTGTAAAAAAAGAAGTTCAAGTCGCATAGAAAGAAAACTGAAAGAAAGGCAAAGAACAGCTGAGATAATGCATAACGGGAAAGTAAATGACTGCACCAGAACAAAAAACGAGCAATCCTCATATGAAGCAGGAGTTAAAAAAGGAAATCCAAAATTTGACGCATGTCAATGAAAATCGCCTCATTCTTCCACTGGTTCTGTGAGGCACTTGGGTAAACGTGAGGCAGTCCTTGAAAGAGCAGCAGCGTGATGAATACAATCTTTCCCACCTCACCTCACGGCGTCACTAAAATGCCGGCCGTCACGGCGGATCTCCGCAAATTGAAATGAGGAGCAGGATGTCTAGGCGCGTTTAAATAGCGATGAGAATTGCATCCCCTGGTAGTGCCGAGGTTCCGATTTTGCCTGGTGTAGTTTGGTGAGCTCAGGTCGCGCATTTTTGATGAAAAAACCCTCTGTCCGCCCGCTGCCCCCAGGTGAGTCATGGGAACGCTGCCTTCTTCTTTGGGCGCAAACCACGCCCCCATCTTCCCCATGTTAACGCGCCTTCTCTCGTGTATTTTGTTGTAGCCACACTTCGGGCACTTGTAATCTGCTTGTTTACCTTCTGAGGATGAACTGCTAAGGCCTTCACTGGGAGTGAGTGGTGAGTTCTTTTACGATTCCTTTCTCTGGAATTGGAATTACAAGTTTTGTGGTAGTTACCACATTCCTCACAGTTTTCCCCAGGTAATTTTCAGCAAGTGAAACATGCTGAATTTTCTGGAGAAAATGCTCGGCAAATACCAGTGTATGCATATTTTGGTGCTCAAAGCACCACATTTGCATGCTGTGCACCATTTTAAAGGGGCTCATAATATGGAACTCAATAGTTTTCGCACCTCTCTACTTCTGATCCCCATAGAAGCAGATTTTAAAGGATGCGATAATTATCCCCTTTCAGTCGGGCCACTCGAAATCAGGGCATAAATGTTTCTGCATTGCAAACTGGTGCAAAACAGAATAAAGGTAACATTTTGCGACCATTTGTGTATTTGCTATTGATTTGGTGTTTTCTGAAATTTCATAAGTCAGTTTTCTAAATTAGTCCATCAGTTTCCCCTTAATTATTTTAACAATTAGACAGCAACAAATCTGGTATCTATTTCCAGTGGAAAGTAGGTATTTCAGACTCCGATTCAGGAGGGTGTAGGCCTCTTGGGCATCTGAAAGGCTGTGTTTCAGCCCTGTGATTCCTGTGCGTATCTGCTGGGCAAATTACCATCAAGTCGAATGGTAACTTTGCATTGTGAATTAGGTCCATACTGGAGAGGGGGACTGGGGCTCTGCATTTATTAAACAGAGGTACCCTAGCTCTTTATCTCCCAATGATGATGGCTGACCTTTACACACTTCTCAGAGATAATGTCTTCACTTCTGCATTACTTAGTAATGGCACCAGGGCCAGAGGTGTACACATTCATGGGAATACTCTACAAGACTTTTTTTGTGTTTTAATTCTTTATTAGTTATTTTGCAAACAAAATGCTATTTTAAAGACAATAACATTAATCACACAATTATAATGAATAGATACATAAATACATTGAAACTTGCATATTATATTATTATGTCATTTAGATGTTTGAGAAAGAGCAAGTTCATTTTAGTACATGCTGAGAGGGAAAGGTAGAAGGGGAGGTAAGGGGGGGACAAACTTTTGAGATACATGTGAAATACTTGAACTAATATTAGTCAAGAGCATTAAACAGTGCATTCAATAAATCTAAATATTATTGTAAAGGGAGTTAAACATATACAAATATATAAATATATAAGCATTATATAGAATTAAAAAAGACATTATATTATATAGCTGTAAATGAAGAGAACCTTAAAATATGAAGAACACGATAGATAAAATACAGGAAGATCATTGTATGCTGGAGGTAATGTGAATATGTAGGGGAAATGTAATAAAGGGACAAGTGACCTAATTGTTTAAATATATGTGTAGGTACAGGGAGAAATTGGTGTTGATAGGGGATGATCTGAAGAGTATGGAAATCCTGTTCTCATTCATATCTGTATAATAAAAGAGGTAATGGGTGAAATGATTACCTTGAGTGCGCTGGAGTGATCCCAGCGGGGTTATCAGTACACTCTTCTATAGAGGCACCTTCTGTGCGCAGGAAATGAGCCCAAACTTGCAGAAATAAATCCGTCTGGATATTATAAATGACTCGCCCATGAGAAGCTGTGTGTATCATGGCTACTAACTAATCCTCTTGTGACGGTGTAACCAGTGATTTCCATTGCTGCAATATACATATTTGGCCGTGGCTAGTGCTGTATGTGTAAGACAGCATTGTGGCTTTGAAAGTTCCAGAGATTCTCATTGATCATGCAGGAGAATGGTAGCGGTGTGAGTGGAAGATGCAAAGGTATTGTATTATGTAAAACTTGGCCCACAGAAATCCAAAAGGATTGAACCATCGGGCAATTGCATCTAATATGGGTCATGTCACAATCAATGGAATTACATCTCCAGTACTTAGTGTGT
This sequence comes from Triturus cristatus, assembly GCF_964204655.1. NCBI lineage: Eukaryota > Metazoa > Chordata > Amphibia > Caudata > Salamandridae > Triturus > Triturus cristatus. Next base: position 890,091,293 of record NC_140587.1, on the reverse strand, counting down.
GAAAGTAGTCCTGCTTTGTGCAATTTTCGACGTCCAATGCCAGTCGTGAAGAAGTTTAAATAGACAAAGTTTTAGTCAAGCCTCCTGGGCACCCCTATCTAAATTTTCCAATATCTCCACCCATTCCTCATCCTCATAAGAAACCGATAGACAGGTTTTCCATCTAGTACGAAGATCCTGTGATAAAGGCTGTGAAAATAGGTGTGATGAGAGTATTTAGTATAAACCAGATGTAACTCCCTTGTGTTTCCCCCAAGAGTGCAGATACAATACTACTGGTGAGGCTTGTAGTAACCAGGGACGTGGACCTAAACTTTTAATCAGGCAGCTACTAAGTTGTGTGTAGTTTCTAGCTTGCTATATCGGGAGATCAAACTCTTCTCTTAGTTGTGCAAAAGATTTGAGATCACCATTATAGAGAAGCTGGTCTAAAGTGAGGATGCCTGCTGTTTCCACTGGGGCCAGGATAATGTCTTTCCCTTAATGCGTATACCTGTGTTATCCCACACTGGGGCTTTCTCATGTATTCGTGGATTGGAACCCAGCAGACGGTGCGCCCTTTGCCAATTTTTATGCATTGCAGACAGTAACGGATTAGTAGGGTCAAGGCGACTTGTTCCTGTGCCATATAAGGCTGCAAGACCCAATTCTGTAGACAATAGGTATCTTTCTATATGTACCCATTGTGGCGTAACAGAGGTTTCTGTTAACACATGTGCCACTTGAGATAATTGTAGCGCAAGTGAAAAATGCTGTATTGATGGGAGGCTCAGTCCACCATTAAAATGGTGTGCTTTCAGTTTTGCCACGGCTAAACGTGGTCTTGATGGTCCCCATTCAAAAGATTTTATCTTAGAATCTATGAGGTGTAATGTGAACAAGGGGATCTGAAGAGGAAGCATTCCAAAGGGTGTATATGAAACGTGGAAGTGTAACCATTCTCACAGCTTGTACCCTACCCCACATAGGTAACCCCAGCACTTTTCAAAGTCATGTTGCATCTGAGTGAGTAAAGGGCTTAGATTATCTGTAGCAATCACTTCCGTCCCCTTTTTCACTAAAATACCCAAGTATTTTAGACGTGAGGATTGCCAATATAAGGGGTATCCCTGTATAGCTGCTTTTTTGGTTTCATTTGATTTGGGCAACGCTTCACTTTTGTCCCAATTTATTTTGTATCCAGAAAAGGTAGAAAAATAATCTATAATTTGAAGTGGTGATCATAGAGAGCGGGGCAAATCAGTAATAGTGAGCAGGATTTTATCAGCATAGAAGTAGAATTTATATTCCCCCACCGGAAGACAACTACCCACAACATTGATCAATGGACGGATTGCGGCTGCTAGCGGTTCTATGGCCAAGAGAAATAAAAGAGGAGAAAGGGAACATCCCTGACAAGTTCCCCTGCAGATGCGGATGGGGAATGAGTCCAAAATAAAGCCTCCACAATTAACTTGTGCAGTGGGATTCTCGTATAACATCCGCACCTTGGCTATAAACTGATCCACCTGACCAAATCATTCCAAAACTTTAAAAAGATAGTTGCCTTCTCCGCATTGAGTGATAATTCCAGTGTGTCATCCTGGAGGGATCTAGTGGACCATAACATATGAGCCAGAGTACGTAAATGGTTCCCAGATGAGCTTTCCAGTAGAAACCCCACTTGTGTATGATGAATTAGGGAAGGTAACATTTTGAGAAGCCGAGAGGCTAGAATACTAGCCAGTATTTTGATATCTCAATTTAGGAGCAAAATGGGGTGGTAACTGCCACAAAGTAATGGATCCTTCCCAGATTTAGTCAAAATGGCTATTACTGAATTAATTAAAAGGCATCCTAAAGAGGTTTTGTGATCCGCTTCTTGAAAAGCGGTGTGTAGAGTATCTATTATCCCTTCACCTGCCCAGCGGGAGAATTCGCCAATGATCTATTAGACCATTATCCACAAGTAAATCTTCCATCAGGGCTCTAACATCAGTGTTTTTCTTGTCAAGAGAACCTGTTCCATCCAGAACTGGATCCCATACCAGATTCCAGTCCCCACCTATAAGATATTGCGCTCCACCTATTTCCGCTAATAGGTGGTTCAGTCGAAGAAGAAATTATTTTTTCGCACCTGTCGGGGCATAAACTGATCCCACTCAGACATGAGTTTCACCAATTTGTAGCTTAACAAATACATAGTGTCCATCTGGATCTTCCCATGTCTTTGATACCACAACTGGAAGTGATTTACAAATAAGGATCGCTACACCACAGTTACGGATAGGGCCCGTGTCTGGTGATCCTTTCTCTTGAACACTACTGTGAAACACTTTTCCCACCTAATCTCTGCGTAGTTTTTCAGATTCCAGTGCTTCAAGATGGGTCTATTGGAGTAGAGCCACATCTACTTTGATTGTAAATATGAGAGTACTTTTTCTTTTGATCTAGTGTGTGAGTCCGTGAACATTCCATGTTATTGCACGTAGAGGGTGAATATTATTCATGTTAATACGTGCTATAGTGGATTTTGTGTTCAGTAATGTTTAAAAGCTTGTATAAGAGCTTTTAAAAGAATGGGGAGCTTGTTAGGTATTGCTAAAAAGCTGGTTGTTGATGCGTAAGGGATAATAAATCTTATTGAAAGAGGTTTCCTAATAAGGAGAAGATAGCAGTTGTAGGAGGAGTAATTGGGAAAAGGAAGCGTATAGTGTAAAGTAACAGCACAGAGGACTTTCTACTTTTAACCGTGGGTCTGATCTCACTGGAGGACTGCTACGGTAAGGAGCTCCATCGGGAGGACATCATAATATCCAGGACTGTACAGGAGAGTGATTGAGGTCTGGGGATCCAAGCGTGCATATTATTAACTAATGGGGACGGGGAGATGTGATATGATAAAGTATGGAAACGTGTAATAGAACATTAGTGACGTCTAAAAATGTTAAGGAGAATTATATGTATGTCCTATCTAAAGCTGAACAGCTCAGTATCTTTGTTCAGCAATAACATTTGCTTCATATATAACAGAACAAATATGACTTAAGACCTTATGGATCATAACTGTGAATGACATATGATAATAAAAATATCTATATTAAGAATTGTAACACTTCAGACATAATTAGCACATATAGTGCATCATAATAAGGGAAGCATAAAAGCAGCTATAAATGTGGTTATGACCATAGTAAAAAATGATAATAATAATAGAAGTAAAATGGAAAGGAAAGGGAAAAATAAAAATGAGATCAGTACTCAGCAGTCCTGAGTGTAGTTATTTTTTTCTTTCAAAGCACAGTGACCATATCTCACTCAATGTTTGTTGTGAGGACCTTAAAAATAGTCAGGGTGAGAGCATTGATTATATAACTGCACCAGCAATATCAACTATGCACTGTTAGAACTTAGTCTGCCTCAGAAGCAGATTTTAAGGGGGAGTGAGATTTATCTCTATGTTGTTCCTGTGTGAAAGTAGAAACTGTTTGTAAGGCCGAAGTCTTATCCTCATGTATGCCAGTTATTCGTTCAAGATCTCTACCAAGATGGCTAGGTTTGCTAATATTATAATTATATATCTAATGTCTGATGCCTGCTGAGAAGGTCTAGGGCCCGGATGAGTCTGCTCTGTAGGAGTATGCTGGGTGTCCATGTCCTGTGGTTTCATGCGATCTAAGAATTGTTGTAGATCCTCAGGGTTATAAAGTCTTTTGAATCTCCATTTTTGGTGATGCAGAAGCGGGCTGGGTCAAATAAACCATATTTGATGTCCATTTTTGGCAGTTGAGGCCTCATGGTGAGGAATGCTTTCCCGATTTTATTTGTTTCTCTGGAGAAGCTGGCTGCCATGCAGATTTCATGACAATCATATATGTAGGAGCCTTGTGCATGGGCTGCCGTTAATAGTTGTCTCACTTACTCGTGTCGTAAGACACATGCAATAAGAGGTCTTGAGCGAGTGTCCATGCCTTTACGTGGGGGACCAATACAATGTGCACTTTGAATTTCGAGTGGTGGATCAAAGGTAATGCCAACCAGTTTTGGGAGATTGTCACATAAAAATGTTCAAGCATTTTGGCCCTCAATTTTTTTTGTGAATCAGAAGAAGCAAACGTTATCTCTCCTGTTACGATCTTCCAAATCAACCAGCTTGCTGCACAGGAGTAACAGTTCTTGATCTCTGTTTTTTTTAACTGAGTCAAGTCGGCTCTCTACTACTGTTACTACTGTTAGTCTTTGGTCCAGCCCCTCAGCTCTATTATGGAATCCTCCACTGTAAGAGAAGAGATATTAGTTTCATGTCTTCCGAACGACGGCTGATTCGACGAGATGTCTTGCAGAATGCGATCCATGGTCTCACCTTGTGCTGGACTTGAGGTGACTTGAGACGAACTACATGCAGGAGATGTGGAACCTTTTGTTGGCATATTGTGTGATTGTTTAAGTACTTCTGCACAGAGAAGTTGCTTGGAGGACTGGTTCCCTTCCGTATTGTTGCACATTCGTCTAGAGTCTGGGGTATTTTGATGTAGTATAAGTAGTAGCAGTACGTGTCTTGTACTTGAGCAAATCTGCTAATGAATTTCTTCTTTTGGTTTTCCTTGATTAAATCTGTGTTTAGATCAATTTTCCAGCCCGAGCGTTCTGCTAATTAGGGTGGGAATAGTTTGTCAAATTGACACTCCTAGCAACTAAATTTTATATCCGTGGCCCTTCGTGATCTATATTCACCTTAGGTACTCTAGCCTCATCTCATGAAGAATGTCATTGTAAGCATTGTCCTCTGTTGGACAGTGGAGGTTGAGGGACAAGGGTGTGCTCTTGATTACTGGCTTGCAATATAGGTATTTACTGTGGTACCTAGCAGTGTAATAGACTGAATATAGTCTTAGCAGCACGCAGTGACACTTTTGTCCTGCTTACATGCCTCATAGAGCGACCAAATACAAAGAGTGAAGTCCCTAATTCTTGTGAGGGTCAAGGCTGTTTAATGCGGTAAGCACTGATGTTATGTGTATAATCACAGGGTGTTATCACCGCTACAGTAATGGAAGATATTTGCAAGATATAGCCTGTTGCGGTTCATTGTAGACGATAAAGGAACATTGTCACCCTATTCCTGCCTCAATCAGACTGTAGGGGGACCCCTATGGACGTGAAGGGCGGGAATCCTGAATCATGTGAGGTTAATACCTCTTATACGCCCCAGAGCATAGCAGTTCTTCAGCAGCATTGGGTCATATTGTCATCAGCACAGGTCAATGTAATATTCCATCCAGGTCGACCCCAAAACAACAATATCCAGATACTTAAATTTTTGGATTGTATCACATTTCTCAATTATACTATGTACAGCAGTATCAGCAGGAGTGTTAGTCATCGCTTATTCAATTACACCACACTCGAGTGGTAAATAACTTGTGTAAGTGCATATAGCGGATTTTGCTCAGTCACTTCTGAATATTTTATGCATGCTCTCGTTTAAAAAGTCGCTTAAAAAGTGTGAAGGGCAGTCCTACATTAATATGAGGAACTCGCTGTAGGAGCGTTTCAGCCTCCTATCTTTGCAGTAACGCCGGTAGTGAGGGAGGCGCTGCCGCTTCAATTCTGTCATGCGGGGCTTCCGAGTCTTGCAAGGTCTGAGGTTTGCAAGGTGTCATAGGGCCCAATGGATTCCAGTCACCTCAAATCCTCTCCATATCAGTATAAGCCCTAAAAGAGCTCATTCACCTGCAAAACTCGGGCAAGCCATACCCAGAGTGCAAAATGCTTTAAAAATGCCGATGTCTCAGCCCTAGTCGTGCTGAGGAAAACATCACCTCCATTTAGAGTCCATCCCGCAGCGGAGCTCTCCATTCAGGCGGCCATTTTCCTTCGTGGCCAGACCATACCCCCTTCACTCTAAAAGACTCTTAATGGGTTTGACACCATTCTGAAGATAAGCCATCAAAACAGTGTGATTGGTAATAATCCTAACAGGCAGAGGTCATTGGTTAGACTTTATGGCCATCTTGGTGCAGCTAAGCTTCTCTAACAATACCTCAAAGGTCCCCTTTGGCGGTCAAGCAGCATCTTGTCATGATCCATATTCAGGTCAGTCCTCAGACCGAGGACTGAGTTCTGAGTGGCTCTGAGTGTCAGAGTTCAGAGGTCTTGCTAGAATGGTGTTTCTGGTTGGCTAGGGTATGCACCAAAGTCAAGCAGAACCCACCACTGTAGTCAGGGCAAGTACGTTTCACACCAAAGATAACCTGTGATTACCCTGTGATAGCTTGGCACAGAGCAGGCAGGTTTATCATCAGAGGCCCTGTGGAAAGCATTTGTGCAACGCACTTACACAGCAACACAATGAGTACACCACAAAAGAGACTGAACACAGGATTTTATAAAAATGTATAGTATATTATACATTATATCAAACCAAAGCGACTTGAATCATAAATACGTTGCATATTATGCAAATCCTGTAATAGTACTCATTATCCTGACAGTGAAAGAATCAAAACAACATACATTAAAACATCAGGGAATGAAATGCAATAGTTAAGTTAAAGAAAGCACATGAATCACCAAACCTTGCAATAAATGGATAGAGTGCACTCTTAATAAATGTTATGGGATAATTAGGCTCCAAACGCAGGGCATAGCGGCATCTGCATTTCTACTATTAATATTACAGTAATTTAGCAAGGTCACCACCAGGATGGTTTCCACTTGATGATATGGTCGGTTTTTCAGCGGCCTCAAGGAGATTGGGATGTGCTTGGTAATCTCCCACAAACTGCAAGGAGTACTGTACAGCAACATCGGGTCAGCTCGGGTCCGTAACCCGTAAACACAACACAGTGCAGACAGTGGGCAATGTGGAGCACAGCACAAGAAAGCAAAGACCAGCTCAGTCCGCTTCACCTCAACAGTGCACAAGGTATTTGTGAGAAGTTGGCCTGGTATATGCTGTCCACTAATTAAAGTGGGCACCTTGTACCAGTCCAAACAACCCTTATGGTGATTAGGTCAAAGATAACCTTTATAGAAAGCTACCCTAGTGGTAGCTATGGAGAGCAGCCTTCAGGCTAAGTCTTGAAAGAATGTCAAGCAACATGTTTTACCACAATGCAACCTTAGAGTATTGGTTAAATAAAAAGGAAACCACACAGTAGTTATTAAAATATGTATTTCTTATGTATAACACTCTCTAGTTTCCTCTACACGAGGAAGGAACACAAATCAAATAACACAGTTGCAAAGAATCAAACGTAAGTAGCACAATACACAGTGGGCTCCTGGAGGAGACCAAACCATATACTAAACAAGTGGTATAAGAACCACGACTCGGGACTAGACCTAGTCTATAAGGGGGAGAATCACTGGGACCCCAAGGAACCACGCAAGGGGAGTTAGTAGGGACCCCATGGAGGACGGGTGCAGAGTGAGAACATGACCGCGTGCTCCATACAATTCCACGGGAAAGTCGCGGTTTGAAAATTAGAGATTAAGGACCCTTCTCAGCAGATAACGATGACAACCCTTGAAACTTAAGAGGTTGGAGAGCCACCCCACCTGTGGATACCTTTGTACCAGAGTTACCTATCCCAGAAGAGCCGGGTGCATAGGCACAAAGTGGCATCGGAAACCCTTGTCATTCTTCATGAATGTCGACAAAGAAATGCTACTGCAGGAAGTACGAAAAGTGTCCGGTGGAATCCACATGTGTATTCTAGATGAGAAGAACCTGAAAGCAGAGGGGACAGAGTCTGGGTCGCTTTGGAGTGACCAGGGGCTCGGTAGACGAATTCCCACTGATGTCCGGTGCTTTAGGTGTGTTGATGGTGATCTTGACTCTTCAGCTGTGCAGACCAGGAGACATCTTGGACAACCAGGAGCTGGATACGAGCTGTCCCACGAAGGATGTTGAGTGCTGAGGGGTCGGTGTCCGGCCGGAGCACCAACAAGCCTTGGCAGCGGCAAACAACGTAGATGGTCAAATGTGTGGTCGATCTGGCCCAGCAAGGACCAAGAGACTCATCACAGCAAGGGGAGTCAGGGCAGGCCTGGAGCAACCAGGGGAACCCAAATGAAGCAAAGTTGACTCTCAATGAACCCAAAGGCTGAAGGCACAGGAGTCATGAGGGGACTTCAGGCGGTTTCACAGCATACCAGCTAGCAGGGCACAGAGTGCAAAGATGCCAGAGTCCTTCTAAGAAAAAAATGCATTGGAGTCAAGGCTACAAATTGCGCAATGCACAGAATTGTTGCACAATAACAAGCATGTGCAGCTGCAAATGGACGTGGTGCATAGGGGTACAGGTTATGCGGTCCCCAGGAGGAATATCTGCCTCAAACTCGGTAAGAAGGCAGCTCAACCTCAGAGACTTTCAAAACCCACCTCTTGTGTTGCTGGAGTCTTCGGAGTCTGCAAGAGCTCAAAATCAGCAAGCAGGTCAGATGTGTTACGGTGTCTGCATTTGCAGGGAAGTGACTCCTTCACTCCAAGGGGATACTTCAGTTGTCTTGGAGGTCCACAGGGTCCTGTATAGATCACGGACAGTGGTGAGACTTGGGACAGCAAGGGAAGACGAAGTCGAGCCTAAGGAAGGTCCAGCGAAGTCCAGCATGTCCAGACGGTTGAAGTGTAGTGGTATCTTCTTGCAGAATCTTGTCCACGTAAAATCTAATGTCCTGTAGCCAGGTAACCCATTTTTTACCCACGGGAGAAGGTTGGACAGATTCTAAGGACCCTCCTAGGGGACGGACAGGACAGAGGGGTGGCTACACCCATGTCTTTTGTCCAGTTTTGCACCAGAGCAGGAGCAAATGGCTCCCAGAACTGGTTTGAGCTGGACTATGCACAGGGACACCAAATGTGCCCCTCGTGCAGACTTGATGGCACTGAGACAGTGCACCCACCGAGCCCCAATACACTAAATCATGTCTGGGAGGTGGTCTCACCTCCCTGTGACAGGAAAACTATTTTCCGACCTTCCTCTGCTCGAGCTTAGGTCAGCAGCAGGAGGGCAGACTCTTGTCTGTGGCTGGCAGCATCCATTTTGTGATGTATGGCTCGAGAAAGCTGGTACCGGTAGACTTAGGTACCGCCGGAACCTCGGGTCTGGGGGGAGGAATCATACCTCCCACACCAGTTATTGGTGTGGAGGTATGATTCCAAGGTGTCTGGCACCAAACACGACATTTTTCATTGAAGTCGTTTTCGAGATAGCATTTACTGCGAGGTCATAATGCACCTCTATCTATATGTCTGGTAGTGTCATGTACAGTCCGGGAGAATGGTCTTCGAAGTCTGTAGAGGGGCCCTGCTCATGCAGGAGCACCCTCTCACATAAAACCCAGCATCCTGCCTTCAGGAGTGTTAAGGCCTGCTATAGGGGTGACATAAAGTTTAAGTGTAGTGATATATGTAGATACAGGGAACCTATATCTCTCGTAAGTGGTGCAAGCACCAGCTTACACAGGCTGCAGTAGCAGACCTGAAGTTCTATTTTGCATGGCCTCTCGTGGGTGGCATAATGCATGCTTCAGCCCATGGGAAGCCTCTGGGGTACCTATGCCCTGGGCGCATGTGTACCATATACTAGGGACTGATAAGTGTAACCCAATTACAAATCTGGAGTTGTACCAACGTACATACATATCCAATTTAGGGCTAAAGCAGATAAACTGGGGTCCTTATTAGCAGGATCTTTGTCAGACTAGTCAAAAACCTGCAAAACACCAGAAAAAAGTGGGGGTAACTATGCAGTCAGATCCTACCTTCCTACAGTATTTACCATCCGCTCCATGTAGATCAGCACGATTCCCAGGACTGCTAAGGTCCAGGCGACATGGCGAACACACCAAATAGTCAGAAGCACAGCTGCAGGGTGGGGGCAAGCCTCTGTAGGGGACGCCTGTGTCTGGGAGGTCGCAAAGAAAAATACCTGTTTAGAAAATGGGCAATGGCCTCAGTAACCCACACAGCGCTGCTCCTCTCACGGGCATATGCCGTTGGGGTGAACAACCTACGATCTCTTGCTCCAAACTGAGTAGGGAGGCTGCATAAAAACACACTGATCTGAAGTCTGCCACGGACCCGATTGCAGCAGGAGGAGAAGCAAGCGAGCAAGGGAGCAGTTGCACAGCTGAGCCGTTGAGCAGGGGCGTGTGCAGGAACACTCCGGCTGGGAGCATCGAACGCCGAGGCTGGGGAGTTCACGCAAAAGGCGCTTTTGTGCGGCTTGAGCGGGTGGAGCGGATTGAGCGTAAGCAGGCTTTTCCGCAGCCCTGCAGTCCCGCAGCCCCACTTGCAACCCTGCCGCTGGCTATCAGCCACCAGAAACAATAACGACGGATGACTAATGGAGGACCACGGCAGCCCTTGGCATAGCCAGGATTAAAACAAGGTAATCGCTGGGGTAATTGTCAGGGGGCATGGGGGCCATCCGCCAGAGCTTAAGCTCCGCCAGCCCACCTGATTGACCGACTAACTGACCGCCCGACTCAGTGGAAATGGTGGAAAGGGCGGGAACGGTTTGGGTCATTTGGTGTGGTGTGGTGTGGCTCCCTGCCTGTTCTCCTGCTACCCTGTTTCCCACTCTCTAACTGTCCTGAGCGGATTTTATACTTCACTTAGCCATCACACTGCCTTGATCCACTGCTTCACTATATTGACAGAGTACCCCCCCTTCCTCTAACAGCTAGTCTTCACAGCCTGGCTCAGAGGAGGTTCATGGGAGTAGAGAGGAACTGAGAGCAGCACAGGAGTTTCAGCGGGCTCAGCGGTACAGCCATAGAGTTCATACAGCTCTCCTCTCTCCACTGAGCTACAACCAAGACTAGCCCTTGTTTCTTCCTACTCCAGAAACTGCTGTTTGGGAAATTGCTCAGGACCCTTAGAGGGGAGCACAGCCGCAGAGTGATAGACTAAACAGGATCAAATTAGGCCAAATTAGGCTGGTCTAATGTTCTCGTACGAGGCAATTCAGAGAAGTCACTACCTCCACAGAGCAGCCAAGGGTCCTAACCAGGAAACAACCAGGAAGGCTTATCCTTTCCTCCAAGGATGGAAATCATCTCACAGAGCATTTCACCAATGGCGAGCCAACGCCTTTGAAAAATGGAAGGCTCAAATCTCCAAGATATACAGCTCTAGACAAAAAACATCCAAAGTAACTGAAGTGCAGAAGATAACTCACGACGGACATAGCACTTCCCTCTCCTTTGGTGCAGTGTCCAACCTTAGCCTCAATCACCCAAACCAATCGTTCTTGGAGTCACCGGTAGCTCCCAAGCCCATCAAAGATGCAGACCGTGAAACTCCACCAACACCAAAACCCTCGTATGCATTTATAGTAAGGGCCCGCATGGACAGCAAAAGGGCCAGCTACATTAATAGTGGAAGCCCCCAGAAAGGAAAAAAACTTCAATAACGGATTTTTCTCGAAAACATCTACTCAGCCAGTCCATTTTGATGCCTCAGATTTACCAAAGGAAACAGAACCCAACGGAGGCCCAGTAGCTACCCCTGCCTCCATGGTGGGTATAATATCACTCATAACTCCGCCCCCAGATAGAATAGTAAGAACACCCAGATACAACCACATTTAATAAACAGTGCGGTAATTGATATATCCTCTGGAAGCCCTTCGGACAGTGTGTTGGTATATATTGATTTAGCAATAAGCATGACAGAGAAAGACCAAGGAGTTGAAAAGGGCTCTTGCCTTTCAACCCTCAAGGCTAGCCAACACCGAACTTCAGATCAAACTGTTTAATCACAGCTGCACAGATTCACAGCCATGGGGAAACAGGAGCAGGAGACATAGGTCATCAGGGCATAGCAGGCCATAGCCTCTGACCAAGTAGTCCATGAAATTTTTACAGGTGGCCAGAGGGGACCTAACACTGGTCAGGACTTGTCCGGGGCTACTTCTCGAACCATGGTCAGGGACGCAATGAACTCCCCAGAGAGTGGGCAAGCACCCAAGCAGCATGAGCTCTATTTTTCAGAGGTCCACAGTTCCTTGTTAAGACAGAGGCTTATAGAAAGCCTAATATTATCTGCCTCCAAAAAGCTTACAAACAACATCAATCAAGACTCCCTACTGGATTCCATAAACGCAACCTTAGCCAACACTGTAAAGGTCTTGACATGGTTGTCCGATAAGCTGGAATTGCAACTTGATTTGATTCAAACCCTGGCCATCTCAATACTAAAGATCGAGGAAAAAGTCAGCTCCTTGCAAGAGAGACAAAAAAATTCTGAAGGCAAAGAAGGCAAAGAAACCCCTTGCGCATCATGCTCCTGTCACCTGATAGCGGAGACACTATGCACTTTGCCAGATGCTTTGAATCTAATGTTAACGGACATAAAGTCGGCCTTACAGCATCAATTAAGCAGAAACTTAAGCAGGCCCGACCAAAAACCAACAGACAAAGAATCTGGCCATAATGTGGAAAAAGTGACCACCCTATTGGATATAGCCGACGGGGAAACCTCACAGCTTGGTGTGATGCAGCCAATGTTATATCTTGTAAAATTTCCATCATGTGCCTTGGAAGGTAATTACAATCAGGGGGTTGCCCCTACAGTGTTCGCACCGGGCCTAGAATCGAAGGACAATAAGTTGCCAGGCCTTCAACACAGAAAAAATTCAACTAATGACAACAAATGGCCTGTTGCTCTATCAAAAAGAGCAAAAAAAAGACAGAAGAAGGCAAGAAACAAAGCAGTGAGAGAATGTTTCTCAAACCAGCTCCCATCCCAGCCAACAAAATTAGACAATAATTTGACTAATGTATATCCACTGTTCAAAGGTTGTGGAAGCACGAATTTTTTTTACGACCTACTCAACCATCTGCTTAATTACCCCAGGCAACTCTGGTTTTGCCATCAACACTATCCAAATCAAATACAGACTCTATAATGGTACAAAGCTCAGCAACTCAACCCATCACATCAGGAATATACCTGCTGGGGTCTCAACCTTTAATTACGCAAGAGCAGAAGGCACATCTGCCCAGTAAGAGTGGTAATTTGACAAAAGACTCAGAAGCTGGACAACCGCCAGCTCCTACATCTGAAAGCATTGCCAAAGTAGTCTATCTCTCACCTAAGAAAAATCTAGCTTCCTCTACTGACCAAGGCTCTATATCTCGACACTTAGAGTCTACCATCCACTTGCAGAGGGCACAGCAACCCTCAGGATGGGTGGTGACTTCAGCCCCGCAAGAAGTCTTTTCATCTGTGTCAGAACGTGCGGATCCACGGAGATTACTGCTAGGGCGTGATTTAATCAGAGCAGATACTAATGATCACCTCCCTTCAGTTGACACCTACAATGCAGGACATATAAAAAAATATTCAGGTGAGCATCGACCAACTAAACTGGCCCTCATTCCACACTACCCCTCGGATGGGAGGCACGACGTTCTGAATCGATATAACAAACTAAGATTACTTCAGGCCACTCCTATTCAGTCAGAGATAACGTCGGAGGACATATTGAGCATAGGATTGAAAAACATCCCAGAATGCCGCAACGGGAGGGAAGCCACATTCATAACACTAAAAACAACTTCACTGGCAGAAGACCTATTAGACTGTAAGGCCATCCTCGAAGAATGGGGTATAGGAATTATAAAAATACAAGCGCTGAAATACCCAGCTCCCCTAAGAAAGCTACTTGATTCACCCAACCCAAAATTCCACCCCTACAGTATATTAAGGGGGACCGGGCTCTCACTCCGTCAACTACAGACAGATAACATAAACATATCCTGCACTTACTCATCAACAAGGGGCACGGTTATGAAAATAGCAACAGGACAAATTGAGGGAGAACATCAACCAGACTGGAAACGGGTGCCCCATTTCTTGCCCAGCGAAGTCCCAGTCTATTACTAGCAGTGTGAAGCGCCCTCCAGAGCCACAACAACTCATATTGCTTCTGACATGGAACGTGGCTGGGCTCGCAAGACTTTTAAGCTCGAACACAGCAAAAACACTGTTAATGGCATCCGATGTTCTTTGTTTTCAAGAAACATGGGCATTAGCCCCACTAACAATTGCTGGCTTCCAAGGTGTCCACCATGCAGCTAAGAAAAAACATCTTTGGGAGGCCCTCTGGAGGCCTATCAATATTCTTCAATTTGAATTTAAAAATAAAAATTTAATCAATTCCAACTCAAGATGAGATGCTTCAAGCGCTCGTCCTGGCGAGCATCAAGACATCGACGCCCCAAATTAAGATACTCCTGATCAATGTCTACTTCAACAGTTTTGACTCAGCACGAGCAACAAGACTGAGCGAGCTGAGTGACAACTTGGATCAAATCCTTTGTGATCATGTTAATCATGATATAATAATTTGTGGCGACTAATATGAGACAGTTAGGATCATTTAACACCGTTTGTCCACCTCTAAATCCCTTAAGTTCTCAAATAAATATTCTCCTAAGAAAACATGGTCTACTATCCGCACAGACTTTGAACCATCAACTCAGTTCCTGAAAATCCTTCAGGGGGATAAGCACTATTGACTATGTTTTTGCCTCGGGAAAACGAACGAATAACCTCGTGAGCTTTAAAGTGCACCCCTCAAATGATAGTGACCATCTGCCTCTTCGTACAATTTTTTATATTAATCTACGCAAACACAAAGGCCATAAGGTTTTGGGCACCTCTTGCAACCACAAAACAGTACACTTTACAGAATTTAGCATCATGGAAAGTCGCTGCTGGACAGTCTCCGCAGGCACAAAGTAGTGAATTTTTACTAACTCATTGGGCTCTCATAACCAGGGGCATCCATGAAACACTGAACCTCCCTGCAATCCCTAGGCAACACCAGTTAAAATCCCCTAATAAAAAACAAGCCATTCTGTCTAGCTTACGGTACATTCGAAAGTTGACGACGGCACGCAAGAAAATCCAGAACGAACTAGCCAAAGCAGAATTAACATTGGAAATCCAAGGTGCCAGAAAACAACATAAACAACTGATATGGCAAGAACAAAAACATCAGAGGTAAAAGAACTGGCAGAAAGTATATTAAATTATGAGCAAGCATAATCAGGCAGACCTATGGAGGTACATTAAAAATAAAACAAGCCAGGAGAAATTCCATCACTGAAGCCACATGGTCTTTGCAGGTAAAAAAGCTTTACGTAGTTGACCTACCAGGAGCCTTTCCACTCGAACACTCATACCTCGTTGATGATTCAATTGGCTGTGTCTCCACATATACGACCAACAGTATACAAAAAGCACTAAGTAAAACAAGATCTAAAGGTGCACCCAGCCCAAATAGTCTCCCGGCCCATCTGTTTAAAGAAGACTTGGCACTATGGCCCGCAATACTCTCCTCACTGTTCACAATCTGTGCCAAACTCCATCAAGTGCAGACAGCTGGAGAGGCTCTATAGTGTATCCAATTTTTTAAAAGGGCGACAGAAAAAACCCCACCAACTACCGCCTGATAGCCTTAGCGTACATTGAGGCCAAGGTCTATGCAGCTGCACTTTTAAACGTGCTAGAGACTTGGGAAACAACTAATGCAATAATTCCTTTCTGTCAAACCGGTTTCAGACCCAATTCCTCCACACTGGATAATATAATCACCCTATCCTATCTTGCAATCTTGTACACCAGGCAAAAATCCAGAAGACAACAGTTCTCTACACATGTTTTGTGGACTACTCATCTGCATTCCATCGGGTGGACAGAGGAATTCTATGGAGAAAACTCCAGGTGTGGTGTATTCCTAGTGGTCTTCTTAACACCATTATATCATTATATACATCAACTTGAGTGAGGGTCAAGCAGTCAGATACCGCGCTAACTAGGAAAATTAACACCAATCAAGGGCTAAAGCAAGGGTGTGTCCTCGCTCCAATGTTGTTTAATTTATATACGACGGACATGTCTCGGGCACTTAACCACGCCAACTTAATCCCCCCTAAAATAGGCAATACTAAGATCACAATATTGTAATATGCGGATGACATTGTCCTGCTTGATAATTCAAAAATAGGACACCAGAGAGCACTAAATTCACTCCATTCATACAATAGTGCAAACAAGATGATAGTAAATGAATCCAAAACAAAGGTGTTATCCTTTGGAAGGACGCTAAAACAAACAAGCAGTCACTGGTCTCTGAGTATCCTAAAAATCTCAGTAGCTGCACTTGGTTCTCTGCGAATGGCGCACCAACAATACACACGTGCCACTTAAAGGATAAGGCAGCATTAATAATTACTAGAATTTGCCAATTACATACTGCCTTTGAAAGCCCCTCCTCAGCCTCAATTAGAAAAGTGCTTAGGGCCGTACTACCCTCTGCATTTACCTATGGCAGCGAGGCCTTTCAGGCTCAACTCACCAAAACTATTGAAAAACTACACCTAAAAACTTATTAAAGAGTGTTCAAACTGCCCCAGTACATTAGGGGACCCTTGGTGAGACTTGAATTTGGCCTGGTGGAAATTGCATGGTCTAGCATGGGGTCTTTTATAAAGTACTTCTATAGATGCATAATGGCGTTGCCAGGTACCTTGAAATTTATTCTGCAAGATATATTCAAATATAAAAACAACCATGGTCCAAATATCTAATGACTGCAGCAGCAACCCTACAAATTGACCTGACCGTTCTAAATACCCCTTCAATTACGCAAACCGCAGTAAAAAGTATAATGAAAAAACAAACCAAACTACCCTCAAAGACCACGGACTTGCAAAACATTAAGTTGACATCGCCATTAAGAGCCCTGGCTGTATCATATTACAATGACAGCCAAGTTGGACTTCAGGCACAACCATACCTCAATAGTGCAATAGGGAAAGTTTCCCTGACCCAAATCTTGGCAGCAAGGATGCTGGCATTAAACATTAAAGACTTTAACCCCAAATGGCCACTGCTTTCCAAGATAGTTAAGTGTAGACTTTGAGGCTACAAATCAGAAACTTTTTTACATTTACTTTGTAGCTGCCCGACTTTGCTTGACTCCCGGTGATCTTTATTAAAGCCATTCTTTTTAACTAATGGTATAAGGACATGTAATCAGGCAATTAACTGGATTTTTAGCACCATGGTGCCCCTGAAATTGGCAAGAATAGGCAAATTATTTAAAGCTGCGCAGGATTCCCTCACAAACTCACAACAAGGCATTGGGATGATCGTGAATCGATTACTCTTGGCTTTTGTACCATGGACACCATGCATTGTAGAGTTTGGTCATTTTGCAATTGAGTTTTTCTTAAGCACTTTTTCCACTTTCTGAGATGGACTTTGTAAGGTATTTTGTATCTCTTTTATAAAAAACTCAAAATGGATCAAATATAACAGACTACAAATAGTTAAATTATCCAAAATTTAACTAAAGCCGCTTGTATATTCCGAGTTTTTAATTCTTTGGGCACTATGTGCTAGTCATCTTATCGGGTCTTGCAAGAAATCACCATTCTCTTTTGTCATTTTGTATATTATGTCTTTTTTAAATGTTTTATATTGTCATGGTTTTAAGTAATATATACAATTAACTTTGCATTGACTTGTTTGTCACGGTACGCTGAAGGCAGATGCAGCATTGCTGGAGGAGCTGGACTGTGGGGTTTCTCGTGGAGTGGCTGGAGAAGGCAAAACCATCCAAGTGATGCCTCAAATTGGCAAGGGATCTTTTCAGCGCTGCTCATCATGCCTCTCTTTGATGGAGAGCAGCACTGTGGGTTTCTCGTGGTGAGATGGTGATTTCGGAAACCGGCAAATGATGATTGGCACAGGTTCCTCTCCATGCTGGTCATCTCGTTTCCCTTCTGTTTTTTGAGTGTCTGAGTTTTCCTTACACTGGGGGAGATCCAGTCATGTCCACAGGGTCACCCTGGGGTGCCGGGGAGATAAGTTCAGCTCCTGTCCTCATCAAGGCAGAGGTCAACAGATAGCAGGGCAATTCACAAAACAGAGAAGCACTTCTTCAGAACAGTCAGTCCCAGCAGAGTGGCAATCCTTTCAATGCAGCAGTCTTTGCTCCAGCAAATGTCTTCCCATGTCCAGTAGTCTACTTTCAGCAGGGCTGCAGGCCTTCTGACAGGGGGTCAGCTCCAAAAATGCTTCACCAAACAAGGGGTCATAGCTCCTGTACTTATACTCCAAAATGTCTTTGATGTAGAGGGTGACTTCAAAAGACTCCCTTTCAACCCACCCTGGCTCCACACATTAGGGGGGGGGGGTAAATCAGCCCTATATGTGAGGGCAGGACAAAGCCTCTACAATTGAAAAGTGTGAAAGCCTTCTCCCAGTATGCCGTTAAATGCAGATGCAACCCTGTCATTCCCAACCCTTCCTGTGTGATGGCTGTCTGGAAAGTATGCACAAACAGTAGCTGTCACCCAGCCCCAGACGTTGATTGGAGTCAGGCTGCAAAGCATAAAGAGTCATTTAACACAAAGTAGTGCCCACTTTCTAAAAGTGTCTACACAGGATTTCTTTTAAATACAATCCAGCTTGATTTTTAACACACAAATTATAAAGGCCCACATTGGTGACCTTAAATATATGAATTATTCACATCAATTAC
Source organism: Triturus cristatus (assembly GCF_964204655.1). NCBI lineage: Eukaryota > Metazoa > Chordata > Amphibia > Caudata > Salamandridae > Triturus > Triturus cristatus. Next base: position 890,072,739 of record NC_140587.1, on the reverse strand, counting down.
AAAAAATCACAACAGAATAAATCAGAAAGAACAAACCGACAGGTGTATATTTTTTCTATACAAATTTATAAAATAATATAATGGAAAGGTTCAAAGTACTGTTCAGATAATCAAAAATTACCAAGATCAATAATCTTGTCTCATGATCACTTTTGTGAAAGCCCATTTCTTGTATTGCCTAACACATGGAAATCATCAATAAGATACAATGATTGACTCCTGTATAACAATATGGATAAAAATGGGTTACAAATGTCGACATTTTGGTCTTATCCTGTGTAGCATCTAGAGGACCATCTTCAGGACTAAAGGTTCATATGTAGACTGGAGACCCTTGAATCAAAACGGGTATGGACATGTAAATGGATCATCCACATGGAAAGCTCAGCGTAATCTGGAGTAGATAAATGAATTATCTTCCAGTATTGTAACCAATGAAGTATTGCTTTTGGCAGTCTTAGAGGAGTTATCTCTGTAGAATTACCACTGAGTCGACACCCACGTTGCCGATTTCTCTTAACCTGTTAATAGTCAGCGTTCCCAATCAAACAGACCAGCTGATTCCGATACACAAGATAAGACCAAAACAGTCGACATTTGTATCGAATTTTCATCCATACTGTAATACAGGAGTCAATCATTGTATCTTAATGATGATTTCCTTGTGTTAAGTAATACAAGAAAAGGGCTTTAACAAAGGTAATCATGAGACAAGATTATTGTAAATATTATCGATCTCAGTCATTTTTGTTTATGTGAACTGTACTTTGTACCCTTTCTTTATATAATTTTTTCACATAAATTTGCATAGAAAAAGTATACACCATTTCTTACTGATTTATTCTGTTGTGATTTTTATAATTCATATATTTGTGTCCACCAACGCCTGCAGCACTGTTTCCTACAAGATGGAGCGAGCCATGTCGGAGCCCAGGACCTTTCCCGCACCGCTGGGGTCTCAGGTCCCATGAGTCCCTGCTTCATAGAACACGCTCAAAAAGCGCCAGCAGTCCCGTGGCACGGGACGTGCATGGGGACGCACTTGAGCTGCGCCTGGGCAAAGCCTGTGCCAAGGGTGGGCACATCTATGCCCGTCGGAAACCAAAGGAGGCTGGGCTGGGCCCCTCCTCTCTCAAGAGGTGCAAAAATACAGGTTAGTGCTAGTTGCTGTTATACTGTGAGGTCTCTTGTGGGAGCTGAAGATGGACAAGAGGAGAACAGCTAATAACCATATGGGGGTGATTAATACGTTGGATGTATTTTTATCTAGAGCGGAAAATGTATTGTCCCAGGAGATTTAACTCACCCAATGCAGACTCTCTTTGGGGGGAGAGAGAAAGAGCGCTGATCACACTCTAGCTCTGTCTGGTCCTCCTGCAGAATTACATGTGGAATTACATGCTGAGACTGAGAGATTGCCCCCCTGTTCCCACAAGTTGCCCACTTGTGACCATAATTGAGTCAGCTCCCTCGCCCTCACCTACTTCAAGTAATCAGCCTGCGTCCTGAAGGAAAAGAGGCAGGAGAAACCCGAGGCAAAAACCTACAAAGGTCACAAGGGACCAAGCTAAAGTTAGTGAACAGTCACAGCTTTTGAAGGAAATTTGTCCTGATATGTGTTTGCATCCATTGGAAGACCACGTTGTGTGGCAAAAATTACAGAAGATGCTGCTTAGTCTATTACAGCATGTACTGCTTAAATTGGATAAAATGGAAGAGCACCTTTCTGTATGGGGGAAAAATTGGCACTCTAAGGACAACCCAGGAGGCGCCTTGACAAGGGGAAGAGCTCAGCGAAATCACGAGAATACTGAACAAAGACCCCCAGACTCTCATCCTAATCAAGGAATTATGTGTACGGATCTGTACAGTGACTCTCATCAACATCAGCTTAGGAGGGGACAAAATTTTGAATATCCACCTGAGTCACAGTCAAGTCAAGTCAAGAAGTACTTTATTCGGTTCATTTTACAAAAACCATAAAAGTATACAGACAACAAGAACAGGTCCCCTAAAACTACAATAATTTTTCTTTTTTTAAAAAAGAATATAAATACAAACATTATAAAAACCATTCTAAAAAATGTATCTGACCAGATCAGCAAAACGACCCAGAAAACCCACTACGTTACTCTCTTCCAATTTATCTTGTTGCTCAATCTCATAGCTATGGTCAGAAAATTCGCAATATTAAAAATTTCCCAAATATTTGACAACAATTGCAGGTACAGAAGGGCCGGTTTAACCTGTCTAAAGCCTTTATCCTTGATTAGGGGTAATATAAACTTTTTCCTTATTGGGATAAAGTGTGTGCAAAAGAACAAAAAGTGTGTGGTGTCCATGATGGAGAATCCGTCACAAGGACAAATCTCTAAATCTTTCGCGTTTGTCCACCCTGGACGACCTGTGATAAGAAGATGCATTTTGTTTAATCTAAATCTGGCCAACAAAAATCTATGATTAGAATTGTTGACCACTCTCAAATACAATTCCATCTCCCTAGAATTTATTAGCAACTGATGCGCTCTTACAGTGGGTTTGAACAATTCTTTTCCTTCTCTTTCTAGTCCCGTAATGAGCCTATATGTATGTTTTACCCATTTCACATCCCCCTTAACTATTTTAGATGGCTGGCTATACAATTCAGGACGACCTAAATATTCCGCCATCTTTTTAATGTAGTTCAGCCACGGGATGGAGTTACATCGCTCAAGTGCTAAGCAGTCCCTTAAAACCTTGTGATTTAATTCTAGGTCTGCATTCAACCACACTGTAATCCATTTTAATAGTGGTGCAACTGCAATTCGATCCACCAGGTATTCCAGCCCACATTCTTGGTGGGCGATAAACCCCGGGGTGGATTGGGGTACTTATAAAATACTTTTTAGGAACTTGTCCTCCACTCCCTGCAACAATTTTGCATCTTTAAAACCCCATAAGTCTGCTCCATACAGGGCCAAAGAGACACATTTAGCGTCATACACCTTTAAAACTGCCTGCAGTGGTTTCACGCCTAATTTCTTCGCAAATCCTAATACTGACAGGATAGCCTTAGAGAAGACATTACGCTTGGCTGCCATTTGAGGCAGCCATGAGGAGCTATCATCAAAAATAACCACTAAATATGGAAATCTACCATTGACAATATATGGTAGGGTCAATCTTGTGAAGATGGTTATCTTGCCCAAGTTGACATACTTCTTTAATACTATTCCTCTGTCCTTCCCTAGGAAAGGTATTGATAGAATTCAAGGCAAAATTGGTAGTTTTATTTGGGCCAATAAGGGTGCTAGACAATCCTGGAAAAAGCTAAGACGAAGGCTTCTTAGAGGGGGGCTGACTCTCCCCGACATTAGGTGGTATTCTGTAGCCTTTCAGTTCAAAAATATTAGGATGCTACTTGTTAAGCCGGGGGAATCATCTTGGGGGAGATTATTGGGTGAAATGGTTAGGACAGAGGGTGGGTGTGGTGAGGAGAGTTTCTTGTATAAATTTGGGGCGCCAAGGTTTTTTAAGAGAGTACGACTGAAGGTACTAAGGGCTGCCTTGGAGGTATGGGTTAAGGTGAGATGTAGATGGGGGATTGGGTATTATTCCGATTTTTCCCCTATTTGGGATTCTCCAGGAACCCTGATCTGCTTGAAGGATAGCCTTGCAGTTCCTATCAGAAGGGCAGGTATTACAATCTGGTCCGATCTGATTTCAGAAGAAGGGATCTATCCTTGGGAGGTATTAAGGTCTCGGGTTGGAAGTAATTTCGCCCGGTTTAAATATATGCAATTAAGTTCTTGGTTCAATGCGGAAAAAGGGGATATAAGTGGTGACTGGGAAACAGAACATCTTTTGCAGAATCCTAACCGTAAAAAAAAAGAAATCTCTTTATGGTATGGAAAACTTATGGATTCTGATGATAAAGAACTGCCTCCGCAACATGCAGTTTGGAACCAGTCCCCCCTCGAGGAGATAGCGGTAGACCTTTTTGAACCTTCAATGAAACTTTTGTACAAATATGTTAAACCGGCTAGTTTAAAAAAAAAACACTTTTTTGTGGTAAATAGACTTTATTATACTCCTGCTAAAATCGCCAGGTTTGCTCCCTTATCATCCCCCAAGTGCCCAAGATGCAATGTCCCGAGTGCCAATGACATACATATCTTCTTTGAGTGCCCTGTTTTGAGTAGATATTGGAAAGAAGTGGGGGACGCCCTCTGTGATATTTTTAATGCTAGTATCAGGATAAATATCTCTCTGATAATTTTTGGAGACGTTGGAATATCCGAGAATGATTTATCACAGTCACAGCGGGGTCTCCTGCTAAACCTAGTGTTATTAGCTAGACGTGAGATATGTATGAAGTGGAAAGATCAGGGTCCTACTAGGGGGGAGGACTGGTATAAGGCGGCATTTGCTATGGCCCGATTAGATCAGGGAAAGGACAGGGAAAGTGAGTTGAACATATGGCAACCTCTATGGTCCTGGGGCCTGAAATTGAGATTGATATAAACCGTGTTGGCTGCCCCCGCTTCCCCTCCTTGCAATTCCCTCTTTGTCCTATGATTACACCAAGCCTACATCAATGGGGCCGGTCTGGCTAGACCTAAGCGCAAACAGTGGCCGCAGGGCGTATAGATTTAGATGACGGCCTTCTCTGTTAATGCTTATTGGTGAGATGAGGATAAAAAAAAAAAAAGAAATCTAGAGACTTTAGACAGGACATTTCCATTACAATACAAATTCTTCATTTGTTTGCCCTTTGGTCCCACTGTCATTACATGGGATTTGGAATAGTTAACACTTAAATCTAAAACTTTCATAAAATCATAAAATGAGTTTAAAAGCAGCTGTAAACCTACCATGGTACGTGCCAAAAGGGCGGCATCATCTGCATAAAGTAATGCTGGTATGGTAAACTTGCCCGCCCTCGGTATGTCCTTACATGCTTTCCCTAGGGCCACACCAAGGTCATTAACGTAAAGGGTAAAAAGAAGGGGGGCTAAAATACAGCCTTGCCTAACCCCACTCAAAATCCCGATCTTACCCGTACAGTTGCCCTTGCGATCATACCTAACTGTAGCGGTAAGGTCCCTGTGAAGATCTGCCAGGAAGTACACAATATTTTCATCAATGCCTAGTTTTAAAAGTATGTCCCACATCTTTGATCTATTTACTCGATCAAAGGCCGATGAGAGGTCCATAAATGCTATGTGTAATGAACCCTTTTTAGCAATTGTGTACTTCCCAATTAAAAGTTGGAGATTGAGGCATTGGTCTATCGTACCGCGACCCTTCCTGAAGCCAAATTGAAGAACCGAAAGGGTATTAGTCTCTTCCAATTTATCGCAAAGTTTACTCAGGACCACCCGTCCTAGGACATTTACTGCAGAATCAATGAGCGAGATCGGGCGATAGTTACTAGGATCCCCTCTATTACCTTTTTTGAATATCGGCACAATAACTGATTCTGACCAAGAGGTTGGAATACCAGATTTACAGACTCTGTTAAAAACATTAGCTAAAACTACGGACCATAGCTTGACATCTGATTTGAAGAGGTCAGCGGGAACGCCATCTGGACCCGGGGCCTTATTGCTGGTCATTTTCCCTATGGCGTCTGCCACCTCTTCCACCGTGACCGAAAGAATGTACGGATACGAAGTGACGGCGGGTGAGCCCTCCTCACCCAAATTTGTCACTTCATAGACTGATTTAAAATGCAAGAGCCATGACTGTTCCTGTATGTTGCAATCTAACACATGATTGCCAACATCATTAAAAAAGGGTTTATTAACAACGGACCAGAATTTATTACTATTCTTCAAGACATCAATGGAGGTCAGATCGTCCCAGGCTGTTTCCCTAATCTCGCGCTTTGTAATCTCTATGGCCCTTTTATATGATTTTCTTAGGGATGCCACGAGTATCCTATCTACTGGGTTACCCCTCAGGGCCATTCGTAGTTTTTGATTAGCATGCGTACATTTATGGTCAAACCAACCGACCCCCTCCGGGTCTTTTGCTTGGCCTGGACAATTAAGATCAGCCCCTATTTGAGTGCAGACTGTTTGGTACGCATCTAAAACCTCCTGATCCCCTGCTTCCAAATCCCTGCATGTATCCAACTCCCTACCTACATTAGCCCTGAGATTAATTAAAAATTCCTCAGGGACAACCTTAGCCCATCTTAATCTTCTGCCCTGATCCGTTGGGACAATGTCTTTCTTACCAACCCTATTCTGACCTTTCTCAGGGACACTAATAAAATCTACAACTCTAAGAGTTACTGGGTTGTGATCACTAAAATGGGACCACTCCGCACTGTAGCTCTTAATATAATTCCCTAATATAAGACTGATAAAGATGTAATCTATATTTGAGCCCCTTCCTCTTCCTTTGAAGGTAGGTATATTCTCATCTTCCCTTTGTGGGAGCATCAAACCATGGTCAGCCAATTTTTTTTCGAGAAATACCCCCTGTGCTGAATGTTCAAAATGAACTTCCCCTTGCTCTATAGGTCCCAACTGGTCCAAAGAAGAGCAATTTTCTGGGCACCCATGAATGTTAAAATCGCCCAGGAGAATAATTGAACAATGATGCTGATTTACCTCCCAATATTTGTCCAGGAAACAATTGAGAGAGGCCAGCTGGTCAGTCAGGCCTGATCTATCATAAGAATTATAAAAATTCACAATTAAAATATTACATGCCCCGTCACAAGCAATTTGTACTGCTAAGCAATAAGGGAGACCAGTTTCTACCTGTGTGTGTGTCCCTGGAATAGTAGCCACAATTAACGTCACTAACCCCCCCTTTGCCCTCCCCATAACCGATGCTATTGCCGGCAGAAAGTAGGTAGAATAGCCATCTATACTTAAATTATTTTCTAAGTCCCAGGTTTCTTGTAACCCAATGATATCCGCTGTCCCCATGAACTCTCTCCAAATGGGATCGTCCAATTTGTTCCGCAAACCCGCAATGTTCCAGGTTACGAATTTCATAGCGGTAGTAGTCAAGGGATGAACTAACCCGTCTGAGGCTGCCAACGTCCCCACTGGGGTATTTACGTCATCATTATACATCATAACATTTGGGGCCTGGGTCTCACCATCCTCCAGGGAACCGGATGTAACTCGACTCCCTAAGCCGTGCCAGAGTCAATCTATACAGCCTAAATTGGACAGAGCATCATACTGATTGCAAACCGGGACGTTAAAAAGATTGTCTAATCCCAAGGTATAACGAGAGTTATATTGGGGATAACCTTTGTGCAATAGGGGGGTGGGCAGTGTCCTAGTAAGGTGCCTCCTTTGAGCGCAATTTCTCCCAGGAAATTGCATAGGAAAATTCTCCATGCCAGCCATTTGGGGGGGCCATGAGTAAAAATGACTCAGGTCAAAGGTCATGATTCCACCCCCATTATTGTAATTCGGGAAACCGCTAATGAACTGAATCACACATGGATTTCTAAAGTTCACTATAATGCTGTCTCCCTCAATGACCTTTGCCTTTTGGCCTACCCAGCAGACCCGTCTCACATTTATTATTTCCCCATATAAATCTCGACTTAATGGCCGGTTTTTCCCTAACCAAAACATTACCTTGTTTTTTAGTTCATGGTAAGACTCTGCCCTGTTGTTCACCCACTCTGGAACCCCCGCCAAAACAATCACAAATGGATAAGACTCCTCAGTGAGGTCAATCCCCTTATAGTTGCTCAGACCATTTGTTGCCGTAGGCACCATTTTAACTTGAGTGTTATCAATTGTCTGTGTGCCTTTCGGGGTTATCTGCCAATGATTTACACCTATATTGCCTGTCTGTGTGTCACTTGCTACCTGAGGAGGCCTACCTTCGGTTTCCCCCCCCCCCCCAGAATTAAAGTGTGTACTGCTCCCTTTAGCCAATTTTCCCTTAAAACAGGGCTTCTGGCTGGTTTTTGGAGGAATGACTGGAGGAGACACACTATTTTGTGGCTGTTGTACTTCCCCCACGTTTTTGGGCATAATTAAGTTTGCGGGGGTAATACTTTGAAGGGCATCTAACTGCGAACCTATCCTTCTAAGTCGTTCGACTATTGGGGAGATTAGTGCTTTTAACAAACATTCAAACTTTTCTAATAAATAAACAGTATCTCCAGTTCTACTAGGGGCAACATCCATTTTGTCAGGGAAAGAATTAACTTGGGAGGGCACATGAGTCACCTCCTGATAGGAGGTATTTTTATTACCTCTCTGAGTGCCCCCCTTATGGCCGGATGGTGTAACTTTGGTCCTTTTGCGGCTCCCCCCCTTCAGTGCTATATCAACGCGTTTGCGCTTCAGGGCCGGCAGTGGCGTACTTTCTAGGGATTTGTGTGATGCTCGATGTTCTAGTACTGGATCAATACTTTTCCTAGCATCATTAACAACACTCGGATAAGCCATAAAAGAAACCAGGCTAGCATCCACCCCACTTATGTCAGAAATAACAGACTGCTCCATGTTGATGTAATTTGAGGGAGCACTCTGAGTCTAAACAGACGTTGGTGACACAGCAAGGGCAATATTCCCAAGAGACGATCTTTTTTGAAGAGTGGGATCAAGAGATAGACGCCGCACCGTTTGGTCGATCTCCTTTTCCAGAGCCGAGGCCGCCATTGTAATAAAAGCGTCTATGGGACCTATAATCCCCCCTGTCCCTCCCTTACTACTCCGTTTCTGGCCTTTCAGTGATTTTGATGCCATACTTCCTCCCGCACAGGCGTTATGCTTATCAAATACAGAACAGCCACTCTGCAATTGGGAATAATGATACAGTACTTTACATGGGTCTCTTCTTCCCTACACCCACGCTATGTCCGTGTCCGGCAATCATAGGGAGTGGCCCAGTCCAGTCTCCTTCAGTCTCAGACTGTCCGCCCTTTGTCCGGGCTTCGTCCCGCACGCGTCCCGCTATGCGCGGGTCCGATGGTGATTTTATACACCTGGTCCCGGTGTGCTGGGCGTGGCAGAGGTCCCCACTGCCTTGTGGGTGCTGTAGTCCTTTCCTGGAGTGTCGCCCCGGTGCAAGGATGAACGAGCGTTTCCCGTGAAGCGGGAAACACGAGAAGTTGCCTCAGGTCTATTAAAGGGCTTTTTCCAAGCTGCCCCGATCCGTGACACAGCCAAACGCAGCCAAACAAATTTCAAAGACTCTCCCGCTTTCCACCGGTCCGATGGTGATTTTATACACCTAGTCCGGGTGTGCTGGGCGTGGCAGAGGTCCCCACTGCCTTGTGGGTGCTGTAGTCCTTTCCTGGAGTGTCGCCCCGGTGCAAGGATGAACGAGCGTTTCCCGCGAAGCGGGAAACACGAGAAGTTGCCTCAGGTCTATTAAAGGGCTTTTTCCAAGCTGCCCCGATCCGTCACACAGCCAAACACAGCCAAACAAATTTCAAAGACTCAGCAGTATGAGAGGTGCTATAACACAGCGGGCGAAGGGACAGACCCCATGGACGGCCATCCAATGTTGGATCCAGCAGGCCCAACACTATTCGCAGGAAAGCATACTGCCCAGAGTTGCCGGACTTTGGATCTTCCTCCTGCAAATATTCCAGTTTTAAGAGAGGGGCATAGAGAATCAACAATACAGTTGTTGGACAAATCTCTCCATTGGCTAAACAGTAACAGTAACTGTGGGTATTCTGATAGAAGTTCAATCAATCACTAGGTTCTTTATTCGGTTTAAACATTTAAACCATAAAAGTACATGATAAAATATGCAAGATAAAAACAACATAATATACGTTTAAAATCAGGGGCACCGTTGACATAAGAAGGTTAGTATAGTAAAAGTTCATATCGAGCATAGGAAAGCAAATTTAAAGTACAGATATATAATCAAAAACAAGCTACCATTCTAGTGCAGACATTGATTTACTTGATAGCACTGTGACTTTCAGAAGCAAGCTGACACAATTAATAATGACCTCACTATCCAATCTGAGTAATACATTATTTCCTTTGCTGAAAATACTAATGTGTAGGTTCTTGATCAAAGGAAACAAGATGGTTTTGGAGTATATAGAGTAAAAACCAGAGAAAAATAAAAAGTGCTGCATTGATTGACCTGATTTCCCATCACAGGGACGGGTGTCTAACTTAGCTTGAAAGCCTAATGGAAAGTTCAATTAATATTTTATAGTACCTTCCCTGAAATGGAAAAGTAAACAATGCTCCCAGTGATTCGTATGGCCAATCAAGTAACTTTGGGGTGAACCAGTCCGACCCTGATTTCTACTTAGATAGCCCGATTCTCTCAGTTTTGCTGACTCCCTCTTAATTCTCTCCGTCTGCACATGTTGGTACCAACATACCTGCAACTGTTTCTTGGTGATAGAACATGGGCCCAATGGGCTGTTTGAGACCAATCATGGGCAGACACGATTCGATGTAATTTAGCCAGGGGATTTTCCTGCCTTTCTACAGAATCTGCTTTCCTCTAATTGCACTAGGTGGCACCTCTCGGTTCCCCAGCCCTCAGCCCCATAGGTTGTGGACGGTAGACACTGTGATCTATAGATCTGCAGTGAGGGAATTAAAACATTCCCTTTCTTAGGACGTGGCAGGCTGAGTAATTAACCTACAATTCTAGACAATTTTTTTCCACTGTTTACTATATGTGTTTTCCAAGAGCCACGGTCATTAAAAGTCATGCCTAGATAGGTAAAAGTGCTTGTGCTGAATAACCTATGTTCGCCTAACTTCAGGGATGGTATATTGTATTTCTTAGGGCCACAGGACATAATAAAAGATTTCTAAAAATGTGTTTGTAAGTCTAATGATGCCATAAATTTAACAAAGCCATTCACTAAAAGAAAAAGGGCCTTCGGTGTGCGGGCCATCAACACAGTGCTGTCCGCATAAAACAAGGCAGGTAGCGGCAAACTTCGAATCAAAGGAACATCAGCAGTAAAAGTAGTTCAAAAAGAGTGAAGATCGTTAATATATAAAATGAATGAACGCCGGGCTATAACACAACCTTGTCTCACACCTCTCATAATATTAACATTGTTTGTGGCCTCACCACTGATGTTGATCCTTTCTCTAGCTTTCATTCCTCTATGCAGGTAAGCTAAAAAGTGTACTAACGGTTCTTCTAGACCAAGAGAGATTAAAAAAGACAAATAACTTGGACCGGTTAACACTATCAAACGCTGTTGATAGGTCTATAAAAGCTAGGTACATGTGGGAACTTCTTGCTAGTGTGTACTTTCCTATGATTAATTTAAGGTTTACTTCAAGTATAATGGGGCTGCCCAGTAACCCTCAGAACCTGGGTATCGTAAAACTATAGCAAAGTAGTTTCTGTTGGGAGTAGAATAATTAGTTTAAATATATCATAGACATTTGTGCAAGAACGTAGACCACACCTAGATTGATGTAATCTAGAGAAATTGTATTATCAACTAAATTCATTTTTCTTTTTACAATTTGCTCTGGTTGTAAAGTAGTCAGGCTGTCACAGAAAACAAAACGTTACATGAAAAACGACACAACATAAACTAATCTGTGATAAGGTGATCTAGTAGTGACAAAGTGCTTTAGGTAAATAAGATATATACAGTGCTGTACAGGATGTATCAAAAATGTTTATTCAGTAGAGATCATTCCCTATACACTTGAATCTCCAATCCATACACAGTTCTTCTTTTCACGTGCGGTGGAGAGAGTAGGGAATGGATTGGTTTTGCACGTCGACATTTCAACCCAAGTAGTGCGTTGTTCAAGATGAGCCACAGCAGGTCTTTTTCAGGACAAGGGGGGACAGCCTGGGGGACTTCAATTGATCGATCCACCAGTGGTTGGATTCTTGCCAGAGATGAGGAATTGCATTGATGTAGAACCACCAGGGGTTGGATTGTGGGGGCACCAGTCTGATTCTGAGAGCAGTGATGGTGATGTGTCAGATCAACTGCGGCGTGAGTCAGAAGGCTCTGGCTGGCCGGCGAGGAAGTGAACAGCCAGGCTGGAAATGAATTAAGTTGCTAATACAATTTCTCTTGATTACATCAGTCTAGGTGTGTTCTACTGTCTTGTATGTACACATGTCTATGATATATTTAAAGTAATTATTCTATTCCCGACAGAACCTACTTCACTATAATTTAAGTTTTAGAAACTGCTCTAAAGTACCCACTTTGGGTCTAAAGCCATACTGGCTGGGATGAAATATTGCTTTTTCTTCTGCCCAGTCGTTTATGCGTTTGTATAGGACTCTGGCCAATATTTTTAGAGTACTATCTAAGAAAGAGATGGGTCTATAGCGACTAAGCTGAGAGCGTTCCCCTTTTAAAAAAAATAGGCACTATGATCGAAGTTAACAATGATTCTCGAATGGGAGCAGTAGCTCTATTGGCACTCCATCAGGACTGGGTACCTTACCCCCAACACTCTGTTGTAATGCCTCCTCTACCTCTTCCTGGGTCAGTTGAATTAAACAAAATCAGGATCCAGCAGGTTGTCTATAGTTAGGTTGGCCTGGCTGTACATTTTAGAATGATTCTCCCAGTCCTGACTAGAGATATAACAACCAATCTTTAGATCTGTGCCATAGGGTTGTTTAATATTTTCAACTAAAGCCCAGAAGAGATTGCTATTCTCTCCATTTGTAGCTAGAATAAGTGATTCCCATTGTTTATTCACCAATTCAGCTTTTCTTATTCATAGTGTCCGCTTGTATTGTTTGCGAGCTTCAGCTACAGCTGTAGGGTTCTTTAGTGTGGTCTTAAGGGTACGTTGCAAATGGTTATTGGCACGCGAGCAATCCTGATTGAACCACCGCAGTCTACTAGTGTGTTCGAGATTTGGGACCATGAGCTCTCTTTTTATTGCGTCACAGGGATGTACAAAAGAAACTACTGAAGCATTGGCAGTGTCAGTCTCAGTAAGGCATGCCTGTACTAGGGGATAATTTCCCGCTATTACCTTCTGGAATAGGCGTTCAGGTGCTACAGATCTCCATTTCAATCGTAGGTCATCTGTAGAGGGATCACGATGTTGCGCCTCAATCTCCTTATAGTACTAGCTGGGATGCAATATTACTTATTCTTCTGCCCAGTCATTTATGCATTTGTATAGGACTCTGGCCAATATTTTTAGAGTACTATCTAATAAAGAGATGGGTCTACAGCGACTAAGCTGAGAGCGTTCCCCTTTTAAAAAAAATAGGCACTATGATCGAAGTCAACAATGATTCAATCAATCAATCAATCAATCAATCAATCATGTAACTTGTAAAGCGCACTACATACCCTGGCGGGTTTCAAGGCGCTGTGGGGGGAGGGGGGAGCTGTTAGTAGTCGAAGAGCCAGGTCTTGAGTTGTCTCCTGAAGGTCAGCAGGTCTTCGGTTTGACGTAGGTGGAGGGGGAGGGTGTTCCAGGTCTTGGCGGCGCGATGGGAGAAGGATCTGCCTCCGGAAGTAGTTCTCCGGATGCGTGGGACCGTGGCCAGGGCGTGGTCAGCAGAGCGGAGTTTTCTGTTGGGTACGTAGAAGAAGAGTCGGCTGTTGAGATAGGCTGGGCCAGTTTTGTGGAGTGCATTGTGTGCGTGGATCAGGAGCTTGAAGGAGATTCTTTTGTCGACGGGGAGCCAGTGCAGGTTCTTCAGGTGGGGGTGATGTGGTCGCGGCGTGGGACGTGGAGGATCAGGCGTGCAGAGGCATTCTGGATTCTCTGTAGTCTGCTGATAAGCTTGGACGAGGTTCCGGCGTAGAGGGCGTTTCCATAGTCGAGCCTGCTGCTGACCAGGGCCTGGGTGACTGTTTTCCTCGTGTTTGTCGGGATCCATCTGAAGATCTTGCAGAGCATGCGGAGGGTGTTGAAACAGGTGGAGGAGACTGTGTTGACTTGTTTGGTCATGGAGAGTTTCGAGTCGAGGATGACTCCCAGGTTGCCTGCGTGGTCGGTGGGGGCCGGGGGGGACCCCAGTGATGTGGGCCACCAAGAGTCCCAAGCGGAGGGGTTGGACCCGAGAATGAGGATTTCCGTTTTGTCTGTGTTCGGTTTGAGGCAGCTGTCCTCAATCCAGTCGGCGACAGGCTTCATTCCCTGGTGGAGGTTGGATTTGGCGGTGAGGGAGAGGATCAGCTGAGTGTCATCGGCGTAGGAGATTATGTTGAGGTTGTGTTGTTGGGCGATGCGTGCTAGTGGTGCCATGTAGACGTTGAACAGCATCGGGCTGAGGGAGGATCCCTGTGGGACGCAGATGATCTTGAAGGCCTCGGAGCGGAACGGGGGGAGGCGGACTCTCTGAGTTCTGCCGGAGAGAAAGGAGGTGGTCCAGTCCAGGGCCTTGTTTCGGATCTCTGCGTCGTGGAGGCGCGTGCATAGTGTGCGGTGGCAGATGTTGTCGAAGGTGGCAGAGAGGTCTAGGAGGATGAGGGCCGCCATCTCGCCATTGTCTAGCAGGATCTTGATGTCATCTGTGGCGGCGATGAGGGCGGTCTCGGTGCTGTGGTTGCTGCGGAATCCTGATTGTGATGGGTCTAGGATGTTGTTGTCTTCGAGGTGTCGCGTGAGCTGGGGGTTTACTATCTTCTCGATGACCTTAGCTGGGAACGGGAGCAAGGAGATGGGCCGGAAGGTCTTGAGGTCGCTCAGGTCTGCTTTGGGTTTCTTCAGTAGGGCGTTGATCTCTGCGTGCTTCCAGTTCTCAGGGAAGGTGGCGGTTTCGAAGGAGAGGTTGATGATTTTGTGCAGGTGGGGTGCGATGGACTTGCTGGCTTTGTTGAAGATGTGGTGTGGGAGGGGGTCGGATGGGGAACCGGAGTGGATTGATCCCATGGTCTTGATTGTGTCCTCGATGCTCACGTTGGCCCAGGTTGTCAGGGTGTCGTGGGTGGTGGGGTGCGGTGGGTTTGGTGCGGTGTGGTCGGCAGGGGTTGTCCGGAGTCTGAAGCTGATGTGGATGTCGGTGATTTTCCGGTGAAAGAAGGTGGCAAGTGAGTCGCACAGGGCTTGTGATGGTGGGATGTCGTTGGCGTTAGAGCTGGGGTTGGAGAGTTACTTCACGATGGTGAAGAGCTCCTTGCTGTTGTGTGCATTGGTGTCAAGGCGGTCTGTGAAGGAGGTCCTTTTGGCGGTCCTGATGAGGTGGTGGTGGTTACGGATGACGTCTTTGTAGGCAGTGTGGCTGTCAGGCGTCTTGTTGCTGTTCCGTGTGTTTTCCAGTTTCTGGCAGGTGCGTTTGGAGTCGAGGAGTTCCGGGATGAACCAGCTGACTCTTCTGCTGGTGCCTCTGTTGGTGGGGTTTTTCAGCGGCGCGATGGTGTTGGCGCAGTCGTTCATCCACCGTTCGAGGGAGAGCGCACCATCATCCGGGTTGGTGGGGTTCGTCAGAGGGTTGAGTGCGAGGCTTGTCTGTAGTTGTTCTTCAGTGATTTTGTCCCAGCGGCGGCGGGGGGTCTGTAGGGTGCGGTGGTATTCGAGTGGTTTTCGGAAGGAGAAATGGATGCAGTGGTGGTCAGTCCAGGTGAGTTCGGAGGCGTGGCTGAAGGTGACGTGGGGGCTTGAGGATAAGATTGCATCAAGTGTGTGGCCGGCGATGTGGGTCGGCATTGTGACGAGCTGTTTGAGTCCGAGGTTGGCGAGATTGTCGATCAGGGTGGAGGAGTTGCTGTTGTTGTTGTTCTCCAGGTGATAGTTCAGGTCTCTGAGGAGGATGTAGTTGGTGGAGGTCAGTGCGTGCGAGCTGATGATGTCGGCGATGGAGTCACAGAATTGAGGCCGGGGTCCTGGTGGTCTGTAGACGAGGGTGCCTCTTAGGGTGGTCTTGGGGTCCATGTGGATCTGGAAGTGCATGTGCTCGGCGGTGCTGAGGGTGTCGTTGGTGTTTGTAGAGATCTTGATGGTGTTTTTGTGGACGATGGCCATACCTCCTCCGGCTCTGTTTACACAGTCTCTGCGGGTGATCTTGTACCCATCTGGCTATGGCGATGTCTGGCGCGGAGGTTTCGTTCATCCAAGTTTCGGTCAGGAAGGCGACGTCCGGAGATGTAGTGTCAAGTTCGACGGCGTGTTTGTGTGCGGAGCGGATGTTGATCAAGATGCATCTGAGTTGGTTGGTTTCCATTGTGGTGGGTGTCTTGGCGCTTTCGTGGCAGGAGAAGTTGCAGTTCCGGCAGGTGAAGGGGCCATGGGTGCGCCTCGGGGAGACCTTGCAGCAGGTGTGGGTCCTTCCTGGGTTGAGAGCAATGAGGGTCTTGGTGTCGTAGCGGAGGCGGTGGTCCTCGTGGCTGGCGCGGGGGCCAGGGGTTCTGGCGCTGGGCGCGGTCCAGGCATGGACAGACGCAGACGGCCGCGCAGTGGCAGCCATATATGGGGAGGTGGGGATGGAGGAGCAGCTGGGAGGCGGGAGGCGAGGGATGGGAGTGATGAATGGGCACGGAGGGGGCGAGGCCGCAGGGGAGGCAGCAGCGGGGACGGGGGACAGGAGACCGGCGAGGTGGTACAGAAGATAAACGGGGCAAAAAACAGGGTCACAGCCACAAAGTAAACACGTGGATGGCGAGGTGGTACAGAAGATAAACGGGGCACAAAACAGGGTCACAGGCAAAAAGTAAACACGTGGACGGCGAGGTGGTACAGAAATAAAAAAGGGGGCACAGAAGCGGAGCGGCGAGCGAGGGGCAGGGGGCAAGGACAGTCACAGGCACAAAATCAGGGTCACAGAGGCAAAAAGCAAAGGAACAGCACAAGGGAAATGGCACAGAGCAGAGCGGCGAGCGGGGGGCAGGGGGCACGGGCAGTTACAGGCACAAATCAGGGTCACAGAGGCAAAAGGCAAAGAGACGGCACAAGGGAAATAGAATGAACCTAAGGCCACCACTGGCCACCAGGGATGAGGCACAGGTGGAAGCCTGCGGGTGGTGGAGGGCCTCGAATTCTCTGGCTGCAGCTGCGACAGCGGGGGTGCAGGTGGAGCTGTAGCGGGGGGGCGACCTACCAGAAGGTCAAGGGTCGCTCTCGTGAATGGGAGCAGTAGCTCTATTGGCACTCCATCAGGACTGGGTGCCTTACCCCCAACACTCTGTTGTAATGCCTCCTCTACCTCTTCCAGGGTCAGTTGAATTAAACAAAATCAGGATCCGGCAGGTTGTCTATAGTTAGGTTAGCCTGGCTATAAATATTAGAATGATTCTCCCAGTCCTGACTAGAGATATAACAACTAATCTTTAGATCGGTGCCATAGGGTTGTTTCATCTTTTCAAATAAAGCCCAAAAGAGATTTCTACTCTTTCTGTTTGCAGCTAGAATAAGTGATTCCCATTGTTGAGTCACCAATTCAGCTTTTCTTATTCATAGTGCCCGCTTGTATTGTTTACGAGCTTCAGCTACAGCTGTAGGGTACTTTGGTGTGCTCTTAAGGGTGCGTAGCAAATGGTTATTGGCACGCGAGCAAACCTGATTGAACCACTGCGGTCTACTAGTGTGTTCGAGATTTGGGACCACAAGCTCTTTTTTTATTGCGTCACAGAGATGTACAAAAGAAACTACTGCAGCATTGGCAGTGGCAGTCTCAGTAAGGCATGCCTGTACTAGGGGGGAATTTCCCGCTATTACTTTCTGGAATAGGCGTTCCGGTGCTACAGATCTCCATTTCAATCTAAGGCCATCTGTAGAGGGTTCACGATGTTGCGCCTCAATCTCCTTATTGTACTTTGGCCTAGGAGTTAGCATTAAGGATGCTGCAATAGGGTTATGATCGCTGAAGCTAGAGGGAATGACGTTGCCATATGATAGAGATTCTATAAAAAAAGAGGATATGAAAATATAATCAATGGAGCTGTGACCTCGTCCTGTAAAAGTAGGGGGATATCTATGTGAAAAGGTGGCCTGGTATATGCTGTCCACTAATTAAAGTGGGCCCCCTGTTCCAGTCCACGCGACCCTTATGATGTATGAGGTCAAAGATAACCTTTAGAAAGCCATCCTATTGGTAGCTGTGGAGAGCAGCCTTCAGGCTTAATCTTGAAGGAGTGTAAAGCAGCTTGTTTTACCAAAATATCACCTCCTGAAAGACTAAAAGAAAGGAGAACCACACAGTAGTTATATACAAATATGTATTCAGTAATGCAACACTCTCTAATAGTCTCTACACGAGATTAGAACACAAAGCACACAATACTGAATTAATAGAACATTCGTAAGTAGCAGAATACACAGCGGGCTCCAAGGGGAGATCGAACCATATACTAAGAAAATGGTATACCAATCACGACTTGACTAGACACAGTGCCTTGAGCACGTAGAATCACTGGGACCCCAAGGAACCACCCAAGGTAGTGACACAGGGAGACCACGGTTGACGGGTGCAGTGTGGAAACACAACTGCGTGCTTCAGACAGCTCTATTGGAAAGTCACGGTTGCAAAGTGTTAGACCCGGGATCCCCGGTTGGCAGCGATAGGTACCTTAGGCCAAGTAGGGACCAACATTCCAACATCCGGGAAAGGAAGGTCACTTTCTTAGATAGCCCCGCTCACCCCCTGGGTAGCTTGGCACGAGCAGCCAGGTTTACCTTCAAGGCAAATGTGTAAAATATTTGCAACCACGCCCACAATAACCCAATGATGACACCACAAATAAACTCCACATGAGTTTTATAAAAATAAGTATAAATCTTATATAAAAGGATATACGATGAGACCACACGATATAAATCCAACATATGAGATTGTGTAATATTTCTCCTGGCCGGTTGTTAGGCCAGTCAGCCCTTATAAGTTCTGGCGGTATTAATAAGCACTTCTAAACATTCTCCTGTAATCCTAATATCATGTTATACAGTTCGTAATGCTAGAATCAGGCACATTTGCAATGTAAAAATACTGTAAGGCGTAACGCAGCAATCAGACACTGCAATGTAAAAAGAATGCAATGTGTAACGCAACAATCAGGCACTTGACAAGGTAAAATAATGCAATGCGTAATACAACCACCAGGTATGTCGTTATACAGAAATAAGGCAATGCGTAATACACTAATCAGGTAATTCGTTATGCAGGAATAATGCAATGCGCAATACGCTAATCAGGTAGTTCGCTATGCAGAAACAAGGCAATGCGTCATACGGCAATCAGGTAGTTTGTTATGCAGATAAAATGCCATGCGTCATACCTTAATCAGTTAGTTTGTTATGCAGGAATAATGCAATGCGTAATACTCTGATCAGGTGCTCCGTTATTCAGAAATGATGCAATGTGTAATACGACAGTCAGGTACTCCGTTATGCAGAAATGGAATAATGCGTAATACACTCAGGCACCGATCACTGTGCCTTAGGCGGTCTCTCTGCCTCGCCTTCTGACTTGCAGTTAGCCTCTCAGCTGTTGCCCCCAACACGGGTACAAGGTATTCAAAAATGCAGCTCCGCACTCCGGCCCCTGTACTGCCACTCCCTTGGCAATACGGGCCGCGAAACGAGGTGAAGCAGAGGCTCGCGCTGCCGACACAAGAGAGAGGCCGAAAGCGTCACCCTCTGACCCGCCCCAGGGGTCAACACACGTTGCCTCGGGGGCTCAAACTCACTCTCCTCGCCTCGTCCAGCGGATTGGTCTCCCATGCAACTCTGTGAATTGGCAACGGTGCGCTCGGGCCGGCAACTCAGCTCCTCCGGGACTGCCTGATCGCTACAGTTACAAAGATCTCAGGCTGCCAGAGAGCACACGTACACAGCATCACTGAGTCTTCCTTAAGCTTCGGGTGAACAATCACTGGGCACTCCACACAGGTCTCAGGTTGCACGAAGATCATGCGCACAGCGTCGCTGAGACTCACTTTAATTCCGGTGTGCACGATAACACGGCAAATCCTCACTAAGGTCTCTCGGTGCCCAACACACACACACACACAGCGTTGATGGGACCCACTTGGAGTCTGGTGCACACGATAACAAGGCAAATCCTCATGAAGGTCTCAAGGTGCACAACACACATGCACACAGCGTCGATGAGACTCACTTGGATTCCGGTGCACATGATAACAGGGCAAATCCTCACGAAGGTCTCACGGCGCACAATGCACACGCACACAGCATCGATGAGACTCACTTGGATTCCGGTGCACACAATCACTGGACAATCCTCACAAAGGGGTTCAGGCTGCACAAAGCACACGCACATTGCGTTGCTGATCCTTGCTTGGACTCCGGATGCCCTCGATCACAGGGCACGCCTTACGAGGGTCTCAGGCTGCAACAAGCATGCACACACAGCGCCGCTGAGACTCTCATGGAAACTTTTGTGTTTCCGAAACAGGGAGCCAGCTCACTTCGTGACCTTGGGGATAAGTTACTTCAGGACATAGCACACAGAAAATTCCTTCAAGCAGTGGGACACAGCACGCAGAAAAGTCCCTTTAGCCTTTCCTTGGTTAAATCAGCAAACTGCAGGCCAGCCCCAGAACACACGGCAAGGGTCATTCCTATCCTTCAGTCTCTTCAGTTGTTTCTTCCTTGGCAAAGGTCCTCTTGACCATGAAGTAGCTCCAGTCTTGTTCACACTTGATCAAGCCATTCTCCAAAGTTCAGGGGCTTCAGCTCTCATAGTTATACTCCTCAATGGCTTGGAACTCTTTGTGTTCAGGGGGCACTGACCCCTGTTCAAACGAGTTCTGGGTGCCTCCTTGCCAGTGACACCTTTCTTCCTTTGATTAGTGGGGGTCTGGATTCTCAATCACTCAGCAGGAGATGGGACAATTGTTTTATTGCAGAAACACACCTCTAGGGGCTTTTCCTTCCCCTACACTCGAGATACAGGTCAGCCTGTTGCTGTTTCACCTCCTCCCCTGGGCCAAGACATTCTCCAGATCCTATTGCTTTCAAATCCAGACAGTCAATCCACAGCCAGGCAGAGACACACAGAAATGTTAGAGCACAAAAACTCAGCCACTTCTAAAAGAGTGGCTTCTAAACACACAATGCAAAATCCACCTTCACAAAACGATGTGTTATTACATTGTGGGTTCAGGCATACTAAACTTCACCTTTCCATCTTAAGCCTTTGGGAAGATAGGCTGGGAAACATATTACACAGCCTTCCCATTCTATCCGATGGGTAAGATGGCCTTTCAACAGTGAAAAACGAAATGGAGATTATTTAACTGTCAGGACATTATACACACCTTAGTACATGTCCTACCTTTCACATGCACTGCACCCTGTCCAGGGGTTACCCTAGACCTACCATAGGGGTGTCTGAGGTGCATAGAAAGGGAAGGGTAAGGTCTGGCAAGTGAGTGCACTTGTCCAAACAACATGGAAGTTTAACAAACTGCGCGCAGGCACTGCAATGGCAGGCCTAAGTTCCCTTTTTAAGGCTACTTGTGTAGGTGGCACAATTTGTGCTGCAGGCCCACTAGTAGCATTGCATTACCAGCCCTGGCACACATAGTGCACTTTACTAGGGACTATACTAGTAAGGCAAACATACCAATCATGGACAACCAATTACCATTACACTTTATACAGGGAGCACTTGCAGTGGCAAAGTGTCCAAAGCATCTAAGTTGACAACACCATGTCAGAAGAAAGTCTAGGGGGAAAGCAAAAAAGTTTAGGGACTTTACCCAAAAAGGGCCAAGTCCTACACAAAGTTATAGTTTAAGAACATTTCTACGAGGACTTCAAGCAAACCCTGTGGAACATAGGAGGTTCTAGAGCCAACCCACCAGTGAGTACCGAGTTACATGTGTTACCTATCCCAGAGGAGCTGGGTGCATAGGGTTCAAGTGGTGTCGGAAACCTTTGTTGTTTTCAATGGAGAGCTGCAAAGAAGTACTGCTGCCAGGAAGGCGAAGAGTGTCCAGGGGAATCCAAGCCTGGATTCTAGGTAAGTGGAACCTGAAAGCAGAGGGGACAGAGTCTGGGTCACTTCAGGTGGCCAGGGGCTCGGTAGTCGTATGCCCACTGATGTCGGGTGCTTCAGGTGTGAAGAAGGGATGCTTGACTCTGCAGTCACGGGGACCAGGAGACGTCGAGAACAACCAGGATCTGGAGGTGAGCTGTCCCACGAAGGAAGTCGAGTGCTGAGGGGTCGATGTCCGGCTGGAGCACCAACAAGCCTAGGCTAATGCAACCCATGCAGGAAGGACAAACATGTTATGGTGTGGACCAGCACGGTCCAGGGGACTCTCCAAGCAATGGGGAGTCAGGCCACGTCTGTAGCAAGCAGGGAAGCCCAAAAACAAACAAGGTGACCCCCGCCAGTGCCCACAGGCCAACAGACCAAGGATCGCGAGGAGACCTCAAGCAAGTCTGCAAAGCACCAGCCCACGGAGCACTCAGTGGGAGGAGGCCGGAATTCTTCAGTGCAAATACTGCTCGGGTCAGGACTACTCGGAGTCCAATGCACAAGCTCAGGCATTGCCAACAAGTATATGCCCTTGCAAATGTACGCGATACACAGGGGTTCCGGTCACGCGGTCCCCACGAGGGATACTGGTCCCAGAATCGCTGAGAAGGCAGATCGACCTCAGGGACCTTCACAAACCCACCTCCCGTGTTGCTGAAATCTTTGAAGACCTCAGGAGCTTGGGAGATGCAAGCCGGTCAGATGTGCTTAGGTGCCTGCTAGTGCAGGGGAGTAACTCGTTTACTCCAAGGGAGATTCTTCAGTTGTCCAGCATCGTGCAGGCACTCGAAGTACTTGGTTTCTTCTTAGTAGAATCTTGTCCAGGTAAAATCTAAAGTCCTGTAGCCAGGTAACCCACTTTATACCTACAGAAAAGGGTTGGACAGATTCAGGGGACCCTCCTAGGGGAGAGGCAGGACAGAGGGGTGGCAACACCCAAGTCCTTTGTCCAGTTTCGCGCCAGAGCAGGAGCCAGTAGCTCCCAGAACTGGTTTTGGATGGACTATGCACAGGGACACCAAATGTGCCCCCAGTGCAGACTTTCTGGCACTCTCAGAGTGCACCCACCCAGCCCCAATACATTAAAGCCTGTTTGGGAGGTAGTCACACCTCCCTGTGACAGGATGCCTATTGTCATGCCTTCCTCTGCTCGAGCTTGGCTCAGCAGCAGGAGAGCAGAATCATGTCTATGGCTGGCAGCGTCCATTTTGTGC
Organism: Triturus cristatus; assembly: GCF_964204655.1. NCBI lineage: Eukaryota > Metazoa > Chordata > Amphibia > Caudata > Salamandridae > Triturus > Triturus cristatus. Next base: position 890,049,661 of record NC_140587.1, on the reverse strand, counting down.
TGCCCCGGTCGAGAAAGCTGGTACCAGGTAGACCGGTGACCCGCACATGTCCCCTTTGGAAGGGTGGAATCATACCTTCCACACCAGTTACTGGTGTGGAGGTATGACTCCAAGGTGTTTGAAACCAAACACAACATGTTTCTAAGCAGCCGTTTTAAAGTTAGCATTTACCGCAAGGTTATAATGCAACTTAACCTATATGTCTGGCTGCACCACAGACAACCCCGTTGAATGGTCTTCGAAGGCTGCATAGGGGCTCTGCTCATGTAGGGGCACCCTCTCACGTAAATCCCAGCACCCTGCCTTCAGGATTGATAAGGCTTGCCATAGGGATGACTGATAGGTTAATAAGTGTAGTGATTTAGATAGATATAGTGAACCTATATCTAAGTAAGTGGTGCAAGCACCAGCTTACACAGGCTGCTGTAGCAGATCTGTTGTGTCATTTTAAATGGCCTCTCATGGGTGGCATAATACATGCTTCAGCCCATGGGAGGCATCTGGGGTACCTATGCCCTGGGTACATGGTGTACCATATACTAGGGACTGATAAGGGTACCCCAGTATCCAATCTGGAGTGTACCTAAAGTACATACATAGCAATTTAAGGGAGAAAGCAGATAGACTGGGGTACTGGATCACAGGATCCCAGTCAGACTAGTCTAAAAATAGTGAAACATCAGCAAAAACTGGTAGAAACCATAAGAAGCAGATAGTACTTTCCAACAATCTGTATCAGTGTATGTGAGATCCATAACATTTACTAAATCGTGGGCAGCCAGCAGGGAAATCAGCTTGCGTCCCCTGCCATCAAGATTGTTATCAATGGTAGTATCTTTTATAAAATTGAAGTGCGGATTTCTTATGTGTGGGTTATAGGTTGAAGCTGAGTGGAGTCTTAAATTAAAATCACTTCTGATACCTATTCCCCTGGTTGTCCGCTATCTAAAATATTATATTGGAGAAAAGAAATGTGATTGGATAATGTGGTTAGACTGATGTTTGGCACATTAGTAAAATCATTAATATAACAGTTAATAGGTGTACTGTGCCTCCCCTTTTGCATCTTATCGTGAAGAGGTTGGCGTTGTCTATTTTAACAACCTTAGTGCTTCCTCCTGCTTTAATGTTGACCCAGGACGCCAGCGCTCACTCACACAACCAGAACTTGATGGGGATGCTAAGTTATGTAAGTCAACAAAGCCATTTATGTATTATTCTTTTGTAGACCAGGTTTCTTGGAGCAATAATATGTAATACTGGGAAATTAATAAAATCCACTCACGGCATAACAGTTTGGAGTGAAATCCTGCTATGTTCCAGATCAAAATTTTCAAGGTGTTATTATCAAGGCTTTCAGTTATACAAGGCCCTGGCATATTCTGGAGAGGGGGGTCTATGGAAAACACAGGGGTAGTTAAAGCAGCGCTATCTGTAGGAGGAGATTCCAGTCAGTCTAACCCATCCAAACCCTCTAGTATGGCAAATCTGTTTTCCAATGAGATAAGTGGGGTTGGTGGGAGAGTAAACCTTACCGTTGTGGGCTTATAGAAGAAGCCAAGTGGGAGGCAGCAAATGTTGGTAGTGGGGGCCCAGGTGTCTTCCTGATGGGATAACAAATTGTGAGCAAGAGATGGTCTGTGTAAATTAATCACAATACAGTCCCCCACAATTCTTTTTTCGGATTGCCCTACCTAGCCCACTCTCCGAACCATTAATAAGTTATTGATATCAGGGGACCTAAGGCCTCTATTTTTGATTAGCCAATCAGCGCTTTTGTTTCTCAAGTCCTCCCAAGATTTTTTTTGGTCAGCCCTTAGTGCTGCCGGCGGGAGATCCAGGATGTCTGTAAAGTACTTGGGTGCTTGCAGTGCTGAAGTATTTATGGGGTTAGCACTTTTTTTCCTACAAGAAGTACAGTTGGGATTATTGATAATGTCCTTCTCCCGATGACTGGTAATAAGTGGCCTACTTCTGCCTTCTGGGGGTTGACTATGAGGTCAATGCAGTCAGGTTGGTCACTGAATGTTATAAGGGGTAGTATCACACTGGGCTATATTGGGCAATGTTGTGCTACTGAGCCTTTATGTTGAGGTATACCGCAGGGCGTATTACTAGGGTGACACTCAGTACTTTTGTCAGCATTTGGTGGTTTATCAAAATGGATTGTGGGACCAAATCTCGTCTCAAGAGCTGTCAGTCTCTACAGCAGTGCTTTTAATTTAATATCCAAAATGTTGCTGATTTTGTTGCATAAAGTGTCATAAAAGGAAGAGTCCTCTTGGGAGGGAACTATGATGGCATTCTTAGTAATTACTATTTTATTAGCTGGCAGTACATCTGGTTGTTGCGAGGCTGGTTGCTATAAAGATTGTGTAATGTTTGGGGTTTTCTCCTGTTGTACAGGTTGAGCCCACATTAGCAAATGGTTGCTGCTAGCTGCTGTTCTTGGCGGTTGTTTCCTCTTATTTCCTGTCTGTTTTTTGGCTGCCCTTTTCCTTTTGACTACCACATTTTGTGCAGTTATCGCTGATGATAGCGTGACTGTGTGTGCATTTTCTTGCCTAAGTGAAATGTGTTGAATAACGGGGCATTTGGTCATAGTAATGCTCTCATCATTATGTGGTTCAGTGTGTAGGGAACCTATCAGCGTCGAGCCTTCCTTATTTATGGCAACCAACCTGGTATTGGAGGCAGCACCCCCTTCACAACACTTTCAGTAGACAACGAGTGAGAAGGCACCCCATAGTCAAGGGACAAACTCCGCTCTGTGAGATCAATTTAGTTAGAAACTATGCCCACCACTCTCCCAAGCACAGAGTCAAGAGTCACCAAAGAGCATGTAAACCCCCCTCAGGCCTCCTTCAAGTCTCAGCTTAGACATCACAGTTAGTCAGCTCAGTGCTCACCAACTTTTAGTTGAAGATGTAGTCCCTGGTTGTCGTCGCCGGAAAAATCAGGAGGTGTGGCCCAGCCTCTTCGACTGCTGACAGGTGCAGAAGGGCCCGCCCTTGGGCCGGGAATGGCCCGGGCATGCCCGCATGCATCCCACACTGCAGGAGGCCCCTGAGCCTTATAAACACTTCCGGGCACAAACAGGCAGCATCGATGGTGGCACGCCGGCCGCAAAGGATTCTGGCCGTTGTGGTCTCCCCCGGCAGCAACCCACAGGTAGAACAGGCTCCCGCACCGCAGGAGGCCCCTGAACCTTATGAGTGCCTCCAGGCACACACAGGCAGTGTCGGCGGCAGCACGTCAGCCGCAAAGGGTTCTACTCCCCCCCTGCAGCAACCAACAGATAGAAGTTTTGAAGGCCTGCACAATCTCATTATTATGGCAAGGAGAGTTGGGTGGGTGTTGTTCCCTCACACAAAACATGTCCTGGGGATTGTGTTGTAATAACTTTTAATACCAAAGAGGTACCCAGCCGCTTGTTGGCTCAGTTAAATGAATCACCACCACTCAGGTCACAGATTTTCGCTTCCCCTTTGGAGCGTTTTTACAATCACGTATTCCCCCATCTGAAATTATCAGCTAGATTCCCCACTGTAAGATCTTGTGCTAACCCATGTCTAACAAATTTGACACATAGGTCCCATCTAGGGGAGCTAGGAGTAACGGTGGGAAATAGGTTTGCACCATTTACAGACCTTGAGGCCTATGATTGACTACCCTGCACTGGTCTACACCATTCTACACATGGGAAATTATCAAAGTAGCTCCTCTCTTCCAAACTAGAAAGAAATAATAACAATATATCCCGGAGTGGGGCCTCCAACCCTGGCCTGAAATTAGTGTCTTGGATTCTGGCAGGGATAGGTACTAAAGGGAACAATCCCATGTGGCTAGTGGTGTGGAAAAACCAAGACATTGTATGCTTCCAGGAGACTTGGTCGCCTGACAACATTTATATTGATGTGTTTCGCTCATACCAAACAAATGCAGTTCCATCTCCTGTAGGGAGAGCAAGAGGAGGTCTTCTAAAATTAATAGTGAACATGCTCCCTATCAAACTTAACACATTTGTGACCCACATTTTCATTTTTTAATGGTAGAGGAGGACAGTGACCAGGATTAGTTATTAATACATTTTTATAGCAATAATTTATATAATAATTTCAGAGACCCACAAGCAGTGGTGTGTTCCTTAGAAATTGAATTAAGAATTTTTTTTAGAGCAAAGGGAAAGAAATCCATTAACATATTCTGGATGGGTGATTTTAAAGTGCAGCTGTGTACATACAAACTGAATAACATTTGCGGTTTAGTAGGCTCACAGGGTGAGCCGATTCAGCATTTTACACATCACAAATATGGAAACAGTCTGAATAGAATGCTCTATGCAAGGGACATGGAAGTTGTTAATGGGGTGGTTACAAGAAATGGCGAACTTTATATGACTTTCGCCAGAACTAACTACGAGTCCACTATCGATTATGTAATAGTGTCAAGCTCTATTCGGGAACGGATTTTGCAAATTGACTCACAATTTACATCTTTTAGCAATCATGCTATTCTCGTCATAGTTTTATGGTAGAGGTAAAAAGGACTAAATTAACGCAACATATGGAGTAACCTGTCCTGATTAGAAAAAATGGATACCAGCTAAAATGATCCCAAATCGATAAGGAGAAATTGGTTCCACGATTCGTAGGTGGGAATTTAAGGCTGGTCTTAAAATGCCTTGAATTTGAGGGAAATACTTACTCTTTGCCCTCTTCTTTCGAGAGTCTACTCAAGGAAGTGAAAGCAGCCCTGATGTGTCCAAAAGCCAACTCAAAACTTCCAGTAAAACAGTGGTTTGATCAGGCTTGTTCTAAAGCCCTAAGAAAGTTGCATAGGACTCTAAAAGAACAACCCATAGATAGAGATCCAGTTAAGTTGCTTTGCAAATCGTAACTGGTAGCAAGGAAGGATAGGGAAAAGGTCCCTAAGAGAAGAAGGGTGGGGAAACCTAAAGAGAGCAGCAGCCTCCAAGAATTGTAAAGATTTCTGGAAAGTGATTAATGCTTCCTACTTTAAAAATATAGATGATCCTTCTCTAGATTCTCATGACAGTGAAGATCAATAGGTGGCCCATTTTTAATACATTTTTGATTCAAATAACAGCTCAGGAGCCGAAAGCTCAACTGAAGAATTACCACTGAGAGAACCTTTAACATTTTCAATCAAGGAGCTTATTAGGGGACTGGAAAAGTGGTCTAGTGGAAGAGCTCCGTGTCCCAATGGTGTCCCTATCAATTCTTTCTTTGACACCAAGACCTATGGACACTACTAACTAATTTCTTTAATGAAATTTTAAAATCTACCCCACTCGCCTCATGGAAAAGTAGTATTATTGTCCCCATACACAAAAAGGGTGACAAGGAAAATCCTCAGAATTACAGACTAATCTCATTGCTGGATACCATGGCAAAGTTAATGGGGCGCCTACTTCTAAATAGGTTGGGAGAATGGGCCAATAAGAAGAGTATTCTGATGCAGTCGCAATATGGATTTCAGAGTGGTAGAGACACTATAGATCAGTGCCTACATTTAAACATGATAATTGATAAATACACCAGTGCCAAAACAGGTCAGGTTTTTCTGGCATTTATGGACCTCAGCGCAGCATTTTACTGTGTAATCCACTCCCAACTGTTGAATATAATGTTGGAGGTGGGGGTGGAGCCTGCAATGATTAGCTTTATTCTGCAACTCTATTCTGTTGCCACTGCCAGTGTAAGATTTGGGAGTCAAGGGGAATGCACTCACCCATTTAAGATTTGAAGGGCTGTCAGACAAGGGTGGGGGCTTGCTCCATTTTTATTTTCATTTTATACGAATGGCGTTAAAGCAGCACTCCGAAAAGCACCAACAGATGTCCCCGCATTTGAATCCCTAACTGTACCGATACTTGCATATGCCGACAACGCGTTCTTAATTGCATGGACAAGGGTGGCCTTACAACGAATAACAAATGCTTTCGTCTCCTTTATGTCTTCACTGGGTTTAAGGGTAAAAGAAGCTAAGTCCTTTGTCCTTATTATCGGGACACCTGTGGTAAAGAGAGTGCAACACTTTGAGATAGGCCAGAGAAGATTGGAGGTGGTAGATTCCCTTTTGTATTTATAGGTTCATATTGATAAAAAAAACAGACTTGGGCAATTATGCTGAAGAATAGAGCTCTGATGATGGAGAGGAGTATGGAAGTGATAATGGTTTTTGCAAAAAGGTTAGGCTCAAAACCCCTCTCTACCATAAATAAGATATATCAGGCAAAGTTACTCTAAATTGCTACTTACGGGGCAGGTATATGGGGTATGGTTTCATTAATCCAACTCTAGATTTTAGAGGAAAAATCTTAGAGGAAAGTGCTTGCTCTTCCTACCTCGTGTTTAAATTATATGTATCATATTGAATCAGGTCCATCTCACAAAACAGATATTATTAAGAACGCTCCATCACTTTTGTGGCATTCAGTGTGGTGCAGGACCACAGTAAACTTAACTCAGATCATAATTAAAAATTGTCTAGTTATGGATAATGCACGGAACATCCCATGGCTCCAGTATGTGAGGATAAACCTGGCTGCTTTGGGGCTGGAGGAGCTATTTAATAGCCCTAGTATGTGTAAAACTATTTCGAAGCAAAAGCTGAGGTCTATCTTTTTCTCAAAGGTGGCTAATGAGCGACACAGAGAAAATTGTTTAAAGAAAACAGTGATGTTGATACCACCGATTCTAGAGGGGGACTACCAATATTTACAGAGCATAGGAAATGGTCAAAATAGATGTATCCGGTAAAGATTCAGATTAAATCTAATTCCGCTGAATTTGGGTTTTCCGGCAAAAAGCTATAGAAACATCAACCTGTCGCCATGCCCCTGTGACAAGACATCGGAGCAGTCTGATCTTCATATTTTCTTTTTCTGTGGTTTCTATGAGACGGAACGATCGAGATTCATAATCTTAATCATAAAGAAACTTAAATTCAGGCAATGCTGCCCCGCTTTATTATTCTTAAAAAAGCTTGATGACCCACTCACTTGCTTTGCAATAGCTTTCTTTTTATTTGCCTGTTTAAGAAGAAGGAGAAAAAAATTATTTACAGATGCCCAATGGCAATGCCCATAAAAAAGGTTAAAACATCTCCATTTAGGGCCAAAAGCGAGTCTGTGTTATCTCAGACGGGTATGTATTTGCTCAACCAATGAAGTTTCTGTTGCCCATTTTTATTATCTTTCTTACATTTGTATCTGTTTTTAAATGTTATTCACTTTTCTATTGGTCTTAATGAGCCTCAAGGATTGTGGTAGTGGCTACTTATTTTTATTCTACTCTGTTTTTTTAACTGTATCGGTATGAAATTAAGCTCTTGTAATATGGTTTTTATATATGTATTTTTTATATTCTTGTGCTTTTATGATCTGTAACATCTTTTAACAGATCGAATAAAGAATTCATAGATTGAGGCCACCAATGTGGGCTTTTATAATTGTGTGTTAAAAATCAAACTGGATTGTATTTAAAAGAAATCCATTGTAGGCACTGTTACCCAATACCTAGTTCATACCCAAGCCTTCAATGGTATATTGTGTTGCCTAATCTCTTTAGTGGCACTTTCTAAAAGTGGCATTTCTAAAATAGTAAAGTAAAATCCAACTACACTTGTAGGCAGGATTTTTCACTACCATTCTAAACATGCAGAACATGACAATGCTATTCCTTTCAGATCAGGAATTACCACTTAAAAGTGCATAAGGAAATTACCAATGTTAACCTATGAGAGGAGTAGGCCTCTCAGCAGTGAGAAAAAACAGGCTGTTTGTCACTACCAGGACATGCCACAGAATAAAGGCACATGTCCTACGTTTTACTTACACAGCATCCCGCCCATAGGGCTACATAGGATCTACCTTGGGGGTGACCTCTGTGTAATAAAAGGGAAGTTTCAGGCTTGGCAAATAGTTTTAAATGCCAGTCAAATTAGCAGTAAACTGTGCATGCAGGCCCTGCAGTAGCAGGCCTGAGACAGGTTTGAATGGCTACTTGCATGGGTCGCACAACCAGTGCTGCATGCTAATTAGTAGTCTGTAGATTACAGGCCCTGGGTATATGGTATACCACTTTACAAGGGACTTATAAGTAAACTAAATATGCTGATTATTTATATACCAATGTCACCATGTTTTAGGGGAGAAACACATGCCCTTTAGCACTGGTTGGCAATGGTAAAGTGCTCAGAGTCCTAATACTAACACAAAAATACAGCAAAAAAGCTGGTAAAAAGTTGGGGGAAGACCACACTAAGGATGACAGGTCTAATAACCACCAAAGGGACACAGCACTTCGGGAGATGTCCAGGACATGGCTGAACTCAGAGAGGTTGGTTTTGATGGCCTTCTCAAGAACCTGGCTGGGAAGAGGAGCAGGGAGATGAGTCTGAAGTTCTTAAGGTCTGTTGGGTCGACGGATGGCTTCTTCAGCATGGGGTTGATCTCGGTATGTTTCCAGTTGTCGAGGAAGGTGGCTGTCTTGATGATGTGGTGTAGCTCAGGGGCAATGGAGGTGGCTACTCTATGGAAGATGTGATATGGGCAAGGATCCTAGGGGGCTATGGAGTGGATGCTCTTCATGGTCTTGGGTGTGTATTCTGTGGTAAGCGGAGTCCAGTTGTGCAGGATCTTTTGGAGTGTGGCATGGTTGTGTGTGGTAATGTTTGGCATGGTGAGAGGGTCTTGGGTTTCGAAGCCGTCATAGATCTGACTGACCTTGTGGTGGAAGATGGTACAGAGCTTGTTGCAGAAGTCTTGAGAGTGGGCATCTGTGGTCTCACTATTGGTCCTAGCGAACTAGTTGACAATAGCGAAGAAACTTTTTGCTGTTGTGTGTGTTGGCATTGATTCTGTCTTGGAGGGCCATTTTCTTTGTGGTTTTGAGTAGGAGTTGGTGTGCATTGATGGCGTTTTGAAGGTTGCGGAGGGTTTTGTTGTTTCTCCTTCTCTTCTCAAATCATTTGCTAGTGTGTCTAGACTTGTGGGGGGCGGGAGTGAACCAGCTGACTTTCTTGGAGTGTTGTTTGCCAGGGGCCTTCCTGAGGGGATTAGGGTGTTGGTGCAGTTAGTGATCCATCGGTGGAAGTTGCGTGATGAGGTGTTGGCATCTGCTGATGTCTGCGGTGTAGTAATGCTGAGGAAAGTGGTGAGGTATTCTTCTGTGACCTTTTTCCAGGTATGAAGGGGGGTGGTGAGGGCGGTGTTGTATGGTGGGCATGGTGAAGGTAAAGTGCACCTAGTGGTGGTTGGTCCAGAGGAGTTCGGTGGTGTGGCTGTAGGAGATGTTTCCACTGGCAGAGAAGACGTGGTTGAGCTCGTCCTGCTGCAAGATTCACTGCTTGAGGCCAATGTTGGTGAGGTTCTCCAGAAGGGATGCGGTGTTCTGGTCACTGGGGTTGTCTAGGTAAAAATTGAGGTCGCTGAGTAGGGTGTAATCTATAGATGCTTGAGCCCGGGGTGCGATTAGGTCCACAATGGTGTCGGTAAAATGTGGGCGGGGGCCAGAAGACCTGTAGACGAGGGTGCCATGGAGGATGGTGTTGGGGTTGGTCTGGATCTGGAAGTGGAAGTGTTCCATGGTTGTTGTTGGATAGTCCAAGTGGGTGGTCAGGCGGAGGGTGTTCTTGTGGACGATGGCGATAGTCGGTCGGCGGAGTCCTTGCAAGGGATTTTGTAGCAGTCGGGGATGGTGGTGGTGATGTCCGGGCAAGAGCTACGGTTCGTCAGGTTTCTATGAGGAAGGCGATGTCAGGGGAGGCCGCGTCGAGAAGGTCCTGGATTTCTGTGCGTGTTTGTGGAGGGAGAGTATGTTGAGGAGGATGCAGCTGAGCTGGTCGGGTGCACTGTTGGTCAAGTGGGTGGTGGGAGGAGCTGGCGTGTGGAAGTGGGAGAGTGTGTAGCTGCAGTTTTGGCAGTAGCCTCAGGTGTCCTTTGGTGATGCATGGTGGCAGGCGACGTAGCGTCCTGTGTTGAGGGCAAGGATGGTGCTGGGTTAGTATTGCTGTGAGGTGCAAGAACCAGGATCTGTGGTGCTAGGCATGGTCCAGGTGTGGACAGGTGCATATGGACTTGCCTTTGGCACACCAGCCACACGACCGCTGCAAGACTGTGCAGTGACCGCCATTAAGTAGTGTGCAGAGGACTGGACAGCTGGGAGATGGGAAGCACGGGGAGTGGGAAGGGTCACTGGAAGGGGGAAAGGCAATGGCGATCGCATCGGGAAGGGTAGCAAAGTACAAGGAAAAGTGCAAAAAGGGATAAGGAAACAATGGCAAACAGCTGGAAAAAAGGCAGCAGCAGAAGAAAAGCAAAAGGGCAGAAAAAGCAGAAAAGAAGAGAGACAGAAGGGCAGTAAAGCAGCAGAACAGTGATGCTTTACCAGTAGACCACCAGGAATGAGGTACATGTGGGAGCCTGCGGGTGGAGGTGGCCCTCGAACACCTGACCAGAGGGCAGCAGCTGCAACAGGGGACAGCAGCTACAAGGCCAGTGCTTAATTTGAGCCGAGGCTTTCCGGTGCTAAGCACCCGCACTTCATTGGTTTCTGGTGCTCGCCACCAGCACCTAATTGTCAACACCATGCCTAGAACAGTCTACCACATGGTGGCGCTGCTCATCTAATTTAGAAAGGAGCAGAACAACGGTTGTTTAGGAATACAATATACACTAAAATTACAAATACCTGCCCCCCCCCCCCCAGCCATTCCTTTAGCTTTAGGGACCTGGAATAATCTAAAATGTTGCATTTACATGCGAGAGAGACGATCGGTAGTTGTTTTGGCGGTGATGGGTGGTGCAAGCTGTACTGATCGTCAGAGCCCTGGCACGTAATATTTCACAAATTAAGCACTGTACAAGGCGGAGATGTGCCGTGAAGAGAGCAGTACACTAGTACGGTCAGTGGACTGGACCTTGGCACTACTTCTACGTCCCAACAGACTTAGTGGGTACACCCCTACATTGCAGACATCTGATGAGCAGATCTCCAACAATGAGGGTATCAGGACTGAACTCCCGCTCTAATATGAGCAGGTCTATTCCTTAGCACATCAGTAGATTCTGCTGTGATTGCAGCCTACCTTGCTGAGATCGCAGTGGTATGGATTTCCCGTGGCCAGTAGCAATTCTTAAGTGAACCCATCTCTCGCAAGGAACTCATACAGGCCATTGGCACTCTTGATGGATCCAGGGGCCCCGGTCTTGATGGGCTCATGGGTGATTTTTATAAAGCGTGCAAGCACTTAATCGCACTGCACTTACTCGAAATGTATGCCAAAGCGCTAGAAGCTGGAATTCTCCAACCAATATTATTTTAATCTGTGATCATGCTATTGTTGAAACCTGGGGAGGAACCCTACTTCTGTACCCCCTACCACCCACTCTCACTACTTAACCATGATAATACAATATTTGCTAAGGTTCTTGCAAGCAGATTATCCCTCTTAATGAATATCACCCACTCAGGCTGGCTTCATCCCACATAGATCCACTTCCTTCAACCTGCAGCCAATGTTTGAGGTTTTGAATAGGATCTCCCCTGATGTCCCTTCGGCAGGAGCCCTTTCAGACCCCGAAAAGGCATTTGATTCTTTAGAATGCTCCTTTTCAAAAAGCGACCTTGGATAAACGGGATGTACCCCGTGGTTACACTGCCCTGATAACGCCGACAGGAGTGCTTTGTGAATGCAAATGGAATATCTATTTTTGCTGAAAAAAATATTATAAACATTTGCAAGCAAATTTTGGCAGTAGTACATGATGAGTGGTTTAAAGAAGACAGCAGTAAGGTAACAAACACATATTTTCCACCGGAGAGAAGTGCATTTTAAATGGTTTCAAATATAACTGTACTTGGAGGAAAGCAGTAATCACAGCCAATATGTGCTTCAAAGGACAGAAAATGTCACGGCCCTGACATTAAAGAGTGTACTAAGAGGACAACACTTATTATACGCAGATGAAGGAGGAGGCGATGCAGTCCTCGTGAATGTGCCACTTTTATACTCTTGACAACTGCTATTCATTGCTCTGGGTACCAAATATACAGAGTTGGACCCACACCTCCTACTGGGGACCATGCAGAACAGGATCCTCCCATCCCAGGCTGTTACCTTCGGGGATTCTGTCCTGTGGGCAGGATCGCAGGGGCAAATTTACAAGCCCCTTACGGCAGATTTGTGCCGCCGTTGCATCACTTTTGTGACACAGTGGCGGCGCAAAGCCAGCGCCATGCTGCGGGCTATTTACAACGTGACGCATCTAGGGAGATGCGTCACGTTGTAAAGCCCTGTGCCACATGTGGGCGTTCCTGCACGGGGGGCGTTCCGGCGCAGGTGCGCCTCCGAAAAGTGGCTGAGTGAAATCTACAAGGTTTCACTCAGTCACTTTTACAGCCATGCCTCGTCAAAACCCTGCGCCTGCTTGAAGCAGGCGTAAGGATTGACGCAGCATGTTAGGGATAGGGGCACCCCGAGCCCTGCTGGAGCTGCGTTGCGCTTGCGACGCAACTCCAGCAATGCGCCGCCTTTCCGCGGGGGGTGCGACACGCATCTGCCCATCTGTGCGCCGCATTGTAAATGCGGCGCATCAGTGGTGGCGCACGGGTGGGCAGATGTGTCGCAACTCTTCTGGCACATCTCTGCTGATTAGCAGAGATGAACTAGAAGTAGTAAATCTGTCCCCAAGTGTCCGCATCACGACGTGACGCACCATACCTGAGGTAAATCCTCATTCCAAAACTGTGTTAAGATGACTTGAATGCTTCCTGGCCCCCAGTAGAAGGCACGCAAAGCTGCTAAATAAAAATTATTGTTAATTAACAGCAGTGACTTGCCCCTAATGTATTCCTGAAATTCCAAGAAACTGTCATATCCAGTCATGAAAATAATGTGTGAATTGGACCAATGTTTCCTGGAAGAGCAATAACACGGCACACTGACAGCGGGCAGGCAAGATGCATTCATGTAAGTGTGGTGATCTATACAGTGCGTATTTATCGTCAAAGCAATGAAGCACTCTAGAGGCATTGGAAAGGATTACAGAGGATGGAATGAGGGAATTAATGCAGAAAAGTAACAGGACTGCTAGCAGGGGTCCCACATTCTGACATACACATAGATGAGGGTTTTCTCGTGGAGAAGAGTCTACAGTTCCTTTAGGAAAAGCAGCAGTGAGGGAGCTTGGGAGATCAAGGAGCAGGGTGGACTGGGTGATGCATATCGAGTGGGGAATATTATTATACCAGAATATAATCAAAATGTTGACAGGTAAGTATGCACAGAATTTCTATATTTCACTCCTCATCTATGTGCCTTGAAAATGTACATATATGCATCTTCAAGGTACATAAATGTGGAATTAAGTACAGTAAATCCATACGTCCAGATATGCTCTTAGCTTTCGATATTTTGGTCCATATGTTTATTTGGTGTTGTGTCAAGAATACCGAAGAGAAAAATATTGTGAAGGTAAGTTTCTGTAGGTAAGTACATTTTTACTATGATTAACTCTGCATACATGTACTTTGACAATATGTGTATATCTTCAAGGCATGCAGATGTGGAGTTAACAACACTACATCTACACTTACCTATGCACACTTGCCGTCTCTATATTGTGGTGCTCAATATTTTTGACACAATGTTCTGTCCACGTGCTATTTTTGGTTCCGATATTCTGTCAGTGATCCAATGGTGGGGGAGGCTTTGCGATCTGATAATGTCACAAGCAGATCAGCAAAACCGAGGAGATGCCATGGCTCCCCAGGTGACACTGATTTTGGACCACGTGCCAATTGTATGTATACAGTAGCCTCAATTTAAATTATTAGGACACACAAATGTTCATTTGTTTCGCGCTTTAGGGAGTTCAGTATCCAAGCGGTGTCTGGTGGTTACATTTGGGAAGTAGCCTTATTTTACTAACACTTAACATTTGGAGGTCGATAACATTAAGGCATTCCCGTGTCAAAGTGATTTTCTAAAATGAATTTAATTTCTACTCAGGCCTCAGTTTACATTGTTTACCTGCATTGTAAAAACATTTGATTAAAAAAGGTGGCATTTAATTTATATGGCAGAATGGAAGGGAAAGTGACACTATACATCAGCCGAAATCCATATAGTTAGAATGACAACCAAAATGCAAATAAATCAATGTACGTTGGCAAAAAATTTAGAAATGAGTAAATGGACTTCATCTCCCCCCAAGTAATATTTGCCAGGGTCAAACATTTTTGTCGATCCTTGGAAACTTTGGGGCCTCATTTATGAAAAGTGACGCATCGCTGCGAGAAAACAGCGATGCATCACTTTTCATTGCGCCCTCCTTGCGACACCAATGATGCTTCATATTTACGGTATGATGCATCATGTCACAAGGAGTTACAGATACGTCAGTATTTCTGACGTATCTGTAGGCACAAAAATGACGCATTGCTGGAGTGTGTTACAAAAGTGATGCAACTCCAGCAATGTGTCCTTTCACATGGGGCAAGCCCCATGGGAAAGGGCCTGCGTCAGTCTTATGCCTGCTGTGAGGCAGGCGTAAGATATTACCGCATATGCGCCCTAGAAGTGGCGCAGTGAAATCTCGTAGATTTCACGGCGTCACTTTTACGAGGCTTACCTACTTGGGAACGCCCACTCTGCATACATTATACCTGACACAGGTATAATGTAGTGCAGAGGTTTACAAAGAGAAGCGTCTGCTTAAATGCGTCACTTTGTAAATAGGGCGCAACAGGAGACATGATTTACACCGTTGATGCGTCACAAAAAGTGACGCAACGGAAGCGCAAAACTGTCGCAAAGCCTCATAAATAAGGCCCTTGGTTTCGAGTTATTTCCACTGCTGCTTTGTCTGCCAGACATGCGTGTTCTGCAATGAAAGTCCTACACACACAGAAGAGGCGCCATTTTGCCTTGCTGGATTCATTACTGTGGATCAGTGGCTTGTTTCAGGTGATGAACCCTACTTCAGGTTCATGAAAATATCATATGTGTTCCGGCATCTTTCACGTCCTGCAGTTATAGTAGGTGCCCGGAAGTGACCTGATAGAAATTGAGTCTTGTCTTGAGGGCAAGAACCTCTTACTCTTTGAGAGAAAAACTTTGAGAGTGGGACAAGTGGTGTGCAAGGCAGTTGACAGTGCTGGCGACAGGACTCCAGCTAACCTAACCTAACCTAACCTGCCTACTGTGGTGGGGCAAGGATGTCACAGAGCCCAATGCAAGCAAAACTGGCCTTCTACCCCCTATTTGTGTAGAACAAGGCAGTCAAATTTAGGCTCAGTACCTTTGCCACTCCATAACTATTAGCTACACCCCAACAGGCCTGGATGGAGCGCTACAAGCCCAGTGAGTTCATTGCTCCATCTATCATCGCATGTGGACTTTCTCGCTCTATTTTATCTCTATCACTTTCTCCCATCTTTCTCGCTCTCTCTCAGACTCTTTGACTCTCTCTCTTTCGCTCACTCTCTGTCTACATCTTTCTTTAATTGCTTTATTTTGTTTGGTATTACATTGTTTCTTCTTTTTTTCTGGGTATACTGAGGCTGGGAAGCTTTGCCCCAAAACACAGAGCATAGTTAGGTGCGTACAAGTGACCTTGTTTACAGTGACTGCTCTACTTTTGCGCTACAACTAAAACCTCCTTCAAAAAGGCATTAAAAAGAGGATATCCTGTAATTTCTCCAAAACCCAACCCATTGCATGTGTGCAGTAGTACACAGCACACATCTAGTGAGTGGGATCCTTCAGAGATAGCCAAGTTATTGGACTTTTTAGTTGAAGGATATGCAAATCCTATGCTAGACAGTACGAACTAAGCTCTGCAGCTTAGCATCAGGTTGTGCGTCCACCAAAGCTGTTGTTTTAGTGATCCAGCACAGTGAATTACAGCAGCAGGCCATTTTTAATAAATATGATTATGCACTGTTTTCTCCCTCTTGCGGAATGCAGCGAAGCAATCCCATGTCTTTGCTATACAGTTGTTGAATGTGAAGAAAACAAAATACACATTATTATACGAAAGCAGCATTGATTGTAGCTGTCATTCTGACCAAACAGAAACTGTAGAAAATCTGCATTTTCTCTGTGGTCACCTCATATTTTTCACCTTTTTTCTGAATCATAATTCTGCTTGATTTCGGACTCTGTGCACTTTACTACTGCTAAACAGGAGTAACATGACTTTTCTTCACCTCTACAATATGTGCAGTTCATTGGTATTCCTATTTGTCCTGTGTAACTTCCCTGTCGTTCTATTATAAATGGAGCCTAAAGTTAATCTATGGCATGGAAAGTTAAATGTTCTATGTGGGCAACAGTGGATATTTACACTATCCACATATATGACAAAAATATATGTCTGCCAGGAGTACCGCTATGCTCTGTATAGGCTGCATTTTTGATTCACTGCAGTGACATGTGGCAGGGAAAAATGCCTTGCCATGAAGAAAAAAAACATTTTCATATATTCATGCTTCCTCTTAAAGTGTGCCTTATACATCCACAGTGCAGGGAGCTAATATATAAAGAGTAGAACACACTGCATATTGGGGATAGTGGCTGCTCACAGTGAATTAAAAGGCAAAAGCTATTTGACTGTGTAGGACTGGCCAGAATTCTTAATTCCCTGTCTCTGTTTAGGAAAGGGCTGGACACTTTTCAAAGTAATTTTTTGCTTGGTTGTTAAATTCTGAAACTATGGAAAAATCAAATTATCAACAACTTAAGCAGAGAAGTATCTTAACAAAAATGTATTTTAGGCTGCCCGAGCCAGAATTGACTTAAAAACAAGTTCTGCCACTCATCACATTTCTAGAATGCACATCCTTGGCTGGCAAATGTAGGGTCCCTAGCTCAGAGGGCAACATCCTGCCTCAGATCCCAATAAGGCCAATGGGTGTTAAATGCTGACCACTTAGCATTGATTCGCTATGTGGGAGCAGACAAGAACGGTTGGCAGAAAAAAATGGATGCTTTATGACTACCTCTTTTGACTTGGAAATAGCAAAAAGGGCATTTCCTATTCTTTCCCAGGAT
Source organism: Triturus cristatus (assembly GCF_964204655.1). Lineage (NCBI taxonomy): Eukaryota > Metazoa > Chordata > Amphibia > Caudata > Salamandridae > Triturus > Triturus cristatus. The sequence continues at coordinate 890,032,576 of NC_140587.1, read as the reverse complement.
ACTTCCAGGCAGTCAGGCTTCAGTCCCAGTATGGGGTAAAACAGTTTTGATCTTGTAAGGTGGGAGGAGAGTTCATCTGACTAAAGGAGTGGCTTAGAAGCTGGTGCTGGACCTGCTTGATGGCAGGGGCTACTAGATAATTTGAAAGTAAGTCAACAGGGAAGTGCCGCAAAAGGAGGTGGGAGACTACAGAAAAATAGCTAGGCATTGGGAGTATGCAGGATACATCTTGCACCTCCACCACTAAATCCTCAGATTTTTCCTGGACATGGGAAGACAACATCTGAAGAAAACCTATCTGCAGGAACTCCTGATTTCTGATTCCTGCTTTAAAGATTAAACCTCATGCAACAACTCAGTGACAGTCTGAAAAGAGACCTGGTGCCTTGAAGCCTGTGGTTGGGGCTGCAGGTCTGATCATGAGTAACATTCGCAGAACTTTGAATACATGGGCTTATGGCTAGATTTAGACTTTAGCGGACATGGCACTCTATCACAAATGTGATGGAGCACTCTGTCTACCAAACCTTTGCATCATTTTAACTATTTATTGTTGAGTGGACCATCAGCTTTCTGTCGTCTGAGCTGCAGAGGAAAAGCATCATTCTTCCCAGCCTTTGTAGGATGAACTGTGTGATAGGGATAGAAAAAACAAATGATAACCCCGCACCCAGGAAACAAACTCTCCAGGTGCAACGGTCAATAAATATTTACTTTTCAAAAACAAACTCTTATTTTTGAAAAACAAATCAATGTTAAAGTTTGGCGAATGGCCTTTAAAACTGCATGTAGCTCTTAACCAAACTGTGTGTACCTTTGCAGGAACCACCATCACAGCAATACCTATCACAGTACAGAGATAACTGCTGGGTCACAGGGCAAATGGTATCTCATGAGGTTGAGAAACCTGATGTACTCTGTCACCTGTTGGACTGCACTCCATCTGTCAAAGTTTAAATCTGGTCGTTAGACATTTTTCCCACCTCAGGACAACTGGGAGAAGTTTCTAGAGTGTTACCAGAGAGGCTGTACCCATGGTGAGCAAGAAATTAGGGTTTTTCCTGCTTTAAGCTTTTTGTCATGCTGAAAACTATTTCAGCGTGACCTGGCAAAAAAATATATCTGGCTTTGTGGTGCCATTCTCGGCTATGCTTTTAAGCCTTGTCCCACATGAGGATTTTGACTTCTAAAAATAAATAAGAAATAACTAAGCTTAAAGGTAAAACTGTGACACAGAGTAAGGCAGTAATTCTATACAACCTACATAGCGATGTTGTAGAAAATCCAGGATTGTCCCACTTGCAGATTTTGGAACCAAACCAATAGGTTTAGAAGGAGCAAAAACGATGACATATCTGCTTTCAAGAGACCCCTGCCAGCCACAGTCTTGGACCATGCCAGGCTGGAAGCTTTCAACTTCCATAGAAAACACTTAGAGCCAGATGTACAATTGATTTTTGCAGTTGCAAATGGGAAATCGGCCTGTTTGTGACCACAAGAAATGGCTTTCGGTATGTACAAACGTGGGTCTCTTACTCGCTTTGCCACTGGATTCAAGCTAGCCTGGCTAATGGGGGTGTGTTACCCCTAAACCGGTCTCAGGATGCTTGTTTCGGTCCAGGGAAGACCTGGCCTGGCAATTCTTGCTCAGAGCTCTACCATATGAAACCTCTTTCAGAAAAAAATTAAAGGCCTGGCTGTTTCTGAATTAAGTACGTGTAGGTGCACCCCTGCACTAACAGAATCTTTTTCAGCACTGGGAAGCCTTAGGGCGGCCCTGAGCTCCACAAATCCCTTACTTAATTACTTACTGTTCCGTTGAGGAACAGGGTCAAGACTGATTTGCATACGGCAGGGTCGGAACTGGGGTGGCGAAGTGAGCTAAAGAACGATGATGGATTCAACCCAGATCTGTGACTAGGGGTGAGTGTCTGAAAAGTTTCAGAACTCTGTCCATCATCTCCTTGTGTTTGCTTTGTTTGCACTAAGGTGGCAGGGTATGTCCATATGTTGGTTCCTTGATCACTTTGCCACTAGAATCAAGCCAGCCTGGCTGATAAGGGGTGTTACCTGGCGTGGCAGTTTGGCCTGGGTTCCCATGAGGAACAGGGTCAAGACTGATTTGCATATGGCTGGGTCCAAACTGGGGTGGCGTAGTGAGCAAAAGAAGGATGTACTAAATTCAGATCCTTGTGACTGGGGGTGAATGCATGCATTGTTCACCACTCTGCCCATCATTCGTTCCTTTCACCCTAGTTCATAAGAAGATTGTCTTTGGGTCAGTGAAGAAATAAATGGGATAGACAGGGGTTGTGAAGGGTAAGGAGGCACATATATTCTTTTTCTTTTTATTCCAACTCATAAAGTAGCTTAATGTTTAATTCATTCTCATGCCCATTATATTATATCCTTGACTTTATCAACGTTGACTGTTCCATGCTATGTTAATTGTGTTTATTGTTGTAATGTGTGAATAGGGAAGCACCACTTCAAGTGTGCTCTTATTCTATTGATCTATTGCTTGCGTTGTGAGCTTGATTTAGACATCTTGAAATCAGAGGTTCTACATATTCCTCTATTAAAATTTTAACTTCTTTGATGATGAAAGACAGGTTCATAGAATCCTGAGCAAATGAACATGTTATTCTACCCGATAATTGCTGTGAACATCCTGAATATAGTGCCACAATGGGGAAAGTCCCAGAAGGACTGATCAAGTCATTAAAATATCACTAAAGAATTAAAGCCTGGAAGTCTGGATAGCTGTGTCAGTAGGGTAAGGGCTTTACTTTACCAAATGATGTAGTAGATACAAAGTCTCTGTGATAGCAGTTTTCGCTCAAGAAGATATACCTACCTCCCTGGACCGCTAAAACAAGTAAGCCTTGTCAAGGGTAGTAAGCGCTATATAAATGCAAATGCAAACTGTTCCCTGGACTTATTTCAAAAACTGAATTTTCATAGCAGACAATGGGAAGCCAGTTTCCAGATCAATTACCAAGAATAATGGGAGCCACTGGTTCAAAAATCCGTATGGCTCACAGCTTCCTCTACAGCAGACCTGTAGAGGAGTCTCCCTTCACCTACCTGAGTGACAAGGACAAAGACATAGACCAGCTTTGTATTGTTCTGGGCATTGTTCAAATGCCCTTAAAGTCCTGCCTGACTTCTGAAACAAAAGGATAATGGGAGCCACTGCTTCAAAAATCTGGATGGCTCACAGCTTCCTCTACAGCAGACCTGTAGAGGAGTCTTCCTTCACCTACCTGAGTGACAAGGACAAAGACATAGACCAGCTTTGTATTGTTCTGGGCATTGTTCAAATGCCTTAAAGTCCTGCCTGACTTCTGAAACAAAAGGATAATGGGAGCCACTGCTTCAAAAATCCGGATGGGTCACAGCTTCCTCTACAGAAGACCTGTAGAGGAGTCTTCCTTCACTTACCTGAGTGACAAGGACAAAGACATAGACCAGCTTTGTATTGTTCTGGTCATTGTTCAAATGCCCTTAAAGTCCTGCCTGACTTCTGAAACAAAAGGTCATAACAGCGACTGAGTACATTCTGTGAGTGGTCCATATTATTGACAATTGTAAAGATTTATCATGCTGCAGCTTAGAAAATTATCTCCTAGCTTTCGCCTCCGATTTGTTTAGCCTATTTTTGTAGCTCCTTCCCTTTTTGTTAGGCTCCCACTTACATTCCTTGTCTCTTTTATCCCCGTACACCTTGCCTTGTGCCCCACCCTCTTGCCTCTGCATGCTCACGAAGGATGAAGTTGGCAGATGAATATATGCAGTTGGGCTCAACAGGTTATCAACTGCTATCTTATGAAAACGATTCATTGTGTGAGAATTGGCGGAGTCTTGCAGAGGTGGGTCTTTGTCTTGAACACAGCATGGGGCACTTTAAATTCACTGCCTCTCCTCTCCAACACCCAAACAACAGCTTCTGAGGCTGCCCTTAATGTCCTGGGGTGGCCCTTAACCTACATCAGCTGCAAAGAGCTTCCAAACAATTAGCTGGAAGCCTGTGGCCTGCGGCGGTTTCCAACTAATTGTGTGCACACTGTTTGATATCAGTTCCTGATGATTGACCATGTGAAGGGAGTCAATATTTTGTGAGACACAGTGACACCATGTGAGTTGGAAGGTCTGGGTTACACTAACAGAGGTGCCTGACTCTAATCTCTGAGGAGGGGTAGGGCAAAGCAGTAAGGGACAAGTGAGGGGTGGTGGTAAGGTTCTGGCGGTGCGGGCTGCAAGGATGATATGGTGCTTCTGTTGAGATAAGTATTGTCAGGAGCCGAGAATCGATTTAAATAAGTTTATTCTTGTTTAAAAATGAGGAGCCCACTGAAAGAATCTACAAGCATGTGAGTCTCGTAGAAACTGCCACTGAGAACAGCTGATTGGAACCTTTCATGCCGGAGAGTTCCAGAGTGTTCAACTAAAGAACATTCAATGGTAAAGAGCATTCTGTGGAAATATGGATTTTTCTGATCAGTTATGTCCCCTATCTTGGACCCCAACGGTTTCATGTATAAATCACAAGTACATGTATGTTCCCTCCAGTTCCAGTTATGAAGACGCAAACACATGTGCGTCCACCGCCAACATGTCCTCTTTCAGATCCGCCATGAATGGGCTGGATATTCCATTCCTAAGTATGAAAGGCCACCGGCTTTATATGGTTCACTTATGCCATTTTACAGTCCAGGCAAGTAGGCCCTGATTCTGCCATCAAGCTTTTCCTGCCTTCTGCCTCTGAAAGCTTCAGTCTGAGCTCGCATCTGTATCCATGAACTTTGTCCTCATTCTCTGCGCAGCTAACGGTGCCTGACATCAGCCTGTTGCCTGCCAAAAACTGTATTTCACCTTCGAGATTATCTGCTCCGCTCCCTACCCAATGCATTCCTGTCTAGTAGTTTAAGTAAACATTCTTCCAGCTACCGAGCAAAAGGCCCGGCTTCTCTGTCATTTTTTCAAGTGATTCATAGCCCTGTTACTCTGGAAGATTTCGGCCCTCGCATCTAGTGTAGACACTTAGACGCTTGTACACGCACTAACAGTCAGTATAGTCAGTATAGTCAGTATAGAATAAGATTCTACTCTAAGAGACCTCTCTTTTGGATAACATAGTTCTCTAAACATAGGATGTTAGATATGATTTGGGATTAGGTTGACTTGACCCTCCAGACTTCTGTCGCCACATGTAGAGCTAAATGTCAAGTCCCCTTCACCCCCTAGTTGCACGTCAATCACACGTCATGCTGCTGCGCGCGCATTTCTGCCAAGTATTTCTGCTGACATTGCGAAATTCTTTCATGGAACCACCCTATTATGACATCATACCTGATGACGTTCTTTAGTTACGCCCAGTTACACCCACTCTAGCTACGCATGTATGTTTTATCTTTACTATCAATTGTTACGCCTCCTGCATTTGCTTCACTGTAATGCCTATTGTATAAAAATGATTACTTGTCAATAAAGTAACGTTCTTCACTTCCTGAACCTTCGTGGTGATGGAATATGGAGCTCCTCAATTTAAAGTGATTCTGGAATAAAGCCCGTTCCGAACCTCTAATACCACGGATTCTGCCTCTTATTTTACTGAGCTATTGTTATAGATTTTCCGCATCAAATTAAGTTCCGGTAATTAAATTATTTACCACAGGTCAGGTAAGGTTCAGTAATCATGACCTAATAATACTTTGTGTACAGACACATAAAACATATGCAACAGCTTCTAATGTAGCCTTAAATCCAGACCTAGTGGGTTCTACTGGCCATTAAAGGCCCGCTCCAGTGCTAAAGGCCAAAACTGAAGGGAAGGGCCTTTAACAAGGGAGCGGGCCTTTAATGGCCGGTAGAGCCCGCTGAAAGGCTCTAAGGCTAACAATTACAACATTCCGTTCCTAGAAGGCAGAATTAATCTACTTAGTAAAAACAAAGGCCTCTAGGAGCCCAAGGGGGTTTAAATCCCCTGGGGCTCCATGAACCCCCTCGGGTCTGAGAGGCCTTGGTTCAGGGTAGCAACTGTGAAAGGAAAACAACATTGGAATGTTGCTCTCCAGGCTTCTACCAGCCCGTAAAAGCCTGGAGCACTCCATTGTCCACAATGGAGTGCTTAATATTCCAATGTTCTAATACCCAATCACAAGCTGCCTAATAAAAGTTTATATTTTGAAAGGGTTAACTTCTCATATTTCCTCATGAGTGAACTGCGTAAGAATCAATTACGTGGCTCTTTTTGCTGGAACCTCGTGAGGGCAGGTGGCATTTTGCCCGCTAAGTAGTAATGAAACCACTCAATGGCAATTGCTAAACCTTTTAGTACAAGACAATAAACCCATTGTTAGCACCGAGATGTTGATAAAATACAGAAATATTTGAAAAAAACTAACAATGCTCTGAAATACAATGGTACTGCAGTGTTTGTTCCTTTCCCACTAAAGACCTCTATATGACAAATAAATTACATTTAGTGGACCTTCAAGGGTTCTGGAACAAAATGTCCAGGCCCTGAAGAGCAAGAGGACTCAGTGCTCCCTGCCAGGTGGCAATTGACTGTCTAAACATGAACGTTTCCAGGAATCCGTGACCTGAAGGAATAATCATCACCTAGCAACAGCAGGTCCCATCAGCATCCTCTTCTTTGTACACATCACTCTGATTTATCCTCCAGTCATGTCCACTGATTAATATAGGTTTCCCCGCGTCTAGTGACTAATATATTTTTCTCCAGCTTTCCTGCATCTGCTTAATGCTAACATCAGGATTGCTTCCCTGAAAAGCAAAACAGGTAGATTAATTGTGTGTATTTTGAGACAGGCAAACGCAAACATACTTAAGAAAGCAGACATCACATACATTTGTTGTTTAAAAGAAACGCCAGCAGCATTGCACTGCCAACTAAGAAAATGGGCCTGTTTAAAGATAGTAGAGTTTACCAGGAGCAAATTTCATGTTTAAATGGTCATTACTTCCTTTACGTAATATTGTCACGGGAAGGATTAAAACATCATACATGAAAAAAAAGTTCTTCTGTATTGTAACCATCTAACCACTCAATAAAATTCAAAGGCACACTTCAAAGGCTTCAATCAATCAAAGGATGTAATAGTTCCACGATGTTGATCAAAATCACGCGAAAACTATATAATAATAGAATTCTAAAATAGGCAATTCAGGTGCCTGTAGGTTCTCCCTCGCAGAGGAGTGGGTATTTTTCGAAGAATTATTAGTGACCTCCAGCACAGCGTTTTTAAAGGATACATTTAGTTGATAAATACAGGTCCAGCAGCATTTTTTTGCCCATCCCATGACTCTGTGAGTTGTGATTGTGCAATTTTGAAATTTGTATTTTGAAACTTGCACCTCCTCTTTCCCTCCACCAGTAGACAACACAGCAGTGCTTATTTTGTAAAATAGGAAGTGCAGGTATCCAATGTTTTCCAAGGGGTCGTTGCTACTGAATGCTGGGATACCAAGACCTGATTCCAACTTGTCTCTCTTACACCACCCTACACTAGTACTACTCTTGTGGAGGTTCCTTTCCTCCCTCTGTTACAGCTTTCCTTTCTTACTTTTCCTGTTTCTTTCCCATTTTTCTGTTTTTACATCTCTTGCTGTTTCTCAAAGTTTGATGATAAAAAAAAATAAGCAAAAATGAGTGCTGGTTACCACCACCTGCAACCACCAGCATCAATTTAGCTCTAAACACAACCCCTGTGGTGTAAAGTAAATTGAAATTGCGATGTACACTAAAGTGTGACCCTCTGAGGTCTGATTGCCTCATTTACAAAGAATTGGCTTAGGGTAGCAGTGCAATCTTTTCGCTGTGCTGCCCTACGCAAATTTGAAAGGGCAAAAATGCACCGTATTTATGAGATACGGTGCATTCCTGTCCTTTCAGAAAGCTCACCATTTGGTGCCTAGTGCCAACACAGGCACCCTTGTGCAATGGTGCAAGTGGGTCTGCGTTGTTGGCAGGATTGTTCTTGTGCAGGACGGGGCATCTTCCTGCACAAAAACAATCAGAGAAGTGTATTTCTCATTCTATGTGTGCTTCAGAATGAAGAACACATGAAAAGAGGAAAAAGCAAGGAGAAATGAAAACATTTCTCCTTGTTACGCCTGCTCTGGGGAGGCGTAAGGTTTTGGTGCTGTCCCAGGTTTACATGATTTTGTAAATCTGGGGCAGCATCAAAATCCATTGGTGTTGCTTGAGAACACCCACCGTAATGCCCATGGAATGCCTCCTTGGCACAGAGTAAGGCAACGCAGTGCTTTGTGCTACCGTGCATTTCTCCACATCTATGAGGCCATGCAAAGCCACGCAGGGTGGCTTTGTGGTGTCTCATAGATATGATTTAAAAATGTGACGCTCCGGTAGTGCAGGTTTCTTTTAAAATTGGATTTATTCTTTTAAATAAGCCCCTGAATTTCCTGTTGTGTGACAACTGTCTTTTTAGGAAATGTTTGAAAAATAATGTGCTTTACCTATTTTAAAGATTTTCTGTAACTGTAACATGGTCAATGGGAATGGTATTTTCTTACCAAAACCAGAAGCTACCGTTAAGCAAAGGCTTTTATTGCCACCACCAACATGCAGTGCTTTAAAGAATATTAATACATCATATAGATAGGAATGTTTGTGAGAGAGTATAAGTATCTGGTGCACAATGTCATCTTCCTCTTGCATTAGCTTCTTCCAACAAGATAAGTATACTCTTCCTTACTTGCATAACATCTGTCTGTAAACAAGAGTTATGTGAATATTATGTGATATTGGATGTTTGGAAGCACCTAGTTAATATCATCTAGTAATTGTATTATTGATTACCTTTTATTATTTCGTTTACGACTCTTCTAATCATGACAACTACTCATCCAGCCAATTTATGGCTGGTTCAGGTAAGTTTATACCAAATGTTTGCATGCTTCCTTTATCTTTGTATATTTAAAAAAACAAAAAGGAGAAAGCTGAGCGCTATCAGAGCGCCGTGGTTAATTGATGCAAATACTGAAGACAATGTTTTGAATGCAAGCGTAAGCACAGGGATGCGACCGCCTTCCTATTAAGAATCCGCGTTGTCGCGTCCTCTGCTACATAGTGAAAAGGAGCCTCACCGTTTCCCAACTAAGCGAGGCCTGATGAACAGCATCACGTCTCCTTCACGCACTGCTCGACATCATCAACTTTGAGCGTTAGCAAGGGAAGGATGGTGACAGTCCTTCCTTCTTGCTGACGGCCACCCAGGTCACGCTCAACCATAGGAGCATCTCCTTCTTCAAGCTATAACGGACGGGCTCAGCTGGAAAAAAGTTAACAGAGACAAGGAACCCGATTTACCTATATTTTCATAACAAAAATTAAAATAAATAATACGCAATCCACACCTACTGGTCAAAAGTAGTAAAACATACAAGAGAGCAATTCCTTCATTTTTAAACTAATTATACAGTGAACAAAAAATAACCTGAAACTGTCTGTTTAACTTTTAAGCAAGGATCTGTATAACCAACAACCATGAGTAAACTACACATTATATATATTTACTATAAAAAATTATAATAATATCTAAGAAAAGATGGGAGATAGCAAGCCCATAACCCAGAATACTCCTGAACTTATGGGGATAGCATTAAAAAAAATCCTCGAAGAGGATCTTAGGTCCTCTGTTAGAGAGGTCAGAGAATGCTACTCTAACTAAGAGGAAGAGATATCCCCTGTAGAGGAGAACTATTTCTCTCTTTCAGATGGAGAGTCCCCTACTACCTGTGAGCCCCAAACATGGGGAAGGGTTTCCCAAAAAAGGAAACACGTTGAAAAGGCATCCAATCATGTCTATGGCAATGGTAGCCCTTGTGCTACAATAGAAATTGGTGGTTGTAGCAGCACAAGAGAAATTGGCCACCTGGAATGGGCACATGTAAGAGTTATCCATAGCGGCATGACAGGAAAGAGTGACCTTCTTGGCACAATAGATTCTAGAGACAGCTTCACATCAGAAGACAGCATGATGAAATAGATATGGATTAATTCATATTTGCCCCCCAAGATAAAGATGATACCTTAGAAGACGTAGATGAGGATGTAAAACAACCATCTACCGTGCAGGAGATCAAAGACCCCTTTGGGGGGAAATGTTTAAGCCCACTACAAATAGATATCTACGTAGTGCGGAATGGTGGACAATGGACCACGTTTCCAAGTATCTAACTTATTGGGTAAGAAAATCCCTAGACAGGGAAACTCGTAATCTCCTTCGCAACAAGTGCCCAAGACCCTCTACTGGAGATAAGGTGAGCAACACACCTAACTTGGACCCCAAATTATTAACCTTTTTATTTAAATTCGGGAACGATCCAAGGAAAGGCATAGTAAGAGGCCTTAAACAATGCCAGGACAAACTCCTGGACATACTAAGTCCGATTACGCGTATTCTAGACATGGAGGACGCTAGAGCAAAAAAAGACACATATCAATCTCGACCTCCTAAGGAGCTGGGCCCAACGGATGTATGCATGCTAGGTAACTCTAATGTAAAACTAATTATGGAAAGATGAAAGGTAGTCCTGATGAGGATGAACCCTAATCTTGCAGACTTATCATCTAAGGAAGACATGGGTGACACTAAGGGCCTACTTTTCAGAAACAATTTCTTAAAAGCGCTGGGAAAGTGTGTTTCCACCTTTATGGCCTTCAGCAAGGTGCAAACGAATATGTTCAGGGTTTTTGGCTCAAGTTCCCTTTTGGATGGGCTGACAGGAGGGAACTGGCTGTCAGCCACGGATCGTTTAGGTACCAGTGTTACCCTCAAGAACATCAAGGCCTCCCTAGTTATGGACGGGGCTAGGGACAAAACTCAAACTTTTACCCACAAAGAGGGAGAACTCCAATAAACTGCAGTGTAAGACCTAGATCCTCAAACCAAGGACATCAAGGTGAGCAATATTACTTCTTCTACCACAAAAGTGGGGGAAGACTGAGGTTATTTATTCAGAATTGGAAAAGAATAACAAAAGACCCCTGGGTGTTGGAAACCATTGCAGGTTTAAAAAAAGACTTTTGGAAAGACCCAGTAAAATTGATGAAACCCAGGGAATTGACATTAGATGCAGAAAAGATTATACTAATTGACGAGGAGGTGACCCAAATGATAGCAAAAAGAGCATTAATTCATGTGAAAACAGGACAGAAAAAAGTAGGGGGATTTGTAAGTAAAATTTTCTTGTTAAAAAGAAAGACTAGAAATGGCGACCTGTCATAAACCTGAGAGAAATAAACAAATTCTCAATCTACAGACATTTCAAGATGGAGGGTATTCATCTCTTGAGAGACAGTTTACAAGCCAAAGACTGGTTGGTAAAATTAGACCTCAAAGACGCCTATTTCAATACCCATTGACAAGGACAGCCAGAAGTACCTATGCTTCGCATGGAGGAGCGTACTTTACCAGTTCCTTTGCCTAACCTTCGGACTGTCCCCGGCTCCATGGTGCTTTACCAAAGTGCTTCGCCCAGTAGTCATCTATCTCAGAGAAAGCAGAGTTTGTCTGATTATATCTGTAGACGACATACTCATTATGTCACAGGACAGATCTGAACTTTTAAAACTTCTATCATGGGTAACACAACTCTTAGAGAACTTAGGCTTCATAGTAAATACCGAGCCGCCTGTCATGGTTCCCACATGGAAAATAGAATTTCTGGGTTTTCCATTCTATCCCAACTAGTCCTACTACACAAGAAAGCGTTAAAGATGAAAAAAGAGGTGACAACTGTCTTAACTAAAGATCAACTACTATTGAGACACCTCCCAAGAGTCTTCGGCTTCTGTCATCTTACATTCAAGCCATCTGCCCAGGCCCCCTTTACTACAGAGGCCTACAGAGATTGAAAGCATTAGGGCTAAGAAAAGGCCTATGATACGGAGATTCAATTGCCCAATTACAAGATGCTCAGGAAGACTTGAACTGGTAGCTAAAGAATCTTGAGGCATCTTCGGGAATGTCCGAGACTTTGTCCTAGAGTCAGATGCAAGCAATCTTGGAGTTAATCTATGCATCCATTAGAGAGCACCAAGGAGAGACTCGGGCCAAGAGTAGAAGGGCCAGGTTGGTGACAAAGCAGCTCCGGTGCAATATTAAAAAAGTTGCCAAATGTTGTATGGAAATAGGGGATAAACTTAATATCATCGAGGGAATAACAACAAACGTATACGCTGACATTGGAGCATTGAAGGGGCAGGTTGAATCCCAGGGAACACAACTTACTGATGTCATATGTAAGATAGAAGATTTTGAAAACCATCAAAGACAGAATAATGTACACACATAGGGATTGAATTAGTGTCCAACTTGGCCCAGGGTGGATTTTGGTTTTGACTGTGGAGCGTAGGTGCTATCGACGCCAACCTACAAAGCCATTTCAAGATGGCAAAAGCCTATCTGTTAGACCCAGCTCATTTGAAGACTATCGTCAAGGTCAAGATTCAGATCCTCACCTCCGAGTTGGCAGGGTATGCCCAGACGTGGGTCCCTTGCTCATTTTGCCACTGGATTTAGGCTAGCCTGGCTGATGACGGCTGATTAGCCAGAAACCGGTCCCAGGATGCTTGTTTCCGGTCCAGGGAAGACATGGCTCGGCAGTTCAGGCTGGACTGTTCCCATGAGGCACAGGGTCAGACTGATTTGCATATGGCCATGTCTGAACAGGGGTGGCGGAGTGAGCTAGAGAATGATGATGGATTAAACCCAGATCTGTGACTGGGGGTGAGTGTCTGAAAAGTTTCAGGGCTCCGTCCATCATCTCCTTCTGTTTGCTTTGTTCGCCCTAAGTTGGCAGGGTATGCCCAGACGTGGGTCCCTTGCTCACTTTGCCGCTGGATTCAAGCTAGCCTGGCTGATGACGGCTGATTAGCCAGAAACCGGTCCCAGGATGCTTGTTTCCGGTCCAGGGAAGACATGGCTTGGCAGTTCGGGGTGGACTGTTCCCATGAGGCACAGGGTCAGACTGATTTGCATATGGCCATGTCTGAACTGGGGTGGCGGTGTGACCTAGAGAATGATGATGGATTAAACCCAGATCTGTGACTGGGGGTGAGTGTCTGAAAAGTTTCAGCGCTCCGTCCATCATCTTCTTGTGTTTGCTTTGTTTGCCCTAGGTTGGCAGAGTATGCCCAGACGTAGGTCCCTTGCCCACTTTGCCACTGGATTCAAGCTAGCCTGGCTGATGACGGCTGATTAGCCAGAAACCGGTCCTAGGATGCTTGTTTCCGGTCCAGGGAAGACATGGCTTGGCAGTTCGGGCTGGACTGTTCCCATGAGGCACAGGGTCAGACTGATTTGCATATGGCCATGTCTGAACTGGGGTGGCGGAGTGAGCTAGAGAATGATGATGGATTAAACACAGATCTGTGACTGGGGGTGAGTGTCTGAAAAGTTTCAGCGCTCCATCCATCATCTCCTTGTGTTTGCTTTGTTCGCCCTAAGTTGGCAGGGTATGCCCAGACATGGGTCCCTTGCTCACTTTGCCACTGGATTCAAGCTAGCCTGTCTGATGACGGCTGATTAGCCAGAAACCGGTCCCAGGATGCTTGTTTCCGGTCCAGGGATTACATGGCTTGGCAGTTCGGCCTGGACTGTTCCCATGAGGCACAGGGTCAGACTGATTTGCATATGGCCATGTCTGAACAGGGGTGGCGGAGTGAGCTAGAGAATGATGATGGATTAAACCCAGATCTGTGACTGGGGGTAAGTGTTTGAAAAGCTTCAGCACTCCATCCATCATCTCCTTGTGTTTGCTTTGTTCGCCCTAAGTTGGCAGGGTATGCCCAGACGTGGGTCCCTTGCCCACTTTTCCACTGGATTCAAGCTAGCCTGGCTGATGACGCCTGATTAGCCAGAAACCGGTCCCAGGATGCTTGTTTCTGGTCCAGGGAAGACATGGCTTGGCAGTTCGGGCTGGACTGTTCCCATGAGGCACAGGGTCAGATTGATTTGCATATGGCCATGTCTGAACTGGGGTGGCGGAGTGATCTAGAGAGTGATGATGGATTAAACCCAGATCTGTGACTGAGGGTGAGTGTCTGAAAAGTTTCAGCGCTCGGTCCATCATCTCCTTGTGTTTGTTATAAACTAATGGATGCCCTCATTTCCAGGTTTATCTGGTCCTATGGCAAATTTAGGAGGGCAAACAAGTTTTTAACCTTGCCTAGGGAAAGGGAGGATGGGTGCTGCCTAATATTAAATTGTATTATATAGATGCTGCTTAGCAATATATGCGCCCATTGCTTGATAACAGTGCAGGGGGTCCAGGATCTGAGGATTATGTTCCATCTGTTTATGAGCTTCTTATTGGGAGGGCTGACAAAGGTTGATTATTAACAATTTGTGAGCCCAGTTACTACAAAAAAACGAGATGCAAGATCCTGGTGTCGGCCTGTAAATACTGGGCCAGCTGCTAGAAAAAGCTGGAATTTGGGAGGTAAAGCTGTTATACTCCTTTCCTGAGGAATAGGCAGCTGATAGATATCTTTCAAGATTGTTCTATATTAAGGTGGTAGAAGCATTGATATAGATATCTCCTTGATTCTAAAAACTATGTTAATGGGGAGAAGCAAATCTGGCTCGGGGGGAAAACGGGGAGCCACTGATTTTTGTGGCCAGGGCAATTGTCGGTTGTGTATAGCATCTGCTTGGTTAAACCCACAAACTCCATCATTTCAACAATGGCAGGGTGATTCCTAGCTATCTATAACTTAAAAATTTCACTTTGTGAGCATAAGGGAAGAAGGGAAAGAAAGAAGTGTAGGAAAAACTGGAGGGCCCTTTCAGATTGGATTCTGTCCTGTAATGTGTGAAGTCTGCACTATTTTTGCTAATAATTTGAAAATATGTATAGCTTTGTATTTGATTTATGAGAGTCTTAACAACTCAGCATCAATAAAAAAAAGAAAAAAAAAGAAAAGAATATGGCCACCGTGATTTGCTTCCAATGTTTTATCTATCTATGGTTTGTATACTCAAAAACTGCACCAACGTTCCTCTGTATATATAAAAGAAAAAGACTCATGTTGGCATCTTCGAAGCAAGTAAGCTCATTTAGACTCTTAGATTCTTGATTTTTTTTAATAAACACTTTTCAAAGCCATAATCCGCTATGTCACTTTAGATGTCAACTACATTAATGATACAGTAACATTCTGTTTGGGAAAATATATTTTTATTTTAAAGGAATTGACCTTTATTTATGAAACTTCAAAGGACACACTCAAACCTGCTACCCAATGCTGAATTTTTATTTTAGAACTATGCCATTTACCAAGGACCCTACTGTGATCTGATCTGGTGACACAATTCTTATTCATAAAAAAGATTAGCTGGATTATGTGTTGGTAATAATAAATAAATTCAATCTCTTCACAAACAAAAAATAATCACATTCATAGCCATTATCATTGATCTCTCTTTGCTTCCCACTTGCTGGCATACAGAGTTGCTTAAATATCGCGACCATTTTGTGTGATACAAGATCGAAACATGTAATTCCTTGATTCTAAAGGAATTAATTACCTGAACATTCAATAGAGTTATGTTATTGATATTTTGATTCAAAGTCCCCTTTTCTCATTGAAACATTTCTAAGTCTCTCTCTGGGTTTTTGTTTCTGGGATCAACAACTTTTTTTTTACCTCTATAAAATAATGTCTTGTGCAGGGCAAAATCCCGAACGCTAGTCAGGAGATGAAGAGGAGCAACAGGAAGATCCAGACAGAACTTTCCAATCCATCTTGTGGGAGTTTTTACATATTCCACTGGGAGGAAACAAAATCTTGGCAAAGCTGATGACCTGCAGCCTATGTGACCTGCAGTTTTCCGGAGGTGCAGGGAAAAATATTCTGTGGGTACCTCTGGTATGACGACACCTTTAAAAACGGTGAACACCAGGGGGCAGATTTACAACCCCCTGCACCAATTTTGCGTCATTTTTAGCATGGGAAAAATGATGCAAAAGTAGTGCAAGGGGCTTGTAAATCTGCCCCCAGGTAGCTAAATTCTGCAAGGAGGAAGTGGCGGGAGGATGCTGGAGCGATGACAGCTCGTGCTCCACTGCATAGTGTGCAGCCTGGCCACACTGCTCCTCCCAAAGTTGCAGCTGCCCTACTGCAAACATTTAATCCCCTGTTTTGCATATTAGCACTCTACCGTATGGAGTGCAGTACATTAGTCTCTGCTAGAGAGCAAAATAATGGACCCTGAGACCAGCTCCTGTCTGCACCCGAGAAGGTGTGCAACAAACATTTTTGTTTCGTTTTTTTTAATCCAAGTTTTAAGGATGTTAAAGTGACAGAACATATTCAAAAAGTTGAGGTGTTAGGACATAATTTAAGTAATGGTAAACTTTAGTTTCCAATGAGGACTATGTAATAAACTGTTGTGCAGAATGTAAAATAAACTGAAGCTAAATATAGGTTTGCACTACCTTTTTTTTCGCGATTACTCTGCAATCATCGCAAAAAAAATGTGAACATGAGGAGACAGGTGCCTCGTTTTCAAAGAGAGGGAAAGGGTTACCAGATTAACCATTCACAAGTGGAGATACAGTAGTCTAAAATGAAAAGGCATGATTTCATTTGCTTCTCTCTCATGATCATAGAGTGGAACGTTGAAGAGGTTACCATTTTATGGTTGCTATGTATGAGAGTGGTATATCATTCTTGTGCTTAGTTTTTACAAATCCTAACTGTGTCAAACTGTTTAAAAAAGAGCTAAAACAACAATATAATCTATGAACTCAATTCACTGGTACGTGCATAACTTTTTAGTTATTAAAAAAAATTACATTAGAAATGAAGATGTATATGGGAGTTTAATAAAAAAAGAGTATCACAGTGATATGAAAAAGATATCTGAGATGAACTGTATCTATCAGAGGATATGATTTTAAGATGTTAGTACTCAATGTTTTGGGAAGTGAAAGAAAAATCAATTAGTGCTCCTTTCTTCCATTGTGTAGTAGAAAAATAACAGTAGAGAATTGTTCAAAGTTGTAATGAGGAATCTGTTTAAAACTAAGAATGTTTTAAATGTCTACACATCATGTGCAGAATAGATAATTCTATGTTGTTTGCATTCTGGGAGTTGTAGTACCTTTGGTCATTGAAACAGGACTGACCGCCCTCCGGTCGGCAGTCCCGACCGCCTAATTATGATGCGACTGCACATGGTGTGGTCGCTTACTCACATTTCCCTATGGCCCATAAACCGGCCGTAGCACAAGCTCCCATAGGGAACTGGGAGGTTGTGTTAATCCCTGCACGGCATGGCAGGCATCTCAGAGACTGCAAACTGAAGGGGGCCCTGTTATGGGCCCCCAAACATGTTCTCTGACAGGCTTTCAATTTTGGAAAGCCCAGCATGGAACGCCTGTCGGAGACCGAGCATCAAAATTCAGACAGCCATTTGGGTTACAGGCCAGTCTCTGACTGGGCGATGGGCTCCTTGGGCCTTCAGAATCCAGCAGGAATGATCGGCCAGTTTCACTTCTGACCGCCTGAATTGTAAGTAGGCAGTCAAAAGTGAAACCGACTATCTGACCGAGATCGTAATCGAGACCAAAGTAGTAATATTCGTAAGCTATATATTAGGAAGTGTTTGTCAATATGTTTTTTTACTTATATGAGTGATTTACATATGCTTAGAAGATGTGATTTGTCTGGGTAGTTGCAGATAGTTAAATTGTATGGTGGGACTCAAGTTTAAAGATGTAGAGAAATATATATTTTTGGAAAGTTGGCTTGAAGGTGTAGATGCATACAGAATTACATGTATGCTTACATGGTGATCTATGTTCTTTATGGCACATGAAAATTTCATGTTAGTGGTGAGGGTGGTGTATTTCTTTAAACATGCACTGTTTAAAATTGCGGAGAGTTTATAGTGCAGAATGTCTGTTGAGAGTTCTTGTTCTAACTTCATTTGTTATGTAACTTTTCTTTGAGAAATGCTGAATATATGTTTTAAACACAAAAGAAAATTTTGAGAATGATGAAGTATGCCATTAAGAAAAGGTTTTGTGCTTTGAAAATGTGAGATTTGTTGTTTTGAGTTTTAGAAACATACTGATGAATGTGCATGCTGAGTAACAGAGCAATGTATTCTTGAAGCGAGGCATGTGTCCAATTACATGTGAAGTGGGATATCTAGACTTTTCTGACACATAGACCATTCGAAAAGGATAAATACACTAAAACAGATAGTTTGATACTGACAGAAGAAGTTAAAAAATGAGTTACAGATATAGTCTCAACTGTTATGTATCTAACAGCAATGAATATACTTTACAGTCACCCAAGTATTACTCAGGCACTCATCCAATCACTCAGCCACTACTCAGGCAGTTATCAAATCACTCACACACTAGGTCTGCACTTATTTCATAACCTAGATACTACACATGCACTCTTCCAATCACGGAGGCACTAATTATGCACTCATTGAACTACACAGAGAACACTCATGCATTTATTCAATCACCCAGGCACTAACCATTCACATATACAGTCCCCAAAGCAGTAACTGTGCAGTTATTCAAACACCCATGCACAACCCATGCACTCATCCAAACACTTACTTATAACCTATGCACTCATCCAAATACTGAGGCACAACCCATGCACTCATGGTACTAGTCCTGTACTCATCCAATTACGCAGAAGGAACCATTGCAGCGAACCTATCACCCATACAGTATCTATGCTCACATCAAATTACTGAGGCAATACTCGTCCACTAATATAATCACCACAGCAGCACACTTACTTTTTATCCAATAATTTAAGCTTTAACAATGGACTTATACAATTACTCAGACATTAGTCATGCACTCATGTAATCAGCCAGGCACTACTGATGCAGTCATTCAACTATCCAGGCAATACGCATGTAGTTTTGTAATCACCAGGGTACTACCTATTCAATTAACCAAAAACACATGAGCATCAATCATGTACTCATTCAACCTCTGAAAAACAACTCAGGCACTCATGAAATCTGCCAGGAGCTATGTTTGCACTTAAATATTGACGTACGCACTCGGCATGAACTGAATAAATCACATATATAGTACACAAGGAGTCCTATTATCACCCAGGGCCTAGAGAAGCACCCATTTAATCATCCAACCACTATCTGTGCATGTATTGAATCACTGAGGCATTAGTTATGCACTCATCTCATCATTTAGGCAGTATTCATGCACTCGTCCAAGCACCCAGATAGTAGCAATATAGTCATGCGAATACACAAGTACTAACTATGCAGATATGGAACCACCGCTGTAGTTCCTGCATACTCAGGGAATCATCCAGGCACTACCTATATTCTGAGGGAATCTCCTGGGCACTATCTATGCACTCATTCAATAATTCAAGGAGTGTTGCTGTACTCAACCACAAACACATGTATTTACAACTTTTACTGAGGAATAGGTAATCTTTTAGAACCATCTGGTGAATTATATTTGCAACCTGCCACACACTGTTTGCATGTACTCTGAAGAATTAGTGAGCTATATGCTGTGATACAGATTAATGTGCAGATTTTTATATCCAGTGTTTCTCAAAATTTAAATCTGACACATCTAATTAGAAAAGTACTGAGAAACTAAATCTACATGTGACACAGTGGTAGAGAGACAAAGAAAAAGCTCTTTTGCTGTGTTTTCGGATTTACAGTATTGAGACACTGTGTGTACTATCACACTTTGGTTGATTCATTACTTATAATTTACTACAAAAGGTACACAATGTTCTGTTAGCATTAATAAGTGAGTACTGTGATATGGTGCAGGTATGATGAAGGAGAGGGTGCTATTATATTAAAAGGTAACTAATAAATTGGAGGGCGAGAATTGCGTACTTAATGGGAGGTTCAGCTTTGCACAAGTGACTGTCGGGCCTCTGAAGAAAGTGAAATCGGCACTGAAAAGCATCAGGCGAAAATACGACAAGATCGCTGTAATTACATATTGGCATGCAGGCTGGTTTGTACCTATTAAAAGCTTGAAGCTGCAAGGTGTTCGATTGCGTCTATGCTGGGAGGGCAATTTGGAGCTTTGATATAAAAAAAAAAAATATATATATATATATTTATTTTTTTTTCACTGAAAAAACCATAGGTTTTAGGGAAAGTTATAGTTAGTTGGACATTTCACTCCTACAAAACAATAGAACTTCACCCGTTATAGTTAGTTCAGCTAACTATAACTTGCGCCCCCGCAATGCACTGCTGATGACGTCACATATTACATCACTCATGACATGGTCAGTGACATCTCTGATGACATCACTGATGACATCTCAAATGACATCACTGATGACATCATCCAGTGGCTGTTTGTTTCTGTAAAGTTTAAATATGTTTAATATATATAGGGAAAGGCGTAGTGGGTGTATAAGTGTTTGAATGGATGATTTAGTAGGTGCGTGACTGACTCTATAAGTGAGTGATTAAACTTATCTTACTGAATGCATGGGTTAGTGAGTAAACTGTGTGAATGTCTGTATCCGTCTGTCTGGTGTGTAAGCGGCTGCATGGGTTTGCGAATAGCTACATGAGTGTCTTTATGCGTTATTGATTGGTTGTCTGAGTATCTGTATGGGTGCCTGAGTGTTTGTGTGGGTGGGGTGTGTGTGTACATAGATGTATGAGTGGGTGATTCAACGGGTGCATGGTTTCAAGAGTGCATCTGTGATGGACTGTATGGGTGGGTGAGTGTGTGTACGGGTGTGTTAGTGAGTGAATGTATATCTCAATTTCATATGTGTGAGTAACTACATATGTGAAAGGCAGTATATATGAATGTTGGAGTATATAAATGGCTATAACTGAGAGTGTGTGATTGTGAGAGTGACTGTATGGATGAGTCTGTGCTTGTACCAGTGATTGTATAAGAGCGTAAGTATGTGCTAGTATGTGTATGAGTAAGTGAGCTGGTGTGTGAATAACTGTATAGGTGATTAAATTGCAGTGTGATTAATTATTTGCATGACTGACTAGGTGTGTGAGTACCTCTATGGGTGAGTGGTGGTGTGTGAGTTTCTATCTAGGAGTATGAGTACATATGATAGTCCTGTACTGCGTGACCATAAGTATGAGTAACTGTACGGGTGAGTGTGTGGATGTGTGTGTAACCCTAAGAATCAGTGAGTGGGGATGTAGTTATTGGTGTTGGAGTGTCTATGGTTTTGAGAATGGCAGTCTATAATTTAGAGTACGTGTATCAAAGGTTATATTAGGGTGTGAGAAGATGCATCAATTTATCACATGGATGATGTCATCAGTGATGTCATCAGTGATGTCATCAGTGATGTCACTGACCATGTCATTAGCGATGTAATATGTGACGTCATCAGCAGTGCATTGCGGGGGTGCGAGTTATAGTTAGCTGAACTAACTATAACGGGGGAATTTCTATGGTTTTGTACGAGTGAAATGTCCAACTTACTATATCTTTCCCTAAAACCTATGGTTTTTTCAGTGAATTTCTAAGGTTTTTTAAATGCTCATTTCTAACTATAACGTGCCTGAAACCTATGTTTTTTTCAGTGAATTTCAAAGGTTTTTTAAATGATAATTTCTAACTATAACGTGGCTGAAACCTATGGTTTTTTAGGAGAATTTCAAAGGTTTTTTAAATGCTAGTTTCTAACTATGCCTACAGAGGTAGGACATGTGAAGAAAGAAGAAAAAACGCACAGAAAGAAGCAAAACAAAAGCAGAAAGAAGCAACAAAAGTCCTCAAAGACAAAGAAAAGTGCAGGAATTAGAAAGACATGTGCAGAAAGAACCAACAGAGGAATAGAAATAGGCCTTGTTACAAAATCATCCTGTGCCCACAACTTTTTCAGATGGCTACTGGTGTTAACTGACTCTGACTAACCAGGCCTAGAGCCAGTGATATGCTAAAGACACTTAGAATATAGTGAAAACACCTACATACACTAGGGAACACTATGCTTTGGGGTGCCGCTGTGATTAGCATGACCTCCTCTGTAAGCCCCTAGTACATAATAGGGCAGGGGGATTAAAACTACCTCTTAAAACGTGCCATGGGGTGCGTTTGCACACTGGTGAAGGGAGGGGGGAGCCTGAGGTGACATGTGTGCAAACACGTCCTGTGGGCGTTTTAAGTTGGGGGATAAAGTCCCCTTGAATCCTGAGGGTCCCTGGGGTCGAACTAGCCCACTAGGTACCTCCAGTAAGCGCCACAGAGCTGCGTTTCTTAGAGGTGTAAAAAGGGGCACGGCCTAGACCACCTCTCTGCTACGCAGTGCAGTGGCGCTTACTGGAGGTACCTGGTGGGCTATTTGGCTCCCAGGGGACTTCAGGATTGAAGAGGAATTAGTTCCCCAACTTAAAACACGGCACAGGGCGTGTTTGCACACATGTCACCTCAGACCCCCCCCTCCCTTCACCACTGTGCAAACACGCCCCGGGACGTGTTTTAAGTTGGGGGGTTAAGTCCCCTTGAATCCTGAGGGTCCCTGGGGTGCAACTAGCCCACCAGGTACCTCCATTAGGCGCCACAGAGCTGCGTTGCAGAGAGGTGTAAAAAGGGGCGTGGCCTCTGAACACCTCTCTGCAACGCAGCTCCCTGGCGCATACTGGAGGTTCCTGGTGGGCTAGTTTGGCCCCAGGGACCCCCAGTATTCATGGGGAATTAGTTCCTCATCTGCAAACGTGCCAGGGGGTGCGTTTGCAGAGTGCTGCAGGGAGCGGCGGGGCATCCGGCGCGATGGCAGTCTTTTTTTCTTTTTTTTTAAAGAAGGGGGCTGTGTGGCCCCCCTTCTTTTCCTATTTTATTGGCCCTGGGGACCCCATCCCCCAGGGCCTGACCCCTATTGTTTATTTTTATTTTTTTTAAATTGTTAGGGGGCTGTGTGGCCCCCCTCCCAAAGTCATAATCGCTCTACGGACTCCATTCCCCGGGGCATGGCCAGTTTTTTATTTTACATTTATTTCGAGGGGGGCTGCGATGCCCCCCTCCTCATGCCATTTGTGGCCCTTGGAACCCCATCCCCCGGGGCCGGCCTTTGTTTTTTAATTTAATTTATTAATTATTTTTAATTATTGAGGAGGGGGGCGCGTGGCCCCCCTCCCGGGCCACTTATGTCTGCCCTATCCGTTGGGGACCGTGGGGGGGTCCCCAATCCCCCACGGTCCCACCGGCTCCCCGCATTGCTTTTCCACACGGGGAGCTGCTAAGATGCAGCTCCCCGTGTGGAAAAGCAATCGGCTTTGGTTTTTGGAAGAAAGAGCAGGTTTCTTGCTCTCTCTTCCAAACACCAAAGCAGTTTTCTATGGCACGGCGGGAGCCGCGAGGCTCCCACCCTGCCATAGCAAACAGCAGTGTCCCGGGGTGGGCTCCCCGGACACTGCAGGAGCCGGCCCTGGGGGGTGGTGGTCCCCAGGGCCATCACAGGGCTCCAGGAGCAAAGCCCCGGAGAGGTGGTGGTCCCCAGAGGTTAGTGAATTTATTTTAAAACAAGCCCGGGGGGCGGTCACCGGGGCTGCGGGGGGGGCCGTGAGCCCCCCCGCAAATACTTTTGAAAAGCCCCGGTGGTGGCAGTCCCCAGGGCTGAACCCCCGTTATAATGTAAACATTGCCCCTGGGACTTGGCCTACCCGGGGGCTAATAAAAAACGAAGCGCGGTAGTCCGCGCTTCGTTTTTTTTCATTTTCGCAGCCAGATCCACAAATCCTCTGCGCATCCCGCGTTTTAAAAAAAAAAATGCCTTTTTTGGCCCTGGGGTTCCTTGTGGGACCCCCTGAGCAGGCATTTTTGTATTTTGCACATTTGTTTTTCGCTTTTCTTGTGCCTCGGTTCTACGGCTGCCAACACTTCCTGGTTTGAAGTGTTGACAGCCAATTAGCATGAAGCTCGTGATCGGGAGGGTGCGCGGACTCTCCGTGCCTCTAGATATCAATATCTTTATTTCTTAATTTCTCAAAAACTACTGAACGGATTTACACCAGTTTTAAAAAGGTCACTTTCTGAGCCAAGCAGTACCTTTTTGCCAAATTTGGTGTAATTCCGTTCAGCAGTTTTTGCTATAACTGTGTCTAAAATTTCCTATGGGAAATTGATTTTTTGACCTCTATTTTTTAATCTCTCTGGAACTACTGAACGGATTTGCACCATTTAAAAAAAAAAGGGCGCTTTCTGAACCAAGGGCTACCTCTTTGCAAAATTTGGTGTAATTCCGTTCAGCAGTTCGGGCTGTAGCCGCGTCTAAAATTTCCTATGGGAAATACCATGGGGAAAACGCATTTTGGGACCCCCCTTTTTTCTCCGCCCCCGCTTGACGAATCACCCCCAATCTTTCAGGATAGGAGCTGACCGGAACGGGTCATTAGTCTTGAAAAGTTTGCGGAAATTCGTCAACCGGCGCCAAAGTTATTGGGAATAGAATGTTACGATTTTCCTATGGATAATAGGTCCTAACTATAACTACCTACTGGCAACCGGAAAGTAAGTTATATATATATATATATAACCTACTGGCGGTCGCCAGTAGGTAGTTATGGTTAGGACCTATTTTCCATAGGAGATCCGCAACATTCTATTCCCAATAAGTCTGGCACCGGTTGACGAATCCTCGCAAAATTTTCCAAACTTTTGGCCAGCTCCGCTCCTACCCTGAAAGTTTTGAGGTGATTCGTCAAGCGGGGGCCGAGAAAAAAGGGGGAGCCCAAAACGTGTTTTCCCCATGCAATTTCCCATAGGATCTGTTGTCGCAGCTACAGCCCAAACCGCTGAACGAAATGACACCAAATTTGGCAAAGAGGTAGTCCTCAGTTCAGACTCGTGCCTTTTGCATAAATGGTGTGAATCCGTTCAGTAGTTCCTGAGAAAATTAGAGTTAAAAGTACATAAATATCTATGGCCTCGGAGGATCCGCGGACCGTACATACACCGTACGCGCACCCTCCCCGAACCGAGCACGCACCCTCCCGATCGTGCGCTGAATGCTAATTGGCTGTCGAGTGTCTCTCTACATTCGAAACCAGGAACTGTTGGCGGCCATTTTCTGCCTCGGTAGAAGCGAGGCTGAAGAAGCAAGGGGAATAAGTGTGTAAAACATATAAAGGGGGCAGAGTGGAAATACTCTGACCCTCTAGAGGTGCTTAGCGGGTCCCAGAAGGGGTCCCAGAAGGACCCCCTGGGGCCCCCTTTTCAAAAAAAAAAAAACGGCGAAATATGCGCACAGTGCACGCATCCTATCGCGTTGGGTACGCGGATCCACTGAATTTTTTTTCAAAAAGACTAGAAATCATTGGTTGTATGACTACTTTGTACACTGAAAGATAGGGTGTATATTTCTGTTTTTTAAAGGTATGATTCTTATTGGTTACCAAAAACAGATTGTAAGGAACATTATATATGATTAGCTGATATGTTGAAAAGTGAAGCACACTTCCTCTCTTGTGTAGGAACATTGTGTGCTGAACTTCTGACCTGTGTGCTTAGTGCAGTGTTCCATGACCTGTTTCTATGGTAACAGGCAGAAGTCAGTTTGGGGGAAGGGTTGAAATGTCTTTCAGTTGGAAAGGGTTGAAATGTTTAACCAATAGAAATGTGTGTTTGCTTTTGAGTTTATGTGTGAAGGATTGTGATTTGATGTTTACATGTATATGTGTGGAAAATGAAAGGGAAACTTTTCCATTCTTTGTTTTTGTTGAGAGGTGCACAGTGCAGAGATTCTGTAAAAGAAAATATGGTGAGTGACTGATATACTTCTTAATCTACAAAAGAACTTGAAAGATGAGCTTTCTCCGGAGCAGCCCCCAGAATTTGGAATTCACTCCCTCCAAACATTAGGAAGATTCCTAACACAGCAACATTTAAGAGGGAAGCGAAGATCTTCCTGATGAGTAAGTTCCTTTCGTAAATAAGACGGCTCATCAGAGCACTATGATATAGATGCTTTCACAACAGTCATTCGGAATATGTAAAGATAAGCTCATATACGCATACGATTCTATTCCTATTGAAGCGCACAGACGTAGAACGCTCAGAAAAAGACGCTTCGAATCATGCGTATTTGGATATCCCAGTTCACTTGTACAATAAGCAGTTTCCAATACGTGATTGGGAAAATTGAAGTTAATCGTTCAGGGAAATAACAATATATATGTGACTACTGACAACACACGGTAACCTAATCCTGTCATTGTATTTTTCTTTCTTTTGCTTGTTAAATAATGTATAGTTACATACCTAAGCTACCTCATAGCCATGTAAATCGTCCTGCTACTCATATTGTATTCGTGCTCAATTTACCTTTTGTTATTGTGAAGCGCTCTGATACCCAAGGGTCACGTTCGCGCTATATAAAACTATATAAATAAAAAATTTAATTGTGAGGGGATGTATGTAGACTATTTTGATTTTAATCAGACTAATGTATTTCTCCTGCTAAAGTGTAGGGAGTACTTTTTTTCTCTACAATCTTATTGACAGTGTGTGTGCATGTAGAAACCATTCTGTGATAAGCATTTGTGTTTTTCATGTGTTTGCAGACAGATAACTGTGCTGTTTTTATATTTTGGTAGTATTAGAAACCAGTCATTGTTTATGAATTTGTGAAATGAGTTATGTTATGTTTCTATACTAAAATGTAGTACTACTTCTAGATGAAGAAATGTGTTTTGGTATAGTGCAAGGGATAGTGTTGTTTGTCTAGAATCACACAGTGAGTCTGTTTGCATTTGGGAACCACTGTGAGAGAAGCATTTGGTAACATCGTGTATTTGCTGATAGATAACTCTTTTAACCTGTCATGTTGTGAAGTTTTAGTAGCATTAGAAGACAGTTATGGCTTATGATTTGATTAAATGAGTCAGGCTTTGACAGAAAAGTGCAGTCCTGAAATATATAGATTGTGTGCAGTTCCCTTACCACTTGCACTGTAGTGAATAAGTTTTGGTAAACTCCTAGGGATAGTGGTGCTTGTCTAGAATCACAGTGTGAGTTAGTGTGTATTTGGGATCAGTGTGAGAGAAGCATTTGGTGACATCATGTATTTGCTCACAGATAACTTTTTTAAAACCTGTCCTGTTGTGAAGTTTTAGTAGCATTAGAATCCAGTCTTTGCTTATGCGTTGATTAAATGAGTCATGCTTTGACACTGATGTGCTGTACTTAAATATGTAGATTGTGTTCAGTACCATTAACTCTTCTAGACTAGTGAATGAGTTTTGGTAAACTCCTAGGATAGTGTTGATTGTCTAAAATCACACTGTGAGTCTGTGTGCATTTGGGTAAGGATTGTGAGAGAAGCATTTGGAAACATTGTGTATTTGCTGACAGATAACTGTTTTAAAACCGGTCATGTTGTCAAGTTTTAGTAGCATTAGAAGCCAGTCTTTCCTTATGCTTTGATTAAATGAGTCAGGCTTTGACACAAAAGTGCAGTCCTGAAATATGAAGATTGTGTGCAGTTCTCTTACCACTTCCACAGTAGTGAATGATTTTGGTAAACTCCTAGGTATAGTGGTTGTTGTCTAGAATCACACTGTGAGTCTGTGTGCATTTGGGAACCACTGTGAGAGAAGCATTTGGTAACATTGTGTATTTTTTCGCAGATAACTCTTTTAAAACATGTCATGTTGTCAAGTTTTAGTAGCATTAGAAGCTAGTCTTTGCTTATGCATTGATAAAAATGAGTCAGGGTTTGACACTAAGGTGCAGTACCATGTACTATTCTGTTCACTGTGGCAGAACTGAAAATGTAAAAGTTTTACCTAAGCACTGTCCTAGAAGTAGTCTGATTATTTAGTCAGTTTCTAAGTACCAAATAGATTGCTTCAAATGTCTATGCAGTATGCATGTAGTGTTCTAACATACTATACACTTGTCTTTTACACCTTCAATTCCCTAGTCAGTATCCATACACTTCCAGGAAACACACTGTCACTCCCTTTGCAGTCCTCTAGAGACCCATTCAACAACATGTACTAATCCATTCACTGTGCCAAAACCCAAACACTTATAAATTCACCAAGACACTCTCTTTCCAGTACTCTAATGATTCCGTCACTGCCTAAGTATTCATGCACTGAGCCAGGTCTTAGCACATGGACTTCTTCAAACCCCTATCCACTATGCATGCAGTCCTCTAACCACCTACACACTTGTCTTTCACACCTTCAATTCCCCAGTCAGTATCCATTCACTTCCAGCAAACACCCTGTCACTCCCGTTGCGCTCTTCTAGTGACCCATTCAGCATCATGTACTAATCCATTCACTGCGCCAAACCCTAATAAATTCACCCAGGCACTCTCCTTGCAGTACTCTAATCATTCAGTCAGTACCCAAGTACTCATCCAGTGACCCAGGCCTTAGTATATGGACTGCTTCAAACCCCTATCCACTATGCATGCAGTCCTCTAACCACCTACACAATTGTCTTTCACACCTACAATTCCCTAGTCAGTAGCCATACACTTCCAGGAAACACCCTGTCACTCCCTTTGCAGTCTTCTAGTGACCCATTCAGCATCATGTACTAATCCATTAACTGTGCGAAAACTCAAACACTTATAAATTCACCAAGATATTATCTTTGCAGTACTCTAATCATTCAGTCAGTGCCTAAGTATTCATGCACTGAGCCAGGCCTTAGCACATGGAATGCTTGAAACCCCTATGCACTATGCATGCAGTCTTCTAACCACCTAGACACTTGTCTTTCACACTTTCAATTTCCTAGTCAGTATCCATACAGTCCAGCAAACATCTTGTCACTACCTTTGAACTCCTCTAGTGACCCATTCAGTACCAAGTACTAATCCATTCCCTGTGCGAAAAGCCTAGCACTTATAAATTAACCTAGGCACTCTCCTTGCTGTACTCTAATCATTCAGTCAGTACCCAAGTAGTCATGCAGTGAGCCAGGCCTTAGCACATGGACTGCTTTAAATGCCTATGCAGTATGGATGCAGTCCTCTAATCACCTACACAGTTGTGTTTCACACCTTCAATTCCCTAGTTAGTATTCATACTCTTCTAGCAAACACCCTGTCACTCAACCAGTGTGTCTCCTTATAGTACTGTAATCATTTAGTCAGTTAGCATGTAGAGTTTTAGTGAGGTAGGCTTTAGGGCATGAACTGCTTCAAAGTAGTATGCACTATGCATGTAGTGTTTTAACCATCGTCACACTTGTGGTTCAGGGAAATAGTTTCTTAGTCAGTATTTATATAAAATGTGTTTGTACAGTAATGGAATAGTATAATTTTGAAAGTTATTAATATACATTTATTTGTGATTCTTTTTTACAGACAGAACAGGAGTGTTTCTCATCTGTTTGCACTCTTCTCGTGCAAGATTGTTTGGATGAAGGGTCCTTAGGTGTTTCATCATACTTGCTGTGCCGCATGAGTATTTTTTGTTAGGATACCCTCGTAACAGAACTCTTTTTAAAATCTTGTGCATGAGAAAGATGGTATTGGTCTTTGTTTGCCCCTCGAGAAAAGTAGAACATTTCCACATCACTGAAGGAAAACGTTGTGGGCGTGGTGCATCCTCCAAAAATTCAACTTTAGATTTGGTGAATATTTTATAGCGACATCATTTACAGTTTTTGTAAGTTAAAGTTAAAAAATTTTGTTAGCTGTGTGCATTTTATATTTCTGTGATTTGTATTTTGAGAATGGCATGTTGGTTTTTTTTAACAATCTTTGAGATTGTGTTTTTTTTGCCCGCTGTTAAGTGATGAGTACGATTGAAATCACTATTTTTAGTGAAATTTAATATATTCTGAGAACAGCAAAAAAGGCAAAAAAATTACTTTGTGGAAATTATGCTGTGTTGTATAAAATGTATTATTACATGTTATATATTTTTTTTCCTTTTCTTTCACAGATCCAAATTTTAAAATAAGCAATTTATATGAATTTATATTTGAATGAAAAACAGAAAAAAATGTATACCATTTTGTATTCCTATTACTGTGAATGTAAGTTTAACTAAGTCTCAATATGCAGAATGAAGAGGCCTGCAGGAAGCTACAAAGTTGAAACACGTTTCTAAAAACACTCTGTTTATGTAGTTTTGAAATCTGACCATAATCAGATATCATGTGACCTGCAAAAAAAGAGATTTGAGGGGTTCATAATATTGCACCTTTTTAGCTGTTGAAGGACCGCAATCATTTCAATCATTCTTCTTTGAACATCTTTGCAGACAAAACTCTGTGCTTACCTTCTATCATTCGCAAGGAAATTTAAAAACGGAAATATGTCACTTTTTGTGACATAGTTATTGTGCAAGATACTCTTTTATATTTACAAAGAGAGGAAAAGGCGCTCTGTGCACTTTTTATACTCCATGTAAATATAACCTCATCATGCACACCACTTTGTGTTGAAAGGATGTTCTATAAGTGTTGTTGTGCATGATTGCACTTAATACTGATAGAACAAGACACATGTCTAGATTTATCAGAAATCATAAATCTCGATATGTGTGTGAATGCTGCACCATTCTAAAATTGGTGTAGGAAAGCACAACAAGGAGAATTGTTTTAATTTCTCCACATTTTTATATCTTCAATGCATGCTGAAATGCTCAGCATACATTGAAGAAGAAAAATGCATTTTCTCATTGTTTTTGTGCAGGAAGGTGTGTCTTCCTGCAGAAAAACAAGCAGCACATGACACAGATATCCTTGCACTATGGTGCAAGGGTGCCTGTATCACCACATGGCTGCAGTTTAAGCAGCCATGCAGAGAGAAGCATAGATTTGCAACATATTTATGTACATATGTTGCATCCCTGTGCTTCGGAAGTACTACAGCACACTGCAGTTAAAGAGGATACTGTGTGATGCTGCAGCACTTCCTCATAGTTCTGCACTTAAACATTCACCATACGCTACTAATGCATTCATTCAGTCAATTACATACTACACATACATTCATCTAAACTAACACTAACAAAGAAATTTAGCTCTTTTTTTAAACCAGGAAAGTTAGTTCTTACAAGAACCTTTTTTTCTTCTTCTTTTATAATTTTTTTGGGGTTTTCTGAACAATTTTTATTTTTTGGGGGTTTTTCTGCAAAAAAACAAAACACAAAAAAAACCAGGAGAAACCAAACAATGAACTTCAGGGAACAATAAAAAAAAAAAACTAGCAAATGTGACTTTCTTGCCGACGGCAGATCAGATCGATCGACTGCTCACCATAGCACAAAGTCTTATTGCAGTTAGTGCAGAGCACTTTTAAAAATTAAAATTTAGGACGGATGTCCAAGGTTTGGGCTGATGGATGCACTCTTGATGTGCTCGGCTGCGATGAGGTGGATGGCGCAGGAGCAGGAGTGTTTCTCATCCGTTGGCACTCTTCTCGTGCAAGATTGTTCGGATGAAGGGTCCTCATGTGCTTCATCATACTTGCCGTGCTGCAAGAGTATTTATTGTTAGGATCCCCTCTCGATTGGACTCTTTTGCAAATCTTGCACGTGACCAAGGTGGCATTGGTCTTATTCTGCCCCTCGGGAAAGTAAAAAAATTCCACACCACTGAAGAAAAACGTTTTTTGGGTGATGCCTCCGGCAAAAATTCATCCTCAGAAGTATGAGGTGATGCAGGTGATGCCTGCTGCCCTGAAGCCATTTTTGGTTGAAAAAAGTTAGAGCTAAGTGTAAACTTAGTCTAAAAAATCTTGGTCAAAGAAGAATGATTGAAATGGGTGGGGTCTTTCAATAGTTAGAAGAGGAAGTGTAATGAACCAATCAAATCTCTTTTTTTGCAGCTCACATGTGATCCGCGCACCCTGCGCTTACGCAGCACGCACCCAGCGCGCATCCGCGAAATTCAATTAAAAAGAAATCTAGGATTAGATGTAAAAATATATTAGTTTTAAGACTAGTTTACAGTTTGTCTTCAATTAATATTCACACGAAATACATATATATATGTTTTTTTAAATGTTAAATATTTCGCGGGATCCGCGCACTCACCGCGTCATAGACGCAGATGACGCATCACGGAAGCGCTTCAACATCGCGTTACATACATCGAACGTGTCGAGTGTAGGTTGGGAGTCGCATACCTGTCGCATTGCGATCGCGCACTAAACACGTACCCAACTCGTACCATGCGCGGATGCTATCACGTAGGGATCGAGAACGGTGCGCATAGGGTGCGCGGATCCAAAAACATTGAAAAAAATATATAAAATACAGTTTTGAACATATAGTTAAAAAAATATTTTGAATAATATAAAAAAATACGTTTGTAAAACCCATTAAGTTCAAATAACTTAATTTTTAAAAGAATTAATTGAAAAAATAAGTTTAAAAAATGGTGATAAAAAAGTATTTTAAAAAAAAGATAATTAATGAAATTGACACACTGAATTTGAAAAATATAGAAATCCAATCAAAATCATTAAACATGATATCTTCAGAGATATGTTATAGATAGGAATTAGCAGTTAAAAAACCTTTGAAATTCACTGAAAAAACCATAGGTTTGATGCATGTTAAAGTTAGGAATTGGCATTTAAAAAAACCTTTGAAATTCACTGAAAAAACCAAAGGTTTCAGGGGCGTTATAGTTAGGAATTGGCATTTAAAAAACTTTAGAAATTCACTAAAAAAAAACATAGGTTTCAGGGGCGTTATAGTTAGCTGGACATTTCCCTCATACAAAACCCTAGAAATTCCCCCGTTATAGTTAGTTCAGCTAACTATAATTCACGCCCCCACAATGCACTGCTGATGACGTCACATATTACATCACTCATGACATGGTCAGTGACATCACTGATGACATCACTGATGACATCTCAAATGACATCACTGATGACATCACTGATGATGTCATCCATGTGATATATTAGTGCATCTTCTCACACCCTAATATAACCTTTGATACACCGACTCAAAATTTCAGACGGCCATTTTGAAAACCATAGATACTCCAATACCAATAACTACATACCCACTCATTGACTCTTAGGTCTACATACATCTCCACTCACTCACCTGTACAGTCACTCATACTTACAGTCACTCCGTACAGGACTATCATATGCATTTATACACCTATATAGACACTCACACACCGCCAATTATCCATTGAGGTACTGACACACCTAGTCAGTCATGCAAATAATTAATCACAGTCCAATTTACTCACCTATACAGTTAAACACACTCAAGTTCACTTACTCATAAAAATACTAACAAATTCTGACACTCTTATACAATTACTAATACAAGCACACACTCATCCATACAGGCACTCCCTCAATCACACACTATCACATATAGATAGTTATATACTCTTACACACATATACACTGCATTTTACATATGTAGTTACTGACACATGAACAACCGAGATATACATTTAATCACTAACACACTCATACATACACTCACCCAACCATACAGTCCATCACAGTTGCACTCTTAAAACCATGCACCATAGAATCACCCACTCACACATCTATGCACAGAGTCACACACACCCTACCCACACAAACACTCAGGCACCCATACAGATACTGAGACAACCAATCAATAACCCATATATACACATTCATATAGGTATTCACACAAACCATGCAGCCACTTATACACCAACACACAGACACATACAGACATTCACACAGTTTAGTCACTAGTCTGCAGTAAGATACATTTGATGACTCACTTATAGAGTCAGTTACACACCTAGAAAATCATCCATTCACACACTTGTACACCCACTCATTCTTCAACAGGCCTTTCAATATGTATATTAAACATATTAAAACTTTACAGAAACACAGACTCACTGGATGACGTCATCAGTGATGTCATCAGTGATGTCATTTGAGATGTCATCAGTGATGTCATCAGTGATGTCACTGACCATGTCATGAGCGATGTAATATGTGACGTCATCAGCAGTGCATTGCGGGGGCGCGAGTTATAGTTAGCTGAACTATAACGGGGGAATTTCTAGGGTTTTGTACGAGGGAAATCTCCAGCTAACTATAAAGCCCCTGAAACCTATGGTTTTTTTAGTGAATATATATATACATATATATATATATATATATATATATATATATATATATATATATATATGTATATATATATATTCACTTAAAAAACCATAGGTTTCACACATGTTATAGTTAGCTGGACATTTCACTCGTAAAAAGCCATTGAAATTCCCCCGTTATAGTTAGTTCAGATAACTATAACTCGCGCACCCGCAATCCACTGCTCATGACGTCACATATTACATCACTCTTGACATGGTCAGTGGCATCACTCATGACATCACTGATGACATCATCCTTGTGATAGAGTGGCGGTCGCGCGAGTTATAGTTATCTGAACTAACTATAACGGGGGAATTTCAATGGTTTTTTACGAGAGAAATGTCCAGCTAACTATAACATGTGTGAAACCTATGGTTTTTTAAGTGAAGTTGCAAGGTTTTTTAAATGCTAATTCCTAACTATAACGTGTGTGAAACCTATGGTATTTAAGTGAATTTGTAAGGTTTTTTAAATGCTAAGTTATGTATGTTTTATTATATTTTCTATATATTTATTCTACCCTGCCCCCTTTACACGTTTTCCACCTTTCTTTTTCACTGTCGCACACAAAACACACAAAATGGCGGCCGACACTTCCTGATTTCGACCGATTCGAATGTTGACTGACATGTAACCACCAATCAGAATTACGCCCGCGCACGTTATGGTGCACGCACCGTACGCGCACTGTGCGCGCACGGTTGGCGCTTATAGATATTTATGTACTTTTAACTGCAATTTTCTCAGGAACTACTGAACAGATTGACACCATATATGCAAAAGGCACATGCCTGACCTGAGGACTACCTCCTTGCCAAATTTCAAGTAATTCTGTTCAGCCGTTCGGGCTGTACCTTCGACTAAAGGTCCTATGGGAAAATGCATGGGGAAAACGCATTTTGGGACACCCCTTTTTTCTCAGCCCCCGCTTGACGAATCACCCCGAGACTTTCAGGATAGGAGCTGAGCGGAGCGCCCCATTAGTTTTGAAAATTTTGCGAGGATTCGTCAACCGGCGCCAAAGTTATTCAAAATAGAATTTTCAGATTTCCTATAGAAACTCGGTCCTAACTATAACTATCTACTGGCGACCGCCAGTAGATAATATATATTATTTATATATATATAATACCTACCTGCGGTCACCATGTTTCCATAGGAAAGGCATTTTTTGACTTGCCTATACCTTTGGCTTTGTTTGAACAATCTTCTTGAAATGTTCCATAAAATGCATCAGGGTAGGTTCTGGTTGTCATGGAAAGTTTGGGGCTGATTTGTGCAGTGGGGACCGAGAATTTTAGGAGAGAAATAAGGGTGCATTTGTAATGTTAATTCCCATGGGAACCTTTAGTCACACCAACAGCCCGAACTGTTGAACGGACTTACACTAAATTTGGCAGAGAGGTAGATGTTGGTTGAAGGAAGTGCCTTTTACCTATTTGATGTAAATCCATTCAATAGTTTTTGAGAAATTAAAGTTGAAAATTATAGTGATATTACTGACCGCGGATATTGCGTGTTGGTTTCGAGATTACTTGTGAATGCACACACCAACGAGAATGGTCTGATTGGCTGGACGCAGCATGAACAGAAAGTTGTGGGCACCATTTTATTGCTCGGGAATGGTTCTCGGGGATGATATTTCTGAAAAATCTAACATAAGGGGTCAGAGTAGAGGTACTCTGAACCCATGTTTGAGGAATGGGGGTGTTAGTGACACAAGTTATGTGTCCAAAATTGATTTTTTTGATCGTGTGCAATATTTGTGATGACACCGCAAGTGCAAGAGCGGCCTCCCATGTATCATCGTGGGGACATGATGAGTTTTGAGGTCATCGCAAATATTGGTGGAAATATAAAAAAATATATCAGTTAATCATTAACATGCTTGTTATAGAGAGATTGATATTTTGATAAATGTTTTTATAGAGTTATTTATAAAGTGAGTTATCTACTGTAATAGTTAGAATTAATTATAACATATTTTTCTAATGCGGTGGTGGCTATTGAATTCCTGCTATTGTTTTCCATTTTAGCGGTTATGTCTGGGGGGATTACGATAACTGACTTAATCGTGATCTCCGGTATCACCAGGAAAACATAATATAGGTTTTAGAGATGGTTTTATAGAAACTCTCTAGAAAAACATGACTTTAGAGAATACTTTAACAAACCCCTAGGGTCCAAAATACTATATTATTTGCATCTTTATAGACTTTATTAAAGAGGCTCAATTGTCACGATTAACAATGTCATCGTGACATCTCGAAAAACTGCGAAAACAGAAAATAGGTCTTACAGATGTTTTTTAAAGAAGCTTAGTTAAAAAATATGAGTTTAAACATGCTTTGAAAGAAGTATGCATATAGTAATATGTGTAGTGCAATGTTCAGAATGGATTTTTTACACATCATTTTTAATGTGTTGGTGGTCATTGAATGTCTGCTTTTCTTTTTGTTTTCTTGACATGTCAGTGGGGATCGTGACATTGTCGCGAAGATTGTCAAAAACTAAAGAAAACCTTTCAGAAAAAACCTCGAAATATTTTGGGTACTAGGGTGGGTCTGACAAAAGCTGTTGTGTTGGTTCTGTGTATATGGCTGCTATACATAAGACGAGATGCAGAATTTCAGGTTACTTAGCAACACCCTGTTGCCTTCATCAGTAAAGTGCACTCCATCATTTCTATAAATTCCATGCATGTTAAAACGCAGATTGTTGTTACAGATACAGACCATGTGATGGTCTCTGAGAAATGCAGAAACAGTTTTATCAACATGTTTCCTGGCTTTGTTAATCAGTGGACAGAATTGATTTGACCACTTCAATTTCTCTCCTTGTCATATATTAGAGTACAACAAAACAGTTTGAGGGAACAGTGACATCAGTTCTGCAAAGGTTTCTCTCATTAGGATTTCCAGCCCTATCCCAGTCAATGTGCCTAGGTCATTGTCACAACAGTGCACAATCATGAGGTGAGGAGCTTAGGAAACCACAATGGATTTAACTAAACCCAGCCAATGATGAAATTTAACCTGCTCAGGCCAACCAAGTAATCTTCACATTTGGCAATCCCAAATTCCCTGTCAATGCCTCTCTTTTTTGCGGCCTTCTTAGCCCAATAGATATAGCTGCGGCCTACAAAAAAAACTCTAAGCATTTTGAAGTGAAGGAGCAATAGCAAACAGGT
Source organism: Triturus cristatus (assembly GCF_964204655.1). Lineage (NCBI taxonomy): Eukaryota > Metazoa > Chordata > Amphibia > Caudata > Salamandridae > Triturus > Triturus cristatus. The sequence continues at coordinate 889,995,260 of NC_140587.1, read as the reverse complement.
GAAGGCTGAAGCTGAATCAGTTAGTTTTCCAAAGGAAAAGCTGTTAAAATGCAGGCGTTTTAAAGATATATTGTATTAGATGCTGTCAGCATGAAAGTTAATAAAATTAGGTAGTGTGTTGGAAGCATTAGAAATAAGTCTTACTAAGGGCTGTAAAGAAATGTAATACAGACATGGATATGCTTTTGAATCTGTGGAGTAAAGCACACCTCCTGTATCTTATTTGGAAGTGGTATGTTTCTTCTAGAATATGCTGTGAACCTGTGACCTACTGGTTCCATTAGGTTGATAGGTACACTGAGTTAAGGACGTTATGGAGGGGAGGGTGTTAAAGAGAGAGAAACATTTTTTAAAGCTGAGGATTGATGACAGAAATTATGTAATGGCAAGATTTAATTTCCAACTCAGGACTATGTAATAAACAGTTGTGCAGTATTTAAATTTAAAAAAGAGAACATAGCTATAGGTTTGGACTCCCATTTTTTTGCAATTACTCCACGGTGAGCAGGAAAACATCACAAAAACGTGTAGAAAGGAGCCTCATTTTGAAAGAGGGGAAAGGGCTAACAGATGTTAACCATTCACAAGTGGAGGTGCAGTGGTCTACAATGAAAGACCTTATTTCATTTACTGCCTTTATCATGATGATAGAGTGGAAAGTTGAAGATGTTGCCATTTTAGAGTTGCTTTGTATGAGAGTGATGTACCATTCCTGTGCTTAGTTTTTACAAATCCTAACAGTATCAAAAGTATGCAAAGAGAGCTGAAACAACAATATAATCTATGAACTCAATTTACTGGTATGTACAAAACATTTTAATCCTTTAAAAAAAACTACATTAGAAATGAAGCTTGATAAAAAAAAGAGTATCACAGAGATGTGAAAAAATATATGAGATGAATTGTATCTATTTGAGGATATGTGTTTAAGAGATTAGTGGTGAATGTTTTGGGAAAAAAGAGAATAATTAATTAGTGCCTCTTTATTACATTGTGCATTTTATTGAAAAATAACAGTATAGTCTTGTGGAAAGTTGCAATGAGGAACTAAGAATGTTTTAAATGTCTAAACATCATGTGAGAATAGATACATCTGTTATTTGCATTCTGGGAGTTGTAGTACTTTTAGTAACATTATTAAACAGGAAGAGTGTAGTGAGAAATAAAAGATGAGAACATGCTGTCCACCTGTATATGAATTAGAAAGAAGTAATACTTGTTAGCTATGTACTGGGAAGAGTTTGTCAATGTAGTTTTTAAGTTATATGACCACTTTGCATATGCTTAGTTGGTGAGATATGTTTTTGTGCTTGTTCATAGCTGTATATATACGGTCTGACTTTTGAGTTGAGCTTACTATAACTCGTACCCTACAATGCACTACTTATGACCTCACATTTTACATTACTTATGACTACTGCATGCACTACTTATGACCTCACATATTATATCACTCATGACATGGTCAGTGACATCACTGATGACATCACTGATGACATCTCAAATGACATTACTGATGACATCACTGATGACATTATCCATCGATTGTGAGTGTTTTTTAAACGTTTATTAGTGTTAAATATATATACACCAAGGTGTATTAGTGTATCAGTGGGTGTATGATTGCCTGTATGGATGATTCACTGGGTGCTTGACTTACTGTATAAGTGAGTGATTAGGTGTCTCAGTGAATGCATAGGTGAGTGACTATGTTGTGCAAATGTCTGTTTCAGTCTGTCAGTTGATGTCTAAGTGGATGTATTCTTTGGTAAGTGGGTACGTGATTGGCTGTATCTGTGATTGATTGGTTGTCTGAGACCTGTATGAGTGTCTGTCTGTATTTGTGGGTGAGAGGGTATGTGACTGCCTGCATGGATGAGTGAGTGGGTGAGTCAATGGCTGTATGGGTTAGTGAGTGTGTGTGTGAGGGGCTATATGGGTGACTAAGTGAATGTATGGCTGTGTCGGTGAGTGAATGGATGTGTTAGTGGTATGTGGTTGAGTAACTGCATATGATGAAAGTTGGTATAGGTGAATGTTGGGAATGTATGAGTGACTGTATGTGTGACTGAGTGATTGCGAGAGTGGTGTATGGGTGTGTGTGTGTGCTTGTGTCAGTGACTGTATATGTGAGGGAGTATGTGTTAGTATCTATGAATAAATGAGTGGGTGTGTATAACTGTATAGGTGAGTAGGTGGCTGTGTAGCTCTATGGGTGACTGACAGTGTATGAGTGGCTGTATGGTTGTATGACTGGATATATTAGTGGCTGTATTGGTCAGTGAGTTGGTTATAAGTGGCTGTATAGGTGAGTTTGTGTTTGTGACAGTGACTGTATAGGTGAGTATGTGTTAGTATCTGTATGAATAAGTGGGCAGGTGTGTGTAAAACTGTATAGGTGAGTAAGTAGCTATGTGATTGAATTTATGAGTGACTGACAGTGTGTGAGTGGCTGTGTGGGTCTATGAGTGGATATATCAGTAGCTGTACTAGTGAGTGAGTTGGTGTATGAGTGGTTGCATGGGTGACTGTGTGATAGACCTATGAACCAGTGAATGGATGTGCAAGTACTGGTATGAAAGGTTATATTGGGGTGCGACTGGGTGCATCAATCATTTTGTGAATGATGTCACCAGTGATGTCATCAGTGATGTACTGAGTGATGCCACTGACCATGTCATGAATGATGAAATATGTTTGGTCTTAAGCTATGCATTGTGGGGGTGCACGTTATAGCTAGCTCAGCTAACTATACCTGCAGAATTTCTCTGGTTTAATAGGAGTAAAATGTCAGTTTAATTATAGCGTCTCTATAACCTCTGGTTTTTTTCTGTGAATATATGGGTTCGTGAGTGGATGTATGGGTATGTGAATAGGTGTGTGAGTGACTGTATTGGGGAATAAGTGGTTGTTTCGGTAGCTGTGTGATTGAAGAAGTGGGTGTGTGAGTAGCTATGGATGAATAAGTGTGTATCCGAGTAACTGAATGGGTGACCGAGTGACTGTGTGAGTGGCTGTATGGGTAAGTGATTGGGTGTATGTTTGGCTGTTTGATTGGGTGTTTGGCTAAGTGACTTGCTGTGTAAGGGGCTGTATTGGAGATCGATGTTTGTGTGAGTGTCTGCATGGGTGAGTGAATGACTGTGTTCAGAGGTTGTATGTGTGAGTGAATATCTGTTAATTGATTGTATGGTTGAATAAGTGGCTGTGTAAGTAGCTGTATGGGTGAGCATGTGCAAGATATTATTTGGGTGAGTGAGTAGTTGTGTGAGTAGCTGTATGGGTGAGTGAGTTGCTGTGTGAGTACCTGCATAGGTGAGTGAGTGGGTACATGAGTAGCTATATGGTTGAGTGAGTGGGTATGTTAGTGTTTGTATATGTCTGTGAATGGGTATGTGAGTAGTACTTTAGGTGTGTGAATGGGTGTATGAGAGGTATTGTGGGGGTGTTAGTAGGTATGCGATTGGTTCTATGGATGATGTCATCAGTGATGTTATTTGAGATGTCATCAGTGAGGTCGCTGTCTATGTCATAAGTGAGGTAATACATGAGGTCATAAGCAATGCATTGTGGGGGTGTTATAGTTAGCTCAGGTAAATATAACTACATAATTTACATGGTTTTGTACCAGTGAAATCTGAGCCTAACTATAACATCCCTGTAACCTTTGCTTTTCAGTGAATTTCTATGTTTTTTTATTCTATTTCCTAAATAAAATATCCTTGTAGCCTTTTATTTTTTTCAAAGAATTTCTACGTTTTTGAAAATTCTATTTCATAACTATAACGTCCCTATTACCTCTGTTTTTAGTGAATGTGTACGTTTTTTAAATTTTATTTCCTAACTATATTGTCCCTGTAACCTTTGCTTTTTCATTGAATTCGTACATTTTTTAAATGTTATTTCCTAACTACAACCTCTGGCCATCATCATCAAAGAACTTAATTTCAATCGCTATGGATCATAAAAGTATAACAAACAAGACAACCAACATCACACATATACATAAAAATACAATCTAAATAACAATAAATATAGCTATAAAAGTATACAAAAAAGCGCCTTTAAAATGTGTCTTAAAAAACAGTGTGAAACCATAAATTTGATAGACACGAAAACCACTAACTGTAGTGCTTAAAGAAAAACAGTGGTAAATATTAAAGCCTACAATAATATTAAAACTCATCCAACCACAGTACATCATAGGCAACGGATAATTCATTTCATAAATTGGAAGCTGACTGTACATTTTTCAGGTGCTTTTCCCAGAATGTCATTAAAAATTTGGCCTGACCAAAACCACAACCTGGCTGGTATCGGACTGCAGTAATCTGAATGTTTCCTGGTACTCCCTACTATCTACGTTTTTGCAAAGGGGAATAATCCATTTTACATGCAGTTGTTTGTAAAGGGGGCAGAAGAGCAAAACATGAATAAGGGATTCACGACCCCTTTCGCAGCCTAGACACAGATCATGATTTGGACCACTATCCTGTTGCCATTTGCTGGTAAATGATTTTACAGGTAAAGTTCCATACCTGAACTGAAGGTAGAATTTTTTAGCTAAGTGAGGAACAATTTAATCGAAGGTACTTTCATAGAGAGCCATTGGTTTGTGATCAGTAAAGGCCATGTATAGAGTGCCCTAACACTGCATAACATTATCAATTGCAACACTCTCCCAAAAAATGCTTTTATGCTGACTTAAACACATGCTTTCTGGCGGGACTCAATATTTATCCAAATTCAACCTTCAAAGTAGTGCCTTATCAGTACAAAGCAACAGAATTTTCCCAGCATACTGTGCGATCAAAAGTTCTTTAATACCCTCCTGATAGAACTCAAGGGTGGGTCTTGGCCATAACTGATCCCAGTACATGAGGATTCTACACTCAATTTTGTGGGCAATTTTCTTTTGGGTCAAATCCAAATAAAGGGGAGTCAGTGGTATACTTGCTAGAAGATTCAAAAGAGTTCTCATGAACCTGTGCTCCACTATGTAGAGGCTCTGGTTTTGTGAACAATCCCAGAGCTCTAATCCATATAGAACCACCACCATTGATTAGGTTTTTCTGTGTATTTTCCCTATAAATGCAGTGTGTTGGACCAGGGACAGCTGGGATTTTCCAACTGCGGTGCCCAACATAGATTCTTTGTGCGTTTGATACCCAAGTTCTCAAAGTTTGGCATCACATCTAGGGGGGGGTCACTGACTAACATCCTGCTCTTACAGTGAGTCAACTTCTGTCTAGTAAAAATCATCTATTTAGTCTTAGAGCTGATAAGCTCCTGGCCCTGCTCAACCCAAAACATTTGAAAGGAGTTGTAACCTGTAAACGTTGAGAGTGGGTGTATGAGTGGCTGTATAGGTCAGTGAGTGGGTGTGTGAGTGGTTGTATGGGTCTGTGAGTGGGTGTGTGATTAGCTGTATGGATTGGTGAGTTGGTGTGTGAGTTGGTGTGTGAGTCATTTTGTGGTTGTGTGAGTGGCTGTGCGAGTTGCTGTCTGGGTTGGTGAGTGAGTGTGATGCTCACTCACCATTTCAGCCACTTGTATACCCACTCACCCACCCGTACAGCTACTACCACAGGACTCAGTCACTGCTTCATCCACTCACACACCCACTCACCCACCCATAAAGCCACCCACACAGCCACTCACCCACCTATGCAGTCACTCACACACCCACTCACTCACCAGTATAGCCACTCTCATAGCCACTTATTCACCCATACAGCTACTCACACTCCCACTTATTCATCCATACAGCTACTCACACACCCACTTATTCAACCATAAAGCTACTCACACACCAATGTATTCAATCCTACAGCTGCTTATACACCCACTCATATACCCATACAGCCACTCACACACCCACTCCCACACAGATACAAACAGTCACACATCCAAGCACATAATATATGGACACACGGGACTTGGCCCTGCTGAGCCTGCGGCTGGCCATTGTCTGCCTTGCAGAATGTGAGTCTTGGAGTGGCACAGATTCCAGGCTGCTCTTTGGCACCTCCATTTCATGTACCACAGGAATGGAGATTTTGGCAATGAATCATGGGGCTTTGTGCACTTTTTCACTGCAAGTCCAGCTCGGGAGGGGGGTGGTGTAATATTTCTCTTTAATCTTTTTCGCATTTTCCACTGAGCTCGCAGCTGGTATGGCATTTGTTGGTATTTTCCAGAAATCACCTCTTAGTCACTGTCTTCTCACAGCGATTGTAGCCCAAGAATATGACAATTTAAAGTGCAGCAGGCAGAGGTGGGATCTGGGATCTGCACACATGGAAATAGGCAAATATTGCAATTTTCTCTTCATTCAAAAGTTGGGGGAAAAAATGGCCTTTTCAGCCATTTGAAAAGTGTTTGGTCTCAGAGGAGAAATAGAAGGAAAACAATGCAGTTTGGGAGAAGAGGGTGTATTTTGTGAAGAAATAAAAAAAAACATTCTCTACCAAACCTAGGCATCAGAAACTGCTTTAAATAATGTAAAACTTGTTCCGGAAAAAAGGGTGCACTTGGAAATCTCTTTTAACAGCAGATAATACAATAACAATATGTATTGTAAAGCCTCAACTAACTATACCTGCTGAAAAATATATATAATCTTGTGGTACTGAAAACATGTATGACTCAGTGGGGCTGTGGAACAAAAGACACTGCATTATAGGATGCCTATGTAAAAGGTTCCTTTTTGTGGTTTTCTGCTGAAAAATATACTGTGCTGTGGCACTCAGATGGAAGATATTCTGCTGTGCAGCATTTTGGTATTCTAGTCCAAAATATACCACTTTAGTTAATCTCAGGTGATTTCTGGATGTGCACCATGGCCTGCCGTGAGTCCTGAGGCAATGACTTACCTGTGGCTCGGATTGCAGGAAGGGGTACCGGTGGCTTCACTGGACATCGACTCGAGCAATGTACACCGGGTGCAGTGGCGGCTCCTCCACTATGGCTAAGGATCGTTGCCTCACTGCTTTCAAGCAGTACGAGAAGCTAAAACATAAAATGATAATAACTCAGTTATTATCATTTTTTGTTTGTACTGCTTTGTGGGCAGGCGGATGGTGGGGCTGCTGTGCTCTCAGAGCAGGGCAGTGGGGGAGTGGTTTACCCACTCCTAAGTGCGCAAAGAATGTTTTGTCAGCCCTCTCGGGCCGCCCAAACCAGTCATGCACACTTTCCCCGTTCTTCAATGCAGGCTGCATTACAGCCTGCCTGGAGGTCATGCCCACCTCTCCAGCACCTGGCAGAGCTCCGTGTCACAGCGCTCAGGCCAATCACAGCGCTGCATTAGGCTGCCTGCTTCCGGTTCCGGAAGTCGGAGGCAGGAGAGCAGGAGCAGAGATGCGGGATCTGCGGCAAGGTGTTTTTTATTTTTATTTTGTTCACTTCCTCCAGCAATCATGGCCCCCACATCCCCTGCACAACCCCCTGTGACCGCCCGAGCCCACCCGCTTGTTTCCTAGCTATCTTGGGATTATTTAAAGACCTGTGGACCTGCCCTCAACTTGAACATGAAGGACAAACAAGCATGGGAGTCCTCTAAATTTGCATATCAGTCACAATTTTTACAGCATTTAAAAAAAATAAAAACTTTTTAGTCCTGGCGGGGTCCCTGGGGGACACCATCACAAGGCATAGGGTTTTAAGGGTGTTCCTACCCTGCACCCCCCTTTTTTATGTTTTTGTTTAGGACTCGACTGAATGGGAGTCTCAAGATGGTTGTCAATACTTTCTGGTTGAAGTGAGGACAGCCAATCAGATCGGGAGACTTTGTGGAGGGTTGCGTCTCTAGATGTACTAATTTGGTTTTCTATTATAACTCTAAATCTACTCAATTAATGTACACCAAATAGAAAAAAGGTTGCTTTCAGAACCAAAACCTACCTTTCTGCCAAATTTGGTGTAATTCCATTCCGCGCTTCTTGTTGTGTGTAAAATCTCTAGCAGAATTACCATAGGAAGCACCCTTTTTTTTACTCCCCCCCCCCCCATTTGGCTCTGCGCCCAAACAATATGTGCGGCCTCCTTCCCCTTGCTGAAGATTGGGTGGGGCCACACCCCTGCCGTCTGCTTCGCCCACATAGGGTGCGAGCCGTGCTTTCGCTGTCTACTTCTGCCATCGGGAGTGGGGTTGGATGGAAGTCGGGAGGGAAAGTAAGAAACAGGAGGACAGACAGAAGACATGCCAGGAAAGGAAGACAGAAAACAAAGCACAAAAAAGGTCATCAAAATGTAAAATAAACACTAAAATAAACACAGGGAAAGAGGGCAATAACAAAATAAGTACAAACATAATGTGATTGGGGATAGGAAAGAGCAGATGGGGTTGTATTGGGATGGATGGAGCAAAAAGGCACACATGAAGGAGAGAGGTACAGAAGCAGGCAAAACAAAATGCCAGGTCCTTGCGCACCACATGGTGCCATTCGCCCTGATTTGTCTATGCGGAATGCGCTACTGGCCTGACAAAGCAGCGCAAGTGGCTAAACATTAGCATAGTCATCAAGTGTCTCTCTGATGAGGTAGAAAGCGTGTCAATACCAGAATCTTTTATTAAACTCTGTGTCTCAGTGCAAATCTTATGTATGAAACCTGTTACCCTGTTACGAGACAGACTCCCAAGTGGTTTGATGATGCATCTTTTTCCGCTAGTAGGAAATTAAGAAAAGCACTTGTTGAAGTACCCCAAAAGAAAGGGGAAGTTGCAGCTAGCAGGGCAGATTATAAACACACTATAAGTGTAAGGAGGAAAATCAAATCTAACAATGTAAATGCATTAATCAGCGCTATTAATTAAAAAAGTGTTGGTATGTGTTTCGCAGTATTAGGAATGGGGATAACATTCTCACGAGGTCTAGCTCTCAAATTTGTCAATAGATGGGTTTCCCATCTCTTGAGTATATACCTCCTCACTAGTATTGAAGAGCATTATCTGAATCTCCCTAGCTCTCCTGTGCTTTATACAGGCATAACGATTGATTGAAGGAGGTAGTTGCAGACCTTCAGGAATGCCCTTATTAAAAGTCTCGATTGCCCAATGGTGTTTCTACAGATTTATTCAAATGCAATAGTAAGTTATAGGCCTCTCTGCTTACTAATGTGTTTAATCATTTAATGTTACCTATTTTTGAAGAAAGGTGACCGATCAGACCTGCACTGTTATTGGCTGATCTCCCTTATCAACTCTTCAGCCAAAGTCTTGGGGAGAGTGATTATTAATTAGCAAGAATGTTTTTGTCAGGCAGTGCCCATTGATGGAGCAAGGACTCGTATAAAAGATACTTGCTCTGATGCAATCTTCTCAAAATAACTTGTAATACCATAATAATTGTGTTTGTGAATACTAACGTGCATTACAGTTTATACATTTAAGTTTAGGCGAAGCTTGCATATGTGTCATACTAACAAGTAACCCGAGTGTGACTTAAAATGGCTGCTAACGCAGAATTCTGTACTGCGCATGCGTCAACTACATTTACGTAGTAATGATGAGTCTTTGCTTGGAGGGAAATATTTGCAGCTGCGCAATCACTTTAAGATGGCCGCTTGAAACTCATATGTTAAAGCGCATGCTTTTACTGAAACTAAACCTTGCAACTTTATTAGAATGCTAATGTGAAAGATTTTTATAAGTAAATGGGATTAGGGTAGAGATAGGTGGTATACAGTGAAATCATTTTATTTTGATTTCTAACATGTTTCTTTGACTCTTTGTATTTAGTTCGTATTTGGGCCTCAGAGCAATACTGAAGTCTATGGGCCAGATGTAGGTGGCTAAATACCGGTCAGTAACGCCGAAATTTGCAGAATTTCAGCGTTACCGATCGGTATTTAGCCATGTGCAATGTAGGTAACATCGAATGCCATCGCAAATAAGGAATCGGTAAAAATAAGGGAAACCAGTTACCGATTCCTTAATTTGCGATTAGCAGACATCGAAACCCCTAAATACCGAATCGGTAAATAAGAAATCCTTAAATAATCGCAAATCCGATGTACCAAAAATCGGTAATACAGAATTTTCACATTTTCGGTATTTAGGAGTCGCTAATTACCACTGACTCAAATCAGGTGGTAATCTGGTGCACTGCATTTAAACAGCCCCAAAATGCAACAGTGTGAACACAATGGCGGCCCTCTACGTAATTGCAAGGCGGCTACGTTTACAAGCTGCAGGACTGAGGATCTGGAGACGGAAGAAGCGCGTGTATAGATTGCGTGTTACACTCTTCCAACTGACTGAGGCTGAAATCCATGAGAGGTACAGGCTACACCCCCAAACCATCCTAGACCTGATACAGGACCTGCAACCACTCCTGGAGCATCAGACACCAAGGGCGCACGCCATACCAACACATGTGCAGGTGCTCTGTAGCCTGCACCTACTTGCATCAGGAAGTTACCAGGGGGTGATAGCTGTGGCAGGTGGTGTGTCACAGAGTTGCCTGTCCCGTTTCTTCAACTCTTTCTTGGATGCTATGATGCAAAGAGTGCATCACTACATAAGCTTCCCCAGCACACAGGCGGAACTGCAGAAGACAAAGCTGGATTTCTACCAAAAGGCACAGTTCCCACATGGAATAGGGTGCATTGATGGGACATACAGACCAATCTGCCCACCTGCAGCCATAGAGTATATATACCGGAACTGCAAATCTACGCATTCCATCAACGTGCAGGTGATATGCGATGCAGACCACATCATCACTGACATTGTGGCCAAATTTCCAGAGAGTACCCATCACTCCTACATATTCAGGAACAGTGGGATCTACACACATCTGGCTGGGAGGGAATTTGAAGAAGGATACCTGCTAGGTAAACAATGTGACACACCCTGATGTATACCTTGGATGAATGTGTTGGTGACTCATATTAATGGCACTTCCTTTCTCACTTAGGTGACAGTGCATATGCCGTGCAGGCATTTATCCTGACTCTATACCTAACCTCAACCCATCCACACCAAGTGAGACAAGATACAATGTGGCACATAAAAGCACACGCAACGTTGTGTAGTGCACCTTCGGACTCTTAAAAAGCAGGTTGCGCTACCTCCACAAAAGTGGAGGTGTACGTCAGTACCACCCTAAAATAATAGCAACATGTGCCATGCTTCATAACCTTGCCACAAAGAAAGGAACAGCAGTGGAACTAACTGACTCTGAGGACGAGGACTGTCCACAGCCAGAGCACAGCGCAGCAGGTGTGGCAGCAGCACCAGATGGGAGACACAGACGGGCAGAGATAACACGCAACTATTTCTGAGTAAGTAAGGAGACACAGCCAGTTACTGTAAGTGAGTGACGGTGTTTAATTGTCATAGCACACCACCACAACATGAAGGGCTTCACATGCCAAGCCTAGTATGAATGCATTTACAAAACCAAAAAGGGTTACATCACCCATTTTGGTAAACCATGTGATGGCTGGCATTACTTACTGCGCCCACGTGCAGCACTGCTACGTTCCTTGGGCACGCTGTCCTCACTGGCAGTCTGTCCTGTGTCAGTGCTGTGACGTTCGCTGCGCCTCCTGGACTCCGTTATAGGGGGTGTGATGCTACTGCGGCTAGTAGCCTCTTCACTATCCCCCCATCACTTGTAGTGGCAACCTGGTTTGTCTGTAGCACTTCTAGTGCACTGGTCACTGTGACCAGCCCCCTTGCCACGTCATGGCTGCAGTGGGCCATCTCCTCCTGCATGGCCACCGAGCACCTGCAGAGCAGAGAGGTGGCAGTGGAGAGGCGGTTCACCGCCTTGGTGTAGTTGTCAAGTTTTTGCCTCTCCCTGCACCTGGCCAAACGGTCCTCATCCAATTTGCTGCACAGAAGCCTCACTGTCTTGGACATGTCCCTCATGCCCTCAGCCACAGTATTGTTCATGCTACTGATGCCCTTCTCGATTCGCAGCATGTGCCCATTCATTTGTACCATCTGCCGCTGGACTAACCTTATCGCTTTGCCTTGCAGGCGCTGCACCTTGAGCATGTTCCCCTCAAGACCGGCAAACACACTCTGATCCTCGCCCAGTGAAGCTGGACTGGCTGCCCTTTCCCTGTGGCATCTGGCACCTGTGTGGGGACGCTCGGTGGGGGACTGTGAGCCTGCACTGTTTACAACCTCAGCCACCATGGACTGTTGGCCTCCCATGCTGTCCTCCTCGGACACTTCAGTCTGCTGGAGGCTGGCCACTGCATGCCTCCTGGCTCTCGGTGCTGGTGGCGTTGATGGTGGCGGTGGTGATGCTGGTGATGATGGTGATGGTGGTGGTGGTGGTGGTGGGGTGGTGTGCCCTGTAGGCGACAGGACCTCCTCCTCCTGTGTCCTCTCTCTCCTGGGTGCCTTTCCTGTGCTCCCCTCTGCAGCCCTGCACGATGGCTCGCCATCTGGCAGCATATGCGTAATAATAAATTGCATGCCTGCCAATCAAACTGACTGTCCTCTGCTTGCTAATTGCTGATGTGTGTCACATGCCTTTGGGTTCAGTGGACTGACTGTTGTGACATGTGTTACTTCTGACTACATCTCCCATAATGCATTGCTAGTTTTTAGTAAAACATGTACTGGAGTGGGATTCACAATGCCTCATTGGGGATTGGGGTTAGGGAGTGGGGGGCACAGCATGCAGTGCATGCATCTTACCTTGTTTGTTGCCAGCTCTGGCTGAGCTGTCTGCATCCCCAATCCCACTCACACTCTTTGGCTGGAGGGTGGACTTGACCAGGAGATCCAGGGCAGTTGGTGCAGGTTATGTGTTCCTCCCTCCACCTGTCAGGTTGGCTTGCTTCTTTCTCTCTGCCAGCCTCTCCTTTGCACGCTTCCTCAGGTCATACCAGCGTTTTTTGAGTTCCTCAATGGAGCGCTGGGTTACTCCAATGGCATTGATCTTTTCTTGGATGACCAGCCATATCTGCCTCTTCTGGGATTCAGGCACGTGCAGAGACTGTTTCCCAAAATGTTTGTCGTGGTCCTTTGTGACATCCTCAATAAGGACCTCCAGCTCCCTCTCACTGAATTTATGTTTTCTCTTGCATTCAGCTGCCTCCTTCTCCCTCTCCTGGTTGTCCATATTTGCTCAGTGTTGTCAGCAAAAAGTTGGAAGAGTTGCTCCTAGCTTGTTTGCTGTGCTCCCTGCCTCTCAAACAGCTTCAGGATCAGTGCAGCTGCATGGGTGTGGCCACTTCCTGGTTGTGAGGTGATGAGAAAGCACAGGATTGGCTAATTCGACAATTACCGATTTTTTTAATTACCGATTCGCTAATTACCGAATCGGTAATAAGGAATCGGTGATACCAATTCGGTAACGGGGAATCGGTAATTATTTTTACAGATTCATTCCGAATTGCTAATTTTTACCGATTATTACCAAATCGGTAATTTTTACAGATTTTTTGCATACATCTGAAATACCGAGGGGCATATTATCAAGACAGGCGATAAAATTATAGCCGCTTTAGCGGCAGAAAACTGCCACTAAAACGGCGATAATGGGCTTGATAATATGCTCTTTGGAATTCCAATTTAAGCCCATGTTAGATGTGAAGGACATCTAACCTGAGCTTCAATTGGAATTCCATGGAGCATATTATCAAGCCCATTATCCCCGTTTTAGCGGCAGTTTTCTGCCGCTAAAGCGGCGATAACTTTATCTCCTATCTTGATAATATGCCCGGAGTTCTTAATAGCGAATCGGTAAAATTCGCTATTAATGACTCAGTATTTCAGAATTACCTACATCTGGCCCTATATGTCATGTGATACCCAACGCATGCGCACTCGTAACCCGCCAGGAACCATGATGATGTTCTTGAACCTCAGCCAAGGCCATGACCGCAACATGTCCTGGGAAAGCAGACGACATCCTGGATGAAGAATGAGAAAATATATTAAATGTATACTTTATTTGATGAAAATGTGAAATGCGGGTGGGAAACAAAGCTTGGGGAAATAAATTTAAGGGGCGAGAATGCTGAACAATAGACTAAAGAAAGAATATTAAAACTTAGCATGGTGTGATGATCATCCCCCCTTTCCTGTCCAATCAAAATTAGGAGTTTCATAAATTTGAAACATTTAGGGGTGGTACACGCCATTAGAAGGGTATAATTGAGGTAGTTTAGTTAGTTAGTTATGCTCGTACTGCCGAGATGCTGAGACACCGGGATGCTGTCCAAGAACTGAATAAATGCTGAAGAAGAATCGATTTCCAGACTTAGAATTTGAGCCAATTAATTAGAAGAAGATCGCGGAAGAATCGAGGAGGAAGATAGTGTCAAAGAGGGGTGCGACACAGGCGTCGTATCTAGAAGAGGTTGTCTATCCTGTCCCTGAATCTTGTCCTGAACCTTTGTCACCTGATCTGTCCCAGGGGACCCTTTCCAGCTCCTTGGCCAAGGAGTTGGTTTCTACACCATCCTAGGTAACTATGATTCTGTGTAGCATGTCATTGTACTGTTCTCTCTGTTTCTCCCTATTCAGGTGCTGTCATCGTAATAACATTGTTTAACGATCAATCTGTTTTAAATCTTATTTTTCTCCTTGGAGAAACGGTGTACAAATTGTATTTGGAATCTTGGCTCACATGAATTTAACCAGATAAGCATTTAAAACTGTCCCGAGTCTGTGGTTATTTTAAAGAGATATTATTCTATGTCAAATTTAACCTACAACAGTTTACGAAAAGGTCCATTGACCAGAGGAAAGTGCATTCAGTCAAAAGGTTTGGTAAGAAGTAATAAGGTAAATTCATCTTACAGGCATTAGTAAAAAAATTGACCCCAGCGGTACTTTACTAGCTGATGTGTATGTGTGTTTAATGGGCCCAGGTGAGTATGTGGTTTGTGAGTATCTTTAGCTGGTAACCCGCTGGATCAGTTTTTCTGGTAGCAGAGCTATGGTTTTTATTAACTAGTTAGGTGAAAATAATGAATATGAATTATCGATTATGTATTAAGAAACCCATTTGTATTTTGTTTTATGTTGTCTGGAAATTCCGGGGAATATTGAAGCGGGTGGTGAATGGAAACCACACTGCAGTGAGGTTACTCGTTTGTTAAAAGATAGCGCTGAAAGGCTATGCAAGGCAGACAGTGGTGATTTAGGGATTAATTTGTATAAAGTAAGAGTGATTGATAGCAAAGAGTTCGCTGGTGAAACGTTGGTCTTATATCACCTAGAAAGGGTAATACCGAATGAGTAGAAGGTTAGTCGGAGCTTGAGTGCAGAGTATGCGGAAGAGTTTTACTCATTGTGTGTGAAGAATAAGCGGAAAGGTTTTACTCGCAGTAAATGTAAATCGACCTTCTGATTTTAGCAGAGCAAACAGAGTAGCAAATGTTTCTATGTTGCCATTTAATGAATTTTGTATGTAAATTGTAAGAAAAATAAGTTATTCGTGTTACCTTGTAAAGGAGGGGTCAGTTGCGGGTGCTGCACTGACGTCACAGAGGGCGGCACTGGGATTGGTTGGAACAGCGGGCATGTGACTGACGCGAAATTTGTAAAGGAGGGGTCAGTAGTAAGGAGTGATACTGAGGTCACAGAAAAGCTGTGCTAGTATTGGCTAAATGCATAGTGTGAAACAGAATTTGATTGGTCGAAAGAATAAAAGCTGCGCTGGTATTGGTCAATTATTAAAGTAAAAGCAAACATTTAATCGGTTAGTAAAATAGAAGCCTCAATAATAATTGACAGTGGGATTTGCATGTGGAGATACAATCCAACATTAATAGGGAATTGCCCAGACAGAAGGTATTTAGGATTTGACAGAGAACTATATATATAAAAGGATCGACACCCAAAATGTATGGAGAAAAAAGGAAAATGACATTTATGCAGAAAATTAAAAATTATTTTAAAAAGGATAAACCCATTAAGACTAGAGAGGGAATTCTTATCCCTCCCCCGAGAACGCCCGCATCAGAAATGATGATGGAAAGAGGCTATCATACTTGTGTACGGTTGGAAAATTGGATAGAATATACAAAAAGTGATGGAGGGCTAGCTTTCCCATAACATGGTACATTTAATGGGAGAATTCTACATAATCTGAGATTAAGAATGAATGAATTAGAGCCCCGACCAAGATTAACACAATATGAGGCTTTAGAAGAATGGAAGACTGAAGCATTTGAGCGCGATAGATCCAGAAGTAGCAGAACCTTTAGAGGGTTTTATCCTAGACTACCACGCGAATCACGAGATAATCAGATGAAACAATGGAGACAAGCAATGATAACTGAAGGATTATATCCTGTACTAATGGCTGAGGAACAGTCAGGAGGCAAGTGCACAGAAAACACCAAACATTTAACAAAGACAGGTAGTGGAGAGTCAGAAGATGATTTTATGGAGGACATTTTAATGAAAAACCCTCCTCCTTACCAAGAAGGATCCAGTAGAACTACTCATAGTGCCCCGGTTTTGGGAACACCATTGGTTCCACAAGTTATACATGACCCAATGAATGGAAGGGTACTTCAGGAAGAGGAAAGAGAGGCAATAAATAAGAATAGAGAAGAATTAATACAGAAAATAACCCAATTGAGTATTCACCCTGAAGCACTGACTATACCAGTGACTATAGGTCTGGTGGTTCCATTATATGGGGATAAAGCAATCTGTCACAAACCACCTGTCGTGTCCACACCTATAATTGAACCCAGAAAGGAGAATATAATAATTGATGATCAAGGCAGTGAATGTGATTCGGTGATATCATTAATGGATTTACGGATAAGAGGACAGATAAATGAAACCCCAAGAAGAGTTACACCTAGTAGTTCAAAGGAAGTACAAATAGAGACTTCAACAGGAGTCAAGAGAAATATGGGCACGGGGAATAGACAAGCCAAAACAGCCACTGAAAATTTTAGATATTTATAAATTTAGAGTAGAATTCAAAGAAATGATAGCTGGAAATGTAGGGTTAGATAGATTAAATACCTACACTGAAGAAGAATTACTGTTCATTTGTAGAAATATCACTAGAAAAACAAAGATACTCCATGAGAATTTAACAGACCTAGCTCCGGAAATGGGAGTTGAAATAGGGAAATCCAAAGTATTACAGAAACCATACAGAGCAGAATTCAGTGATAAGGACTTGGAAAATTTGGATGTGTCCAGAAGAAAAGTACAGGTTAAAGAATGAATGCCCATTTTACAAAAATGGGGTGATCTAGACAAATGGAAAGCTAGATGGATGAGAAAAAAAGGAAGAAGCACATGCCAATCGAACAACTTCTGAATTTTTGTTGAAAGAAACAGGAAAGGTAGAAAGATTATGTCCAATGAGAGAGGTACCGGGAGGAGGATATGTACATGTTCCATGGACCAGACAGGATATTTTGTCGTTTACAAGTGACTTCCAGAAGTTTTTTTTTTAATTTTTATTTATTTTTATTGATTGCACATAACAGTGAGCCGGACCTTATAGAGCGATATATGAACATATAAGCACATGGCATAGTTCACACATTTACCACCAGTGTAGGATAGCACCCATTAATAATATCCAACATCAATGATAGTCTCTTCATGACATCACTCAGTGGTTTAAGATCGTTAATATACATCCCAACCGGCGAGCAAATACAAAAGGTTTTTGGCATTTTCATCTACGCCAGGAGTCCAGCCAAACATGTCATGATTAGTCAAATCTATCAGGATCTAATACAGATATAATATTCTAACAAAAACTCTTACCCAACCTACCCTCCTTCCCCACATGCTCGGCCATAATATCTAACAGTAGAATTTGCACATTTTCCACATCCGCAGTTATATGTGTCTCGAACCAAAAGACTGATGTAGGCAAACTGTACAGTCCTGCTAACGTACACAGTATAGCCCACAAAGATTGTGAGGAGCCTATGTTCCCCGTAGCCGTTGATCAAACCCTCCTGCAATAGTCCGAGTCTGCCTCAGTAGGACAAAATGTCTATTGCAGCGTATTCCTCTATCCTTGCATTCCAGCTCAACGAAATCGGTGTTTTCCTTAGGCCTCTATATTCCTCCCGTTGTAGTTCAGCCCCCTCCGCCTTACCCCATCTCAACATTTCCTTGTGCCATTCCTGCAGGGATGGGGCCCTAGTAGCTTTCCATCTTGTAGTTATGGCTCTTTTGGCCAACAGGAGCGCAAGATTAACAAAACGAGAGGCAGAGCTACCCTTCTTCTCACAGGGCCCTAGTCCCAGTATGCAGTATTCCAGTGTGTCATTCCGGTGCACCGGGGCTATATCCATCAATATTTTGCAGACCGTCGCCCAGTAGTGTCCCAGTCTAGGGCAGTCCCATATTATGTGTATCAACACTGCATCGGGTGCACGGCAGCGCGGGCAGGCATCTTCTGCCCCTGAAACATAGCGCCCAGTCTATGTGGGGTTAAATAAGCTCTATGTAACACCATCAATTGAATAAATTTAAATTTAGGATTCCGAGAGACCTTCTTGGGGTGCCCTAATATAGTGTCCCACTCTTTAGCTGTAAATGCATGGCCTACGTCCCCTTCCCACTTGTCTCGTAACGGCCGTAAGGAGACCGCCTTTTTAGTTTGAATTCTGTGAGTTAGCCATTTTGTCAATCGTGCCCCATTTCCCATTAGGTATTGCATGGTAAGTAATCTATTCGTGGATGGTTCAGTGCCCTCAGGTGACCATGTAGTGCATATGTATCTGGATATGTGCGTGTGTAGGAGGAACAGCGTTTCAGGGGCATCATGTACATGCATAAACATTTCATGTGTCATTAATACACCCTCCAAAAAGAAATCCCCTATCTTTGTGATGCCCGCTCCAGCCCATGCTTGTAGTGTGCGGTCAGTGGTCAGCCCCGAACGTGTAGGGTTACCCAGTAGTGAAATAGTGGGGGCATACGGCGTCTTCTGTCCAGTGTACCCCACTGCACTCCGCCAATAAGTAATAGCTATCTTCAACAAGTGGGGTGTCGACGGCAATAGGGGAGCCTGTGGTAATACGAGCCTGTGTATGACCCCCTTGTCCCTGTCCCGTGACGACATATCCAATTCTTGCAAATTACGTCCTGCCAGCCAATATGCCAGCCATTGCAACTGGCTGGCATAGCAATATGCACGCAAATCCGGCACTCCCATACCCCCTTGTTTCGTGGTGAGTTGTAATTTCACTAGGCTAATACGTCTGTGTCCTGTACCCCATATTAGGAGACACCAGAGAGTTCAACATTTTAAAGATCCTCGCGGGGACTAGTATCCGTAAGTTTGTGAAATAGTAAAGGAGCCGCGGCAGCAGCACCATTTTCGTGATGGCTACGCTGCCCGCCACCGATAGGGGCAATGAGACTCAGAGCTGAATTTGAGATTTGAGAGCGGCAATCGCACGCATAAGATTGCCATCCAGTAGGTCCGCAGCATTACGATAAATTTGTATTCTGAGATATTTAAAGGTATCAGGTGCTATGTGGAGGGACCAGGGGCCAAACACGAAGCCCCCGCTTCTCGCAGCGCCTCCAAAGAAATATGCGTATGACTTGGCAGCATTAATAGCCAGGCCAGAAAGATCTTGGAACGACTCGAAAATGGAGGGCATTGGGTGAGGATCTGCAGTCATGTCATTGATATAAAGAATGAGATCATCTGCGTATGCTGAGACAGTGTGGGATGTGCGACCACGCTTTATTCCCTTGCAGAAGGCGAAGGCACGGAGTCTGTGTAAAAGCGGCTCCAGTGCCAGAATGAATAGCAACGGCGACAAGGGGCAGCCCTGCCTGGTTCCCCGCGCCACCACATAATGCCTTGAAATATGCTGACCCGTACGCATGCGCGCAGTGGGGTTCGTGTAGAGTAAGCGCACCCACGCTATATATTCCTCAGGTATACCAAAACGTGCAAGTGCATGGAACATATAGTCCCAATGTAAGGAGTCAAACACCTGTCTCAAATCAAGGGATATGCAACCTTCCCTAGTTCCCGTATCTACTGTGCCCAGCATGACCTGGTGCAGGCGTCTGATATTGAGTGCAGTGTTCCTACCAGGTACAAACCCACATTGATTGGTGTGTATTAGTGTGGGGATATACTGACCAATGCGAGTGACCAACAATTTAGTGAGCATTTTATAGTCCGTATTAAGGAGCGACAAGGGCCTATAGCTCGATATGAGCAGGGCATCCCTCCCTGGTTTTAATAGCCAGACCACTAACGCTTGCAATGTAGTGGCGGGGAGACCACCCTCTTCCAACGATTTACGATATATACATTGCAAACGAGGAGTTAGTAAGTCGGCATATACCGCGTAAAATTCAACCGGTAGACCATCAGTCCCTGGAGTTTTATTGCGTGGTAAAGCCTTAATCACCTTTCGGAATTCCGCCCCTGTGATTGGGGTCGAATTGTCGTTGTGTGAGTTGTGGGAAACATAAACCATCGAAGAAGTGTTCAAATTCAGTGTCAGCAAGTCCAGGCAACGGACCGTAAAGGTGTTCATAGTAGTCCCTAAACGCAGTTTTGATGTCTAATTGCGTGGTCACCACCACATCCACACTATTCCGAATTTCTAATATGGGCGTAGGCAAGGGGGCGTTCCGGACCAACCGCGCCAACAGTGGTTCTGACCTATCAGCTTGTGTGTGCAGTTTCTGTGTGTACAGCCGGTAATCAACAACCTGCAAGTAGCTCTGAGTATTGAATGTTAGCCTCTCGCAGTTGAGTTAATTGTTCACTTGTCCCCGCAGCTTCCCCCTCCAGTGCGCCTAAGCTACCCTCCAGTTTCGTAAGCCGCTCTATGAGAGCAAGATGAACTCCTGTCTTGGTGCTAATTGCCACTCCCCTGATGACTGCTTTAAATGCATCCCATTCCATAAGGCGAGTGCTAGCAGACCCCACATTCTCCGAAAAATAATGGGCAATTGCCTCTGAGATGGCATTGCTGAAGACCTGATCCTCCAGCATCGCAGGTTGTAGTTTCCAAGTCGGTATGGGGGTTGGGATCTTTCCCCATTGTAAAGTCAATTCCACTGGGTTATGGTCAGACAGAGTTTTACCCATATGAGGCACCGAAGTAATGGACCCCATCAATGTACCGGAGCATAGGAACCGATCTATCCGGGTGTGTAGTCTGTGTGGTGGCGAGTAAAAAGAATACTCCCTATGCCCAGGGTGTTTCATGACTTCCAAAAGTTAAGAGAAAAGCCAGTTGAATGGTATCGGCAAGTTGAAAGATTTGTGAAGGTTTCTAAAGTATTGTTGAAAGATTTGGATGGCTTATTTGACACAGTGGTACCAGCTAATTTATGGACAGAATGTAAAATTACTGTTGATTGGCCTAGTGATGAATATCCAAGAGATGAGAAAACAGGAGCCCCTTCAGAAGAGGTAATGAAGAAATATCACCAGGCGATAACTTTCTTGAAAGGGAAAATTCCTCCAAAAGAAACAGATTGGGTAAAAATAGATAGAACGACCCAGGATAGAAATAAGTCTGTACATACTTATTATGAACGTCTACTGCAGGTATTAAAACAGTATAGTGGATTTGAGAACTTTGGAGATAAAGATATGGGAGATTTTGTGTATCGATTTGTGACAGGATTAAAACCAGAAATTGGTGACATGATTCGACAACACATGTTGTGTTGGCAAGCGAGACCGATAGATGAAATTCTTAAATACACAAAGTATTGCGGAGATGAAATTGACAATAGACGAAAGAAGTTAGAAGAAAAGATGATGTGGGCCCAAGTAAAATTAGCAGAACAGCAGGAACTCCAACTAAACAGTCAGACAGGAAATCAAGGGAAGGGGCAAGGCCAAAGTGAAAATAATGGGGGAAAACAAAAAGGACGAATGAGTAGAGAGGAGGCAAAGAAAAAGTTTCCCTGTCATGGGTGTGGAAAATTGGGGCATTGGAAAAACGAGTGTAAAAATATTCAGAATAATAATGGCCCAAATCAAAATTGAAATCCACAGATGCAGAATGAGGTGATAATGAGTCAACCGCATCAGGTTGTAAATCTACAGAGTCAGTTGACTCCTGCCCCTATGCCAAATTTTGTGAACCAGGCCAAGTACAGTGCGGACACCGGATTTCAAGGAGGAAGTGGTAAGAAAAGTTCTGTAACATCACAATTTCTTTTACAGGATAATTATTTTGATGACAGCGATCAATGACGGTGCCTGAGGGGGGAGGAAAAGGACAACGTACTTGGCGCATCCTTACCGGTAGATCAGTCAGGTCCATATATTGATGGTAAAGTAGAAGGAAAAGATATTACCTTTTTGTTGGACACAGGTGCTACCCGTTCTACTGTGAGAACAGCAGACATCCCAAACCTACCCCTCTCAGGAGAAGCGATCCAAGTAGTGGGCGTTTCAAATAAACAGATTATATTCCCTATTACAGAACCAATGGAGGTACTCATTGGCAATTTCAGGGAAATGCACAAATTTGTGGTGTGTGACTCCAGTCCCGTAAATTTATTAGGAAGAGATCTACTGTGCAAAATGAACTACACCATATTTTGCACGCCAGACGGCGTTGCAATTCAAACCCCAGATGAAGATGGAGTCTACAAATTCATGTTAGCTAAACAAGGCACAGAGGTAGACGAGATGTATTCTTTGATGACAAAAGATGATTTATCAGATGAGGTCAAATTGACAGTAAATCCTGATGTGTGGGGTTTTACAGGAAAGGAAGTAGGGTTAATGGCAAATGTATACCCAGTGAAAGTAACTGTGAAGGAAGGTACAGTCTATCCAAACACTCGACAATACAAAATGAGTCCCGACGTTAAAGCTGGTGTTGCAGCAGAAATTGATTGAATGTTTGAACAAGGCATTGTGAAAGAAATAATGAGCAGTTTCTGTAATTCTCCTATAATTGGCATTAAGAAACCCAGCGGGAAATATAGAATAGTTTAACATTTAAGAAAGATTAACAAGATTGTTGTACCTTGTTGCCCTGTTGTGCCCAACCCAGCAGTAATTCTGTAGCCGATACCATGGAAGGCAGGATGGTTTACTGTAATTGATCTATCCCATGCCTTTTTCTCCATTCCATTACACCCAGACAGCCAGTATCTCTTTTCATTTAAGTTTGAGGACCGTATTTTAGTTTGGAATCGCGTTCCTCAAGGGTATACTGAAAGTCCTTCGATTTTTAATCAAATATTGAAAAAGTGCTTAGAAACATTAGTGTTACCCAGGATATCAGTACTGGTACAGTATATTGACGACTTGTTAGTCACGTCTAAGACAAGAGATGACTGTGTTACTGATTCAATTGCCTTGTTAAATCATTTGGCTGATGGTGGACATAAAGTGTCCAATGAAAAATTGCAGTTTTGCAAACCCGGAGTGAAATATCTAGGACACCAAATAGAACGTGGAGTACGGAAAGTGACCCCTGAAAGAATAGAAATAATAAGACAAATGAAATTGCCGCAACCCAGAGAGAAATAAGAATGTTCCTTGGGTTTGTGGTATACTGTAGGCAGTGGATTGTAGGGTTTTCTCTGCTGGCCAAATCCCTAATACAAATGACCAAGAAACGACCACAGGATCCTATAGAATGGGATAATGAAATTATGGAAGCATTTGTGAAATTACGGAAGTGTTTGTGTGAAGCCCCTGCCTTAGGTATGCAGGTTAATTTGCACTGCTTTGTTGTGAAAGAAATAGTTGTGCACTCTCAGTCTTGACTCAGAGACATGGCTTGTTGCGATGTCTAGTGGCATACTTCTCTGCTACTTTGGACCCTGTAGCCTCAGCTTTACCTGGTTGTTTAAAAGCACTAGCTGCAACCTGCATGAGTCTGGAACAAAGCGAATCAATTGTGATGGGACATCCGGTAAAGGTGCATGTTCTACATTCAGTTGAGATTCTTTTAACAAGAAGTCGAAATCAGTTTCTTACTCCTAGTCGGATGACTAAGTATGAAAGAATCATATTGGGTGCTGAAACGTGACAATAGTCAGGTGTGCCGTGCTTAATCCTGACACCTTATTACCAGATGTATATGGAGAAGAGGTAAGAGATGAGGTCGAGCACGACTGTTTGAATGTGACTGAACTTTGCAGGAAACCCCGTCCAGACATACAGGAAGAACTTTTGAAGAATGCTGAACATGAGCTATTTGTAGACAGCTCGAGGAGGGAGGACTAAGTGCTGCTTACGCTGTGTGTACATTGGCTGGAATAGTTGAACCATCCTATTTACCAGGAGTCAAATCTGCACAAGTAGCTGAATTGATAGCTTTGATTAAACTTGAAAAATTGGGAAATATTGGAAAGTAACAATTTTTACTGATAGCCAGTATGGTTACAGGGTTGTGCATGATTTGGGCCAGCTTTGGATGCAGAGGGATATCTTGACTCCTTCAGGATCCCCAATTAAAAATGGAAAATTCCTAAAAGAACTGCTTGAAGCAATACAATTGCCAAAAGAAGTGGCAGTGGTCAAGTGTGCCGCACATCAGTCAGGAGATGACTATGTGACAGCTGGTAATAGATATGCTGGCCAGGTTGCCCAATACTGTGCCAGAAATAAATTGGCGGTAAACAAGAACATTGAAACAAGTGGAATCAGCTGCCAACTTATTCTACTCTCAGGATTGGAAACATGGGAAGAAGTAAGACAACTACAAGATGAGGTAGAAGTGAAAGAAAGAGAAGAATGGGAAAAAGTAGGGTGCCAAAAGAAGTCAGAAGACGATGTGCGGGTTTACCTAGATGGCAGGCCAGTAATGCCAGACTGTATGTTTCACAATTGGCTAGGATGTATCACAGAGACAACCAAATAGGCAGGCATGCTATGATCAGACTCTTTAGGCAGGATTGGTTTAATCCAAAGTTCAGGAATGTAGCAGAAAGTCTATGCCAGAGATGCTTTATCTGTCAACAAATGAATCCAGGCAGAAAAACAGTGGTCAGTATGGGAAGAATTGGAAAGGCAGAAGAACCATTTCTAAGGCTACAAATAGAATTCATACAATTACCACCTTGCAGAGGTTTGAAGTGCATACTTCTCATAGTTTGTTTATTCTCACGGTGGGTGGAGGCATACCCTACTAGAAGAAATTACAGTATAACAGTTGCCAAACTATTTTTGAGAGAACTGATTCCACGGTTCGGTTTTCCAGTAACTTTGGAATGAGAGGGTCTCATTTTAATAATGAAATAATTCAACTAATCTGTGAAGCATTTAAAATTGAACAAAAACTGCACTGTGCATATCGCACAGAGGCTTCTGGAGTGGTAGGACAAAGGAATGGCTCTATAAAAACAAGACTGGCAAAGGTGTGTGCATCCACCCCACTGGAGTGACCTGATGCTTTACCTCTTGTTCTGATGGGAACCAGATGCATTCCTGACAAGAATACAGGATTGAGTCCCCATGAAATACTAATGGGAAGAGCAATGAGGCAAGCATGAATACCAGGACACAAACTGTTGAATATATCTGATGATTTGGTATTGGACTATTGCAAAGAACTGGCTGACCTGGTGCATTCTATCTCTCACCAGGTTGGAGAGGACCCAGTTGCCAGGCAGCCGAATCAAGCACATGATCTAAATCCCAATGACTGGGTGTTGGTGAAGAATCACACTTGAGAGTCGTGCTAAGCACCAAGGTGGGATATACCACATCAGGTTATATTGGCTACAACAACAGCAGTGAAATGAGCAGGCTTGCCTAATTGAATTCATGCAAGCCATACTAAGAGAGTACCAGCACCTGACGAGGAAGGACCCCAACTGACTCAAGCAGTTGAGGCTGCAGAAGGTTGTGCAACTGAAAGGATCTAGAGTATCAGACCCTGAAGTAGCTGACCAAGAGCAACCAAGCATAAATCAGGATGACTGGATGCCAGTGGTTGACATACCTGAAGTAAATGTGAGAATAAGAAGCCAAACCCGGTTAGAGAGACAGTAGAATAGTGAGGACCAGATAGAAATAGAAGAACAAGCTCAGGAAAGTGAAAATACAACGGTTGGAGAACCTGAGCAGGATCAGACAAGGAGAGAACAATCTACTCAGACAGAGGTGGATGAAACCATTCATGAGACTGAGGAGGGACAGATAGGTCTAGAAAAACATGTTCGGGCTGCAGAAAACCAAAGTGCAATAAGACCTGAACAGGACCAGTTAGGAAAAGAAGATCAAGTTCAGGTAGAAGAAGAGTAGAAAATCAAAATAAAACCTGAACATGGTCAGGCTAGGGAAGAAGAACACACCCAGCCAGAAAAAGACTTTAGAGAAATAAGCCCTGGACAAGGACAGACAGAGAGGGATTCTGAAAACAAAAATAACCAGATTGTGCCACAACTTAATGAAGATAAAAGAACACTCGAAGACAGTGACAGTGCAAGCAAAAGGGTCAGAAGGGGTGATAACTGGCCAGGTGGTGTTAAAAGATTAAAGTATCATTTCAAAACAATAAATGAAGAACTTGAACAGGTAAACGAAATTGCTAGTCAGTCTGGGCCATCTACCGATAAGCCAAAATGAAGAAGTCAAAGATTAAAAGTATTGAACAATAAGTTCAAGGGTCCTGAATGGACATATGTAATTCTTGAAGAATTCGAGAATCTAGATTTAAATGAAGAAAGTGATGAAGAAATAAATGCAGAACAGATTGTCAAAGAAGTGAGACCAACCTGATGATTCCCCAAGAATTTATATTTCACAAATAATTTGAAAATAAAGAAGAGAAATCTTCTTAGCCCAAGATGGCTGATGATAGGGCTGCTGGAAAACCAAAACGAAATTGGGTAAAAAGATGTTGTACAATATGCACATGTAGCATATTTTTGGTACTTATAATTTGGTTAGCACTAACAGTAGCCATCCCCTATTTGATGGTTACAAAATAAAAGAATAACACAAACACACATGAAAGGGTAGCTAACATTAAAGGAGATAGATTAACATTAGAAGCACCAGATGAGTCTCAGACTAAAAGAGATAGAGTAGATTTAGGAGCATGAGATGAGTTAGATATACGGCACACTGTGACAAATAATGACACTGCTTTGAATGTATTTACAAAGTTATTAGTGCAATACGTGGACACTATGGAAGTTAGTGATTGTTATGTGTGTATGAAATTACCTGCATCCGTAGGTGAAGGTATAACATATCACCATATTCCATTAACCTATGGTATTTCTTATAGTAGTTTAACAAGTTTGTTTTATAGAACAGGAAAGTTACAATATTATTATTCTAATATAGATGTGATTTTTTTCTGAGGTTCCTATGCGAAAGAGCATGAACCCAGTTCTTAGTACTAAGGGTGCACAGTTCATGGGAGAATATTTTCTAACAATGAAAACAATAGATATAGCTGAAGCACACAAGCACAATCTAACATGTAAATTACACGAAGAAGAAAATATATTTGAATTTAGTTGAGCAAAGGAGACAGTACTTCCAAAGAAGGGCTTCTGAACCGAAACCTCAAATACCTCAATGGGCTGAAAAAGAATAAATGTATACAACTGGCAAGACTCATGCTGCTATGTCCTTAGACTTTGAAAAGAAAGGGAGGATCTGCCTCCATAGACTGAATATAAACATTGCATTTATTGGTTCCAGTGAATGTGAACATAACTTCTTAGTTATTGGGGGATGGGGACTCTAAGGTGTAACAGATCCAGTATTTCCTGGAGTTTATTACATGTGGGGCAATAAAGCCTATTTCAGGCTGCCTGATCATTGGTATGGGAGTTGCTATTTTGGAATACTATTCCCAAAAGTGTACCATGTGAAAAGAATCACTGGAAGCAATGAAGACGCAAAGGAACTAACACGTACTAAGAGAGCTAGGGGCATATTATCAACAAACTGCAATAAATATCGCAGAGCGAGCTTAGCGCATTTATTTCTATCGCCGACTATCGCTGAATTTCATCACCGAGTTAGCGAGGTATTATCAAAGCTTATCTCAAAGGCGAAAAGGAATACAGCGATAGCAGCAAAACGCGGGAATAGCACGGGAAATGCTGCAATATATTTTGAGCGATAATGAAAACCTCGCTGATACGCCCCTGTGGCCTTAGCCTTGCAATCCGCCTCCCATTATTAAGATGGCTAAGTCAATTTTATAGCAGGAGTTAAACTCCTGCGATAAAGGGGGCTTAGCGTGATTATTTTCATCGCTTCGCGGGTCTGCTGCCGGCTTGATAATATCGCGAAGCCGTGTTAGCGAGTTCTCCCATGCTGTTTAACTCAGGAACACCAACTTTGCATGTCATTAGCGATGTCATGCAGGGCGGTAAAAAAAACGTCAGCCATCGCGCGAAAACAAGCGCTATCAAGGGTTAGCGTGAGCTTGTTAATAGTGCGATGAATAAGCCAAAAAAGCTGCGATATGGCCCTTGATAATATGCCCCCTAGTTTTTAAAAAATAGTAGGTGATATATTTAGTGCATTGATACCATCAGTAGGAGTAATTCTGAATTCACGGAAAATTTGTCAGCTGTCTACAGTAGTTGATCGGTTATCTACTGACACTGCTGGAGGATTTTTGATGATCAACACTGAAATGGTTGCAATTAGATCAATGGTTTTGCAAAATCGTCTTGTTCTTGATATATTATTGGCAAAGGAGGGCGGAGAATGTAAAATGCTGAAAGCGCAACACTGTTGCACATACATGCCGTGGTTAAAAAGATTTTTCACTTTGAACTACTGTAAAGAGTAACGTCACATAAAAGACATTTGATTCATTCATCAACTTTTATACTTTCAAACTCAATCGTGACCACCCCGCATGAAATGTTGGAAAATTATCAACAGAAAAACCTTTCTTTAGTAAAAAACATCAGTTGCAGTTTATTGACATATTAAAAAAACTCATTATCAAATTACATCAGATAAAAAAATCACAAAAACAATGGCTAAAGATCAACCTCAACCATGACAATAAAGTAAAAATATGTTATATCAAAAAACACATACAGTTATGAAATGTGACCTTTGATATAAATAAAGAAGACAATCAGACATATAAACAATTATATAATAGGAGGAAAAATGACAGACACCAAAGTTGTGTCTTGGATGTGTGAATTTGTAGTTTCGGTAAGCAGAAACAATCTGGTGACAATGCACCCTAGTCTCTTGGAGTTCTGTTCCAAAACAAATTCCACCCAACAAACTATGCGTCGACGCGTTTCGGTGGTGTACAGTAATAAAAACCACCTTCCTCAGGACTGACAAATTTAATCCTCGACGAAATGACTTTAACAATCATTCATTTATGTCGCGATAAAAATCACTGAAGAATAGCTTCTAGGATAAGGAACAGCCAATGTTATACATACGAAGTGGGACTATATCTTTGGCCCACCAAATAGAGCCTTACTCCATATAAGAGGTCATATCAGTGGCTTGCGTTTTTCAAACTATATCTTTAAAAGGGTGAATCCCGAATATATTCCGTGGCGCTTCAGGAATGGCGCAATCCTTAATTTAATGGCACTAGTGAGTCATTTGTTAGGGTGCCCATACATCATCTATAAGAGCCGTCCTGTTGGGGCAAGAGGGTAATTTTCCGATCAACCCGGAGTTCTGGGTATGGCTTCGTGGGTTGATGTACGCGTCTAAACAAACGTCGTAGGATTCACGCCACTAATCGCACATACATGCCGGACAAAAGTGTTGAAATTGGAGGCTATATTAAAAATATTACGAAATTGAAAGATGATTTGAAACCACTGGAAGCTGACAGTGTATAGAAAAAATCAACAAACAGTATCACTACCATAGGGAGCTGGTTTTCTAACATAGGTAAGAGCATTATAGGTCAAATAATATTGCCAATATTTGAGGTAAAACTATTAGTCTTAGTAATAATGATATGGTTTAAATGTTGTAAGAAAAGAAAAAGATATGAAATGACCGAAAAGGGAAAGAAAAGAAATTACGATGAGATACAATTAGAAGAAATAAAAGGAGATCTATATAAAAAGATGAAGGGCCCGATTCACAGAACTAACTTAAGACAAAATCCTAAACTTACTACCATTTTGGTATTCACAGAAGGCACTTACTCATTTTGGTATTCACAGAAGGCACTTACTCATTTCGGTATTCACAGAAGTTTGGAGTCCTAACTTTAGGACTCCTAAATGCCTTCTGTGAATACCGAAAGTCTTAAAATTGGGATTTTTCTCAGTTTAGTAGTAGTATAGTTAGGACTCCTAACTTTAGGACTCCTAAATGCCTTCTGTGAATACCGAAAGTCTTAAAAATAGGATTTTTCTCAATTTAGTAGTCCTAAGTTTAGGACTCCTAACTTTAGGACTCCTAAATGCCTTCTGTGAATACCGAAAGTCTTAAAATTAGGATTTTTCTCAGTTTAGTAGTAGTATAGTTAGGACTCCTAACTTTAGGACTCCTAAATGCCTTCTGTGAATACCGAAAGTCTTAAAATTAGGATTTTTCTCAATTTAGTAGTCCTAAGTTTAGACTTAGGACTACTAAATTGAGAAAAATCCTAATTTTAAGACTTTCGGTATTCACAGAAGGCATTTAGGAGTCCTAAAGTTAGGAGTCCTAACTATACTACTACTAAACTGAGAAAAATCCTAATTTTAAGACTTTCGGTATTCACAGAAGGCATTTAGGAGTCCTAAAGTTAGGACTCCTAACTTCTGTGAATACCGAAATGAGTAAGTGCCTTCTGTGAATACCAAAATGAGTAAGTGCCTTCTGTGAATACCAAAATGGTAGTAAGTTTAGGATTTTGTCTTAAGTTAGTTCTGTGAATCGGGCCCGAAGAGTTTACAGTTCAATAACCAAAATAAGGAAATGGAAAGGTTGAAGAAGGAACTGAGATGTGTTAAAGTTGGCATCTGATTTGGTGGTGGGAAATTAGTGATGGCATAAAATGCCATCAGAGAGGAGATTGATGGAGCAAGGACTCGTATAAAAGAGACTTGTTCGGATGCAATCTTCTCAAAATAACTCATAATACCGTAATAATTGTGTTTGTGAATACTAACGTGCATTACAGTTTATACATTTAAGTTTAGGGGAAGCTTGCATATGTGTCGTACTAACAAGTAACCCAAGTGTGACTTAAAATGGCTGCTACCTCAGAATTCTGTACTGCGCATGCGTCAACTACATCTATGTATTAATGACGAGTCTTTGCTTGGAGGGAAATCTTTGCAGCTGCGCAATCACTTTAAGATGGCTGCTTGAAACTCACATGTTAAAGCGCATGCTTTTGCTGAAACTAAACAATTAGAATGCTAATGCGAAAGATTTTTATAAATAAATGGGATTAGGGAAGAGATAGGTGGTATACAGCGAAATAATTTTATTTTGATTTCTAACATGTTTCTTTGACTCTTTCTCTTTAGTTCTTATTTGGGCCTCAGAGCAATACTAAAGTCTATATGTCATGTAATACCCAACGCATGAACACTCATAACCCGCCAGGAACCATGATGATGTTCTTGAACCTCTGCCAAGGCCACGATCGCAACATGTCCTGGGAAATCAGAAGACATCCTGGATGAAGAATGAGAAAATTATTAAATGTATACTTTATTTGATTAAAATGTGAAATGCGGGTGGGAAATAAAGCTTTGGAAAATAAATTTAATGGGCGGGAACGCTGAACAATAGACTAAATAAAGTTATTAAAACTTAGCATGGTGTGATGATCATCCCCCCTTTCCTGTCCAATCAGAATTAGGAGTTTCATAACTTTGAAACATTTAGGGGTGGTACATGCCATTAGAAGGGTATAATTGAGGTAGTTTAGTTAGTTAGTTAGGCTCGTACTGCCGAGATGCTGAGACACCGGGATGCTGTCCGAGAACTGAATAAATGCTGAAGAAGAATCGATTTCCAGACTTAGAATTTGAGCCAATTAATTAGAAGAAGATCACGGAAAGAATCGAGGAGGAAGATAGTGTCAGAGAGGAGTGTGACGCAGGTGTCGTATCTAGAAGAGGTCATCTATCCTGTCCCTGAATCCTGTCCTGAACCTTTGTCACCTGATCTGTCCCAGGGGACCCTTTCCAGTTCCTTTGCCAAGGGGATGGTTTCCACACCATCCTAGGTAACTATAATTCTGTGTAGCATGTCATTGTACTGCTCTCTTTGTTTCTCCCTTTTCAGGTGCTGTCATCGTAATAACATTGTTTAACGATCTATCTGTTTTAAATCTGATTTTCCTCCTTGGAGAAACGGTGTACAAATTGTATTTGGGTTCTTGGCTCACATGAATTTATCTAGATAAACATTTAAAACTGTCCCGAGTCTGTGGTTATTTTAAAGAGATTTCATTCTATGTCAATTTTTACCTACAACAGTTAACTAAAAGGTCCATTGACCAGAGGAAAGTACATTCGGTCTAAAGGTTTGGTAAGAAATTATAAGGTAAATTCATCTTACAGG
The DNA here is from genome assembly GCF_964204655.1 of Triturus cristatus. Taxonomy (NCBI): domain Eukaryota; kingdom Metazoa; phylum Chordata; class Amphibia; order Caudata; family Salamandridae; genus Triturus; species Triturus cristatus. The sequence goes on along the minus strand of NC_140587.1, from coordinate 889,962,843 downwards.
TATTAGTACAACAAATTGACCCCAGCTGTACTTTACTAGCTCATGTGTATGCGTGTTTAATGGGCCCAGGTGCGTATGTGGTTTGTGAGTATCTTTAGCTGGTAACCCGCTGGATCACCATTGTACCACGCCTTTATGGACCTGTCAAGTGCATTCAATCTAGTTAACAGGTCATGGTTATGTCTCTAATATTTGGTATGTGGATGGATACAACCTCAATTGATTTTCTACCAGATTTCCACAGGAATTTGTCCACTAAAGTTAGGTATGGTGCTTGCTAATGGTGAGTGTACAGAAGCATTGGCTCTGGACAGGTGAGCATTCCTGAGCCTATTTTCTTTTTTCTTGATATTAATAATTTGAGACCCTTTTTGACTGAACGTGGACAGGCTATTCCTGTGATAGATGAGACTGCAGTACCTGCTTTATTATATGCGGATAATGCTGTGCTGTTGGCAAGGACCCCCAGGAGTTTGAAGTATTTGGTAATAGGTTTTGATTACTTTATGACAGGCCTAAACATGGATATCAATGGTACCAAGTTGCATATTATGGCATATATTTAAATTCAAATAAGATGACAAAGGTAACTCGTTTTTTTCTACTTGGAGGTGTGGTTTGATTCTTTTGATACCTGAAATTTTAATGTCATAGGCAGAGGGCACAATGTTTACTCAATCGATTAGTGCACTTCTTAAGCAGACTCCAATCCTTGCATTCCTCTGGCTCTGCTGGACAACTACCAACTGGTGAGACTGGACCGCGAGTCCAGATTGGGTTGAGGAGTCACTATCTTCTTTTGCAATTCCATCAAGGTCCACATTATTGAATCTTTTATTGTGGTGTGGGTACAAATGTGTGTATTTAAACAAACTCAAACCAACAACAGGGCTGCATTGGAAGGGTTCTTTAAGATATCACCCCTCATGGCTCAAAAAATGCTTCAGCCACTTGTTGATTGAACACATCACCCCCATCTACTTTCTTCTAGTACTTTTCTTCTGTTAGGATATTTCAATTTCCATGGCAAGGACGTCCTTAAACCAGAGGTTGACTATTTATTGGAAGATTTGGAAACACTGAATCTGGGCTAGTGTATTAGAGGCCCAACACTTATTATGGGTCATAATTTAGACCTGCCTGTCACAAACTTTCCATTTGTGGCCTGTGTTGATCCTCTTCCTCTTACTTGGACTGACCATTATTTGCTTACGTTTTGGATAACCTTGACTGATGCGACTAAGCAGTCAGATATCATGGAAGAGAAGACCTATAAAGCATGGTCTAAAATTTCCCCTGTGAATGTTTCCACTGCAATCTAATGGGGATTATTGACCCAGGAGTCTGACATTAATGAGGCTATAGTCAACTAATATTATGCTTTGGCTACAGCAATTACTAAAATTGCTCCATTAAAGATTTCGAAAAAGACCTCCTTGAGGCTGCATGCCCCCTGGTTTACCAGCGACAAAAGTCAGTTGAAGTCAAGTTGCAAAAAAGTAGAAAGACGTTGGTGTCATTCAAAATCTTTCAAGGACAAAGCCGCTTTCAAGTCTGCTCCAGTGGAATATCATGTTTTTATCAGAAACACCAGGAAGAGTTTCATATGCAGCTAAATAACTAATGAGCGCAACTCCTCTAAAGAGCTCTACGAAGTATTAAATGATTTTATTCATCCTCACGCATAACCCACCTCTCAACAACTCTGTAATGCATTAGCTAACTTTTTCAAAGAAAAAAATGATAGGATCTACAAGATATTTTCCACCAAGTAGGAGCAAGCTAATTCTTTTTCATTGATACCGTGCCAGAATACGTCTCTCTCAGGTTTGCTCTTCACACATTGTACCAAGTACTAGCACTCTTGTTTAAAGTTAAATCAGGCTCCCTGGCGGATGGGCAGGACGGGGCCTACCTTATCCATGATGCTTGCCCCTGTCATTCTATTTTTAGCCCATCTTTCGCTGGAATCTGCCAAAATTCCTTCAGCCTGAATGACAGCCTTGGTGGTACCCGAACTTAAAAAAAACATTGCGGAACCCAAAAATCTGACCAACTATTGCCTCCCTTTATTAGGGATTATGCTTGAAAGCTATGAGAACTAACAGCTGACTGCCTTTTTTGAAGGTCAATATGATTCTGAATCCCTCTCCATCGGGATTCGGAGCAGTCCACATCATGGAGACTCCTCTGGTAGCTGTCACAGTTTCCATTCGGCTCTCTTAAGATTCCAGTGATTGTGCCATGCTTGTGCTGATGGACCAATCTGTAGCTTTTGACACCATTTCTCATGCAGTGCTGATGAACAGACTGCATGAGATTGGTGTCAGAGGCACTGTCCTGCAGTGGTTGACTGAATTTTTAATTGATTGGGTCCATATTATTACTTTGGGTTTCTTCAAATCATGGTCTTGCCCTCTGACTAAAGGGGTTCCTCAAGGCTCCTCATTAGGTCTGATCTTATTTCCTATGCCCACGATACTCAAGTGATCATTTCTATGAAGAGACTAGGCACCATTTCCAAGTCTGTAGTAGGAGCGCTGCAGGCTGGATGTCCAGGAGCTGTCTTCAGCTGAACAATGAGAAAACAGAGATGTTGCTGTTTGGAAAAGCAGAGCATCTTTGGTCTTTGGACTGGTGGCCCACGTAATTGGGAGCTGTCCCCATCCCAACAAGTCAGTAAGACATCTTGGCATAATAATTGATCAAGAACTATCCATGAAAAGTCATGTGGCAGTGTAGAGCTAGAGGCACTCCGATGTTTTGAAACCACTTGATGACCTTTGACTACTATTATTTTAATTGCATATTAGTGCTTTCATCATTTTTCCCTGCATGTGCTTTTTTCCTTGAAGATGTCTCTTGTGTAAACTTGTAGTTTTAAAGTGGAAGAGCTTTCACAGAGTAGAACAGCCTTGCCTAGAACAGAACGTGTGGGATGTGCATTTATAAAGCACGAGAGAGAGAGAGAGAGAGAGTGAGAGAGAGAGAGAGAGCGAGACAGAGAGAGAGAGAGAGAGTGGTGGAATGTACTTCGTGATCTCGAAGTGCAGTGTTATAAGCAGTGGTGCTCAAATGTGCATTATGTTGTACATAGGCAGATGAAGTGTGTGATACGATAGGCAGTGGTGCACAAATGTACATTGTGTTGTACATTGGGAAGTATTATGAAGGGCTTACTATTGGCTTGGCATGCCCTCATGTCATCTTGAATTCTGACTGTCTTGCTTCAACTTTTTGTGTGCTCAGGCAGGCCCCCAGATTACTCAAGTTGTTTAGGTTATTCACGCTCAAGGTTGTTTTGTTGAATGTACTGCCGGAGACTTTTGTAAGCTTTGTTAAGATAAACGCTCAAGCACATGAGAATGCAAAAGGAACGTAGTGTTTGAGCCTCCGTGTGGGAGGGTGGTCTTCTCTATTATCTGAGAGTGCGAAGCAATACAGGCTGCCACTAGAGGGTCATGATTTGCAACCACGAGGCAGCTAAGGAAGGTTTTTCAATGTCACCCGGACTATTAAAATGTATTGCTCATGGTGGCCAATGATACCCTCTTGACCGAACTCTAAGTGGTACAAAACACAGCGGGTCTGTAATCTCTCAGCAGGTTCCCCTTTTTCGCCTATTCTCAGGACCCTCCACTTGCTGCTGGTCAGGAAGCGTATCTTTTTTAAGATATGCTGCCTTGCACACAATTCCCTACTAGGCAAATCTCCCTTGTACCTGAAGGATAAATTGCAATATTACTGCCCCACTTGAACTCTGAGATCAAGCGTCAAAGCATTTGTGTCCATTGCCCGCATTCAGACTTCAAGATTTGGCAGTAGAGCTTTCTCCTATACTGCCCCATTGACTTGGATCCAGCTGCCATGCCATCTCTGAAGTTTTGAAGACTTTGCTCAATTTTTAAAAAAAACTAAAAACGTGGATGTTTTGATGGACGGATGATATTTGAGGAGGCCAAACACCGAGATACAACTTTGGGTGTGATTCACTGCGCTATGTCAAGTAAAGATAGCATAATACACCATAACATTACATAACATAACATTAGTAAGCGGGAAACCAATGGCAGCTTTTTTGGATATTCATAAAACAGAATGCATTCTGGCGGCAGATTTGGTGCTGGAGTCTGCGGGTATGGTAATACTGTGGGGACACCACAGGGGAGAGTAAAAGGAGGTGACTTGATATTGTCGAAGGCGACTGATTGTACTCGATCAGTGAGAAAAGAGGAAATAAGATCTTTAGCACCACTTGTAATCCCTGCCGCTGTGAACAAATTTCCTAAAATAAAAATCATCAGGGACTGCCTAAAGCACGATTTAGAGATGAGAATTCCATGGCTATCTTATGTTAAACTCTGTTTTGGTCGAGTGGGTCGCTCTCTCTTTTCACCAACCCTAGGTCTATGACCAAATATGATAAATCATGGTTGAAATACACCTTTATTGAGGCTGAGCACCTCAAGAGACAAGACTGAACTGGCTAAGCCAACCAATAGGCAGTATTTCTATTGAAAATTTCCCCAGGAATTGAGCCATATCTGTCATATACACCTGGGCATTGGAAAGGGCCCTACTATTGAAATTTACAACAAGCTCCTTACGTACTATGCTTTGTTCCCCACTTGGCCAAAGTAGGAGTAATTGTATAAATTCATGTCCAATTTCTTCTCAAATTTGAATCACTGTATTGTTTTGTAAATTAAGTTTTTATGAAAAGCAATATTTATTCACCATAAACATGTAGACTATGTAGATCCATACTTTTCTATTTCCAGACACTTCAGGATCAGGAAACCTGGTATGTTGTTGATTCCTTTTTAAAATGCATTGTCCACTGACGCAACAGTTCTTTAACATTTTTATGCTATGTTTTATACTGTAACACTTTTATAATAATGATTTGTAATTGATTAAAGTTTTCTAATGATGATGCTAAAGACTCATTGTGACATACTTTGGTGGCTTACTTGCTAAGCTTATTGGCTTACTTTAGAATTCCAGGAGTAAGCCAAAAGTAGTGCAAGCATAAGTCACAGAAAATTCCATGTGAACAGGACCCACAGGGTTTTTTAGGTCCAAACTTCACCGACAAAGTTGTGCAATATCAGGAAACTTTGTCCCTTTTCTAAGTTTTTCTTATACATCGGTGATTTGCTGCAGCCACATGGGTGGTATGCTCTGTTACCGGGAATACGTAGGTAAGTAAATAATTTATTGTTTGGTTAATGCAAACCTTTACAATTTCCACATAAAAAAGCATAGCAGCAAAATTCATAATTAAAAAGTCAAAGAGCATATCATAAAACATTCATTCTTTGTGTTAAAATAGTCGGAGCAGTGATCAGTAATTATTGTCAAATATAATGAGTTGGCAAAATCTTTGGTCTTAAAATCGGGCATTAATTATTCCTCTCAGGCATATTAGATGTTAATAATTCCGATAAGCTAGGTGCCTATGCAAGGTTTTGGAAGTACATTGAGTGTAGAGGACGAGAAACATGGGACCTGAGGTAATGGACTTAGACCCTTGGCCGCTTGCTGGTTTCAGTTATCCAACACTATTCATTCTTGCATAGCAGCTAAGTAAATACATCCTCTCTAAGTGCTAGTTCAGTGTGCTAACAATACCAAGGATTGTGCATGGACCATTCTTTGTCTAGACAATTTTCGAAGAGTTTGCTGATACTGTCACGGAAGATGCCCGAAGAAGAATTGAGAAGGGGATAGGGATCAAGGAAACATAATCCATTAGTTAAAAAGTCAATATTTGGGTCTCTATAAGAAGACAACTGTGTAAGGCTCGATTGGTCTATAAACAGCGTCGATGGTGTGTAACTGTTGAGTGTTATGCTCCAGCATATGTCTTCCGGATAGAGGTTGACCTGAATGTTTGTTGTTCACTGAGAAGTGGCTCTGTGAGTGTCTTATGGTTGCAGTGATAAAAATTGCTGGTCACATGATGCCAGATCTTTTTCCCCTGCTGCTTCCATAAATCGTTCAAAGCGACACAACAACTGTACGTCTCCACCTCCAAAGCATGCCTTCACTGCTTATCTGCAGGATCTTATCCCCTTGCTTAAAAAGATGGGCTTTAGTAGCAGTCGCCGTTCAACTTGTAGTTCTCTGCAGTGTAATACACTCTCATCGACTTCCCCACATAAGCGACATGAAGTCTGAGTCAGAGATCATTTCCAGGGGGGAGATGCAACAGGGATGGTAGAGTGCCCATTTGAAAATGAAGGTATTTTTCTTTTGTTCTTCTGTTGAATCCCGCGCCTTCCACTATGGACAGCCTTTTCATTGTCTTGTTTACAAGTTGTTTAAAGCAATTATGGGTCCCTGAGGTCGCCCAGAGATCCTCAAGGCCCAGACAGTCTATTAATGCTGTCAAGTAACTCATGGCTGTGCATTCCTTCGGTAGGTGTATTTCATTCCATAGATGGGAGTTCAGTGTTCCTAGTTTGGCCTTTTTTATACTGTGCCAGCACTTGACATAGGCTCCTTTGCAAATGATTTCTTGGGTCTGCAGGCCAAATTCTAGCCTTATTTGGGCTGGCGAGAAATAAATGGGTAGATTGAATATCATTCTTGCCGATCTTAAGACTGTTTTGTCTGGAATAGCCGCGTTTCTTACCCTCAGCCTCTCGCTCCTGTAAGTAATCGCTGGAATGAGCTTTGCTTGCCAAACCTGTAGCAGTGGGATAAGGCTTGGGCCGGCTGTTTTATGTTTGATAGATTTTAGAGCTACCGCAATTGAGTTGCCTCTTCTATTTATGGCTTCTTTTTGTGTATTAAATGTGCCTTTATTGTCTATTATCACTCCCAAGTACTCATATTCTTCAACTGCTTCTGAATGTTGTATCAGCCAAGTGCCAACGGTAGTTGGATGTTATCTTTTTTGGATGTAATCGCATTACCTTTGTTTTGTCAAGGTTGATGGTTAGACCATTGGTAGCTGAGTATCTGCTGGTTGTATCTAGCAGGTGTTGAAGACCGATGAGGGTTCGGCTGATCAACACAAGGTTGTCTGCATACATCAGATTGAAGAGTAGTAGCCCTCCTATCATTGGCGCATGTAAATTGCAAGTGTCCAATTCCGTCGATAGGTCTGCCATATACAAGTTGAAGAGCATCAGGGCCAGCATACACCCCTGTTTGAGCCCCATTGTTGTTGGAATTTTTCTGGACAGGAAATTTCCATCTCCTAGCTTTACTTGGACCCACGTGTTAGTGTGTAGAAGTAGGTTTAAAAGAGCAGATAATATTTTCTTTTCCTCAAGTTTGAACCAGAGTTTGTTCCTGTCAATTTTATTGAAAGCTGATAAGTAGTCGATAAAACACAGAAAGAGAGATGGTATTTTGCTGTTTTGGCTCAATCTATTAATAAAGACAGGGCAAGTATGTTCGTTGTTGATCCCATGCCCTTGCAAAAAAACCTTTGATTGAAGGATATAATCGATTTTTCATTTGGCCAGGCTGTAAGGTCATCCAGGAGGAGGCCAGCATAGTATTTGGCCTCAATATCAATTAAGGCTAGAAGCCTGTAGCTATTTGCTATATTCTTGTCCCCTTTCTTGTATATTGGGGTTATGATAGTCCCCCTCTAAGAGTCAGGGATATTATCTCCTCCTGAGATTTTTACAAACAGTGGTAGTAGTGCGGGAGCCCAGTATTCCGGATCTTTTTTAATAGCATCGGTGGAATCCTGTTTGGGCCCGGCGAGCCCTCCAGCTTGCCTTTAGCTATTCTGTACTTGATCTGATGAGTTGTAAATGAAAGATGATCGTTTGTTACTGGGAGGGTTAGGTCGGAGAGGGTTGCCTCAGACATGTAGTGGGAGCTCTGCTTCTGTTCTGAATTAAAATGTTGCAGCAGGTGGTAGGCCCAAGCTTCTTCTGTCAGATGTGAGTTAATTCTTTGTACGTTCAGGGTGTCAAAGCTGTTTATTGTGCGCCAGAATCTTGTGCTGTTGTTAACATTTGAGTCGTACAATAGTCTCGCCCACAGATTATCATCTGATTCTCTTTTTGCCTGCCAGATTACTTTTTTCTTTTTTGCTTCTAATGGTGTTTTGAATAATGGGATCCTTTCCTCTTTGCCGAAGTCTGTGTAATGTTTTGTTTATTACTTTCTTGAGCTCCAGAACGTTAGGGATTTTGGAGTTAGAAAGGCGGTTCTTTTAATGGTCTGATGAACCACTGGACATTGAAGCTGAACGAGCGCTTGCTGTATGAATTTTTCTTAATGTTTTAATGAAGAATTCCCAGCACATTATCAAGTTTGTGTCTGTCTCTTCCTGATTATCCCATAATGACTTTGCTGAGGCCAGCAATTCTTCTGGTTGATTGGTGTTGCATTTAATCCTCCTGACGTTATCGGTGTGCATGGACTCTGGATCCTCAACAGGCTGATCTAGTGATGGTCTAGATATTCTCATAGTGATTTCTTGTGGCATATGATCACTTTCATCTTGAGTCCCCATCTGGAAGCCTGCAGTCTTGCTGAAAAGTGGTAAAGTTATGAAGGTATAATCTATTAGAGTACTGGCGGCTGCATTGTGGAATGTTGCCACTGGGGGCTGATCTCCCGGGAAGCACCCATTTGTTGCCACAAAGCTTAGGTGTTCCAGATCCTTTGTGAAGTTCCTGACGAGTGCTGATTGTTGCTTCTTGTTACTCTGCTCCTGGCAAGGAATATCCCAGGCCATATATTGGTCCTCCAGTAGCTCGTCCCTTTTCTGTGGCCCAAATACATGCATGTTATAGTTGCCTGTCAGCGGTAGATTTGACGTTGATTCTTCTGGGAGCAATCTGGTTATTTCTGATCCCACCAGTTTAACTCCTTTGGTTTTGTCACACAAATGTATATATATGTTTATGAGTATTATTTGTTGTTTTGTGTTGCCATCCCAAATGTTCACCCGAGGGCTTTGATTGCATTTGTAGGAGTTGTGATAGTAGGTAAAAAATTTCGTCCTCTGGGATTATTTTAGTATGTTGTTTCATTCGCACCTTCTTTCATATGCCAAACCCCGACTCGATACACACACTCATAAAGGTCACCGCTCAACTGGTGGCTACAATGTATTGGCACAAATAACTATTGTTCATAAGGTAATGATTGTAATTTATTAAAACCATTTATTATTTTATACAAGATTAAAAAAGAAAAAAGGAATTTGTTTCAAGTTTAAACCATTTTTGTCCATAGAATCATCATGAAAAATATGCAACAATACTAAAAACAATTAATCACATTCACAATGCTTCAAAATATAACACGAGAGTTAAAACAGACAGTAATCTTTGTCATAAATTGCCATAATCCATGGTTAAACTTATGTACAAACACCCTGATGCCTTGTATATCATCAATATCTAAGGTGATGTTCGTATAGATAGATTTGTGGCAACCGTAAAGGCATTTTCTGCTGGAGTGTGATGGGTTTTGATGCCAAGTAGATGAAAGGGTTCTTCTAGCCATGTCTCTGGTAGTAGGATGAAGTCGAAGCCATGGAAGTAATCCAGAACCAGAAGGTCTCTGTCCGATGTTTTATTAGCTAAACTATATTCCAAGAGCAGATTCGTACCTGGTGATCGCCTGGTGGAAGTTGTTGTGTTCTGAATCAAGTACTCTCACTTTGTTGATTTATCGTACTTGCTAGCCAGGTCCAGTCTTCCGATCTGGTCGCTCAGTACTGATCTTTTTGTTCTGTTGGCCATGCGTCCGTGCTACGGTCACGTTTAAGCACAAATTGTGGCTGCATGCCTGATGATGTAGTAGATGGGATTGCTTACTCACCTTTGTTTAGTATCAGGGCATCTGGGTAGCCCGGCTTTTGATAGAGGAGGATTTTAATTCCCCATGTCTGGTCCAAAATCCTCCTCGCTGTTTCCTCTGAGGACCAGGTTGCCTTTGTTACTTCTCGGCTTTAGCGTTCTTTGATGCTCTTGAACTCTATTCTTTCAAGATTGTGTGAACTTATATCCACCAAGCTACTGATTGCTTGAATTTATTGTAAACAGGGAATAGGCTGCAGAGTTTTACCTCTTTTGCTCACAGTTGCCCTTAACCATGGCTGACAGCAAGGAGATTCTGGAACATCTGCGAACAGTCCATTCCTGACCACTGGAATCAAAGAGGGTGGGAAGTGCAGTAAGTCACCATCCAATCACGGACCACTCGAATTCTGGCAACATTAAACACCTTTGCTTGAGACACCAACAAATGCCTACAAGTTCTGGAAATGCCAGACGTTGTACTATAAAAGAACTGTGTGACATAACATAAGTTGCCAATTTTTTTATGGTATATTTTTATTATAGCTTTTTTTCAAACCTGTAAACAACTTATTGTGTTTCTATATTTGTGTTGCAGCTATTTGACAACAGGCTTTAATCAACAAAGTGAAATATTTTACTCTAACGTAGGGTCATAGTGTGAGAAGTTGGCCTGGTATGTGCTATCCACTAATTAAAGTGGGCACCTTGTAACAGTCCAAACAACCCTTATGGTGATTAGGTTAAAAATAACCTTTATAGAAAGCTAGCCTAGTGGTAGCTATGGAGAGCAGCCTTCAGGCTAAGTCTTGAAGGAATGTTAAGCAGCTTGTTTTACCAGAATGCAACCTTAAAGTATTGGTTAAACGAAAGGGAAACCACACAGTAGTTATAACAGTATGTATTTATTATATGTAACACTGTCTAGTAACCTCTACATGAGGATAGAACACAAATAAAATAATACAGTTGCAAAGAATCAAGCGTAAGTAGCACAATACACAGTTGGCTCCAGGGGGAGACCAAACTATATACTAAATAAGTGGTATAAGAACCACAACTTGGGACTAGACCTAGTCTAGAAGGTGTAGAATTGCAGGAACCCTAAGGAATCACCCCATGTGAGTAAGTAGAGACCCCAAGGAGGACGGTGCAGAGTGAGAACACGACTGCGTGCTCCGTACAATTCAATGGGAGAGTCGCAGTTGGAATTTTAGAGATTAAGGACCATTCCCAGCATATTACGAAGACAATCCTTGGAATTTAGGAGGTTGGAGTGCCACCCCACCCGTGGATACCTTTGTACCAGAGTTACCTATCCCAGAGGAGCCGGGTGCATAGGCACGAATTGGCGTCGGAAACCCTTGTCGTTCTCTATGGATGTCAACCAAGAAATGCTGCTGCTGGAAGCAAGAAAAGTGTCCAGTGGAATCCAAATGTGGGTTCTAGATGAGAAGAACCTGAAAGCAGAGGGGACATAGTCTGGGTCACTTTGGAGTGACCAGGGGCTTGAGAGACGAATGCCCACCGATGCCAGATACTTCAGGTGTGTTGAGGGTGATCTTGACTCTTCAGCTGTGTGGACCAGGAGATGCCTATGACAACCAGGAGCCAGATATGAGCTGTCCCATGAAGGATGTTGAGTGCTGAGGGGTCGGTGTACGGTGGGAGAGCCAACAAGCCTTAGCAGCGGCAAGCAACGCAGAATGTCAAATTCGGTGTCGATCTGGCCCAGCAAGGACCAGGAGACTTACCACAGCAAGGGGAGTCAGAGCAGGTCTGGAGCAACCAGGGGAGCCCAAATAAAGCAAAGTTGACCCTCAAGTGAACCCACAGGCCGGAAGCCCAGGAGTCGCGAGGGGACCTCAGGCGGTGTCACAGGATACCAGCTAGCAGGGCACAGAGTGTGAGCATGCCAGAGTCCTTTTCAGAAAAGATGCAGTGGGGTCAGGGCTACGAATGGCCCAATGCGCAGAATTATTGCACGACAACAAGCATATGCAGCTGCAAGTGAACGCGGTGCACAGAGGTACGGGTTATGTGGTCCCCACGAGGGATATCTGCCTCAAGCTCGGTAAGAGGCCAGCTCAGCCTCGGAGACCCTTCAGAAGCCCACCTCCTGTGTTGCTGGAGCCTTTGGAGTCTGCAGGAGCTCAGGATCAAATGCATTAAAGTGCCTGCGTTCGCAGGGGAGTGACTCCTTCACTCCAAGGGAGATTCTTCTGTTGTCTTGGAGGTCCACAGGGTCCTGCACAGTGCCTGTATGGATCATGGCCACTGGCGACACTGGGGACGGCAAGGGAATACAAAGTCAAGCCCAAAGGAGGTCCAGTGAAGTCCAGCGTGTCCAGACGATCGAAGTGTAGTGGCATCTTCTTTCAGAATCTTTTCCATGTAAAATCTAATGTCCTGCAGCCATGGAACCCATTTTATACCCAGTGGAGAGGGTTTGGACAGATTCAGGGGACCCTCCTAGGGGAGGGGCAGGACAGAGGGGTGTCTACACTCATGTCCTTTGTCCAGTTTCACACCAGAGCAGGTGCAAATGGCTCCCAGAACTGATTTGAGCTGAACTATGCATAGGGACAACAAGTGTGCCCCTCGTGCAGACTTTCTGGCACTGTGGCAGTGCACCCACCCAGCCCAGATACACTAAATCCTGTCTGGGAGGCGGTAACACCTCTCTGTGACAGGATGCCTATTGTACTGCCTTCCCCTGCTCAAGCTTGGCTCAGTAGCAGCAGGGCAGACTCGTGTCTGTGGCTGGCATCATCCATTTTGTGCTGTAAGGTTCGAGAAAGTTGGTACCGGTAGACTTAGGTACCCCTAGAATCTTGGTTCTGAGGGGAGGAATCATACCTCCCACACCAGTTACTGGTGTGGAGGTATGATTCCAAGGTGTTTGACACCAAACATGCCATACTTTGTTGCAGTCGTTTTCAAGATAGCATTTACAGCGAGGTCATAATGAACCTCAACCTATATGTCTGGTAGTATCGCATACAGCCCTGGAGAATGGTCTCTGAAGACTGCAGAGGGGCCCTGCTCATGCAAGAGTACCCTCTCATGTAAAACCCAGCACCCTGCCTTCAGGATTGTTAAGGCCTGCTATAGGGGTGACTTAGAAAGTTTTAAGTGTAGTGATCTATATAGATATAGTGAACCTATATCTAAGGTAAGTGGTGCAAGCACCATATTACACAGACTGCAGTAGCAGACCTCAGGTTCCATTTTGCATGGCCTCTCAGGGGTGGCATAATACATGCTTTAGACCATGAGAGGCCTCTGGGGTACCTATGCCCTGGTTACATGTGTACCATATACTAAGAACTGATAAGGGTATCCCAGTATCCAATCTGGAGTTCTACCAAATGTACATACATATCAATTTAAATGAAAAAGCAGATAGGCTGTGGTCCTGAACAGCAGGATCCCAGCCAGACTAGTCAAAACAATGGGTGCAAAAGCAAAAAGTGGGTGTAACCATAAGAAGCAGATCCTAGTTTCCTACACATAGTATGTATGTTTGGTGGGCTGTTTTATTCAAAGTTGTTTAATTGAGTGAAATTTACTGGTTGTGGGTTTCTCAGGCTTGCTTTTGTGCATATAGCAAGAAATGGGTGTGCTCTTTGTGTACACCATTTAGAAGGCTTATTTGTGCACAGTGCACGAAGAAGAGGGTGACATATTCACCACTGAAATCAGGCCCACACAAATAGGAAGTGAAGTGACTGACTTAAAAGGAAGTGGAGTGACTGACTTGACCTCTGCCTTTCAAGGTACACTGGAACCTCTTCAACTCACAGGCCTGTGTTGGCCCTGCCACAGCCTGTGTATAGAGGAAATGGTGAACACCCCACTTTCTTTGTGCTTTAAGTGATTAAGAGAGGCAGAAGTGCATGAGAGTGTGGCTGTTCTGTCATAGAACAACATATGAAATTGGCAGCTTTTCCCTACATTGTTCTCCTCATGCATATTTCACATGCACCCAGGCCAATCTAGGAGCATGCTCATATTGCTTATTAGCCACATGCATATATGATTTTCAAGTGAATTTAATTTCTTCTCGATAATGTCATTAAAATTGTTGGAACGTATAGACCTATATCCAACTGTGTGCAACTGTTTTGTTGCCATTATGTGTCCCTGCCTGAGGTGTTTTTGCTGTTGTACATGTGGGAACTAGTGTGCTACTACTCTACGCTTCAATATCTTCAGTGGGGAAATGTTGGCAACAATTGCACCATACTTTAACGCCAAATAAAGAATTGAATATATATGTGAAATCTTACTTCCAATATGTTAGTTGGTTGAAAAAGTTTCCAAAACCACTCATTTCAAAGAGGTATGGTCAGGCCAGGTGCTGACGCTTCTTAAAATTCGACCATGTTGCTAAATTGTGATGTGGGGACAGCCAGTTACCCAAAGCCAAACAGATCAAAGTGCAAATTTGCAACTCTTTGGCAAAAGTGTTCGATTACAAATCCATGATCCTGCTTGTTCACATGTAACCCAAGTAGTCACCTCGAAATTTAAATTATGAAGGGACATATTCTCAAGGACCAATCGCCGAGTTATCGGCTCTTTATCGTAGCCAAAGTCAAGATAAATGTATCGCCCCATTCACAAGCTGGTGCTAACAGCTGATATCACCAGTTTTCCGGCGATAGCCTCCTCAAAAAACATCTCCACGGATGACCCCGGCATCTATCGCTAATGAGACGCAGAGTAGGTGTTCCCGAGCAAAAAGCCGCAACAACACCACACCTAAACATTCTCAATGACCAGCCAGATCTGCGATAAGAACACAAAACATGCGATAAGGCATGTTAGCAGCAGGAAATTAACACCTGCTCTGACCTGGTGCAAAGTCGGACTACAACCAGCAAAAGAAAAGGTAGCCCAGCCCAGAGCCACACATGAAGACCAACAGATGCCATGGAGCCACTGATAATACAGCTCGGACCCCCAAGAGTGCCACAACAAACCTCCCCCACCCACCCCCCACCCGCCTCGGACCAAGAGATTGCACATCAACATCACAAAATCATGAACAAAATCATTCGCCTGGTGCCGCAGAATCACAACAACTAACAGTCATGTGAGTACAGAAAAAGCAGAATCAATCATTCACCATTGAAAGTCCATACAAAATATCACAATCAAATTTCTCTCCAAACAACTATTTGGAAGAGTCATGGCGGGTCATTCCTGGACAATCTGTAAGTGACAGCCGGTAAGACAATTTCCAAGATAAGAAGGTGTGTCAGCCACTCATCAAAGGACAGAGAGAGAGAGAAAGAGAGAGAGACTGAACAAGGAGCGCAAGGACAATCGGGCCCTTGGCTCATACATGCAAACTGTTGGGGGTGTTTCGCAATTGGTGCACCTTATATCTAAGGCCTGGCACCAATTTCAGCGCAAAGGCCACATCACATTTCAGAAATGCAAGCAGTAGTCAGACTAAAATTAGGCATGAAAGCTCCTTTGTCTCAATACACAAGGCGGAAGGACATCCGAACCTCCGACCTTGGTCTTCAATGCGCCCGGCACCCCCTGAGTGAGATACCATAGCAAACTCCGACGACTCCCACACCACAAACTGCGCTAATGAAAGAACAACGTGTCCACATCCCACACACACTTGTCCCTGCTCGAGGTACACCTGCATGGCATGCCCCCAAAATAATGGTTAAAAAAAACATATGACCAAACGCTGAACACACATAAGACTCATTGCTCCGAGCTGTGGCATATCACCCACAGAACTGCCGCTGGTCTGAGGAGTGCCGGTGGTATGAGACCAACAAACGCAATGGCAGGCAATCCCGGGCACATGCACAACCCCTGTCACGTGGAACTGTACCGTGCACAAATGCTGCATCTGTTGGGAGCTCTGCCAATGGCAGTTTTGAGAATCAGTTACCGTCCGAGTTTCCGGCTTGCGTACATCACATGCGTCCAGCCCTGGTTCCACTGTCGATCATGCACATTTGAGTGGCCCCTGGAGGTCTGCCTATCCAACACAACGGTAGCTGAACTGGATTGTGACTTGTGTGTGCGCCCCCTGTGGGCCCACGAACAGGAGTGCAACCGGGATACCCGTGCATGGGACGCCCTGATCTGTGGCATATGTGCTGGCAGTAATGGATTGGAGATTGCATAAGTCATCGTGTGCAGTGACCACATCGACGTGCTCGCCTATTGGGCTGTGTTGCGGATTGGTGAAATGTCGTCGGACGGAGCACATCTGTCCAGACCAGTTAATGAATTGTCTTTTCCTTGTGTTCCTTGAATTCGAGAACAACATACTTCTGGAACTGATTGCCTATGAAGCTGCATTTGCATTCATGGACGAGTAACTACCTTTCTGCAGCCACAACTGATTGACACCCAGAGCACAGGTCCCAACGCCGTGTTGCATTGTGGAGGAATGGTCACACATCCCAGGACAACAGTGGACATGTATGCATTCGCCCGTACTCAGAATGCATGTGCGTGCACCTATGCATGAGGTCACACACCTGTGCAAGGTGATGCAGCCCCATGGGCGGACCTGCACAGTGTCATTAGGCAACGTTCCTAAATCTGACATACTGCTGGAGGGAGACTACACACATGGCAATGTAGCACGACATGTGACCTTGTTGGTCCCTTTCACCTGCTCACTGTCAGCATAGCACACAGTCGGCGCAGTCCAGTGGTACAGCTCCATGCAGATCCCATGGTCTGTGAGTCATGTCCCCGGACACGGGGCAATGAGCAGACGCTAAACGTCACATGACTCGACCAGCAAGGCAAGGTGGGCTGAGACTGTTGCCATCCGTAAGGATATGTGTTCATTTTTGCCTCCCCATTTCTTGCACTGCAACACGGTCCCATTCTGCCTGTGTCTTAAGCATTTGTCTGCCTGTTGTGGCCCATTACTTGCCCGTACTGACACGCACATGCTAATAAAGTCTACGCAACTTCACCAGTGTACAACTGTGATGAGTGTTGATTAATATGACAAATCCTGTGCCTCAATGATCATTGTCCATACACAGGAAGGGACAAACTGCTGCATGTATATTGGTGGTGAATCTCTACTGGCTGCCCCACCTCTGTGAGCCAGACATTGTGTTTGGGATAGTTGCCGGAAGACCTGTGCTCTTACGTGTCTTCAGCAATGTGAGTATGGTGTATAACTTCTCGCCATTTGTGACTCAATGTGATTCATCAAAACAGACTGTGTCCACACTGATGTGTGTGAGTAGGTAATGCACAGAGATGTTCTGTAGCCACATGTGATGGGGACACTACTTCAGGGGTGCTACAGTTTTTGACATTTCTACACACAGCCTATATAACACATGGACGTGGGGCTACGTTGGGGGGTTGCGAGATTTTTGTTCACGTACAATGAGGCCACAGCTGGTTCACACCTTCACAAGCATCTAATTGGCCCGGTGGGTCAGGGTCAAACATGCGCATTTATTACATTTACCAGGGTGTACCTTTTTGCGCAATCAATTTCCCTACCTTCATCCATACTTGTATACGTGAGTGAACATAGACATGACACATCTGTGTGATTTGGAATGTTTTATTCACATTCTGGGGAGTGTTGGAGCTGGAGGGGTACATAGCCAGTTCAAGCCCACATAACGTGGTTGCCCAGTGGTGGGCCAGCCAGAGTCCTTGGGGGAATGCAAGGTTAATCTGAAGAGGAAGAGTTCAGTCCGCAGCCAAATTGCTGTGTCATTGGTACCAGAGCAGATATGTCAGGCCATGTCGGGGTCGAGATGAATGTTGCAAAGTGTTCCGGGGGACAGTGGGAGGTGTTCTTCCAGGGCATGATGCATAGGGCTGAACCAGGCAGGGACAGGCCATGTGGTGGGTACGGATGCTCCTGCCTCCTTCCTCACACAGACATTACCCTCCATATCTTACTCTGTTGAGACGTCTTCTGTGTCCGGTTTGTCAGGTGTGTGTGGTGGTGTTATGGCTGCATCACCATGGGGCACTGACACATTAGGGTGCGAAGGTGATAGGGCTGCATCACTGTGTGCCAATGACACATCAGGGGGCGGACATGTGTGTGTCAAAGTTCCAGTAGCAGTTATCTGGGACAGGCTCTGTGGCAGCAATGACAAGATGAGGATCTGCAAGGCAGGGAAGATACCAGCTACATCTCACTGGTGTTCAGCCGTGGCAGCCCTACTCCAGCCTGCATTGGCTCCATGGTCTCCATTGTCCTCCGCATCTGTGCCAACTCTGTACTGTCATTGCTGGAGCCTGTCTGACTATACAGTTATTGTATCTAAGTAATGGCCCCAGCGAGGTAAGCCAAGGATTGTTGGTGAGCATGGTTTGGACAGTGGGTGTTCCTTAGGGACTGTAGGTGGTCCCTGATGGGACTCAGATGCCCATGCATGGCATCGAGTTTGGCTGCCATGAGGTCGAACTCCGCTCCGAGCTAATCAGCCATCTTCTCATGGCACCCTAACACACGGTGTTGGATTCCATGTGTTGGTCGTGGGGGTCCTGTGAGCCAGCCGTGGTGGTGTGTGCTTCCTGCTGTGTGGTCTGTGCAGGGTGTGGGGTCATCACAGTGCAGCTGGGCTGCCCTGCCACTGGGGGTGGTGTGCAGAGGCTGTCAACGAGCTGTTGCAGGGTGTCTGGTCAAATGTGCAGGGTGTCCTCTTCATCATCACTGTAGAGATGTGTGGTCTGCTCTGCAGGAGGTGTTGATTGTCCCTCTGCAATGTAACGGGGAGATGCAGGTTAACAGTGTGTTCCATGTATGTTCAAGCATTGGAGATGTTTACATTCAGACTGCATAACAGTGTACATTTTGGCTGTTTTGGTGAAGATGGCTATTTAATGGGAGACAGTGGACATTTCGACTACATGACGGAGGTGAGGTCGTACTCGTACATTATCAACTCACAGTGTCATGCAATGCCAGATGTGATTGGCCAGTTACTACGCACGAGCGGCACCAGTTGTGACCTCTGTCCTGTGGTGCAAGGGTTGCACTTTGTATGATATTGTCGTCAATGTTGATGTACTGTGATTGCTATGTGTGTGTGCTGCATTGTTGGCGAGTCTCCCATGCAGCTCGGATTTGACAGCCCCTTATCCCTTTGAGTCGGTGTGCCTTTGACTTGTGTGCTTTTAGGGTGCTGGGATGTTTGCGACTTGGGTCATTTGTGCTCTTGGACGTTTTTTGTACTCTTTTGCATTGTCTGCAGATGTGTTTTGGAAGTCATGGGTTGTAGGTGAACATGGATGAGTCGGAGTGTGACCTGCTCCTTTACAGATGTGGTTCACACTCAGCCACCTCAAAGTCATCTCGTGCACATGGCATGTATTGTGACTGCAGCCATGCTATCTGTCATGCAGTGTCGCTTACATTGTCAGTGTGGCTCATAGAGCCACTGATTTTCTGGATTCAACACATGTGCATGGGTAGGTTGGGACATTGGTGATATGGAGGGGGGCCCATTTGTTCACATTGTGGACGGGGGCCAACTTGGTGTTTCTATGTGTGCTGCAGTGTGCCAAGGGTATCGGGGACATGTTCCACACTCATTGTGGGTGTGCAGTGTGCTGTATATGATTGTGCATGTGTGCAATTGTGCCCATCTCCCTCCGTCCCCCCAGGCCCTGGTCGTTACTCACACTGTTGCTGTTGGGAAAGGTCATATCGAGCTGTGTCTAGATCCTCAACTCCTGCCACAGTCTCCACACTGATGACTGTGGCCACCATTTCCTCCAGCTCATCCAGCTCCTCCTGTGGCGCAGGACTCCCACCTCCAGTCACCTTTGCTGCCTTCCTGTTGACAGCGAGTTTCTCCTTGGTTTGGCTGTGCACTTCATGCCAGCGCCTCTTGACCTCCTCCATTGACTTCCTCGACACTCCAACTGCATTCACGCTGGTGACGATGGACTGCCATATTTCCGTTTGTGTTGCCAATGACGCAGTGGAGGTGACGAACAGTTGTTGGTAGTGTTCTATCACCTCCGTGATGATGATCCGGTCTTCCTGCAGACTGAACCCTGTCTTCCTCTTCTCCTTGCCCTTCCCCGACCCTGGGGTTCCTGGCTGGTCCTCCTTTTGGCTTGTGGAGTTTGGGTTGTCCTCTGCAATCGGTCAGGGTGCATCCATGGTGCTGCGCAGTTTGATTTCGCGTTGGTGTTTCACATTTTTGCATAGTCACGTTGATTTTAGCGCGGTCATTTGACTGGTTGTCGTGGAAGTATCGCATGGTGCTGCCGGTTTGGGATTACCACGTTAACACAGAGTTATTTTCCCGGAATAGACTGCGATGTGAGGAGTTGCGTTAAGCTAATTTTGCGATGGTTATCACACATTCTTGAGAATATACCTCGAAGAACGCTATGTATATAGGTCTGATATAAGGCCCAAACAAACGAGCACTTGGTAAGATACAGAGCAAGCAAGGTAAAGTGATCTTAAAGCAGCGGTGTTAGAGTTCAACTCTAACGTATATAAGATTGATCAAACCCGAAAGTATAACCGAGGTAAGAACACACAATGAACACGTTCGTACCGTGCTCTGGTGTTAAGAATGGTAAACCTAGTGGCAGAGAAAGGCTTCAAACAGAATGGCCCAGTAGCGCTGTTCCACAACCACTACAATAATTGGCATAATGACCATTATGCTTCTTTTATGAATTGTCATGAATTCAAATTTCACACATTTTTTTATGTCTTATCACAGCACTAGCCAGACATTGAGAAGAATAAACTTGAATTCCCCAGAGACCAATTAAAAAAGGAATGTTTTTTTTTTCTTGCCTTGTTACATGCCACTTGACAAGAAGTCTGCTGTAAGTGAGTCAGAAAAGTTCAGCGTTGTCACCGGCGTCCTTTGAAACGCACGGCCGCTCTGTCAGAACGGCTGAGGCACACATTTGTCAGCGCCATTTTAGCAAAAGCTACATGATTACTGGTTTGGTTCTCGGCAATGGTCAGCTCCGGCGCCAGTTTATCACATTATATTGATTTAAAACAGTACCAACAATAAATCTGAATTTGAAGCAGTACAGGAAATATTAAATATGCTAAGGTTTGCAAAGGATAGAGGAAATGTGCATTTTGTGTTCCCTGGAGCTACTACTGCTTTGATGTTAACTCATTTACGGTTGAACAATTACTTATTTATTAACGTAAAGTTGAATTTTCGCTATGTCACTATTTATTTATTACTGTTGTTTTCCTAAACGTTATATGACAGAGTTTGGAAGTTCACTAAGGAAAGAGTAGAAAACAGAAAGGAAGTAGTGGAGCGTAAGAAAGTAGGCAGTACATTTCATGGCTACAATAGGCCCTTTCCAATAACTGTGGGCCCTTATGGAAGGATGTCTTCCTTGTTTCCCAGACCAATATTGTCAAGACATTGACTGCAGAGGTCAAGTCACACTTATCGTTTGTTAAGATGAATTAGGAATAAATTCGGTATGCTAAATAATATTTTCAAGTGATGTGTGCAGGTTTTGGTGAAATATGCTCTACTCATAAGAGCATAAAAGGCAGTGAATTAACCACGAGTTGCAAAATGTTATTCAGTAGCAGATCATGGATACATTGGGGCCTATTTACGAGCTGGTTTGGTGCAAGAGCGACGCAAACCTTGAATTATATTTACAAAGCCACGCACGGCCACTCTGCGCGGCCCTGAGTGGCTTCATTATTTTGGAGTAAGGCAGCGCAGAGTAAATCGATGCGTTGCCTTACTGTGCCCTGGGAAGGCATTGTGTGAGTGAATTTCCAGATGTACTACAACTGGTAAAGCTGGGAATGTGCCTAAAAGATGCACTACACAAGAGGGGCGTAACAAAGAGAAATATCTTTATTTTTCTCGGTTACTTCCTCCTTCTATACGTGCTGTTTTCTGAAGCACACATAGAAAGAGAAAAATGAGTCTCATAATTGTTTTTTTGCAGAAAGGTGTCCCTTCCTGCCCCAAAACAATCCTGCATGCAATGTAGGCACGCTTGCATCATGACACAATGGTGCCTGAGTTGACGCTAGACTGCCAAAAGTGGGCTAGCACAGAGGAAAAGGCAGGAATGCACAGTATTACCGTAAATACTGCACATTCCGGCCTTTCCCTGTCATGCAGTGTAGCGCAGCAAGGTGACTTGCTGCACTGCACTGCACTGCACGACTCTTTCATAAATAGGCCCCATTGTGTATTAGGAACCCCTCAAAGAGCATGCAATATCACAAACTACTTTAATTTAAGTTATGAGAACAACCCAGAAGACTGCAACACTTCAATGTGTGCAAACATAAATATCACTTGTTGTAGCTGGGTAGATGATTATTGACAAACAAGGGGAATATGTAGCTTTGTACATACAGTAAAGTAGGAATGACCTATTGCCTGTGATCTGTTGGATGCACCTCAAATTTGCTTAATAATAGTCCAAATGTGTGTTGTGAATCCCTCAGATGGTGCCGTGGAAAGTTGAGTGCTGAATATCAAGGCTGCAAAGTCTTGAATTGACCCTATGTCTCTCTAATTCTCTACAAGGTACTCCCTCAATCTTTATCTGATTCTTTAAGGTTCCTTTTCATCTCTGCTATCTCCCTTTATAACAGTTTTTTCATCTTTCTCTTCCTCCTTTTCTCCCATGTATGTTTTTCTCTCCTTTGCTCTGGGTGAAAGTCAGATGATGAAACATAAGTTCCGGCCCCATCTGCACCCACCAACTCAATTTAAGCACTGGTTGTTGGTCGATTAGTTGGTGATTGTGTGGAGTTACGCCATATTTAATAGACCACGTGTGTCCTGGCTCCATAAGCCACAAAAATACAACCGTTTTTGTCTGCAAATTTCTTTCGAAACACCAGCAGTCTTAAGGATGTTACCACTCACAAGATAGTCATGTGGGATGAGTAGGATGCTTTTAACTAGTGACTCAATGGCAAAGTTCCATTTTTGTGTGATGAGTAGTGTTAGAAAAGGGGGTCTCTAGTTGGCAGAGGCAGGTACCTTTGTCCAAATGGGGACCCTTGCGTGAAACCTGGGATCCGGAAGGCAGCATCAGCACAAGTTGCGGAAAGCTGTGAAACATGCAGTTTATTGCACCTCCAACAACCTCCCGAAGGAACCTGTAATAGGACTCTCCGAGGTACTCTCGGCCTCTGTTCAGAGAAGCTTTCTCAGAACTAATACCAGGATTTGGACAATATCCATCTCCCTCACACATTCTAGGTCCTGACGAAAGCCCCCCGACCCACATGGGCAATTAAGGGGCTGAAACATGTCGACCATCACCCTGGACTAATCAGTGCAGTGGGCTCATAGCACGTCCCACCATACATGACACTGTTTTTACCCTTTCCCCATGCTCCAAACTGAATAAAGTCTTAGGGGTATATCAGCAACAACCGGCGATAATTATCGCTAAGCGCACTTAGCGCTAGGATAAGTATCGCCGGCTATCGTCGAATTTTATCGCTGAGATAGTGTGCTATTAGCAACGCTTATCTCAAAAGCGATAAAATTCCAGGCGCAAGCTGTCAATTGTGCAATTATCACTGGAAATACAGCGATAATCGCACAACGTTTGGGTATAGCTTGCTTATAGGGCAGGGCAGACTCAGCCATGATATCCACCTTCCATTGGATATAATGGCTAAGTCAAACTAAAAGCAGGCGTAAGGAAAGTAGCGATAACCAAGGTTAGCGCTACTTTTCTTATCGCTATGCTTGTTAGCTTGCCCATTGATAATTGGAGAAATGTCGGTTAGCGACATTTTCCAGTTATTTTGAGCTGGAACGTCCACTTTGCATCTCATTAGAGATGCAAAGGTGGGTGTTACGGGAAAGGGCTCTAAGGCAAGGATTCACACGATAGCGTGACCTTGCTGATATCGCGATAAAATTATCGCAGCTTTTCGGCTGCAAACGGACGCAAAAGTGGCGATAATTTTTTATCGCCACCTTGTTGATATGCCCCCCAGTTTGGGTGGCATGAGGACTGTCTTTTTAACCAACTCACCTCACTTGAGCACCCTCACTTTTATTTCTGATCACTACTGAAATAACCAGTGGTTCCCTCCAGGTGGAGGAAGCATAAAAGAAACCCAATGATGATGCTGTCACGTATATGACCAGGGCGGAGAATCAAGATATACCGCCTATCGACCTGTCTATGTGAATTAGGGTTTTCAAAGACGGATACTATCCCTGAACCCTGGTAGCAGGTACAAGTGATTTATTCTCCCTTGATTTTGTATGACCTTTGCTTCTAGTCATGGTAAGGGGGATACACTCCTAAAATAACCCCTGCTCACCTCCTTGGTAGCTTGGCACGAGCAGACAGGCTTTTCTCTGAGGCAATGTGTAAAGCATTTGTGAACACATACAGTAACACAGTGGAAACACTACAAATGGACACCGCACCAGTTTAGAAAAATAAGTTATCTTTATCTAAACCAAAACAAGACCAAACGACAAAAATCCACAATACAGTATTAAAAATAAGGCTTTCAAATGGTAGAAATAGTTCAGTTCAATGCAAGTTGTAAAAGCGACACTTTTCTCACAAAGTACCTTAGATGAGTCAAGCAAAACAAACAATATGGCCGCATGGAAGGTGATGCATTGGTTCCTTGCAGGCAGGGAAGGTGATGCGTCAGTTCCTTGCTTCGAGGGAGGTGATGTGTCGGTTCCTTACTACAGTGCAGGGAAGGTGATGCGTCGGTTCCTTACTGCATCCCAAAACGATGCGAAAGACTCCGATGACGATGCGTGAACTCGTGCAGCTGGACAGCAGGCCTTGCGTCGGACTCGGTGCAGTGGTCTCGGACTTCGGAGATCGGTGCACTTGTTTCGGCGTGCTGCGATTTCTCGAGCCACGGCAGGCACTGCAACGGTTTCTTCGATGAAGCGTCAGAAACAAGTGCGAATGCATCTCGCTTCTTCGAAGTTTCATCAATTCTCCTGCTCCTAGCAGAAAACAGTCTGTAGAGGTCCAGAACTGCAACACGCATCTCTTTGCAGGTTAGAATTCCAAGCAAGGAAATTCAGGGGAGCAGGTGGTGAAGTTTTTGTGTCCCTGAGACTTCAGAACAGGAGGCAAGCTCAGTTTCAAGCCCTTGGAGATCTTCTTTCAAGTAGGTGACAAAGCAAACAGCAAAGTCCTTTTCTCCATTCCTTGGCAGCAAGCAGCCACTGCAGGGCAACCCCAGACAGCAAACAGCATGGGGGCAGTATTCCTCCTCAGCTTCTTGGGCTCTTCTCCTTGGCAAAGGTTCCTCTTGATTCCCAGACGTGATCTAAAAGTCTGGGGTCTGGGCCCCTCTTTTCATTCCAAAAAATCTTTTGTTCTCTGAAGGCAGAGAGTGTCTGCACCCAGCCAAAACCAGTTCTGTGGGGCACTTTGCAAGTGTACAACAACCTCCATTGTCAGTGTGAGCCCTAGCTCCAAACAAGCGACAGGGGGGTGGAGCCATCATTGTGGAATGCAGGCACAGCCCTATTCAGGGGCAGGTGCTACTCCTCCCGCCACTCCAAATGCAGACCAGGCCTATTCAGCCCAGCCCTGACTCATCAGGCTCTCCGCAGCCACTGCTCCGCCCCAGCGCCTGACGCCACTCCAAAGCCAGATATGCAATCCACAAACCTAGCAGAGGCATACTGGATGGCTAAGCAAGAAAATACCTACTTTCTGAAAGTGGTATTTTCAAACAAAGAATTTAATAATCACCCTCACTAAAAGATGCATTTTAACATTATGAATTCAGGCATACTAAACATAATTTTTCTACTTCGTTCCCAGGGGTAGTTATGGTTACAAGATGTTAGAAACAAACTCCCCATTGAGTCCCATGGGAAAAGGCAGCCTTGCAATAAATAACGAAATTGGCAGTAATTCACTATCAGGACATGCAACAAACACAAGGGCATGTCCTGCCTTACACATACAATGCACCCTGCCCACAGGCGTACCGTGGGCCGACCTTAGGAGTGACTAATATGTAGAAAAGGGACGGTTTAGGGAATGGCAAGTAGGTGCACTTGCCAAGTCAACATGGCATTACTAGACTACATTCTTCAAACAAGAGCAACCAGGAGCTTTTTATCCAGGCCCCGCACACGTACTCCTAAACGTGAACTGGTATAGCAAACTAGTGTGCAGTTCCTAAGTGAAGGTGGGAGTGGTCAGATCTGTGATAAAGTTCCCTCACACACCCCAAAGGATTAGGTTGTTCCCAAACCAGAGCAAGTGTAGGAATACAGCTAGTTGTTGCACCACTTTCCGTTGTAAGCAACAACATGCCCTGGATAAAAGGTTCCGTTGCCTAGACCTACATATTCAGTGGTCACCACAACACTGGCTCAATCGGACTTGATGTTTACTTGCAAAACTGATTACTACTTCATTGCGTCACTGTCAGAACCAGCATTGCGGTAGTGCTAGAGTTGGAAAATTCCTCTAGTCACTTTTTGGTCCTGATGAATTGCCATTAGGCAAGAAACATGTTGACCTCCCACACCACACACACCCTCTAGGACCATTGCTTCCAGGTAGGGCTGACTGATTTCTAGCTAGGCTAGTGCACCCTGGGAATATAAAACGTAGACTATAGGGCTACCCTGGACCTATTTTAATGATCACCTCACACTCACTCCACTACCTAATCCACACACCCGCATGCACATTATGGCTTCACCAACAAAAGATCTCCACTAAAGAGCCCCTTTGCAGGTGCCCGTCGGGAATTGCAGCGTCGGCCCGACAAGGAGCAGGCCCAATGATGAAGCATAACATCCTTCGGGGTGTGTGAGGGCACTTTATCACAGACCTGAACACTCCCACCTTCACTTAGGAACTGCACACTAGTTTGCTATACCAGTACTAGAATGCACACCGGCTCTGCAATGGCAGGCCAGAGTTACATTTTACAGGCTGCTTCTGTGGATGGCACAATCAGTGCTGCAAACCCACTAGCAGCATTTGATTTACAGGCCCTGGGCACACACAGTGTGATTGGAAGGCAGGATTGTTTTCCTGCAAAAACAAATCCTTACAGGCTTTTTCCTATTTCTAATTTGCAGCACACTTAAAAAGTAGAAATGAAGACATTCTTCTCACTGTCTGTTGAGAAGGAATACCATTTTCACGCATTCCAACACTTACTTGTCATGGTAAAACTGGGAATGCGCCAAAATAAATTGGTGAATGCGTGGGAACAATGACTCTCCACCCACTCTCCTCCCATCTAACACTTTCCCGGTGCAGAGTAACACATGACAGCGGCTTGCTCTGCCTTGTGTTGCTCCAGATTTACCAAGCCAAGCAACCCATAGAATATGGCCCTGCGTTGCTTGGTTATTCTGACTTGAAGATTGCGTTGCCCTTGCATCACCCCGCAATACACAAGTGAAACTTAATCATTTGATAAACCTGAGCCAGTATTCGTACTGAAAAGTTAACTTTCATGCGGCTTCCAGATGTGCAGGCAGAGTTCACACACAGCACAGCTCTTTTTTCAGAGAGCTGTTGAAAACATTTCTGTTCGATTAATTTATGCACAGATACAGTACGGAATATTTCCCTTTGCAATACTTTTAGTGCCAAGAATCCCTAGTGAGAAAATACCGTTCTATATAAATATTTCGACACTCACAGAGAGCAAACCTTAGTCAACATTTAAAGTAAAAGTAAATCATTTACAGGAAGTACATTAGAAAACATCTCTAGTCCTCAGGAGAGTAGAAATCCCTACCCATATAATAAAAAATTATGATGCTGAGGACAAGGCGAAGAGAGTATCAGACACACCACACAGTATAATGACAAGAGCGCTCAAATGAGACATGAGAATGTACAGATTAGAGTAACTAACCATCAACTTCTCTAACACAACACTCATGGAAGAGGAAGAGCTTGTAATTAACAAAGGATTTTCCTTTTGTTCCACAGCAACATGGGTCCCAGTTGAAACGATAATGAACCTCGTATGTTTTACCAGAAAATCGAATCTGCACTTGAACAATTGTCAAAGTCTTCCTTCTTGTTAGTGTACACCCCTGCATACTACACTCAGCAATGACTATTTAGTAGATATTTGCTTACTCCATCACAGACATGGATGCTACAGATACCCCTTTCATGGAAACTCGAACTCAGATAATAAGTGTTAAACTACTTCATACTATAGACATTAAAATGTGACACAAAGTCAACTTTAGTTTAAATACTACTGGCTCGTACATTAATTGACCTTTTCAAACAAGATGCAGGAAGCAGTTTTAAGAAATATGGAAAGAAACAGACATTCCTATATAAGAATCTGTCAGTAAAAGAAAACATAGTGTTCAAACACCTAAAAATGAACCCTGACATAAGAACATAAGAAGAAGGCAAAGACAGCAACATATTGTGCTCGAAGAAGATGACTATATGAGGCCAACAGCAAGAACAATGAGAAAATACCTTCAACACAAACTGGATAAGGATCTGACTAATGACCCTGTACTACTACACAACCAGAAAATAAACCGTTAGAAAGAACAATGTCTTATAATGACTGGGCAAAAAATTAAAACCTCAACATTGAACACCCAACTATCACTACATTTTACGCCCTCACAAATGTATTGTCTCTGAAGGTGTATTGTCATATCCAAGGAGACAGATAACTCCAGAAGAAAATTAATTTGTTCAGGAATCATATAGGCATAGAAGTCCAGCTCCAGCCACTTGTGAGTGACCTCACTTCCTACATCCAATATTTGAAATATGAACAAATTACAACATACACACTCCTGGGAAGACTTCATTCTATCAACCATTGATGACGTTATATTATGTCCCTCTAATACATCTTTAAGTTTTGAGGCACTGCCTTTCCCCAAAGTCCCTGGGCAGAGTCCTATTTTTGTAATTTGAGACAGTTGGAGCTTTTGCTGTCAAACCTTTTTCCACAAAAGATATCCATCAACTCTGTGTCCTTTTCCCCCTTGTTTTCGGATCATTAAGATACCCTGAGCCTGTATATTCCACTGGATGGTACTGAGAAATTTGCCAAAATGTGGCAAAATTTAGGTGAGGCGTAGTTGAAAAATGAGACAAAAATGCTGTACAAGAAAGTTCATGTTTATTTTTTTTAATGACAATATCAAAAAGGTATTTGCTATAAGATCCCCCTCTCCAGTTTCCTGGTGCAGGCGGTTTTGCAAATAAAAAAATAAAAAAAACTGTTTCTCCATTTATACAAGTGGTGGTCAATATTTCTTATTTTTTAGGTTTCTACTTGATATCTGTTTATGGTTGAAAATGGTGCGGACCCCGTGGGTGAACCTGGAAAGCTATACATTTCTGAAAAGTAAATATTTTACATTCAGCAACAGTTCATGTGTGTAGATTGCTCATGATTTTCTCATACAAAAATCAGTGAAATAAAAAAAAAAGAAAGTAAGAAGAATGAAACAAATTTTTGACAACACCTAAATTTTTACTTTTACTCCCTCAAGGTTGATCTACAAAAGTAATATACCATTAAGGCAGCCAGACTCATCTGGTTGTAGTGGGGAACATGATTTACCCCACAGCCTTTACAATGAGGTGGGTACCCCAATTGCGACGTTAGCATGCGTTACTTTAGCAGTCAAGTCGTTACAACGACTTGCTGAAGGGAGCACCTTGTTGGACTGGTGTTG
This sequence comes from Triturus cristatus, assembly GCF_964204655.1. Taxonomy (NCBI): domain Eukaryota; kingdom Metazoa; phylum Chordata; class Amphibia; order Caudata; family Salamandridae; genus Triturus; species Triturus cristatus. Next base: position 889,933,367 of record NC_140587.1, on the reverse strand, counting down.
GATTTCTAAGTCCACCACCTTTCCTACTGTTATTCAGACTGGAGTTGGATTAGTACTTTACACTATTCCAAAGTTCAGTACCCCTAAAGCAAGTCGTTGTAACGACTGGCATGCTTAAGTAACATGTGATAACGTTGTGCTTGGGGTACAGACTGTGTTTTAAAGGCGTGCGGAGTAAATGCCTGTGGGGTTCTGTCATACAACCAGTTGTAGTGATATATCATGTTTGTTGATTGACTATAGACATACAATACCCTGATTCATCAAAGGAGTTATGACATTTGATGGGTCTTCATTGTGTTTCTGCCATGCATCAATTCATAAGGTAAAATGTAATTCATAAAAAAATATTATGAAGGGAATCCATGCATTTTTTTTAAATGTACATAACATGTTCAGTGTAAGAGGGGTTATTTGTACCATTCTAATTTTTGGCGTTAACCATAATAGCATGTTATTCTGTGAGAGTGTAACAAAATGTGCCTTTTATTGCACACTGTCTTACAATTGAAAGCCAGAGATGTAGAGAAATTCAATAGAAAATCACAATTATCCTACTATTTTGTATTCCCACTCTCCCATAGTAAAAACAGTACCCCGCTTCTATGGTTGGGCCTATTGCCTGTGACCTCAAAGACCCCAAAATGCAACATGGAAATATTAAGAATTTTCCTTTGAAGTTCAATCGTTCTATGGGTGGATGTTGCTGCAGTATTCGGGCCTGGGGTTGGCTGACAAATAGTGTAATGTACCACCCACAGACATTTATGAAAACTAGACACATGGGCAAATCAGGAGTGGTGAAGCTTGTGTGGATCCCGGCATTTCTTTTGCCTAGAATGCCCTGCAAATGCTAAATTTGGACTAAAACCACAGATGTTCCTTGCATATCTGTATGGGAAAGTTTCAGATTCTGTGGGGACTGACAAAAGTCTTACCACCTAGCGTTCCTCACTTCTCACAATAATATTTGTACCCAATTTGTGTGTATGGGCCTAACATCCGCAAAAATAACAATATTCCAAAGGCTCATCATGGAAATATCAAGATTTCTCAGTTGAAACTCTCCCATTCTGGGGATATTGGCTGCTGTGGTATTTGGACTTGGAGTTGGCCCAGGTTTTTTCATATTTCTATGAGGACAAAAGTCATACTTCTTAGGGCTCCCAATATTCAATATGAACACTAAATTGTGCTTTGCTGCAATATTTCTGAAAACTAGACATCTGGGCGGGTCTGGTGTGCGGTAGCCTGCATTGATTCCACTACTTTGTCTTACCTAGCATACCCTCCAAAGATTAAAGTCTGGATAAAACACTGTAAATGTCAATGTAAGGGTGGAAAACTACAAATCTCTCATATTTATGTGACAGAAAATGCTGGAACTTCCAGTCAAAGGAATACTTGAACTCTCCAATATTTTTCCCTTCACCAGATGAAAATAGTACCATACATTTGTAGGTGAGCGTAATTTGCCAGAAACAAACTTGGACCGCCTGAAGTCAATTTACAGTTACAGCAAAAAGAATCCGTAGATGACGGATCAAAAGAGCATAGCCAAGAAAAATGGGGGATTCACCAATTGGGTGAAAGACCACCTCTACTGGTAGAAAAGAAAAATACATTTTCTTGAGTCCCCTCACTCACCCAGGGTTGCCCCTAGGCGACATGCTTCATCATTGGTGCCATCCCAAACATCTACTGCTTGAGGCGTGCTGCGACTTACGGAGTTACGTAGGAGCACTTACTTTGTGAGGATATGTGTAGTGCAGTGTAGGGGGAGCGGTGTAAGTGATGTTTAAAAATTACCTAACTAGTGAGCTAATGTTTTATTCCTGCTCCTAGTTGGTAAGGATAAAAAGGGGTTAATAAAAGGGAAAAGTAACTGTTATGTAATTGCAATCCCTAGTATTGTGTAAACATGTTTCAAGGTATCCCCTAAACCTCTTCTTCAGGACAACAAAGTGACCAGCCCTTTGTGTACCACTCCGTGCAGGACCTATAATAAAGTGAAATATAAATTATGAATGCACACCTATTGTGTGAGCATTGGGAAAAAAATATACATACAGTTGATTCTGAACATGTAGTATCTGTCATGGGGAAGAAAAAGCAAAATGCAAATTAATACATACTGCCTGTCCACCGCTCTTGTGGGCAGGTTAAGGCGTTACGTTGCACCTTAAAGAAGGTACTTCATAATACGGTGTAAGTCCCTTGAAAGTAAACTTAATTAGTGCTTAGATCCTGTGTGGGTTAATATACCACACTCAATATCTCTATTGTGAGCAAGCAAGGTTTAAAAGACATAATTAAAACACAGGTGGTCAAGGACAAAACAGGATGCACACAACATGTAACATAAAATCAATTTATTTTTTAAACGTACTTATTTTTTGGCAAAAATACGCCTCATGGTGTGTCTGGGTGGAGGGGCCTGTAGAAACCCTATATTATAATAAGAATATACAAAGGAATGAGATTATAAGGATTTGTTTTGAGCCATTCATCTCTTGTGCCTTCCTCTAACTGGTTTGAAAAAGCAATAAGAAATGCAGTGAAGATGTGGGAAATAAAGGTTATGTAGATTCCTGTAGGGAGAAAAAAGTCTTACTGTGCTCAGCAACCCTCCGTCATTTCAACCTATTCATTCCCAAGGCGGACCGCATGTTAGCGTGTCTGTGCCTCGGTACAAGTAGAAGTAGTCTAAAAAAACAGCCGAGTCATGTCCTCCTGCTGTCAGAGACTAGAGCGTGCAACGCGCAGTCTCGTTTTGTGGTGAATACTGTCCACCATATTGTTTGTATTTTTTGCCACAGAGCAAGTACCAGAATGACGGCACACTTCAATGAGAAACAACACACCCCAAATGACATGCGGTGGGTAGTGTTGGAACACATAAAACCCTGTGATAATTTAGAACAGATGCTACTAGAGAAGGAGCAAAGATGTATCTTCAAATTACGCACAGATATTAGAGGCTTGAACGAGAATATACCATGGGCCAATTCACTAGATAAATGAACCCCGATATCTGAAATCTTAAACTGTCGCTACCAAATAACTATCCTTTTGCAACCTGATCCAATAACAATAACTTTCACCAAGTAAGCGGACAATCGTAGACAGTTGCGCAAAATGACACCTACTTAAGAAATCACTAACCTACTTAAGAGCCGCCTATTTTAAAATTCGGTCTTTTTGATTAACCAAAAGGAAGTATGGGAAACATCCCGAGGCTGTCTATTGATTTATGACTACGCCATAATTACTACTATCTTTGAGATACATTTTATTCCTTAGATCAGGGTTTGATATTGCCCCCAACCTTTTGAGGAACCCTATCTGGCATGTTTTTTAATGGCATGTTATGTGAAAATCAGGAACCTACACAAAAATCAAGAATAAAGGCACTGAAGTTTTTTACCCCATGTTTTGAATAAATTGAAGGCTGTATGACAAACATCCCTAGTCTGTCTTTTCTGTTTATTGCCATTTTGACAATTCAAATATGGCCGCCATTTATGAGCCTCTCTGTGTCCCTTAGACCAGGGTTCGATACCGACCCCAACCTCTTTTGACAAAATACCTGGCATCTTCCTATATTCATACGAGGGACTCCTGCACACAAATAAATAATTTAGACTTTCTAAAGTCACCCCCCTTTTTAAAAAAAAATACAAACAATATAGTGTACCGTTTTCACCACAAAACGAGACTGCACATTACACACTCTAGTCTCTGACAGCACGAGGACATGACTCGGCTGTTTTTTTAGACTACTTCTACCGGTACAGAGGCACAGACACGCTAAGATGCGGTCCGCCTTGGGACTGAATAGGTCGTAATGACGGAGGGTTGCTGAGCACAGTAAGACTTTTTTATCCCTACAGGAATCTACATAACCTTTATTTTCACTGCATTTCTTATTGCTTTTTCAAACTAGTTAGAGGAAGGCACAAGAGATGAATGGCTTAAAACAAATCCTTATGGCGTATTTTTGCCACAAAATAACTACATCTATCAGCTGTACCTGTAAAGAAAAAGAACATGATCAATCATAAGAGCTGTTAGCGGTGACCACAGTTTCTACTATTTCTGCATAGGACTTAGAACCATGCACCATCAAAGCAGAACTCTAAGCAGTAAATCTAAAAAAGAACAAAACAAAAGATAACACCATAAATGCAACAGTCTTGTATTCTTTTGCGAACATTCAAAAGACTTTCAACTTAAACAGCTATTCACTGGAACCTACTTATCTAGTGCCAAGCATGGCGTCACAGGGTAATCAGAGAAACTGCCACCAGAACTCTTCTATTATGCCCTGCTACAATATATGGCCTGAATATAGGAAAAAACAACATGCAATCAGAAATGCAAAGTCAACACATGTTCAAATAACTCCCACACGTTTGACTGAACCTTGCATAGCCTCTGTAAGTGGAACAGCCCGGTTACTTCACCAGGAATAACCTTCTTAGACCATATAGGGCCTCATGTAGGTAGCCAAATACCGGTCGGTAACGGCCGATTTTCGGTAATTATACCGTTACCGACCGATATTTAGGCTTTTGGTATGTAGGGGGACAATTTCTGTATTCGGAATTTACCGAATCGGTAAAATTACCGATTCGGTAAATTCCGAATACAGAAATGAGATGTAGGGGGAGTGTGTGGGTGATGTTTAGAGTCGGTATTTACCACCAACTAATAGTTGGTGGTAAATGAAGAATGGATGTGGAAATGCATTTCAAAGCGCCTACAAGTGTGCAATGTGGCAGACATACATGCCCTTAGGGCATGTATGTGTGCCACATGTGCACACATGGCCGTTTCAGGGGTGCAACAGGGTGTCATTGTGACACCCTGTCACCCTTGCATGTGTTCCCCCCATTACCGAATCGGTATTTACCGATTCGGTAATGAGGCATACCTTCCCATCAATGGGAAGGTATGCCTCATTACCGAATCGGTAAATACCGATTCGGTAATTACCGAATTTTAACGAATCGGTAATAATTACCGACTCATTACCTACATAGCATTTACCACTTCATAAATACCGAATCGGTATGATTCGGTATTTATGAAGTGATAAATGCAAGCCCACCTACTTAAGGCCCATAGTGTCTTAATCATATACATGCAGGAGACATACAATAAACGCACGTACATATAACACAAAAGAGGTGTGCTTGTTCGCACTTGAGCACACAATAAAGCCAGTTTATTAATGAGCACTACGGAAATAAGTTTATAGTAATGCCACCCAAAAAAGATTGCCGGTATCCCTACAACCAGCAAGAGACAACAAAAGTGTGTCTCGCCAACTGGGAGGAACACTGCAATATTAAAATGAGGTAGAACCAGGGCTCCTCAAAGCAAAGTGAACATGAGTGAGAAACCGCTCTGTAAACGTCCGAAGAAAACAGGATGTTGTTTAAGGTGTACACGACACCCTTACCAGATACCAGCTAATGAGTAACTTAGCCTCCGAGGACGACGTAGAACTGAGCGCGGCCCTGCTCAGAGAACCACCGGGGGAAGTGCCAGGAAAATGCGAGGTGTAGCCAACACCCTACCAGCTGCCAAGTATTCAAGTATCCAAACAAGGATTATCCAAAGAGTAACGCTGAGAGTCCAAAATTAGCGCCAGCGTTCACCCGAAGGCAGAGTCCTTTTGATCTCTCCGCTTGCCACTTCCCACTTCCTGGAAGGCGCGAGCCCGTCCCAGCAATGTGCGGGATGCTCCAGGCATCATGGGAGTTGTAGTCTTTGGCCCACAATGCGCATGAACGCGAGTAGCGCGTCTTTGTTGTAAGTCATGGGGGCCTTGCAGCGAGAGACAGGGTGACAGGGAGAGAACGAGTTAGGTCATTTTTAAACATCACTTACACCACTCCCCCTACACTGCGCTACACATATCCTCACAAAGTAAGTGCTCCTACCTAACTCCGCAAGTCGCAGCATGCCCCAAGCAGTAGATGTTTGGAATGGCCCCAATGATGAAGCATGTCACCTAGGGGCAACCCTGGGTGAGTGAGGGGACTCAAGAATTTTTTATTTTTTTTTCTACCAGAAGAGGTGGTCTTTCACCCAATTGGTGAATCCCCCGTTTTTCTTGGCTAGGTTATTTTGATCCGTCATCTATGGATTCTTTTTGCTGTACTCTGATCACACAGGAGGGTGAACCTAGCCCAATCCTCCCCCTTCCCCTAATTTGCAGTGATGTCAATCTACTGTTAACATGGTCACAGATTTGACCAGTACCTATGATGTCCGTTACGCACAACCACACATGTGGCCAACTGTCTCTCTCATGAAAACATGTGGGAATCTAGAATGCTAAGGCTTTTAACACTGCCCAGAATGACCACAGATTTCTGTTGCATAAATATGGGAAGATCTGTGTTTTCTGACTCATACTTTGACATTGCAGAGCAGAGCATTCTGGCTGGCAAATAGTGCAGAGATCCATGCCAGCTCCACCAGGCCTTTAGTTTTCTTACATGGCCTGGTTAGGTAGGATTACCTGGGTGACTGCCAAGACCGAGTCAAATTTTACAGCAATCTCCTATAGCCAATAAGAGGAAATTTTTTAAACTTTATAGGCCTGTGTGGAATTTAAAACATGTAATTGAATTTGGAGTAATTTCAGTAATGTCATGTTAATCTTTTGAAGCAAAATTACTGAATATTACACCATTAGGCCCGTTCCTGTAATTGTGGGAAATTTGGCACAAAAATCCTGCCACAGGATAAAAGGAACAACAAACATAGCAATCTTGAGTTGCTGGTGGTTGCTGCTGTTCGTATTTTGTTGCATTTAGCATTGTTTTCTTAGTGCAAAATGAATCTTTGGGTCCATGCTGCACAAGAGGGTGCATTTTGTTCAAAGAAAATAACACTAAATGCTGCTTTACCCCGTGTAATTTTTCAGTAATTTTGCAAAAGTACGCTACTGCAAATATTGAACTCTAGAGTATTAGGCACAATTTTGATTTGGCAGGACATTCTCTATAAGAAAACATGCTTGGCTCCACCCAAGCCATACCACCTTGGGTTTCCTGCATCTCTAGCTTCAAAAAATGCTCAGGTTCGTTAGGTTTTCCTGAGTGCCAGCTAGCCCAGTGCCCAAATGCTGCAGCCATCCACAGTGGCAAGTGTGTGAAAACTGGGATTTCTTTGAATGTAGTTTTAACACAGAGGCTCCCAGAGAGGGGGTTCCCTGAGGGCAGAAAGTCAGAAAGATGGTCAGGTGCTTCACCCCAATCCAATTTCTCAATGTATTTCCTTTGTGGATTGAGGGAGCATCCTGCCCTCCATCGGGGTGGGCAGATTGGTGGTAAATGCTACAATCTGCCCCACAAGACTGGCTGTCTGGTGTGCTTTCAATCAATTAATCAATCAGGATTTATAAAGAAAAGCAAATGACCTGTGAGAGCCTTAAGTGGATGGAGTTGCTAGCTGCTTTGTAGTGATCTTTTCATTCGAACAGCGAGGTCTTAATTCTTTCCTGAATGCCTGGTGCAATGAGGCAGTTCTGAGGTGCAGGGGAAAGTTGTTAAGGCTTTAGCTGCCAGGTGAGAGAAGCAGTGTCCTCTGCTGTTGACTCGGCGGATCCGGAGGATGTCTGCAAGGAAGACGGAGGCAGATTGCTGGTATCTGGTTGGTTGGTGCAGGTCATTCCTTTGTCGATTGATGCTGGTCAATCATTGTGCAGGGCTTTGTATGTGTGGTCAAGATCTTTACCTAACTTCTTCAGGTGAAGAGTGATGTGAGTCCATCTGGGAAGGTCTAGGATGAGTCTTGCCACTGAGTTTTGTATTGTCTGAAGTTTCTTCAGTAGGTGTGCATTGATTCCTACGTAGCAAGTGTTCCTGCAGTCCAGCCTGCTGGTGATGAGGACCTAAGTGATGGTCATTCTGGCATTGATTGGGAGCCACCTGAAAATCTTAAAAAGAATGTGCATTGTGTGGATGTAAGGGGTTGAGACTGTGTCTACCTGCTTCTGCATAGATAACTTGCTGTCCAGGATGATGCTAGGGTTGCTGGAATGGTCTGGTGGTGCGAGGAAAGGGGCGAGTTCAGCAGGCCACCAAATGTGGTTTCATGGCGAAGTGTTGTCCCTGAAGATGATGACTTCCATCTTGACCATCTTGAGCTTGAGACAGTTGTCCTTCATCCAGTTGGTAATGAACACCATACATTTGTGGAAGTTGGATCTGGTGGTGGATGTGGTCTTGTTATAGGGAGAGGATGAGATGGATGTTGTCGGCATAGGAGATGATACTGAGTCTGTGTGATCTGATGGTGTTGGCCAGGGGGATCATGTACTGGTTGAAGAGGGTGAAGCTGAGGGATGAACCTTGTGGGATGCCGTAGATGATCTTCTTGGGTGCCAAGATGAATGGTGGGAAACTGATTCTCTGGATTCTTCCAGTGAGGTTTGAGGCAATCTGTTTGAGGGAGTCTCCCTGGATTCCAATTTGGTGGAGTCAGTTGATCAAGATGTGGTGGGAGAAGTGTGAAAGGTGGCTGACAAGTCCAGGAGGATGAGGGCTGTTGTTTCACGGCTGTCCAGGAGGGCCCTGATGTCATTGGTAGCTGCGATCAGGGCTGGCTCAGTGCTGTGGTTGGCTCAAAATCCAGATTGATTGGGGTCCAGGAAGTTGTAGTGCTCCAGGTGTTTGGTGAGCTGCTGGTTGATAGCCTTTTTGAGAACCTCAGCGGAAAGAGGAGCAGGGAAATGGTCTGGTTCTGATGGGTCAGCGGATGGTTTTTTAAGGAGGGGCCTCACTTCAGCGTGTTTCCAGTCCTCATCGAAGGAGTCCTTGGAGATGGTGGCATTCAGGACTTTCTTGAGATCCTCGCTAATTGTTTTCTTCCCGAGGTTGAAGATGTGGTGGGGGAATGTGTCCATGGGAGTGCCTGAGTGTACAGAGTTCATTATGGAGATTGTGGCTTGAGTTGTGAGAGGAACCCAGCAGGTGAGCAGGTGTTTGGGGTTTGTGTTCATGGTTGTGAGTAAGCTGAAGCTGTTCTCGTAGGGGTTGCGGTTATAAGTTCTCGTAGATGGCTGAGATCTTGTTGTGAAAGAAGTCCCCTAAGGTGTCACAGAGTTATTGGGAGGACGTGATGTTGTTCCTGGTGGCTGCGGGGTTGGAGAACTCCTTCACTATGAAAAAGAGCTCCTTGCTGTGGTTTGTGCTGGCTTTAATGGGGTCTGCTACAACATTCTTCTTTATTTCTTTCAGGAGGCAGTGGTACTGGTTGTATATTGTCTGAAGGTGGTATGGTCTCCTGTCTTTTTGCTAGTGCACCACTTCCTTTCTAATGCCGGCAGTTGCTTTTAGAGGATTTCAGCTCTGTGGTGAACCAGCTGGCACTTCTGGCACGTACTTTGGGGTTGGCTGGCTTGGGGGGGGCGAGTATGTCGGTGCATTCTGTGAACAACTGAGATAAGTTCTCTGAAGCCTGTTCTATGTCAGCTGTTGTGTCTGAGAGCTGGGAGTTGAGATCGTTGTTTCACTGGTAGTGAGATATCTTTTACCAGTTCCTACGAGTGAAGCTGCGGGTGTGGTGCAAAACTGGTAGATCTTGAGATAGTGTGGTGGACGCTGTAGTGGTCTGTCCAGGTGAGCTGTGAGATGTGGTTGTACTTGACTTTGTAGCTGTTTGTAAAAATGGAGGTGAGCATGTGTCTTGCGATGTGCATGGGATCCGTGACAAGTTATTTGAGACAGATGTTGCTCATGCTTTCCAGGAGGTCGGTTGAGTTGGTGTTGCAGGGGTCGTCGAGGATGTTGCACCTGGGTGGGAAAACTGGTTTGCGTTTTCACAATCTCTCAGAAGGGGTGAGACAGAAACTTAAACCTAACATCAGAAGAAAAAAGTGGGAGAAAGACCAGGGTGAAGTATTTCCTGTCTTGGCACTGGACTGCACCAACAACCTCTAGGTGACAGACGGTGATTCTGTGGCCCTTTGGGGGAGGTTGAACAGTTCGCTTCTGATCTTCCTGCCTCTTTAGGACAGAAAGCACACTAGAAACAAGGGAAAGGAGTTCACAAGACAAATGTGGAGCATGGTCCACATTGGCATTGGGCCCTACTCCTGAGTATTAGATAGTAATATCTAGTACTATCCTCATCCAACACTTCGCAATCCAAAGACACTCACTCCAATGGATCTGCTCCTTCCTTACTGGAAGGACCCAGTCAATAAGCTAGGCACCATACACCTTGGATGCGTGTGACCTAATCTGTGGAGTTCTGCAAGGATCTTCTCTGGGCTTGTCCCTCTTCAATGCCTTTGTGATCCCTCTAACCAGAATCATCATCTCTCACAACATCAATGTCCTCTCCTATGCTGATGACAATCAAATCATTCTCTCCCTCATGGACAAGATGCTAAGGTTCAATGCCAGCGTGACTGAAATTGCCCACTGCATGAATATCCGATAGGTTAATTTATCAGCTTTGTGACACAGTGCAGCGCTGCAAGTCACCTTGGTGCACTGCACTGCATGACAGGAAAAGGACAGGTATGTGAGTATTTAATGGAATATGGCGCATTTCTGCGTTTTTTTATGCACTGGCTCACAATGGGCTTCCTAGCACCAATGCAGGTGCCATTGCACCATGGTACAATGGTGCGTGCATTGCATGCAGGATTGTTTTTGTGCAGGAAAGGACACCTTCCTGCAAACATTTTTGCCTGGGCGGCATATTTCTCTTTAGGTGTGTGCCGCAGAATGCAGCACACACAGAAAGAGGAAGAAGTGAGGAGAAAATTATGCCTCCCCTGGAATGGTGTAAGATTTTAGCACATCACCAGGTTTACAAGTTATTGGGAGTGCATCAAAATCCATCGGAGTTGTGCTGGATCACCCGCACAACATCCATGGAATGCCTTCCCAGAGTAACGCAACACAGCGATTTGTGCTGCATTGCATTACTCCAGATTCTTCAAGCCACTCAGAGCTACTTGGCTTTGCGTGGCTTCAAAAATCCACCTAAGAGTTTTGCACCATGCATGTACCACGTTGCATGGTGCAAACATGATACAACCCTGTCATATATAAGTCCCAAACTGTCTATACCTGAACACTGACAAGATCGAAAGTATTATCTTTGAGAAGAGCACATCACAATGGAACTCCACCTGGTGGCCAACAGAGCTGGGTTCGACACCCACCCCTACCACCCACACCAAGAACCTTGGGATCATCATTGACAGCAAATGTGACATGACTCCCTAAGTCAATGCCTTCATTGCCTGCTTCCATACCATGAAGATGCTGAGGAAGATTTTCAAGGGCTCCCAGTCAGCACCCCAGTCAGCACCCGGAAAACTGTGATGCATGCCCTGGTCATTAGCAAGCTGGACTATGGGAACACCCTCTATAGCTGGATCCCAAAAGAAAACTCACCAGAAGGCTGCAGACAATTTAAAACGAGGTAGCCAGAATCACTCACAACTTGTCAGGACATGTGGGTGAACAATAGCATGATGTCAAGCCAAGCCATCCCTCAACTAATTCTGTTCTTGTTTTAAAGATATTATCCTTGCCACTAGTACCTCTCTGTCAATGCTGGGGTAAATTGATTTAAAGTAAAAGCCCCTAATCCAACCCACAGGGGGCAAAAATGTGTCTGATGGCGAGGCCCAATGCCAGGACATGCCATTCCGTACCTCATTTCTTTTTCAGATCCCAATCCAAGGTTTCTAAAGAGATTTCAACACACTAGATTTTTGATGTGTACACACAATCTTACCCCAAGTTTCAGAAAGTGCACTAGACACCAGGAATCGATATCCCAAAAAGGAATGGGGGTGGGGCAGACAACATTTCTATTGGGCGCCGCTCTTAACTAAACTGTTTGGAGCCCAAGGGTTGGGGGAAGTCAGCTCAATGCCAGGATGCAATGACCCCACTCCCAGTACTTTTTTCATACGTTTTCCCTGGCATCTAGTGGGTTCCCCCCACCTCCAGCGGAAGACTTATGTAGTTTACATTTTCCAAGCTCCCTCCCTTGTGGGCAAAGACATATCAAGACACACGGATGAGGGAGATGGCGCAATGCTAGGATGGCCCAGCCAACCACCCATTTGTTTTTGACTATTTTTCCTAGTGTCTAATGGACATGATGTTCCCTGGGTTGGTAAAATATGGGTTAAATCTTTCATTCTGTCCAAGGGACTTTACAGGGCATTTTGGGTAGAGAACAGCCATTGTGGGGTTGGGCCAGCTCCCCATTCTTTCTGTTTTTCTTTCAAAATATACTACCTGGCAGATGGTGGGATTTCTGCTGCCCTTGTGGGGAAATAATTGGCGAACCCCCTAATCTGCTCCCAGGGGAGACAGAAAGACTATCAAGAGCATGGGGATAGGCAGAAGAACCACTCATTTTTCTCTAAAAGAAATACTCCATGGTGCTTAGTAATGCTTTTTACCCCCTGTGGGTGGGGCTGATTTGGAATAATCAACCCCAGACGTCCTCCATAGAGTGGCAGAAAGACTGTATTGCCTATTACTGGCTGGAGAAATTGACCATGCTAGGGTTCCTTCCCCCCCTTTGAAGACTTCCCTGGTGGCCAGTTGGTAGATCCCTGCTTTGGGACCATCATGCTGTTATGATTTCCTTGTAGGGATGCACTAGGGAGAGATACTGATTAAAAGGGGAGCGTCTCTCCTTTCTGATTTTACCTCACCCATTGTGACTACCATTTGGGGAGTAGAGCCATGCCCTCAACTGTCAAACATACTGAAATTCTGGACTCTAAAGGCTCCGGCTCCTTTCAGATTAAAAACTGTGACTTCAGTGCACACAATGCACTAAACGCAAGAGTAAACTAAAATATTATCAGGCACACCCTGAGTTAAGTGCCAGAAAAGGAGGGATTACCTGCTCTTAGTGGAAGGGCATGATCTGCTCCTGCACTGGAGAGGTAATATAGAGGATGCAAACATCACTTCCTCCACATTCTAGGCACTAAACCCCAGGGTTCTGATTACTTGTTGGCTCAGAACTCCATAGGGGCATATTGGGACTGTAATTGATTATTTCGACTGGTACCTCCCCAGGAGTTTACAGCCATTATAGGTTTGAGTCTTCAAAATGAGGAATATTCTTGTAGACTGAGAATTTCCAGAGACTACTTTGCTCGCATTAACTGCACTGATCTAGTTGTAAATGTAAGTGGGAAAAAGTTGGCTGCTATTCGGGGTCTGTGCAGTGTGGAGGCTGTCAAAAGAAGGCAGGCAGAAGGACTGCTGGGGGAACATTGCAGCTCTCCCCAGTCTTGTGAAAGAGAGTCAATCGCCCCCTGCCAGATTGTCAACTGAATACCGCCACCTGGGAACCAGGGGTTTTTATGAGGTGCAGATTCCCACTCAGTAAAATCCAACCCAATGTCCCACATGCAGCAATCTTGGCTGTCAGAACACTGAGCCTTTTAGAAGCAGTCTTATGTTCCCTAGTGATACCACTAGACTTGACCTGTAATTGGGCCCCAAGACAGAATAAGAGAAATCAAATAAATGATAGCCCTTGATCAGCACTTTATGCAGCGGCAAAGAAAATGGCCCTGATTGTTCTTTCTATCAAACTAAAATGAAACCTACTTACAGCAGCAAGGCACTGCTATAGGTGAACAATGAGCTCCAACATTTGCTACTCTTTTGTGGGACAATTATAAACATCTGGCTATGGGATGAAAATTTTAAGACCTTCACACTCCATTTCATGTATTGGGGATGGTATATAGCAGACATCCTCCTCATATGGCAAAGTTCCTACAGCAACCCTGCAAAATGAAATCCATGAAATTAATCAACATCACAAAGATGTTCATTTTAGGAGTAACATAGCCACTAAACAAGTGAAATATCTAGATTTGTTGATATGTGTAAAAAATAGCCAGCTTTATTTGCCGCTCCACTATCCTATGCTTTACATTAGCATTACTAAGTCATTAAGATTATACTTCATATTCTTAATATTAAGAACATTTGAAAAGGCGAAGGCCTATTAATTAAAAGGAACTGTGGTGACAATAAATTGTGGAAAGAAGCATCAAAAGATTATGCGGCCCTATATTGAACATGAGGATACGCAGCTAAAGCATCTGAGGATTCACTAAGACAAAATCACTAGAATGATAGCACCTACCTTCTCTGTCTATAGAAAAAACAAATGAGATCAGGTAAACAACTAAATATCACAAAGGACAACATTACATATCCAAAGCCCTACAAAATAATTTGCTCTTGATCTAGACAAAACCTAGTCCGTGTGGCATTCTGAGAATACATTCAACAATTACTTTCTAAAACTAAATACTTTCATGTCTAAATTGAATGATCTGCTCAAAGTTAATAAAGTACCTTCAGAGAAACTACTATGAATCTATAGCTGCAACAATTGAGCCATATGCAATCAGTGAGTAAGGGAAAACAATTTAGCTATAGTGACACCAACAACTCCAAAAAACAAGAATGTTAACCTGCAATAGTGCCTGCATCATGTGTATGATAAAATAAAAAAAGTACAGAACCTTCTGGTCAATCACAAATTAAAATATATGCTTGAGGCTGACTGAATGAATTAGTAGTTTTTATATTATTTAGTCCCTACCTTTAGGAACTTGTAACAGGCCACACCTCTGGCCTAGCTAATACAGCATACATGTGAGTATCTAACCCCTGCAAAAAACATATATTGGGAGCACAATCAGACCAGCGATCAAAGCATCCAAGAAGATAATGGAAACATTAACAATTTTGATACTAAATTGCTTCTAAGTGAACATTGCAATGCACGTTACAAAAATCTATGACTTGTCACTTACATTGCAATAGAAAAAGTGCACACGAACACAAGAAAAGAGGAAAATAAACTAAGACAAAGGGAAAGCATCTTAATAACCAAACTGGACACAGCTCAGCAAGGATTAAACAAAGATGCAGAAATACATTATTGGCTGATGTAATTGACTGATGCAACAATTAATCATATGGCTAACTTAATATTCTAAGTATAATATTAGTTTATAGGCTTGAAAACACCTCCTGCTACAGTCTTAAGACAGACAGATGTCATAAGAAACAACTATGATTTATTTAGTGTATACGCAACGTGTAATAGCATTTGTCCAAATAAGTCACCAGATGAACACATATAGCCATTTTTCAGACCTACTTTTTAATCAAAAGAGGCCATCTTTTTGTGATTTTAGCACATACTTATGTGTACTGCGTCAACTTTATTTCTATTTTCTTTCTAGCACATCTTTTCATATAGAGACAAGACAGACAGTTAACACACCAAACTACAGTGGTTTAAATAGTCTAAAAAGATTACATGATATTCCATCAGCTAGGTTTCAAAAATGTATTCACAGAATCTTTCATAGCCAATTTTCCTAATTGTTATGGACCATCTTTTTCTCCTTTTGTACATATATAACAATGCTGCTTTGACTTTATTTGTATTTTCTCTTGCCCTCCTATCCCTTTTTTACCAGTTACAAAATGTATTGCTAAAAAGTTGTTCAAATAGAGTGTACTGAATTCCCAAGCATGATTGTTAATGCCATGCAGACGCCCAGACATATGACAGTTGAATCCATTGGCTTCATGCACTTATACTGAAGTGTGCAAAAGATTTTGTTTCAGGGTATTTTTCGACCCTTGGATAAACTGATGGAAGTAGAATATATTGAGAACCGACTGAATGATGACATATCATGAACATCATGAGGTATGGGTGATTTGTGCCATTAATTCTCGTACCATATATTTTTCTAGCACGGAATTAGGGGGCATATGTACAAAGGCATTTTTGTGGTTGGTAACGGCACAATTCGTGGAATCAGGCCATTACCAACTGCAAAAATGCTTTTCTATATGTGCAGAGTGTTGAAATTGTGATTCAATTACTGAATCGCAATTTTTGTTTAGTGATTCAGTAATTTGAAGTGGCGTGTTTAGGGTGTGCCTTCCTAATATCGAATCATAATGGTATGCTTGAATGTTTTGCAACTAAATAGAGGACAAAAAACATTCACTTTTTACTGACACCTCAAGGGTGGGCGTAATCATTCGCAAATGGAATGGGGTCCCCACAGGACCTCTTCCCCTTTGTGAATAATGAAACAAATGATTTTTATGAGCAGGCAATGGTCCTTGGGGCCACTGCCTGCTCTTAAAAATTAAACTTAACATTTACATTTTTCTTTTTGAACCCACTGCATTTTTCTTTAAGGAAAACAGGCTGCATTTAAAATAAAAATGTATGTTTTATCAATCAGATTTTATTCAGCAATTAATGCCATAAAAGCACATATGACTAAGAACATCAATACACTTAGGGCCTCATGTAGGTAGGCTAACATTTACCACTTCATAAATACCGAATCATACCGATTCGGTACTTATGAAGTGGTAAATGCTATGTAGGTAATCCGTCGGTAATAATTACCGAATCGGAATGGGTCGGTATTTAAGAATCGGTAATTACCGATTCGGTAATGGTAACTGGCTTCCCATTGATTCCTATGGGCCAGGAGGCCCATAGGAATCAATGGGGAGCCAGTTACCATTACCGAATCGGTAATTACCGATTCGGTAATGGGGTGAGCACAATCAAGGGTTGCAGGGTGTCACATTGACACCCTGTTGCACCCCTGATTCCTGCATGTGTGCACATGTGGCACACATACATGCCCTAAGGGCATGTATGTCTGCCACATTGCACACTTCTAAGCGCTTTAAAATGCATTTACACATCCATTCTTCATTTACCACCAACTATTAGTTGGTGGTAAATACCGACTCCAGACAACACCCACACACTCCCCCTACATCTCATTTCTGTATTCGGTATTTACCTAATCGGTAAAATTACCGATTCGGTAATTTTACCGATTCGGTAAATTACCGAATGCAGAAATGATCCCCCTACATCTCAAAAGCCTAAATACCGGTCGGTAACGGTATAATTACCGAAAATCGTCCGTTACCGACCGGTATTAGGCTACCTACATGAGGCCCTAAGACATTAAAAACCATCAATAAAACAATTGATAAAAAAATGTATGTAAACATGATCCATAAATAGGAGCATAGTAGCAACATGTAAACATTGTCCACAAATAATTTCTTAATAACACATAAAATACAGTCTACTAAAAGTCCAGGTTCATATTAATAAAGAAGCAAAACATCGATAATGTGTCGGCTTGATTGCAGAAATACAAACACTAACTGTATGGTAGTCTCCCAAACCTGACCAAATGGCCATTGCATATCTACAAAATGCCAGCACAGCATTCGTGAAAGTATTCTTCTTTGCCTACGTCTCCACATGCACAATAATAAGCGAGAGACAACATTTACAAATAGAGGTGTTGTGATGGATTTAAAAATTCTGAAAGCTGACCAATAATCTCTAATCCCCTTGCTACAGCCCAGCAGCAGTATCCATTTTCTTTCCATAGGTATGATAATGTGGGCAAAAAACACAACATGGCAAATGGACTCCTTTAACTCAGGGCAAGTCATATCAGGATCGATAGAGGGATGCTGCCATTTGGCAGCAACAGCACGAAGTGGAAAAGTTCCAATACAAAATTTGATACATAGGTTTTTTGAGAGCAGGGGATCAGTGACATCCATGTACCATTCCAGAGAGTAAACATCTTAAAAACCATATACTTACCAAAAATAGATCCCCTTAAGGACAGACTTTGGAATGCCACAAGCAGTCTCAGGGTTTGACCACAGATTCTCACATCCAAGCTCAGTCAAGTGAGATTTGATGAACCCAAACCAAGGGATCCAATTGGCCCCAGGGTACCTTATGGTCTCCTCCAATCCCATCTGATATGGCACTAGATCTTCAGAGGCCAAGACCCTACTCCAGTACAACAACGGTCTAAGGCCCACTCTATGAGCGATCAATCTATGGCCAAGATCTAGCTGGAGATAGCGAAGTGGGATCCTAGAGGGGAGTCTAGTTAGAAGTCATAAAAAGGGGTTCTCAATCAACTCCAGATCATTGACCTTGTCATGTTCCCATAATTCTCCTCCATATACCGACACCCCATGTGCTCGTAAATTGTAAATTTGGAGGGCCTGAGATAGCGGCCGAAAGCTAGAGCCCTGAAAGGCCCTCATGATGCCTCCTGTATAGTGCTCCAGCTTAAGTTTACTCTTCTAGATCTGTGCAGGCCAACCAAAGTACTCTGTAAGAGTGTGCCTCAGATATTCAAAATTGCGTACTATCTCAAAACAGACACCATCAAGGGACGGGTGGGGCGGTTAGTTTGGCTAGGTCCAGGACCATATACTTAGGGCCTAATTATGAGTTTGGTGGTCCGATGGGCCACCAAACCCGTGGTTGCAGTGCGGCTACCGCAACACCGGTGTTCCGACAGACGTATTCTGAGTTTGCCAGTCGGACCCCCACA
The DNA here is from genome assembly GCF_964204655.1 of Triturus cristatus. Lineage (NCBI taxonomy): Eukaryota > Metazoa > Chordata > Amphibia > Caudata > Salamandridae > Triturus > Triturus cristatus. The sequence goes on along the minus strand of NC_140587.1, from coordinate 889,914,889 downwards.
GGACCGCGGCATCTGCCAGGGATCCATGATCCCTCAGCTGTGTTGCAATGGTGTGAGGCCGCAATATGCTGATGGTGCCGTGGCGGCACCACCAAGCATATTAGGACTTTCCTCAACTCCACCATTTTCATGGCGGTGAGGAAACTAAGGGGGCCCTAGAGGGCGCTCTGTTGCCTGTGGGCCTGAGGGGGTTCCATGATGGAATATCGTTAACATAAATATTGTCAGAAATAAATATCGTCACTAAAATATCGCTTACATTAATATCGTCATCCTATACTTAAACAAGGATTCACACAAATATCGATTTTTTTTTATCGACAACCCTAATATCGTTCACACTAATATCGACAACATAAATATCGACTACTACATGATCGACTTTATTTTAAATAACATGACCTTAGACATATATATCGACTACACTAACATCGACGACCTATCTGCTTATAGAAATATACAAAAAATATCGTCTTTTTATTACCAACTCGATATGCACTATTCTTTTATTTTACACACTTTTTTTAACTATTTTACTTTACAAAACTATTCACACATATAATTATTTAACGGTTTTCTAATTCAAAATAACGTTCTCGACCAATGATTTTGAAATTTCACTAATTGAACCAATCAAAAGCTACCATTAATTAACTCACTAATATAAAAACAATTATACACTTAACGTAATTTACCATTTTTGGGCCAAACTTGGAGAAAAACGGTTACCTTGCTGAGAGAAGAGAATACAAACCTACGACTACAACTACAAAACGTCATACTACACTTGAAGTAAGTAAAATCCCATTGCTTTTTTCATTCGAACTTAGCATAAAGTAGATAAACTCCCTAAATTAAAAAGTGTTCTTCTTTAGAGTGAAAAAAGAACATGTTGAACTTATCAACAACGACCAGAAACTTACATGTAAAAACATTTATTAACTACCTTATCCATGTCTACTTAGATAGCTGATAAAAATTATTTAAACTTGCTAAGTAAATGTACAATTTACTTCATATATTAACAACTACTATCATCCAAATACTATAAGTAACACAATGATTAGAAAAAAAAAATGAATGCTGCGCTAGGTTGCTGTCCAGTAGCACAGGTGCAAAGGAGGATAGTTCAGTTAATCCATGAATGTATAGGCAGCATACGTGGCAACTGCTTCCAACAAAAAATAGTTTGCAGGGCCACTAAAAGTCTCAGCCATCCAATTAATTAAAGAAAAGGAACATACGTGTTCTTCAACCATCGGACCCTCTAGCACAATCAGAGGGCAACCGGAATGTTCCTCTAAATAGCTCATAGCCAAGAAGTCGTAGGCAGCAGTTGATATGTCCCAATTACCCAGGATACCATGCGCCGCACCACAAGCCATAATCCGGACACCAGAACAGGCCAACTCGTGAGACACTAAGGGCCTCATCAGTCGATCGAAATCCGGCACCGGAGACACCGTGTTGGTCAAGCACAAATCCAGAGGCCATTCAAAGGGACAATCCAGGCAGTGAAATACAGGTTGCACGCAGGTGAAGTAGGCATACCTGAAGGATAATCCATATGCCAGGCTTAAAGTCGCCAATGGCAGAGTACCATAAAAGTCAAGCATCCTATCACGAAGAAGATGCAGACGGGACAGGTGCTCGTGTGGCACAGAAACAGCAGCCATTCCGTAGTATGAAAAGTAAAAGCAGCACACCTGCCACCAGCGCCAGAAGCAGCGGAACACCTCCAAAGATGCTCGAGAAAATCGAATGAAAAAATGCCGGAATCACACCAAAAATAGCTTGGAAAGAGGTCACGAGGCCTGAGCCTACAAGTTTAAAAAAATGAGCCAGGCCGGTCGTGGACGAGGCATTGAAAATAGTTTGGATCAAAGCTCCGAAATGTAGGGGGAGGTCAGTATTCAAAACCGCCTGTACCTCAGTGCGCGTATTAGCAACGTGAAGGACAAATGTTTCACGAGAGGAAGTCAATGGCACCTCTTTTTGGGACAATACAGCTCTTATTCAGCTCAACTTGTTGAACTCTGCTTTCAAGGTTGGAATCGAAGGCCAGATGGAAACATCCAGCCGCCCGTGCGGGGGTGAAAAGAGAACATTATTGCAGCAGACAACCCTCTGCGATACAGTTACTATATATGGGATTCCCACTAACATCCCGCAGCAAGCTTCATTATTCAAAATTAAATAACTACTGTTTGCAAGCAGCGTCAAAGAAGGCGTAATCACAGGCACTGGGACACCTCGTAGGACGCAGGCCAAAATCGGGGCTTGTACATTGCATTCACCGTGTAATTGAATGTGCCTACATACCAAGGAATGATCTGGTGTCGTGGTACATTCCTCACCCTTCAGATAAACCTCAGTTCCGTCCCTAGTACATCTATACGTAAAGGGGAAGGACCAAACCTCATGTATGAAAGAGGTGCCCAGCTGTTCATATCTACCCAGAGCATAATGTTTCATACAAGACGTAAACTTAAGAAGTGCGAACGGTAGAGTTATCAACCCGTGTATAAGCCACGTGACTGAATTGATTTCCGCCACAGAGAAAGGTAACGGTTCTAATTTTTCAATATGTAATAATGAATATGTAGCATCTTTCATGGACATAAATCGCTGCTTATCAGTAAGGTTAAAAGGAATGAATAACGATGTAGTGCTCAAATAGTCCCAAGGGACCCTCCCTGCCTTTAACGTCTGCAATGTCCATGCAAACTGCATAACAGAACGCAACTGGTTTTGACCATTATATAACACAGACATATCATCATGCACAATATCAACAACTGACGAAACAATATTATCTAATGTATAAATTCTGGAAGAGAGAGTGCTAATGCTGTTATCTGTAACGGCTAAAACCTTTTCCATGTTTGCTTGGTCAATAGCTCTCAATCTTGAAGCCGCCTCAATTTGCAAAAATTTCCACACTTCGTTGTAAATAGCATACGCCCACCTTTTGGTTCTGCCACCCACAGGACCTTTAAAAAAATAATTCAAATCTATTTTGTCATGTAACTTCGATAAATGAACTTTGACAGATGCTAAGGTGGAATGTCGCAGCCAGGATTGACATAACTTTCCCACAGAATATGTAGTTACAGTATGTGACGACTCAAACCGAGGGTCTACGCGTTCCAGAGGACTAAATACCCTTTTGATCAAAAATAAACTGTAAACTCAGGGAAAGTTCTGGATAGTAAACCATAATAAATTACTATTCTAACTCCAATCCAACATAAGTCAGGGAAAGTGCTGGATAGTAAACCATAATAAATTACTATTCTAACTCCAAACATAACATAACTCAGGGAAAGTGCTGGATAGTAAACCATAATAAATTACTATTCTAACTCCAATCCAACATAAGTCAGGGAAAGTTCTGGATAGTAAACCATAATAAATTACTATTCAAACTCCAATCCAACATAAGTCAGGGAAAGTGCTGGATAGTAAACCATAATAAATTACTATTCTAACTCCAAACATAACATAAGTCAGGGAAAGTGCTGGATAGTAAACCATAATAAATTACTATTCTAACTCCAATCCAAAATAAGTCAGGGAAAGTGCTGGATAGTAAACCATAATAAATTACTATTCTAACTCCAATCCAACATAAGTCAGGGAAAGTGCTGGATAGTAAACCATAATAAATTACTATTCTAACTCCAAACATAACATAACTCAGGGAAAGTGCTGGATAGTAAACCATAACAAATTACTATTCTAACTCCAATCCAACATAAGTCAGGGAAAGTGCTGGATAGTAAACCATAATAAATTACTATTCTAACTCCAAACATAACATAAGTCAGGGAAAGTGCTGGATAGTAAACCATAACATAAGTCAGGGAGAGTGCTGGATAGTAAACCATAATAAATGACTATTCTAACTCCAATCCAACATAAGTCAGGGAAAGTGCTGGATAGTAAACCATAATAAATTACTATTCTAACTCCAAACATAACATAACTCAGGGAAAGTGCTGGATAGTAAACCATAATAAATTACTATTCTAACTCCAATCCAACATAAGTCAGGGAAAGTGCTGGATAGTAAACCATTATAAATTACTATTCTAACTCCAATCCAACATAAGTCAGGGAAAGTGCTGGATAGTAAACCATAATAAATTACTATTCTAACTCCAAACATAACATAACTCAGGGAAAGTGCTGGATAGTAAACTATAATAAATTACTATTCTAACTCCAATCCAACATAAGTCAGGAAATGTGCAGGTTAGTAAACAATATAAATTTTTCTATCTAAATTATTTTTTAGACCCTATTCCCCTATAATACCAAAATAACGCTTCTTCAATATTAATTTAATATTTTTTATTAATATTAAAAAATAAATTTCGTGTAAAAATTTTAATTTCGATGTTAAATTTTGATTTCATGATAAATTTCTAATTTAATAATATTTTATACAATTTTTAAAGACTACATTTTTAAATTACTACCCACCCTAATCCCCTATAATACCAAAAACCCGCTCCTAAAATTTTTATTTGAAATTTTTAAATTTAATTACAAATTTCAATTCGTAAACAATTAGAAATTTAAAATTGAATTTTAAATTTCTTAAATATTTTCTAATTTGTTTATATTTTATAATAATTTACTATTCTAACTCCAATCCAACATAAGTCAGGAAATGTGCAGGTTAGTAAACAATATGAATTTTTCTATCTAAATTATTTTTTAGACCCTATTCCCCTATAATACCAAAATAACGCTTCTTCAATATTAATGTAATAATTTTTATTAATATTAAAAATAAATTTCGTGTAAAATTTAAAATTTCGATGTTAAAATTTGATTTCATTATAATTTTCTAATTTATTAATATTTTATACAATTTTTAAACACTACATTTTTAAATTACTACCCACCCTAATCCCCTATAATACCAAAAACCCGCTCCTAAAATTTTTATTTGAAATTATAAAATTTAATTACAAATTTAATTTCGTGAACAATTCGAAATTTCAAATTAAAATTTGGATTTCTTAAATATTTTCTAATTTGTTTATATTTTATAAATTTTTTAAAAACCAAATTTTAAATTACTACCCACCCTTATCCCCTATAATACCAATAACCCGCTACTAAAATTTTAACAATTCTTTTGTAGAAAATATTTTTTAACACATATTATTACTAGTAGGAGTTTTGTAAGTTTTTTAAAAACATAATACATATTTTTTTATAAATTTTATAACAACTTATATTTTTCTGTCGATATTATATAAAACGACATTTTGATCAACGATATTCTGTTCATCGATATTTTTTTATGACGATATTTTTGTCATTCTCACGAAACGATATTTTTTACAAAGATATTTTCTATTACGATATTTTTCACAGTCGATATTCTTACCACGATATTAATGCTAGTCGATATTTTCCCGTCGATATTCTATCTTTATACCCCTGAGGGGGCATGCAGGGGGCACATGGTGTATATCACAGATTAGTTTGGAATAAGTGGCCCCAATAAGAGACATCTTATAGATCTTATAGATCATGCCTCATTGATGTTTGTCTTATCAGTGGAGGATTATGACTCATGGAAGAAAAATATGAAAGCTTAGTCTATTTGCAATGAAGGATACAATATTTGCAAGAACTATAAAAATTGATATTGTGGACATAAAGGATAAGCTGTGACATATATAAATGTAGTTTGGGAAAGGATGAAATCGAACTTCACGCCACCATATCGGTGGAAATTCAGGACAGTGAAGTGACAACATTTATTAAATTACATAAAATTTGGAAATAGAGACACAAATATAGTGGAGCTTGGTGTCCACACTCATCTGTGAGAAGTTACAATTTATAAAGAAAATACAGCAATTCCAGCAAAGCAGGCGATGCATTGCTGCAAGAATTACTTCGTAAGCTAACCCTGGAGATGTTCCTTGGAATGAAATGCTTTGGCTGCAGGTAATGATTTTTGCAAGCAAACATGAACATATGATCTTTCAACAAAGCAACCATTTAACATTTTTACAACGGATCAACAAATACATTGACTTATTACAAATTTCTGTAAATTGACATATTTTGTATCTTTTTATTCTAGTGATTGAAATGTAATGTCATTTGACATTAGGGAGTGCTGGGCTTCTCACATAAAATATCAAGTAGGAAGGCAATGTTGTGCCCCCATGAAGAAATTGTGGTAGTTAGTCCCTTTAATTCATGCACACAACTCTAAAATTATTTTGATGGTGGACTGTATTGATAGCAGTGGTATGTGCAGTCTCCAAAAGCGCCTTAATTGCCATGTGCAAATCATTTGTTACATATATAAATGTAGCTTGGAAAATAATACCATCCAACTTCACCTGTCTGTATGCACCCCCTGTTCCTGCATGGAACAAAATGAACAGCGTTGTGCAATTCGGTCTGTTGAGGAACTGGCTGCAGTACTCCCACACCAGTGTCTTTCTAAGGCTCTCCTACGAGCCATAGAAAGGCACCGGCATGGGACAACTGTCGCAGGAATACCTGACTTGTATTCCAGTCGGAATATGGGGGCGTGCTGACTAAGGGTTTGACGGTGTTGCAGCGGACCGCTGGCCTGGAGGCCCAGTGCAACACCATAATTGTAACCTATTAATAATATAGAAATGTGCCTTAACGTTAACATAGCAAATGCGTGTCAATATAGTGGTTATAGAAAATGTGCTTTTATTAAACGTGCAAAAAGAGAAAATACTGCTTATTTCTACAGAACGCTCTCATTTCTATCGCTCTTTCACAGCTAGGCCACAATAGTTTCTTAGATCTTTCCTATCTCTTTAAGAACATTAGATACATAAGAGTATTATAATAAATGCTGTTTTATTGTTATAATTGAACTGCAAAACTTGCCATCTTCTTAAAAATGTGCTGCAAAAATATATTTATTTTCTCCTCACACCATATGATTTCATGTTTTTTTCACTCACATGCTTATAATGTACAAATATATTAAAGAAAGAAAATGTTTGCTATAGTTTTAAAATCCATGATTTAACCAGGACATGCTAGATATTAACATTTAATTTCCTAGAGCAGTCCATTGTTACACAATGGGACACTGAACAGCTAATAGAGTAGGTTCGCAACAATTCTTATGAGAACCTTCCTAGATGTATCTTTTTTTTAATACTTTGTAGCCGCATTCAAATGACAATATATTGACATGGACATTAATGTGGCAATTGAGAGAGAAGACAATGGACCACTGAAAGATCCTTTCTCATGGGCTCAAAATGACATAAGGGCCTGTTTTGTAAAAATATGTTCCTAGCTAGAGAGTTAAGGCATCTACCTTGGGATACCTTTGACACTTGATTGTGCGATTCTTGATTGAGATTGCTGTTAGCTATTGCAAGCAGTGATTTTCTGTTTTCCTGATACCTTCAAGGGGACTTACTCCATGCTGATCATAGCTACTAACGTGATTATTTCTTTCTACCTGTTTTAACGTTTGCTACTGCAACTGTTAGGGAATTAGGCTATGTTTCCAGACCTGCTCTTAATGAGGAGATTGCTTTCCTACAACTATTAGCTTGATGATCTGAACTCTTGCTCTTTTCCAAAGGAACTCTTTATGGGTTCTTGGTAGGATAGGCTAAGTTCTTTAGATTAAGATAGGGACAAATTCTTTATAGAATATGTTTCTATTTTGCATGCTCTCTCCAACCTAATTTTTCTCAATATTTCTGTAAACAGACTTATTAGACTAATTTTAATAAAAAGACAAAAAATACAGACTAAACTCTTAATGAGAAAATAAACTTTTAAAACTTGATCAAACCTCTCATCATTGACTAAACATTAAATGTTATATGATTATTTAGAAATGTATTTGGGATTCTGCTCCATTCTAACATAGTAGCAAAGATCCATCAACCTGAAAATAAATTGGCATGGAAATTGGAAGTTCACTTACTATAAAAAAATTATTAATAACAATATTTATTCAGCAGTAAATACAGCCATAAAAGAGACAGTTAAAAAAAGCAAACAACATCAAATTCATTAGTTGGCTACATGGCGACAAAATGTGCAAATTCACAAGGTGTCCATAATGTCTTTGATCATGGCTGAGTTCTTGACCTCATTAGGCTACCTAAAAACATTTATTACATTAAAACAAAAGCAGGCAAGCCATGGTCAGGCGTTACTAACCACAGTGGGACAGCACTGGTAGTCCACAATAATCATCAACAGTTCCTTACATTTATAGCAGCATGACAATGTGCAAACTCACAACTAGGCTTGTGACCTTCAAGCACCTCTAGTGTTTCTTGACCTTAAAGCAGAGCTTAAAACGTTACTGACACAGAAAAGTGTGTAAGCATTGGGTAAAAGCAGTAAAAACAATAGGGCAAAATGGGCATGCCTAGATCTCAGTTCTTTTTAAAAGCCCTTTAAGGAACACTCGTCAGGGGTTTGTAAAATATTTACAGAGAAAGACGAAGTGAAGGGTATCCTGTGGATACCTATTGTTGAAGCCACAGGAACCTCTATCTTCTGTATGTGGGATGAAGCCAGGTGGTGAAGCCAGTAAATGGTGAAGTTGGTTCAGTCTAAAATTAGTGATTAAAAATATATTGTGCGCTCTTATTAAAAATGATAAATAAGGCTCAATGCCCTGCACAGACTTTTCTAGGGTGTGCACCCTGACCATGGTTTTTCTGAGTTATCCTCTCACTGGGCTGTTGCATGTTTAAAAAACAACTCTTTGATAATGTCCTTATCCTGAGGCTTCACATTATCATGTCTGTAGAACATATCTGCTCTGCCTAAGGCTGCGAAGGAGTCCTTAATGTATTTTAACCATGGGATTTTTAGAGAGTGATCAAGTGAGAGGCAGTCCTGGAATACTAGTCTGTTAAAACCTGCCTCGTCACTAGACCAGATCATCACCCAATATAACAGGGTTTGACAGCCACACTATCCATGATGTACTTAGTCCCAAATTCTTCATGTATCGAGTACGAGGGGGTACTCTGGGAGACTTTCAGAATGCGCCTAAAATATTGGATTTCCTCGGTTTGTAGTTTATTGGCAACCTATGCCCCCATACCTCATTGCCATGTAGGGCTTTAGAAATACAGAAGGAAATATATAACTTTAAAATTATCCCTGGTGACCAAGAGCCCAGTCTGTGAGCATGGTTTGCAATTGCTCCCATTGTTCTGGTCATTTCTAAAAGCTTCCCCTCCTGTTAGTGTTTGAAATTGAGTTTCTCATCAAATAAAATGCCCAGGTAAGAGAAGGCTAGGACTTTCGCTAAACTGTGTGTGTATACTTTGTAGGTGTTGTGTCTACTGCCCTGCTTACCGATTTCCATGATATATGATTTGGATAGGTTCAGTTACAGATCCATCTCATTCATGAAAGAAACAAACCTGTCAAGTAAAACTGCAAGCCCCTCGGTGTATGTGCAAGGAGACGGAGACCGGTTTTGTGCCTATAATAGGGGTGTCGGCCTGTAGGGCCGTAAAAAATGAATCAAGGCCATTAATATATAATGTGAACAAAAAAGAAGCTAATATAGATCCTTGTCTCACCCATCTTGAAAATTTAAAATGATCGATAATATTCCCTTCCTGGGTATATCTGATTACAGCAGTAGTATTAGAATGTAAGGTCATTAAAACATTGGTTATCGCCGGATCCACCCCAAGGTCTCTGAGCGGCTTCCAAAGTTTACTACGGTTCACCCGGTCAAAGGCCGAGGTGAGGTCCATAATGCCCAGGAACAGCGCACCAGGTTTAGCTGTTGTGAATTTTGCTATTAAAATGTAGAGATTGAGGTACTGGTCTGTGGTAGATTTACTTACACGTCACCCATTTTGAACCTCTGAAATTATTTGGTTGGAGTCCGCCCAATCGAAAAGCCTGTTAAGTAGGACCCGACCAACGACTTTCACTGTGACATCAATGAGAGATATAGGGCAGTAACAATGTGGGTTGTCCCTATCTCCCTTTTAAAAAATGGGACAATAGTGGCAGTAGACCATGAAGAGGGCATAACTGTTGCTGCTGCCGTATTTAAAACCCTGACTATAAATGGAGCCCATACCTCTGTGTTGTAACAAAAAAGGTCAGGGGGAATCCCATCGGGTCCTGGCACCTTATTCCGGGACAGTCCTTCAATTCCAAATCTGACCTCATCCAGGGTAAAAGTAATGGGTTCAAATCTGTTGAGGGGATTTGAGTCCTGTGTGGGTGACTCGCTATGACTGTGAGTATAGACTGCCTTAAAATGGGCCTTCCATTGCTCTGGGGGAATGTTGTGACTTAGCGCCAGTTTATCCGGTTCTGTAAAACAGGGGTTATTGATGACCCTCCAAAAACGGGTGCACCCCCAGTCAACTGATCTGGGTTTAATCCATCATCATTCTTTAGCTCACTCCACCAACCCAGTTCAGACATGGCCATATGCAAATCAGTCTGACCCTGTGCCTCATGGGAACAATCCAGCCCGAACTGCCAAGCCATGTCTTCCCTGGACAGGAAACACGCATCCTGGGACTGGTTTAGGGTTCATAACCCTCATCAGCCAGGCTATCTTGACTCCAGTGGCAAAGTGAGCAAGGGACCCACGTCTGGGCACACCCTGCCAACTTAGGGCGAACAAAGCGATACCAAAGGGGATGACGGACGGAGCGCTTGAGCAAATCAAACACTCACCCCCAGTCAACTGATCTGGGTTTAATCCATCATCATTCTTTAGCTCACTCCACCACCCCAGTTCAGACATGGCCATATGCAAATCAGTCTGACCCTGTGCCTCATGGGAACAGCCCAGCCCAGCCTGAACTGACAAGCCATGTCTTCCCTGGACCGGAAACAAGCATCCTGGGACCGGTTTCGGGTTCATAACTAGTGGTGCAAACATTTTACCAGCTTAACAAGTCTACCGTTAATATCATAAGGGATATGGCGAGTAAACCCAGGGGTGCTAATCCGGGCTGGTTTGACAAATCATGCAGGTCCGCGGGTAATGTATTTTTGGGAGGCCCTGAACATTAAACCCCATAATCAGGATATTATTAAGGAGGTTAGGAGGATGTAGAAATTCACACTAGGGAAGCGAAAGGCAGAGCTCAAAGAAGCATCTTGGGACCAGCCGGTGTCTACTTGCTCCTCTAGAAATTCCACGGGTTTTTAGGCGGTGGTTAATGGAAGGCAGCCCAATGTGGCTGTGCAAGATGATATAGGCGCCTCCATCCCTCCAGTCCTCTGGGTCGCCCACTATCATAAGGTGTACGCACTGGAAAAAGATCTCTTCTCTAACCAGGGTGATGCTGATAGCCTGTACCCACTTGAGATCAGGTTTGAGCATGCAGAGGTATATGATGCAATCATGGGTAGTCCTTCCAATAAAGCACCTGGGCAGATGGAATACCTATGGAATTATACTGAACCACACCTCTGGGCTTCCTTCAGTACTGACTAATGTTCTTAATGCCATGATCCAGCTAGGCCTATTGTCAACTTGGAAATCAGCTACCACACTCCCTGTGTTTCTCAGAAGGGGAATCGGCCGGACCCTACCTGCTATAGTCCAATTTCCCTGTTAAGCTTGGTGGTAAAGGTGGTAGGGCGTATCGTCTTTCGGCGAGTGGAAGCTTGGGCACAGGCCAATGATATTATCTGACCTGTCCAAAATGGATTTAGGGAAGGGATGGGCACAGAGGAACAATGCTTGAACCTCAACCTTATTATGGGGAAATATGTTGTGGCAAAGCAGGGATCGATTTTCCTTGCATTCATGGACCTCAGTAGCGCCTTTGACCAGGTGAACAGGTCTAAGCATTGGGATATTCTTGGGGAAATGGGAAAGTCAGCTCAATTGATTATTTTCTTAGAGCTCTACACGCGGACGTAAATTCCCTCGTCAGATACGGCACAGAGGGGGAGGCTACTGAATATTTTAGCATTCTGCGGGGGGTTAGGCAGGGATGTAGGAAGGCACCAATATTGTTTTTATTAAATATTAATCGCCTGAACTCCTGCCTAAGTGAAAATGGGGCTGATCTGTCACTGTCAGTGGGCAATAAGCCCATTCGGCTCCTGTTACAAATCTACAGAATGGAGTGTCTCCCAGTTCTGACTTTTGGTGCTTCCATTTGGGGGTACCACAAGTGTGGGGGAATCCAGCTGGAAGAGGACCGTTTTTGTAGGAAACCTTTGGGATTGAATTCAAGCAGTTCCTCAATTGTCATCCATGAGGAATTGAGTTTGAAATATGTGGAGGATCAGGTTAAACTGGCTCACTGCTGCTCTGGATTTCTGTTAGGTTCAACGTGAAATTGTGGTTCGATAGTTGTGTAATTGAGGACTGTATGGAATGTACGTTTGGACAAAAAATACAGGTCCAAATTCTCTAAAGTTATCTGAGACAAAATCCTAACTTTACAACTTTTGATATTCACAAAAGGCATTTAGGAGTAATAAAGATAGGATTCCTAACTTTACTACTCATAAACTGAGACAAAATCCTAACATTACGACTTTAGGTATTCACAAAAGGCATTTAGGAGTAGTAAAGTTAGTAAGCCTAACTTTACTACTCCTAACTGCCTTTTGTGATTTCACTGCAGAAGTTAGTCAATAGACCAGTCAACTCTTCCACAATTTCTTGTTTTTAAGAAGCCCATAATTCTCCAATACCCTTCAAATCAACGTTGGCAACGCCCGCTCCCCCTATTCTTCACAGTCTTGGTTTTCTTGTTGACTCGCTGCAGCCTCTTGGTTGCAGGGGGACCAAGCAGATATATACTTTGATTAGAAGAAATAAGAACCATGTTGCGGATATTATGGCCAGTGGTAAAGTTACTCGGGCTGGGGCTAGAGGCATCCGAACCCTCCTGTGCTCGGCCCGTTGCTCTATCCAATGATTTTTCAGTAGCTGAACATGAGCATGAGGGCTCACCCGGTGTAGGAAGCAATACGCCACCAATGTCCAAAGGAAGTCGACTCTCCGCCCTGTCTATTTCTTTTGTAATTTCACCCACAGCTTTTGCCAGTAAAAAGTCGATAGTTCCATGTTTTTGGCCCTGGGGTGAATTTGTGGTTGCTGCCTTCCTTTTACCCATATTTCCCTTGTTTAAAGGAGGCCTTCCTCTACCAGAAGGGTAGAGCAATATCACTGTGTCAAATAACGTGTCAAATAATGAGCTAGAACTTCTTTTGACCTTAGCGTGAGATCCAGGCACTGTCCGGCTCCTTGAATACAATACGGCTGTTTCGGTATGTCTTCAACAGCTGGCAGCTGTCAGACCGAGGAGGCAAAAGGGTAGTTCCAGCCCAGCCTCGGACGGCCACGGACGGGTGCAGACGGGTTCGCCCTTGGCCCGGGCTTCGCTCCCACTGGGGAAGTCCTGATCAGCTTAAGTAGCGCCTCCGGGTTCAAGGATAACAAGGTGGCGAAGGTCGTAAGCACAGCTGGGGCGTGTGCTCTGCTCTTCTGCCCCCTCCAGTGATAACGGGTTGACTTACTAAGTTTTAAGGCGGAGTGGTTTATGAAATATTAATGAAGTTTCCATGCTCCCAATCCAAATGAGAATCTACCATTGAAATTTCCTTCGCTATAGGGATTGCACAGAGTAAGAAATTCCACTGCAGTATTCTCCTCTGCATTTAGCACCCTCTCAATAAATGACAGTAATTTATATTTCATCCACTTGCAAGTAAGACCAAACAATTTCCTTTCCTGCATTGCAGAATTTGAAGGGAGTTGATGAATATGAGTGGACCTTTCTGTTTTCGTAATTCAACAATGGAGTTTTAGCAAATCACTTTGTAAATCAAAATAAGTATTATATGTTGTTTTATTAGTACTACACGTATAAGTCTTTGAATGCTTGCCTCTAATTTGACAAAAAATGGACATAACAGTGTTGACCTCTGTCAGTATTGCTATCCAATATAGCTTTGAAGGAGAGAAGCTTAAATCAAAAGTATAGTAGTTGTGCAGAAATGTACAAACTGGTTAAATTGAGTAGATAACATTGATATTACTCCCAGATCCCATTTGGTGTCAAGATACATTTTTCAACATTCTTTCATAGCATTTCACTAGTGGGGACAAGTGATTGCCTGTGGTGACAGATGCTGCTGAATCTGTGTCAAGCTCATGTCTGGAAAGCCACACTGAGGACCAGCATCATGTCGGATGGAAAATAACAGATCCTTATCTAAATGATTCCATCATCTATTTCACCAGTTGACTTCTCTAAATGGGGTGGGCGCTCACAGAGAAAAGTTAACATTTCTTCAACCCATCTTACTTCAACTGCCTATGTGCAGCACATGATGTGTTCTGGAATGAATGTCAGTCCCTATGTAAAAGGAACCAGGGCACATGATATTGACATGTATGTGCTTTGTGCATGCATGGCATACTTCCATACCTGTTCAGTCCACAAGCATTGTCTAATGAAATGACATGCTTTCAAAAAGCAAGCTCATTGAAATTAACGATTGAAGTTGGCTGTTTGGAGGGCAAAAAAGAGTCAAAAGGAAGGTAGAACCTTTAGGTGAGAATATGTTGAGAGAAAAAGCCACAGTGAGTTATGTGCTACTTTGCATCATTCAACTAAAGCTGACGGTTTAGGCGCTAGCAGCTGGGCATGAAGGTCAAGGTGCTCCAGGAAAGGATCTGTTAGTGTGTGTGGTGAGATGTCACCCGGAGGGCTAAGCTGGCCTCACAATATATTATGTCTATATTTAGCAATTGTGATACCACTCAGAAAGTAGCCACAGATAGCCGCAGTTTCCATTCTGCAGTATGCATAAAACCCTCTCAGTCAGAAAATGATAAAGGGTGAACCAAACAAGTATGCACACCAATGCATAAAGTGTCCCAAAGACTTGTACATTGATGTAGCATCACCAGTGCCAATTTCAGAACAGGTGTTCGCTGTGGGCCCGATTCACAGAGCTAACTTAAAACAAAATCCCAAACTTACTACCATTTTGTTTTTCACAAAAGGCACTTACTCATTGATGAGTAAGTGCCTTCTGTGAATACCAAAATGAGTAAGTGCCTTCTGTGAATACCAAAATGGTAGTAAGTTTAGGATTTTGTCTTAAGTTAGTTCTGTGAATCGGGCCCTTAGTCTTTAAAACTGTAGGTGGGTCCGAGAGAAATTAAAATTAAATTGGTAAAATTCATGAAATGCCTGAATTTTGTGTAAGGCACAATTAAGAATTACTTCTCAAAATCTTACATTATACTATTATTCATAATTTTCACATGCAGGAGACCGGTTAGTGCAGAAAAATCTTGCTGAGAGACATCTTCTCATAACAGGTTCTTGGTATTCTGTGAGGTACATTCATGTCTGAATACAGGCACATTAGACTCTGACTAGCTTTAGTTCCTCTAAAGGTGTCACTACTGGTTTCTACATAACCATTCCTGCATGTACTGTGGCATACTAATATTGTGCTATATGTGGGTTTTGATGATACAGTTCACCAACTAGCACAGGCGTTAAGACTGTCTAGCCTGCAAGATTTAAGATTTTTATTAGTTAAGATTAGAATTGGATCTACCAAGAGATGCACATATATGTAATATAATTTAACACAAATTTAGAAAACTTTTTTTTTTCAAATGAACATTTTAAAACATATTTCCTTATCTGGAAATATTTTTAAAAAAAGGCAAATGTCTTCAACGGAACACACCTTAAACATTATCAATGGGGTTGGTGACATGAGGTCACCCTCATATTCCATGTATATGTCAAAGATCACATTTAGTAATAATGCATAACACACTCTCCGTTGCCTGGCAGACAATCAATCCAAAGACTGTGACTATTTGTTTGAATATCTTCTCTTTCTATATTTGCTTCTCCAGCTGATAACCTCATCTTTAGCAATGATGCCTGGCCCTAATATTTGAGCAAAAATCACATAAAGGTTCGTGCTTATCAATACATGAGCAAATTTTGCATTGGAAGTGACCTTGGACCCACCAGTGCAGTTTGAAGCAGTACTTTATGGGCTTGTTTCACAAAGGTAAACATGAATCGGAGCTTAAAGGGATACTATTCATCTAGGGTGTAGATTTGCAATTTCTCCCTATTCACAAAATGTAGCAGTTGTGTGATTGTGATAAAGGTCGCTATTTCTCAAATGTTTTGTTGTTCATAGTTTATAATTATTCAACTTTGAAAGGTAGCCTAAAATGCAAATGCAAATGTTCCCCTATGTAGAAACTGCTTCCCCTTCATCCTCAAAATGATTGAGTTGCTATATTGTACTTCCCACCTTGGAAGGGGAATTACTTCAGGATGGCAATGGGCATGATAGGAGTTTGTGAATGCTCACAAACTCATGGGTTTGTGAGCATTCAGAACTGCCAAGGAACACCAAGGTGCCGATTACGATCCTGGAAAAAATTTCCCCGTACGACTCGTATCCGGTCTTTTTACCGTACGAATCGTACAAGTGCCGTACAAACTGCCAAGTACGATTCACATGGGAAAAAGTCCATACGAATCGCATTGGGAATTATTCCCCACACGTCCTCGGGTCGGAAAATGTGTCCGACACATCCTCGGACGATTCACCGTACAAATGTGAAAAGTGAAGTCCGACCGCGCAAGTACGATCCATCCCGTGCGTCCGATGTCACAACCGTATGGAAAAAACACCGTTCGCACCGAACTCCCATAGCAACCATAGAGACATGTGCCCGCATACGCGCCCAACACTCCCCCCAGCCCTCCTATGTACGAGTCGAATCCCCACCCGTGTATTTACACCCGTGTATGTACGAGACGTACCCCCACCCTTGAATGTACACCCATGTATGTACACCCGTGTATGTACACCCGTGTATGTATAAGACGTACCCCCACCCGTGTATGTACACCCCCATACGTACGGCCCGTACCCCCACCCGTGTATGTATGGAGCGTACCCCCACCCCAACAGTGTATGTACGACCCGTACCCTCACCCGCGTACGTATGGAGCGTACCCCCACCCCAACCATGTATGTACGACCCGTACCCCCACCCCAACCGTGTATGTACGACCCGTACCCTCACCCGCGTACGTATGGAGCATACCCCCACCCCAACCGTGTATGTACGACCCGTACCCCCACCCCAACCGTGTATGTACGACCCGTACCCTCACCTGCGTACGTATGAAGCGTACCCCCACCCCAACCGTGTATGTACGACACGTACCCCCACCCCAACCCTGTATGTACGACCCGTACCCTCACCCGCGTATGGAGCGTACCCCCACCCCAACAGTGTATGTACGGACCATACCCCCACCCCAACCGTGTATTTACGACCCGTACCCCCACCCCAACCGTGTATGTACGACCCATACCCTCACCCGCGTATGCATGGAGTGTACCCCCACCCCCACCCCAACCGTGTATGTACGACCCGTACCCTCACCCGCGTACGTATGGAGCGTACCCCCACCCCAACAGTGTATGTACGACCCGTACCCCCACCCCAACCGTGTATATACGACCCGTACCCTCACCCGCGTACGTATGGAGTGTACCCCCACCCCAACAGTGTATGTACGACCCGTACCCCCACCCCAACCGTGTATGTACGACCCGTACCTCACCCGCGTATGTACGGAGCGTACCCCCACCCCAACCGTGTATGTACGACCCGTACCCTCACCCGCGTATGTATGGAGCGTACCCCCACCCCAACAGTGTATGTATGGACCGTACCCCCACCCCAACCGTGTATGTACGACCCGTACCCTCACCCGCGTACGTATGGAGCATACCCCCACCCCAACATGCTAAGTACGGAGCGCACCCCAGGCCCCAACACCAGCACCTTCACCCAACATCGCGCATGTACGAGTCGTACCAAGCCAGACACAAGGACAGCACTGTACAACAAAATTCCCGAAGTACACACCGTACACACGCTAAAAACACACGTACACAACCAGGACAAAGCAAAACTACACAAGAATACACTATTCGAATGGCACAAAGCCACAAAACATGTCCAACAAGCACAAAAACAACACATTCACTGACCTGCAACTGCCAAAATCCCAAACAGAGGCCCACAACACAACCACTCCTTATAACACACCCACCCAAAGTTCAAACACAGCCACACCCACCAATGGACCAATAAAAAGGGCCCACAGACACAAACCATGAGCCTTTGCAACAGACTCACTGCTGCCAGACCCCACAGACAACCTACAGCACCATACTTGAACCTTTACTACACCTTACACTTGCACACCTTCACACACCCACCTTCACAAACACCCCCTCATCACATTCACACACACACCTGCACAACCACACCCACACACCCACAACCATCCACACCCACACCCCCCACAACCAACCACACCCACACCCCTCACCATGCCCACTAACAAGAATCCAAAGTTCACTAGCCAAGAGTTGGAGGTCCTTGTCGACAAAATCCTCAGAGTTGAGCCACACCTCTTTGGAACATTGATCAGACAGACCTGCATGTCTGAAAAAACAGCCATGTGGCAGAGGATTGTCAATGCTGTGAATGCTGTTGCGTCCACCAGTAGGACCAGGCAGGAAGGCCAAGCCAGGTGGTAGGATCTGCGGAGGAGGGTCCGAGCCAAAATGACCGACGACCACAACCAGGCCAACGTCACTGGAGGAGGGCCGCCCCGCAGACCCGTACAATACCATCCCTGGGAGGAGAGGGTGATGGCCATACTGCCGGTGGTGTCAGTGGACGGATTAGAAGGACTCCGAGACCCGGGTGAGTACACAAACAACTCACCTCACATGGGGGGAACGTCATCCACAACCAAACTCACAATCAGGCACGCAACCACCCCAAGCTATCGCATGACTCAACCACACTCCATGAACACGCACATGCCACTGGTGCCACCATGCCCCATGCACCCAGCTGGACAATGCAAAGTCACAGGCCACAGAAAACCCCAACACAAGACACTGTAAGCCGGGTGGCGGGAGTGTGGGCCCCAAAAATCACATAGTGCCACTCAGAAGCAGACAACAATGCCCTCTGCCCATATGGCCTAGGTCACAGCCAGACAAACAGTGTGTCCCCACACAGGAATGACTTGCCAGCAAATGGCGGACGCCTTGCATTAAGACATGGGGGTGACGGCATGTTTTTGCACATGACAGCAGCTAATGAACAGCCAACACTGTGAAAGAGTGGCAGCACACAGCAGCAGCGCAGACACAGACACTACACCCAATGGGTGCCTGGAGATCAGAAACAAACTCACATCAACAAGCCAAGGGCCATTCAAAGAACTGCAAAAAGTGTGTGCCTAGGAAGCTGGGCTGAGGTGATAGAGGGTGACACACAGAGAGAGGGAGAGGGGGAGAGAGAGGGAGGGAGACACAGGGAGACGGACAGAGGGAGGAGGCTGACACAGGGAGGGAGGGAGAGGGGGACAGAGAGGGAGTGAGAAAGGGACACACAGGGAGACCAATTCAGCCTTGGGGGGTGTGGGAATGTCTGCTCGTCAGCAGGTGGACTGCGTGCATGTAGACAAGGGTGGCCAGTGCCTGAATCCCCCTCTCTTCTCCATTGCAAAACACTGGGCCATGTCTCAACCTATGCACGAGCACAACGCCAGCTACCTGCATTATATAAGTGTGTGGAACAACTCCATGTGCCCACGTACAGTGCAACACGGAAGGCGCCAATGCATGGCTCGCCACACCTGCTCACTCCACTGCTGACTGCAGTCACAATTGACGCAGCAAGTAAGACTGTGCCAAACATAGGTAAAGTCGCAAAAACTGTGGCCAAGGGACATACCCATGCACAAGTGCACTGTGAGTGGAATGCAAGACATATCCAAATTCCCAGAGGAAATGTGCCAACTTAGAAACGAATGAAACATGGATGTTGCATGGAACAAAATTAACATTGTCTCTCTCACACACAGGTCAACGTCGTGGATCACCCCCCAACACTGGGGGGGAAGACTCACAGGACCCGGCTCGGCGGGATGACGGACCCACCGGCAGCGACGACTCTCACCACTCTGTGGACGACCCCGACCAACCTGGCCCCTCTGGTGTCCAACCACCTGCAGCACCTGCGTCAGGTACAACTGGGCCAACCACCACCCCCACTCCTGCCACATCCCAGGAGACAAACAAGCAGATAAGGGGGGAGCACCGGTAATCATGTCAACTGCAGATTACCATACGGAGTGTGAACGCCAACTCAGTGATAGGAAATATTACTTACCAATCACAGAGGACCCAACTACTCGACTCAGAACAGTGATTAACACTATGGTGTTTCATGCTGAGAACCATGGGTGGATTACTACTAAGGAAGCTACCTTTTTGGTTACTGCTGAACCAAAAACCCCCTATTTCTGTTGCCTTCCAAAAATACACAAGGGGATTATCCCGGTTCCTGGCAGACCCATTGTGTCCGGAATCGGATCGCTTCTCGAACCACTCTCACAATTTGTTGATCACTTTCTTAAGCCTGTGGTCCAAAAAACTCCCTCTTTCCTTAGAGATACTATGGATATTCTCAGACTTCTAGAGGGTTCTCAACACCAGGGACAAGTTGATCTCCTCGTCACCCTGGATGTTGAGGCCCTTTACACCAACATTCCACAAAGGGCCACCCTTGAGGTGATAGAGGATGTCTTTAGTGAACTGGAGTGGTTATCAGCCACACCGCGTCCCTTTATTCTTGAATGTGCTTCTCTAGCTCTCATGGAAAATTTCTTCGAATACGAGGGCCAATTATTCCATCAAATACAGGGCACTTCGATGGGGAGCACATTCGCCCCGAGTGTGGCCTGTATCTATATGGCAGCATTTGAAGAGAGAGCCATTCACCACGAATCGAATCCCTACAGATCCAACATTTTACTGTGGAAGAGATTCATCGATGATATTCTGATTCTGTGGAAAGGTGACCGAACCCGTTGTGACGAGTTTTGTGAATGGGTCAACACCTTAAACCCTTATCTGCGGTTTACCCATACTATTTCTGACAAACAAATCCCTTTTTTGGACCTCTTGATCCTACTTAAAGACCAGACGATGAGCACCACACTCCATCGTAAGTGCACCGACAGAAATAGTTTGCTACATTTTGATAGCTACCACCCTGTAGCTCTCAAGCAAAATCTCCCGTTTGGACAGTTCCTCCGTATTAGGAGGAACTGTAGTTCTTTATCTGACTTCATACAGGAATCTTCTGTTCTGACGAATAATCTCCTTCAACGGGGATATCAAAGTCATGATGTAAAGAAATCATTTAAACGTGCCCGCAATAACAACAGGGAAGGGCTATTGGAACCAAGGGAACGCACCAGTGATGATTGCCTTACCTGTGTATCCACTTACACGCCTAATTCGACCAAACTGAGAAATATCATCAAGAAACATTGGAACATCCTCAACACCGGGATACTTTCATTGACCACCCCACGGT
Source organism: Triturus cristatus (assembly GCF_964204655.1). Lineage (NCBI taxonomy): Eukaryota > Metazoa > Chordata > Amphibia > Caudata > Salamandridae > Triturus > Triturus cristatus. The sequence continues at coordinate 889,893,381 of NC_140587.1, read as the reverse complement.
TTGCTTTTAAACGCACCACCAATCTGAAGGACAGGCTTATACACACGAGACCCAAACCACTTAACAACACTAAACAGGCCACTCTATGGAACCTACCTCCCGTAACGGGCCATTATCCTTGTGGCACGTGTGTTGTATGCCCTTTCACCAAAGTTATGAAAAACATTGAATTCCCAAATGGGTTCACATGGCAATACAGAACCCACACAAATTGCAATACCACAAATTGTATTTACCTAATCTCATGCCCTTGCAATCTCCCCTATATAGGGATGACTACAAGACCGGTAAAAACCAGAATTATTGAACACCGGAGTAATTTTAGGTGCAACAAAGTCAACACCAAAATGACAACACATTTCTTTGACAAAAAACATTCCCCTGATTCTCTACAGTGGACGGTCCTCCAATCCTTCAAGAACATTAGCAAAGCTAAATTGTTCTCTGTTGAACAAAGGTGGGTTATGAGATTATCGTCCCACCAGGTAGGATTAAATGAAGATATCCCGTGGTCCAGTCTGCTAAATACTGGATCCTGACGATGAACTACTTACTGGCACTTATAGGACTTTAGACCGGGCATGATCACCCTGGACGCGCCTCACGTCACAGATTTTGTATTCAGATAATGTTGGCCCGATACAGGGTAGACATTAACGAGCATGTACACAGATATATATTGGCTTGTGTCTCTATCTCTCCGGTACCTTTAGTACCCGTTACTCTATCAGCATTTTCAGCCTTTGTAGAGGGCCCGCCCCTACCCTGCTGTTATGGTTCATGACAAGTACCCAGTTCACACGCAATATACTGTTACTAAGATACCCATGACTTGCATGAAAATTGCTGGACTACATTTAGGTGCCAATTCCGATCCGGTAAAAACCTGGTACGAACCGTCGGACGGAGCCTTTTCTCCGTCCGACTCGTACCCGGTGCGAAATCCATCCTAAAATGCAAGTACGATTCGCACGGAAACACCATTTCCGTACGAATCGAACAAAACACCGACCGAACAGAATCCAAACACAATTCCGATCCTGAAAGGCGCCGACCTGACGTCGGTACGCATCCAGCCTACGTTTCACGAACCAGGAAGTACGAATCGAACCGACGTCATCCCGCACGGAAAATATTTACCGGCTGCCAAAAACTGCCGGGAAATCAGGACGACACACGCAAGGAGCAGCTGGACGCGACGAACAGACATGGACCCGAACCTACGTGCCATCCCTGCCCTCCTAGCAGTCCACCTGGCGTACAGGAACCTACGCAGACGCCGCAGAAGGTCAGCACAACAACCAGGGGCAAAGGGGGGGGCAGGGGCAGGACACACAACACCAACACATGGTACCAAATCACACATGGCCTGGACATACCTGACCATCAGGGCCTGGTCACTTCCAGGGGGTGGGGGCGAGGCCAGCAACGCAAGCGTCCGCCACAACGGAAGTGGATGGTCACGCGAACCGGTACGTACCCTACCCAGGCCGCAAGAGCGTGGGTACGGAACGTACCACGCGTCCCCCTACGTCACTCCAACAATGGCGGTACGGCCCGTACCCACGTCAGAAAGGCCTTGGTACGGCTCGTAACAGCATTGCTGGGCTCATGTAGGGGTACGCGTGGTACGACCCGTAGCCACGCCCCCAAGGCCTGTGTACAGTGCGGACCCCACGGCACCGCAACAATGGGGGGACGCACCGTACCCACCCACCAAAGGCATGGGTACGGGCCGTACCCAGGCACGCAGAGCGTGGGTAGGGGTATGTACGGACCGCACCCCCACCCGTGGAAGTACGGCCCGTACCCCCACCCGTGTATGTACGCACCGAACCACCACCCCAGCAGTGTATGTACGCCCCGAACCCCCACCCGTGTATGTACGCACCGAATCCCCACCCGTGTATGTACGCACCGAATCCCCACCCCAGCAGTGTATGTACGCCCTGAACCCCCACCCGTGTATGGACGCCCCGAACCCCCACCCGTGTATGGACGCACCGAACCCCCACCCGTGTATGTACGCACCGAATCCCCACCCCAGCAGTGTATGTACGCCCCGACCCCCCACCCGTGCATGTACGCACCGAATCCCCACCCGTGTATGTACGCACCCAACCCCCACCCCAGCAGTGTATGTACGCACCGAACCCCCACCCGTGTATGTACGCACCCAACCACCACCCGTGTATGTACGCACCGAACCCCCCCTCCAGCCATACACGGGTGGTGGTTCGGTGCGTACATACACTGCTGGGGTGGGGGTTGGGTGCGTACATACACGGGTGGGGGTTCGGTGCGTACATACACGGGTGGGGGTTCGGTGCGTACATACACGGCTGGGGGGGGTTCGGTGCGTACATACACGGGTGGTGGTTGGGTGCGTACATACACGGGTGGTGGTTCGGTGCGTACATACACTGCTGGGGTGGGGGTTGGGTGCGTACATACACGGGTGGGGGTTCGGTGCATACATACACGGGTGGGGGTTCGGGGGCGTACATACACGGATGGGGGTTCGGGGCGTACATGCACTGCTGGGGTGGGGGTTCGGTGCGTACATACGTGGGCGGGGGGGTGGTGGGGTGTTCGGCGCGTATGCGGGCACATGTCTCCATGGTTGCTATGGGAGTTCGGTTCGGACGGTGTTTTTTGCGTACGGTTGTGAAATGGGGAGGACAGGAGGGATCGTACTTGCGCTGTCGGACTTTATTTTTCCGCAGGGTGGGTTTTTCGACCGGGGACGTGTCGGCGACTTTTCCCGACCCGAGGACGTGTGGGGAAATCTTCCCAATGCGATTCGTATGGACTTTTTTCCGTTCGAATCGTACTTGGCAGTTTGTACGCTACTTTGACGATTCGGACGGAAAAAAATCCGGATACGAGTCGGACGGGGAATTTTTTTACCGTATCGGAATTGGCACCTAAGTGTTCACACCACCAACTTCCCTATGACACATACTATTCATGAATATTGTAAAACGACTTGATAATGCTAACGCGTCACCTGTTGAGTGGTATCACAAGGACAACACCGGGGGCTCTTTTTAAATCCCTCTGTTCGTATAACTCATTGTCCTTGAGGTTTCAAGCCAACCATCCACAACGCCTTGTTCTCATGCCTAACTACGATCAGTTCGGCATTATGACTATCGACATATCAGCCATAGCACCTTGTTGCTTAGCGACTGTTGCCACGATTTCAGGTCCAGTAATTTATCTCCCATTGGTCGATACACCGCGCCCCCGAGCGTCGATTGGTTGTCGAAAACCACCTGACCGGACACGAGAACCAATCATAACGGGTCTACATCTTGCATACACTTCATCCTGGAAGTGTACCGATGAGCCCAGACTTTTGATTGGATCCGAGTGCCTATGTATGCTCCGCGCCAGTGATCAGTGTTGCCCACCGAGCTGGCGCGGACGGAGATTAGGATCAAGGCATTCGGAATCGCGGACTGCCGTAAGTACCTACTACGGTCCTGGGGTGAGCTTGTGACTCTGCTGAGTTCCTCACTCACGAGTATAGAGGGAAGACCAGTACCCTTCCATGACGATAATCTAAAGATAGATAACACTTATGTCTTTTTTGTGATCTCACGATCTTGTTGATATCATCCTGAGACACACGTCCCCCGCGGGGGATATTAAATTACACTGCTATTTTGAAAAAACCTGAGAGCACTGTGACATATAATGAGTAAGTTTCAGTTATACATACCTGATTGCATTATTTACACTCCTTTCCCTGGGGGGTGTTTTATGTCAACAGAACACTGCACTATTCAGTGTTTTCCCAGCGCCTTCTCGCTGACACCAGAGGCCCGGTATACCAGGGTGAGTGGTATTTATCTCTTAGTTTTGACTAAGGTTCATCCTGTGTTTGTCCCAATATTGACTTTTTCAACACACCATTTCTGCAGTAACAGTTATCACACATGACTATTACATTACTTAAGTCATTGAGAATTTTGGCTATCACATTATAGAATGTTATGTACCAGCACATCACCAATACTGCATGACACCTCGTGGGTGCAGTTCATGAGGCGATTTTAACTCAAGATTGTTTACAGCAAATATGCTTGTTTGATTTGTATTTTTGTTCCCTTATTTTCCTTTCTTTACAGGCGTAACAATTCTATATTTCTAAGTAACCACTTATTAGGGTGCTGTAACAGTGGTAAGTATTAGTTGCTACCACTACCAATAAGTGTGTGAACTTTCTGATCCTGAAGAATTGCGGCCAACTTGACCGATGCAAGAAACATGTTGACCACTATTCACTAGAGCGTAATTCAGACACCCTCACTGGAAGATTACACATGTTATTGTTTTTAATTAAGAGTGGGACCTTTCTTAATAAAATTTGTTATTTAGGATCTCCACTACTTATTTTTAACACACTTAGTCTCACACGCACATCACAATAGGGCCCCCACTTGCACTCACCAACCGGCAATGAATGGAATAAAGATCTCCACTAAAAGGCGCCTCTAAGGTCGCCGATCGGGGATTGCAGCGCCGCCCCGATTCGGAGCAGACCTGATGATGATACCTGACATCTGGGCCACCTGCTGACGATATATGACAGCTAGTTTGCCGGATGTGTGAGGGTCTCTTTCCTGAAGGAGGAACCTCCTCCTGACTTATACTTTTCCACAATCGTTGACAGCCTCTATAGGAACAGCATACCTTTGTACTTTTAGATACATCCCAGGAGACACCCAGGATCCCTGCCCCACCACCACAATGCAGCCAGGCTGTCCAGGAGGGACACGGTGTACCGGGCACCCAGGAGGAGGCAGGCGACAATGCCAATGCCACCCCTCAGGGGTCCCGGAGACCCGATGTGCCCACAAGGGCAGGCCAGGTGCAAGTGGGCAGGGGTGGTGGGAGTGGAGGACGGCGGAGGCGCGAGCCTGACCAGTTGGCTGCGGAACCGGTATATTCCCATGTCAGAAACATCCTGGAGACATACCGGCAGGACACCATGGGCATGGCCCAGGTTGTGTCCATCCTCGAGGAGATCAAGACCCAGCAGGCCCAGCAACATGCGGAGCAACATGCCTGTCTACTGCAACACCAAGGGCGGATGGAGGACAGACAGGCTGAGCTCGTGACGGTGTTCACGGGAATTCACTGTACACTCCGTTGGATAGCCGACAACATGGGCAACCCTCCCTGTGCCACCAGGCGTAGAACATGACCACCCACAGGGAGGGATCAGGAGGAGGAGGAGACATCCGACGGAGCATCCCAAACATCGTCACGGCCTGCTTCTGAGGGTCCCCGCAGGAGGGCGGGTCGTCCACGGAAAAGACCGTGAGGGTCGGCGCCACAGCACCATCTCCCAGGACACCTGGCCTGGCACCTGGCCCACTGGTCCAACAGCAGCACAGCAGCAAAAGACATTCTCTGCCACATGGACTTGCTGGTCACTGTCTGATCAATGTTGACAAAGACTGTGGCATGGACTCTGAGGATTTCCAATGGCAAGGACACCAACTCCCCTAGTGAACTTTGGATTCCACACACCCGGAAAGCCCCTCATGTCATACCCCCCCCCTCCACGTACCCCAACAAAAATAAAAAGTTACACGATAAAGAGATGATGCCTACATTTTGCATTATTACCTTACATGTGTCTTGTAAAGTCTAACCATGCCTGAGTACTCATATGACTTCAACCATCCACACCCTGGGGCCTGAGTCTGGCACCGGACACACATGGGTCACAATGTATTAGGCAACACAGACATGGAGCACCATACACACCCGTGATGGGCCCAACCAGCTGAGGGGGTGGCCGCACAACCGTGCCGACAGACATATTGAGTACAGCGACAGCCATGCGCAGAGGTCAGGGATCATGTGGAGTCTCCTGGGGTGCACCCAGGTATGTGTGGACAGGTGGCAGAACCATGTCCTGCAAGCTTGAGTCAGGTGGATGCAGAGAATGGTGGCCTGGCCAACGTTGGATGCATGGGGATGGCACATGTCACAATACCCACACAGTCATGGACATCATGCACAATACACAGTCTAATCCCACACAAACAGCTTCCATCTTGCTACTTGACACATAGACACATAGCCACTATCAGGGAAAACCATGCCAGACATGCCGTATGCACCGTGGCAACACACCAGCATTGACTGAGAAGAGGCAGCTTGGAGGCATAGGGACACCTTTATTAGTCATGTATTCCGGAATGCAGAGGCAACTCGGAGTACACATACACAGTTAATGTGGAGTAACATGTGGGTCTAACACTGGCACCCCCCTTCTGCACCACAAATGCTTGATATCCATGGAACTGGCACACAAGTGTCGGGTAACAGCTAAACACCCCCTGCTGCTCACGGAGAGGCTGCCATACACCATTGATCCTCTGATGTGGAAGTCCCACACCATGTCAAGCCAATGCAAACCGTATGTGTCCGAGGGCAGTGTTACACACATTGATGCCATCATCACAATCCACTATCCCATCACAGATGACTGTCAACAAGTCTGACCATCTATTCAGGGGTACCCAGCTACATGTCATTTGTCCCATGGTGATGCGACATGTCTGCAGAGGAACCAAACATCGACAGGGGCAGTGTGCACACATCGTAAACAACTGCCACACCCAATACACCCCTGATGCATCCCTTACCCTAAGGAGACTTCCAAACTTGTCCGTGCATGTAACGCTGAGTCAGCACACGATGACGTGTCCATGAGGAATAGCAGTGCCACAACAATGCAACCAGCAGACGCCATGCGCAAGTACCTGGGGATGAGAGACACACAAGAAGTCAGCCACAAAAAGCACAGCCACTTGCATGTGCATGTACTCGACACATGTAAGGATGACAACATGCTAGGTCACAATTATGACTGTGGAAATACACTCATCACTGGCACCATCACTCGAGTGACACATCCACACACACCTCTGACTCACGTGGCATACATGCAGATGGACACACACATCGCAACACATGCCACACAGGGACCAATGTGTGCACACTCAGACACTGGTACTCACCACTAAGCAAAGAAGTCACGTATGAGCCGACTCCGAATGTCCTCTTGTGGAACCACATCCTCCACATCACTAGCCCCATTGCCAAGCCCTTCGTCCTCCACGGATGGATGGTCCTGATCATCTTGATCCAGGATGAGTGGCACAGCTTTCTCAACTGCCATGTTGTGCAGCATGCAGCAGACCATGAAGATTTTGCAGACCTTCGTCGGGGCATATGGGAGGGTGCCGCCGGTCTTGTGGAGGCATCTGAATCGGCTCTTCAGGAGGCCACATGTCCTCTCTATCACTTGCCTTGTCTGGCCATGGGCGGTGTTGTAGCGGAGCTGGGCCGGCGTGCTGGGGTTGCGGAGAGGTGTGATCAGCCGTGGCATGTTGGGATAGCCAGCGTCCCCTACATGGAAACCACATGGACATAAGTAGGACAGGAGAAGCGGTCGTGCTGGAAGTCTACTCAAAATACTGGACAGACAGAGTGTACCCACCAACAACACATGCTCGTTCGTTGCGCAGCTGCGTCATCATTTCAGGCACCCTGCTACGCCTCATGATGTAGGCATCGTGTGCTGATCCTGGAAAACGAGCACAGACATGTGAAATCACCATGTTGGACAGACACACCACAAGGGCATTTGATGGAGTGGTAGTGTTTGTGATTCCTGTACGCTACCTCCTGTGCCTGTGGTGGTACCAAAGCCACATGTGTCCCATCTATGGACCCAATGACATGGGGCATCCCTCCCAGGGCATAGAATCCACGCTTGACCACAGTCAACAGTTCAGGAGTTGGGAAATGGATGAACTCATCAAGGTGAAGCAACATGGCCTCTAAGAAATCATGCAGCACACGGCTGAACATGCTCTGGGACATGCCACCAACATGAGCTATGGTATATTGAAAGGTACCCGTGGCAAGAAAATGTAGGGCTGCCATTACCTTCAGCTTGGGTGTCAGTGCCGTAGGATACCTGTGCAGCGGTTGCAGGTGTGGTGCCAGCCTTGCCGTCAACTCCTCAATCAACAGTTGGGGGAAGCGGTAGCAGCGTATACAGTCATTCTCCCGCATGTCAGCCAAGTCCGGAATTGGTCGGGGAAGAGGCGGCGCTCTGCAGTAATTTGGAAGTGACAAGGAAGAGTGAGTGCACTACAACAACATTTTATTTGTACTGAGCACATGTTAATCTGTCAATACACATATGCTACATACGGAGTCAGGTATGTGCCACATGCCCTGGACACGTATGGCTGCCAGGTGACACTCCTGCCAGCACCCAGCTACACACGGAGATTGTGAACCTCCACATGCCATGGCATGGGATTAGCTGTGTCCCAGTGTAAGTGAACAGCCAGACGCAACACAGGAGTGACATACATCAACACATCAGCAGAAGTAGGATGTCGATTTCAGAGACAGGTAGCGGAACACTAGAGCCACAGGTCACATGACATTACACTAGGACAGCCCACACACCTTGCCAATAAGGTGTACATGTAATGACTCACCACACATATATTATGAGGATGCAGACATGTCCTTGTTACGCTACTCCGTGTCCCATGCATACATACGCACCTCACATCCGATACCACATGTGGCCTGGTGTGCGCAACAGTGTGCCATGTCCATCTACACACAGACACATGTTGGTTGCTGCAACAGCTGATGCTTTTGAGGGAACACCAACATCAAGCTAATGGGAACACACCACACAAAAATGACATAGACACATCGTGCACCGTGGGTAGTCACATGTCTGGTGTGGTAACCCCTGTAGCGGGCATCAGGGGACACTTGCGTGTGTTGTTGACTGTGCCATGCCAGTGACGCTCATCCCAAGTGTGCAGTACGACATGCACACATGTCAAAGGAGTCAAGGGCATGCCTGGCACATATTGCACCGTCACACATAACATCTGTACACATCTCATCATACATCTATTGTCTTCTCGACTCAGGAGTAATGTGCCACATCACAGCCTTTCACACCTGTGCCCCACACATGAAGTACTGCCCAGACAATGCCTTGATGTCCATCCATGGACAAGTATGTCAGCTCTATTCCTTCCTGTGTGCTGCCTGTCACCACTGTGATGTGTGAAAGGCACCGTACATTCGCTCAGAGGGCCTGTGTACGTTCCCTAACACTATGGGAGTGCTGCCGTATGCGTACCCATAGTGATAGTGAGCGTACAGGCGTGTGCACGGTCCGTATCACTATGGGTATGCATACGCGAGCACACCCATAGTGATAGTGAGCGTACAGGCGTGCGTACGGTCCGTATCCCTATGGGTACGCATACGTGAGCACACCCATAGTGAAACGGACCGTACACACGCCTGTACGCTCACTATCACTATGTGTACGCATACGCGAGCACACCCATAGTGATACGGACCGTACACACGCCTGTACGCTCACTATCACTATGGGTACGCATACGCGAGCACACCCATAGTGATACGGACTGTACACACGCCTGTACGCTCACTATCACTATGGGTACGCATATGCGAGCACACCCATAGTGATACGGACCGTACACATGCCTGTACGGGCCGTTTCACTATGGCTTTGCTCACGTATGCGTACCCATAGTGATACGCCCCGTACATGTGCGTGTACAGGACGTTTCTATGTGTTTGGGGTGCCCTAGGGCCCTGGAACTCACCGTACCTGTGTGTAAATGTCCAAATTACATAGGGGACACATGAGGGACAAGTATAAAGGCCTACATGCATGCTGGTTGTCATGGAGACCAAGTTTAAAGTATGAAATTTTTTCTGCAGGTGCACAGCAGAAGTCAGTTTGAATGAATCTACTTTGTTGCAATGTGGTTCTGGAGTTGACATCATGCTCAAGAAAAAAACACAGTTTAAACCCACTGACTGTGCTAGGTTTGAAGGGATTGGAGGAAACATAGGATGCAAATGTGAGTGACCAATCACTCTGTACTCCTGTGCATGAAACAGGCCAGCAAGGCAGATATAAGGCAGCCGGGTCCTATGAGGGAGCACTTGCCTGCACATCTTTGGATTCTACGACCCAGCTGCTGCTCCTGATTCCCTGGAACCATGTCAAGGTCTGTGGAGAGGGCACAGCCTTTCACCCTGGAGGAGAACCTGGCATTGCTGGATGTGATCCTCCCACAGTACCCCCTGCTGTATGGGCGACCAGGGTATCAGGTTAGTGCAGAGTCTACTAGCACAGACTGTGTCCCTTTTTTGTGACTGTGACTTCTGGCATTGTGTCCAGGTGTGACACACATGCAATGTACTGTAGGGGGGGTCCCGGGGGTGGAATGCCTGATGTCTCCCAGCCAGAGCATGCTGTGGTGCATGTCTGCCGTCCTCACTTGCATTGTGTTTACTGTGACAATCACTGCATGGTGCATGCCACATTCTGCCTGTCTTATCCTCGTGGGAATGTAGCCTCTACAGTCCTCATTTGATTATGTGGTCAGCCCAGTGTGACAGGTGACTGTACCCACAGATGTGTGTTAGTTCTGTGTACCTGTGCTGAGAGTGTCCACATGATGTGTTCGTACCCTGGACATCGGTGTGTGTGTAAGTCCCCTGTCATGTGGGTGGGTGCATATGTGGAGTGTAGCACCCGGGCTGCATGAGGGATGGATATACCCTGCCCATCTGATGTGAGCAGGGAGCAGTGCTGTGTGTCTGACGTGCAGAGCCAGCCCCACACCTGTGAGCCCCCCCCCGTCTAGTGGCACATGTGCAGAGTGAGGTTTGTCACTGCATTTGGTAATGGCAGGTGAATGTCCTTTGCCTGTGTGTGTCTGTGTACTCTGCTGAGGTAGCGTCAGTGGCCTGTGCCATGTGACTGCTTAGAGGTGCAGCACATAATCCTGGTGTAGCTTGTGATGCACAGTGTAAGCCAGGATCATTGATTGTGTCGTTGCCCTCATTCCACCTGTGTACTTTCAATGGCACGTACTGCTTTTGCCCTTCCCCAGAGGATCATGTCCCCATGACAAAGGTGCAATGCGTTGGATGCATACTATGCCTTGTTGTAAACAGCAAATTGGTTCTAATATGTGTCTCTGTGACATGTGCCAGGTGTATTGATGTAGTGTCACTTGTTCATCCTCACAGGTAGGCGCCTCTGCCAAGAAGCAGATCTGGATGAACGCCGTCAATGCTTGTGAGGAGGACGGAGGGTCGCAAGCGGCGCCTGGCCCAGGTGAGGAAACGCTGGCAGGATATCCGGTGCTGGACGCGGAGGATCGCACGGGTCCTGCTGGGGGACTCACCTGAGACCCATAAGAACCGCGGGCGCCGCCGTCTGACCCACATCCACAAGCATGTGCTGGTGGTGGTCTTTCCAAAATTGGACAGGCGCTTACAGGAGAAGCAGCAGCAGGAAGGGGGTAGGTACATGTGTGTTTGTTGTGTGTCACCAGCATTTGTAAGTGCACAGTTGCATGGATACACTGCCAGGGATTAAAGGTGCTGTGCAGATCCTGTTACCCACAGTATAGCGGTGCTCTCCTGCCTCCCTTCCCCTCCTTGCAATGTGTTCCCTGGTCTGTGTGTAGTCACTCCTTCACAAGGTTATCTAGGCTGGCACTTTATCCACGTGAACAATGCCTGTAGCATCATGTGTGGGGGTGGTGTGTAACAGGTTTTGGGACCTTGCCTGTGCCCTGTCCAGTTCAGTACTTGTGGGTTCCATGTCAGTTGGCACTGATGCTGAGTCCAGACATGGGAGTTAGTCTCTCAAGTGTCATGCCTTACAGCACGCATGTCCTATGTTGTGGCCTGTGACATGATGTGCATGAGTGTGCGATACACATGGTGCAGGGATGGTGGCGTGTGTTGCAGTCATTCCCATTCAGGACCATGGAGTTGTGTGGCCACTACTGTCCCCTGGGCCATATTTTCATAGGTGTCATGTGTGTCATCACAAAATGTGGACACTCTCAGTGTCTACAGCATAGGTTGTGCTCTGTGCCATTGTCCCCTGGCACCCTGTATATTGACGTAAAATGTAGTACAAGTGTCCACTGTACAGCCTGACCTGATTTTCCTTGTTCATACTCACGGTGGCCAGTGCCTGTGTGTCTTGTTACAATCATCTGATGATGACCATTTGTACATGATTATTTGGACAGGCGCACCTTGGGTATTTGGTGTCCAATCTTGCATTTATGCAGCCCATGTGTATTTCACCCACACTAAGAGATGTAAGTGCTTCCTGTGTCTCAACTAATTGTCTCATGTAGGGGGTGGTTGGTGTGGGCAAAGCCTACATGTCAAAACCTGATATCTCCTTGCTAGGTCTGGCCAGTGTGTGATGTTTGTCTGGACATACACTCAAGGTGCAGTGAGCCAGTCATGGTGGGCATGTTTTCAGTATTACCTATGCAGCATGTGCCTCAAGTTCATGGATATGGTCCCTGCTCATCCCTATTTTCGGCGACGCTGTGTGGTGCAGATTCAGTGCTGGATTGTCCCCAGGGCCTGGCTCCTCTGTCAACATCCATTTCATGTCATTTGCTATTGTGTCATGCTCTCCATAGTTTTTCAGTGGCATGGTGGGTCAACCAACTGTGTGTTGCATGCCCTACATATGTACCTTGTTTTGTAGATGTTACTCTGCTTTCTTTTCAGGCTATGCACTGTAACCTATGTAGATTGGACTCATGTGACATATGTATACAGGTGTATGATTAATTGCTGTCTCTTCACCTTGCCCACAGCATCGTCGGGGGACACGGAGGGAGACAGCAGCACAGACGGAGCGGAGGGACCGAGCACCAGTGCCAGCGGTGACATCGTGGCTGGCACATCGAGTGGAACTGAGGCGAAGGAGAGTGAGGCCGAGGACCTGTCCACTGCCACCACAGAATATGAAGCTGACGGGTCCGAGGATGATCTCTCCGAGTCGGCGGAGGCTGCACCAGCAGCTGACAGCGGCACAACATCTCTCCCCGCCCCCTCCATTGCCATCAGCACCCTCCCACTTGCTCGTGTCCCTTCCCAGTGTGCCCAGTCACCGCATGTCTCCTTCCTGCCAGGCACCACACCCCCTGCCCCTGTCTCCACTGCTGCCGCCAATGCCGAGTCTGTGGACATCCAGCGGCAGTTGCAGGTTGGTCAGGCTGCGATGCTTAATGTCCTCCATGGCCACAGCCAAGTGCTGAACAACATGGAGGCATACTTGGAGGGCATTTTCTCATCGCAGGCTGACCAACGCAACTTGCTGAGGTCCATTGACTCGACACTGACTGCAGCAGTGGGTCTCCTGCAGCGCTTCGTCCAACCCCCTACCCCTGACCCATCCACACTTCCCACTCCCATGCCTGTCCCACGTACACCCAGACGTCAGCATGCACCCACCACAACAGACACAGGCACCACACCAGCAGGGAAGGTCAAACGCACACCTCCTTGCACGCACACACAGGGTGAAGTAGGCACACCCACTGGGTCGGGGGGCAAACGTAAGCCACACAGCCAGAGTGGGAGTCCGCATTCCACCAAATCCACTCCCTCCAAATCCCCTCCCCTCAGCTCTCCTGGCCACATATCCGGCAAAGACTCCTTCAGCAAAGCAATTTATTTTTCCTTAGTACACTACTGTCTGTCTGGTATTGCTGTTGGTGGACCGGCCCCATTATTTTGGGTGGTGATTATGTGTTGGGTGTTTCGGAATTGTAGTCTTGTGCTGGTCATAGGGTGGATCCTGGTATCTGTGTGCCATCACAAGCTGTTGGCCACATAACTTTGTTCATGTAAGCAGTTACTGCATGGTGACATCGTCCCAAGGTGTGTTCCTTCCTCTGTGTAACCTGGCATCTTCCCTGCAGGGTCTTTCCAATATGTGGTGCTGAGCTGTGTCTACATTGGCTGGGTGTGTGACGGACTCGTTAGACTTGGGCCATGCATGCTGAGCGATGTCTCCACCTGCATCATTCGTGGCGTCCTTGGTGGTCACTGTACTTGTGTATGTAGACTGTTGTCATGACTTCATGTGGACATGTTTTCTTTTCGGCGCTATGCATGTGTATACTTCCAGCCTCGCACACATGTGGTACATGTACTGCAGGATCTTTGTGCACCTGACTGACATTTATGGGCATTGGATCTGTGGGTACTCCACCCTTTTCTTTGCAGGGGCACTGCTGTGAGTGTTAGGCACCCACCCCTCCTGTGTCTGGGCACTGCTGGGAGTGTTAGGCACCCACCCCTCCTGTGTCTGGGCACTGCTGGGAGGCCTCTGCACACACCCCTCCTGTGTCTGGGCACTGCTGGGAGGACTCTGCACCCAACCCTCCTGTGTCTGGGCACTGCTGGGTGGACTCTGCACACACCCCTCCTGTGTCTGGGCACTGCTGGGAGGACTCTGCACACACCCCTCTTGTGTCTGGGCACTGCTGGGTGGACTCTGCACACACCCCTCCTGTGTCTGGGCACTGCTGGGAGGACTCTGCACACACCCCTCCTGTGTCTGGGCACTGCTGGGAGGACTCTGCACCCACCCCTCCTGTGTCTGGGCACTGCTGGGAGGACTCTGCACCCACCCCTCCTGTGTCTGGGCACTGCTGGGAGGCCTCTGCACACACCCCTCCTGTGTCTGGGCACTGCTGGGAGGACTCTGCACCCACCCCTTCTGTGTCTGGGCACTGCTGGGTGGACTCTGCACACACCCCTCCTGTGTCTGGGCACTGCTGGGAGGACTCTGCACACACCCCTCCTGTGTCTGGACACTGCTGGTAGGCCTCTGCACACACCGCTCCTGTGTCTGGGCACTGCTGGGAGGACTCTGCACACACCCCTCTTATGACTGGGCACTGCTGGGAGGACTCTGCACCCAACCCTCCTATTTCAGGATATATACGCTTAGGACATACACGGGTGTGGGTTCGCTCCATGCATACGCGGGTGAGGGTACGGGTCGTACATACACAGTTGGGGTGGGGGTACGCTCCATACGTACGCGGGTGAGGGTACGGGTCGTACATACACGGTTGGGGTGGAGGTACGCTCCATGCATACGCGGGTGAAGGTACGGGTCGTACATACACGGTTGGGGTGGGGGTACGATCCATGCATACGGGGTGGGGGTACAGTCCGTACGGACACTGTTGGCATGGGGGGTACGCTCCATACGTACGCGGGTGAGGGTATGGGTCGTACATACACGGTTGGGGTGGAGGTACGCTCCATGCATACGCAGGTGAGGGGATGGGTCGTACATACACGGTTGGGGTGGGGGTACGCTCCATGCATACGGGGTTGGGGTACGGTCCGTAAGTACACTGTTGGCATGGGGGGTACGCTCCATACGTACGCGGGTGAGGGTACGGGTCGTACATACACGGTTGGGGTGGGGGAACGCTCCATACATACGCGGGTGAGGGGACGGGTCGTACTTACACTGTTGGGGTGGGGGGTACGCACCATGCATACGGGGTGGGGGTACGGTCCATACGTACACTGTTGGCATGGGGGGTATGCTCCATATGTACGCGGGTGAGGGTACGGGTCGTACATACACGGTTGGGGTGGGGGTACGCTCCATACATACGCGGGTGAGGGTACGGGTCGTACTTACACTGTTGGGGTGGGGGGTACGCTCCATGCATACGGGGTGGGGGTACGGTCCGTACGTACACTGTTGGCATGGGGGGTACGCTCCATACGTACGCGGGTGAGGGTACGGGTCGTACATACACGGTTGGGGTGGAGGTACGCTCCATACATACGCGGTTGAGGGTACGGTTCGTACTTACACTGTTGGGGTGGGGGGTACGCTCCATGCATACGGGGGTGGGGGTACGGTCCGTACATATCCATACCCACGCTGTGGAATGCTTGTGCGGGCCGTACCCAGGCCTTTGCCACGTGGGTACAGCCGTCCCGCCATTGTTGGGGTGACGTAGGTGTGGGCGTGGTACGACTCGTACCCACGCTCTTAAGGCGTGGGTACAGGACGTACCTGTATTGTTGTGTTACCGGTTCGCGTCGTCAACCACTTCCGTTGTGGCAGACGCTGGCTTTGCTGGACACGCCCCCATCCCCTCGTAGTGACCAGGGCTTGGGGGTCAGGTATGTCCAGGGCATGTGTGCTGTGTGACTTGGGTGGGGGTTTTGTGGCCTGCCCCTGCTCCTGCCCCCCCCTTTCCCCCCTCCCTTTGTTGTTCTGACCTTCTGCGGCGTCTGCGTCGTAACCTGTAGAGGAGGTCGACTGCTATGAGGGCCGGGATGACACGTAGGTTCGGGTCCATGTCTGTCCGTCGCGTGCAGGTACTCCTTGTTTGGCTGCCGGAAAATATTTTCCGTGCGGGATGACGTCGGTGCGAATCGTACTTCCTGGTTCGTGAATGGCAGGCTGCGTGCGTCCCGACGTCACGTCGGCGCTTTCCCGAATCACATTTGTATGTTTATTTTCGTCGGTCGGGGTTTTGTACGAATCGTACGGAAATAGTATTTCCGTGCGAATCGTACTTCCATGTTTGTATATTGTTACGACTGGGTACGCGTCGGATGGAGAATATGCTCCGTCCGACGGTTCGTACCGGGTTTTTACAGGATCGTAATCGGCACCCAAGTCTTGATCCTTTCACCCAACACCCATTATATGATTTTACTGTTGCCTAAACCTAAGCATATGCAGAGGAGATTTCCACAACAGTTAAGCTACTGGCACCTGACAGTTATCCTTCTGTGGGTAGCTCCCAGGCAAAATTGGAGCCCATTATGGCCATAAACATAGGTTTAAAGCCCTAAAATGGCTTTATGAATGAGGCCCTATTCGTAGTACCGTAACAGATTGTCTGAGTGTCTGCTTTCTATGCTTCAAGCAAGCACTGTGCGAATCAATGCCATGTGGATGGTAATGTAGAAGTCACAAATACAGACCTGTTGTCCTACTAAAGATATACCTAACACATTCCTTCATCTAATAGACCTTACCAATGCCTGCCATTGGCTGTCTATTGATAAGTAAACCAAGTTTCCCATGGTACTGCAAAGCATTAACCCAATACCTGCTGTAGTGCAGATGAGTTGATAGAGCCACAAAAGGTAAACAAACAGTAAAGAGCAAAGAAAATCCAGGCACAAAAATATTATTGTTATCCCTAAACTGGTCATTCCTACTGAAAGGGAGAGTGTTATGAAAATAACTGAGGGCCACTTTTGGTGGATTTCTAAACCACCCTAGACCACACCAACATTTCCTGATACTCATACCCTGATCAGAGACATTTTAAGGCATGGGCAAAGTGGACAATTGCCACAGGTCCCTACCTTCCAACCCCCCCATCAAATACATTGATTGTTCGCCCTATATCACCTTTTTCTCTTAGCCTGTCTTTACCTCAGAATCCGTCTCTTTCCCCTGTGCCATCATAAGGATGTTGAGGCCCCAGAAAAGCGATATTTTGGCAGTCTTTGTATTATCCATTTTCTGAAAAGTTAATGTCTCATTGATATTGTTTGGCACGCTGAAACCTTGAATTAGCAGAAAATGGGTAATAACATTCCAAGTACTTGCAAATAGGGGGTCCCCAAACTGCCTTCCCCAAGGCTCCAGAAGCCCTCTGGATGACACCAACCTTGAAACATCTTTGACTCTTTACCCTTCACAGTCCTATTACAATATCCTGGGCTACCTGCAACATTTTTACCCTCTTCAATCCTACCGCCCAGTTTATTATCCACCTTTTATCGATCAAAAATATTTTCTAAATACAGTATTTCTACTATTTTAATAATTCTGCTAAATGAGGCACTTTTATTGTCAAACACACCCCTAGTATCCATCACACTATCCTTAAACAATGAAGATGCAAATGATGAAAATGTGCGGCGGAAAATGCAAGATACTGTAGACGCACTGTCTGTAAGACATCAAAGGAAATATATAAAAGGATGAAATATGAAAATGGTCTGGACAATATACAGAGTTAAACTATAGTGAAAGGAGATAATGATTCCTTGTTATAGACCATGGCTGAATTTCTAGAGTGTTGAAGACTAAAAGTGTGGGGCCCTCAAGTACAGAAAGACGTAAAGACTGGAAGGAGACCTTCAAGTCTCAGCAAATATCTGGCTCTGACCTGTGAACAAATCAAACAAGTGTATTCTGAGGAAGTGTTCAAAAGTGTAGGCAAAACTGGAAGAACTTTGAATAAAATGGATACACTCCTGGGAAAGAAGTAGCCAACTGAGATCAATTACTGATTAGATAGTTGGTGTGCACAAACCCTTTTAGATTCCTCAATATGGAATATCACTCTATTTTTGTTCTTTTATGGATAGAAATGGCATCTTGGATGAGTATAGTAACATTAGCACTTTCAGATCCAGAAACTGGCATTGAGAACAATTTCTGTCAGAAGATGCTCTGAGAACTGAGAGGAGATATGGACCTACCTGCTTGTTGATCCACTCAGGGTGCATCGCTGCTAAGCCTGCTTTGTGCAACTCCCGCTACTTTCTTCTCCGCAGGAGCAAATCCTGTTCAGTGGTTCCTCTGGGGGGATTATCTTGCATTGTGGAGCCCTAGTCGGCAACAGCTTGCAGCCTCGCTTCCCCTGAAGATTTTCGAATTCTAAAACAGAGATTAAGTCAGAAACATAGCAATTTTCACTGCAACTTCATCCAGCGGCTCCCTGATGATGGCACCTCTCACTTTGACACCGCTGACTTCTTGCCCTGCTGAACTTTAGCTTCTCAATACATGTTTTCTCAAAATTTCCTTCTAAGTCAGACTATAAGTGGAGACCACGCCCAATCCATCCAAACTGAGCTCCATCGCAGCTGACCCTATCTTTCGACTTTGTCTGGGTTTCTCATGACTAGATGTCCGCGGTTGGCACTTTGATATTTTAGGTACTGGAATTTCCTAAAAACTTTACAAATTCATAAATTCATTGTCATTTTGGTGTCAATTGTTTTCAATTGTCTTCTATTTTTCTAAATTGTTGTGGAATATTTCTTGTGGTGTTTTTTTTATTGTATGTTTTAGTGCTGCATAAATTCTTTACACATTGCCTCTTAATGAAGCTGACTGCTTTTGTTCCAAGCTACCAGAGGGTTAAGCACAGGTTAATTTAGTGACTATTTTGTGGTTCACCACAAAAGAGAAAATGGTTGTTACTTGAGTAGGGTTTCACCCCCTCAACCAATAGCCCAATTTCTCACAGATACTGACACTCATCCATTTTTGAAGACAAGTTTTAAAAGTGGGATTTGTTTTAAAAAAATGAAATATCAATGTGCCTGATCTGTAAGGATTTTACTTCCAGAGCCTCCTCAACATATTTCTTTTTTTCCCGCTCGTTACTCCCTTGCTCTGCATGGCAGTCCTGGGCAGAAAGAAACGAAAATTGACAGCAGAGGTCCACCCGAATAGTGTAGGCCTTGCTTTGCCTTTGACAGAAGATGTCCTATGATGGTCATAATGTTTCTGATAGAAAAAGCTGGCTGTCATTGCACTCCTGCAAACGTATCTTGCAGACTTTCTATGCTTCATTAACAAAACTAGAATGGCTCCTTGTGGATGCTGTGAACAGTTTGTTTTCCTACTCTTCCCTCACATGCTCCATCTTGTCTTCCCCCCTTTTCCCCTTGGCATTCTGAATCAGCCCAAACAGCATATACCTCTTTGTCTTAAACAGTAAGTATATAAGCAAATATGTACTAAATCATCTGTTAACTCTACAATACCTATCAATATTTACTGGTTGAGAAAGAGTAGAGTGGCTTAATGTATTAATGTCACTGCTGAATGTTAGAGGTTTTACTAAAACTACCATTTGTTCACCAAAGAGGTGACATATATGTTTATAAAACAGCAAATCGTGAGGTCATGACACACTCTTTTTTATCATAACAATTTACATTGTACAGTCAGTGACTGCATTGACTGTTTGGACTACACTGGGGACCCCAACAATCCTCGCTGTGTATTGTTCTGCCCCAATTTGCCCGCACCTCATCACCAACATCAGAGGCATCGACCCGTGAAGATGAGAGCTGCCACTGAACTCACATTTGCAGCTGGGGACCTCATACTCCACAATCCCCTCTGGCAAACACACCTGTGCTGGATTCCTGCTCCATAAAGGGTGTGTTGCACTCCTGCTACACGGGAAGTGCCTGGGTCTTTGCCCAGGCGCTTCCCGTGAAACGGGAGTGCAACACACCCGCCAAGGGCTGGCCCATCCACGCATGTCAGAGCCCGGAAGAGGTTCAGCTTGCCCCCTCGCCCCCTAGCTGGTGCATTGGGCCACACAAAGGTACTGTGTCATTGGTTTTTATTCATACGACAAGCCAGCTGCAAAATGTGCCCTGTGTCCTGGACTCAAGACACCCAAGAATATTTTGTTATAGCGATCATTTATGTCACTTTCTTAGTTTAATTTATGAGCTAATCCTGCTTTACTTTGTCCTTTCATTCTCATAGTTATTATTATATGCTATTAGGACCATTGTCTTATTCTGTGTGCAAACCTATTGGAGCATGGGGAATAGTTTGGGGAAGTTGGCAAAGGAAAAACCATGGACCAGGGCACAGCTAAATACCCCAAACATCAAGCTAACTCAAATATAAATACACTTGATGTAACAGATCATTTGATAGAGGAGGTGGAGCAGCTGATTGACCCTGAAAAGGTGGATAACCTTAAACATAAATGCATTCCCAAATCTCTACCCCATTCAGGGGCTATTCCTAAAAAGAAGCCTGATGATACCTAACAGCCAGCGATTAGACATCCAACAAACAAACTGAGCATTAAGCCCACTAAAATTGACTGGTTCCTATGAGGCCATCAATCCCCCTCTCATCACAATCAGCGCCAACTAACACAGTAACTCAATCCCCGGCATTTTACTTTCTTCCCTCTTAATCCCCTGCAGCAATTATTATTTTCCCCTTGCTGAACTCCCACAATCCAACACGCTCGCAGAGTCAGCCCCGTGCCTGTACCCCATTCTTCCTCCACGGATTCCTAAACAGCTAAACTATGCTGCTACATTGATTAGGGGGAGATTGAAGACATTAAAGCCACGATCCTGAGCTTATCCACTACCCTACAGTGTGTTCTTGCAAGCCTTTCCCTACCAGTTAAAAATCATGGCCCTCCATGCACAAAGACCTTTGAAATCACAGTTGTGAAGCCAAACACTGGAGATGCTTTCACCAGGGGGTCTTTTCCTGCCCTTCTTCACAAGCCCATCCCGGTAAAGAATCCCAGAAGGATGGGATTTGGGCCTCACAACTCTCTTTAGGGTGATCCAAACATGTACTCCATTAATCTTTTACTTTGGTCTGTTTGGTACAACTCAAAGGGGTAAGCATCCACCCAGGCCACTCTCTGATTTTAAGATGTTACCCACCACATCAGTCCGAGCTTGTGGCTTCTGGGCACAGTCATTTAATACTTCTGACCAATGTCCTAAGCTCTAAGTGCCTCACACAAAGATGATGAAAAATCGCTAATTGATAAAAGTATCCATTGGATAAGAAGGGTGAGGGGTTGTCACTAAATAATCAGAGAGGCCATTCTGGCTGCCCAAAGACACTTCCCCCAAGGCTCTGAATTAGACAGCATTCACATCAAAGTTGCCAAAGGTGACTTAGTCAACATCTTAGTAGACTTTAACGCGCGCACTCTTGATCTGACCAAATCAAATATTCCCTTTGAAAAAATTATCCAGTGACTAGCTCACAACCTCCTCAGGTCACAGACAATATAGGGTCACCCACTTGGGACAGTGACTGACAACTACCACTGTCCCATTCACCTTGGCCACCATCTCCTGACATCAGTGATTTCTTGACTGTTTCTCCTTTAAGTTCCACCACACATGACCTCGGAATGGCCCAGACTGCCACTGGCAGCTTGGGCACCAATTCAATATATCAGGACCCAACTATAACCCCTCAAATCTCTATCACCATTTTGTATAAACCCTTGCTTGCCCTGGAATCATGGAACATAGTTGGTTTTAGATCAAAAGCAGAATCACAAGATTGGAACATCCTCATCAAATCTTTTGATATTTGATTGTTCCAGGAAACCTGGTCGACAAAACATTGTTCAAACCTGGATACCTAAACTTCTGTGTACACACATTACATGGACCAACTGGTCACTCAGCTAGGTGTCTGACAATATGGCTAAAACAATGAATAGATTTCAAAACTAGAGAACTACACATTAAAAATCCTGATATATCGGTAATTTGCTTGATGGCAAGTAATTCTATTAACATAGATTTCTATAACATATATGCTAGAGGGATAAAGGGGTGGTCTAAAATACCAAACTATAATACTCCTAGACAACTTCCTGAGGTCCCAACATAGCTTTCCCATCTAATAATTGTGGGGGATTTTAATTCAACATTTGAGCCCCTTGACTCTGAAGACATTGACCTAGCTCTAGAGGAGTTAGAGCAGTGGGCTATTTCTCGATTAGAACTTCCTGTTATCAAAAAATAGATGGAAGAGGTAGTACAAGTTTGTGGAAGAGGTGAGGCGCAGAGGCCAGGGTGCCTGACTCCGGACCACGGGGTTCACGGTTCGATCCCCGGTGCCGGCGGCAGGTCAGCCCAGCACCGTGTGACTCTGGGCAATAGCTTGCTTAATCTTCCCGAGGGCCCCCAGCGCCGGGAAACCACTTCGAAGGTAGCTGTGCGCTTTACAAATTCAAGGTTATTATTATTATTACAAGTTGAGCAATTCCCCTTGAGTGGGGCCTCACGGCTGTAAATGGTAGGTCTAATTCTGACCGGGGTGGAGCTAACACTTATAATTACCACTATCATGCCGGTTGCACTGATTACGTTCTGCTAGACCTTAAGATGTGGCCAGTCTTCGATGATATGCACATCAGATAAAGACTAGAAAGTCACCACATCCCATTTTGCCTCACCTTCTTACCCCCAAAAGGCTGACCACTCCACCCCCTCTACTCTCAGCTAGCGACGTGTATCCAGCAAATGACATGTGGCATGTCAGTTGGACCCAGGTTGTGGATAACTCAGATACAATTATTGCAATATAGGAAGAGGTTACATCTACTATAGCTGTGATGGATGCACTTTGAAATAGCAAGAAGGGGCCTTTTGAGGTTACGGAAACTCAAACTAAGCTGTTCAAGCAAATAAAGTCATATTTGCTTATTCCTATAGTAGGGTATTGCAGGCACCCACTTGCCAAGTGTAGTTGGTTTAATAAAAAGTGTAGGCAAGCATGAAACTCACTAGTAGCAGCTATAAAAGTCAAAAAATCTACCTAGGAACCAGATAGCCAGGAATCAATATAAACATTGTCAGGCCAGGGCCAAAAGAAACTGGGACAAGGAGAGGTGGTTTGAACTCAAAAAAACTGTTTACAGCGTGATCTGCTCCACTTTGAGGAATTTAGTAAGAAGCTGGCCTGGGAATTTATTCAAACAAGGCCAGATACATGACATTCAATCAGCACAAATCTTTTTGTGGCACTGTGAGATGGGGGACAAGCCCTTGGAAGAAACGTAGGTATTCAGCTATTTGGGTGTCACGCTAGCCACCAATATGTCCTGGAACCACCAAGTAGAAATTATGACCCTCAAATTCCGACAAATTGCTGTTCAACGAATTTAGCAGCTCCTTTTCCACACCTATCAGCCCAGTCCACCAAATCTATGACGCTAAAGTCTTGGGTTCGGTCCTCTATAGCTCTGAAATTATGGGGCTTCTACAATGTAACCACACTTTCAGCCTCTGAGAACAAGTTTTTGAGGAGCGTGACGCACCTTCCACATAGCACGCCCATTAAACCACTGTTGCTAGACCTTGGTAGGAATTCAGTAACTAACAAAGCTAGACTTCACTCAATTCTATACTGGTGATTGCTCTGGTCTACCCCTGAGTTAGTCCATCATATCACAGCTTTAACAGATGTCATATTGCGGACCGTTCCCATAGGAGAGCTCGGCTCTGTTATGTCAAAAACACACTGATGAATCTGGATCTGAAGGCAATATGGGACAATCCTACTGGAACCACCTTTCCCACTGATGAAAAATGGAAACAGCTTTATTGGTCAATCACTTCTCTTGAAGTGGCAGAAAGCTTATACCTGACTGGGAGGTTCTTAGAATTTAAACCCAACCCTTTCTTGGAAACATAGTGGGACATTATATCTGTACCAATAGAACTTTATTTCCAACTCAGGGCTGGATCCCTTCCTTCAAGTTCATACACTAATAAATGGAATGTAAAAACTGATGATCGTTGCCCGATTTGCCATGATAGGGAAACCATTCCTCATGCTCTGATTGTCTGTTGTGCTTATGCTGCTCCTTGCAAAAAATGGTTAAAACCCTTATGTTTGTCTCTGGGAACAAGAAGCAGTTCTATCTTATTGAGAATCTTAGCGATCGATTCCCATCCACCTTTTCCATGTGCGGTCGCTAAGTACCTAGGTTAGATGCGTGCCATAAGATATAAGAAGTAATTAATCCCACCATTAAGGGAACTAGCAAACCCTAGTTTCCTTTTAGCTAGCATCTGAATACATGTACCAGTAGCTCTATTCCCCCACAGCTTTCCATTACAGTCCTTTGCTCATTGCACTTTATGTCTTTTTATAATAATTTGTATATATTTTTATTGTTCAATCTTCGCTCATGATTTTATCACATTTAATTATATAGTCTGTTATTGGCATCTATAAAATGTATCTATGACTGTCACATTTAGGCTTTTATTCAATGTCAAATGTAGGTCAACCTCTCAGTTCTATTTATTCTTTTTTATCATTATGTATTGTCTACTGTATTGCTTTTATGACATGCACTGTCAAAATAAAGCCTGTTGATGATGATGTAGTCAGTCACTGGGAAAATCAGAGCCAGGCATGTACAGTGAATTTCTGTGTGATAAGGGTAGCTCAAGCCTACAACCTTTTGTGGGAGTTTGTGTGGGGCGGGGTAGTAGCCAAACAACTATACTCTTTCTCAAAAGCCATCTTCCCTTTTTGCACTTCATAATAATTATACTTAATGTCTCTCATTCACAAAGCTCTTTACATATGTAAGTCTGACTGATACAGGCAAATAGCCTTTTTATAGGCTCATAAGTAATGTTGTACTTCACAGAAGTTAGTTTGGCACCAGTAACAGGATGTACTCATAAAGATTACATCCTTTTACAGGAGATTTAGGGCCTGTTTTAGGGTTAGGCGAAGAGGTCACAATGGTGACAGAGTACCCTCTCTGACAAACTGAAGTTCCGCCCACCTCACTTAGGTGCACATGCATCAACAAAAGCAAAACCGATTCCTTAATAGCGAAAAATAAGGATTCGTTATCAAGGAATCGCTTTACTGAATGCATCAACAGATTCGGTAAAAAATAGCGATTCCTTAAAAATAGCTATATTTTACCGATTATGCCATAGCGAGTGTAGCAAACACCGAATAGCAAAAAGCGAAATTGGTATCACCGAAGTAGCTAATAGCGATTTCTGTATTATCAAAATCGGTATTAGCGAAATCGGCAATAGCGAAAATGGAAAAAAACGGGTTGCTCTGGGAACGGCATTATGACATCACTACCAGGAAATACTGCAGTCCCACCCTCATTCCCTCGCCAGAGGAGCTGACAGGAGCTGGAACTGGAGACTGCCTGAGGCCAGTGAAGCCACACTGACAGAAATACCACCCTACACAACCAGGATGGAGAAAGATGCACCATCCAGCGCTGAAGCTGCACGAAAGAGAAAGCGCAAGTTCTCCGACCGGCAGCTGGAGCACCTGATCGAGGGGGTGAGCAGCAAACACGATCGACTGTTTGGGAAGCTGTTCCTAAAGGTGCCAGAGGCGGAGAAACAGCGCATATGGCTGCGCATCCGAGAGAGGGTCAAAGCGGTGGGAGTGACGCCCCGCAGCATTGACGATTTAAAAAAGAGGTGGTACGACCTCAGGAAGCGGGCCAAGGAGAGGATCGCTGAGAGGCTCCGGGATGCATCCAGAACAGGAGGCGGACCATCAACAGTGCAAGCAAACACTGCCCTGGAGGAGCTGGTGGAAGGGACCATTGAGCCTGAGGCCGTCGTGGGAGTCACACAGATGGACACCTCCGGCGCAGCCACAAGTGCCCAAGGTAAGATGCATGCCGGTGCCCACACCCAGCATTGCTTAAAACCATTCCCAAGCCCCCAGCACGATCACAGTGTGCATGCAGATTTGCCCCACACAACATCCACACCTAACAGTAGTGCATCATGGGAGTTGTAGTCATGTCAGCCTGGTGTGCATGCACAGGAAGAAAGAACATTACATTTCTCTACATCAGTAGAAGCTAGTAATAGACAGTTTATTTAGTGAATCATAGGGGACATGTATGTTTAAAGTACTGCCTAGTTGTAACTATCCCACTAACCATGCACTGTTTCACACACAGATGCATCTCCTGGCGATTCCGACAACAGCGGCCTGCTAATCATATCGGAGACACCAGCTGATTCGGACATCGATACTCCGCAAGAGCCGCAATCACCACCTCCACCAGCAACCACACCACCACCACCACCACCACCACCACCACCTGCTGGCACACCAACTGCTACAAAAGAGCGGAGACGCAGGTCACAAGTCCCACCCATGCAGGTGATGGATGCATGTCAGACACCTGCAACACCATCGGGCCAAAGTCAAAGAGTCGTCCCACCGCCTGCAGCACCACCAGCATGTGTCCGACTCCCACTGCGCCGCAGGTCTCTGCGCAGTACACCAACTTTCGGCGCCGATGCAAGCGCCCCAAATGGTGGCATTGAGGAACGGATGCTGCGTGTCCAACGCCTGCAGGGGAGACACATGGCTACAATCAGCAGTAACATAGCGCGCCTTGGTAAAGAAATGCGTTCCCTAACTGCGGCAGTGAGGGACATGACGACTGTGGTGGCAGAGGGTAATGGGTACCTGAGGGAGGACATACAGGAACTCACCCGTGCCATGAGAGCAGGGCATGACACCGAGAGAAGGAGGCACCGGCAGAACCTTCTCCGGTCCGCAGCCTCTACGAAGGCCATCACTAGGCTGAGCAACAGCACTGCTGTTCTATCACGCCGCTCGGTGTCACTGCAGGTGGACCTGGGTCATTTAGCGGTAATGTTGCCAAGGCCCTAGGCCAGGTGACCGCTGCAGTTGAACACCTGCAGAGCGGTACTTTCAGTGCTAGCGCATTGGGAGGGGAGGACGGCAGTGAGGCTGCCTCAAGTGTGAGCAGTGTTTCGGTGGCGGAGGTCACCACCCGGTGGGGCAACCAGGGTCCTCCCCTATTTGACGCTGCACAGCCGTGACTACAACGGCCATTTGTTTTTCCACTTGTGCTGGGGAGATATTATTTTATTTCATGTTTGTCCGCACATACCTCAGTGCTCCTGTGCATTAAACAGAAGCACCACTAATGAAATTGTCATGTTTCATTCTTACCTGGATCAGAAATGATGTTGCGTGAGGTATGTCCGTCTCCTATGGCCCTCAGCTTTGTCAGGGATGTGTGCCTGTCGGTGTTGCGCGGGTGGTTGGTCATCCTGGTAGTCGTCATTCCTGTCCACCTCTATGGGTATCCCCCTTCTGGTTGCAATGTTGTGCAGCATGGCACATTCAGCTACAATCCTGCAGCAGGTATCAGGTTTGTATTGCAAGGTACCGCCAGTCTTATGTAGAATTCTAAAGCGACTCTTCAGAATCCCAAAGGTCCTCTCTATGACATTCCTTGCGCCTATGTGGGCCGCGTTGTATCGTTGCTCCCGTGGTGTTGCTGGATTGATGTAGGGGGTGAGTATATATTCACGCAGGGCGTATGCACTGTCACCTACTAGATAGAAGCAAAGGCTTAGCAAGGGTGATGTATATACATGTGTGGTGCTCATGTGTGGACGAGGTATGTGTACGTACCAAGCAGGAGTCCCTCTCCGAATTCTCAGTTGAGTAGGCGCCTGTGGATGCCACTGTGTGTGAATATGTAGGAGTCGTGTGTGCTCCCCGGAATTTGTGCCACTAGGTCCGTGATGATGTGCTTGGCATCGCACACGACCTGCACGTTGATTGAGTGTTAGGACTTGCGGTTACGAAATATGTACTCATTGGCAGAGGGTGGACAGATGGGGACATGCGTACAGTTGATGCATCCAATGACGTGGGGGAAATGGGCCACCTGGTGGAATGCCTGTTTGTTGTGGTACAGCTGCTGTGGGGTTGTGGGGAAGCTGATGTGGGTGTGTGTCATTGTCAGCATGGCATCAATGATTTTGTGGAGGAGGCGTGGATGTGTGTGCTTTGCGACACGCCTCCGGCTACGGCGATTACCCCCTGCAAACTTCCAGAGGCCAGTAGGTGCAGGCTGCATAGGACCTAGACGTGCGCAGGAATTGCATTGGTCCAATGTGTCTGGTGCTGCAGTAGTGGTTCCAGGCCTGTAATTAGGCACATGATCATGGCACGATTCTGTCGATACTTGTCGTACACCTCATCCTCATTCTGTCCTAGCAAGGTGATGCGCACTCTGAATACTCTCTCCTGGACCCTTCTCCTGCTCTGGCCTGCTGCATTGATTTGTATCCTCCTTGCAAGCACGTTGAGGGCTGCCATTTAGTGCAAGCCAACAGGGTCTCCTGGGCAAAATGTAAGGGTTTACTGATTGGTGCCATCTGTGGCACATGTATATTTTTTTCATGTTTTTTGTAAATTTTTTGTAACTTTACCTCCAGGTTCTGATTCCCCTTAATCTGCTCATGCTAAATAGCGATTTTTGGGATTTTCGGTATTTGCGAGTTTTCTTGCATTGAGTAGCGATTCGTTATTAGCCATTGGCACTTGCCGGGAGCTAATAGTGATTTCGGTGATTGCGAGTTCGGTATTTTGCGATTATTTATTTTTGCGGGTTGGTTATTTGCGATTAGTTATTTTTCCGCTAATTTTTTTAGCGATTCTTTATTTTTTCCCGATTAGTGTTGATGCATTGGGATTCGGTTTTTGACACTCGCTAACGGCTGATTTTACCGATTCGGTATTTTACCGACTGGATTTTTGCTTGATGCATGTGCCAGTTAGTGCAGTGTTTAATTTGTAAACAAAACAAGTGCCCCATAGCCATAAGAATGGCTTGGTCTGCAGGTAACAGTCATTTTATTGTATATTGAATTAATAATTGACGGTTTTTTGGGTTATCTCTAAATTAGCCAGACAGCGCCACCTTGTGGCATACTGTCACAAGCACCCGTGTTTAAAATAAAGCGCCGGTGCTGAGCACTGGAAAGCCCCGGCTTAAATTAAGCACTGATTTAGTGTCAGGCAGAACTTAAGTATGTCAGCGATGGGGACTACACCATCCTGGCAGAATAAAGGCCATTAGAGCTTTGCCAATTCATTGTTCACTGCCCTATTTAGAGCGGACTGACAAATGGCCAGTTTTTACATTCACACACCAAAATCTAACAAGTGACTGTAAGTGAAAGTAAAAACATCTTAGTAACTCCCATACCATAAGAGAAAACTTGCATAGCGAGGAGGTCTTTGCTTTTTTCTATTTTCAAAAAGAAAATCCCGATTTGGGAATTTTGTTGGTGAAAATAAAACAATATTGAAAGTGTACTGTATGGCACTGTCATATTGATGGAGCTGCATGCCACAAGTTCAACACATCGACAGGAAACACTATGACGACGATTCCTGCCAATGTAAGAAATATCTGCTGGGCAGCAGACAGAGCTAAATCTGAAATAACCATACACTGGTTTAGTACTTAACTCAGGGACATAGGTTCAGGGTTTTTGGGGGGGGTTTACATCCCTCCGAATACATATATTTTCTGATAAATAGTTGGGTACAAATTCTTTGAGTCGGGTATGGTGAGGTGTCTGTCGGATTTCAGTAGAGATTTTCAAATATGCACAGACAAAAATGCCATTCACTCTCCCTCTTTCTGTTGTGAAAGTCTTAAAAAATGATGGTTATTTTGAAAAAATCTTGTATTTTCTCTTAATTAGTAACCCTACCAATATGCATTCTTCTCCCTTTCCACTGGCCCTTAAGCCCCTCTCATGCACATTAACATTAAATGCCAGCGTGGTTGTTGGAAAAGCTGGAGTTTATCCCCCCCTCCATCTCACTGCCCAAGCTATGCCAGTGATTTGACTCCATCACCCTGTTAGAGTAAAATCCATTCTCTGAAATTTAAATCAACCCCTTGTTCTCTTGTGACTTCTGGAAATGGTAGGTGCTCATTCCAGGAAGGCAATATCTTGGAAGTTTGTGAACATCAACAATAGTACACATTTGTAGGAATTCAAAGTCAATTTCAGTCACATTTGCATGCTAGCAATGGTAAGAGCTTCACTCCTTTGAACAAGGGCAGAAGTCAATCTTTTTCTAAAGATGCAAGGGAAACGAAAGACCCTACAGCAATGGAAAGCGTGAAAAGTAAGGGATGTCACCAAAAGGAAAATATGTTAGAAAGGTAGTGACATCCAAACAAGCCTGCAAATGATAATTCAATTTAACAAAATAGTTTTATTTACTATTGAGGAGAAAAAACAATCACTCTCAATATGAGTTGTTGTGTGTCATTATTCTTCATTCAATGCAAATATATAATCCTGACAATTTTGCATACTTTTCTATATCATGCAAATGTTCTCCCCCTCTGCAGCGAGTGTATATATTTACCGTGAATTTACTACGCATATGTAGGCTCTCTAAAAGTGTTCTTAGGCATCATTTTAAAAAAATTCAAATTGTTTTTCCTTTCAATCAAGCAATAACCAGTGCCTTTAAAAACACAAATTATAGTTCTTATTTTCGCTATGATAGTTATAAATAATATCTGCAAGCGTTTTTGTTTGTAATACCCATGTGCCAAAGACCGGTGTTTTTTTTCTATGTCCTATATGACAGATTTTTTTCAGAATTTGTGTATCTCGGAGCCTACTCCCGATGTACACTGATCACGGACTAATTTCAGTGACTGGTTCTCGCCTTACTGAGACCACTTAATGAGCCTAACAGCCTCATTATTCCAATAACCTCATTCGCACATCTTAGACGTTCACCCATTATTATATTTAACCTGGCTATTTCTGAGTTTATGATTTGGGAAAAAGGGGGTGGTGATGGACAGAGTTTCTGAATGATGCAGAATACTCTTACCAAGTCAAGAGATCATGGTTTTAATCCATCACCGTTTTTTAGCTCACTGCACCATCCCAGCTCAGAACCTGGCTACATGTAAATTAGTCTGTACCTGTCCCAGTGCATGATGGGAACAGGGCAAACCAAACTACCAAGCCAATTCTTATACTGGGAAGGAAACAAGCTTCCGGGGACCGGTTTCTGGCATCACAGCCTTCGTCGGCCCGGCTTGCCTGAATCCTGATGGTGCAATGAGCAAGGGACTCACGTCTGAACATACCCTCCCACACTGAGTGTGGTTAAAAACGATTTGGGAAAAAGGGGGTGGTGATGGACAGAGTTTCTGAATGATGCAGAATACTCTTACCAAGTCAAGAGATCATGGTTTTAATCCATCACGGTTTTTTAGCTCACTGCACCATCCCAGCTCAGAACCTGGCTACATGCAAATTAGTCTGTACCTGTCCCAGTGCATGATGGGAACAGGGCAAACCAAACTACCAAGCCAATTCTTATACTGGGAAGGAAACAAGCTTCCGGGGACCGGTTTCTGGCATCACAGCCTTCGTCGGCCCGGCTTGCCTGAATCCTGATGGTGCAATGAGCAAGGGACTCACGTCTGAGCATACCCTCCCACACTGAGTGTGGTTAAAAACGATTTGGGAAAAAGGGGGTGGTGATGGACAGAGTTTCTGAATGATGCAGAATACTCTTACCAAGTCAAGAGATCATGATTTTAATCCATCACCGTTTTTTAGCTCACTGCACCATCCCAGCTCAGAACCTGGCTACATGCAAATTAGTCTGTACCTGTCCCAGTGCATGATGGGAACAGGGCAAACCAAACTACCAAGCCAATTCTTATACTGGGAAGGAAACAAGCTTCCGGGGACCGGTTTCTGGCATCACAGCCTTCGTCGGCCCAGCTTGCCTGAATCCTGATGGTGCAATGAGCAAGGGACTCACGTCTGAGCATACCCTCCCACACTGAGTGTGGTTAAAAACGATTTGGGAAAAAGGGGGTGGTGATGGACAGAGTTTCTGAATGATGCAGAATACTCTTACCAAATCAAGAGATCATGGTTTTAATCCATCACCGTTTTTTAGCTCACTGCACCATCCCAGCTCAGAACCTGGCTACATGCAAATTAGTCTGTACCTGTCCCAATGCATGATGGGAACAGGGCAAACCAAACTACCAAGCCAATTCTTATACTGGGAAGGAAACAAGCTTCCGGGGACCGGTTTCTGGCATCACAGCCTTCATCGGCCCGGCTTGCCTGAATCCTGATGGTGCAATGAGCAAGGGACTCACGTCTGAGTATACCCTCCCACACTGAGTGTGGTTAAAAACGATTTGGGAAAAAGGGGGTGGTGATGGACAGAGTTTCTGAATGATGCAGAATACTCTTACCAAGTCAAGAGATCATGGTTTTAATCCATCACCGTTTTTTAGCTCACTGCACCATCCCAGCTCAGAACCTGGCTACATGCAAATTAGTCTGTACCTGTCCCAGTGCATGATGGGAACAGGGCAAACCAAACTACCAAGCCAATTCTTATACTGGGAAGGAAACAAGCTGTCCATCACCACCCCCTTTTTCCCAAATCGATTTTATCCACACTCAGTGTGGGAGGGTATGCTCAGACGTGAGTCCCTTGCTCATTGCACCATCAGGATTCAGGCAAGCCGGGCTGACGAAGGCTGATATGCCAGAAACCGGTCCCCGGAAGCTTGTTTCCTTCCCAGTATAAGAATTGGCTTGGTAGTTTGGTTTGCCCTGTTCCCCTCATGCACTGGGACAGGTACAGACTAATTTGCATGTAGCCAGGTTCTGAGCTGGGATGGTGCAGTGAGCTAAAAAACGGTGATGGATTAAAACCATGATCTCTTGACTTGGTAAGAGTATTCTGCATCATTCAGAAACTCTGTCCATCACCACCCCCTTTTTCCCAAATCGATTTTATCCACACTCAGTGTGGGAGGGTATGCTCAGACGTGAGTCCCTTGCTCATTGCACCATCAGGATTTTGGCAAGGCGGGCTGACGAAGGCTGTGATGCCAGAAACCGGTCCCCGGAAGCTTGTTTCCTTCCCAGTATAAGAATTGGCTTGGTAGTTTGGTTTGCCCTGTGTCCCTCATGCACTGGGACAGGTACAGACTAATTTGCATGTAGCCAGGTTCTGAGCTGGGATGGTGCAGTGAGCTAAAAACGGTGATGGATTTAAACCATGATCTCTTGACTTGGTAAGAGTATTCTGCATCATTCAGAAACTCTGTCCATCACCACCCCCTTTTTCCCAAATCGATTTTATCCACACTCAGTGTGGGAGGGTATGCTCAGACGTGAGTCCCTTGCTCATTGCACCATCAGGATTCAGGCAAGCCGGGCTGACGAAGGCTGTGATGCCAGAAACCGGTCCCCGGAAGCTTGTTTCCTTCCCAGTATAAGAATTGGCTTGGTAGTTTGGTTTGCCCTGTTCCCCTCATGCACTGGGACAGGTACAGACTAATTTGCAAGTAGCCAGGTTCTGAGCTGGGATGGTGCAGTGAGCTAAAAAACGGTGATGGATTAAAACCATGATCTCTTGACTTGGTAAGAGTATTCTGCATCATTCAGAAACTCTGTCCATCACCACCCCCTTTTTCCCAAATCTATTTCTGAGTTTATCCCAGGGGCACGAGTCGGGGTACCACGCGGGTGGACGGCGTCCCCCCACTTATTTTACTGGGGGGATGCCGTCCCCCCTGCTCAAAAGCTGGACTTTCTAAGATGCGCGCAAATTCTAGATACGTTTTGTCTGGTGACAAAGTTGCACGCCTAAGTTGCCATTTATTGCCTGTTGCGAATGGACAAGAGCCCCCTCCCCACCGCCCCCTTCCCCACGGTCACTAGATACCTAGATTTAGAAGGGTAGCGCCTGCACGACTCACTTCTAGCCACTTTGCGAACACTTATCAGAAATGGTACATGTTAAGAGTCTTTGCAGTAAAAATGTTTGGATCATCACCAAAAATGTCAAATGAATATTTCCTCATGAGCACCAACATCTGAGAATGTATGCTAAGTAAACGTGTTTTGCATTATACCTTTTTTCTGTTTCTTTTTTTATTAGATATGTAGCTTGTATTGGCGCTGTCTGTGCTTGTTCTGGAAGGGGTCACTGGGCCGCTGTAGTTTGTTAATTTCCGGTCATTTCTCTGTCTTCCAGCATAATGGTGACTGAGCCAAGATCTGTGTCTTGTCCCAGTGTAAGGGGACAAGACACAGATCGGGGCTCAAGGTACTCCAAGATATAGAGGAGGAATTTCTACACTAAGCCCTTATA
Source organism: Triturus cristatus (assembly GCF_964204655.1). NCBI lineage: Eukaryota > Metazoa > Chordata > Amphibia > Caudata > Salamandridae > Triturus > Triturus cristatus. The sequence goes on along the minus strand of NC_140587.1, from coordinate 889,858,850 downwards.
ATGTTGTAGCGCTCACTATAAACGTATATGTCGCTTGGCGTTTGAATGATGAAATGTTATCATTATCCAATTTACGGTACTTAGGGGCATATCAGCAAGGGCCTGCGATAATTATCGCTCAGCGCTGTTAGCGCGAGGATAATTATCGCAGGCTAACGCTGGATTCTATCGCGGAGTTAGCGTGCTATCAGCAACGCTTATCTCCCAAGCGATAGAAATCCATGCGTTAGCCACATAACAGTGCAATTATCGCTGGAAATCTAGAGATAATCGCACTGCGACCGGGGATACCTGGCTGATAGGGCAGGGTGGATTTAGCCTTGTAATCCACCTCCCATTGGATTACATGGCTAAATCAGAATTAATATGCTGCACGGTAGACTAAAGTATGCGGCAATAAAGGACAAATTTTGCGCATAATATGGTAATTTTTTTATAGTTTTATACGGTAACACGATCTGTGCAAAGATTTCAACTCAGTAGTACCAGCTTAACAAGCAGTGAGATTAATATCTCCACAAACAATCAGTGGTCTCGGCCAGCTAAGTAATTCAGAGAAGGGAGAGAGTAACACAAAGCATCCTGTCGTGACGTCACTTCCTGTGACACCACCTAACTTGGAGAGTCCCCCCACTTCTTTTTTTAGGACTTGTGCCCTGGTTTATCCCATGGGAAAAACCGCGAATGCAATTAGTGTCTCTGATATATTGTTTAAAGATCCTGTCATGCCCTTCCGTGGTATCAGAGGAGACGTTCCGGTATCAAAGCTGCTAGGCTTTCTTTTGAAGCTCCTTGTCGGCTCCGAGGGCCTCCATTCACTTGAATCTGTGATTGCAGTTGTTTTGCGTGTTTAAAAGTCTTCTCAGACATTGGAGTAGGCGTCAAATTGCGTGGCTGACGCTTGGGCAGATGCGTGCTGTGCCTACGCAGTTCATTTTCACAAATAACTTTCAGGTCCTTGTCATTAAATAAGCCAACTTGAGAGAATGTGAAATGGTTTTCCACTCTTTCTCTAATTCCAAAAGAAGTGTATCGTTTACAGGCTGCTGCTAAAATCGTTTTTATAGACGTTAATGTGTTTTTTTGTGGCTGAGTGCAAAAAGGATGACTCAGACGCTTAGCAGAGTTTGAAAAGAAAATATTTTAAGTGGAATGACCACAGTCACCCTGCTCTTTGTGGAAGGGGTCTCTTTTTGTATGAAGCATCTCATGCTATTTCAAAGAAACTAAAAGGAACTAAACAATTTTCAAACGAAAATAAATGTCCCTGTTTACACACAATGAACACCTTCCCTCGCATCCTTTTCAACAAAATAACTTCCCAAAAACTTTGTTTTAGGGCCCAGTGTCATTTTTAGGATTATGGGGCATATCAACAAGGGCTTTATCTCTGCTTTTTTGGCTTTAAAAGCCAAAAAAGCAGAGATAAAACTAGCACCCTATCAACAAAAGGGTGCTAACATGCAAATTCGCATGTTAGCACCCTTTTACTCTACGCTTCCCCTTGCATCTCTAATGAGATGCAAAGGGGGCGTTCCAGAGTAAAATAATAGGAGAAATGTCGCTAAGCGACATTTCTCCTACTATCAAGAATGACGCTAACCCTGTTAGAAACAAAAAAAGCAGCGCTAACCGCGGTTAACGCTGCTTTTTTACGTCTGGTATTTTTCTGACTTAGCCATGATATCCTATGGAAGGAGGATATCATGGCTAAATTTGCCTGTCCCTATCAACAAGGTAACGTGAGATTATCGCTGGGTTTCCAGCGATAATCTCACGTTAGCCTGTTAGCGTGAGGATTTTTATCGCTATTGAGATAAGCGTTGCTAATAGCACGCTATCTCAGCGATAAAAATTCACGCTAGCCGGCGATAATTATCCTAGCGCTAAGTGCGCTTAGAGATAATTATCGCCGGTTGTTGTTGATATGCCCCTATGTAGGTCCCAAGAAAATGGAGCAGATAATTTTGGCTCCTTTTAACTCTTCTTTTCTCCTATTTTCTGTACCTTACCTACTCTTGATCCTTCGATGGAATTTTCTTGTCGCACTGAGGAGAAAGAGAGTTAGGAGCTGATTTAGATCTCGGCGAACAGGCTACCCTGTCACAACGATGATGGATATCCCATCCCCCAAAATATAAAACCCATAGGATATAATGGGATTTATATTTCGGTGGATGGGATATATCCGTCACCGTTGAGGCAGAGCAACCCATCTGCCGAGATCTAAATCAGGCCTTTAGTCTTTTCTATGTCTCATCTAATCAAATACATTTAACAGTGAAACCCATTTGGCTGCACTATGAGAGCTAGGAATCAGTAGTCAAGTTTAAGAATGCTAATTACAAATTAGTAATCAGGTTCAAAAAGATCACTCTTATAACCATGCTGTAAAGGTGAAAAATGACAACAGGTAGTTCTAGTACCCTAAAAAAAAAACAAGGCGGACCAGTATCAAACAGACAAGTAACTTTTTAAAAAGCCAAGGCGGACCAGTATCAAACAGACAAGTAACTTTGTAGCTGCAATCAGAACAATAGCATCAGGATCTGTTGTTCAGGAAGCAATCTTAATTTATCTTTTCTATACATTAGTAATCTAAATATTCCAAGCTTAGTCCAAAACACAGGAATGGTTTGATTATCTAAAGAGTCTCAGAAATCAAAGCATTCCATGTAAGAAATAGGGACAGGGCACAGAAGCATAATTAAGACAAGCATTACCTTCTCAGAAGCTCGATCAAAAGTCTTCAGTAGGTCAGGAGTCAGTGTTAGCCGGATCCACACTTAGGGGAGGATTCAAAGGGAACATAGAGGTCTAAAACTCTCAAAGTCCATTCAGGGGGCAGTTAGGTATCACAAAAGGAGTCCAACGAATGATGGTTCTGCATAGAGTCTGCAGACGGGGTTCAGTAAAGAAGTTCGCACAAAAGTCCTCACGTGCTCCAGGGTCAAATCTCCATAAGGGATCTGTAGGGTTCACCCGAAATCATCCACCATGAACGGGATAATATAAACCACAAAGTCCATAGGTGACATTCCACTTGGTCACCTCGCCATTAAAATTTCCTTTGTCCATGTTGATTCACACATTTTAAACTGCTACATTTGGTAAAAGTCTAACACTAGACATGGAAACGACATCTTCTTCTCACACCTAGGTTAGGAAATAATAGTCCTTTCATTAACCTCCTGGTTCCTCATGTATTTTCATCAAGATCTGTTTCTCAGGTATAAATCTATCTCTTTTACAGAAATGTATCTATTCTAAAATAACAATGCATGTGAAGACCTTCAAGAAAGTCACATTAGCAGAAACGGGGGCACAATATTTTATGAACTGCAGCATGGTGAAATACAGACCTCAGCTATAAGATGTTTTAATGAAGCTTGATTACTGTAGGAACCATCCTCGTTTAATAGCTAATGTACTTTCCCCAATGAATACATCTGACTTTCCTAAATGTGTGCTGCATTGTCTGTATAACATGTAATCATTTGAAAAATCATTAACAACTATCCTCGCAATGCAGAATACTACTGCAATTGTAACGGAAATTCATATGTAATGTATGTACTAATGTAAAATGTATGTACATTCAAATGAAGTACTCAGTCATAATTACCTTTGAATGATTTGAAAATTTGCAGTATGTTTTATGCATTATGAACTACATACATTATAGAATTTATTTTCATGTTTGTTAAATTGTGCACATGCATATAAAAATGTGCACCATAACTTTTAAAGGTTAACTTGTCATTAATCAACATGGTTAAACACATTCTTATGAGTGAACTCTCTAATCCTACAATAAATGCACTCTCTAATAATAATGTTGAGTGTATCTTTCTCATAAATCACTGAATTAAGTAATGTCATCTTTTGTGACTTATAAAGAGTGGACAGCTTTGCGCTGCACCATTATGTACGTATGGCCTTATGTGATGTAACCTTATTAACGTGAAGTAGTGCACTTGAACAGGTACAGAAAGTGCATCTACTTTGTAGTCTAGACATTTATATGAGTGGGTATGTTAATGTTTCCTTTACTGTAACAACGAGTTGCAGTTCTCATGTATATGTGCATTTGGATGGTTTGAATAACATTGTATTTCAAGTATGTCTTCACACAATGCTCTCCATTTGTGTTATAATGGAAAATGTATCCATTCAAGCAGTGTTCTACTCCTATATTGTAACAGTATATGTATCTGTAGTCATGCATTTAAATGTGTACTGAAATGCTTGCGGCACAAAATTTGGCGAAAGCTCTTAAGCTTTTTGATTTTGAAATGTTTTCTTTTAACATGAATGCTTGCTTTGGATGAAATGTTTTTCAATTGTATCCGCTGCTTCAGATCTACTTCAGTAATTCTGTATTTTTATATTGTGTTTCTGCAACTGATTTATATCAACTTGGCTTTGAATTTATAATAAATCCATTCTTAGTCCCATCAAGCAACCCTGAGCTTTACTGTGTGACCATATACGTTACACTGTAATTGTTAAATTGAAGTTGACCATAACTCCTTTTCTTCATCAGTCACCTAGAACCTTTGATTGCAGTGGGTCAGGATGAAGGAGCCCATGTTCTAAGCATTCTCAGATGGCAGCAGAGCACTGCTTAGGTTCTGAGACAGGGAGTTAGGATATTTTATATGAGAAGAAAGTCCTACTCCCAGCTCCAGTTCCAGATCCCATGGCTTGATTCGGAGGATCATCAGATTTCCAGAGGTTTGTGGCAGAGTGGTAACAGTGGAGCAGTGACTCATAATGGGGTTGCATGTGCTTAGTTGCAGTGTTATAACAGTTGTGTGATATTTGGCTGAGGTATTTTGAATGTTATGGGAATGTTGTCTTTTATGAGAAGAAGTTGAAGTTGTTAACTGGTCCAACGAGGCCTAAGATCCTGGGATAATATTAAAAGTGTAGAAGACACAGTATTGTATTTGTCTGCTAATGTTTTGTGGGGTAAGATGTGAGACGTCGTTGACAGCCCCATTGAGATAGGGACATTAATCCTCGAGTGCGAAAGTGAGGCATGATCAGTGTGGTGAATCTTTTGTGCAGAGGAACATTGTAGTGATCAGGGTGATTCTCCGTAGCTCGAGGTGTAATTTGAATGTGTGTCTGAGTAGTTCAAATCTTTTCTTGTGTGATTGAATTCTGTCGATTTCCTTAGTAATGCAGACAGTGGTTATTGGTTGCTATTTGTATCGTATTTGTTTGTAAACGTATTGCTGGTGAGAGTGTGTTCATGAACTTTGTAAAGTAGGGTGAACCGCTGTAAGGAGTAAGATTGGCGTCACAGCGTGCTGTGATGGAATTGGTTGGTTGGTTTAAAGCTGCACTGCTATTGGTTGTTTACATCACGGAGTGCCACACTGTTAGTGGTTGTTGATTTGGAATGAGAATTTTGAGTTAATTATTGGGTTCTGTTTTGAAATAAACAATTCAAATTGTGATTATTGACAATTTTTGTGAGAAATTAAATGTTTTAGGGCCATACAAGATCTGATTAGGGGAGATGTGGAAATACCTGTTAGGGAGGGACAAGAAGCACCACCTAAAGATACCACAGAGTACTAAGACAGAAGGTGCACTGGAGTTTCCACGCAATGGTACATTTAATGTGAGAGTCATTGAAAATGTGAGGAGGAACTTTTATGAGATAAAACCACAGCCTAGACTGACATAGTTTGAAGTGCTCAATGCTTGGGAACATGCAGCTGATGCGTCAGAGAAGGAAAGATATCAGGGAAGAGCTAGAAAGGCAGTGCATGCTTACGTTGATGCGAGGTGGGATGCAGAGCAGAAGAAGTGGAACACAGACTTGATAGAGGGAGCTAAGTTGTACCCGGCCTTGACAGCTGAGGAGTTTGAGAAGGGTAGAGAAGAAAAAGAGAGAGAGAGAATGAGGCAAAGGTATCAGCTGAGGGAGGTGGAAAAAGTGACAGCAATACTAGTGATAGTCAGTTAGATGTGTTGTTGTAGGAGCATCTGCTTCCATACAATGAGACTCAAACAAGGGGAGTTGGCAGTGCTAATACTAGTGGACATTATGGAATTGCTACTGCATCAGTAGCCATGAGTTGTAATATAATGGGGACCGCCCCCTGGGAATATGACCAAACCTCAGTGGAAGGGAGGTTGGGGATTTGTGCCTCCAGGTCCCTCCACAGTTCAGAATGTTGCCACAGCTTTGAATGTTCCTAACATTCTCACTGTTCTGGTTAATATTGACTATATAATTCCAGCTCCACAAGCAGTGTTACTCATAATTTATCGGTCCCAACTGTACTAAGAGCCACAGTGAAGGCTCCTACAAGTTTGAATGTAAACTTTATTCCCTTGGTACCAATGAATGCAAGTTCTGCATGCGGTGCATGTACAGACATATCAGCGAATGAGACCAGATTTGGACCTCTGAGGTCTTTTCAGGGGTTGCCAGATTTGGGATCGTTCATTTGGGAAATACCCCTGAATGTGCATAATAGCACCACCAAAGAAGAATCGGTATCAAAAACTTCTGAGGGGCCACATACGCACGATGCTCAACAGGTAGAGAAATGGCTGAAGGTTCTCAATACTATCCTGAATGAAAGTGGAATTCCAGCAACAAGTCAAGGAATAATCAGGTAATCATTAAACATGAATTTGGTGGATGTAGCTAAATTAAAACTTGAATTAGACGAGATAATCAGTGGAAGTCTTGAATTGGCTCGAATAGTCACTTATCAACAAATAATCTTCTGTTTATGAGTAAGGAAGTAGGAGAGTAAGAGAAGATCATGATAAATTATCTGAAATAGCTCAAAAATATGAAGTAAGGCAGTAAATGCAAATTCGGGGATTCATTCAAAGCATCTGGATTTGGAGTGCATTGGATAAGTGGGAAGTTGAATAGTCAAAAAGGAAAAGTCCCAAAAGGTTAATGGAGGAAAAGCCTCCTTCTGGAGACTAGGGCGTGGGAGCCACAAGTTTCCCTTTATGAGATGTACCTACCGGAGGTTATTTTCTTATTATCATACCTAACTATAATGCCACTTTAAACTTAGTTGTTTTCAGTGAATAATCCATATACCCCTGGGTAGTTATAGTTGCGACCACGATTCAATACAAAATAAAAATTAAAAGTTTGCTTATAACTTTTTTTCCATTTGACAATTCTTCACAAAACTTTCCCAAAAAATGTTCATTCACCTCAGCTCTTTCCAGGAAAGTTTCAGGGCGATCTGTGAAGTGGCCCGAAAAAAAGGGGGCCCCCAAAACATGTTTTTATTGTACAGTTTTCCATAGGAAAATTGAACAGCGATTCTGCAAAAACAGCTAAACAGAATAAAGCCAAATTTTGCAGAATGCTATGTCTTGGTCCACAAAGTGTGCTATTTGTGATTTGGTAAGACTCCTTTCAATAGTTTTTGCAAAATTTAGGTTTATTTATGTAAATATAGGGTCATGGATTTTCCATGAATATACAGATAAAATCTGATTGGTTGTGACCACCACAACAAATATATTGTGGCAGCCATTTTATCTAAAGATAAGATATGATTGGCTGTCACCACATCAGCAAAGATGCGAAGAAGCCACATTAGGACTCGGGGACTAAGTCACCTTTCCTGCAAAAACAATAAATAAAACATATAGGGGCAGGGTAGGGTTACCCTGCAACCCTGAGCCTAGCAGAACCACGGTCCATTAAAAATAAAAGGCAGAGTCTGGACCTTTTTATTCTGTTTCCCCTTTGGTGGATCACTGGCAATGGGATATTTATTTTAAGGGAGGGAACATGCAGCCTCCTTCCCCAAGCCATTACCAGGCCATGACTAACCCCTCCCCCAGGTCCCCATTACTTTATTAAAGGGGAAGGGACATGCAGCCCTTCTCCCCTAGCCATAACTTGGGCACGGGAGCCTCAACTCCTGGGACTGTATCACATTTAAAAATGCAGTGGATGCCCATAGCAATTACAGCCCTTGGGGCCTCAGGGAGAGCCCCTGAGGCCCTGACAGCTCCCCTTCCTGCACCAATCCCAGGTGCGGCAGTAGCTGGTTATATTGGTTACCTCCCATCTGACAGGAGCAGCTTTCCTCCACTTCTTCCAGGAGTGAGCAAACCTGTGTGCTTTGCCTGCAAGAACGTGGCAAGGGAGTTGAAGTTCTCCCTGCCTGCCCTCCTGCAGACAGGCAATTGCAGAGTGCCAAGGAATAGGGTTCTCTTGACACTGCTGCCATCAGACCCCTGCAGATTGGGTCCCGGGACCACTGTATGGTTGTGGGAGAGGGGCCACACATGGCTAAATGGATTTTGATGAAATCTGGCAACAATATTTATTATGCCATGGAAAGGGTCCTTCATAAACAAAAATTAAATTGGTTCAATATTTTTTGTCATAACGAGCGCAAACATAGGGATATATTGAGCCGTGGTATCCAGCATTACTGTCACGGTAAACTGTGGTACCTGGCCATGACAAAACACAATATCATTGGTTAATGAAAGCCTTCCAAAATCATAAGGCAGCCATATGTTTGGAGTTTCTACCTAAAATATAGTTTATTAAAGCTGAATCTATGTAGAGGAAGGAATGAGTGTGTGTATCAAACTCTACATAGGTAGGGGAAAGATTTGGATATATATATATTTTTAAAAAGTGCAGATAATTGCAGTACTACCGTAAATGTATCACAGATGTACCGTGGTTCTTAATTAAACAAAAAAAAAACTTGGAGTGTCATAAAAAAGGTACTTTGCTACTATGTAGGGTGGCTACTAAAAGTTCATTTGGTTTGCCTACTCAACATATTTAAATATAACTGGAAATTTTTTTTTTCCATTTCTATGAAAAAGATGTCTACCATAGGTTATAAAATGGACACCGTCAGGATGACATAGTGCTGCATTTCAATATTTGATATTTTAATGGAACACATTCCATGATCTCGAAGGAATGCTGACACTAACATGTTGACATGTTGTCGAGCCTTTTCAAACTTAGCAGCATTTTGAGTAGATAACTTCCACTTTTGACTCTGAGAAATGTTGGAGAATACAAAATGTGTGTTAGGAAACATAGACACTAAAGTGAAAAATGTCTCCTTCATATTAATTTCCAGCCTAGCTCCAGTTAAATGACATATCATTACCACCACAGAGGACAAACATGAAGTAGGTATGATCACATGTACTAACAGAGGAAAGTAGAGGCAGTAACTGATTCCATCTCAAACTTCTTTCAGCAATCCACATTATTTGCTCTCCTTTCAAATCTAAATCAGTTTCTAAATCTATTTTCCTGTCATACTCTCTAACTGAAAAACATTAAACTGTGCCTAACAAGCCAAAAATGAACTATCTTGCACATACACCGACATACAAGAATGAAGAACACAAAGTGTATCCCTGTTGGTTCCCCTACATCCACCCCTCTTCAGAACACCCTACAATCGGGCGGACGGTCGCCATCACAGCGACCCGTTTCTCACCTTTTGCTCAGCCCGCTAGCAGGGTCCGTCCTGGAGGCTTGGACCCGGGGCTTCCAACGCTGCGTGAGTCACATACGATGGCATGGACTTATCGGAGCCGTCTCCGCGATGGGGCGGCTGCCCGGTTGTGGACTGTTGTGACCGGAGGGTTGGAGCCTTTTTCTGGGCTCTTGGTTTGATGGTCTCCTGGCTGTGTTGCGGTGGACCCCCAGATCGCTGGTGGTGCCGATCCACTTCAGCGCTGGGAGGTATTGGTGCATGCCTCTCGCTCTTGCCGCTGCTCTGTGCTGCTTCTCACTGTGGGAGCCCCGTCATGCCCGTGTGCTGCAGCTTGTGTGCACAGGTAGGAGATTGCTTGTCTCCCGATCTTCTCGCGTACCTCCCTTCCACCTTGCAGTTTCCCACATTGCGGGAGTTGGTTGAAGATCTGAGTTTGAATGCTGATATCGCTCCACATGTACGGGGGAGAGCCTGGAGTATCTGCTCGCTGATGGCGAGGCGCGCTCTGTTCATTCGTATGGCTGCACTGTTGGCTCGTAGGCACTACTTGGGATCTGCACTGGAGCAACAGTTTCTTTTTGCCCACATGACTTCCTGGTGCATTCTTTACCACTTTGTGTTTTGGTTTTGGTTTTTGATTGCTCCTGTTCGTGGCGACCATCTTGTTTCTGGGATGGTAGCTGGCTACCCCTCCTCCCCGGTTCCTTTGCTCAGATGATCATAGAAATAGAAAGGAGCCGGCTCAACCGTCACCAGCTTAGTTTGGTGGCCATCTTGGAATGGGCAGTTGAATTAATAGCCATACATAGTTTGGTGGCCATCTTGGAATGGGCAGTTGAATTAATAGCCATACATATTGACTGGGCATATTAAGAGAAATATGATTTCATTACCCCCCGCTGTTAGATGGCTTCCGGGAGTGGTCCTGCTGTCGTTGCCAACACACACTGCTGTTTGGTTGGTGTCTTCCCATTCTATGGTGCCAGCTTGCCTCACGCTAACACCATCCTTCCCCCAGCATCAAATCATATCCATGGGTCAATAGTCACATTTCTCACAATGGTTCTGATTCCGAATCCCTCTGGTTCCAACGCTTCCATCATCAATTACCCACCCAACCTATCGAAAAATGCGGCCAAGAAATATAAGCATCACTTTCTCAGGGCCTGGCCCGAAACCTTAATCTCTGATGTCTATTTTTCCACTATCAACGGTACCAAAGTTAATGACCTTATTTTCTACACCAGGAAAAAAGCTTGCTGGCGAAAAGTCTTCTACTCTATGCTCCGAATAACAAGCTCTAAGAAAACTCCTCATGGTATCAAGCTCACAACAGCCCCTTCATCCTCACTCAACGCTAATACCACCATCACCCTCTATAACAATAGTATCATCCTAATCCAAGCGTGAAATGTCAATCTACTTAAGATAACCAACATCTTCCCGTTACTCAAAAACGCGGCTTCCTCAAAACCCAATGTCACCTAGACTCACCCTCACATCTCTCAGGACCCGGCGAGTCCACTCCCCGCTCCGTTAGGAAGCCCATTTCCCCATCTCCATCTAACTCACGCCTCACCACCTGTTCACCACAGAGGGGTCCCATCCCAGGTTGCTGCACCCCAACTATCGAGTTCCGACGCACATCTAGCCAGTTCGAGCCTATCTGTCCCCCGACTAGAGATTACCCATGATACTCATCTTGCCTTGCCTCCAATTTTTGAGTCATCTTCCCCCAGCCCTTCCCCGATGTCTCTTATGAGGCTAGAATCCAAGCAAATGCCCTCCACCGAACATGATCGGTCAATGTCAAGCAATCTGTTGAGTCCTTGTCCTAACCCTCAGGCTAACGATCACTCCCCCCTCACTAAGACACCTACCTCACTTTCAAAAGCTCCTGGATCTCAGTCAGTCTCATATGACCATCTTCCCCCACAGGATCTCCCGCCCACCACCTCGGACCTTGTAGGTAGACACCGAGACCTCCCCTTACTGATAGACTCTCTTTCACACTCTCCTCCTCTCGCTCAACACACAGACTTGGCGGCGCACCTAGATGAGATTTATCATCAGTTGCACCTTCTAACGTCTGAGCTACATGGCTTGAAAGCCCTCTCAAATGAGCTTTTCCCCATGCTAAGATCTTTCCTCACCGCTACTAACCTGTCTAATGCTCCATCTTGCGATAGATATTCATTGGTCAAGCCTTTACCTTCCTCCATCATGAAATCCATTCCCCTACCTACTGACACCTCCCGCCCTGGAAGATATGAGACCTACCTTGCGTCCTCAGAGCTACAGGACCTGCTCAACTCTTACCTTAACTGGTCCAACCCCAACATGAGCCCGCCAAGACAAATACAATCCATCCTTTCTAACCCAAATAGAGGACCGACTATCAATCCCAGAGGCAGCAATAAGATCAACCTCACTCACGTGAATATCACCCAGACTCCTCCCTCCACAAAGACACTACAAATTAAATGTGTACTTCTAAATTGCAGATCTGCTGTTAAACACGCCACTGATATCTTCGATCTCATACAACACTTGGACTTAGACATTATCATCCTCACTGAAACTTGGTTAAATCCCGCTTCCACTCTGATTCTCGACATCCTAGTACCTCCCACTCATGATGTTATTAGGTTAGACAGAGCTGGGAAACTGGGCGGGGGCTTAGCCTGTATTCATAGAAACACACTTTCGATCTCTCCCGTTGAGTCTTCAGCGCCCTCCTCCTATGAATATCTCTGTCTCAACATCTCAAGTAAGAACCTACCGGTCTGCAAACTTCACACTTTCTACCACCCCCCAGGAGACAATCTCCCCTATTATTTAAAATCATTTCTAGCAATGTTGATTCAGCCGTGTCCCAAATCTTCCTTGGTGACTTTAATCTGCACTGGGCTAACTCCATAGACCCTGCAGTTTCAAGCCTTAAAGCCTTTCTAATTGATCAGGATCTGACCAGCATTGTGACCAACCAACCCATAATAAAGGAAAAATTCTTGACCTCATTATTTCGAACGGGCAGACCGTCACCTTGGATTCTATTACCCCATGTGACTGGTCAGACCACCACTGCATCCTTTTATTTTATCAACAAGGAGGTACAGTTGTGGAAGGCCCAACCAACGAAATCAAAGATATGGAAAAGGGACCTCAGACTAGTAAATCCTGTTGAGCTAGCTGCCCACTGTACATCTGCCCTCTCCTCTCAAGCGGACCTGACTGAGGTGCAGTTACTCACTGACTCCTACAATGTGACCATCTCCAACATCATGAATTACATTGCTCCACTCGAACATAAAAATGCCTCAACTAAAATATCCAAACCGTGGTATAATGATAACCTAAACACGGAATGTCGCAACCTTAGGGCAGTTGAACGCTCCTGGAGATCAAATCCCTCCTCGCACCAACTTAAACTCCTAAGAGACGCTAGGAGCCTTTACTACAAACAAATCAGGAACGCCAAGTCTAACTATTTCAGACACCAATTAGATCAAGTGGCAAACCGCCCCAAGAAACTTTTCGAATTGGTCAAACAGCAATCAATTGTAGGTCCAAACCTATCGGAACCTGGAAGCAGTCCACCCTCATGTGACGATCTTGCTTCTTTCTTCATTGAGAAATCTAAACTCATATCATCTGACCTCGCTGCTAAGAATGCTGGACTCCTCTCCTCCAGGGCAGCCTCTCCACCTGTCCTCTTTGAAAAGCTCAACTCTACCCCCCTGATCCCTAAGAACAATGCGGCCTGGGGCACCTTTACCCCACTCAGTGAACAAGACATCAAAAAGATTCTCCTGAATATCAACCCTTCCAACCACTTCAGTGACCCGTTACCCCCATCCATTTTTAAGGAAATCAAGAATGCACTCATCCCTACCTGGACAAGGATTGTAAATGCGTCTCTGTCACAAGGCACAATCCCTGATTGCTTAAAAGCAGCTCAAGTATCCCCTATACTAAAAAAAACCTAACGCTGATAGGACAGACCTCAATAATTTCCGACCTATCACCAACATACCCACCCTTGCGAAACTCCTTGAAAAATGCGTTCAGTTCCAACTCTGTGCTCACATTGAGAACTACCAGCTCTTGGACCAACATCAATCCAGCTTTCGGACGGGGCACAGCACTGAATCTGCCCTCATTCATGTTATGGATGACATTCTAAAGATTCTCGATCAAAACGAATCCTGCCTCCTGATCCTCCTTGACCTTTCCTCTGCTTTTGACACAGTCAATCATGACAACCTCTTAGCCATTCTGCAAAACAGGATGAGTTTTGGTGATCAGGTGCTACAGTGGTTCTCGTCCTTCCTCCATCACAGATCACAAAGAGTCAAGGCAAATCACTCTCTCTCCAAGCCTTCGCCTGTTCTCATGGGGGTCCCCCAAGGATCTGCTTTATCTCCTATCCTCTTCAACCTTTTCTTGGATCCATTAGCTAACACACTTAACTCCATGGATTTTCATTTCCACATGTATGCCGATGACACGCAACTCTACTTGAAGATCTCATCCCCGGAAAACCTCATATCACTCAACACCATCCTAACATATACTCAAAACTGGTTAACTGAGAACCATCTCCTGCTCAACACCTCAAAAACAGAATTCTTGCTTGTCTCCCCTCAGAATTACACCCCCAATCTTGACCTCTGGCTGAGCCACCTCACTGCTTTCAACTGCACTCCGCTCATCGTAAACTCAGCCAAATCTCTAGGAGTCACCATGGACAAGAACCTGAATATGAAAAATCATATCAGCAATACATGTAAAGGAGCAAACCACTTGATAAGGACACTCAGAAACATCAAACCTTTCCTTCCACTTAAGGATTTCAAGCAGGTGGTTCAAGCGCTTGTCCTACCGAGGCTAGATTACGGCAGTGCTACCCTCTGTGGCCTGCCCAAATACACCCTGGCTCCGCTAAGGGCTTCACTGAATGGTGCTGCTAGATTGGTTTCAGGCACCAAACGCAATGAGCGCATATCGCCAGTCCTAAAACCTCTAAATTGGCTCCCCTATGAAATACGAATCCAGCTAAAAATTGCCACGATGACGCACAAAGCTATCCACTTCAAGACGCCCAGGTACCTGGCACAAAATCTTGAATTATCGTGTGGTGTAAGAGCCTCGAGAGGCGCCACTACCTTACTCTTGAAACCACCTGTCCTTAACAAAAAGAGAACCTGCCACAGAGCCTTCTCTGGCGCGGCTCCAAAGATATGGAACTGTCTTCCTCCAGAAATACGCAGAATCACCAGAACAACGGTGTTCAAACTGGAAGTCAAAAGATTCCTGATGAATAAACTCCTTCAGTAATTGGGCTAACCCCTTGGCCCGTTGACATTGTTCCTACTTCCATTGTTTCAACATTTACTACTATACTTTTTTGACATACTGTGTCCCTCTGTCATTACACTGTACTTTGTTTAACATAACTTCCATGTGAGTTTTCGTGCTCTCTATGATTCACTTGTGTTTTTAACTTGTGGTTGGTACATTATTAGCCTTCCAGTTCTAGTTTGATTGTAAAGCGCTCTGATATCCCTTGGGATCTTGTTCGCGCTATATAAAACTTTATAAATAAATAAAGTCAGACAAACAAATGTATAAAAAGTTAGATGATTGGCCAGTAGGAAAGTGCATAATATCAAAAACTTCATTTTAAAAGGAGGGCTATGATTGGAAACATATGGGCTACTAATATATCACAACAGTACTGAAAACCAAAATGACGCCAGAAAACAAGTTGGTCTGCAGCAATATAGTTTCACACCTATGACAAAGGATGTTGAAACACCCATTTCTATTCACCTGAAAATGAAACTAATATAAAATTAGATAAGAAATACAATTAGGAAATAAACCAATGTGATTGGTTATTATCACAAGTAGGCAATTAACACAAATCAATACTACTAGTTCAAGTTTCAAGTTTAATAATACTTTATTTAGATAGTTTAGCCCATTAAAGTAGAGACAGCATAAAAAAGTCATAATTAAAAGTGTCTATAATAAGTTAAAAAACTTTTCATGAATGAGCCAGACAATTCATAAGAAGATTGAGCCATAAATTGGACATGACGTGAAAGTGCAAACAGATGAATGACAAATTCTCAACAGAATTGCATCATTATTCTAAAAACCCCTAAAAAACCAGCCAAGCTAGGTATTGCATGTTATGCTCTGGACAATTACATGTTGGATTGCCTTGCCACATGTACTTTTGTTATTGTTTCATTGGAATATATGGATTAATGCAGTTCGAGACCTGAGTTGCACTTTATTTAATGGCAAGTGTTAAGTGCGATAAGGAGGGCAAATCTGAAGGGCCAATTGGTGAAGTGCTATGAGCTTTTCCTGACCAGGCATGATATTTGTTAAAAAATGTTTTAACTCATGGTCTAAATCTACATCGGGAAGTTGAATGCGAGCTCCAATGTTGGAATAAAATGATGCTTTCACATTGCTTTACATAAGTTAGCATTTGCTGTGCCATTTTGTGTATGGGCGCCATTTTGTATCATGATCAAAACCAATCCTTTGTCATTTCCAAGAAACGGCCTTCTCTAGTGAATGCACTGTTCTTATTAGCCCATACCTTTGCTTAGCTGTAAGCCTTCTCCCACTTGTCCAGTGGCGGGCACAGGCAGATGTGACCTTGAATAATAGATAATGTGTGCCCGGCTCAGAATCGGAACTTACTCCTTTGTAATTTACTGTCCAGCTGCACATCTCTGGAAAATTCCATAGTGGGTGTGCTTTCATTGGTTTCGGAGTGTACATAATGTATCGTTATGCTTGCTGATGCCAGTCCCCTCTGCAGCACTCCTAATCGACTGGGCAGATTGAGCTCCGCTCTGAGAGTACTTTAATGAACAGATATTAGTTTGTATTCTCTACTGACTGACCGACTCTTCATTTTAGTGGAAGGTTGAGAGGTGGTCATTAGTGACCTGAGTGACCCGAACCTGGCCACTTCCTTCAGTTGGCACCCAAACATGGACTCCTTCAGGTGAGTGACTCAGCCCCTTCCGCGTACGGGGGGAGGTCGAGGCTATTGTCGGGTTGGACAGACGGATGGATCAGGGATCCCTGCATGAAGAGTTTCTGGTACTCACAGCTGCCCCTTCTTTCTGGCCGGACGGTGCCTCGCCCAGTGGTCATCCCGACTGGAATCCTGAATGACAAAACCTTTGGATCTGACCGTTTGGTCTGAAGAGTTCGCAGTGGAGAATTAATTTGCTTTGACATGCATATGTCAGGTGAATTTGTTTTGGTTCTTTGTGTATATGGTACCATTTTGGTTTGTATTGGGTATGATCTAAAGACCGTCTTTGGACTAGAGAATTTGCAGTTGTTTTGCCAGGCATAAAATAGTGAATGTTTTAAAAATTCCTTGAGTTAGCAAATTGATTTCTTTGTAATGCCACTGTTGTTGTGCAGATGCTCGATTGGAAGAAGCTCAGCCTGCACCTCCAGAAGGCACCCCAAATTTTGATATGTATGTGAAGCATGGTCTTGGCCCTATTATGTTCAGTACATTATTGCACAAATATACGATGGACAATGCCGGGTTGCAGTGGCCATTGACGGGCACATTTGATGAACAAAAGATTTACAAGAACAGTTGTTTGAGAAACAAAGTAGGAAGTCTATGCTTGATTCACTCAGAACATGGCAGAAAGTAGCTAGCTAGACAGAGGTGATTGAAGGCAGAAAAATATGCCCGGAAGGGGAAAATGACTCAGAAAACTGTAGAATATGATAGGGCAAAACAGGAAAAGGGTGTCGAGTGTGAATATAGAAGGTTTCGATTACAAATTAACAAATTGTATGTGGCTCAGGAAGAAGATGATACTTTGTGGAAGAATTGTTGGATGCCTGACCCCCGCCTCCATATGCCCGCAAAGAATATATCCCACTGTTCTGGTGCCCCCACAGCCACCCGTTCCAGTTGCGGCCACTGTCTCTGTCCCGGTGTCTACCATTGTTATGGCAATGGCTGTGGCTTTGGCTTCTCCTCTTTCTTCTGTTTCTTTGCCATCTGTGGCCCCTTTGACTGTACTCCTTCCAAACCTATTGTCTCAGTGTCCCTTTCGCCAGATCTTTCCCCCGGGACACAATCTCCAGCAACGATAATACCTGTTTCTTCTGTTGCTTCTTCCACTATGGTTTTTCATCCTCTGACATTAGCAAGTAGTGGGACACTGATATGTGGATTTGTTGAGGATAGGGCTTGGACGAAATTTAAGGAGCGCATGGGACCGTTAGTGTGATCTGATTGTGGGTGATGAAGAGAAACAGGTAAAGTCAATCAGGCTGCAAGGTGGGCCTGTAATCCTATTTATAGTGTAGAGGATGTCGGAGCGACTATGAGAGATTTTGAGCCTTTTACACAGCAGCATGCCCTCCAACACGTCTGCTACTCTGATTGGTATTTGACAACAGGACTTTGAAGCGGAGGCACCTCAATTTTTAAATGACATTAGATATCAAGTGTATATTAGTGAACTGGGGCCAGAACAAGTCTTTGCTAATGTTACGACGATAATAACATATAGGGAAAGACTGCATGAGAAGAGTCCCAGTACGGGGTCTCAGTTTCCGATGAGAGAGATTCATCCTATATATCATCCAGAGATACCAGAGTTAACGGATGGGCAAAGTAATGTTACTAAAGTGGCACTGGTGGCCCGGTTTCAATGGGTTTATACTCCATGGAAAAGAAGTGAGGTTTTGTCCTTTAAGACCCATTTGCCTAACTCTAGGAAAAATCCTACTGCATATTATAAAAAATTGACTGGAGCTGCCTCTTCCACTGTAATGACTCTTGATGATATTGAAATGTTTATTGATCTTGTTTCAGTTGATATTTGGAGACAGGTCTATACCCAAGACCATGTTCCTGAGTTGGGGGTAATTGGGATCAAATTAAAGCATGGGACCAGGAAAGAAAGGCCAGTGATAAGCCCTGAGAGGGAATTTTAGTGTTGGCAAGCCGCATTATTACGTATATGCATTCTCCTATTGCCCCAAGAACGATAGATTGGGATAAATTGTCAGCTCATCGACAAATGAAGGATGAGAGTGTGTCTGAATTCTTCACCCGATTTGACAGTACATTATTGGACTACAGTGGGTAGGATTTGTCTTTGGGAGGTGTTTGGTTGTTTGTTAATAGATTTGTCTCCAATTTGCTTCCTGAAATTGCGACTCAACTGCAGACTTCTGAAAGTACTTGATCCACCTTCTTCCCCCTCTGTCATTTTGAATATGGCACAATATTATGAGCATAGGGATAATGAAGAAAAGGAGAGAACAGAGAAAGGCATAAGGATTTAAAGACGAAGGTGTTGTTACAGCAGGCTTTTAGACGGAATGGGAGAGGACGTGATGGTCCTGCCCGACAGCTTCCACACACTAGCAGGCAGCCAACAACTAGAACTTTGGGTCCAAATCAGTGTCCGTATTGTAGAGAGGAGGCACATTGCCATAGCGAGTGTCCTGTGCTTTTGCAGAAGGTGGCAGTGACAAGAGGACGAGGTTCGCGTGGACGGGGTCGTGGAACTGGTGGGGCAGATAGGGATCAAAATACTGTGGCCTCGCAGGGTCGTTCTAATAATAATTACTTTGATGACTCTCATGAAAGACAGTACTATTGTGAGGATTATGATGCGGAGGAAGTGACAAGGATGTTTTATAGCTAGGAAAGCCAGGGCCAGAGTGGGGGACCAATTCCTATACCTGTAGACCAGGGTGGCCCTTATGTAACAGTGGAATTGCATGGTTCTACTAAGGAATCTTTGGTGGACCCAGGTGTGACAAAAAGTTTGGTTTCTCGACATATGATCCCTGGGGCAGCTCTGTCTGGTGATAATACTATTTCGGTAGGTTTTTCTGGTGTACCGGTTGTAAGCCCCATTTCAAGGCCCCTTGCTTTTACAGTGGATTCCCCATTCTTGTTGACATCCAACTGTGGTGAAAATTTGATGGGTCTGGATTTGTTGAGGAAATTGCATGCTACTATTTATTGTTCCCCGGCAGGTGTTTATATGACAGTGGGACCAGATGTAGAACGTGCTAAACAGTGTTTATCCGAATATATGCCTCTTCCTCTTGAATTTGCTGATGTGCCAGCCACTTTGTTGGAAACAGTTGACACAGACATGGGACTACTGCAGATACCTTCAGTTTCGATACAGGTTAAGGATGGTGCAATTTTCCCCCAAGTCCCTCAGTATAAAATACCACAGGCAGGAGAGTGAGCCCTATTGTAAATTATTCAGGATTTGATTAAGAAGGGAGTGGTTGAATAGAAGACTGTTAATGTTTGTAATAGCCCTATCCTTCCAATTCTTAAACGGACACCCTCATGTACTCTTGATGACCATGAGTTTGTTTACTATTTTGTGATTGATTTGTGTGAAGTTGATAAAATAGTGGTTCCCCAGTTTCCAGTGGTCCCTGACATCACTACTCTTTTGACAATGATTCCTTCTACTGCTAAATTCTTCTCTGTCATTGACTTCAAAATTAATTCTTTCGTATTCCTATTCATCTGGATAGCAGGTATTTGTTTGGGTGTACACTAGCTGGCAGAAGCTTTAGGTTCTGTCGAGCTCCTCAGGGCTATACTGAGAGTCCAAGCATTTATAGTCAGGCTTTAAAGTCCCAATTGGATTCCCTTTTGCTTGCCACAGGTAATGTATTGGTGCAGTATGTTGATGACTTGCTCATCACTTCTGATATGGAACAATGTTGCAAAGACAGTACAGTTAAATTGTTGTTGCATTTGGCCCAATATGGACATGAGGTATCTCTTTTTAAGTTTCAATGTTGTCGAAAGGAGGTCACCTGTTTAGGTCACCTACTCTCGAAGGAGGGTAGGAAATTAACCCCGGAGTGCATCAGTACCATTGTTGAAATGCCCGTTCCACAAACTCAGAAAGATGTGCGCGCTTTGATAGGTATCACTTCCTACTGTAGCTAGTGGATACCTAACTACTCGTTACTAATCAAATCCTTGCTTGCACTAAACATTAAAGACGTGCATGAGCCACTGCTTTGAAAGCCTGAATGTCAGCAGTCTTTTGAGCAATTGAAAACTGTGCTATGTTCAGTTCCTGTACTTGGCACCCCCGCCTATAGCAAACAGTTTGTGTTGTTGGTCCATGAGATGGCTAGTTGTGCTCTTTCTGTTTTAGCGCAAAAAATTTGGAGATAAGCAATGGCCATGTGCTTATTTCTCTGCTGTTCTTGACCCTGTCGCACGAGCCCTCCCGAGTTGTTTGAGAGTGGTCGCGGCTATGGCTATCTCGATAAGACAATCGGCTAGACATGTACTTGATACTGATCTCACAGTCATCGTACCCCATGCTGTGGATATACTTACGAATAAGACTAAGACACAGCACCTCACCAGTGCACGTCTGACTGGCTATGAATTAACATTGTTTGCTAAACATATCACTTTGAATCCATTCATCTTACTGCCCCTACCTTCTGAGAATGATGAGATTGATAAACATAACTGTATCTTCTGAACGGAAGAAGAGACGAAAGGAAGGATAGACTTGACTGATGTTCCCTTTTGTGACCACGCAAGGGGAACTATATGTCGATGGCTCTTGTTTTAAATTACCAGATGGCACTACAACTGCTGCTTATGCTATCACCACGCTGCGTACAGTAGTCGACATCACGAGTTCCTGATCAATCGACACAAGCTGCTGAGCTTGTTGCCTTAATACGAGCTTGCGAATTGAGTGAGGGGCTGGTTGTCAATATTTATACTGACAGCCAGTACACCTTTGGAGTCGCATATAACTTTGGGTGACTCTGGGCTGAGAGGGTTTCTTACTTCGCATGGCACCAAAATTCAGCATGGGCACCTTATATTGAGGCTTTTGTTTGCTTTTACACTCCCTAAGAAATTGGCTCTAGTAAAGTGTAGTGTCCACCGGAAAGTCACTGATGATGTAGGTAGGGGAAATGCTTTTGCAGATAAGACAGCTAAGGGAACAGCCAGGACTAAAATGAAAAGAATGTTCGTAGCAGGTCCCGCTAGGTGGGTACCTCAAGTTACCATGTTTGAGGATACACTTGACAATGTGTGAAGAGATACAAAGTGAAGCCACAATTAAGGAATTAGCAGTGTGGCAAGAAAGTAAAGCACAATTCAACGATGAGGGTTGTTGGATTGATAAGTCAGAGAAGCAGAGACGGATGTTGCCAGATGCATATGTTCTCCCAGTAGTTACGATGGTTCATGGCCGAGCCCATATTAGTGCTAAGGCTATTTGCAAGTTGTCAGACCCTGTATAGCAGAATGATAATATTTCGAAAACAGCTGCATGGTGTGCATGATGCACAATCCTGGGAAAGGTACTCATAGACCACCTGGTAATTTCACACCACACACTTTTCCTTTTGAGGTCCTCCGGATGGATTATATAGAACTAAACTGATGCAATAATTTGAAGTATGTTTTGGTGGTGTTCAGTGCTTTCAGTAAATGGGTTGAGGCGTATCCCACTAAAGACAATACAGCCATTACGACTGCAAAGGCACTCCTGAAGGAGTTCTTTCCTCGTTTTGTGCTGGTGCAAAACTTCCAGTGGAAGAAGAGTTTGGAGCTGCGGTGGCAAGAATCGGAGCTGGTCCCCCTGGCTACACGTACAGCTGTCAAGATCGCTGGCCGAAAACACTGGGTGCACCCAACTCATTGTCGCAGGATACCTCTGCCCCTGCCCTATGATGAGTGGGTGAGGGATGGATTAGGGGACTCCGAGTGTGAGACGGTACCTCAGTTTATCCCCTTCAGTGAAGCCAGGCTGACCTGGACCAAAACAGATAAGGACAATGATGAAGTGCTGAATGCAGTAGTACCTCTGGAACTACGGGCTATCCAGGAGCCCCTTTTCAATGATCCCTCTGTGCTTGGAGTCACTAGATACAATCTGCGCCCTCGGCTGAGGAACAGTGCACCAAAGGAGAAGTCAGATTAGTCAGGGATGGACTGTGCAAGTTAGGCATACTTTGCTAATGTACCAACAGAGTTAGTTTAGGGAGATGCGAGATGTGTGTACTGTTTGAATATTGGACAGGATAGGTCGAAAGTATCCCCCTTGGGGGTACATTATCCTGGTTGACGTGGGAACCCGAGTTTAGGACAGAGCAAGCTCCACCGCCAGTGCTCAAGAGTACCAATGATTTGATGGACAATAGGAGCCTGTTTCAGTGAGGCTCTGATGGACAATGGGAACTTGTACATTCCTCCTGCTGATATTGTACCCCCTTGCTTTATCATTTGCTTTGCACCCCTTGGGCAGAATGGTTGCTGATAAAGAGCAGCCAGTGATTCCCCTTGCTCATACACGCATATTTTGGTCTATCAAGAAAAATATATTATGTGCTTATTCTTGTTCTCTTACTGTCATTGGTTCTGGGTGGGGTGTCCTGGGTTTTGGAATGTG
This sequence comes from Triturus cristatus, assembly GCF_964204655.1. Lineage (NCBI taxonomy): Eukaryota > Metazoa > Chordata > Amphibia > Caudata > Salamandridae > Triturus > Triturus cristatus. The sequence continues at coordinate 889,835,860 of NC_140587.1, read as the reverse complement.
ATCAGAATGCACCGTCATGTATTAACCATAAGATTGTTTCTCAAGTTCGCACAAAAAGGAAACCCCCGAGTAATGTGTTTCTAGACACACATAAAAGGTTTTGTGAAGAAGGTACTACTTGCTACCCTACTGAGTCTGTTACTAGCTTATGAACTGCATATCCATTTTCACTTATTAATTACACTTATACTCGGCCCCCTGATTTCATAGAAATAAAAGGAGTATTTGGGTTTGGTTATCCAGCCCCATGTCTATATCATCGAAAGCCACGAGGCATAGGTTATCCAGGATGTAACAACAATACTTACTGCGATAATTTCTATATGGAGAAACAGAATGTAACCGTTCTCTACTGTCTGACTGACTCTTCATTTTAGTGGAAGACCGAGAGGTGGTCATTAGGGACCCGAGTGACCCGATCAGGGCCACTTCCTTCACCTATGGTTGATAAATATTAAAGGCAGAAATTGTTAAAAAGAGCCTAATGTTTGGACTTGAATGTCCAGAATCAGAAGCGTCTTTGTGCTGAGAGTCAAGAAGTGCCCAGTAATTGCCAAAGCAGTATTACGGATATCTGATAGAATTACCTATGCCAGATGCCCAGCAGAGGCAAGTTAAGACAGAGAAGCAGGAAAGGTGGGGTTCAGAGAGGGTGATGGATAAATATAGCTCACCACCAATATGAGGTGGCTGAACTCAACTAACAACTTACTCGAAGTGCCTTATAAGTGGCAAAAGAGTACGGGGACTTACACACCCAACTTTGTGAAGCTATTACATGCCAGGACATGTTCCATATTTAAAATCATATAATCCTAATGAGATTGGAAGTGAAGTGTTAAGGTCAAAGCTGCTTTGTGCTGTAGTCTAAAAGTCCAGAAATGCGAGATTTTTGTACTGTTTAAATATTGGACAAGATAGATCAAAATTATCCCCCTTGGGGGTACATTATCCTGGCTATGGCAGCGTTGCAGAGAATGTTAGGTTTTACTCTTTACTCCGTAAAAAATACATTGCGCCTATCCTGAAGAATTTAAACTTTGTACAAGTGAGGCCTGCATTGGTATAATTGCAAATGCTTGACTCTCCGGTAGTATGTTTTGGGGTAGCAAGCTTCATTACAGGTGCTATTAGACGCAGAAATAGGGTTTAATCCCATTATCAATGATTTCCAGGCCCTCAGAAAATCGTTTTTTAATCATGATATTTGGAATGTGAAGTAGAAATGTTTTTAGAGAATTGTAATTTATTAGATGTATTTATTGGACATACTTTTATTGTGTTTTGCGCCAATGTCTTGTATTATAGTTTTTGTGAATTTCTTTTTGTACCTGCCCGTACCATGAATTATTGTACCGTGCTTTGATGGTTTTAAATTTTAACCGAATAAAGCAAAACTTTTGACTTTGACTTTGACTTTGTTAGGTTTACCTGTGTCAGGGTGCAGGCAAATAGAGTTTGGGGCAAGGAATGATGGATGAGTGTTGCTTATGACCATGACCTACTGGCCTAACTCATCTAGCAGCCCACCCATCGTGGAGTAACGCTATCAAAGAGTTTTTGAGTTTGCACACACAGGCTCGTGAAAACAGAAATCATACTGAAAACAAATTCCATGCATATCATCTTATGACCCCACAGAGGTTGGGGATAAAGTTAAATCTCTCACCATTTTGTTCACTTTGGTCAGGAATTCAATCATCCTGGAGATTGCTTAAGGATAAGGATCGTTCAGGAGAATGACAACAGATGCCATGTATTGTCTGAGTCCCTTGTTTGATCAGTAAGTGCCAAAGGAACTTTCGGGGATCATCAGTTAGTGCTGGGAAGATGCAGAGAAAATGGGGCAAGGACTCCTGGAACCATCCACACTTACTGGTCGAGGGGTGGGGAGCATGACGGGAGGAGATCTAATAAGGGAATGTTACCCGTTCTGATACAGAAGAATTTGATTTTGTGATGCACAGAGACAGTGTCAGTGATGTATTTTTGCACTCCTGTTTTGTCATAACTCTTCAATATGAGGAGAGCGTGCTTACGGCACATAAATGCCTGGCAGTCCTCTTCAAAGGATTGTTAATTGTTAATGGAGTGCTTTGTTTAGCACCATTTTGAAGCACTGATGGGGGAGATTTTGGTTCCAAAAAACTGCTGGAGTTTTGAGCTTCAAGGCTCCCAAAAAAGCAAGCTTTCAGGGATTTTGAAAACATGGGTTGTTTGCTGATAATGCTCCCAGCCGAATTAAGGGGCATATTATCAAGCCAGACGATAAAATTATCGCTGCTTTAGCGGCAGAAAACTGCAGCTAAAACGGCGATAATGGGCTTGATAATATGCTCTATGGAATTCCAATTGAAGCCCATGTTAAATGTGAAGGACATCTAACGTGAGCTTCACTTGGAATTCCATAGAGCATATTATCAATCTCATTATTGCCGTTTTAGTGGCAGTTTTCTGCCGCTAAAGCGGCGATAATTTTAACGCCTGTCTTGATAAAATACCCCATATTTCTTTAATGTTCCTGCTTTTGCAGCATGCGTTGAATGTAGGTATTTAAGGGTGCAAGTTTCTGTGCAAGAACTTGATTGCCCAACATGAATACCAGCCAGATATAGGATGCGAGGGAGTGTTGGGGGTGCTTGAACAGTGATCTGAAAATAGAAGTCTGGGTCTTATTAAAAAAGGTGCCCAGTTTCACAGGGAAAGTGTCAGAGACTTAACCCAGTGTGGGGATAAGTTTAGCTTTTACTATCTTCAAAAAGGGCTCCATGGTTGGCTGCATTGTTTGTTTGAAGGCAAATTTTAGTGAGGAGGCTTTTGGTTTTGAAGAATTTAAGTGGGTTAAATGTCCTCCTTTTTCATCTAACTAGCAGCCCACGTAGTTGTATTTGAGAGCTCTTGTCAAGCTTCTTTTATTGAAGTGCCATGTTCCAGGTTTGCTCCTTTTGTGCCCAGAAATCACGGAATTGTCTGTTCAACATTCACAGTCATTCCGTTTGTGTAACAGTGCTGGTGTAAAACATCAATCAGCCTTTGTAGTCCTTCCACTGTTTGATTTAAAAGGACAACATCATCAGAGTTGAGCAAGGAAGTGATAGGGCAGTTCCCCAGTTTTGGTGTATGTTGATTAGTGGATCCTGCGCTGGAACCAGATCACACATAAGTAGGTTAAAAAGGGCTGGGGCTAAGACGCACCATTGCTTAACCCCTTCGGCGCTCATGACGGAACGGTTCCGTCATGAGCGTCGGTTGAGCTGTGCTCATGACGGAACCGTTCCGTCATGACCACGCCCGCGCAAGCAGCGCTCAGCACAGCGGGGGAATCCGCCCCGCATGGAAGGGGTTAATGCCTTGTTCTGTCTTTATCTTGTCAGAGACTGATGAGTTGTTTCCTAGTTTCACTCTAGCTCATGTTTCAGATTAAAGTAGTTGAATTCCTCGAAGTAGTGAATCAGTAAGTAACTATTTATTGCTTTATTAATAAAAACCATTGCAATGTAATACATGATAAACACCTATACAGTGACACATGCAATTGGATCATCATCATGAATTCATGGCAATCTAATCAAAACGTGTTCCTCCTGCCAAGGGACCACCTTTCCCTATGTGAATACTGCTACATCAGAAGGTGTAGTGAGGGCTAAAGTGCAGATGCTCATTTTAGAGTCCTGGCAGCTGCAGGGATAGATTGAGTAAGCCATAGGGAATCAATCCCCTGCTTAGTTAAAAATACAGTGCTTATTTTAAAAATAAAGAGGGGTAAAATCGAAAAAGGTAGTGCAACCATAAACTCAGAGTCAATTTTTAGATGTGACTGCATGCACTCATTTGAACACTTCAGAGCAGTGCTTTATTATCCATTAATGTGCAAGGTAGTGATTTATAGAATCTAGTTTTATAAAATTTAGTGTACAGATGCTGAAATCTATTGGAGCACTAGGCAAAGAAGCAGCGATCGTTATAAAGAAGAAAGTCCAATATGTTTATAGAGAGGTCTGAGTTGGTGCACTTTTATAGGTAAAGTGTGAGTGCTTACTCCTTAAGAATCTGAGCGATGGGCATTTTGGAATTTAGACATGAGTATGGCTGTTAGGTGCAGAGGACATTTGAGGAGGTTTGGGAAAATTTGAGGTGTGGATTCACATATGAAAATCAAGAACAATACTATCTCCACAGGACCGTTCCCGCCTCCCCACCTTCAGCTAGATCAATCAATCAATCAATCAATTATTCAATCAATTTTTTGTAAAGCGCACTACATACCCACAAGGGTCTCAAGGTGCTGGGTGGGGGGAGGCTGCTACTGATCGAAGAGCCAGGTCTTGGGTGTTCTCCTGAAGGTCAGCAGGTCTTGGGTCTGTTGTATGCTCAGCGGTAGGGTGTTCCATGTTTTGGCAGAGAGGTGGGAGAAGGATCTCCCACCGGTGGTAGTTCTTCGGATGTGTGGAACAGTGGCAAGTGCAAGGTTGGTGGATCGTAGCTGGCGGTTGGGGATGTAGAAGGAGAGTCGACTGTTGAGGCAGGTGGGCCGGTCTTGTGGAGTGCCATGTATGCGTGGATGAGGAGCTTGAAGGATATCCTCTTGTTGACGGGGAGCCAGTGTAGGTTTCTCAGGTGGGGGGTGATGTGGCTGTGGTGTGGTATGTCGAGGATCAGTCGTGCTGAGGCGTTTTGGATGCGTTGTAGTTGTTTGATGAATTTGGTCGGGGCTCCCGCGCAGAGGGCGTTTCTGTAGTCGAGTCTGCTGCTGACGAGGGCTTGGGTGACTGTCTTTCTTGTGTCCGTTGGGGTCCATTTGTAGATTTTGCAGAGCATGCGGAGGGTGTTGAAGCAGGAGGAGGAGACGGCGTTGACTTGCTTGGTCATTGTGAGCATTGAGTTGAGGATGATTCCCAGGTTGCGTGCGTGGTCTGTGGGTGTCGGGGCTGTCCCTAGTACTGTCGGTCAGCAGGAGTCATCCCAGGGTGAGGGGTTGGAGCCGAGGATGAGGACCTCCGTCTTGTCCGTGTTCAGCTTCAGGCAGCTGGCCCTCATCCCGTCGGCAACGGCCCTCATTCCTTCGTGGAGGTTGGCTTTGGCAGTGGTGGGGTCCTTGGTGAGGGAGAGGATCAGGTGGGTGTCGTCGGCATAGGAGATTATGTTGAGGTCGTGCTGTCAGGCGACGTGTACAAGCGGGGCCATGTAGATGTTGAACAGTGTCGGGCTGAGGGAGGAGCCCTGGGGTATGCCGCAGCTGATCTCGGAGGCTTCGGATCGGAATGGGGGGAGGCGGACGCTCTGGGTTCTGCCTGAGAGGAAGGATGTGGTCCATTCCAGAGCCTTGTCTCGGATCCCTGCGGCGTGGAGTCGTGCGCGTAGTGTGCAGTGGCAGGCGGTGTCGAAGGTGGCAGAGAGGTCTAGGAGGATGGGTGCTGCGGTCTCACCGTTGTCCAGCAGGGTCCTGATGTCGTCGGTGGCGGCGATGGGGGTGGTCAAAGTGCTGTGGTTGTTGCAGAACCCTGACTGAGAAGGGTCGAGGATTCTGTTTTCTTTTAGGTATTGGGTCAGCTGTTTGTTGATGATCTTCTCGATGACCATGGCCGGGAACGGTAGCAGAGAGATGGGCCGGAAGTTCTTGAGGTCTCTTGGGTTTGCCTTGGGTTTTTTGAGAAGAGCATTGATCTCGGCATGTTTCCAGCTTTCTGGGAAGGTCGCGGTCTCGAGGGAGAGGTTGATGACGTTGCGTAGGTGGGGTGCGATGGAGCTGCTTGCTTTGTTGAAGACGTGGTGCGGGAATGGGAGTGGATTGGAGTGGATTGTGCTCATGGTCTTGATGGTGTCATCGATGCTCACACTGGCCCAGGCTAGCAGGGGGTCGTAGTTGATGATGTGAGGAGAGTTTGTTGTGTTGCTGTAGGTTGGGGGGGTCTGGGTGTTGAAGCTGTCGTGGACGTCTGCTATCTTTCGGTGGAAGAAAGTGGCGAGGGAGTCACACAGGGCTTGTGACGGCGGGATGTCGTTGGTGTTGGAGCTGGGGTTGGAGAGTTCCTTCACGATGTTGAAAAGCTCCTTGCTGTTGTGTGCGTTGTTGTCGAGGTGGTCTTTGAAGGAGGTCTTCTTGGCATCCTTGATGAGGTGGTGGTGGTTGCAGATGGCGTCCTTGTGTGCTGCGAGGCTGTTCGGGGTCTGTTTGCTGTGCTGTTTCTTCTCTAGCTTCCGGCAGGCTAGCTTGGAGGCTCGGAGTTCTGGGGTGAACCAGCTGTCCCTCTTGCTGGTGTCTCTGTGGGGGGGTTTCTTCAGCGGGGCGAGGGTGTTGATGCAGTCCTTGATCCAGCGTCTGAGGCTGAGGGCAGCATCGTCGGAGGGTTCGGTGGGTGGGCTGAGAGTGAGGTTTGCATGAAGTTGATCCTCTGTGATTTTGCTCCAGCAGCGGGGGGGATCTGTTGGGTGCGGTGGTGTGTGGAGGGTTTCTGGAAGGTGAAGTGGATGCAGTGGTTGTTGGTCCAGGGGTGTTTGGTGGTGTGGTTGAAGGAGACGTGCAGGCTTGAGGAGAAGATGGGGTCCAGCGTGCGGCCGGCAGAGTGGGTGGGCGTGGTGACGAGTTGCCTCAGTCTGAGGTTGGCAAGGTTATTGATCAGGGTTGTGGTGTTGCTGTCATTGTTGTTCTCCAGGTGAAAGTTCAGGTCTCCGAGGAGGATGTAGTCGGTGGAGGTCAAGGCGTGGGTGCTGATGAAGTCGGTGATGGAGTTGCTGACCTGGGGGCATGGTCCGAGCGGTCGGTACATGAGGGTGACTCTGAGGGTGGAGTTGGGGTCTGTGTGGATCTGGAAATGCATGTGTTCAGCGGTGCTGAGAGTGTCGTTGGTGCTAGTTCTTGTGGATGATGGCGATTCCTCCTCCGAATCCGTTGGTGCGGTCTCTGCGGGTGATCTTGTAGCCGTCTGGGATGGCTATGGCGATGTCGGGTGCGGAGGAGCCGTTCATCCACGTCTCTGTCAGGAAGGCGACGTCCGGGGATGTGGTGTCGAGCAGGTCCCAGAGCTCGACGTCGTGTTTGCGTGCGGAGCGAGTATTCAGTAGGATGCATCGGAGGTGGTTGGGGTCTTGATTGTCCGGTGGTTCGTCGGTTCTGAGGCTGGTGTAGCTGCAGTTCCGGCAGGTGAAGGAGCCGTGTGTGCGCTTCGGGGTGGCCTTGAGGCAGGTGTGGGTCCGTCCAGGGTTGAGAGCATGCAGAGTGCTGGCATCGTAGTGGCGGCGTTCTGTGTGGCGGGTACGGCGACCAGGGGTTCTGGAGCTGTGCACGGTCCAGGCGCGGACGGGCACAGATGGGCTTGCCTTAGGTGCACCTTCGGCGTGCCAGTGGCTTGGCCGTGCAGCGGCCGGCATATATGGGGAGATGGGAGGGAGGAGCAGCTGGGAGGTGGGAGGTGGGGCAGCGAATGGGCAGTCAGGGGGGCGGGGCCACAAGGGAGGCAGCGGCGGAAGCGGAGCGGGACGACGAAGGGTACAGAAGGCAAAGAGGCACAGGTGAGGGGGGCAACAAAGCTACGGAAGGCAACGCAGGTAGATATGGAGGTGCAGGGCAGCGAGGGGAACAGAGGCGAGAGCGGGCACAGGAACGCGGGGCAGCGGGGAGAACGGAGGCGAGAACGGGCACAGAGACGCGGGGCAGCAAGGGGAACAGAGGCGAAAACAGGCACAAGAAGCGGGGCAGCGAGGGGACCAGAGGCAAAAGACAGGCACAGAGCAAGTACAGGCGGCGGGGGAAGACGGAGAAAAACAGTTACGGGCAAAACAAAGATCAGGCAACTTACTCAGCAGCAGCATCAGACACACAGGCGGTGCTGTGCGGTGGGGAGCGACCTACCAGGTAGAGTCAAGGGTCGCTCTCCTCACCGCGCAGCGGGCGGCATATATATTGGGAGGTGGGAGGGAGGAGCAGCTGGGAGGTGGGAGGTGGGGGCAGCGAATGGGCAGTCAGGGGGGCGGGGCTGCAGGGGAGGCTGCGTTGGGAGTGGAGCGGGACGACAATGGGTACAGAAGGCAAAGAGGCACAGGTGAGGGGGGCAACAAAGCTAGAGAAGGCAAGGCAGGCAGATATGGAGGTGCGGGGCAGCGAGGGGAATAGAGGCGAGCGTGGGCACAGGAACGCGGGGCAGCGGGGAGAACAGAGGCGAGAACGGGCACTGAGACGTGGGGCAGCGAGGGGAACAGAGGCGAAAATGGGCACAAGACGTGGGGCAGCGAGGGGACCAGAGGCAAAAGACAGACACAGAGCAAGTACAGGCGGCGGGGGAGGACGGAGAAAAACAGTTACGGGCACAACAAAGATCAGGCAACTTACTCAGCAGCAGCGGCAGCCACACAGGCAGCGCTGTGCGGCGGGGGAGCTACCAGGTAGGGTCAAGGGTCGCTCCTTGGCCATAGACTGCTTGTCAAAGCTCTGTAGGAACTTAACCGTTGTGCAGTTAAGATCAATGTACAATGGATGCAAACAGGTCAACACTGACTCCCTACATGACTCTATGCCCGAACTCTCCACTTCCTGCACAGGAGCTCATGTCAATCCCCCATGCCAGAACAGCACAGGCATAAGACGTGATCAATGTTCTCCGGCTCTTGTTTGCATAGCCAGCAAGCATCCTGCTATAGCTTTTTTTCTCCGTGGTGGAAGATGTCCTAATAAGGGTAATAGTCCAAGCCTGTATTTCAGGAAGTGTTATTTGGCTTGGTTGCTGTATGTTTCTCTTAGGTAGCCCTGTGGTTTTAGCCTGGTATAATTGTAAAGTGTCATCCACCCATGACTGCACTTGGATAGTCTTTATTTGTCCTCAAGATTTGAGAGCAGCTGTGTGCTGGATTTGGTTAGCTTTCTTAACTCCAGGTGGTCTTCAAATGAGTCCCGGACACTGATTAGACCAAAAGAATGCAAGGCCTGATTTAATTAGGCCTGTGTCGGAGAGCTCAGCCTATTTTCCAATTCACACCAAAGGTAACAGCTCAAGGAACCCACCAATGCCATCATTAGTTTGTGACAACAACTCACAAAGGCCGCCTTTTGAGTCAGAGACTGATAATGCCAAACTCCAGCCTAATTCATGCAGGCAATGTGTATGGTGGCAGTTTGAAGATTGCCCTGAATATTTTAAGTATCATTTTATCTAGAGTGGCACAATCCAGACCCCTGAGCACCTCACTCCCAAAGGTCAGAGTAGGGAGGATCTTAGCTTGCACCACCTGCAAAACTGGTCTGAACATGCGGCCATTTATTTTGTTGTAGAGAGTCCTCAGACCATAAGCCAACATATTACTTTGTTCCTTATATCCTCCAGTTGATCACTGTATCATCCATTCCCATTGAAATAAACTCCTAGGTACTTGAAGCTATTAATTGATTCATTTTTTTTATGTGTAAGAGTCCAAGCGTGCTTTTGAGCCATTGTTCCTTGTACTATTAGTATTTTGGTATTTTTCCTAATAATATTCAGCCCACTTCTTGCAGAGTAGGTGGGTGTTGCATCAAACTGACGCTGTAAACTGTCCTGGGTTCTACTTATGAGAACTAGGTCATCCGCGTACAATAAGTTTGATAGATGGAATCCCCCAAATTTGGGAGAATGAGAGTTTACTTCATTTAGTGGAGGAGTGAGTTCAGAGATAAACAAATTAAATAAAATTGGGGCCAAATCACATTCCTGCTTCAGGCCTTGCATTGTTTTAATTTCCTTTGATAAATGAGAGTCATCTCCTACTTTAATTCTGACCCAGGTTTCAGTGTTTAGTAGTTCCAAGGCCTTAAGCAGGCCATATAGGATGTTCAAGTTGGCCAGTTTCCTGCAGAACGTTCCCCGGTCCGCCCTGTCAAATGCTGATTTGCAGTTGTTCAAACCTAAGTAACCTGGGTGCTTGTTCATTTTAGTGGAATCAATCATCAACGAAAGAGATATAGTGGCTCAGGAATGTCCCAGGCTTTGAGTTTTCACTAAAGTAGCTGGTGATGGATGTGATCAAAAGCCTTACTGTAATCTACAAAGCTTCTATAAAGAAGATGTTTTTTCCTTATCTGCTTTGCCACTAGGTTCTCAGTAGTGCCCAGCTAACAACCGTTTAAAGCACGCAAAGATATACCCTCTAGAACGACTAACAGGGATTGTCCTATAGAATAGATTCTTTCTGATGTTATCTGTGAAGGGATCAGTCACCGGGAGTCCGCTGTTTCATTGGAAAGGTTTTGAAATTGGTTGTCAAGCAAGTTTAAGTTAAAATCACCGGTCCGAGGGACATGATCATTTGGGTGGAGGGACCTAATGTCAAAGATTAGGAGCTCCAGATCCTTAACTTTTTGCTTTTTTTCCAGGGCTGATGGGGGAATACACATTTAGCAGAATGAGTCTGCCCGTTGAGGAGTTTTGACTCAAATTCTTGATTTCTACACATAGAAAGTTGTGATGACCAGTGGTGCGGTTAGAAGCCACAAAGTCCTAGCGTAACAATAGAAAAATAGATATGTCACTTATCGCATGGCCCTTGGTGCATTGTCTCGTGGAGGAAGTGAAGAACTCACAATAGCCTTCTAGTGTTATATATGCTTCATGTCATGATTCCTGGATGCATATAATGTTGTTTGATGTTAAAAAAGACTCTGCGTCCAGATCTGTTAATATGGTTTCGAAGCCAGACATGTTCCAGCATAGTAGACTACTGCTAAATAACACTAACAATCAATGAGACTCTTCTGACTCTTGGAAAGCATTACAGCTGTATTTCTTCTTTAAAGACATTACAGAGAGAGTCAAAATTATACACCATCACCACCATCTCTACACATGCAACTCTACTCTACTATACTACACTTCAATGTACGCAACTCCACTCTATACCACTCCACTCAATGACATGCCACTCCACTTAAGGACAAGTCACTACTCCACACCACTCCACTCTATACCACTTTATTATATTTGACTCCACTCAATGACACTTGATGCTTGACCGCTACCAGACTCTACTCCACTATATGGCTCTGCAAGACACTCTAGTCCACTCTATAAAAAAGTAAATCACTTTACTCCACTGCATAACATACCACTCTCTGACACGCCACACTCAAGTCTACAACATGCAATTCCACTTTTAATACAACACTCCACTCTGCAAGATGCTCTTCCACTGTATGCCATTCCAGTTTACACCCCTTGTAGGAGAGCAGGATCTGCACTTATGTTGCCCCCACTTTTTTTCTGATGTTAACACTGGTTTCGGGCTATAGTCTGGCTGGGTCCCTGCTAATCAGGGCCCCAGTCTCTCTGTTCTCTCTAAACAACTTGGAGTGCATATTAGATGCACTAGTGATTGGATACTGTGGTACCTTATGAGCCCGCCATTATATGGTACCCTAGGTACCAAGGACATAGGTACTCCACAGGCCTACCAGGGGCTGAACCATGTATTATGCCACCCCTGGGAAGCAGACTAAATCTGACACCACAGGCCTGCTACTGCAGACTGGGTGAGGTAGTGTTAGCACTCCTCACTGAGGTACTGGTTCCTACATCTCATCATACACACACATATAAATCTATCAGTCACCCTTAAGGCAGGCCCTATCAATCCTGAGGGCAGGGTGCTTGGTTTACAATATGAGGGGATGCCTCTGCATGAGCAGGACCCCTCTGCAGCTGGCAGAGTCTATTCCCTGTGGCTGTTTGTGGATGCGGTTAAACCATATACTCTTAAGTGCATTATAACCTCCCGGTAAATGCTAACTTTGGAATGACTGCATCAAAACATGTCGTGTTTGGTGTCAAACAACTTGGAATCATACCCCCACACCAGTAACTGTGGAAACACGGTAGAAATCTAAAAGGGCTCTGGCATCACAAAATGGATGCCACCAGCACAGACACTGGGCTGCCCTCCTGCTGCTGACTGAAACTCGCAGTGGAGGAGGCCCAACAATAGGCATCCTGTCACAGAGAGGTGTCACCACATTCCAGACAGGATTTAGTGTATTGGGGCTGGGTGGGTGCACTCCTAGAGTGCTTTGAAGTCCTGCACTGGGGGAGCAGTAGGCTTCTCTGTGCATATGCCAGCTCAAACCGGTTCAGGGGCTACTTGTCCCTGGTCTGGCGTGAAACTGGACAAAGGGAAGTGGGTGTAACTACCCCCTACCATGACCTTCCCAGAGGAGTGGTCATAAAGTTAGTCCCTCCCTTTCTTTTAGTATAAGATAGGGAACCCTTGCCATTGCAAACTAGATATCCCTGGACGACACTTTACAAGAAGAATCCTGGCCCTTCGACATTGCACTATCTTTGGAAGACGGAAGAATCTCCCTTGGAGTCAAGGAGTGACTCCCCTGCTTGGCAGGCACCAAAAACTCTAATCAACAGTCACAAACTTTCCGGCTCCCGCTGGAGTCCGAAGTCCCTGCAGCCCCATCATTATATTTCCTGACTTCTTGATGGCCATTATGAGTCCCCAGCAGAGCTGAGGGGAGTGGACCCCACGAGTGACGAGGAACAGCAATACCCGGGTACCGTGCACTATTCTCAAGTGCAACCCCTTCTCGACATTCTACGAACTTATGCATTTGACCATTTGTGGCCCAAGCCTCCAGCAGGTTGTGCACTGAAAATCAAAGGCCTACCCCATCCCGAGTGACCCAGGGCTCCTGTAAAGCATTTCTTCATGAGGCATCTTCACGATCCCTTGCCCATTGGCTTGTGGGTCCCCTGAAGACTTTCTCATCAAAACAAAGGGCTTCCCTGGTTGCTCAAGGCCTGCCCTCACTTACCCATGCTGGGTGAGTTCCTCAGACCTTACTGGTCTGCACTGCTGACTTTCTTCAATTTCCACAAGACTTGCTGTTACCAAAGCTTGTTGGCTCCAATCTGGTTGCTGACACCTCAGTAAGCTGAAGACTTTGTGGGAAACTCTGAATCCAGCTCCTGGTTGTCCTTGATGCCTCCTGGACCTCGTGGCTGAAGAGTCAAAACACCCTTGATCACCTGAAAGCACCCGACTTCCGTGGGCATCCATCTTCCTGGCCCCGGGTCACTGGCAAGTGACTGTGAATACTGTCCCTTCTGCTTTCAGGTCTTCTTCATCTTGAATCCAGCCTCGGATTCCACCGGACACTTCTCCAGTCTTCGCAAGCAGCAAATCTTCTTTGGCTTCCATAGAAAACAGCGACGCGACCCGACACCAAAAGACACCTATGCACCCGGCTTCCCTGGGTGAGGTAACTTGTGTACTCCGGTTTCCTAGTGTGTGTTGGTCCTCGAATTACTTACCTTGTAAGTGGCGTGCTTGTAGACTTCCTCGAAGTACCCTAAAACTTTAAAAATCCAACCGCGACTTGCTCCATTGAAATCAATAGGGAACCCGTGGCTGTGTTCTCACACTGCACGCGTCTCCCGTGGGTCTTTTACTTACCTGCCTTGGATGGATTAGTGAAGCCCGATCGATTCTACAGGCCCTTTTCCTTGCCCCTCTGCAAGTCGACATTCCTAAACCTCTTTTTTAGTATATGGTCTGGTACGCCCCTAGGACCCCAGCCATATTTGTGCTTAACTTATTGTGAAACGTTGATATTTGAATGTGTTTCTGACTTCTAATCTCATAAAGAGATTAGTAGAGTGTGTCTATAAATAAATACGTATATATTTGATATATATACCTGTGTGGTGTCCTTTCATTTGGTATTTCAAGAGATTATAAGGTAAAACAAGCTGCTTTACATTCCTCAGAGACTTAGCCTGAAGGCTGCTCTCCACAGCTACCACTAGGATAGCTTTCTTTAAAAGGTTGTCTTAAACCTATCTACCATAAGAGTCGAATTGGACTGGTGTAAGGTGGCCACTATAACTAGTGACCAGCATATGCCAGGCCAACTTCTCACATTGGTGGGCAGCGTGTGGGATTCCAGCTTGCCATTGTTTTACCAGAAAATCTCTATTTGAATTACTAACTGAAAACCACTAAAGGTACTCAAGGTACATATAAAAGTCAAGCTTAGTGTCAATAAGTTCTACTGAACTTAGAGCTGTTTGTGAAGGGATAGCACACCCTTGCTACAGTTCAAGCTAGGATCAGTAGGCCACAAACTAGTGTAGGTAGTGCAACACTGCATAACACTAGAATGTCCTCAAGGGATGGAGCCAGTGGGTCCACTCCGCCTCAGTATAGGGACATGACCTTCTTTGACCTGAAGGTCATGTGTGTTGCAAGACACCTGAAGCTAGGACAGAGTCCCTCCACACTAGGCCTGATAGATCTGCTAACAACAGATGATCTGAGGTTGGCTCTAGGAGCTAACAGATCTGAATCAGGGAGTGGGTCAATTACAGTATTTGGGTCAGATGATGAAAATCATGATGACCAGGACTCTGTGATTGAAGGGCCAGATCCAGAAGGATCTGAACAGAACAGAGGAATTCTCCCTAAGAGAACTGACAGAGTAGAAGATAGTGTTAGGTCCCCTTCAAGGGAATCTGACTACACCTATCACTCTGGAAGCGAATCTGTTCGTCGGAGGAGCTCATACTTTAATAGAAGAAAGACCTCAACTGAAAGAATGTACAAACTGCTACAGTATGAGGAAGCAAGATTTGCCCTGAAGGCCACGCAGTTGGCATTAGATAAAGAAGCCTTGGAGCTCCAGAGAGCTTCTAGGAAAGAGGGGTTAGAACCCCCTGGTGGCAGCAACAGTGTCCCTAGAATCAGAGATTATATCCCAGACCATAGGAACCTGTCCAAGGATGTTCCTCCTTACCAGAGCGGGGATTATATCCACAAGTGGATAACTGCTATGGAGAGGGCCTGTAAAGTTCAACAGGTCCCCCAGAAACAGTGGGCAGCAATCTTGTGGCTCTCAGATAAAGGTAGAGACAAGCTCCTCACTGTTAGAGAAGAGGATGCTGATGATTATGATGTCCTGAAAAGTGCATTAAATGATGGGTTTGGATTAACCACTGAACAGTACAGGTTGAAGTTCAGAGACACCCAAAAAGCACAGAATCAGGACTGGACATACTTTGTAGATTGTGCAACCAAGGCTCTGGAGGGTGGCTGGTTGGTAGTAGAGTTACTGATTTTAAGGGATTGTATAATCTTATGATGAGAGAACAGATCCTTAATAATTGCCAAAACCAGTTGTTGCATCAGTACCTGGTGGACTCTGATCCGACCACTCCAGAAGAATTGGGAAAGAAGGCAGACAAATGGGTCAGAACCAGGGTGAGGCAGAAAACCCAGAACCAAGGGGGTGACACTAAGAAGCAGGATCCTAAAGGCTCTGAGAAAGGTGGGGATAAGTCAAAAGACCAGAAGTCTTCACAAGAGCCCCAAAAATCTGCATCTGGTGGGGATTCACAGTCTGCAAAGGGAAAAGGCCTGGTGCAAATTCTGGAAACAGAAAGGGCACTGGACTTCTGATTGTACCAAGTCCAAAGACCAAACCACCACCACTCAAGCCCCTAAGGCAACTGTTCCCCCTAGTACAGCTACTGGTGGAGGTGGTAATCAGAACAAGGGTGTAGTAGGGTTAACCCTGGGTTCTGAAGTGGACTCTGGCCTAGTCAGAGTACCTACTCAGGCATTGCTGGTTTGTGAGGGAGACATTGACATGTCCTTCCTAGTGAGCCCCATTAATCTGGGCAAATACAAACAGCAGCCTGTAATTAATGGCAAACAGGCTTTGGCATTCAGGGACACAGGTGCTAGTGTCACCATGGTGGCAGAGGATCTGGTGGACCCTTAGCAGATCATCCTGGGTGAAACGTACCAGGTTACCAATGCAAGCAATGTCAGGACCAACCATAGTCTGGCAGTTGTGAATTTCTCCTGGGGAGGGGTAACTGGCCTCAAGAAAGTAGTAGTCAGTGCAGACCTCCCTGTCGAATGTCTATTGGGCAATGATCTAGAGACTTCAGCCTGGTCTGAGGTAGAGTTATGGACTCATGCTGAGATGTTGGGCATACCTGCAGAGGTATTTGCTGTGACCTGGTCACAGGCCAAAATGCATAAAGCTGAACCAGCTCTGGATCCTGAAACTATCGACCAGATGCTACCCAAGAGGAGGAGCAGTAGGGTTAAGGCAGTGCCTTCCCCTCTGTCTCAGATCTCAGATTCCCCTCCTGAGGGAGGAGAAGCAGATCCTGAAGAAGGAACTGCCCAAGAGGAACTTGAGCCTGGTCAGGTTGAGTTCTTGGGGGCAGGGGGCCCTTCCATGCAAGATCTGAGTAAGGAGCAACAGTGCTGCCCCTCTCTTGAACCCCTCAGACAGCCGGCTGCTGCTGAGGCTGCTGGGAGTGCTAGTGGGTCTCATAACGTTTATTGGGATGAGGGACTCCTATATTCTGAGGCTAGAGATCCTAGCCCTGGAGCCACCAGGAGGCTGGTAATACCTCTGAAGTTTAGGGGGTTCCTCTTGACCCTAGCACATGATATCCCGTTGGCAGGAAACTTGGGCCAAAACAAGACCTGGGATAGGCTTGTTCCACATTTTCATTGGCCACACATGTCGCAGGTCTTCACAGGAGCTTCTACGGCTTCTACGGCCAGGGGGGTCGCAGAGGCTCAGCGCTTGGAGCCTGATCAGTCTCTCTCTTCGCAGTGCGAGCTACGGCTCGGGGGGCTGATGCTTGCGGTGCTTGGACCAGGTAGACAGGTCTTTGCGGTGCTCGCAGTAGCCCCGGTGGCAGATGTTGCGGTGCTCAAATGAGGGGCAAACAGGTCCTCAGGGGTCAGCATCACAGGATCGCCTCCAGCAGCTTCTCCTCTTCTTGGGGAAAGGTAGCGCCCACTGTTCAGGGGGCAAGTTCACCAGCAAGCCCTTGGAGATTGTTCAAAGCACAAGTTGATTCAAAAGTCTTTTCCTTTAGTCTTTTCCTCTCCTTCCAGCAGTCAGGCACCCACCGCAGGCCAGTCTCTCAGGCATAGAGACAGTACTCCTCCATGCAGCTTTTCCAGGTCCTTCTCCTTCAGGCAGAGTTTCTTCTTGGCACAAACAGGATCTGATTTCTGAGGAGCAGGGCTCCTTCTTTTATAGCACAATTCTTTTGTTCTTTGTCGCCAGGCGGCCTGGGCCTGGCTCAGTCCAGTTTTGGAGCACTTTGTTGTGGTGACTCTGCTCTTTCCTTTAAGCAGCAGGGCAGAGACATCAGCCGCTCCACAGGGGGCGGAGCCGGCATTGTGGTGGCAGAGCACAGGTCTATTCAGAGTCAAAGGTGTACTCCTCCCACCCATCCTGGTGTAATCTCTCTACCCACCACCTGGCAGCCAGCCTGTCTCCTGGAATTCCCCAGCCCTGCTCCTCACTGTTACTAGGCAGAACACACACACACACAGCAGAGGCGGACTGAAATGGCCAGGTCAGTAAATACTAACTTTCTAAAAGTAGTATTTACAAACACTGGATATTAAAATAAACTTTACTAAAAGAAGTATTTTTATTATTCTGAGTTCAGGCATACTAAATATGACTTTCTACCATGCTCTATGAGTCCACTGGGATTACAGCGTGTAGTAATTCCAGCAGCCCATTCTGGCCTATGGAGAGCAGGTAGCCTTCAATAGTGAAAAACGAAAATGGCTGTAATTCACTATTAGGACATGCCACACTCATCAGGGCATGTCCTACCTTATACCTACAATGCACCCTGCCCTTGTGCCTACCAGAGGGGTGACTAATATGTAGTTAAGTGAAGGTTTGGGGACTGGCAAGTAGGTGCACTTGCACAATCAGCGCGACAGTACCAGACCGCGCGCAGGTTCTGCAGTGGCAGACCCTAGACACATTTTACTAGGCCGCTTCTGTGGGTGGCACAACCAGTGCTGCAAGCCCACCAGCAGCATTTGTATTTACAAGCCCTGGCACTCCTGGTGCACTTTACTAGGGGCTGATAGTAAACCAAATAAGCCAAACATGGACACCAATCAATGTATACATTTTACCATAGGGAGAGCATATGCACCTTAGCACTGATCAGCAGTGGTAAGGTGCCCAGAGTCATAAAACAGCCAACAACAGGTCAGAAAAAATATAGGAGGAAGGCAAAAAGTTTAGGGATGACCCTGCAAAAGGGCCAGGTCCAACATTGTGTATTTGCTGACAGATAACTGTTTTCAAACCTGTCATGTTGTGAAGTTTTAGTAGTATTAGAAGCCAGTTATTGCTTATGCATTCATAAAATAAGTCAGGCTTTGACACTAAAGTGCAGTACTGTAAAATGTAGATTGTGTGCAGTCTCCTTACCCCTTCCACAGTAGTGAATGAGTTTTGGTAAACTCCTAGGGATAGTGTTGCTTGTCTAGAAGCACACTGTGAGTCTGTGTGCATTTGGGTAACCATTGTGAGAGAAGCAATTGGTAACATCATGTATTTGCTGACAGATAACTGTTTTAAAACCTGTCATGTTGTCAAGTTTTAGTAACATTAGAAGCCAGTCATTGCTTATGCATTGATTAAATGAGTCAGGCTTTGACACTAAAGTGCAGTACTGAAATATGTAGATTGTGTGCAGTCCCCTTACCCCTTCCAGAGTAGTGAATGAGTTTTGGTAAAGTCCAAGGGATAGTGTTGCTTGTCTAGAATCACACTGTGAGTCTGTGTGCATTTGGGAACCACTGTGAGAGAAGCATTTGGGTACTTCATATCTTTGCATACACATAACTGCTTAAAAACCATTCCTGCTCTCAAGTTTTGGTAGAATTAGAAGCCAGTCATTGCTATGTATTCACCCAGGAACTCTCCTTGTAATACTGTAAACATTCAGTTAATATCCAAGTCGTAATAGAGTGAGGCAGGCCTTAGCACATGGATTGATTCAAATGCCTAGCCACTATGCATGCAGTCCTCTAACCATCTACACACTTGTCTTTCACACCTTTAATTCCCCAGTCAATATCCATACACTTCCAGGAAACACCCTGTCACTGCTCTTGCACTCCTCTACTGATCCATTCAGCACCATGTACTAATCCATTCACTGTGCGAAAACCCAACCACTTATAAATTCATCCAGGCACTGTCCTTGCAGTACTCTAATTATTCAGTCAGTACCCAAGTACTCATTCAGTGACCAGGCCTTAGCACATGGACTGCTTCAAACCCCTATCCACTATGCAGGCAGTCCTCTAACAATTTACGCACTTGTCTTTCATACCTGCAAAATTCCCCAGTCAGTATCCATAGACTTCCAGCAAACATCCTGTCAATCTTCTTGCACTCCTCTAGTGACCCATTAAGCATTATGTACTTATCCATTGACTGCACCAAAACCCAATCACTTATAAATTCACCGAGGCACTCTCCTTGTAGTACTCTAACGATTCAGTCAGTACCCAGGTACTTATGTAGTCGAACCCGGACTTGGCACATGGACTACTTCAAACGTCTATCCACTGTGCATGCTTGCCTCTAACCACCTACACACTTGTCTTTCACTTCTTCAATTAACTAGTCAGTATCTATATACTTCAATAAACACCCTGTCACTCATCTTGCACTCCTCCAGTGACTGATCCAGTACCATGTACTAATCTATTCACTGCGCCAAAACCGAAAAACTTAAAAGTTCCACCCTGGCAGTCTCCTAGCAGTAGTTTAATGATTCAGTCAGTACCCAGGTACTCATGCAGTGAACCATGCATTACCACATGGACTGCTTCAAAGGTCTATCCAGTATGCATGCAGGCTTCTAACCTACTATACACGTGTCTTTAACAGCTGAATTCCCCAGTCAGAATCCATGTACTTCCAGCAAACACCCTGTCACTCCCCTTGCACTCTTCCAGTGACTTATTCAGCACCATGTAGTAATGCATTCACTGCGCCAAAACTGAAACACTTATAAATTCACCCAGGTACTCTTCTTGCAATAGTATAATCATTCAGTCAGTACCCAAGTACTAATGGAGTGAGGCAGGCCTTAGACATGGATTGATTCAAACGCGTTTCCACTATGCATGGAGGCCTCTAACTACCAACACAGTTGTCTTTCAGACCTTCATTTTCCCAGTCAGTATCTATAAACTCCAATAAACACCCTGTCACTCCAATTGCACATCTCCACTGACTCATTTGGCACTATGTACTAATCTATTCACTGCGCCAAAACCCAAAAACTTAAAAAGATTCACCCAGGCACTCTCCTTGCAGTACTCAAAACAGTCAGTCAGTACCCAGGTAGTTTTGCAGTGATCCAGGTGTTACTCCATGGTCTGTTTCAAACTTATATCCACTATGCATGCAGATCTCTAGCCACCTACACACTTGTCTTTCACACCTTCAATACACCAGTCAGTATTCATTCAGTTCCCGCAAACACCCTGTCACTCCCCTTATACTTCTCCAGTGACTCATTCAGCATCATGTACCAATGTATTTACTGCGCCAAAAAACAAATACTTATAAATTCATCCAGGCACTCTCCTTGCAATACTCAAAACATTCAGTCAGTATCCAAGTACTATTGGAGTGAGGCAGGCCTTAGCACATGGATTGATTCAAACGCCTATCCACTATGCATGTATGTCTGTAATCACCTACACACTTGTCTTTCACACCATCAATATCCCAGTCAGTTGTATCCATGCACATCTAGCAAACACCCTGTCACTCACCCAGTGTCTCTCCTTATAGTACTGTAATCATTCAGTCAGTAAGCATGTAGTCTTTCAGTGAGGCAGGCTTTAGGGCATGACTTGCTTCAAAGTAGTATGCACTATGCATGTTGTGTTTTAACCATCGTCACACTTGTACTTCAGGGCTATCATTTCTTAGTCAGTATTTATATAAAATGTGATTGTATAGTAATAGAAAAGTATACATTTTAAAGTTATTAATATACATTTATTTGCGATTTGTTTTTTACAGATACTGTTTTTCACCATTAAAATAGAGAAATCATGCCAGAAGAAAAAGAAAAAGAAAAGAACAGAGACAGGAGAGCTACTTGAAGAAAAATCAACCACAAGTATTGAATGAACAACATAATTTGGCTAAAAAGAAAAAATCTTCTGGTAAGATCACAAAGCAATTTATTAAAAATGTTTGTAGGACCAGACAGAATGTACAGAATGCTGTAACCTCTGAGAATGCTTCAACTAGAAAAAAGATTCAACATAATAGGAAAAGCAAAAAAGCAAATGGACAGTCAAAGGAGATGAAGTATGGTAAAAGAAGGCAAAATCAGTATAAGGAAATACGCAAAAAAGTATTTTACAAGAGAGTAGTACATCATTTGCTGAAAGATGTGAAGAAATATCAAAAGAGAGCTCTATTTTATAAAAAGAAGAAGCATATTGAAACCATTATTGAAAAGGCTTTTGAAGTAAAAAGGAAACTATTCATTTTAGTATTAAACAGAATTCGATCACTAGATAAACCAATCCATTTAATGAAGTCCAAAAGTAGGAGGAAAAGAGTAATTAATAGAACACATTTTTATGATTCTTTTTGGCAGAAATGAAACACAGTTCCAGTTCAGAGCCTTTCTTTAATGAAGAGAGTTATTTACAGAGCAATAATTCATGGCAGGCAATTGACACCAGTGGTCGAGGTTATGAGGTTAGAGATGGTTGTCCAATTGACAAACAGAAAATGGTTGAAAGAAATGCAGAAGAAGTGATAGCTGATGAAGTTCTAGGGAGACATCCTAAACACGCTGTGTACACTTGGGATTGCAGTAGTATTTCTAGTGTACAACAAGAATCTATTGATAAATTATGTAATTTTTTATGAGCACATAGTAAAAAAAAGTGTTAAACAAAAGATTAAGGTGTTGCAAGGACTAGACCCTTGCAGAGTGAGAAAAAATACTGGTTGGCAAGCTCATTCTCTGGCTTGTCTTTCTAGGAAAGTTTGTCAAAGTGTTTTTCACCATTTCAGGATGTTGGCAGTACATCATACTCAAATGTGGAAGTTAGTGAGAAGATTGTATTATGCAAAAAGTCCAGCACTAAAGTTAAATGAGTTGAACAGTACTCTTTTGCGTGGGTCAGTATCAGATGCGAAGAAGGTTTGTGATGATATTGAGTTTTGTTACTTTGGTCCTCAGCAGGAGAGTGCAGAAACTGACACATTAGTAGAACAAAATGTTGAAGACAATGTAGAACCTGTGATTACAAAAAAGTTTGAAGATCAAATCACAATTTTTAAGGTAATTTCAGGTGAAAGACCAAATGTTTCTTGTATTTGTAGTGGATGTTAGAAAAGTACAAAATGCATCATTGTATCTGATAAAAAATAATGAGTACTATAGAAATGTGTTTTTATGAGAAGAAGAAATAGATTTAGCAGAAGATACTGAAACATTAAGTGGACAAATTGAAAAAGTGGACATGTCCAGATGTGAAGAAATCTATGAACATTACAGTGTACATCCACTTCATTCCAAAGAGGTGATGGGGAATACGATTGAGTTGTTCCAAATGAAAAAAGCAAGAGGAAGTCCCATGAGTGTTTGGGAAGAGAGCTTGGAAGCTCGTTGTTTTCCACAGTTGTTTCCAACAGGAAAAGGTGGACGATATGATGAACGTCCTGTGCAGATTCCTGCATCTGAATATCGGACAAGATTATATGCAGAAGATCTAAAATTTCGACAATGTATCCCTTATATGTTTCATCTTCTGTTTGAAAGTGACTTGTCTGGACTTTCATATGCAGTAAATCACATTTTAAAAACTGGAATGCATCTGCAAAATGTAACTGCAAAGGATTTTATGGATAAAGTGCATCAGAGAGATGATCATTTAGAATCTCAGTTGATTAATCTGATGGGATGTCAGCGTGGGACTAATGAATATTGGTACCGTCGTCATGCAGAAGTGAAATGTATGCTTCGGAACTTAGGAACACCTACATGGTTCATTACACTAAGCTGTGCTGAGTATGCTTGGGATGATTTACTTGAATTTCTTCGAGAGGCAAATTCCAATATAAAAAATATTGAATACAAGACACCTGGAGAATTGTGCTCTTTGGATCCTGTTAATGTATGCAGATATTTCAATCATAGATTTGAAGCTATGATGTCTTTCATCTGCAATAAAAAAAATCCTCCTCTTGGAGAAGTTGTGGATTTCTTTTGGACAAAGGAATATCAAGCAAGAGGTGCTCCTCATATACATATGTTGTTATTGATCAAGGACTCCCCCAAATTTAGAACAGATTCAGATGATACTGTTTTGTCTTTCATCGAAGATTATGCTGTACCCAATAGCAGAGAAGATAAAAACTTAAAACAACAAGTCTTACGATTCCAAAGCCATAGGTGTGGAAAATAATGTCGACGAAAGTACAAGTCAAAGGATAAGTTCAATACCAAATGTCGTTTTGGATTTCCACGTCCTGTATTATCAAAAGGAAGAGTGAACAGTTTTATGTCAGCAATGCGACATACCATCACAAGAAAGTCTCCGAAAAATACCTACAACTTAAGAAGAAGCGAAGAGTCAAAATACATAAATGACTACAATCCAGTTATTTTATTTTATCCATGTGGAACGCTAACATGGATATTCAGTATGTTGCGGACAATTCCATTGCTGTTGCTCGATAAGCAATGTCCTACATTACTAAATCAGAAAAGACAGAATTGAAAGAAATGTGGGAAGAGATTTTTCACGAGAAGACTCTAAGTAAGAAATTATACAGTTTCCGTTTGAAGATTATATCGCATCATGAAATTGGAGCATATGAATGCTCAGATCGGTTATAATCTGCAAGTCTATACTCCAAAAGTAGAAGAATCATGTGGGTGAGTCTAGGTCTTGCAGCAATGCGAAATCGGGTACTGAAATCTGTTCAAGAAATTGAATATTTAGCAGAAAAAGAACTAGAAAGTACAGATATTTTGAAAACAAATATGTTGGACACATATTACCCAAACAGAAGTCATCATTTTGAGAACATGTGTCTCTATGAAGTGCTGCAAAACTACACTTTTAAATGGAATACGACAGAGAACATCAATGATGGAAAATATGCAGTGATTGGTTCCGAATGATGTTTGGTGAAACAAAGGAAAGGAAATTTAATTAATCACAGGAAACTGAGTTGCGACACTGCTGATAAAAGGGAATTTTACTATTTAGCCCTTTTGCAAATGTTCAATCCATGGCGCTCAGAACTGATATTACTTGCAGATTTTCAGAGCTATGAAGATTCATTTAATGCTTGTAAAGATAGCATACAATGCAGTGCTTTTGCAAATTATGTGAAAATGTTGAATGATGAAATTGATCAAGAAGCTACAATTGCAGCTGAGATTGCTAGAGACAGTTCTCAAGACAGTCAAAGTTCTGCTGCACTGAGTCAAGATCCACTAGGACAACCAATTGTTGAAAATGAAGCAGCAATCGCCATGAATGAGGTAGAAACAGCAATGTATCAAGCTCAAGAAGATGTAATGCAGTTAGGAAACTTGGAAGAACAACTAAATGTTGAACAGAAACAAATATATCAACAAGTGAAAAAGCAGATTGACCATGGATTACTTCATGAAAAGAAAGGGTGCTCATGTACATAATTTCAACCTATCCGAATGTATGTGAGTGGTCAAGCTGGAACAGGAAAAAGTTTCTTAATTAAAGTAATTACAAGTTATCTGCAGAAAACAACTGAGTCGCATTTGTTTTGTGTAAACAGCTGGTTTAGAAAAGACTCTATATGCATGAGTAAACTGTCGGGTAATTTTAAGGTGTAATTTGGATGTAGAAAAAGGTTTAGTTAATGGAGCAATGGGTAAAGTGGTGGATTTTGTTAATTATCAGAAAAAAGAAAGAATTGGATTTTTAAAAATTAAATTTGATCAGATTGAAGAAGTTAAAGAAATTGGTCGTTGTTCAGTTCGTTTTTTGCTTATTAAAGATGTATATGTCCGTAGGAAACAATTTTCATTTTCTCTGGCATATGCAGTGACTACTCATAAATCTCAAGGATTAAGTGTAGACAGTGCATTGGTGAACATTGGATCTACTGTGTTTAAAGAGGGTATGGTATATGTTGCTTTGTCGCGAATCAGAACATTATCTGGTTTGTTTTTGATTGATTTTGATGACACAAAGGTTACTGCAGATGCAAACTGTGTAAAAGAGTATAATAGGTTAAGAAGGGCGTATGCTCCCAATTTAGGTCAATATCCTGTATTTGAAAAGCGTGTGGTTGGTCGAAAAAGAAGGTTTGAGAATATCTGTACTGAAGGTGTAGAAAAGGGAAAAGAACAAGATAATGTTGTGATTGCAAGTAAAAAGAAAAAGGACAGTATTGAAGAGATTGTTGGTTATCAGTTTGAAAATAGTTCAGGTGTCAACTGCTATGCTAATGTAGTGGTCAATGTTGTTTTTTATCTTGAAGGTTTGCAAGAACAAATTATGCAGAATCGGCAAAAAAGATTTTGTTCTTTGTTGCATTCTGTTTATGAAAAATTGACAACAGATACAAGTAAAATACAAACTGTTTCAGATGTTCATAATCTTTTGGATGTGTGTTCTGGTTCTACACAATTTACGCAAAATATCCAACAAGATGCTCAGGAATTTTTAATGTATATGCTTACCATTTTTGAAATTGAAGGTGTAGAAATTGAAAATAGTTTTGGACTTTGTTACAAATGGGAACATCATTGTGAAAATTGCATGTATACATCTAGCACTAATGTAGACACTGAAAGATTTCTATATTTAACATTACCGGACTGTAAATCAGTGTCTTTCAATAAATTAGTTAAAGGTGCAAATCAAAACATGGAGTGTAGCCAATGTAAATCAGAAATGTTATCCACATTATTTTTTTTAAAATATGGACAATATATAATTTTAATGATGCAACATTGTACAGCTGATGGAAGAAAATTGAATACTTTAATAAAGCAATTTGTAGCAACACAATTATCAATATCAGGAAGGACTTTTGTAGCAATTGCAATAATTTTCCATGATGGTCCTTCAACAACATCTGGACATTACACTGCCTATCTAAAATGTGACAAAGGCTGGACACCTTGTAATGATGCCCAGTTGGTTTTCAAACAACGTTTGCCTAGTGAATTACCAAATTCCTACCTAATATTTTTAAAGCCAAAGTTTTAGGAAGATAATTCACTCTCTGAGGAATTAATTATTGAATATTTTAAAGTGACAACATTTACAGTTTTTATAAGTTAAAGTTATAACATTTTGTTAGCCATACGCATTTCATATATGTGTGATGTGTATTTTCTGGTATTTTACTGAGAATAGCATGTTGGGTTTTTTTAAACAATCTTTTTAATTGTTTTTTTATGCCCGCTGTTATGTGATGAGTACGATTGAATTCACTATTTCTAGTGAAATTCAATATATTCTGAGAACAGCAAAAAAGGCAAACAAATTACTTTGTTTAAATTATGCTGTGTTCTAAAAATGTATTATTACATGTTATAAATATTTTTCTTTTCTTTCACAGATCCTAATTCTAAAATAAGCAATTTACCCCAATTTACATTACAAAAAACATCTAAAAAAAAATGTGTACCATTTTTTATTTCTATTACTATGAAGGTAAGTTTAACTAAGTATTAATATGTACAATGGGCAGATCTGCAAGAAGCTACAAAGTTTGAATACGTTTTTCAAAACACCCTGTTTATACCTATGTAGTTTTTGAATCTCCTTGTCATAGGATATCATGTGACCTGCAAAAAAACAGATTTGAGTGGTTCATAATATTTCCCATTGTACCTATTGAAGGACCGCAATCATTTCAATCATTCTTCTTTGAGCATCTTTGCAGACAAAACTCTGTGCTTACCTCCTATCATTCGCAAGCAATTTTCCAAACAGAAATATGTCACTTTTTGCAACATAGTTATAGCGCAAGACACTCTTTCATATTTACAAAGAGAGGAAAAGGCACTCTGTGTACCTTTTCTTCTCCATGTAAATACAACCTCATCATACACACCACTTTGCGTTGAAAGGGCGTTCTATAAGTGTTGTTGTGCGTGATTGCACTGAATACTCATAGAACAAGACACATCTCCAGATTTATCAGAAATCATAAATCTCGACATGTGTGTGAATGCTGCACCATTCTCCAATTGGTGGAGCAAAGCACAACAAGGAGAATTGTTTTCATTTCTCCGAATTTTTTAACCTTCAATGCATGCTAAAATGTTCAGCGTACATTGAAGGAGAAAAATGCGTTTACTGATTGTTTTTGTGCAGGAAGATGTGTCTTCCTGCACAAAAACAAACACCACATGACACAGATATCCTTGCACCATGGTGCAAGGGTGCCTGTGTCACTATATGGCTGCAGTTTAAGCAGCCGTGCAGAGAGAAGCATAGATTTCCAACATATTTATGTATATATGTTGCATCCCTGTGCTTCGGAAGTACTACAGCACACTGCAGTTAAACAGGTTACTCCGTGATGCTGCAGCACTTCCTCATAGTTCTGCTGTTATACATTCACCATACGCTACTAATGCATTTGTTCAGTCAATTACGTACTACACATACATTCATCTAAACTTTCAGACACTAACAAACAACTATAGCTCTTTTTTTAAACCAGGAAAGTTAGTTCTTAGAAGAACTTTTCTTTTTTTTCTTTTTTCTTTTATATTTTTTTTCTTTGTTTTTTGAACAATTTTCAATTTTTTTTTGGTTTTCTTGAAAAAAAAGGAAAAAACAGAACTGGAGGAACAAAATAATGAACTTCAGGGAAAAAAAAAAACATAGCAATGATGGTTCTCTTGCTTTCGACAGATAAGATCAATCGACTGCTCTCCATAGCAAACTACAGCGTTGCATTTTATGCAGAGCACTTTTAAGGTTGCAAACTGTGGACGGATGTCCAAGTTTTGCACAGATGGATCCACCCTTGAAGTACTCGGCTGCGATGCATTTGATGGAGCTGTTAGAACTCGCATTCTTTGGCATTCCTCTCGAGCAAGGTTCACCGAATGGAGGGTCCTCAGATGCTTTAACATACTGGCTATACCGCAGGAATATTTTTTGTTGGGATCCCCACGGGAGAGCACTCGCTGGCAGATCTTACATGTCACTAAGTTGGCATTGGTTTTGGTTTGCCCCTCAGGAAAAGTAAAACATTTCCAAACCACAGATGTATATCTTGGTTGGCGTGGTGGTTCTTCCAAAAATTAATCCTCAGATGAATGAGCAGATGCTGGTGATGCCTGCTGCCCTGAAGCCATTGTTTTTGAAAAAAGTTTGAACTAAGTGTAAACTTAGCCAAAAAAAGTTCTTCTCTGCAGAGAGATGCTCCTCCAAAGAAGGTCAAAAAAGAATGATTTAAATGGGTGGGGTCTTTCAATAGTTAGAATAGGAAGTGTAATAATCCAATCAAATCTCTTTTTTCAGGTCGCATGGGATCTGCACACCATGCGCATAGGTGGCACGCACCGAGCGCGAATTCGCGAAATTGCATTTAAAAGGAATATAGGATTAGAAGTAAAAATATATTCATTTTATTAGTAGTTTAGATTATGTCTTCAATTAATATTCACATGAAATACATATATATATGTGTTTTTGACATTTAAAATATTTCACGGGATTCGCGCACCCACCGCGTCAAACGCGCACATGACGTTTCACGGAAGCGCGCAAACATCGCGTAACGTGCTTCGTACGTGTCACGTATGGGCTTGGAGTCGCGTACCGGTTGTATAGCAATCGCACACCAAACTACGTACCCAACGCATACCGTACGCGGATCCTATACTACAATTGTAAAAAGGCGACTATGATCTGCGCAGGGATCGAGAAAGGTGCACATAGGGTGCGTGAATCCCAAAAAAATAGTAAAAAAAATAACAAAGTATTAAAAATATAGTTTAAGAAATATAAAAAAAATATAAAACATAGTTTTTAAAAGTTTACAATAAAAAAAATCATTGAAAACAAAATATATTTTTTAATTTTTAAAAGAATTAATTGAAAAAAAAGTTAAAAAAATGGTTAAAAAACAATATAAAAAACATAATTAAAGGAATTGACACACTGAAATATAAAGATTTAGAAATCCTATGAAAATCATTAAACATCATAGCTTTAGAGATAAATTATAGGTTTCAGGTATGTTATATTTAGGAATTAGTATTTAAAAAACCTTAGAAATTCACTGAAAAAACCATAGGTTTCAGGGGTGTTATAGTTAGCTGGACATTTCCCTCGTACAAAACCCTAGAAATTCCCCCGTTATAGTTAGTTCATCTAACTATAACTCACGCCCCCGCAATACACTGCTGATGACGTCACATATTACATCACTCATGACATGGTCAGTGACATCACTCATGACATCTCAAATGACATCACTGATAACATCACTGATGATGTCATTCATGTGATAATTTGATGCTTCTTGTTACACCCTAATATAACCTTTGATACACCCACTCTAAATTACATACTGCCACTCTCAAAACCATAGACAGCCCAACACCAATAACTACATACATCATCACCGAGTCTTAGATCTAAACACCCATCCACTCACGCACCCGTACAGTCACTCATACTTATGGTCACTCAGTACAAGAGTATCATATGCACTCATATACCTATATAGACACTCCCACACTGCTACTCATCCATAGAGTTACTCACACACACATACTCAGTCATGCAAGTAATTAATCACACTACCATTTACTCACCTATACAATTATACACACACACAAGCTCAATTAGTCATACACATACTAGCACATTCTTACGGTCTTATACAATCAATGATACAAGCATACACTCATCCATACAGCCACTCACACTATCACACACTCTCAGTTATAGTTATGTCTGTACTCCAACATGCAGATATACTGCCGTTCACATATGTAGTAAATTACACATGTACTAATGAAATATGTATTCACACACTAACACAACCATATAGATATTCACCCACCAATACAGTCCATTACAGACCTAGTGTTGAAACCATGCACCCAGTGAACCACCCACTGACACATCCATGCACAGAGTCACACACATCCCACCCACACAAACAATCAGGTACCCATAAAGATACTCAGACACTCAGACAACCAATCAATAACTTATCTAGACATGCATGTACCTCTTCACAAAACCATGCATCCGCTTACACACCAACAGACAGACGCATACAGTCATTCACACAGTTTAGTCATTAACTCATGCATTCAGTAAGATACATTTAATGACTCACTTATACAGTCAGTCACGCACCTACAAAATCATCCATTCACACACTTATACACTCACTCATTCTTCAATATGCCTTTCCCTATATATAATAAACATATTTAAAGTTTATAGAAACACACAGACATTGGATGATGTAATCAGTGATGTCATCAGTGATGTCATTTGAGATGTCATCAGTGATGTCACTGACCATGTCATGAGTGATGTAATATGTGACGTCATCAGCAGTGCATTGCGGGGGTGCGAGTTATAGTTAGCTGAACTAACTATAACAGGGGAATTTCTCGGGTTTTGTATGAGGGAAATGTCCAGCTAACTATAACGCCCCTGAAACCTATGGTTTTTTCAGTGAATTTCTAAGGTTTCTTAAATTCTAATTCCTAACTATAACGTGCATGAAACCTATGGTTTTTTTCAGTTAATATATATATATATATATATATATATATATATATATATATATATATATATATATATATTCACTACAAAACCACAGGTTTCAGAGACATTATAATTAGGAATTAGCACAAATTCATTGAAAAAACCCCAGGTTTCATTGTCGTTATAGTTAGGCTGACATTTCCATCATACAACCAATCATTAACCCATATACAAACTCATATAGCTACTCACCAACCCATGCAGCCACTTACACACCAAATGACAGACTGATACAGACATTCACTCAGATTAGTCATTCACCCATGCTTTCAC
This sequence comes from Triturus cristatus, assembly GCF_964204655.1. NCBI lineage: Eukaryota > Metazoa > Chordata > Amphibia > Caudata > Salamandridae > Triturus > Triturus cristatus. The sequence goes on along the minus strand of NC_140587.1, from coordinate 889,804,957 downwards.
TAAGACAAGTTCAATCACTCACTTATGCAGTCAGTCATGCACCCACTAAATCATCCATTCAGACACTCAAACACCCACTCATTCTTCAATACACCTTGGCGTATATATATATATATAACATTCTTAAACATTTTAGAAAAAATCAGTCACTGGATGATGTCATCGGTGATGTCATCAGTGATGTCATCAGTGATGTCACTGACCATGAGTGATGTAATTTGTGACGTCATCAGTAGTGGATTGCGGGGGCGCTCAGCTAACTATAACAGACACATTTCTCTAGTTTTGTGCGACTGAAATATCAGCCGAACTATAAAGTTCATAAACCCTGTGTTTTTTTCAGTGAATTTCTAAGGTTTTTTAAATGATAATTCCTAACTTTAACGTCCCTGAAACCTCTGTTTTTTTCAGTGAATTTCTAAGGATTTTTAAATGCGAATTTCTAAATATACCTACATAGGTAGGAAATGTGTAGAAAGAGGAAGAAAAGTGCAGACAGAAGCAAGAAAAGTGCAGAAAGAGGCTACATAAGTCCAGAAAGAGGAAGAAAGGTGCAAAAAGAAGCAAGAGAAGTGCAGAAAGAACCAACAGAGTTGCACAAAGAGGCCTACTTTGACTGTACCTTACAACAGACACATACAAAGAAGCCAAATCAATAATCCTTCTCCCAAGATGTCTTAAACCTCACTTTTCTCTCGAAGGTTCACTATTAATCCACTGCTCAGAATGTTAGCCCTACCAAATATAAAACAGTAGTCCTAAGCATATCACTTTTGTAAGCCTGACAAAGTTTGTGACGGTATGCATGCATGTCTCTGCTTTTACCTAGTGACATGTTACATAAAAATAAACATACAAATACTTGAATACCTGTGTTTCAAACAGAATGCTCTGCAAATATGTGTACAAAAAGGTGTTTGTGTTTCTTTCTGCTCATAATACAGGGCACATGGGTATTCAATAGTATATTTGCTCTATAACACCTACATATGTAAGATATGTCTGCCTGTGCAACTGAATGACAGAGCAGAACTGAGAAGATTTGACCACCTATAGGAGAAGCTACCCACTTTTTAAGCTACCATCTTCAGATGCATAACACATGTGAGAATACATATTCAAGCAGACATATACCTCAGTCACAAGTGCACGCAGACCTTTAAACTTGACAGCTTGCACTTCTCATTTGAGTACAGTTAGAGGTGAGAGAAGTACAGAAAGAAGCAAGAGGTGTAGAAATAAACAAAAGAAGTGCAGAAAGAAGGAACAGAGGTGCAGAAAGAGGCAACAGGGGTGAAGAAATAAGGAAGAGGGGTGGACAAAGAAGAAAGGGGTGCAGAAAGAAGCAAGAGAGCTACAGAAAGAAACAAAAGAAGTGCAGAAAGAAGGAACAGAGGTGTAGAACGAGGCAAAAGGGGTGCAGAAAGAAGCAAAAGCTGTGCAGAAAGAAACAAAAGAGGTGCAGGAAGAAGGAACAGAGGTGCAGAAAGAGGCAAGAGCGGTGCAGCAAGAGGGAAGATGGGTGCAGAAAGAGGCACAAGGGGTGCACAAAGAAGCAAGATAGGTGCAGAAAGAGGCAAGGTTGGCGCAGAAAGAGGCAAGAGAAGTGCAGAAAGAAGCAACAGAGATGCAGAAAGGGAGAAGAGAAGGGTAGAGAAAGAGGCAAGAGGGGTACAGAAAGAAGCAAAAGAGTTGCAGAAAGAAACAAAATAGGTGCGGAAAGAAGGTACGGAGGTGCAGGAAGAGGCAAGAGGGGTGGAGAAAGAGGCAAGTGAAGTGCAGAAAGAAGCAACAGAGATGCAAAAAGGGGGAACAGGGGTGGAGAAGGTGGCAAGAGGGGTGCAGAAAAAAGCAAGAGAGGTGCAGGAAAAAACAAAAGAAGTGCAGAATGAAGGAACAAAGGTGCAGAAAGAGGCAAGAGGGGTAGAGAAAGAGGGAAGATTGGTGCAGAAAGAAGCATGAATGATGCAGGAAGAAGCAAGAGAGATGCAGAAAGAAGCAAGAGGAGTGCAGAAAAGGGGATGAGGGGTGGAGACAGAGGCAAGAGGGGTGCAGAAAGAAGCAAGAGAGTTTCAGAAAGAAACAAAAGAAGTGCAGAAAGAAGGAACAGAGGTGCAGAAAGTAGAAGAAATGTGCACAAAGAGGCAAGAGAAATGCATAAAAAGAAAGAAAGGTGCAGAAATAAGCAACAGAAATGCAGAAAGAGGCAAGAGTGGCACAGAGAGAAGCAAGAGTAGTTTGCACACCATTAGTACCAATTTAATACTCACATTTCGCAATAAGTAACAGATGACCATTTTAGGTTTGCAAAGGGCCTACAACCATGCTCTAACACTTGTCGCTGCATTTTTGGTAACGTTTGAGCCGTTTGAGCTAGAAACAAGGCTTTTTTAGTTCAAATCTGCAGATTAGGCAGCAGATGATGGATTATATGGGTAATCCGGAAAATGTATAGTTGTGCAAAAGTTGGTGCAGTCAAACAGTCACATAATTCCAATGGCCCTGCTCATCCCTCTGACTAGATCCAGAAGTGTTCCTCATGGTTCCTTCTTTTTTTGTCTCATTGAGTTCTTAGTTTAGTTTCTATAGAGACAAGGAAGACTAAACCTGAGGCTACTACTCCTCAATACGGACTACCATACCACATAATTACTCTCCATAACACAAAATCTCACTCTACATAATTCCTATACACCAAATACCACATACTTTGTATTCACTTAATTTCACTGCACACAATACTACATAATTCAGCTACACACAACGTACATCCAATCCACACATTAGTAAAAAACTTTTACATTTACAATGCCAATAGCTCTAACTCTTGCAAATGCGAGACCTATCACATTGCAAATGCTACTTTACCTGGTAGTCACGTTTGCAGAGTGCTGGAGGAATGGGGTTGGGCCTCCTACCAGCGCCCAAGAATTCTGCTGCATAGGACTTACAGGAGCTACCAGGAGGGCATATTTTCCCCCAAAGTCCCTCAGGAGTAAAGTGGACTTCATCTCCCAACCAGTAGTGTACCAGGAGGCGCATTTGCAGAGTGGTGGAGAAACGGGAGCATGGCCTCAAAGACCTCTTAGCAATCCCAATGTGTGGCACTTACTGGAGGTAACAGGAGGAGTAGTTGGCCCCCAAGGACAACTTGGGGCCAACCACCCCTCCTATTACCTCCAATAAGTCACACTCAGCTGCATTGGTAAGTTCTCATAGCAGGCCACGCCCCCTTTGCCCACCAATCTGCAACTGCACTCCCTGGCATGCTCTTAGATGGGTGATTGAAGTCCTGTTAGCTGCTGGGGGCCCTTAGTAAGCCCCACACAGTGGGATTGCTGAGAGATGGACATAGGCCACGCCCCCTTTCTCCACCACTCTGCAAACGCACCTCCCGGGGTTGTCTTGGTTGGGGGATGAAGTCCCCTTGCCTCCTGAGGGTCCCTGGTGGCCAACGAGCCCTCCTCTTATCTCTAATAAGCCCCACACAGCTCAATTGCTGAGAGTAGTCTGTGGCCACGCCCCCTTTTTACACCACTCTGCAAACACGCCTCATGGCGCACTGCTGCTTGGGGGATGAAGTCCACTTTAGTTCTGAAGTCCTCAGAACTCAAGAAGACCTCCTCACCCCACAAACAGTGGATTATGAATGCCAGCCAATCAAAGTCAATGGTAAAGAGGCAATGTTACATGGGAGGGACATTCAAAAGATTGACAAGCTGAGACACAAATAAGAAGCAGGCAAATTAAAGTGAAGGAAAACCAACCTATGTTAAGCAAGAGGCAGGCTCAAAGCCCCTTTATGTACTTGACAAGTTGCAATACATCTAATAACAGATAGCACACACGCTATCGAGTAGGATCAACGTAAAAAAACCTGATAGACAGTATCCCAGTTTCACCCTGCACTCTACATTTAAGTGACACCTTGGTCGTGGTCACATAGGTGGACATTGCCATGATAGGAAAGCCCCCAAAATTCTGATATGGTTTAATGCCAGGTGGCCCTGCAGTTGACAGTGCGGGCATCAGGAAACTGTGACCACATCTTGAGAAATGCCCTGAGTAATGAATCCTCCAGTAGAATTACCCCCACCGTATGCCTTTAAGGTAGAATTAATTACCAGTTCCTCTTAATTAGTACAGTACTGTTTCATTCGTATCAGATTGTTTGGCAGGAGCTGAAGGAAATGCTTTACTACTATAAGAGCATCTTTCTGTTTTGCTTTGCAAACATCATACAACAAAAAATGTATCTCAAATGCAACCTTGTGCCAAGTCTAATACAATCTCAGATAACCTAAGACTACAGAAAATATTGTATTTGCAAGATGTGTTACTTTGTCTTCAAGCTGAGAAGCGGTATTAAAGTCAACATTAATGACTTGGATTCGCAGAAATATTCAAGACCCAAATCTGAATGACCAAATCTCTACAACCCATTTTACACGGTGCTTATGTTTTCATATTTATATCATATTTCTTTGCGGTTTTCACTTTTGATTCATTGCAGTCATAGAAAGGTCGTCATGCGTGAATGAACAGTAGCTTATATGTGTTCGGCTAAATCTTTGCCAATGTTATTTCATTCTATTCAGATTTAAGTTTTAAATGGCATTTTTTTTAGAATGAAGCTTGTTCTTGGGACTGCGCTGTTCCTGATACAGCGCTGTCAGAAATAGGTTCAGTCGCCGCTTATCTTTGTCGAGCTGATGTTGTCTGCCCATCGCTCAAGTAATAATTTGGTGTTATTTTGTATAACTATTTTCACATGATTTCTTCAGGAGCAACAGTTGTGAGTAAAAGATGCCTTTGGTTTCAGAGAATACCAATGTGATGATAGTCCTGTGTTGTGCTTTGCCATACAAATCTGTCATAGTCAGCTTTCACTTACAGTAACTAAGCAACAAGAAGTCCTTCAGCTGCCCTCCGAAGCCGTACGCTGCATAGCTGCTGAAAACGAGAGTGCCAGCCTGACATTTGACACCATCATCACCAAGTCACATTTAAAACAAGGAAGCCGGTGTGACTGAATTGTATATTTGATTATCCGTAATAGTAGGCGAATAAACAAACTAAAATAGCGTCTCCCAAAAAATCTTGGAAAAAAACACTGAAAAAAAGCCCGTTAATTAACATTACACGACATAGGGTGAACACTTCCACATTAGTCAAACAATGACCACTCTTTCCAAATTATAAATTACAAAAAAAATGTACCCACCTCACCTGTAGATATTTGACTTGCCAACTATTATTGAGGAATGTAATCTCAGTACGAGACAAAATCACGAACTAATATTATTTCTTGCATCTTTGTGCAGGACTACGTTGAGATACAGAGCGGATCCGTCCCACTGCTCAAGAAATGGTTGGGAAACAGCAATCTGTCTGCAAGCCTTTTTATGGATTGATTAAGTTAGCGTATTTTCTTTTGTTAGATTTTGGGTAGAGGTGGGTGAGTCACTGAAAGCAGGAGCCAGCTTTGAACCTGCAGCCTTACCCGGGTCGAGGACCTGTTGGAACCTCGAACCCATAAGGAGAAGACTTTTCAAGTGCATTCTGCTTTCACCCTCACTCTACCTAGGATTTGGCATTATGGCAGAGCTGCTGATTTTGAACAGGGGAACCAGGTTCGAGTCTTGGCCTGTGCTCAACATTCCGTGATTCTGGGCAAATGATTTCATCTCCCCCTGCCTATAAGCAATGAATGTGATCTTGTGTAATGTAACTGGTGCTCATGTAAGGGACTACAATATCTTCTCGTCGATTTCATGCTATATAAAAACTGCAGAGTTATGCACAAAGAGGTAAAAACAAAGCCTTGAAATAAAGAAAAAGAATATACACCCACATACTGGCTGATTTGTACAAAGTGAAACCAGAAATGAACTGCGGCTTCCCTGCTTAAATTGAGTGATCTTAGGAAAATATTTTTTTTCACCAAAGCTCCTTTTTCTTTATTATACAAGCACTTTCAAGTATGGAAGTTGAGAAGACGACTGGTACAAAAACCTCTGGTGCAAAAACCTATTGTGTTTGATTTATTAGACTGTGATGTAGAGCCCAATATATATCTTGCTTGATATACGTTTGGACCATCGAAAATGAACGGTCCATCCATAGATTAGATTAGATTAAAATACTTATAAAGTGCATGGCTGCCTCGACAAGGAGGCGTCCCAGTGCTGAGGCAAGACAGAAAAGGGGGATCAAAAGAGGGATTAGAGTTGAGAGAAAAGCCAGGTTTTCACAAGTCGTCTGAAGATCTTATCCATACACCGTAGGAAATGTTTAACACTTGATTTATATGTTGGAAGTAAGACAAACAAAACTCCATCAAATCCCTGCCATCTCTGTCATGTATAGACTCGTCCATCTATGGAGCAGTAGCCGAAAAGTGGATTACTAAGCTATTTCAGCAACAAACAACAACTCCACCTATCCAATTACGATGTTGCTTACCGTGGGCGTAACCATGTTGGTTAAACCTCCTCAACTGACCAGTCAGATTCAAACCTATAAAAGGGCTAAACTCATCTTACCTACTGTTCCAACTCGACTTTTTGTCGTGAACCTCATGTTGTAAGGTGTCATTGAATTGCTGCTCAATATGGATGATAGCCCACCACGTGCTGCCGTAATAGGAAGTATATGTACTTAAAAATCACATTTTTTTACTTGTTTGTATTTAACTTACCCATTTGATTTGTCACGTAGTCTGTTAATTTTTCAGTAACTTGAACTAATAACAATTATCATTATTTACCAAATGCAATGTGTGAGAAATATGTAATTGTGTCCTGGATCCATCTGCCGAGCAATACGTTATTATAATTTTTTTATACAAATGTTTGTCTTAGATGCATTAATGTCCATTGTAAATGTAGTGTAAGTCTCCATCATCATAACAGAAGGGCACACCAAATATCCAAAGCAGAGTTGACCTTTAAATGGCTATCAAATTACAAATCTAAATAAAAAGAGACATAAAACATTTTTAAAATACTCATACTTATATGCTTATGTTTTAGTGACCTTATATTGCAGTTTTTTTTAGAGATATTACATATATTAAAATGTAACTAATTAAATCATCATATACCATAAGTCCCTTTGTAGTTTATTATATTTCTGAAATCTGTTGCACTTTGCCCTCCCAAAAGGGTCACCCCAGACAATTTCAGTCCAGATGTACGACCCTTGTAAATTGCGTCTCGCAATTTGCACCCGATTACGAGGTGCAAATTGCAAGGCTCAATTTACAATGTACTACAGTGTCAGAGACACTGATTGCGATTCCCAATGGGGTCGCAAAATGCGAGGCTCATGAATGTTAATCAGCCACTCACAATTTGCGACCCCATTGGGAATGGCTGGCCCTCCCAGGGATTTGGGCCTGCTGGGCTCAGCAGACCTCCATGTCTGGGACTGCTTCTCAATCAAGCAGTTTTTATTTTTTAAATACAGCCCGTTTTCCTTAAAGGAAGACGTGATGCATTTTAAAAAAAAATAAAACATTTGTAGTTTCATTTTTTAAGGGCAGGAAATTGTCCCTTGGATCACTGCCTTCCCTTAAAAAATATTTCAGAGCCAGTCACAAAGGGGAAGGGGTCCCCTGGGGACCCCTTCCCATTTGCGACTGCATTACAACCCTCTTGAAGAGGGCGGTAATTTGCGAGTGTTTTGCGACCGCAAAAGCATTGGTACATGGCTTGTGACTCGCAATTAGGAAGGAAACGCCCCTTCCTAATAGAGAGTCGCAAAATATTATTTTGAGAGTCGCAAATTATTTGCACCTCAAAAAATAGTGTTTGTACATGGGCCTTACAGAATTAACATGCACATACGGGTCGCAAACCCGTTGTGCATGCTAATTCACATCGTACATCTGGCCCTTTGTCCTTCTCCCCTCCTGTTTTCTGAACATATTTATGTTTCTTATTAGGACCCTGGGCCCTTTATCAATGCTAACCAATGCAAAAGTGATTTAGATCACTTCTTTGGTTTACAAATAATTGACATATTTCATATACTGCTAAGTTCCAAGTAAGGCGGTACTTCATGTACCCTGGGGATATACATTAAATGCTACTAGTGGGTCTGCAACACTTGCAGTAACCATCAAAGTATCCCTTGTAAAAATGTATCTGGCCTGCTGTACAGGCTCTGTGCAGTTGAGAAATGCTAAATCAAATATGTAGAATACAAATGATGTCAAATATAAAAGATTTATAGACTTCTGTTGGTCACCTTGAGAAGGATAGAGTTTGATGTTTGAGCAGGTTGGCTTCAAGTACTAACCGAAGTCCTGACAAACATATGTAACCGTAATTTATTCTAAACTTTGGGGGGGTATATTTACAAGTCCTTATCACCACAAGAGCGACACTTTTATCAACATTCCTGGGGTGAAACGTGCTTCGCCTTATTTACAGGGCAGCATTAAGCCAGTTAATGAGGTTTAAGGCTGTCTTGTAAATAAGGCACCCTTTCACGCTATACTTAGGGGCCGATTACGATCCCGGTCGGAAGGGCACCGAATCGGGTTTGGCCGGAAAAACTACGAGCCGTACGCGTGTTTTCCGGCCGACTCGTACAGTTGTATGAGCGAGCAAGTACGATGCAAGCTACATGAAATACATGAGTCGTTTCCAGGTCCGAACCGCTCCGTACGTCCCAGTTGGAAGCTAACCGTGGCATGCAATAGATGCGATTTACAACCGAGCCAGTACGATGCACGCACCAGACAGCCTGTGCGAGCCAGAGTGTCCGGCTCACAAAAGCTCCCAGAGTAGGACTTTGGGGGTCTGTGTCGGACCCCCTGACACCTGCAGCCCTACAACTCGGACACAGGGGACGTATGGGTCTCCCCAACACAGGCATGTATGGTGCGGATGGCACCGACACGTACCAACTGTAGGGGGCACACTTGTTCGAGACGTACCCATTCAAAAGGAGAGACACGCTAACAGACTTGATTTTGCTGCACGCTGATCTCACTTGCAACATTGTGCGTGCAGACAAGATAACAAGTGTTTTTCTTCAACTTGTACATACTGTTGGCAGGGCTCTGCCAGAAAGGACTTGGGTGAAGCTGACCCCTCCCAAATTAGTTTGTGTGTTTGATGCTGGAATAATGCTCACCACAGTTTCAAAACTTTGATGAAGGAACCTCCATGGACTACCTAAAAACAACTGCCAACAAAACTAAATGTCAGTTGAGATATAAAAAGGTCTTATGAGATGATACCTTAAAAGATATAGCTTATACTAGACTAAGGTCTTATTATTTTTTTGTTTATAGATAACATATCTGCTGGTACTATTCACCAGACTGGTGTGAATGCCTGCTGCAGTTTTGCTGTGAGTAAACTAGCCACACCAAGTTTTGACTCCACATGCTCTCTCCATCCCAATTCCCTGGGATCTGCTACAGGAACAGTGTCTCCTTCTGTAAACTGAGGGCATGTCTCGAGAGGATTCAGGAACTAGTGTTGCCGCCCCATTGGAATCACCTGAGATCCAGGTATGTGGCATATGACAGGTTGGTTTGGGAGATGGTGTGTGTTTTGTTGGGGTTGTGGGTTTCTATGGAGTGGCTGTTTTGGGTTATGCCATATGCTTTGCTGAGGGGGTGTTTTTTGCTGAGATGTGATTGTGGTTGGGGTTGTGTTTGTGGTTGTGGCTGAGGGTGTGGGTGTGGTTGAGGGCATGGTAGTGGCTGAGGTTGTGGGTGTCAGTCTGAGTTTAGGTATTATTGGTGGAAGCATGGATGTATGGGAGTCTGTGAGTGTTGGATGTGTCTGTGGTGGTGGATGGTGTGGTACTAGTTTGCATGTCTGTATGTGTATGCTTGTGTTTTTTAGTTGGGGTGTGTGCGCATCTCTGTGTTTGAGTATTCAGCTATGGTCTGGTGTTGGGGGTTGTTGAGACAGAGTTAATGAATTGGTGGTACAGTGGTGGAAGGATGGATTTGGGAAGAGGCAGAGACCAGAGGGGAAGAGGCAGGTGGTGTTGGTTGTGAGGCAGTGATGTCTGGGAGGATCCGAAGCAGACTATGCCTCTCTGTATAGAAAATACTGCAAGGTGTATGTCATCCTGAAAGGCCAATAATTATGTAAATTGGTAACTGACCCCTGGATGATACACACCAGTGCAGTTTAGCTCCTCAATAATTCCAGAGCCTCCCCAGGCATCAATTCTTAGTGGACAGGGTCAGGGACAGAGGTGCCTGGGGCAAAGGAGGCCCAGCCTTTTTAAGGGCTGGGTGTTTGGAAACAATGTTGGGAACAATAGAGAGGGTTATAATCTTGCTGGTGGTGGTGGGCAATGATGGAAGTCCATGAGATGTTCTGGGGTACACCACCACTTGCGGTTTGTCTGACTTGGAGGCATCAGAATCTAATGAAGTAGTGGCCTCCTCTCCAGCCCCCACACCCTCTGTGCCGCTGGGTCTCTCAGATTCAGTAGCACCTCCTTCCAACTCCTAGCCAACACCCGGTTCCCTGCCTTCTTTGCCAATGTCTCCTTTGTTAGCTTGTGAGTATGCTTTTAAGAGAATAAGAAATGTATGAATCTATATGTGCGTTTTTAATATAAGATATAGTATTTAGTAAGCACATGTTCGAACCATAAATAATGTTGCTGCACGATCTTCAATAAAGTCTACACTCTATATGCTAAAAAGGTAATTTCATTATAATCACAAGAGTCTGTTAACATTCTGGATGGATGATTTGGTCACATGCATGCCTGATAAGATGTCTGCCATGTAACTCATAAAATATTATATAAGCCACTTGTATTAAGTTTGATGGAATATCTTTACCTTTTTTATGGATTAAGGCATCCACCATCATCAGCATCAGGATTTACATTTATGTTTGTAGCAAAATGTCTACCACAAGATGAATTTCATACACTTTCCTTCTTATGCAGATATCATTGAATGTCATGTTATGTATGTGTGCATGGGTGGATAACACATATGCCAGGCACATACACACAGGAGTTCACTTAGCATATTGTCACCCATTTAATAGCATTACCATTTACGTTGTCATATTCCTATACTTGCATCACTATTAGGTAAACATGTCTTGTATGTGCATCACCCCAACTATCCTAATATATTATAGACATGCTTCAAACATCATAAAGATGCACCATTTCTGGTATGGAAAGGCTTTGATTATGTTATAAACATTACATTGATTCAGATTGTTAACCCCTTCAGCGCGGCGCGGATTACCGCGCCGTGCTGAAGGTTCCATTGAGCGGGCGGGGCCATGACGGAGTGGTTCCGTCATGCGCACAGCGCGACCGACGCGCATGACGGAACCACTCCGTCATAAGCAGCGATGAGGTTAAGGAACACATTGTAAGAACCTATTCTGCTCCAAATGCCTTAGCATATACTACATAACTTATAAATCATCTGCAACAATAACATTCAGAACAACTGTCTGAATATGCATTGTAGCATTTGTATAGGCATATAGTGGTAACATGCCAAGAATTTACAAAGAAGGCATTTGAAGATATGGATACGTTCTTGATGGTAGTATGTTATGGTGTTCTTTGACTTTTGTTGTTCCTAAGCATATTAATATTTTACATACCAAGATACTGTACAGTAGGACTACCTTAAGGAATATTTATTTATGCAATCTCTTGACTTGGCCCTCTCTGAAGGATCACCCAAAAACTTCTATCCTCCACCGCTCCAGTTTTCATTACCCATCTAGGTATGGTGTAATGAGTATGTACACATTGAAACCATCAACCAGGGCAAAGGCATTGAAGTACTCTCTTAGAAACCATTTGAAATTGATTTACAAACAATTTGTACATTTTAAATAACTTATAGGTTCCTAGTAAAGTCAAACTACAAGTATCAAGACCCTCTAAAATACACACTACTACTACTGGTCCTTCTCAACTTATAAGAGCACACCCTTAAGTTGAGTGCTCAGACATATTTCATGCCTACGTTTCTAGCCTATGCAAAGCCATTTTTTGTCTATTTAGACTTCCTACTTTTAACTTCTGACCAAGAATAATCCTGGCTTGTTAATACATATAGTACCCTCAAAGTAGGAACCAAGACAGCCAGGATGAAATATAAAAACAAAGTTGGACATGTAGTATCCACCTTAATGCTTACTGGGATGTGAACTCAAGTATCTGAAAATATGCCTTTAAAAAACATTTTCATTACATTTTCCTAACCATTTGGTGCCTACAGACTGCGTCCTCTACCACTGTAGTGTGATTATTTTAGGCAAATGGTATAGCATTAGAAACTCAATACAGGTGGAGAATGTGGTTTAGTTGTTGGTAGAAATGTCCACCCTAGCTGGATGGGTATGTTGGAGATGTTCAATAAAAAAAATTGTTTTTAAAGTGTTGCTTTCAGCACACTTAGAAAGGGACTTGGCACCAGTCTTGAGTGACCCTACAATTCTTATAGACTGCCAGCTAAAGAAGTAAGACTGATACAATCAGTGTGGGTTTATGCTATGTGTTGGACACATTTCCAAGGCTGAAAACATCAATATTTGCAAGGTGTTTATAGTAGACACTAGCTAAACAACCTTCTGAAACGTACACACATGTTGTTTGTTATAATTTTTGTGCACATTTGTGTGATGCCTTCATTACAGATTGACACTTTCATGACCAATTATTTAAATTGATGCCAAACTCCATGTAGTTATGTATAATTAACACATGTCTGTAGCTTTCACATATATCACATATATTTTGGGCTACACACTTTGTTCACTGATACATATGGGGTAGCTCATTTTTATAACTATTATCAGAGTAATGAGATTTTTTGGGGGACTTCTAAATACACAGACATAATTATACAGGATACCTATCATAGCATATAAAGTACTTACATATAGAAAAATGTGTTGTCATAGTTGTGATGTGACAACAATTACTCCTTCTTATGTAGTGGCTGAAGAAACAAATATACACTTAATATTACAGCACACAGATAACAATATTCTTACTCCCTTCTTGTTGCTCTCTTCAGTTCCCCAACAAACTGGGGATAGGCCACCAGCAAGATGTGGGCCATTAGGGGGTCAGGATGCCTCACACCAACTTCTGCTGCTGTGAGGACTTTCCAGGATGAACCTCTGCCGTTATATTTGTACAGCGATGCAGGTCCTCCCACCTCTTGTGGCAATAACAGCTATGGCACCTTTGGGTCAACAGGTTCCGTGGTTTCCTTGCAATGGCCTTCCAGATGCTCTTCTTATAATGAGGGTTGACCTATAATTGGTGAAAACATAGAGAAATAAACATAGATATGTTAGATGTGTTAACTGTAAAATTTTATTAGTAATACATTTAGAACATTGTTTTAAATATTGCTTATTCACATTTTTATAGAACTATGATTAATGTATTGTATCATTATCTGGGATCATTACCACAGCTATCTATGACTACTAAACTTCTAAAATGTATTGTTTTAGGTGAACCAGTATCTATATATCTTTTAAAAATGCAATTAAAAACGAATATAATGAATTTAAATCAGTACGATGCAAATAAAATTTGAAATTCGCACAAAGATAATATGAGTTATAATATAGCCAAAGGGTTGCGGCATTTGATGGTTAGCATTTGGGGTTCATTTATAGTTATATATTCAAATATATGATGAGATAGTTCCGACAATTTGCATTTATGCATGAACTTATTACTGCGCTAAATTTGATCATCATATGTGCTTTGTTTACTTATTGTAATGTAAGAGGAAATGGTACTGAAAATGTGCATTTACGCATGGTATTTTTTGCGCAAAAAAATGTTTGTAAATGTGTAAACATTTTCACGGGGGAATGCCCTTTATTTGTCTATTATCACGTGCAATCTATTAACCTATCGCTAAGCACAATGTCACTTTAAAAATGCGATTGCTGTAAAAAAACGTTACCATGTGATCAAGACTCAAATGAGTTGAAACGCGTTATGGCGGCATCGATGAAATAAACACGTAAAAATTGGCACCAAGATTGTGGTCCGTGTCCGTGTGTAGCTGACAAGGCTGAGATGCTGCGGATTCGTCCATATTTGAACCAGGAGGTTTCACCCGGCTCTACACGGGCCCCCGCTACACCAAAGGTCGACAACACAAAAGAAACCACATCCAGAGCCTTCGGCAAAGGAAATAGAGAAGTCCGGCAGGACTAGGAGTGTCAGACCCCCCTTCAACGCGGAAACACAGCCACGCCAAAAGCCGAGCGGAAATCGGTAAAAGCTGGGTCGGAGGACGCGGTGGAAACTGAGAGACGCAAGGTAGGTGAGTGATAGCGTTTATAAGGGGTTAGCGGTTTGCCATACACGCATACGAGGTAGAACAAGCAAAGTATACTTAAAACCTCAGAACGCGTGTACAAAACATCATAATCATGATGTCCGGAGATACGTTAAGAGACAGAGAAGCGGCAGCCCTGGGAATGTTCAGTGATGCAACTGTTACTAAAGTGTTACCACAGCCACACAAAGAGGATAGCAACATAAGTAACAATACTCTGAAAGATAAGTTTAAACAGTTGGAGAAACATATGCGCCAGGAACAAAGCAAATGGTGGGAAACAAAGTCTTTGCAAGGATACATTGATGTAGGGCGCATACCTCGCGGTCTGAGAATATTCATAGCTCCAAGCTACGAAAATTCAAACCCAAAAATGATGCAGGAATGGGCACAGTGCAATTTGGAGTCATCCAGGAATTTAGTTTTAATTTTGATCAAATATGCTGAAATTGATCGTGAAACTCTTTTGGAACAAATAGACAAATTAAATGAGGAGATTGGAAACTATGAAAAGACAGAGACAAACCAATTGCAAATTGAAAAGTTACGCAAAGAAATGATGACACGCCTCAGAAAAGAGGAAGACAAAATAAAAGATAGAAAGGCCTACAAGTTTATAAGAGACAAAAATGATTACGAATTGGGACAGATTTTTACTTTTTCAAGGAAATACGACACAATACGACGTACTAAAGTAAATGCAAAGGATGGCCAAAGAAAAGATACACTAACAGGTGACAATCAAACAGTTCTAACATCCAATTGGGATCTAAGCTCTGCCATTGACAGTGGTTCTGATTCTGAATTAAGGAACAAAACAGTGTGTGCCTCTGATCCAACACCTGAACCAGGTGATGAAATACATTTTTTATGCATGGACAAACGACAAACACTACGTCCAAGAGTTCAACCAACCAGAAATCAAAAAATTACAAACATAGGCAGAGGCGCAAAGCGCGACTTCGGACCATCAAATCCCAGGAGGCAAGCCAGGGGAAGATGGATACGAAAGTAATAACAGATAACGGAACAAGTAAAACCATCATCAATTTGGCAAATATCAATTAATCTAAAGCGGATGAACAAATCTTAAGCCTGGGCCTATCATTCTGTCCGGAAAGTAATTTTAATTACTCAAGAACTAGGATGGACATCTACAGATGCATAAGAAAGTTGAAACTCAAGAAACATTTCTTGATACAAGCCAAAGAAAAAACAAGTGAAAGTGTCAATTTAGAGAATCCAGTCATGGTGGAGGAAGCAAGAACAAGACAGAATATAACCAATCAGGAAGCATCACTATTGGATACTTTGAAACTCTCATGGACGAAAAATAACACACAAATGGACCATGATGCAACAATGGAGATTGATGACAATATTAAGCCGGTGAGAGCAGCAATCCCATCACCATTTAAAGCTAAATCCACTTTACACCGATTAGTCAAAGAGATTCTATTGATGTCTTCAATGAGCATTTAATTGGCGCTATCAAGAAACTACACCACAAGACACAAAACGAGAAGACAAAATACAACAAAAAATTACCAGAATACCATAAACTTATGTCAAAACTCAAAAATGACTCCTCCATAGTCATTAGAAACGCGGACAAGGGGGGCAACATTGTCATTTGGAACAAGACAGAGTATCTAAAAGAGGCGTTGTCACAACTCAATAACACTGATTGTTATACGAGGGTGAATGGAGTAGACCTGAAAAGAATACATCAACATTACTATACAAAACTATTATCCTGGAAGACCAATGGTTTAATAACCAAAGAAGAATATAACTTCTTAAAAAATGACTATCCTGTTACACCATCAATGTATTTTATTCCTAAAATACACAAGGACAAGAACAAACCATCCGGTAGACCAATCATATTGGCTCGTGGGAGTTTGCTGGAACATACCTCACAATATGTGGATTTTTATTTACAAAGCCATGTGCAAGGTTTAGCCTCATATGTAAGGGACACAAGTGACTTTTTTAACAAACTTAAAGATGTGGAATGGCAGGAGGACTATATGATGATGGCATTAGATGTCACATCACTCTATACGAGTATCAAACACAATGATGGATTTGAAGCACTCCGATATTATTTAAAATCCGATACATCTGAATTGACAGATCATAGTAATATGCTAATAGATATGGTAGAATTTTGCTTGATAAATAATGTTTTTATGTTCAACAACTTGCATTTTCAGCAAATAACGGGAGTAGCCATGGGAGCCAGCTTCTCCCCCAGCTATGCTTGTTTAAACATGGGCAGGTGGGAGGAGCTGGTTCTAGCTAGAGAATTCAAGGAAATCATGAAAAAGAATATTATTATTTGGCTACGCTTTATTGACGACCTTTTTATTATATGGAAGGGTACTGAACAGGAGGCACAGAACTTTTTAAAGTTGATCAATATTAATAATTTGAATTTACAATTTACAGGTATTATCAATAATACATCTGTAAATTTTCTTGATACCAATATATACATTGATAACAGCAAAATCCAAACAAGACTATATCGTAAAAAGACAGCGGGTAATTCAACACTACACAGTTCTAGTGCCCATCCCCGACATCTGATCAATAGCATCCCCTATGGGGAAATGCTTAGACTAAGGAGAATTAACAGCAATGAGAGTGCTCTAAAACAAGCACAAGATCAAGCAAAAAATAGATTCCTAGCCAGAGGTTATTCACGTAAAACAATAGAAGGGGCCATCGATAAATCCATGAACAAGGATCGTTTTGATCTAATCAAACCTAATTCGAAGGGACAACAGTCATCATTAGCTAGTTTTACCGATGACAACACTAAAAGTGAATTTCGGATTATTATTGACTATAACAAGCAGCATAAAAAGTTACGTAATATTATTACGAGTAACTGGCCCCTGATACTAAGTGACCCAATACTGGGACAGTCTCTGTCCAGAAAAGTATCTATCACGTACAAAAGAGCAACATCAATGAAGGATAAACTGGTATCAACAACTCCTGAAGTAATTGAACCTTGCAGTTGGCTTAAATCTCATAATGGATTTTTTAGATGTAAAACATGCAAGGCATGCCAATTGGGTGTAAACAAGATGTCATACATAACACCATTCAGCAAGGAGGAAATCAAAATAAAAAAACTACTTACATGCAAGACAGAGTATGTTATATATGTTCTGATATGTCCTTGTGAGCTACAATACATTGGTAGCACTAAGCTACAAGCTCACAAACGGATCTTACAGCACATTAGAGCTATAAACAATCATGATAATACATACCCTGTAGCCAAACATTTCCGAGAGTATCACAATTCCAGAAGCCAAGATTTAAAATTCTTTCTAATAGACTCAGTACCTCCAAGAAGACGTGGGGGCAACAGGGAAGCAAAGCTGAGAAAATTAGAAACACACTATATTCTGGAATTAGATACAAAAACCCCAGGTGGTCTCAATATTACGGAAGATTTATACAATTGCATATAAAACACTGTTTACACAACTTGCATAGTTTATATTTATTTCTAATATTAGCAATATATTTTAGGAATTTTAAATATATGAGCTTTTATGAAGAGTTTTAAGAAACAGTGGATATATCTCTTTTATGTGTATATATATTTATATATTTATTTACCTATTTATGTATTTATATATTAAGGCATTATTTTGCACCACATATTTGAGATGTATGCTCCAAATAAAAACCCAATCGAGCCATTTATGATTTAAATTTCTCAATGCAACTAATCTACATAATGTTGGCAAACATACCAATGACTGAACATAACTGCAACTATTGAGACAGATAAAGGAGTCTGTATAAAGTAACAACTTAAAATAGTTATATAAAAAAATAAAATAAAAAAACAAAGGACAATAATAGTAACATTTGCATCTAATAAAGGACATTTTATCGAGTAAATTAGTTTTATTATAAGTTTAATTTTAGCACTTGTACTTTTGCACGGATTCAGCACAATTTGCACATTAAGGAAAACTGGAACCCATTCCCCAAAAAAATCTATAGTACCAGCCCACATCATGCTCACAAGAGCAATGTAGAATAATAAAACATTATGAATGAATAATGCTCTGCACCCTATCGCATTTAAGCGAATAACAAAAATGCAATTAAAAACGAATATAATGAATTTAAATCAGTACGATGCAAATAAAATTTGAAATTCGCACAAAGATAATATGAGTTATAATATAGCCAATTGATGGTTAGCATTTGCGGTTCATTTATATTTATATATTCAAATATATGATGAGATAGTTCCAACAATTTGCATTTATGCATGAACTTATTACTGCGCTAAATTTGATCATCATATGTGCTTTGTTTACTTATTGTAATGTAAGAGGAACTGGTACTGAAAATTTGCATTTACGCATGGTATTTTTTGCGCAAAGAAATGTTTGTAAATGTGTAAACATTTTCACGGGTAATGCCCTTTCTATGTCTATTATCACATGCAATCTATGAACCTATCGCTAAGCACAATGTCACTTTAAAAATGCGATTGCTGTAAAAAAACGTTACCATGTGATCAAGACTCGAATGAGTTGAAACGCGTTATGGCGGCATCGATGAAATAAACACGTAAAAATTGGCACCAAGATTGTGGTCCGTGTCCGTGTGTAGCTGACAAGGCCGAGACGCTGCGGATTCGTCCATCTTTTAATTTATATGTATGTTTTCATCTTTTACCCTTTACGTAAACATTCCAAACAAATGTATACAAAATCTATCTATTTTTCTCTCCTTCACAGTGGCCCTGTCTCTCTCTCTTGTTCTCTCTATTGATATGTATATATATTAATAAAATGCATATATTTATAATATTTTTAAATAAAGATATATAATATATAACACACAAATATGTATACATATGTATTTAGTATATTTGTAATGTCATTTTAGCAGGACAATTTCTTAAAAAGAAGTGACAAAATAAAATAAAATTATATATCACTATGTAACCACAAAGTAAAAATTAATTCTAAATCTTTTTAATACATGCTGTCAATAACACTGTCACTTCTTGAACATATTCCAAACATTCAGCATTTTAAAACAAACATATTTTGTCTCTGCATAAAGCCACTTTGGGTACAAGATGAGCCCGGCACTTAACAATTCCTACCGGTGTTTTGTCCATGTGGAAATACTATCTTGATCGTCTGGGATATTAAATCAATCTTCAAAGCAATCAGTCCGTTGCTTTTATTTCAATATCAGCATAAAGAGGAATACACGTTGAGAAATTCATCAACGGGATGTGAATAAAACAACCAAAACACCTGACAGTGACTCAAAAAATGTTTCAAATGGACTGAAGTCATTTACCATCATCACAAAACTTTATTTCGATCAGTCAAGGTCATAAAAGCACAGATACAGACAAAAACATAATGAAACCAATCAACAAAATCAATGTGCCATATCAACCTCCAAAGTACCAAACATTACACAATAGGTCCCAATTTAACAGTACAAAACATACAACAAATTCTCCAGTTACAGCATATATTCACCTAGTATCCACACTTGGGTCCAAAGATTTAGGGCTTAAATGGCCAATAAGGTGTACAAAGCAGCAATGAGCCATAAAGGTTTAAAGTGTTATTTTTGGTTCATACGGTGCAAATGGTAAGTGTTGTGGTGCGAAATGGCAATAAACTATAACAGTTTAAAATACAAATCTCAATTCAATCAGTATGCATATTATACTAAAGTGCAAAATCTTCTTTTATAGCTCATGTATTGGTCCATATTAATGCAAAGTTTGGGCCCAAAGGCTGTGCAAAATAGCAATGAACCATAACAGATTCAGTTAAAGAATAATCAAATGGGCTCTTCAACTGACATACTCAAGTACCAGATAATATAAAAGCATTACTTAAAAGTTCACCTAATTTAAAAAAACAGTATTAAAATGGCAGTCGTAAACATGAGGCAATAAAAAAGTTAAGGTGCATAATATGGCTAGCTACCGAGGATCATCTATGCCCTCTCATCAAGCTATCCTGGCAATTTCTTTCCACTTACTCAGATACACTTTGAACGTCAGATCTAGGCAACCATGAGGTATCTTGCAACAGTGAATACCACCAACCTGGAACTGTCGGTGCTTAAAATCCTAAATGCCTTCAGGTGACTCCTGGTTCCCAAATTCCTGCACAGGAGTAATATCCATTCAGACCTCTAGAGACCATAGGCACGGCAAGAGAATCGAATATGCGGTATATTATCTGGGGCCCCCTTGCAATGTGGACAAGTCGCCCCACAATCACCATTAGCCCACTTAGTGCAAAAAGCGCTGGTAGGGAGGGACTGGTACCTAAATTGTAAAAACAGTTTCTGATCCAAGGAAGGGGTGTAATCTCACCAATTGACCTCTGCTATTGAGAATGGTTGTAGCAGATACATGCGCCCAGTACGCCAATTTGATTTCCGTTTTGGTAATAGAATTAGATTCCTCCAGCCTCGGCAACAATTTCTCCCACCACATTTGTTAGTATGGTTCTAATATTTAATAGCCTAGTTTCTGGGCACCAGGAAGGGACATGAAATCTCTTGTTCTGTATGCTGCTAGATCAGGCGATGTTCATAGTCTATGCCAGTAAAGCACTGGCCTGAGCTTGACTTTCCTAGAGATTTTCTTAAGAGCCAAATCGAGGTACAATTAAGTAATGTGTCATTAACATAATCCACTTAAGTCTTCTCAATGATATAATGCTATGTCACAAATGTGTTAAAGGCAAAAAATTAAATATTCTCTCCAGCAAAATTATGTTGCACAACCCCGCAATCTGTCCAATAACCCCCATGATAAGGCAATCTTATATATATAGCTCAATAGGAAAACAATTCCCAATCAGACCGCGTAATGTTAAAAATATCAGAGCATATAATTCTTGTTCTAAATTGAACCCCATTACGACCATATTCAGTTGGTTGATCCCAAAAAATTCCCTTGCTTTAACTTTCTTAACGTTTACTTTTCGTTATGCTGATATCGGACTAAACTCCATACATTGATGATCAATGGATTGATTGTTTTGAAGATTGATTTAATATCTCAGATCATCAAGATAAATTTCCATATTTTGTCTTTTAGCAAAATCATCTAGGATTACTACCCATTATATTTGCCTAAACATTATTTAATATTTAATACACACATACAATGTCTCGTTAACACAAACTTGGTTTTCACCTGAAAAATAAAGATAATATAACTGTTAGAAATGGTTGTCTCTTGTTGACAATGGTTTGCACCTTTGTCCAAATATGGACCCTTCCTTCTAGTCAGGATTAGGGGGATACCCTTGCTCACCTCCTTGGTAGCTTGGCACAAGCAGTCAGGCTCATCTCAGAGGCACTGTGTGAATCATGTGAATATAAAATACAGTAATACAATAAAAACACTACAAAAGGACACCACACCAGTTTAGAAAAATAACCAATATTTATCTTTGCAAACAAGGCCAAAACAATACAAGACCAACATACAGTAATCAAAAATATGCACTTTGCAAGAATGACTTTAAAATGCAGCTCCCCAAAGCCGTTAGCTCCGGTTGGAACTACCCGTTGCTGAAAACAACAGAATCCAACAGTTCCAGCCATCTGCGTTGGTGCGGACTAGCGTCATTGTCAGCAGACTCGTAAACAGTACCTCAGGTTACCACCTTTTGCGCTGGTGAGGGACGCTCACAGCAACTGCCGCAGTTGCGATGTGAAGTGTAGTGGTGCGGTGCCCTCAAGTCACGGTGCAGGCTGCTGCTCGGTGACGGTTGTCCAGCGGTGTCGATAAGACCAGGGCTGTGGTGCAAAGTGGGGCAGTGCTCGTTGCGGTGCTAACAGTTCAAAGTGCATGCGGCAGTGCCGGTTGACCGGAGCTATCATCGGTCAGCCCAGGCTGTGGTGTGGTATAGGGTAGTGCGTTGTGTAATTTACGAACAGTGCCCCAAATCCATGGTACAGACACGGGTGTGGAGGTCAGTGGGCAGCAGCAGTTTCGGCAAAACCAGTGCGGCAGAGTGAAGCGAGGTAGTGCAGAGTGTGGTGCCCACAGGTCACGGTGCAGGCAGCGGTTCGGTGAGACCAGGGTTGCGGTGCAAAGTGCGGTGGTGCCTTCTGCGGTGCCTTCAGGACATAAAACCAGCATCAGAGTCTGTGACTGTGTCGGCTGCTTTCACCCTCAGTGACAACTGAAACCCATGGTTCCAGAGGTGGTACCCAGAGGTAAGTGAAGGCTTTGCTGTCCCTGGGACTTGGTGAATAGGAGGCAAGCTTTGTTTCAAGCCCTTGGAGATACTCAGCGACTAGTGAAGAAAGCTCAGTCTAGTACTTTCAAAGCCCAGGCAGAAGCAGTTACTGCAGGCCAACCCAGCAAAGTAACAACACAGCAAAGGGGCAGTACTCCTCCTGGCAGTTCTTCCAGCTCTTCTTCTTGGCAGGTTCTTTGATCCAAGCGAGTTCTAAAGTTCGGGAGTCTGGGCCACAATATTTATACAAAGTTTCTCTTTGTTCTCTTGGGCAGAGAGTGTCGGTGCTCAGTCCAAACTGGTTTGGTTCTCTCTGGCCCAGTTTACTGGCAGAGGTGGACACAGCATAGTCAAAGGCAGACCGACCAGGCCCATGCAGCTGCAAAGAAGTTTACTCACACTACTCTAAATACAGAGAGCTCTATTCCCACTAGCTGAGCTAGTATTGGCAGAGAGGCAAGTCGGAGTTGTCCACTACTGCCCATTCTTTGTTCAATATTTATCAGTGTCCCCAGGTAATCTATCCTAGGGCAGTCAGAAAATTGGACATTGCCCTGAGGTGGGAGATGTCTACAAAAGACAAATGGATTTAAATGATTTCATTAGAATTTTTACACCATAAACTGTATAATAAACCAATCAGTTTTAGAGGATGGGAACACATAAGGCAAATTTTATATTCAATCCGTTGAGCACAACACAGAGAGCAAGCCTGAAGGGCATAATTAAAAGGAATTGGCATAGAGCAGCACTGCAAGTCATTTTGCTGTGCTTTCCTATGCCAATTTGAGAGGGGAGGAATGCACCATATTTGCAAGATAGCTTGCATTCCTGTCCTTTCAGCAGGCACTGAAGCACAATTAGCAGTAGTCCACCAACACAGTGTGCCTGTATTGTTGGCAGGATTGATTTATTGCAGAAAGGGATACCCTCCTGCACACAAACAATCTTAGGAGGTGTTTTCCTCGTTCCATGTTTGCCGCAGAATGCAGCACATGTGGAAAGGAGAAAAAACTAGGAGAAATGTAAACATTTATCCTGAATATGCATGCTCTGGAGAGGCTTTGGTGCTGTCCCAGGTTTACGAGATATTGTAAATCTGGGGCAGCGTCAAAGTCCATGGGTGTTGCGTGGGATCACCCACAACAACACACATGGAACGCCACTTTAATGAAGAGTAAGGCAAGGCAGTAACTTGTGCTGCTGTATCGTACCCCATATCTACAAGGCCATTCAATTTCAAAGCTATGCAGGGTGGCTTCACATGGCATTGTAGATATGGATAAGCCCTGTGCGCAACCAGAAAGTCACAAAAATGTACGTTCTGGCGGCGCTCAGGGCTTGTAAATATACCCCTAAATGTTTCCACCACTGGTGAGAGAGAGGAGGGTAGGGTTCACTCTCCAAAGTAAATTCTGTAATTTACACCCAAACAGGGCCATTCACAAATGTAAATTACACTTGTGAGTAATTTACACATGTAATTTACACTCACACTTTTGAGTAACTTTGCTGATTTTGGCTATTCACTGAGGGCCTCATATAAAATGAACTGGAGTAGGGCAGCACCACCAGTCTTTTTGCTCCACTGCCTTACACCATGTTGATAGGGCAGCAATACACTGTCTTTACAAGGTACAGTGCATTTCTGTCCTTTCTGCCTGTGCCGGCACACAATTTGGTGCCCAGCAGCAATGCATGTACCCTTGCACCATGGTGCAAGGGTGTCTGCATTTTGGCAGGATTGTTTTTGCACAGGAAGGGACACCTTCTTGAACAAAAGCAAACCATGGAGGCTTTTTCCTCTTTCTATGTGTGCTGCATATTGCTGGAACGCCCCCCCCGATGCAATGTAAGGCAATGCAGTGACTCTTGCTGCGTTGCCTACACCATACCTATGAGGCAATAAAAAGCTATGCAAAGTACCTTTGTGTGGCCTGATAGATATGGGTCTGCACTTTGCGCTGCTGGAGCTTTAAAATAACAGATGCACAGATGGCACAAATAAATAAGCCTCTGAGTTTAAAGTTACTCAAAGACTTCTCAATCCCCTGAAATAGAGTATGGAACCACATTTATGAGTGTAAGTTACTACTGCCAAAAAACAGTAGTAAGACCAGCTCCACACATGGCCAACCACTGATACTGCAACACCCTCCCATGAAATACAAAGTACCAACTTTAGGTGAGAATTTAGTAGAGGGGGGATTTTGTTTTTTTATTCAAACTTCAGCCCAATATTTTTTATTAAGTTTAACATTAGTTTAATATATTTCAATAATTAAAGACTTGGGGCCTGATGTAGGTGGGCTGGCATTTACCACTTCATAAATACCGAATCATACCGATTCGGTATTTATGAAGTGGTAAATGCAATGTAGGTAATGAGTCGGTAAATATTACCGATTCGGAAAAATCCGGTAATTACCGAATCGGTATTTACCGATTCGGTAATGAGGCATACCTTCCCATTGATGGGAAGGTATGCCTCATTACCGAATCGGTAAATACCGATTCGGTAATGGGGGAGCACATGCAAGGGTGGCAGGGTGTCACATTGACACCCTGTTGCACCCCTGATTCGGCCATGTGTGCACATGTGGCGCACATACATGCCCTAAGGGCATGTATGTCTGCCACATTGCACACTTAAACGTGCACAAAAATGCTTTTTTTCACCTATTCGTCATTTACCACCAACCTTTAGTTGGTGGTAAATAACGAATCCCCACACCCACCACACACTCCCCCTACATCTCTTTTCATGATTCGGTTTTTACCGAATCGGTAAATTTACTGAATCGGTAATATTACCGATTCGGTAAATACCGAATCATGAAATTCTCCCCCTACATCTCAAAAGCCAAAATACCGGTCGGTAACGGTATAATTACCGAAAATCGGCCGTTACCGACCGGAATTTGGCTTCCTACATGAGGCCCTTAATAATTCAAAATTAAGTTAATAGTGCTGTGGTATTGTTTCTTTTGTTCTACATTCAAAATATTTAAATACAATTATTTTACAATAATATTTAACATAAATAATATATTATTACATATTCTTATACATATAATAAAGATGCAGTTTTTAAAATGGTCCCTAAACCTGTCATACAGAGTGTGTAGTTTTCCTGTCATTTAACATAGGGAAAGCAAAAAATTGTATTTAACTCAAACAATTGGTAACCATATTTCTATGTTTAACACTCATGTAGGTCTATTTTATATATTTATTTTCTGCAGTTAAAATTGAAAAATAAACATCCACCTATCTTAAAATTGTTATCTTTTGTATTATGCATTGATATTTATTAAAAGGCATGTATAGAATTAACTAAAGGCAATTTAATGATATTTCTATACACAATATTGTTACATTTATTTCCAAAGTTCATTTATGTTATAAATAAATATTAAGCATATTTACTTTTGCATTATTTTAAAATATAAACCATTTTTTTATATGTATAAGTATTTTAAATAATTTAATTTATTATAACTTAATTTAATTTATATCCTGCAGGGTTTTATTTTAAGTCCCTACCTCCACTTCTGTCTATGGGAGGGACCTGCAGGACCAGTGGGTGATCAAGTATGATGCCAGCCTTACTTTAGCTCTAAGCTGAAGTAATGTACTGTTTTGGTTCCCTTTTTGGCTGTAGTAACTGTAATAGGGAAAGTTAGATAATAGAAATGAGCTAACTCTTTTGTGGGTGGGTTCATGCCCCTCTTTCAACCTCTTCCAAAACCTCTTTTAGCCGCTTCTTACTCTCCAAACACCTCAGATTTCCAATCCAATCCAAATAACTTTAATTTGGCCGCTAGGGACATCAAAGTACAGTTCACAATAAAACAAGTTAAATACATTTATAATTAAAAAGTTAAAGATTTCTCAAATTTCAGATTTAGTTGAAAGCATGTCCCTTTTTCTAACCACTTCCCAGTCACTCCTATAAGTACACTTACATGTGAGGAGCTCCTTTTAAAAAAAGATAGAAGTGGTGGGGGTAGAGATTTACACTTGTAGGTTTGTGAATCATATTTTGTAATATATTAGTAGTACTATTGTAATACTTCTAAAGTACTAAAAGATGAAACTTGTGAATATGCCTCAAAGATTTCCCCAAATTTCTAAAAGCATTCCAGAAATGCTCATGGAAATCAATGACTATCAAAGCTACACTGGTGTATTCACTTGTTCTAAATATGTATGCCTATTGATATCAGGTAAATATGGTTTTGAACTGCATTACATTTCTTGTGTTTTTCCACAAGGAATACGTTTTTATGTGATGAAACCCTTTGCAAGACACCCTGATCAATTCTGGAGATATTCCCACCACTTTCCATCTTTCAAAATTGGTTTACTCTTGATCTGGACAGGAGCAAATCTTAGAAAGATGTTACTGTTTGAAGCTGACCTCAAAACATTTATGAATACCACAAACCTGTACATTTGTGAGTGTTCACCGCCTTTTGCTTGCGATTTCAACCTGTAATACCCCAAATCTCCTTTTTATTTATTTATTATTTACTCTTAAATAACACTTAATTTTCAACTATGTTCGTAAATCTGTCTATGAGGGCAAAATCACACCATTCCAAATTCTGTGAATCAGGAATGGGATTCCCATTAATAGATGAAGCACTAAAGTTACACTTGGATGAAAAATCATTTTGCAAATTGGTGCTAAGTGAGCATAGACTGTATACTTATGTTTTCAAAGAACAATAGTATAACTTGTATAATTTGGATAAATAGAACTGTGCGATCAGTTTGTTGCTTAAGCAAGTTCGATTATGCTCTCTTTTTGGGCTATAAAACATTTTTGCACTTCATAAACATTGTAAACAGATTGATCATGATTCATTGTGGCTTCAGTCTACTGCAGGAAGAAATTGATTTAAAGCAATGTGTGTGCACTTTTTGTAACTTTGTTTTTTGAAATTAACTATTTATTTAATATTTTTTGCAAGATATAGCAATAGGACCCAAACATTTGTTGAAAGGGTAAGCTCATGCTTTCCTTTTCAGAGTATATACTACTGTGATTTTGTTTCTTGGAAGCACTGTACATTACATGCATTCATATTACTCAATGTAGTGGTATTAATGCATTGATTGCAAAAGAATTAAAGGCTGAGCTAACCCTGCTGATGACATATGTGTGTCTGTATGTAAGTCACAAACAGATACACTGATGACCTTAACAAACCATCTATCGTTTACTACCCTGCTGACATAAACATACGTCATGAAAGGGTGTCCACAGGCTGCTCATAGAATGCATATATGTCATTATTTGCTGCCTGAGGATGAGTGGAAGAAATTTGTCGGTGCACAATCCTTTCAAGACACAGCCCATCCAAAAAATATGCCTGCAGCATAATTAGTGACATCTCATACAGAGTGGCTGGGCCTAGGAGGAATTCCCCAGCTTCTTCCAGGAATACCCAAGAATTGGATAGACCTGGAAGCACACCACCCAGGGAACATTCCTGACCCAACATTCCTGACTATGACCCTTTCTTTCTGGAAGGAATTCAGGATACTTAATGTCATATGGGCTGTTTTTAAACTAGTGATTCTAACTGAATAATTTTCTGGATGTGCTCCATTTTATTTTCTATGACGGATATTTTTCAATTTTTTTTCTTCCCTGGCAAGATCAAAGTTTTAATAGGAGGTCAGATCTGGTATGTCAGTGACATTCCAGTTTTTTTTTTGATCCCTCGGTAGATATTTCATTATTAAAGATAAACCCGACCAATACATCTATTTTTCTCATTTAATTACCCATTTGTCTTATCCCCAAGACTGGGGTTTTGTCTGTTTGTATTCTTCAGACAATCCTGGATTTTATATATAATAGTCACCACCTCATCTGCATGACAATGTAGCCTTTTATAGTGTAAGCTCTGCCACTGCAGATGGAGAGAACACATGTGATCTGTTTTAGAAATCGGGTTTGGGTATACACCCTGTCCAAGCAGGCACCACAATCCTAGTCAGGGTAAGCCAGATACACACCATAAATTAACCTGTGCTCACCCTCTGGTAGCGAGGCACTGAGCAGACAGGGTTCACTTGAGGCAATAAGTAAGTTTCAAGTTTAAACCATTGCAATACACATGTGCCTTGCTATACCTAAAATAAAGTGAACAATTCAAATACAAAACATTACAACTACTTGCAACCCACAGTTGGCCAGGTTACAAATCATTACCATGCATGTTTGCCTTCCAAAAATAAAAGTGAACAGAACAAAACTTTAAAACAATGTATATCCTTGTTGAGAAAAAATATAATGTATAAACACTCAATAAATTGTAGACAACATAACATAAGTGCCTTGGTTCTACTGAGAAATGTCCAAGTGAAAGGTCTTAGTCCAGGTACCTGCCAGTGTAAGAGGATCGACTCTGTGGTAATGTGTGGCAAATTATGAAATTAGGGGGGACCCCAAAGTAAAGAGCAGTTGTGCCTGATCACCAACCTATTGTATGTTCTTAAAATTGGACCTAGACAACAGGTGGTAAAAGTCATGCAATTAAAATGGCCTCAATATTAAAGTGCCATTGAGCCCAAGTGCTGACCAAGAGAATACTATATAAAGTGCTAATGCGCACCCTAAGGTGCAACATTTTCATTCTAAGCAATGATAACTTTTCGAAAGCAATAATATATTTAGCAGATTTTCTGCAATTGGGAAGACCCCAAGAGTAAGTGCAGCTGTACCCGAGCGTCCACCTGTGTTGCCTTAAAATTCAACCTAGGCAGGAAATTACAGAAGCTGTGCTCTTAGTGTGGCCCCCAAAATTAAGGGGTCCATTATGATGTCTGGCGGATCGCCACCCCTGACCGGCAGCGGCGATCCGTCCGACATCTTTCCCCGCCCACCCTCCATTTATCCCCCGCCATTATACAATGGCAGGGGTTACAGTGGCAGACGGAAAGACCGTCTGCCGCATTTCGGCTGGCAGGCAATCGTTCCGATTGCCTGCCGGGCGGAACTCGGGCCTTATATGGTGGCGGTGTCTGGAAGACACTGCCATCAATATCAGGATGCCTGGCAGAGAAGCCCTTTCCATGGCGGCGATGCCGCCATGGATAGGCATGCGGGAATTGCTGTGGGGGCCCATTGCGGGCCCCCGGTGGTGTGGGGGGCTGAACTTTACTTTGGGATGCACAAGGTGGCAGGCACCGCACGGTGCCTGTCACGTTGTGCATGCCAATGCACAACATGCAGCACTGCCCGCCACAATGTTAAATGTGTGGGATGCGACCACCAGGGTGGCGGCCGCATCCTAATGGGCACAGCGGAACCGCCGCACTTCTGGTGGTCAGTCCCGTTCACTGTTACGGTGGCGGGAGGACATCGTAATGGGCCCCTAAGTGTTTGTTGTGCTAAGGCATTGCCGAACAAGGATGCTATATGGAGAGCTAGTATGCAGCCTAAAATTTGATATTGTTGTGCTATGCCATGGATAATGTGCTGTTGTGCAAGAGCGCTAGAAAAAAATATATAATATAAAGTGCTAATATGCTGCCTAAAGTGCTGCATTTTCATGCTAGGCCAGGATAGCTGTTTGAGAGAGAATGGCTGCAGGGAGGTCAGCCTATATAAACACCAATTACACAATTTGCAATGTTGCCCACTAACTGCTTTATAAATTAGATTAGTCAATTTTTAAAGTATGTGTGCAACATTCCAAACATTACCACAGGGAAAGCACCACAAAAGACTCCCCAGCAGGTTGGACAAATAGGGCAAGACAAAAACAACAAAACACTGCTAAATATAACCAGAGTTAGACATTTTGCAAGAATAAACTGCAATGCCTTGCTTAAAAGTATAAAGTGACCACCGGGGCAGTCTGGTCGCACTAGACAGGGTCACATCCAAATTTACAAGTCAAGCATAGGTCGGATACAGGGATCAGCCATGGCCTGCTCAAACAGTACCTTGGTTCATGGTTGCATCGACATAGAGGACGAGATGCAAGGAGCAAAGGAGACAATGCCTTTGTGTCGATCCTTAGAATGTATGCAATACATTGGCTCCAAACCGCGCAAAGTTGGAGATGCATCGGGAATGGAGGTGATGTGCCACACCATCAGCGATGTGATGTCCTTGATGTTCACAACAGCGGCTATGCAGCCACGTTGACGGAGAGGCAGTGCACTGAATCTTCGCAGTAGTGGCGATGCATCAGTGTCAAAAGAGATGCACCGGTTCGGAGCGGCGCAATGGTGTTTATGCGTGGATTTTAGCTAGAGCAGCACTTTGTACCCACATCCAAGGGTCCAGGCCTGGATTAGCCCCACTAGAAAGGGCAAGACTCTCAGGGAGCAGAATCCAGGTGTTGTAGCAAGGTGAATTGAAAGTCTTTTATGCCCCTGAGACTTACGTCTGGGTTTACGTTGGTTCTGGGTTGGAGATATGCAGATCCAGTACTTCTCACTTCCAGGCAAGATGGCTGCAGGAATTAGGACAGCACAGCAAAGTGGGACTCCAGCAGAGTAGCAGTCCAGCAGAGTGTCAGTTCTTGTAGGAGCACTGCAGTCCTTCTTGCCAGAGTATCCACAGCTCCAGAAGTGTACTAAAGTGATGGTTTCTGAGGTCCAGTACTTCTACCCAGTTGTGCCTTTGAAGTGTGGAGAGTTCACAGAGATGCCTTTGATGTGAACAGATGCCCTACCTTTCCTCCACTGACCCCGGATTCATTACACAGGAGTATGCAGCCCTTTATGTTTAGATGGGACATAGCCTAAGCAGGTGTAAGTGAGGCAGGGCTCAGATCCGTCCTCCCATCAAGACAATTAATGGCTCATTAAGGCCCATCAAGTCAGACCTAAGCTTTCATCGTGGCCGTCTAGAGGGAATGCACAAAGCCCATTTGTACCCCACCCCAGATGCATAGTTAAACAAAGGCAGCAGGCACCAAATGGCTACGCTAAAAAAATGCCAACTTTCTAAAAGGAAATGACACTTATAAAATGTAATAAGGCAATCCCAATGCTATTTCATCAGATCTATAAGCTTTGCAGTAGTGAAAAACGAATGTAAGATGTTTTCACTACAATGACATCTAAAACTTAAAAGTACATCCTACTCTTTAAAAACACTGCACCTTGCTCTTGGGCTGTCCAGGCCCAGCTAAGGGGTAGATTATATGTATTAAAAAGGAAGGTTTGGGCCTGGCAAGACGGGTCTCTTGCAAAGTTGACAAGCCAATTTAAAACAGCACACACGGCTCTGCGGTGGCAGGCCTGAGACATGTTTAAAAGACTACTTAAGTAGGTGGCAGAATCAGTGCTGCAGGCCCACGAGTAGCATTTAATTTACAAGCCCTAGGCACAGCTAGTGCACTTTACTAGGGACCTATAAGTAAATTAAATATGCCAATTATGGAATAGCCAGTATTACCATGTTTAAAGCAGAGAGCACATGCATTTTAGCTATGGTTATCGGTGCTGAATTTCTTAGAGTCCT
This sequence comes from Triturus cristatus, assembly GCF_964204655.1. Classification (NCBI taxonomy): domain Eukaryota; kingdom Metazoa; phylum Chordata; class Amphibia; order Caudata; family Salamandridae; genus Triturus; species Triturus cristatus. The sequence continues at coordinate 889,772,823 of NC_140587.1, read as the reverse complement.
AAGGTTAACAAAAATAAATTCAGCAAAAACAGGAGGAGGAAGGCAAAAGGTTTGGGCGAAACCCTTCAGAAAGGACCATTTCCAACAATCTGGATTAGTGGAACAAGTGAATTATAAAAGGCCAGACACAGTGTTGTACAGATGGAGCAATTTATTCCCTTGTGCATCTTGTGTACTGCTGTATTTGTACACTTTGACTGAGAAGCCATAATGCCTACTATAGTCACAATTTGTTTTCTGGGAGTTAGACTCTCTCATGCTGGCATGTAGCTTTGTTAAAACCTTGTGAAAATTACTTAGCTTTCCATAGTTATTGTCAAACTAGTGAGAAATGTTTCCTTAGGTATAATTCCCACAGCTTGAATAGCTTGTTTTGTCAGGGACAATGGTCAGATTGTTTGTCACATTATTTTACAAGATATCTAGAGGCCACATGAAGGTCTGTCTTTATGGCTCCTAAATGCTAGTTGGATGCAGCACGGATTTTCTGCAGTTCTACGATTTGCAGAGCCAGGTCTTTGAGATTAGAAGGACATTTGACCATTACAGAAATTCTCTATTGTAAGAGTCTACCACTTTATTGATTAAGCCAATAACGTCCAAGATGTTTTTTAATTTGTTTTGTTGGCTAATTCATTAGCTCAAGTTGGTGATAATTACATGGGATTTTAGGTTTGCTTACTCTTTTCTTCATGTAGTCACTTCCCTACTCTGCTGCTCGTGGTTTTGTGGCAGGGTGTACTCCATGCCATGACCTCCAGTGGTTTCTCAGTAATCGTTAGGTGTTGCAAACGGTCTACAGTGACAGCTGGTTTTAGGTCTGTGTGCTTTTTCATTACAATCAGTCTTGATTACATGATGTCCTTTTTGCTGGAGCTTATGTATCATTGAGGGGCAAATATGTGGAGTTGTGTATAGTAAACCTGTTCTTACCTATATACATTTACATTCATAATATTTCTGTAGTCAATACTCTTTCCGTTAAAAATTGTAACACAATATTTGAAATTCAATATTCTAGTAGAAGGAGTTTATGGGAGGTTTTTCTCAACTCTTTTGCTTGTCTGAAGTAGTTGTGTTTGTAAACTAAAATGTTGTCCCAGTGTTTCTTTTTAGTTACTTGAGGGTGTCTAACTGCTGCTGGTGCTGCTGGTGGGGCCTGGACTATCTCTCCCAGTGGCTGGGGAGGTAACCGCATTGCTCTACGCGCCACGTGGGCACATAAAAGCTGTTGAAAACTCCCACAACACTGGAAGTTTGATTGATGTTGGTGTTGCTGTTGCTGGTGAGGCCTAGACTATCTTCCAGATCTCCCAGCAGCTGGGAAGGTGGCTGCATTGCTTTATGCTCTCTGCAGAAAATTAAAAGCTATTAAGAACTCCTGCAGCGCTGGACACCTGATTGCTGTTGGTGCTGCTTGAGTGGCCTGGACTACCTCTTCTAAATCTCCCAGTGGCTTGGGAGGTGCCACATTGTTCTACGCATAGAGCAGGTGCATAAAAGCAGTTGCAGTCCGCAATGTGCATGGGGCGCACCCGGGGGCCTACCTGGAGGAAGACTGAGCCAATAGCTAGCCTGTTTGTGCACGTGTACAGATGGTTGAGGCTGTGCTGGGCTACCCCCTTACATTCAGTTTTTAAGATTGTAAATGCTATTGTATGCCTTTATATTTAATGTCCTACCTCCTCACCTTATAATCATGGGTAAAAGGAAAATCATAATGAACGCTGCCACAAAGTATAATACTACTTCTAGCTCGACCTGAATTACAAATGACCTCCGATTGTAAACATTTCTACATCCATAGTGCGACCTACACCTGCTAAAAAGAAAAGGGCAAACTGAGGATAATATTACGGGAGTTGACCCTGTCTCATATGTTCAGACTGAGAGCGTTCAGGTAAAAAATATAGAGAATTCGATAAAGTTGACCCTAGAGGGGATAACAGAAAAAACTCCTTCAGCTTGGAACTGGTTTAACAAATGTGTTGGAGCTTTTAGAGAAGCAGATCTTATTTCATGTATGCAAGTGCAAAGAGCTGGTGAAGTTCAGACAAGATGCATAAATGGCATGGCAAATGGTGACCCCTCAGAAGATCATAACACAAGAGTGCAATTGAGATTATCTCAGATAGAGTTCTGGCCAAGCATGGATATCCATTTTAAGGAAGCTCATCATGGGGGGATACACATAACAAGGTCAGTTGAAGAGTGTACTGAGCACAACACAATCTATTTGGGGCAGGGGCATATTAGCAAGGGCCGGCGATAAATATCGCAATGCGCGCTCAGCGCTTGCATATTTATCGCCGGCTATCTCTGGAAATTATCGCCCAGTTAGCGGGTTATCAACAACGCGCATCGCCGAGGCGATAAAAATTCCAGAGATAGTGTGGATATCACCGTTTTCCATGGTGGAAAACAGCGATATCCTAGATGATAGGCCTGTGGTCTTAGCCACAGAATCCACCCCCCATGTTAAGTATGCCTTAGTCAGGAATTTAACAGACGTTAAATTCCTGCGTTAAGGCATACTTAACGCGATTTAAATAATCGCTACCCTTCCTTGTTAATATCGCGAAGCTGCCTTTGCGATATTTTCCCTGGTTGCTTTCACAGCCACGCCTACTTTGCATCTCATTAGCGATGCAAAGTGAGGCTGTGCTGGAAACGGGCGCTAAGTCAGCAAAACACGCGATAGCGTGTCTTTGCTGATAAGGCGATAAAATTATCGCTGCTTTTCGGCCAAAAACGGCTGCAAAAGCGGCGATAATTTTATAGCGCAGCCTTGTTAATATGCCCCAAAGTCATGTATCATCCAAGGATATCTTGCATCCTCCTCCAGAAGCTACAGCCTATGTCTTGCACTGTGGGCAGCCTTGTTAATAAAGGTTTTAAATGGAGCTGGATTTATACCTTGATCCTAGTCAGAATCAATAATTATTCGAATCTTTAAGGAGGGTTCAAAAAGCGACCCAAAGTGTTACTGACCCATATCTTTGTTTTATTCTTCAGCAAAATTATCAGGAAGTTTTTTTTTAGAAAGAGTAGAACAACCTCTGGGCTGAAGATAACAATAGTCCGACCAGTGTACAGTAGGGGTTTAGGCGAGGACTAGGGACACTGCAACTGTGGCTCAATCTGACTTTTCCGATGGGGAAGTACAAAAGGGCAAAGCAAGATAGCTTGTTAATCTGTTTTATGGACCTTAGTTCTGCCTTTGATCTGGTAAACCACAACAAACTAAGAAACTGTATAGATTTATTGGGGGCACCGAAGTACATAATCTCCTTCTTAGCTCATGTGCACAATAATTTATCGTTCAGAGGGGCATATTATCATGGGCCTATTGCCGCTTTAGCGGCACTTTTTTTCCGCTAAAGCCGTGATAATTTTATCGCCCTATTAGCAAGCTGCACATAACGGGCCTTAGCACTAGTTTTTTGGCGATAGCGGCCCGTTTTTTTATCTCAAAGCATGTTAGCGATATTTTTCGGTAATGGCATGCGAAGTAGGCGTTCCCGTGCAAAAAGGCACGCAAACACCACTACTCCATATTATCAAGGGGCTCCTTGAAATTCTGATGAGCCAAAAAACTGGCTCTTACTGCAGTTAGAACCAGTTACTTAAGACCAGAAAATAGCTGGTCTTAAAAATGGTGAGAAAACTTGGGCCCATATCTCTGCAGGTTTTGGCACTGGCCAATGCTGCAAGCACTGTTGCAGCGCTGCCCTACGACAAAATTGCAGTGCAGTAATAAACACGATAGTGCGCATTCCTGTGCCACAGTAATGAAAAATGTGTTGCTGCGCTGCGACAAGACAGCATTGCAACACTTCTCACTACACCCTTCTTGCGACAGTATGTATGCGTTGTAATCACTGGACAGCGCTCCATGACGCAAGTAATGAAAGATACGTCATGAATCCTGACGTATCTGCCTGTGCTAAAGTCATGCATTGCTGCAGTCGTGTCAGAACCATGACGCATCTCCAGCAATGCATGGGGCCAGCCTATCCCTGTGGCACTGCCTCACCCTCATGCCTGTCATCAGGCAGGCCGAAGGTACTGACGCAGTGCAGTTCATGAGGGGTACCCGAATGTCGGCGCTGTTGGAGATCCATTTCTGGTGGTTGCACGCTGGGGTGTCATCGTTTGGAAGCATTGGTGGATTTTTGGTGCAGAGGGAGTTGATGAGATGTTCTTCGCTGGCCTTGATCCAGCTGCGAGGGGATGCAATGATGGCGGTGGCATCCGGTGGGCAAGGTGAAGACGTGATGTTACCAATGATGATCGGTCCAGGAGAGTCTGGTGTTTTGGCTAGAGTTGAAGTATCCGCTGGCGGAGGTGACGTGCTCGACCGTGTGTGACCTGCTATGTGGCCTGTTGAGGTGACTTGCTGCTTATGTCTGATGTCAGTGACCCTCCCCAGGAAGGTGTGGTGCTCTGGTCACTGGGGTTATCTAGGTGGAACTTGAGTTCACAGAGTTGTTTGTCGTCGGTGGATGGGAGACCCTGGGGTGCAATGAGGTCTACAATGGTATTTGAGAATGGGGGGCCCTGGCCCGGGGGGCCTCCACATGAGGGTGCCGCAGAGAATCTTCTTGGGCTTGGTCCGGATCTGGGTGTTGACGTGGTCCATGGTCACCCATGGCACATTAGAGTGTGTTGTCAGTTGCAGCGTGCCTCTGTAGGTGACAACAATGCCTCCTTCTTGACGGTCGGGTGCTACTTGCGGGTGATACTGCAGCCGTCAGTGATGGCAAAGGTGATGTCCGGCATGGAACAGAGGTTGGTCCTGGTAGGCGAGGTGGCGTCCAGGGTTGATGGCGAGGAGGGCGTTGACATCGTAGCGGTGGAGTGTTCAAGAGGAATGCTCCTTGGTGCTAAGCAAGGTCCAGGGGCAGACAGACGCAAACGGCGTAGTCTATGGGTTCCCTTTGGCACGGGAGGTGACCATTACAACGCAGGTAGTACATCATTAACAACGCAACTCCGACAACACGGGTGCCTTAACATTGTATTTGATCACAACGCATTGTGAGGTCAGTAATGGGGTAATATAAAGTTTCTCAGGTGTGTAAGGGTTTTGGGGTAAAATATGAAAAATGGGGTGTTTGTTGGGGTAAAATTTGAAAAATGAGGTGTTTGTTGGGGTAAAATAAAGAAAATCGGGTGTTTTCTGGTGTAAAATATGAAAAATCAGGTGTTTTTTGGGGAAAAATATAAAAAATGGGGTGTTTGTTGAGGTAAAATATGAAAAATGGGGTGTGCATTTGTTTCAAATGTGATTCTTGTGTGTGTATTGGGGGGGGTTCAAAAAAGGAAATCCAGGGTTCACGGTTGGGTTTGTGGTGCAAAGGTTAGTTTTGGGTTGCACTCACTGAATTGGGAACAGTGATCTTTATGTCTCTGCTATGCAACACCGACTCTACTGTTGCAATGTGCCAAGTATTAGTATGCATGGGAATGGAATGCGAGGTGATGGCATGCGTCGCAACTACGTATGTGCCTTTAGCACATGAGTGGTACGCCTGTTGTGCATGGGCGCACAGTGGCCACCATTGAGAAGTGTGGGGTGTGCTGGACAGCTGTGAGGTGGTAAACGCTGGAAATAACACTGGATGGTGCATAGACCCGGGGACGTGTGTGTGAGCATGTATTGTAAAAAAATTATTTAGGGAAGTCTTACCTCGAAGCTGTGTCCCGTGTCTTTGTAGCTCCTGCTCTCCTGCTTCTGCTTCCAGGAAATGGAAGTAGGCAGCCAGGCTCCCTCCCCTGAGTCAATCACAATGCTGCGATGCAGCGTTGGGATTGGTAATCCGCAACGGGACAAGTCATGCAGCCAGGGGCCGGAGGGGTGGCCATGTTCTCCATGCAGGCTGTAGTACAGCCTGCATTGCAAACAGGGAAGTGCGCATGACTGTTTTGGGCGGCCTGAGTGGGCCGACCAAACAGTCACTGCGCACTTGAGTGGGCATGCCAATCCGCCCATGCCCTGCTCTGTGTTTGGAGCCGTCCTACCCACCCTCCCACCCCCTTAGGATACAGACCATGATTACATCAGTTATTTATCCCTTGTTTTTAACTTGTGATCTGTTTTTTTCGGCTTCTCGGAGCCCGCACTTCCTGCTTCCTGCCGCTGCTGCCCCTGTGGCCCCGCACCCCTCTCCTCCCCCATTGCCGCCTCCCAGCTGATCGTTCCTCCCCCCTCCTAAATGGCAGACGCTGTGCAGAAGGCACGCCTAAGCCAAGCCGTCTGCGTCCGTCCGTGTCCTGGCCACGACCAGCGCCAGAAACCCTGGATCTTGAGCCAGCCACTGCTACAGCTCAGCCATCCTCCACAAACTCAACCACGGAAAACTCAGAGACTGACAACAGGCCTCGCCAAACACGACCCACGGCCAGTTCTCCTGCCCGCACTGCTGCCAGACCTTAACCATCACCCCGGCCTCAAACACATTAGATGCCAGCATCGCAGCCAGAGAACTCCACACATAGATATCCAACTGTGCATACAAGCTCGCCACGCTACACAAGTCCAACAAACAGCACCCCAGGGAAGCCGCCTGGTTCACCACCATTCTCCAAGAAGCAAGATGCACCTGCAGATGCCTGGAGAAGAACTAGAGAAACACCAAGACACCCGAAATCTGCACCACCTACAAGGACGCCATGAGGGACTACCACAACCAAATCATCAACAACTCCTACAACTACAAGCAACTCTTCAAGGTCATTCATGAATTCACCAACCCACGCAGCAAAGCCACAGACATCACCCCGTCCCAAGACCTCTGCGATAAGCGTGGAACCTACTTCCACCACAAGATCAAATAACTCTACAACAACTTCGCCAACCATCCACCAGACGCCACAGCCAGCCCTCCGCCCCCCGACACACCAGCCAGCCCACCATCTCCACCTGGACGCCGGTCACAACCGAATACACTGCCTCAACCATGAAAAGCATACACTCGGAGGCCCCCACCGAATCCTGCCCTCCTCCCATCTACCACAGCACCGAGATCGCTCTACTCGCCACCAGAGATGACATCCGCACCCTCCTGGACCAAGGCCGCTCTGCAGCCCTCATCCTACTCAACCTTTCAGCGGCCTTCGACACCGTCTCCCACTGCACACTAGTCGCCAGACTACTCGACGCCGGCATACAAGGAACAGCCCGAGACATTCTTCACCGGAAGAAGCCAAAGGATCAGACTGCCACCCTTCCTCGCCGATCCCACGTAAATCACCTGCGGAGTCCCACAGGGGTCATCTCTGAGCCCAACCCTCTTCAACATCTACATGGCCCCCCTCACCGCCATCGTCCGACAACACGGCCTCAACATCGTATCCTACACTGATGACACCCAGCTCACCCTCTCCCTCACCAAAGACCCCACCACCGCCAGACTCAACTTCCAGAAAGGAATGCATGATGTTGAAGTCTGGATGACCAACAGCTGCCTGTAGCTCAACGCCAAGAAGACAGTTGTACTCGTCCTTGGAACCACCCCTTTAGCATGGGACAACAACTGGTGTCCACCACCCTCGGAAGCCCACCTACCCCCTCGGACCACGCCAAAAACCTCGGCATCGTTCTCGACTCATCCCTCACCATGAACTGACAGGTCTACACCGTCACCTCCAGCTGCTTCAACACCCTCCGCATCCTCCGCAAGACCTTCAAATGGAGCCCCCCGGAGTAAAGGAAGACAGTCACCCATGCACTCATCACCAGCAGACTGGACTAATGAAACACATACTACGCCGGCATTTACAAGTCCCTACTCCGCAAACTCCAGACATTACAGAACACCACAACCAAACTCATCCTCGACATCCCCCGGCACTAACACATCAGCCAACGCCTACGTAGACTCCACTGGATCCCCGTGGAGAAAAGAGTCACCTTCAAAATCCTCACTCACGCCGACAAAGGCCTACACAACAATGGACCCAAATACCTCGACAGAATCAACTTCCATGTACCCAAAAGAGACATCCAATCTTCCAAACTAGCACTGGCCAAAACCCCGCACATCCACAGAGCCAGAGCAGGTGGCAGATCCTTCTCCCACATTGCATCCAAGACCTGGAACGATCTGCCGGCAGACATCAGATGCGCCCCCTCCCTGAACACCTTCAGGAAGATCCTCAAGACCTGGCTCTTTGGCTTACAGTTCTGCACCCCCATCTTCGGCTAACAGTTCTGCACCCCCGCTCAGCGGGTGAGTAGCATGCTTACAATTCCCCTGATTGATTGAGTTATCATCATATGAAGATTGTTCCTCTTCTGCACTGCTTGAGGCGGAGAAGCAAGAGCCGCCACTGGGGGGTGTCATCTACATGAGTTAGGCAAAACCGACTCACCCCCGGCCCTCTTATGCTATACATCCCATCTTCTCCTTACCTAGACATTGACACCGTGGCACAATCCACTGCACTCTCTCCAAATCTGCGACTCAGCCAGCAGGAGCCTCAGCCAGGTGTGATTTCACTCGGCTGGGTACAGCAGTCGCCGCCTAGTAAGCTGGTGGACCTCCCGATGCAGTTGATGCAGCAGGGTCCCCTTAGCCGTGAAGGCACAGGGCTCATGCCACACAAGTTCACTGTAGCACAGAGGCCTCAGCTTCCACAGGGTATGACCAGCCCAACATCATCCGGCTTGTGATGCACACACCATTGGTAATCCCCTCTGTGCACCCTGGTGTAGTGGTGGATTGTAGTATGCGCTGCGGACTCACTACGTTGGTGCTCAGGAGCGCCTCTACCATTAACTGCTCCAAGAGTCGCAAGGCGGTCTTCTCACACAGGTCAGCTACGTGGGTCCATGCGACCTGCCAGACTTCACCACCAGGTACTGGCGATCGTCATGCATCAATGTCTCCCGCCACGGCTCATCGACTCCACAGCTCCTCCACATCCCACTCCAGGCTCCAGATGCAAGTCCAGCGAGGCATCCAGGCTCAAGACGCAGGTCCAGCGGGGCATCCGGGCTCCAGACGCAGGTTCAGGGAGGCATCCAGGCTCAAGATGCAGATCCAGTGGGGCATCCAGGCTCCAGGCGCAGGCCCAGGGAGCCATCCAGGCTCAAGACATAGGCCCAGCAGAGCATCCAGGCTCCAGGCGCAGGTCCAGGGAGGCATCCAGGCTCCAGACACAGGTCCAGGGAGGCATCCAGGCTCAAGACGCAGGTCCAGCGGGGCATCCAGGCTCCGGACGCAGGTCCAGCGGGGCATCCAGGCTCCAGACCCAGGGAGGTATCCAGGCTCAAGACGCAGATCCAGCGAGGCATCCAGGCTCCAGACGCAGGTTCAGTGGGGCATCCAGGCTCCAGACGCAGTTCCAGGGAGCCATCCAGGCTCAAGACACAGGTCCAGCAGGGCATCCAGGCACCAGGCGCAGGTCCAGGGAAGCATCCAGGCTCCAGACGCAGGTCCCGGGAGGCTTCCAGGCTCAAGATGCAGGTCCAGGGAGGCATCCAGGCTCTCATCCTGGTCATCCTGGATGTTGGGTGGCTTGAGGGGGTTGTTGATGTGTGCTGCGCTTCGCCCTGGCCGCTCCAATCTGCATTAAACTTTGTTTTGGGGCATCTTTTCTATGGGAGGTGGACTGTTAGGCTATTTTTTAAGTTAGAGGGAAAAATCACTCATGTTGGGCTGCCTAACGTGGCCTCATTGCTCATTAACAACAATCTTGCAACCCCCTAACGTAGCCCCACGTCCATGTATGAAATATGGCTGTGTGTGAAAAGGTCAAAGCCGGTAGCAGGACCAAAGTAGTGTCCCCCATCACATGTGACAACAGTACATCTCTTCGGATCTCTTCGCATACCTACACACACTCAAGTGTGTGGACACAGCCTGTTTTGATGGATCACATTGATCCACATGGCAATAAGTTGGATACCATACTCAAATTGCCGAAGACACGTAAGCGCACAGGTCTACCAGCACCTTTCCCAAATACAATGTCTGGCTCACAGAGGTGGAGCTGCTAATGGGGACTCACCCCTAAGTGAAATGCATCAGTCAGTCTCTCCCTGTGTAAGTACAATGCTCATTGAGAGACACGATGTGGCATTCTAATCAACACTCATCGCAGTAGAACACTAGTGAAGTTGCGTACACTTTATTAGCATGTGCGTGGCAAGACAAGGGCCACAACATGCAGACCAATGCATCATAGACTAACAGGCAGCAAAGGAACATGTAGAGGTGCAGGACATGGGGATGCAAACATGGACAGAAATAATCATGGATGGCAACGGTCTCAGCCCACCTTGACTTGCTGGATGAGTCATGTGATGTTTGGCGTACGCTCATTGCACGTTGTCAGGGTATCCCACTCACAGCCCATGGGATCTGCACAGTCCTGTACCACCGGACTGCGCTGACTGTCTGCTCTGTTGACAGTGAGCAGGTGACAGAGTCCAAAAGGGTCAAATGTAGAGCTACATTGCCATGTGTGTGCACTCCTTCCAGCAGGGTGTCAGATTGAGGAACGTTGCCTTGCGCCGCTGTCCACTCACCTTGCACAGGTGTGTGTCAACCCGCAGTGTTGCACGCACATGCATTGTGAGTCCAGGCGGATGCAGCCATGTCCACTGTAATGGTGGGATATATGACCATTTCTCCAAGATGCAAAAGGGTGTTGGGACCTGCGCTATGGGTTACAATCAGTGTAGCTGCAGGAACGTAGTTACTCGTCCATGAGAGCGAATGCAGCTTCATAGGCAATCAGTTCCAAGAATATGTTGTTGTCGACTTCAATAAACACGAGGGTGAGCCAATTCATTAGCTGGTCCGGACAGATGTGCTCTGTCCACGCAGGTTCACAAATCTGCAACACAGCCCAATAGGGGAGTGCCTCGATGTGGTCACTGCACATGAGGAATTGTGCAATCTCCCATGCCCAACTGCCAGCACATACACCAAATATCAGGCATCCCATGAACGGGTATCACGGTTACACTCCTGGTCGTGGGCCAACATGGGTCACACACACATGTCATAATCCAGTTCAGCTACCTTTGTGTTGGATAGGCAGACATCCATAGGCCACTCGAATATGCATGATCGACAGTGGAACCAGGGCTGGATGCAGGTGACGTATGCAAGTTGGAACCTGAAACGGTCATTGATGCGCAGCACTGCCAATGGCAGTACCCCCAACAGATGCAGCATTCGGTCATGGTACAGTTCCATGTGACATGGGTTGCGCATGTGCCCGGGATGTCCTGCCATAGGCGTTGTTGAGTCTCAGAGAACCGGCACTCTTCTGACCTGCAGCTGTTGTGTGGATGATATGCCACAGCTCGGAGCAATGAGTCGCGTGGGTGTGCAAAGTTTGGACGTATGGGTTTTGCTGTGCTTAAGTGTCAAGTGTCAAGGGCATTCCATGCAGGAGTATCTCGGGCAAGGTCTTCTGTGTGTGGGGTGTGGATACGTTGTTCTTTCATTAGCGCTGTGTGGAATGTGCTATGGTGTAGCTTTCAGGGGGTGCCCGCCACATGCACTGCCAAGGTCATAGGTGCAGATGTCCTTCTGCCTTCTGTATTGGGACAGAGGAGCTTTCATCCACAATGTCAGTCTGACTACTGCTTGCATTCTTGAAATGTGATGTGGCTTTCGTTTTGCAAATGTGGCTCGGCCTTACGCTTATGGTGCACCAAGAGCGATACACAAACAATAGTTGGCATGTATCAGCCAAGACCCCGAGCGGCCTTGCACTCCTTGTACAATCCCTTCCTACGCGGCCGCCCTCTGTGTGCATGCAACAGGGCGACATTGCCGGTTGAGGTCCGTGTGGTGCCAAAACTGCAACAGAGACACACGCATCAGTTGGTTTCCTGTCCAGCCCAGGGAGGATTCTCTCTGTTTCTCTCTCTCCCTCTCTTCCATTCACTGTCTCTCTCTTCCTCTGTTTCTCTCTCTCTCGCCTTTTCCCTCTCTCCCACTTTCTCTCTCTTTCTCGCTCTCCTTAGATGTGCGCATGACACACCTTCTTATCTTGAATTTTGTCTTGCAGGCTGTGACTTACAGAATGTCCATGGGAGACCCGCCATGACTCTTCCAAATAGTAGTATTGAGTTACATTTGGATTACTTATTCTTTCTGTGAAATTCAAAGGTGAATGAATGATTTACCTTTGTCTGTCCACACATGAATGTTAATTGTTGTTATTGTGCGGCGTCAGGTGAATTGTTTGGTTCAGGAATTTGTAAAGTTGATGTGAACTATCTTTGTCTGGGGGGCCCAGGCTGGGGCTCAGGGAGGATGGGGGATGGGTTCTTGGGGGTGGTGGTGGTGGGTGTTGTGGCCCTCTTGGGTGTCCAGCAGCCTGATCAGTGGCTTCATGGCATCTGTTGTTCTTCAAGTGTGGCTGTGTGCTGGGCTCCCTTTCATGGTGCAGGTTGTCGTCTGACTTAACACCAGGTAAGAGCAGGTGTTAAATTCCTGCTGCTAACGCGCCTTATCTCATGCTTTGTGATCTTATCGCCGATCTGGCTGGTCGTTGAAAATGTTTCGAAGTGGTGTTGTCGCGGCTTTTTGCACGGGAACGCCTACTCTGCATCTCATTAGCGTTGGTTGCTGGTGTCATCCATGGCGTTGTTTTTTGCGGCTACTATTGCAGGGAAATTGGTGATATCAGCTGTTAGCACCAGCTTGTAAATGGTGCAATTAATTTATCACCACTTTGGCCGCGATAAAGTGCCGCTAACTCGGCGATAGGTCTTTGAGAATATGCCCCTTTGTGTCGCTATGTTTGTTTGAGATAAAATTGCTTTAGTTCTCCCCATTTCTGTTCTAGTCATTGTAGTGTCCTTCATAGCATAGCTCATTCACAATATATGCCATTATGCAGATGCTTCTGTCTTCAATGTTTTTGGAAGATCATGCCAGATACATTTCCATTTACCAAGGGAATACACATAATCCACCAGTATCTGACTCATGTGGAATCGCTTGCTGTAGCAGGCTCAATTCTTACATTTAGTAATGTGTTTCATCTGCAAATGAGGTCCTTGTCAGATATGTGTTAGTGAGAGGTTGCTGCTCTTATGTACCCACAGTGAAAGTCCATTTGGGAAGCAGTAAAATTTGTCTCTTGCAAGCTTCATGTTGTCTTTGCAAATTTTCTAGCTGCGGGGTTTACTTATAAAAAATATTTCTCATATTCATCCAGTTTCAAAGTCATAATCAAAACCTTTTTAACCTTAAAATGCAAGATAATGGAACATTTAAGTGCAGTGCCAAGGGGCAATCATAAGTAAATATTGTACATTAGTGTGGAAAAACACCCGGGCATTAACATGGTAAACTCAGTGAACTATACGTAGGCCAATCATCAGGATTATAAAAACATTGCATATCTCTGGGTGTAACCACAGACTGCACATCTCCTTACTGGGGCCTATAAGGTCCCTTCAGGGTCCTGGTGCAGGTCGCCCAGGAATATATAAAAATGAATGTATTTGCATGGATCTGCAGATAAAAGCTACAAAGAAAATGGCTCTCTTTTGAATTTTTATAGGCTGCAAGAAGGGAAGTACAGTCAATTTTACTATACCATTCTACTCCACCTTGAGAACGAACTGGCCACAGGTCTGTTTGCACACAATGAACAAAAAAGGTAGGGCCAGATATACTAACGTTTCATGCCATGGTTTCACCACTTTTGTGGCGCTTCCACAACACAAAATTTGTAGATAATTACAAAGCCCCGCAAGGGGTGATTTGCACAGGCTAGCCTGGCTTTGTAAAAAAAATGTAACTCAATGCAGCAGATTGCGCTACATTGTGTTACATTTTATTCTGTGAGGCATTACATGGGTGGAGCATGGGTGTTACCATGCATCCACGCATGGATTTCATGCAATCTCAGATTTACAAAGATTTGTAAACCTTGTATTGCATGAAATTGTTATGCCACCCAGAGGATGGTGTACCAAGGAGAACAATCTTTTTTCTCGTCAGTATTTCCCACATAGAAAGAGGAAAATGCATTAAGAAATTGTTTTTGTGCCTATCCCTTCCAGTGGCATATCACAGGCCCCAGCAGCCCTCTGTTGTGTGGGGGGACCCCTGAGCTGCAGGGGGTCCCCTCAGCACAGTACTCTGGCCTGACAGCTCCGGATTAAATCCAGAGCTGGGACCCCTCCATGTAGCTTGCAGGCGGGCTCCCTCACGTTTCATTACGCCACTGATCCCTTGCTGCATAAAATTCAATTCTGCTTTTAACGCAGGCCCCCTTGCTCCGTGGTGTAAGGGTGCCTGCATTGGGGCTACACTGCCTGAGGTGCACCAGCGCTATGAGAGAGCAGAAGTGTGCCATATCTTAGTAGAAATGGCGCATTTCTGTCCTCTCCCTTTCACGCAAGGCAGCACACGGCAAGTTGCCTTGCTGCACTGTGTTGTGTGAAATAGTATTAGATCTGGCTCATAATCTGTTAACACTAACACTTTCTTTTTAATCATGTGTACAGCTAGCTAATATATATACAGATTAATTTTCCAAAAATTGGCAATTTCCTTCATACAAATGCTAAAAATGGTACAATGTAAAGTGGGAAACTTACATAGAATAGCTTTACGAGCATTATGAAATGATAATAAAATTCAGATTACCTTTTTTGTGCCAGACATAGTCGTAAATATGAACATTTAAAATATACACTACACAGTATAGAGTTGGTAAACGTTTGGGAATTATTTATTAAGGTTTATTATGGTTGCTCATTTTTTTTAAAGGAGGAGTTGAAACTAAAGCTAAGATATAAGTAAGGCACCATACAAGACTTTGAATATAAATCTTCTTATGTTTACAAGTCACTCGGCCATGAATCACTTTCATGTAGTATTAATATAAAAGCTGTCTCTAATTTTTAAAGAAATCTGGTTCTGCGAACGGTTAATCATGTAACTAAAAGGATAGTGAAAATGACTTCTAAATGTAAGATCATTTACTTCGGGAAGGAGCTGTCATAAATATTATTAACGTAAATAGATTTTATAGCCAGCCGAACATCTTGTAAGAAGATGACAAATTACAGGGATATTAATCAACCGACGCATTTTTTTTTTAGAGAAAACCTATACGTTTGCTGCATGTTAAAGAAATAAACGTGTTAAGGATTGTTTGAGCTTTGTTGTGAGCAAACAGGCTGTGCACGTTACAGAATGAGATATCTGCCTTCTCTTTCACAAATATTCCTATAATTGTTTGACGCGACTCAGAATGAAAAGCATGTTAGAATGAAAAAAGAGATCTCTATTTCAGTAATTTGAAAATACTACCAACTGTTTTAGCAATTATTTTACATTCTTTTGTCTACTGAATACTAACCTTGGGCGGAGTTTGTGTAGTTGCGCTACGCGAAACTCCGCAAAGTGGAAAAAAAACCTCTGACATCCTACGTGGAGTTCCGCAAGCGGGGGAGTGCGTCAGAAAAATGCTGTTCTCGGTAATTTTCAGTGCCAGATGCGTCTCCGCACTTTGCAATAATCGCGAACGGCACCATGCACAGCGCAAGCAGGCGCTGCTTTCTTTTCTGCCTCTCGAGTAGATTTTTACTCGAGCTGCAGCTTTTTCAACGCGAACGGGCAGTTTTTCAACATGAGCAGATCGCGAGCATATGCAACCATTCGCAATAAGGAACTTGACCGCCCCCGCATTGAGAAATCTCGCCGGGAGGTTTGTTTTCCATGCTCGCCCTCGCCAACTTGATGTTGATGATCGCGAACGAGGAAAGATCTTGCCAGGAGGTGGATTTTCCTTGCTTGCGCGTGCCAACTTGATGTTGCCGAAAGGGAGCGAGGAAAAAAACTCTGAGCTCCGCGTAACGCGGAGTGTGGAAGATTCCACAAACTCCACAAGCGGAGCAAAGTTCACCGCCCAGGCTTACTGAAAACCACTTGTTGAGTGGTTTTTCCTGTACATTTCTACCTCTGTTTCTAATTTATGGTGAAAATGCAGGCCACAAATGTATTACAGCCTACCTGTACTAAACCTTTGAGTTGTCCTTGCGCCGTCCAAGGTGACATAAGGACAACGCAAAGACTTCATAACATTTACAAAGCCACGCATGTTACAACTTTTGCCACCTTACATGGCTTTGTAAAGAAATGTAATGCAATGCAACGGCTTCAGTGGCATAACAATAGCCCTGTAGTCCCTGGGGTGCTTGGGACCCCGAGCACTAAGGGGCCCCTGAGCACCAATGGCCCCCTCCGGCACTGTGCACAGGCGGCAACTGAGAGCTCCTGACTTGGTCAGGAGCATGGTGGGGCCTCTAAGTACTTTGCCGGGGGGAACACCTCAAGTTTCGTTACACCACTGAGCAGCTTGCTCTGCGTTACATTACATTTCAAGCAGGTAGGTGTTCCATGGGTGGAGCATACGCTTTCCCGTACATTCCCTATAAGTTTGATGCAATTCCAGTTTTACAAAGTGTCAAAAATTGGGTTATTTGTTGAGGGGGATGGAAGCCCCACTGAGGCAGTAACCACAATCCTTAGCAGGGTGAACCACAAAAGTCACTAAATTAACCTGCGCTTAACCCTCTGGCGGATTAGCACAATGCAATCAGGCTTGACTTAGATGCAAAGTGTAATGTGTTTATGCAGCACACAATCAGCAATAAAGTAAAAAAAAACAGAATAAAAAAAATCTCAACACAATTTATAAAACTTTGGTAAATTTTATTAAATAAAATATCAAAATGACAAAAATGCAATCAGTAGAACCGGGGATATGTAATTTTGATATCTTGGGTAAATACAGCACCTTAAGGCAAAGAGCACCAACTGAGTGCATCTGGTCTCGCTGCACAAGGAGAAAATCACAAGTTCATGCCAACCGTAATGGAGTGCAGGCAAGGCCCAAGACTATGTTTGGCTTATTGGGAGTTGTACCTTATCTCCTTGGTGAGAGGAATGCATGGCATTGTTGTGCGTCAGTTCCGATGAAGCTTTCATCTATGTGGCAAGGCTTTGTGAGGCTTTTCGTCAATCATCTTTGGTTCCAATGAAGCTTTCAGCTGTGTAGTGAGACTTTGCTAGGATTTTTGTCACTTGGCAATATTTCCCATGAAGCTTTCAGTTGTACAGTCAAGCTTTGCGGGGGTTTGTGTCACTTTGCACCAGATTTGATGGAACCTTCAGTTAGGCAAGGAGGAGTTCTCTATGATGAGGCTCTAGAACCTTAGGTGGCATCTATTGGGGATCATGGACACACTCAATTAGAGGCCAGCAGGGTTTAGGCAGATCCAGTTTCAGGTCCAGGCAGGTCCTGGTGGGCAATTGCAGGTAAATCTCTGGAGGTTGTTGTATCCTGTAAGTCAGACACGATGTCAGCCATCTTACCCTTGAAGTCATTCAGGTAGCCTGGGGTAAATGGAGCAGGTCCAGACTTTCTTCTCACAGAGCAGGGCAGTCCTCTGAGGGTCAAGGCATTCCTCAGGTAGCATCAAGGCAGTCCTTTGAGGAGTAGGGCAGGCTACAAGCAGCAGGGCAGTCCTCTGGAGAACAAAGGGAGTCATTCTTTAGTAGTGGCCACAGGTCACGAAAATGTCACTTATTGCTTTTTGCTTCAAATGTAAAATTAAGTGCATGTGAACGTGGTTCAACCAGTCCAGAAAATTAGACAAACAATCAGTATAAAAAAATAAAAACAAATGTCGAATTTGGATTATCATTGCCACATCCTTTTGTAGTTTATGTATATTGACAATACATTTGCCACAGTTTTGTATAAATATAACTTTTTTTCTTTACAATGATACCTTCTTGGACATTGTAATTGTAATTGTATTTATATAGCACTTACCACCCCTGACCAGGCATTGAAGCTCTCATTGGCGAGTAGCACTCTATTCCAGAACTGATAAAGGATTAGTGGTGGATTAGTATAGGGAAATATAAGTTAACAATTTGAGTAGTGGACATGTGAGTCTGTTAGTTTGATTGCATAGAATGATGGAGGGATAGTGGAGGGAAGAGTCTAGAAAGTGTTATTTGGGCAATCATAGTAGTAAGATGAGGTTTGGGATGAGTCAAAGGAGGGATAGAGCAAGGAAGATCTAGAAAGGGCTATTTTGGGAAGTCAGTAGATTGAGGTTTTGGATGAGTCAGAAAGTGCAGGTAGATAATATATTAAAGAGAGGTGTTAGAACTGGGGTCACCAATTCCGACACGGTAGCTTGGCGCGAGGTAGGAAGGCACCCGAAGGCAATGTGTAAAGCACTAGTGCAGCACTCACTCACACGGATTCAGCCATGCGCACACAATGAAGGACACAACACCAAATGGTTTGATGAAAAACAAGATTCTTTATCTAGATCAAGTAGTGGTGACTCAATTCCTTTCAGGAATAATGCAGTTAATTTCAAGGCATCAACGAGTTCATTCACGTAATGAAGTAGCTAAAACAGTTAATCACCGGGCAACAATCAGTTCATCCAAATGATGAAGTAGTACACTTCAAGGCAACAATAACAATCAGTCCATTCAGTTACTTTAAGTGATGCAGGATAGAGGGACAATTAATTCATGGCATTAAATCAATCAGGGCACTTCAAAGCAACAATTAAATCATTGGGATAAAACAGGCATGAATTCATTGAGGAGAACAACCCTCTTAACCTTCTTGGGCCACACACAGTCCAATATGACCCCAGCACGAGTTCAGTTCCCTCTGGGGGAATAAACGGGTCAAATCAGGGCAATTTGGAGGCCCGTGGTGGGCTCAACACAGAGGTAAACTTTTCCCATGCAATAACCAGCGCATCACCATTACCCATTTAATTCCCTCCTATCTCAAAGGGATAATCCCAGACCCTGGCAATTTTGGGCAGGTGACTGGTGAAGACAGCGTTTGGGGCTACACCTCCGACATCCACCACACTGGGGCCGGTCAAGAACTTCGGTCTCCACTTCCCAGGGCAGTCTTGTGCTTTCCCCGGAGGGCGAGGGGATACCTGAGGGGCCCGGGCCTTGTGAGGCCAGGGCAGTCCTGTTGCGATGTGTGGAGAGACGTTTGAGTCGCCCCTCGCTGTGGCGGCGGACTCCGGGCTCCGTCCTGGCTTCAGGGGACGGGAGCCAATCCGGTCGCGGCCTTCAGGAGGCACGGCTTCTCCTCCAATGGTTGTGCGCGTTGGGCGGGGATGCGGTCGGTGACGCGGCCGGCACCCCCGTCACGTGGTGAGGTCTGGTGCGGCTTCCCCATCAATCGCGCCACGCGATGAGGCCCAGCGCGGCTTCCCCTGCGATCGCGGCAGCCCTCCCAGACTTCAGGGGCCGCTGCCGAGTCCTCCAGCAGTGCCGGGCTGCGGCGGTGATTACGGCGGACCGCGCTTCAGCGATCGTGGCACTGGGGCCACGACAGGGGTGACGGGAACAGCGCGCTCTTCCTTTAGGGTAGGGGCCCGCAGCGGTGATGGCAGCTAGCGCCACCAGGGGCCCGGCGCTGGGTCAGAGGTACGGGGGCAGCGGCGGTGTCTTGGGGGCTCATGGCGCCTAGCAGGATGGGCGCCCATAGGGTCAGCATTCACCAGGGCACAGCGCTCACAAGGCATAGTGCTTACAAGGCCTAGCGCTTCCAGGGCATAGCTCTTGGGAGGCACCACGTTCACAAGGCACCCCCTGCAGGCGGGGGGAAGGCACAGCCGCAACTTAGTCCTGGAGCGGGGAGAGTGCTGTGGGGGTGACTCAGCGTGTAACAGCAGGCAACTTCTTTCTTGGGGGCACAGTCCTGGCAGCACAGCGCTAGGTGGACACAGCGCTTTACCTGTTGGTCCTGCAGAGCGCACCACGACAGTCCAAATTTCAGGGCAGCACTTATTTTGGTGGGAGCAAAAGAAGAAGGCAGGTCTCCCTGGCAGGCTGAGAAGGGGGAGAAGAGGGAGTTGAGTTGGCAGGCATCAGAGGCAGGGTGGGTCCCTGCAGCACACTGGAGATGGTCCCCTTAGTTGCCCCCTCACCAGGCAAGATCAGCAGTCAGGCAGAGTCCCTCATCTAACTTGGTTCCCCCAGGTCCAGTGGTGCCCCAACTAACTAGTCAGGTTTCCCTCCTTTCCTCTCATACCCCCAGGTCAGTTGACCCTCCTGCAAAGGCGGCAAAGCATAATCTCTCCCAGGGCTGGAAGGTTCCCGGAGCTTCCACATAATAGTCTATAGGACAAAAAGGCGGGATGGAAAAAGATACTGTTTCAAAATGTCCCAGCCTGCTCCTCACTACTAGTATGTGTATGCAATGGCCACTCCACAGTAGCAGGGGCCTGTGGCAGCCATGTTGTTGAGAGAGAGCACCTGCACCTCAGCACTGTTTAGATGTGGTAAGGCGCCCAGAGACCTAGGGCCAACAAAAAGATGGCGGAAAAATGAGACAGCAAGGGCAAAAAAAACGGGGTAGACCACCCATGGGCTGATAGGTCTAACAAGAGGTATAGGATGAGACAGTGTAGTGCATTGGAGAAAGTTACAGTTTTAATTTATTTTTCTACAGTAGGAGTAAAGTCATAAATATATAGATACATAACTACATTCATAACTACATAGAAAACATATGCATGTATAAGAAAAATAATATATTGAGATATAAAAGTGTATTTTTTAAAGTCCCATATGTGGATAAATAGTTAGACACTTTGCTGTGCCTGCAGCTAATTTATTTGTGTATTTTTATAATTGTTTCACTTTTTTTGTGTTTAGTTATTTTTTTATGAAATAAAACAGAAACCCATGCACATGCAATCAAATAACTTATATGAAAACTATACAGTGACCTATATTTATAGTAAGCATAAAATAATATATATATAAACCATACGTTATATATTGTGTTTGATAAGCAGACCTAAAGAATAACTATATATTTTTAAACCATAGGTAGTATATATATTTGTACAAAGAGATGCATATATCTAAATACATGTATATAACAAAATTATAAATGTTTATGTACACCGGCATATGCTTAACATTTATGTTTGGTATGGTGATTATGGAAAGAGCCAGCTCTTGAGTAGTGTTCTGAAGATGAGATAGTTATCCATGGATCTTATATTTGGAGGTAATAAATCCCATAGTTTGGCTGCTTGAACAGAGACATCCCATGTTTCTTTCCTTGTATGCTAGGGTCTTGTGGTGAGGTGATTTATTTCTGATGAAAAGTGGTCCTGTTGCGGGCGTGGCTTGGACGCCGCAGCGACATGGCGGCTTTCCCGTGAGCTCCGTTGGGACGCGGAGCTTTTCTGCTGCTACTCCACCCTCGGACGCCACCTCTTCCCGCTTGGAAGACGTCTCCGTATCCGTGATGGGTCGGTGAGTCAGCGGGCTGCGAATGGAGGCTTCTACGTTGTTTTTCGCCCTGGGAGCTGCGGCGGTGAATATTTCCTCATAATAACGCGAGCGTCCGCCATTTTGAAGCGCGGCGCTCGCGTTCCGATTTTTCTGGCTTCTCCCTCCTCAAATGTTCGCTGCCTGGTTGTTCATGACTCTCATTTGGCCATTCCTACATTTTTATGATGTGGACAGTACAATACAGTACAATGAGTAATTTTTAACGCCCTTTTCATCAGTTTAAGTGGCTCTTCACAGTTTGATGCTGGTATTTACCTCTAAGATGCGAGCGTCCGCCATTTTGTATGTCTTTTTTGCGGTGCTCGGCTCTTTTTCCATTATTTAACTTTGTACTAAGGAATTGTCTCTTTTTTGTCTACAAATGCTCATACATATGGCCTGATGCTCCTCAAGGGCATTTTTGCTGCCTCTTTTCGCCTCCTGCTGCTGCATTTGTGGTTTTTTTCTTTTTCCATGGATTTCCAGCCAATGAGTCTTTCCTACTTATGTTCTTCATGACGTGTTTTTCCCGCCTCAGCTGCGGTCACCTTAATTGCTTGCTGTTTTCATGAGGCATTTTTCCGTTCGTCATCATTGTGCCAAGTCCAGTCATGGCGGGGTCTTGTTGTACTGTGTTTTAGTATTCAAATGGACTAACTGCTCCAGGATTCTTTATTACATATTAGACTTCTGAGTCGTGTTCCTGCTTCTGCTGAATTTGCTACTAGCCCACGTTAATAGTATCGCTAGGCTTTTCCTGCTTTCGGATTACTGTATCCTGAACTCTCTACCGCTCCAGGATGTCAAACGACTCTCATGTGCCTAGAGCTTCTAGCTCTGGTACAAAACCGAAAAGGCACAAAAACGACCCGCCTTCACCGATTTTATCTTCACAGAACCCTGTCCTGGACTCCATCTTGGATGAGGTTCGTGGCCTCCAGCCATTCATGTCCGCTACTAATGACAAACTTAAACAAATTGAGGAAAGATGGATTGTTATGGAAAGTAAGGTGCTAGATCTTGAACAACTGGTCAGTGATTTGCAGGATATCTCCACGAAGATCCCTTTTCTTGAACAGGAAGTTCTTAAATTAAAGCTCCATACAGAGGATCTTGAAAATCGCAATCGAAGAAACAACCTTCGCCTTTTTGGCCTGCCGGAAAATGTTGAAGAGGCTGATCTAGTTTCGTTCCTAAAGAACTTCCTTCGTGAGCTCTTAGATCTTCAACCTTCATCAAATCCTCTTAACATTCAAAGGGCTCACCGATTGGGTCGGCTTATACCATCTGCTAACAAACCGCGTGGTATTATAATGCTTTTCCTGGAGTTCACCGATCTTATGCAAGTCTTGAAAGCTGTCAGAATCAAGCGCCGTCTTTCCTGGTCTGGCCATAATATTTTTATTTCTCAAGATGTTTCCAACGCTACCAATGCCAGACGTAAAGAATTTCTTGCTCTACGACCTCAGCTGCGTCAAAATGACATTCAATATGGAATTCTTCATCCCTGCCTGTGCAAAATTACTCATGAAGGTCGCACACGCTCCTTCGAGGATCCGGAAAAACTCAAATTGTTTCTACAGAATTTTTCTGCACATGGCATGGACACTGGCTCATGATGGCTTCCTTATTGCTGGATTGTTTCTTTTTATTGTTATATTGATCTGCTTATATTCCTTTCTTGTTTTTCTGTCAGCTCTCTACTTGTGAGGTTTTAGTACATTTTACTGTTCTCTCCCTCTGGTCTCATGGTGGTCCATGTTCTCGGTGTCACTATGCTCCCCGTTCTTTGATCTTCTTTTTTTACAGATCTGGATGTTTTTCCTTGATCTGTCTACTCTTCTTCATCTGCTCCTTTTTTTGTATTCTCCTCTCTCTTTCATCTATTTCTATTTCTCTTTTCCTCTTTTCTCCATGCTTTTTCTTCTATCTTCTTGCGTTGGTGTTTTTTTCAGGATTATGTCCTTTGTTTTTGCTATTGTAACCTGTCTTACTTTATATTTTTCTGTCACCTTTGCAGTTTTGTGGTCCTATGTCTGTACGTTCCCCTCCGTCCTGAAGAATGGTTAATGTCGTTTCGTGGAATGTTCGTGGTCTGGGTCACCCGGTCAAGCGTCAGAAGGTATTGTCTCATCTCGCTAAACTTAACACCCAGATTGCTTTTTTACAGGAAACCCACTGCAATGACTCAGAATCTCTTAAACTTAAACGTCAGTGGGCTAATCAAATTGTTTTCTCCCCTGCTGCAGATCGTCATGGTGGTGTTGCTATTTTGTTTCACAAATCTATTAATGCTCAAATTTTATCGACTGAATGTGATCAAAATGGTCGTTGGGTATTGGCTGAGGTTATCATAGCTAAGAAACAGATTGTTTTTTTCAATATTTACGGGCCTGTTAAACCAGATCCGGATTTTTGGCATTCTATAAAGTTGAAACTCCTATCCCTGTCCAATCCTAATCTTGTGGTAGGTGGTGATTTCAATAATTGGTTAGACCCGTTCACAGACAGACAATCCAAATGCAAGTTCAAACCTGATAAATCCCACAAGTCATTCCAAACTGCCATTGCCTCCCGCCCTCTATTTGATTCATGGAAAACGTGCAACCCTGATACTTCTGAGTTTACATTTTTTTCACCCGTTCACCACACTAGATCCCGTATTGACTATATACTTGTCTCTAAAGCACTGTTACCCTGTCTCCTGTCCTCCGACATTGGTTCCATTTTTATATCCGACCATGCTCCTGTCTCCACCCGTATAGATCTATCCCTCACCACCTGTAAACAGGGCAGATGGCGCTTCAATAATTTTCTGTTATCAGATCATACTTTTATTTTAGAAGCGTCTGCCTTTATCAAGGAATTCTTTTCCTTTAATAATTCCCTAGACACTTCCTTGCACAACAACTGGGATGCCTTTAAAGCATCTTTTAGAGCCTTCACTATTGCTTATTCCTCTAAGAAGAAAAGGTTACTGCACACTAAATATAAAGAAACTTTATCCCATATAAAACTGCTTGAACATACTTATTTTTCTTCCAAATCTTCTTTATCATTGCAAGAGTTAATCAAAGCTAAATCCACTTTAAATAAGATTGTTACTAAGGATGCCTGTAATGTTCTCCTTAAGATTAAATCGAAATATCATGGTGGCCAAAACAAAGCTGGGAAATTACTTGCTAATTATTTAAAAATTAAATCAGAATGAAAAGTTATTGGTCCCATTCATTCAGAGTTGGATGATACACTCCTCTCATCTGATTCGGATATCATTGCCTCGTTTCAATCGTTTTACAAGCTCTTATACACTGAAACTACCAATCCCTCTAAGGAAGATTTTGTCTCTTTTTTTCATGATATCCCTAAGCCTATAACCTCCCAAGATGATTTCCATTCCCTGGAAGAAGATATTTCCCTACAAGAATTGAATGATGCTCTTAAATCCTTAAAGAAAGCAAAAGCTCCTGGCCCCGATGGCTTTTCAATTGAATTAATTTCCGCTTTTTCCTCCATTTTCGCTCCTAAATTACTTGAACTTTTTAATTCTTTTATTTCCAATTCCCGGGCATGTGGATCTTTTCTGGAAGCTCTTATTGTTGTAATCCCCAAACCTGGTAAAGATCCATCCTACTGCAAAAATTTCCGTCCTATTTCCCTAATTAATTATGATTGTAAAATTTTTGCAAAAATCTTGGCGTCTCGTCTAGAGAAAATTATCCCTATACTCATTAACCCTGACCAAGTTGGTTTTGTTAAGGGTCGATTGGCATCTGATAATGCCAGGATGTTTTCCAATATTATTGCCCTTAGCAAAAAATACCCTTCCCCGCTAGCTGCTCTATCCTTAGATGCAGAAAAATCCTTTGACCGTGTTAATTGGGACTTTTTGATTCATACATTACAATGGTTTGGTTTTGGCCCGAAATTTATTTCTTTTGTAAAATTATTATATACTAATCCTAAAGCTTGTATTTTGGTTAATGGTCTCTCTTCCCCCTACTTCTCCCTGCAAAGAGGTACACGTCAGGGCTGCCCTCTATCCCCATTACTGTTCCTGTTATGTTTAGAGCCATTTTTGGAACGTATTAGGAATAACCCTCTCATTACCGGTTTCAGTTTTAAGTCTACACAAAGTAAGTTGTCTGCATATGCTGATGATGTTCTTGTTTATATGTCAAACCCCGAATCCTCCCTACCCCCCTTTTTACAGGAAATCTCGTCTTTTGCTAAAGTTTCAGGTTACAAATTAAACTTCTCTAAGACTGAAGTCCTTCCCTTAAATCCCTCCTGTTTCAGGTATATGTTTGAGACATCTAGTTTTATCTGGTGTCCTCAAAAAATTAAGTATCTCGGCATTTGGTTCTCTCCCAACATCCGTGATAGACTACTTCATAATTTTTCTTCCCTAAAACTTAAGATTACTAACTTGTTAAATCTTTGGTCCCCTTTGTTTCTCTCTTGGTGGGGCAGACTTGATACAATTAAAATGATGATTGTCCCCCAGGTTCTATTTATATTGTCAATGTTACCATTTAAAATTCCTAGATACTATTTTACTCAAATTAATTCAATATGCTCCAAGTTTCTATGGAATAACAAACATGCACGTATTGCCTTATCTAAACTGATTCGTCCTAAAAATGAGGGTGGGGTGAGATTTCCTGATTTTAATTTATACCATGATGCATTTTTAATTCGTCAATTCTTTGCTCTGTCTAAGGATTATCAAAATTTACCTATGCCTCCATGGGTTGCTGTTGAAAGCTCACTACTAAATGATTTTTCAATACGTGATGTTGTACACATGTCTAACTGTACTTTTATTTCTAAATATCCTATTTTGAAACACTCTCAAGTTTTGCTACGCACACTTTTCTTTAAGTCATTTACTAACTACCAATCTTTTCTAGCGTCATCACTCTGGTTTAACAAACACATCAAATTTCGCCACAAATCATTTTACTACAAACAATGGAAAGAGAAGGGTCTTTTTTATGTACATCAAATGTTTGCCAATAATGTAATTCTCTCCTTCCATCAGCTGCAAGAATCTTTTCATTTGCCTGACTCGTGTATTAAGCAATATGATACTTTAGTTCCAATTCTTCAGGGATTTTTTCTGTCTTTCCTCTCTCTGCCAGCTCCTACTTCTTTTCTTCCTGATTCTTCTTTGTATCAAATCTCTAATGACATTATTCCTACTGCCTCTTTCATCTATAAATCTCTATCTTCCCCTATAGTCACTCGGAATAAGTCTAAGGTTGAATTGGATTGGGAATTGGATCTCTCTTTGACTCTCTCTATCTCACAATGGGACAAGTTCTGGCTGAAAATTTTTAAGACATCTAAAGCTGCTAGTCTCACTCAATCACTATTTTTCATTTACAATAGAGTTGTTATTACTCCTGTCTTGCTGCATAAAGTTAATCACTCTGTCTCAGCATCTTGTTGGTCTTGCCTTTCTGCTGAAGGGTCTTTATTGCATCTTTTATTTTACTGTCCTAAGGTTTATGCTTTCTGGAATGCTATTTGGTCAAAATGTGCTGTGATTTTTTCCTATAACTTACAACTTACTCTCCAAAATGTGTTTTTAGGCACTTTGTCACCAGCTTTTGATAATGCGAATCCTATTTCACCATTACTGGATTTATTCCTTGCTATGGCCTTTAAAGTTATATTAATTTGTTGGAAAGACAATTCTAAATTATCCTCTTTTCATTGGTGGAACTTTATATGTGATGAGCATAGAATTGCCTCCATTCCTCAATCCTCCATTCATCTACAAATTAAATCTGATCTATTGTGGCTTCCCTTCACATCTTTTCTATCACCAACATCATAATCCTCTTTCTCTCCTTTCCTTCTCCTCTTTCTCTCTCGTTCTCTCCTCTCTCTGTTCTTTTGTTTTCTTGCTCTTTTTCCCTTTTTTTTTGATAAAAAAATCTTAACCTATTTTTTACAGTTTTTTTTTTACTCAGTCTCTTTAGGTCCTCTGGTTCTTTGTGTACTATTATATTACAATTAATTTTTGTTATAGCCTTCAGTTATTATCCACATTGTTATCTCTGTTTATAGAGTATATTACCTTTTTATATATAATATTTGCTTAGTGTTTTACTACTACTTTATATTTGCCTGTACGCTTACTCTTATATACTTATTGATTTTCTTCTCATTTGTATTCCTGTGCTTTCTTATCTTCAATAAAAATTTACCTAACTTAAAAAAAAGTGGTCCTGTTCTATCAGTTTGCATGTGATTCAAAACAGCTTGAAGGTGGATCTTCAGTCAACCAGTAACCACTGTAGGGCTCTCAAGGCAGGGGAGATGTGGGCTTGTGGCTTTACATGGAGGAGTAGTCTGGCAGAAGAGTTCTGAATTTGTTCTGTTCTTTTCATAGTTGATAAAGATGATCAGGGGTAGATGCCATTGGCGTAAACAAGTTTAGAAAGTGTTAGAGAGATATTAGCTTGGACCTTGTGTGGAAATCTTAGGTGAGGGAAAATGGACAGCAGAGTTTTTATAGTAATTATGTTTGGTCTTGTGAATTTGTCCACTTGGGCATTCATTGATAACTTGGAGTCCATGGCAATTTCAATGTATCTTACTTCCTTTGATACTTTAGGAGGTGGTCCCCTATCCTCAAGCCAGACACAGAGTGGGTCACAATATTTACAATTGCTATATGTGAGTATTTCAGTTTTGGATGCATTCAATTTAAGATAGCTCCATGTCATCCGCTGATCAACAGATCTTAGACAACAGAACATTTTTGAGTTTCCAATGTATTTGGGGTTTTCCAGTTTATTGTAGAACATTGCTGCAGATACATGCAGGCCCACTAGTAGCATGTAATTTAATGGCCCCGGATATCATGTCGTAACATATATTAGAGACTTATAAGTAAATTAAATCTGTCAATCAGGTGTAGGCCAATATTGCCATGCTTTAGAGAGAGAGCACAAGTACTAAACTACTTGTGCTCTCTCTCTAAAGCATGGCAATATTGGCTAGTAGTAGCGGTAAATTGCACAAAGTCCTAATGCCAACAAAAACAAATCATGAAAACAGGAGGGGTGAAGGCAAAATGATTGGGGGTGACTCTGCAGAGACGGCCAGGTCCAACACAGAAGTATGTAAACCTTGGATAGTGTCAATTCGGTGTGTCTCCCAAAGGATCGAATAAAAAGGAGAAAAATCTTTTTTCTTCCTATTAATTCCTCTTTCTATGCGTGATGCATTCTGCCTCTTTGCTTTTGTGTAGGAAGTTATTCCTTTCTACACAGAAACAGTCCTGCCCATAACGCAGGTACAAGGGTCCCTGCATTGATGCCAGACTGCACACAGTGCTTATCCAAGTTCCCCACAACTGCAGTAGGAACCATTATAAATATCAGTGATAAAGGAATCACCGTTGCAGTAGCATTGAACAAAGATAAATCTGAATAAGTAAATATAATAAAGTCCCGTTTTGCAATAGCTGGCTAGGATGTAAAAGAGAAAGGGGCATATCATTAAGGACCGGCGATAATTATCGCTAAGCGCACTTAGCACTAGGATCGTTATCACCGGCTAACGTGGAATTTTATCGCTGAGATAGCGTCCTATCAGCAATGCTTATCTCTAAAGCGATAACATGCCAAGTGCTAACTGCCAAATGTGAGATTATCGCTGGAAATCCAGCGATAATCTCACAAAGTTTGGCGATAGCTTGTTGATAGGGCAGGGCAAACTTAGCCATGATATCCACCTTACATTGGATATAATGGCTAAGTCAAACTAAAAGCAGGCGTAAGGAAAGTAGCGATAACCAAGGTTAGCGCTACTTTTCTTATCGCTATGCTTGTTAGCGTGCCCATTGATAATTGGAGAAATATCGGTTAGTGATATTTCTCCAGTTATGTTGCGACGGAACGCCCACTTTGCATCTCATTAGAGATTAGGGGTTTTAACGGTTCACGATTCATGTTGCACAGATCTTCCAAGTGAAAATCAATACTGCATTTATGTAGTAAGACCATTCAGGTCCCAAATATCTTCTGTAAGGTATTCAAGCCCTTTCAGACCTTCTTAGATGATTTGTATCGAAATCACCTTTGACTTCTGTTTCACTCTCCTCATGCACTGTCTCTGGAATCTGTGCTATTGACTAGGGGTGGGCAAAATGTGCGTAGTCGCGCTACGCAAACCTCCGCAAAATGGTAGAAAATCTCCGCGAGCACGCAGAGTTACGGGAACACGTGGAATTGCTTGTTCGCGATGCTTTTTTCCTGTTCGCGAAAGCTGTTTGCGTGCTCGGGGGGGGGAAATATCTTGCTAAAACGCATTTTGAAAGCACGAACAAGCAAAAAATTCCGCATTCTCTATGGAACGCAAAATTATACAAATTCCGTGAGCGGAATGAAATTTATTGCCCAGGCCTACTTTTGACAAGCTTCTCCTTAGTCTCTCTTTCCCAAGACTGCTTGGTGGCGGACTCTCTTTATACCAGAGCTTGTCCTTCTCCAGGATCTTGTTTGTTTCTTTATTCTGATTCACAGATGCTTTCAGTGTGCGGTTCAGTCTTTACATGGTCTTTGTCAGAGAGTTTAATGCCACTCTGTATGACTTCGGGCACTTGTATTTGTCTTTCAGTGTGCAAATCTTCACCCCTTACTTCTCATTGTACTTCTCTCTGTATCGGAACAGGTGCTGGTGCTGCAGGTCTATGTGGTTTCTTGACTGGTGTTGCGACGGAAAAGCACTTCTTTCTGGTTAATAGGGAAAAGGCACTTCTGAATTGCTCACTTTCTTGATGGGTGAGGCATGTATCCAGTTAGGAATTCCAGCACATTTAGCAGCAGAGTTCTTAATCAGTTGTTAGAAGGGCGATCTCCGGGGGAGGTCAGATGGTGTCGGACTGACCACCGCGAGAGCCACCGTTCCGTAGGGAAGTAGCCGAGCGCCGCTGAGAAGCCTCCTGGGCGAGGTCCTTCTCCTATGATCGTACCAGCCAAGCAATCCCACCACCACAAAGGGACACAACCAGGGTATCAATTCTCACAAATCTTTATCGGTATTAAAGGCAGGTTTCTGTGGCAATATTTACAGGTGGATCGAGGGATCCAAAAGAGTCTCAGAGTCTTTTAGGGACGGGGTAGCGGGACAGTCTCAGTACCAGCCTGGTACGGGAACACCCTGCGCCCAGCTCTCAATCCTCGAGCTGGGGGAGGTTCCGGGAGCCGGGACGGCGTCCGCAGGGCTCGGGGGGTTGCTTCGATGAGGTCGAGCCGCGACGAGGTCAGCAGGGCTCCAATGGTAAGCTCAGCGAGGTCGAGCCGCGACGAGGTCAGCAGGGCTCCGATGGTTAGCTCAGCGAGGTCGAGCCGCGACGAGGTCAGCAGGGCTCCGATGCTTAGCTTTAGCGAGGTCGAGCCGCGACGAGGTCAGCAGGGCTCCGATGGTTGGCTTCAGCGAGGTCGAGCCGTGACGAGGTCAGCAGGGCTCCGATGTTCCGTGAGGGTCTTCCTCTCAGCCAGAGGCAGCTGCGACGTAGTCAGCAGGGCTCGAGTTTCAAGTTCCAGGCAATGAGTCTCTCTCCGTAGGGTCAGCCGCGATCCGATCAGCAGGGCTCTTGACTCCAGGATACAACTGCTGTCCTGGTTTTGGGCTGCCCCAGAAATATGGCTGGAGCCCTTTGATGTCCGGACCCTTGCGCCTGTGGGAGTCGGAGGGGCCGGGATGAGAGAGTCCAGACACCCAGCGGGGGGGAGCCAGCGCCCAGGGAGGCCGGAGGGCGATCGGAGCCAGGCGTCGGGGGACGGCTGGAGGCCCCATCGAAACTCTCCTCCTCCAGGATCTGTGGAGTGGCCACTCGACCCCCCTTGGTCGGATCTTGGCGCCTCGGTGTCGGGGCTTTGCTGGGACCGAGGCCGGGGCGGGCAGTGTCGCGAAGGCTGGTGCGGGTAGTGGGGTACAATCTAGGGGGGCCCCGAAGGGTTGGGGCTGCCCCCGTCTGGTCGGGTAGGAGGGTTCGGGACCACGCCACGAGGCCAGGTCCAACAGGCATCCCCCCCAGCTGAAGGCAGGGAGAGTCACCCATCTTCTTGGGGGTTCTCCTTGCCGAGGCGAAAGAAGCGGGACAGGCCGTCGGCGTTGGCGTGGTCGTTGCCGGGCCGATGGTCTACAGTGAAGTCCATCCCCTGCAGAGAGATGGACCATCGCAACAACTTCGGGTTCTCGCCTCTCATCTGCATTAACCACCGCAGGGGCCGGTGGTCGGTTTGGACCCTGAAGTGGGTGCCGAAGAGGTAGGGCCGTAGCTTCTTGAGGGCCCACACCACAGCGAAGGCCTCCCGTTCGATGGTGCTCCATCTCTGCTCCCGGGGCAGCAGGCGCCGGCTGATGAAGGCCACCGGCTGTTCAACCCCCTCAGAGTTCACTTGGGACAAGACAGACCCGACTCCGTACTCCGAGGCATCAGTCTGTACCACGAACTCTTTGCTGTAGTCGGGGGCTTGTAGCACGGGGGCGGTGCACATCGCTGTCTTGAGGGTCTCGAAGGCCGCCTGACAGAGGGGCGTCCAGTGCACCTTCTTTGGTTGCTTCTTTGATGTGAGCTCCGTGAGGGGGACCACAATGCTTCCATAGTTCTGAATGAACCGCCTGTAATAGCCCGTGAGACCCAGGAAGGCCCTCACAGCGGTTTGGGTGGTTGGGGGCTCCCAGGCCACGATGGCGTCGATCTTTGGCTGGAGGGGAGCCACATGGCCGCTCCCCACTTGATGTCCCAGATAGGTTACGGATCCTTGGCCTATCTGACACTTGCTGGCTTTTACTGTGAGTCCGGCCCTTTGGAGGGCGGTCAGGACCTCCCAGAGGTGCCTCAGGTGCTCGGCCCAGTGGCTGCTGAACACCGCAATATCATCCAGGTAGGCGGCGCTGAACGCTTTTAGGCCGGCCAGTACCTTATTCACCAGTCTTTGGAAGGTCGCCGGGGCATTTTTCATGCCGACGGGCATCACTCGGAAGTGGTAGTGGCCATCGGGGGTGGAGAAAGCAGAACGCTCTTGGGCGCCTGGGGTGAGCTAGATCTGCCAGTATCCGGCGGTGAGGTCAAAGGTGCTAAGGTAGCGGGCTGCTCCTAGGCGGTCGATCAGTTCATCTGCCCGAGGAATGGGATGGGCATCGGTTTTGGTGACGGCATTCAATCCCTGATAGTCCACGCAAAACCGGAGCTCGGGGGTGGTGCCCGGGGCGGCAGCTTTCGGCACCAGGACCACAGGGCTGGCCCAGGGACTGTCGGAGGGTTCGACGACCCCCAGGGCCAACATCTTGGAGACCTCGGCGTGGATGCAGGTCCGCACCCGGTCAGGGACCCGGTAGGCTCGGTTTCACACGGGGGGCTGTCCCCGGTGTCGACGTTGTGGACGCACCATCAGGTGACTCCGGGAGTGAGGGAGAAGAGAGCAGCGAAGTGATGCAGCAGTTCTTGACAATCTTGGCGCTGCTCTGGGGTCAGGGTGGCGGAGAGGATGACTCCCTCTACGGAGCCGTCCTTTTCGGAGGTTTTCAGGAGGTCTGGTAGGGGCTCGGAGTCGTCTTCGGCCCCATCGTCTGTAGCCATCAGCAGGCTAAGTTCCGTTCGGGCAAAGTGGGGTTTGAGCCTGTTGGTGTGGAGAACCCGGAGGGGGTTCCTGGGGGACTCCATGTCGACCAGGTAGGTGACGGGGCTCTTCTTCTGTACCACCTTGAAGGGCCCGGTCCATTTGTCCTGGAGAGCACAGGGGTCAACGGGCGACATGACCCAGACCTGCTGGCCTGGCTCGAACTCGATGGAGGAGGCGTTTTGGTCATACCAGCGTTTCATTTCCTCCTGGCTGGCCTCGAGGTTGGCCTCAGCCAGTTCCCTGAATTTCCGGGTTTGGTTCCGCAGGGTCAGGAGGTACCGGTAGACGTCGGGAGGAGCATCTTGGACGGTAGTCTCCCAGCCTTCTTTGACTAGGCTGAGGGGGCCTCGGACAGGGTGTCCGTACAAGAGTTCGAAGGGGCTGAACCCCAGAGACTTTTGCGGGACCTCCCGAAAGGCAAACAGGAGGCAGGGCAGCAGGACGTCCCATTTGCGTCTCAAGGGCTCCTCCAGGCCTTTGATCATTCCTTTCAACGTCCGGTTAAATCGTTCGACTAGTCCGTTCCCCTGGGGGTGGTACGGGGTGGTGAAGTTGTAGGTGACCCCGCATTGTTGCCACAGGGACCGCATATACTTTGAGATAAAGTTCGTGCCTCGGTCGCTCACAACCTCCCGGGGGAAACCCACTCTGGAGAAGATTCCCATCAAGGCCCGGCCCACCACGGGGACCGTCACTGTTCGGAGAGGGATGGCCTCAGGGTATCGGGTGGCATGATCGACCAGGACGAGGATGAAGCGATGTCCTTGGGAGGTTCGGGGGTCCAGGTGCCCCACGATGTCGATCCCCACTCGCTCGAACGGGGTGTTTACTATTGGAAAGGGCTGAAGAGGGGCTTTGACGCTTCCCCCACTCTTCCCGCTGGCTTGGCAGGTCGGGCAGGTTCGGCAATGATTGTCCACGTCCTTCCGCATTCTGGGCCAGTAGAAGTGGGTCACCAGGCGGCTGTATGTTTTGTCTTGCCCCAGGTGCCCGGCGAGGGGCACATCATGCGCCAGATTGAGGAGGAAGTCCCGGAATCGGAGGGGGACCACCAGCACTCAGCTGGCCCCCAGTTCTGCGGTCTTCTGCTCGCTGTAGAGGAGGTCATTGTCCCAATAGACCCAGTGGGTCCCCGTCTGATCTCCGGCGGCCTGGGCGGCTGCTTGCTGTCGGGTCCCTTCGAGGGAGGGGCAGGTCTTCTGTTCTTGGCGGAACTGCTCCCTTGTGGGGCCACCTTCTTGGCGCCATTGGGCGAGTTCGGGGAGGTCGCCGAGTGCGGCGACCTCGTCCGGGGCGAGTTCTGGCGGCCCGGACTCAGCGTCGGCTTCTTCTTCGACGGAGGGAGGTGGTGGTTCGGGCCACTCCGGCTCTTCGGGGGGAGCAGCTACGCTCGGCCGGATGGCCCGGGCGGTCGTGGACCGGGTGGTTGCGCAGACCCACTCTGGCAGTCCCAGCATTCCCAGATGCTCTCGGCGCTTGACGTGGGCCCAGGGGGAACTTTCCAGGTCGTTCCCAAGGAGGCAGTCTACGGGGGCGTCGTCGCGGACGGTCACCTTCAGCATGCCCGACACTCCCCCCCCACTCGAAGGGAATCCGGGCCATCTGGCACAAGCTCTCGGTGTTGTCTGCCGACCGGACGGGGCACAGTACGTTAGGCATGATCTGTTCGGGGGTTACCAAGTGGCAGCAGACGGCTGTCACGCTGGCTCCGGTGTCGCGGAGGGCTTCGGCCCGGCGTCCATTAATGGTGACCCACTGTTGGTACTTCTGGGTGTTGCTAGGGATGGGAGCCCGGGGCACCATTTCCCGGCTGCCCAGGCATACCAAGGTCATGGCGGCGGGTTCCCATTCGGTTGGCCCGGCGTCGTAGTTCTCTTCCTCTTCTCCCCCTTCCCCCAGGGCAGCGGCCGCCAACTGGCGGGGGGGTGGCCCGGTGGTCCCGGCTCGTCGGTTCACGGGGCAGGTCGGGTCGCTGGCATAGTGCCCTGGCTGTTGGCAGTTGTAGCACGTTACCGTCGGTCGAGGCCCTGGTCGGGCTAGGGGGGCCCCTCTTCGGGTGAGGGACGGGGATGTGCGGGTCGGGGGCGGTCCCCGGGGCGGACTCCGGGGTGGCCCTGCTGGAAAGTCTCTGTTCCTGTTCGATCCTCCTCCTCTGCCGCGCTGGCAGGGGGGCCCCGGGGTGTTCCGTTGGTACTCCCCCATCGAGTTCCGAGGGATCCGGGTGTTCACCCATCGATCGGCCTCGGCGGCGAGCTTCCGCGGCTCGGTCAGCTTGCTGTCGAGGAGGTGCTGTCTCAGCTCGATGAAGCAGTTGTTGGAGAGGTGCTCCCATACAATGAGGGCGAACAGCTGTTCGTAGGAGGTGACTTTGCTGCCCTTGATCCACCCTTCCAGGGCTCTGCTGAAAAAGTCTACGTATTCCACCCAGGTGGTACCGGGGAGCTTCTTGCAGTCCCGGAAGCGCTGGCGGTACATCTCCGAGGTGAGACCATAGCGGGTGAGCAGGGCCTCCTTCATATGGTCAATGGAGGTCATCACCTTGTCTGGGAGCTGTAGCAGGGTGTCTCTGCCTTCGCTGAGGAACCGTCCCCATAGGCCGGCACCCCAATCTTTTCGGGGTACCCGATGGGCGGTCATGGCTACCTCGTAGGCTTTGAACCATTGTTGGATGTCGTCATTCTTGTAGTACTCTTTGACGACATCCTTGGGGATATGTACTTTCGCCTCAGCCGGCGGAGGGGTGTCCCTGTTTCCGGGGGTGCCGGTCTCTCCATTCTTGGACTTAAGTTCCAGTTCTTTAAGGCCCCGCTCATGTTCGAGGGTTAGCCTCCTCTTTTCCAGTTCTCGGTGCCACTTTTTCTCCTCTATTTCTTCTTGTAACCGCAGTTGCTCTAGGGCCAATTTCTTTACGGCTAGTAGGAGTTCGCCGTCCAGGCGGAGTCGGGCGAGTTCTAACTCGTGGGTCCGGACCCTCTCCCGTTCTCTTATCTCTTCCGGGGAGAGGCCGGTCTCCATGCTGGTTCTTCTCCCATCCGCTGGAGCTGCGGTTGGTTGCCGGTGCACGTTTGACACCGGGTTTTCTTCTGTTTGGAGGGGAGCCGCTTCAGATTCTGCCAGGCCCTTAGGCCTTTTTGCAGGTCCTCTTTTGTGTTTAATCCGGTGGTCGCGATGCCTTTGTCTTTACAAACCTGTTTCAGTTCCTTATGGGTATATTCCTCCAACCGTTCCTGTTGGAACTCCGCTGTTGGGGTGGTCTCTTGGTTGCTCATGGTTACTCTGTGTCTGGGTAGGTAGTGGGTGAGTTACTCGCTGTACGATTTGCGTCGGGCTCGGATCCCACCGCTGCCACCAATGTTAGAAGGGCGATCTCCGGGGGAGGTCAGATGGTGTCGGACTGACCACCGCGAGAGCCACCGTTCCGTAGGGAAGTAGCCGAGCGCCGCTGAGAAGCCTCCTGGCGAGGTCCTTCTCCTATGATCGTACCAGACAAGCAATCCCACCACCACAAAGGGACACAACCAGGGTATCAATTCTCACAAATCTTTATCGGTATTAAAGGCAGGTTTCTGTGGCAATATTTACAGGCGGATCGAGGGATCCAAAAGAGTCTCAGAGTCTTTTAGGGATGGGGTAGCGGGACAGTCTCAGTACCAGCCTGGCACGGGAACACCCTGCGCCCAACTCTCAATCCTCGAGCTGGGGGAGGTTCCGGGAGCTGGGACGGCATCCGCAGGGCTCGGGGGGTTGCTTTGATGAGGTCGAGCCACGACGAGGTCAGCAGGGCTCCGATGGTTAGCTCAGCGAGATCGAGCCGCGACGAGGTCAGCAGGGCTCCGATGGTTAGCTCAGCGAGGTCGAGCCGCGACGAGGTCAGCAGGGCTCCGATGGTTGGCTTCAGTGAGGTCGAGCCGTGACGAGGTCAGCAGGGCTCCGATGTTCCGTGAGGGTCTTCCTCTCAGCCAGGGGGAGCCGCGACGTAGTCAGCAGGGCTCGAGTTCCAAGTTCCAGGCAATGAGTCTCTCTCCGTGGGGTCAGCCGCGATCCGATCAGCAGGGCTCTTGACTCCAGGATACAACTGCTGTCCTGGTTTTGGGCTGCCCCAGATATATGGCTGGAGCCCTTTGATGTCCGGACCCTTGAGCCTGGGGGAGTCGGAGGGGCCGGGATGAGAGAGTCCAGACACCCAGCGGGGGGGGAGCCAGCGCCCAGGGAGCCCGGAGGGCGATTGGAGCCAGGCGTCGGGGGACGGCTGGAGGCCCCATCGAAACTCTCCTCCTCCGGGATCTGTGGAGTGGCCACTCGACCCCCCTTGGTCGGATCTTGGCGCCTCGGTGTCGGGGCTTCGCTGGGACCGAGGCCGGGGCGGGCCGTGTCGCGAAGGCTGGTGCGGGTAGCGGGGTACAATCTAGGGGGGCCCCGAAGGGTTGGGGCTGCCCCCGTCTGGTCGGGTAGGAGGGTTCGGGACCACGCCACGAGGCCGGGTCCAACATCAGTATGACTTGGAAGGGGCCTTTCCATCTGGGGGCCCTTAAACCTTCTCTTATCTCACGTGCTATACTCTCTTCCCTCTCCCGCCCACCTATCTACCCCATCACACCCTTCGATTTTTCTTGCCCTTCCTCTTCCCTACCCTTTCAATCAGTAAATCAATCAAGTCACTTGTAAAGCGCATTACATTCTTGTGACGGTCTCAAGGCGCTGGGGGGGCTGCTGCTACTGATCGAAGAGCCAGGTCTTGAGGAGTCTTCTGAAGGCCAGTAGGTCTTGGGTCTCCCATAGGTTGGTGGAGAGGGTGTTCCAGGTCTTGGAGGCGAGGTGGGAGAAAGATCTGCCGCCGGCGGTCCTTTTCCGGATGCGGGTGACTGTGGCGAGGGCGAGGCCGGCGGAGATGGCGGGTGGGGGTGTAGAAGCTGAGTCGTCTGTTAAGGTATGCTGGTCCGGTGTTGTGGAGTGCTCTGTGTGCGTGGATGAGGAGCTTGAAGGTTATCCTCTTGTTGATGGGGAGCCAGTGCAGGTCTCTCAGGTGGGGTCGAGGATGAGATGTGCAGAGGCATTTTGGATGCGCTGCAGCCATCTCAGGAGCTTTACTGACGTTCCTGCGTAGAGGGCGTTTCCGTAGTCCAGCCTGCTGGTGACGAGGGCCTGGGTGACTGTTCTTCTCATTTCGGTGGGGAATCCACTTGAAGATCCTGCGGAGCATTCGGAGGGTGTTGAAGCAGGATGAGGAGACGGCGTTGACCTGCTTAGTCATGGAGAGGGTGGAGTCGAGGATGACCCCTAGGTTGCGTGCGTGGTCGGTGGGTTTCGGGGCTGTTCCCAGTGTTGTTGGCCACCAGGAGTCGGCTCAGGCTGAAGGGGTGGAGCCGAGGATGAGGACCTCCATCTTGTCCGAGTTCAGCTCCAGTCAGCTGTTCCTCATCCATTCAGAGACGGCCTTCATTCCTTCTTGGAGGTTGGTTTTAGCGGTGTGAGGGTCTTTGGTGAGGGAGAGGATCAGTTGGGTGTCGTCGGCATAGGAGATGATGTTGAGGTTGTGCTGTCAGGCGACGTGGGCGAGGGGTGCCATGTAGATGTTTAACAGCGTTGGGCTGAGGGAAGAGCCCTGGAGTACGCCGCAGATGATCTTGGTGGCATTGGTGCAGAAGTGGGAGAGGCGGACGCTCTGAGTTCTGCCGGAGAGGAAGGATGTGGTCCAGTCCAGGGCCTTCGCCTGGATCCCGGCATCGTGTAGGCATGTTTGTAGTGTGCTGTGGCAGACCGTGTCGAAGGCGGCTGACAGGTCCAGGAGGATGAGGGCCGCTGTT
The DNA here is from genome assembly GCF_964204655.1 of Triturus cristatus. NCBI lineage: Eukaryota > Metazoa > Chordata > Amphibia > Caudata > Salamandridae > Triturus > Triturus cristatus. Next base: position 889,734,021 of record NC_140587.1, on the reverse strand, counting down.
TCTCCATTGTCCAGCAGGGCCCTGATGTCATCGGTGGCGGCGATGAGGGCGGTTTCGGTGCTGTGGTTGCTGTGGAAGCCGGACTGGGAAGGGTCCAGGATGCTGTTTCTCCTCCCTCTCCTCCCCCTTGCCTCATCCTTCCATTACTACACCCCTCCTTTCGCACCTAACCTACTCCCGCTGTACACAGACTACTGAGCTTACCTCCTGTTACTGTATAAAACTTGCAACTTCCCTTGCCACTTTTTGTTTGCAAATAACTCCTTCGTTACTTATTTACCAGTGCAAACTATATTTTTTTATGTGTTCTCTCTATTTACCCTGTCTGAATGCTGCATTTTTACTGTAAATATATATATATGTACTGTACTATGTTCATTTTATAATATATTGTACTGTACTATCTTCAAACTTATGATACCCATGGGTGGAGCCAGCGCTATATAAAACCTTTTAAATAAATAAATAAAATCAAAATCTGGGGTCAAGACAAGTCTTCCAAACATGCTTCATGATCTCGACCCAATCACCTGGATTAGGGTGTGGCACTGTTCTTGGTGGGAGTCTTGAATACCAGCTGACACCTGATGAGAGACAGAATAAACCACATCAGTCATTGTCTTGCAGTAGTCCAATATCATATCATCAGTGATATTCACAAGGGCACTTGCAGGAACAATAGGCAGTCTCATAGCCCTTCCCATAAGGATTTCATGTGGGGATAATTATGTCTGGTATACTTTAAATGCTCATCAGCATCAAGGATAAAGTGTCTAGCTATTTCAGTTAAGTTAAAGCACAAATGTTCGCCAATCTAGATTTGATTGTCCCATTCATTTGTCAACTATGCCTGATGCTTCTAGTCTGTAACTGCAATGTAGCCTTTGCTCAATCTGCAGATCAGCACTTAGCATGTTCAACACTTCATTGTTGAAGTGTGTCCCTATATCTGACTCAAAAAGGACCGGCATCCCACATCTCTGAATGAGTTCACATAATAAACGTTTAGCTACACTCAGATTGTCATTTCTCCTCATATGATAGGCTTCAGCCAATATTGAGAACATACAGATAATCACCAGGACTTATCTCAACCCGTTATGTACAGGCATCTTTATAAAATCCATCTGTAGTCTGTTAAAGGGGCCACTTGATATCCCTATGTGTGTGCTTCTAACAAGTGTTTTCTCCCTGTGTTCAGCTGTTGACATGTAACACACCTTCAGCAATTCTCATCAGCAATCATTCGAAACCTGGGATTATACCAACTTTGTCAAAAGATTCTCACCATGGCATCTCTCTCCAAATGTGTGTATCCATGGTAATAATATGTCATTGGAAACAACAAGCTATCAGGCAACATTTGCCTTCCATCTGCTGACATCCAGTATTGCCATTACCATTGCAAAAGAGCTGTCTTCCTCAGATTTGCATGTGAAACCTCCATTAAATGTGCATGCTAGCAGTGCATAATACCTGGCCATGAATTCAGCATATCTGTTGCCCCAGGCAACGTATCTGCTGCTTGTTTGATGTCCTGGAACATTTACTACAGCAATTTCACTAGGCATTTGGAGTGCATCAAGCAGATTTTTAATATGTTGTCCATTCCGTATAGGAGTACCAGTGAAAGTGAGAAAAACATGCTGGGACCATAATTACCCAAAGTCATGCACCACACCAAACGCATACTGACTGTCGGTAAAGATGGTGACTGTCATTTGACTGTCAATTGCAAGCTCAGGTAAAGGCAATTAACTCAGCAACTTGTGCAGAGAAAACAGACTGAAGCCAGGAGGCTTCTATCACATCATTTATGGGACACACAACTTGTGCTGCCCTTAGTGTGCCTTAATTTCCTCTCAAGCATGAAACATATACAAATAGGACATGGTTGGGCTCATTTAGTGGTGTATTTGCAATATCGGGTCAGGGTTTGGTGCATAGTTCAATGACACTTAGGCAATCATGATCGAACTCTTCACAGCTTTCACATTGTTCCGTTACAGGCATTACATTTGATAAGTTTAGCACATTGCAACATTTTCAGATGCCAGTAGAATTTGCTCATAACGTATCAACCTGTTGTGAGTGAGGTACTGCGTCTTTGTTTTGGTCAACAGTAGCTCCACAGAGTGCAAAGCTATGACAATCACTATGTTCTCGCTTTTTCCAGACTAGCACTCACTGTGGAAACTGCCTTCAAGCAACGGGAAGACCTGCCGCTACAGGAACAAGTGTGGTAGAAAAGTAGGAAACAGGTTTTTGGGCTCCGCCATAAATCTGTGTCAAAACTGAGAATGTGCACCCATCCATCTCACTACAAAACAGAGTGAACTTATTTGTATAATCAGGCATTTCCAGAGCTGGGACATGACACAATTCCTCTTTCACATCTAGGAACCCTTTGTACATTTGTTGTCCCATGAAGAGGATCAGACACATCTTGGTGAGCCAGCCTCAGTAGAAGTGTTGCCAGTAAGGAAAAGTTTGGTATCCACTGTCTACAGTAGCCAACTATTCCCCAAAACATCCTGATCTCCCTTTGTGTTCATGGTGTATTCATCTGTAAGATGGCTTCCACTCTTTCTTGTGACACCTTTCTAATTCTGTGCATGACGATGTGTCCCAGATACTGGAATTCTTTTTGACAGTACTGCAGTTTACCTGGAGACACTTTCTGTCTTTTCTCTGCGAGGTGATTCAACAGTGTAATGGTGTCATATTTACAAGCATGAGTCCTCAGACCTTGGTCCAGGGATCTCACTCTCCCCATCTGCCCCCCAAGCAGCTCAGCAGTGCTCTGCGCCGCCTTGCGCCCAGCCAGCCCTCCTGTGCAGGGTTCGAGCCTGCCCTGGTCTCCTCTCCCTGAGTGCCGATCACCTCGTGATCACTGCATTTTTGCCTGGGGCTGTCCTCGTTTTCTGCTGTTTTCTTGTCTGGTACTGCCTTCTGTTATTTAATTCCCTGACTGCCACTGTACTTTTGTTTTGTTTTTGCTCTGTTCCCCCTCGTATTCTTTCTGCCGTTTGCCGCCGCTATCCTCTGACCACTCACCTCCTGCCCACACCTTCCTCCCAGCTGCTCGTCCCTTCCCTCTCCCCTTCAAATGCCATCGCTGCGTGGTCGCGCTGCTGGCGCGCCGAAGGTGTGCCTAAGGCAAGCCTGTCTGCGCCCGTCCGTGCCTGGACCGGGCCCAGCACCAGACCCCCTGGCCCCCACGACCTCCACAGGACCCGACGCCGCTACGAAGCCGCTACGAAGCCAACACCCTCCACGCACTCAACACCGGCCGACACTCCACCTGCTTCCAGGCCACCCCAAAGCTCACCCACGGACCCTTCACCTGCTGAAACTGCAGCTACACCAGCCAGCGCACACCAGCTCTTCCAGCCCACCCCAACACTGCAGGCCACACCCATCTCAGCTGCATACTGCTCAACACCCGCTCAATCCACAAGCACGCCATCGAACTCTGGGACCTGCTAGACTCCCACAGCCCGGACGTCGTTTTCCTGACGGAGACCTGGATGAACTCCTCCTCGGCACCAGACATAGCCATAGCCATCCCAGACGGCTACAACATCACACGCAGGGACAGGAACAACAACAGACCAGGAGGAGGAATCGCCATCATCCACAGGAACACCATCAGAATCTCAACAAGCACCAAAGACGTCCTCAGCATGGCTGAACACCTACACTTCCAGATCCACGTCAATAAGGACACCACCCTTAGAGGAACCCTCGTCTACAGACCCCCGGGACCACGACCACAGTTCAGCGAATCCATCGCCGACCTCATCAGCACGCACGCCATCGCCTCCACAGACTACATCCTCCTCGGAGACCTGAATTTCCACCTCGAGAATGACAACGACGACAACTCCACGACACTGATTGGCAACCTCGCCAAACTCGGACTCAAACAACTTGTCACAACACCCACCCACTCCGCTGGACACACGCCCGACCCCATCTTCTCTGCCAGCAACCACATCACCTTCAGCCACACCACCGAACTCCACTGGACCGACCACCACTGCATCCACTTCTACTTCGAGAAACCCACCGCACACAACCAACCACAACGCATCCCACAACGCAACTGGAAGAAAGTTACCGAAGACCAGCTCATCGCCACTCTCGCCCGAGCCCCTCCTCCCGAACCCTCCGAGACCGACGCAGCAGCCCACAACTTCAGACAATGGATCAATCACTGTGCCAACACCCTCGCCCCTATCAAAAAAACCTCCAACAGGCGCAATGACTCGAGAGCCACCTGGTTCAACGCCGACCTCCAGAATTCCAAGCACACCTGCAGAACATTCAAAACGCAATGGCGCAAGGACCAGACACCGGACAACCATGCAGCCCTCGCGAATGCCAGACGCAAACACCACCAACTCATGCGATCCGCCAAAAGAAACTCCTTCAAGGAACTCATCGACAACAACGCACACAACAGCAAAGAGCTCTTCAACATCGTGAAAGAACTTGCCACCCCCAGTTCCAGCTCCAATGACGTCCCATCGTCACAAGAACTCTGCGACTCCCTGGCTACCTTCTTCCACCGCAAGGTCACAGACATCCACAACAGCTTCGACACTCAGGTCCCGATGACAGACAACGACGACGACACCCCTGACTCTACCCCCACAAAAATCCCCAATCTTCTGCTCTCCTGAAGAACACCAATGATGAAGATACCATCAAAATCATGAACACCATCCACTCCGGATCACCCTCCGACCCCTGTCCCCACCACATTTTCAACAAGGCAAGCTCCATCATCGCACCCCAACTCCGAAAAATCATACAAAAACTCCTTCGAGACCGCCACCTTCCCAGAGAGCTGGAAATACGCTGAGATCAACGCCCTCCTCAAGAAACCAAAGGCAGATGCAAGGGACCTCAAGAACGTCCGACCCATCTCCCTGCTCCTGTTCCCGGCCAAAGTCATCGAGAAGACCGCCATCAGACAACTGACCCTCTTCCTGGAGGAGAACAACATCCTGTACTCCTCCCAATCCAGCTTCCGCAGCAACCACAGCACCGAGACCACCCTCATAGCTGCCACTGACAACATCCGGACCATACTGGACAAGGGCGAAACTGCATCACTCTGGACCTCTCAGCCGCTTTCGATACTGTCTGCCACCACACCCTGCGCAGACGCCTCCACGACGAAGGGATCGATGGAAAAAGTCTGGACTGGATCACCTCCTTCCTCACCGGCAGAACCCCGAGAGTACGCCTCCCCCATTCCGATCCGAAGCCACCACAATCACCTGCGGCGTACCCCAAGGTTCATCCCTCAGACCGACCCTTTTCAACATCGACATGACACCGCTCGCCAACATCATCAGAGCCACCACCTCAACATCGTCTCATACGCCGACGACACACAGCTGATCCTCCCCCTCACCAAAGACCCGGCCGTCGCTAAATCCATCCTCCATGAGGGAATGAAGGCCGTCACAGACTGAATGAAGACCAACTGACTAAAACTGAACTCAGACAAGATGGAGGTCCTCATCCTCGGCTCCTCCCCCTCCGCATGGGACGACTCCTGGTGGCCCAACTCGCTGGGAGCTGCCCCGACACCCACTAACCACGCACGCAATCTGGGGTTCATCCTGGACTCAACCCTCTCTATGACACAGCAAGTCAACGCCGTCTCCTCCTCCTGCTTCAACACCCTCCGAATGCTCCGCAAAGTCTACAGATGGATCCCCACCGACACCAGGAGAACAGTTACCCAAGTGCTCGTCAGCAGCAGGCTGGACTACGGCAACGCCCTCTATGCAGGAAATACCGACCACACTCCAGAAAAGACTCCAACGCTTACAGAACGCCTCCGCACGCCTCATCCTCGGACTTCCCCACCACAGCCATATCACCACCCACCTAAGAGATCTGCATTAGCTCCTGATCGACAAGAGGATCACCTTCAAACTCTTCACCTACTCTCATAAAGCACCCCACAACACCGAACCAGCATACCCAATGAACGCCTGTCCTTCTACACCCAGAACTACCAGCTCCGCTCCGCCAACCTCGCACTCGCCACCATCCCACGCATTCACAGAACGACCACCGGCGGCAGATCCTTCTCCCACCTTGCCGCAAAGACATGGAACACCCTCCCCGCCCATCTGCGGCAGACCTAGGACCTGCTGACCTTCAGGAGATGTCTCAAGACCTGGCTGTTCGAGCAATCGCTGCCCCCGCCCTTAGCGCCATGAGACCCTCGCGGGTGAATAGTGCACTCTACAATTGATTGATTGATTGATTGAATGATGTTTCTGATACTAATAGTATGTTGTCTATATACTGAACAAGGGTAGACTCGGAGGGCATTTGCAATGTCTCAAGATTTCTTTTTACGGTCTGATTAAGTATTGAAGGACTCTCTGTTTACCCTTGCTGAAACATCTGCTGTTCTTTAACATGGAGGGAAAGTAAGCACCAAACTGCATGATATGCCAAGTATTGGAGCACATGGAGAGAAATATTGCCTTTCAGCAGGAAATGGTATAGTCCAAAGCTCAGTTTTTTATAAAATCAGGGCCTTCGGTGGTCATATCACTGAAAATACAAGATTTGAAAAAAATAATGTGATTCTGGTATTTTACTGACCTCTGCTGGTCGTTTTCTATCAAGAAAGTTAAATAAAGGCAGTTGCCGGAAAAATAAAAAAAAGAAAGTCCCTCAGCAGAAAGCAATTCTGGTATTTTACTGGCCTCTACTGGTCGTTTTCTATCAAGACAGTTAAATAGAGGCAGTTGAACAAGCAGACAACAATTCTGGTCTTTTACTGGCCTCTACTGGTCGTTTTCTATCAAGACAGTTAAATAGCGGCAGTTTAACATATACATATAAGTATATACTAAAGTATATACAAGAGGTCTTGAATGCTCGACCTAAAAAACTAGAGAAATAAGAGAAGGCAATAAGAAAGATAATTCAAGCTATAGATGGGAAATAGAATGGAAGTATGATAATACTGAGGTCAGCTAGATTAAAGGGTGGACATGATGTGGCCTAACAGCTAGAATGGTCGACCTCGAAGCTGGGGAACTGAGTTTGAGTCTCGGTAGGGACACACAACATCCTGTGATCCTGGGTAGAACACATTACCTCCCCCACCAAACAAAATGAATATGTCTGTCTGTAAAGCAACTAGTGAGCATATAAAGCACTCCGATACCTTCGGGTCAAGTTTGACCATATAAAAAAAATATCCAAGGGTGGACGTGGACATGGGAGAGGGGAGCATAGACCTTAGATATAAGCAGAATGAAATAGGATGATGGAGAAGTTGGGAAGAAATTGAAAGAAAAATGTGGACATGGGAGACAAACCAGAACGGGAACTAATTGTCGTGGTTGAAAGGGAGAAATTAGATGCAGGGCAGTAGCTTGAAGAAAGGAAAGTAAAATCAGGAACTACGAGTATTGTAGGTAGCAACGTAGTCATACTAAGTCCAGCAAGGCAGCAGTGCATGGATGTGCGAGGGACCCATTAAATATCGACTATGGCTATATTTCATCAAATAAAGGCGAACTAAAAGGACACAAACATGTGTCTGAACAGTACTGTACATTACCACCTAAGAGACACAAAAACATACAACATCAACAACAGTGCAAAATGCAGCGCCCCCATGGCACTCATGTTTGCATCACACTATAACGGAACTTTACGGCAAGCGTTGACTGCAGAATCGCTATAAAGATACGAAAAAAGGCAGGGGCGGATGTTCACATTTCCTGTAAAAGAGTGGAGAGGTGGTTTCTCGAGGACGGATGTGCATTGTGCACGTACACCTACAGGATGCTACAATGGATTATATGCTGGAGGTCCTGTTGTGCTATCCCCTCTGATCTCCAGTACCAGATGTTACCCAGATGCGCTGTGTAAAACAGGGAGTAAGAAGGCTCCCTCTCAGAGGGGCTCAATCTCCACGCAGCTGCATTTTGGGTAAAAAAAAAGAAATGTACAGTTTCCACGGTAATGGAAACACAGAAAGATGCACTGGTTGTGGATGAGAAATGTTGGGAGGTGGGGGAGCTAGCCACTCTTTTCGAAAGCTCTACCTAAAACTCGATGAAATGGTGAAAGGTCAAAGTGTAAAAACAACAAATCGAAGACATTCCAGGCAACCTCTCAAAGGAAAACAATCACCTCGAGACCACCGGCTACAAAGCCTCTGTGATGTCCAAAGGAATGGAAGACAGGGAATAGGTTACTGGTGTTTGGGTTCAGAGAGCTGCATTTAGGCATACAGGCATAATGTGCAGGCGCTTTATGTCAAACGGCCAACTTTGGAAATGTGTTTTGGGACTGTTGAAACTACCACATCAATCACAAAAAAATATTTTCCCGTACGTATTTTCTAATTAGTTTCAAAGATATTTTGGTATTATGAACACATTTCATTAACACAATTACTCATCCCAAATTCTGCACTTTTTAACACTGGGTCAGGCAAATTGCCGTAGTCTAGTTTTTTGCGTTAGAACCCGTGGTGCCCATCGACGTGATCCCAAACATATGTGGCAGACCCGCCCCCTCGCCCAGTGCCACAGATCGGCTCCACAGCCCCCACCCACCCTTTCTCCATCCCTCCTCCACCCATCAGCACACAATAGCGACCCACATGAGGCCCAGGGGAGGGCTGCATTGTCCACTTCAAATGAGTTGGGGCAGGGTGCTCTCCATGCCTGGTAGTCCGTGTTTCGCCACAGCGTAACTAGGAATTGGGATACTGAGTGCGAAGAAACAGAGGGTGAAGAAGGACAGAGCAGCGATCCAGGCTTTTGCCGTGGCCTTGCTGAGGCTGATTGACGGCACCGGTGCCTACACCCCACCCCGAGGAGGTAGAAACTCAGATGCCCACCCAGTTTAACAAGCATTGGCAATGCAATAGGACTCACATTTATGCGAGACATATTGCATTGAAAACGGGAGTGCGGTGGCCGCGAGAAGGCACAAGCATGACTGGGAGTGAGCTGGAGGAGGGCATGGGGCCCCAAGAAGTCACGGACTGCGGGAAGGGGGATAGGGAGGGACAGGAAGAAAGTCGTCTGTGCAGTAAAGGGCCCAGTAGACATGGAAGGATACACATGACTGACATGGCTGTCATGGAGAGGGACTAACAAGTTTAAAACCAACCGGAAGGCAGCATCTATAACCTAAGCCAATGAAGTAGATGGGCTGGAGAGTGGGCGGAACTTCGACACAGCTTTCACACTATAGTCTATACTGCATGCCTCGCAAAGCGATGGCAGCGCATTCGCGCTGCAACTCTAGGCAAGACCTAAAAAGTGCCGTACAATAATCATATCAGTCATACTTTCAGTAGTTTAACTAACATAATGTATCACATTCCATTTGTTATATCCATTTTTCTTTATCGTATGCATTAAGCATGTCCATTTTTAGGTCTCGCCTTGGCAGCACATGCGCTGCCCGTGCTGTCTCAGCGAGACTTAAAGTAATCTCTATATGTTGGCAAGTGGACGGTAGTTTCTCCTGCCGCTTGCCATTTGCTGAATGTTTGTATAGCTTTTGTTAGCTTGGTTTTGACTGGCTGTTGATGGCAAACTGACTTCCGTGTAGTCCGGAAGCAGCGGCCACCAACTACAGTTTTCGTCCGCACTGTTCAGACTTTTTTTGTGTGTCGCGCATCTCTGCCTGACGTAAACATGGCAGCAGCGCATGCGCGTTCTACACCATATTAAGTGCTGTACTAAGCAGGCCCTGCGACGATGTATGTTTTAACCTGGGCCCAGCTGGTGTCTGTCACGGGGCTGCTTTGCCTTCACCTAATTGATCCCACGGATCACCTATACGGCTCGGTGCGCTTGTTGGCACACGGCTGTTGTCTGCCGATCACCGCTCTGGCCCAAGTTCCAGGAGGAGGATCGTGTCACTGGAGAAGCCGTGCAGTTGCTGGGTAACCAAGGACGCCTCAGCGAGGAAGCGTCGTCAGCTTTGCACCCCACCCAGCAGGACGTCAACAACCGGAAGAGGGGCTGCGCTCAAAGTTGGGAAGGCTGCCCGACCCTTCCGTGAGGCACCTTCGTGGGAGGAGAAGTCCCGTCTGGCCATCGCACCGGCAGGGGCCGCAGTACCAGAATAGCTCCCCAGGTAAAAATCTTCTACCCGCATTGCCGCTTCGAATTTCCATAGCGGGTTGGAAGTTAACCGGTCTGCCGAGGGTGGCTTATTGTGGACATTTTGTTTTGCTCATGTTACTGGCCTAATACGTCTGGAACAATGTTTCATTGTGCGTGGATGCTGGTTGGAAGTGGTACAGATGTGCTTAAGTGTCAGAGTGAATGTGTTGATGTACGCATGTGTACGTCTGTTGATCCGTGTGAGCGTGTCTGTGTCCATATACAGATGTGTTTGTGTGCGTGTGTCTGTATACTGATGTGTTTGCGTGAGCCTGTCTGTGTCTGTGTCCAGAAGTGTTTGTGTGCGTGTTTCAGTATGCAGATGTGTTTGTTTGTGTGCATGTGTCTGTATACAGATGTTTGTGGAGAACAAGTGATCTATACACTCCAATGCGCTTTCCTCGTTGCGCCGGATCCCCAGTAGCTGCAATATAGAGTGTAGGCAGCAGTCATAGTCCGTGTTGATGCTACAGCCGCACCATGGGCCATTTCACTCCCCGGAGTGTCTTTCCAGTGCTTAATGTGTTCTACAGTATGCTGAATTAGTCCTACACACAAAGATGGCCGGGCCTGGCAGTGTCATAGTGATCATACAATGCAACTCTCATCTCTCTGAGATTTGGGGTAGGCAGTTGGGGGGAGCCCCTGCAGCACTTGCCCGGGTAGCGCCACAACTGCTGGTGCCCCACCGTCCCTGCCAACACACGACACAGGCCCGACATGACTCAGGCCAGCGCTGTTCCACCGTCCGAGAGGGCCCAGGCTGCACCCATAGGTGTCCTTCCTCTGGGGCCTCGCAGCGTTCCTTTTTGCACACCGCCACTCTCGAGGCCCCTGCCGTCTTTAAGGGGCCATCCATGCCAGTCTCTCTATCATCGTCCAGTGAGGTGGCAGGATGAGCGAGGATAGAGGAAGATTACTCCATCGTCTTTCATACATGTGGCAAGGAGCCACCTTTTTCCTGCACTGCACATTTAGTGACCACAGAAATAAAATTGCTATCCTAATTGCCACCTGGCTGTTTTGTTTCCAGAGAAGATCCGTCGGCAGTGTGGTCCTATAATTCAAGAGAGCCCAGGCAGGGGCCACACTCCATTTGGACCCCTCCTTTATGAGCTCACCGGGCCCCCCTCCCACCCTTCACCCACACATAAGTATCTCGGTTTTTAGGCCTTCTTTCCAAAAGGTGACAGGTCCCCCGATCAGCGTTGCTACTTAAAGCTCGTGACAGCAGAGCTAGCCCTCATGTTATCCAGATCTTAGAGCTCCCAGTAAGGTCACCTCAGCATCTTGTTCTTGCTAGATAAAATAAGTCATTGTAACAAGTTATGAACGTCTCTATGCAATAGGTCAGTGACCTTGCATCGCAGCACATCAGGGCACAAGGAGATGGCCACCAGGCAATAGGTCTCGCATTTGCGCGAGTTTGAGCTATTGGCATTGTAAATGACACTGCCTTTTATTTATGTTTTGGTTTTTAATACATAAATAAAAGGAATCGGCATTTTCAATACCAATAGCTTAAACTCGCGTAAATGCGAGACCTATTGCCTTGCAAATGCTTGTTTCTAAAGGAATGCCCCAAACAAAACAATACAATCCACTTTAATAAAAAAATAAAATTGAAGGAAAATGTTCTTGACCAATCCTAGGAGTAGCAGCCAGTCCTAGCTGTCTGCCGCTAACTAAGTTCATAATTCTCAAGAGTGCTTGATAGTGTGAAGAATCATCTATGTAGGACTAATGGCACTTTCAGGATTTGGAGTCATATTAGCAAACAGATCAAAACACGGAGGGCCTCGTTTACTACTTTATGGCGTAAAGCATTTCCGCACGTCTCCTTGCAGTGCTGTCCTGCATCAAAAGGAAAGAACATAAATAATGAAATACAGCACACAAATTGGTGCCTAGCGCAAATGCAGGCACCCTTGTACCATGGTGCAAGCGTGTCTGCATTGTTGGCACAATTGTTTATGTGCAGGAAGCGATACCTTCCTGCACAAATCTTTGAATGGAGGCATTTTCCTCTTTCTATGTTCGCTGCACAATTCAACATACATAGGAAGAGGAAAAAATGAGGAGAAATAAAGTTAGCCTCCCCTGAGGAGGTGCACAGTTTTGATGAATTCCCAGGTTTACAGAACCTTATAAATCTGGGAATGTGTCAAAACCCATGGGTGTTGCGTGGTAAAAAGCCATCGCAATGCCCATGGAACCCCCCCCCTGAAGCAGTGTAAGGCAACCCAGTGACTTGCTCTGCGTTGCCTTACACCATATCTACAAGTTCATGAAAAGCCGCACAAAGTGGTTTAGCGTGGCCTCGTAGATATGGGTCTGCACTCTGCACCGTTGGAGCTCATGAAAAGTGACACACCGGTGGCGAAAGGGGTTTGTAAATGAGCCCCTTAAAATCGCACAGCATCTTACTTATGACTCTTGTTCTTTTCTCAGTAACTGATTATTGTGAAATTGTTTCCAAGGCAAATATATGCTGTTTCACTACAGCATTTCTGGTCGTGAGTGCTTTTTCTTCAGAAGGCCCCCTTTAATGCTGGGCTGTTGAACAATTTTTATATTGCTGCAGCTCTGTTTGTATGAGATTATTGGTGTGTTAGTCTTGATCCACAGCTGCTTCTAAATTTCTTGAGTTTCAGTAGCATGTGTCTGTAATATGTGACTGACTCCTGCTGTAAAGACATTAACAGCTCAAGGTAACCTATATGAATGCCATTTTCTGCAACGTACCCAATATTTCTACCCCTGCATTTCAGTAACAATCATTATTTCTGCCATTACTAATGTCTGTCTTTTGAATTAAAGTTTCCCCTGTGAGATGTTAAAACCACAGGTGGCAATCGAAAATGCAATATAACTGCTGTTTCCATCAGCACCTATAATTTGTAAGAATCACATTTTAACCAGCAGATTCCATATTGGTCTTGTACTCGGTTTGACAAAACCACGAGTCAGCTGCCCATATGGGAAGCAGGAAGATATTTAAAGTCTGCATGCAAAATCAAGTGTGTCTCAACACTTTAATTTTTTTTTAAAGAATCTCAAAAACGTATAGGGGCATATTATCAAGGCAGGCTAGGTTAGACGTCCTTCACATCTAACATGGACTTCAATTGGAATTCCATAGAGCGTATTATCAAGCCCATTATCGCCGTTTTAGCGGCAGTTTTCTGCCGCTAAGGCGGCGATAATATTATCGCCTGTCTTGATAATATGCTCCATAGTTTTTTATATGAAAATACACTCACAGAATACTCTACTGTATCTCATTGTTCAATTTAACATTGTTAGTCTCACACTCTATCTTAATAAGCATAATTGGGCACTCCAAACTTTAGCATTAGGGCTAATATTTCTACTAGCAAACTAAGCCGGTAATGGAATGAGAATTCCTCACACTGACACATGTATACATTAAATATAATGATTTCTGTCAAGGCAGCCCGTGAACCAAAGCATTCCTGATATGAACTGCAAACACCAAACCTTAAAAGGAAAGGTAGGTGCCCACTGATAATAACACATGCCATAGAACTAGTGCACTCTGGTCTGTGTCCATTCCCCAGTAGCGCGGAGGTACCCCTTCGGGGGTGATTCAGGCGCTTTATAAATTGTTTAAATCAAATCAAACCATATAGACTCCTTAAGTCAGTGCTTTCTCGACTATGAAAATACTAAGCACTAAAATCTCTACCTGGAAAGATTTTACCAGCAGTTACACAGAGGAGAAAAGAAAAGCTTGAACAAGACCAGATACGGCCACTCTTTTTCAGGTAGATTGATTAATTAGAAACGTTAAACACAAAGAAACATCTTGAATCTCTGTGGCGTGCTCAACATTATAAATTATGGGGTACACGCATGAGCAACTGTACACCGTAAAATTGAGTTTTGATATATCTAATGGATTTATGGTATGAGGGTACATTGGTGCTAGCCTGCAAAACATTTGCATTTTTTAGGTTTTATTAAACCAGAAAATGGTTAGACACGACGGGGCATATTTATAATAACTGACGCATCCCTGCATATCAGCAGGGATGCGCCAGTTATTTTGCGCCCCAGCTCCGCCATCATGGATGCGTCGCATTTATAATGCGGCGCACCATGGGGCAAAAATGGCACAGTTGCGTCACGCATCTTTGCCGTAAAAGTGGCGCATTGCTGGAGTTGCGTCACAAGCGCGACGCAGCTCCAGCAAGGCTCTGGGGTGCCCTATCTGCACAATGTTGCGTCAATCCTTACGCCTTACGCCTGCTTCAAGCAGGCGCAGGGTTTTGACGCAGCATGGGCTCAAAAGTGACTGAGTGAAATCTTGTAGATTTCACTCAGCCACTTTTAGGAGGCGTTCCCCACCTGCTCTGGAACGCCTACATGTGGCGCAGGGCTTTACAACGTGACGCATCTCCCAGATGCGTCACGTTGTAAATACCCCGCACCATGGCGCAGGATTTGCGCCGCTGCTGCGTCACAAAAGTGACGCAACGGCGGCGTAAATGAGGCGCAAGTCAAACATAAATCTGCCCCATCCTGTTTTTGTTTATGCCTATGGAAGAATGTTAATCTAGAGGGCTGATTCTATCACTGTGACAGCATCTTGTTCTGCTGTTAATGCTGCTTGGTGGATGAAATAGTATATCTAATGCAATGAAAAAATACACCCTCCTGAATAAGACCCTAAACTGAAATGGGACTCCTAAGTAGATGTCTGGGTACTATAGAATAATGAGTCAGCTTCTACTCCGGACCTAACTCCAATAGGAACCTCTGTGACCTAGACAAGACTGAACATGCAACTGAGCATTGTAGTCACAATAGTACTGCGTGCATCAAACTGCAGAGTCAGTGACACGCCCAAAAGATCTGCAGAAACGATGTTAGAACCATTTTGTATGAGGTGACATTTGCAATATGTGGATGGGAGTGCCAATACATCTTAGATCATCTCTCTGAGCAAGGAAACGCAGTGCTAAATTTGTAAAGAAATACGTGCCAGCAGGGCCGTCTTCAGAAGCCCACCTCTACTGGCATCACACATTAAAACTGTCACTACTGCCAGTTACAGTAACAACACAACTACTAACCATCACACTCCTACAAGATTGACTGTTATGACAATTCCAGGCCCCCAAAGCTATAAGGATAGCTTTGGCAGCAACTTTAATCTGGTTTAGCAGGTTGAACTAGTGGTAGGAGTTCATTGTTAAGTTTTATTTAAAAAAAAAACCTTGATTCCAGCAGCGAAATCTTGGCATCTTTTTAGCATAGTATTTTATTAGCTCTGCACTGGCGTTTTTTGCACATGATATTGCACTGTTAGTTTTAACTGCGGCAAACACTCTTATTTTTATTTTAAAAGCGGGGAAGCTGGGGAAACGGGGCCAATACTCACTCACGGAAGCCTGTAACACCTTGCGCCCTACGATCTCCCCGGTCCGCCGCCAGTCATTAGCGGACTGTTCGTAGTGGAGGGAGATCCCGGGGAACGGCCATAATTATTGAGGTGACATGCTTCCTGGTTTTGGGCCACGTAGAACCGCCACCTTGCTTGGGTCTGCGGTCTAGTCTCCCGCCACCCAATCAGGTCGGGCTTCATAAAAGAGGAAATAAAGTGAGCGCGCAGTGGGCGCGCGCAGTGGGCGCGCCGTTGGCGCGCCAAAGGCAAGCCCGTCTGCCCCCATCCACGCCCAGATCGCGCCTAGCACCATAACCCCTGGTCCTGGAATTCTGGACCATAAACACATCATTGGATACTCCCGTGAAGAACTACTGGCCTTAAGAGAAAGTAATATATCTGATACAGCTAGAGTACTATCTGACTCTCCTCTGAGTACTCTGTCTTCAATACCAACGAACATAACTCAGCCCCCCACAAAAGATAAATCCAATATACATTGCCTGCTTCTTAACGCCAGATCTCTGGTAAAACATCAATTAGAGTTCCATGAGCTGGCTCTCACGCTGAGCATAGACATTGCCTTTTTAACAGAGACATGGGCAGATGAGAGCTCTGATCCCGATATTATTGCCGCCAAACCTCCTGGCTATACCATTTTTAGATTAGATAGGTGTTAGAACCGGCGGTCTCTAGTTGGCAGAGGTATACACTTCTGACAAATAGGGACCAACCAACTCTAGTCAGGGAAAGGGGATTACACACTCAGATAACCCCTGCTACCCCCTTGGTAGCTTGGCAGAGCAGACAGGCTTATCTCAGAGGCAGTGTGTTAAGCATTTATGACCACATACAGTAATAAAGTGAATACACTACAGATGGACACGACACAGAAGTTATTATAAAAAATAGTATTTTTATATAAGGCTTAGCACAAGACCAAATAACGACAAAAATATACCACAGTCTTAATAAATACTCTTTGGAAGGAAAAATAATAGTTCAAGTAAGGTTTCTTCTTGGCAAATAGTTCTTTAGCAAAGTATTCTTCTGAGCACAGTTCTTTGGCAACAATGTAACCCCCACAGGAGTCACACGACGTCGAGTCTACAAGATTCCCAAGGTTCGGCGTCGACCGCGAGGAGCGCTACGTCGAGCCTGGAGTCGCAACAGACCCCACAAGTACAGTACCTTGAGAAACGAAGAAAACGATGATCCACGGCGTCGAGATGTCGGCGTCGAGGTCGTGCCTCGGAGTCGGGTCAATCCGCAGCGGCGTCGAGGGATGTCGGGTCGGAGCAGCGCTCCCGGCGTCGTGAAGGGCGTCGAGTCGAGGCGATCAGCAGCGGCGTCGGGACGGGGTCGCTTGGAGGTAGAGCCGATACTCACTCCTCACTGGCGTCGATACCGGCGTCGGGACGGGGTCACTTGGAGCCGGGGCCGATACCCACTGCTCACTGGCGTTGCTGCTGGCGTCGATCGGGCCCGGCGGCCGGCGTCGAAGGCTCGGGACACTGGAGCCGTTACTCACGATGTCGAGCTGGATTCGGCGGCGTCGGTGGCGTCGAGACTGCAGATTTTCCCTTGTGTACTGGAAACAACACTTTCCAGCAATTCAGCAAATGGTGAAGTCCTTTGGCCCTGTGACTTCAGCAGGAGACTGGCACTCTTCCAGCCCTTGGAGATTTCCTAGCAAGTGTTCAGAGAGTACACACCAAGTTCCTCTCTCCTTGTTCCTTGGCAAAAATAAAGAAGCGGCTTTCAGGTTCCTCCACAGCAAAACAGCACTCTGGCAGAAAGGGGAGGCAAGTCCTTAGATCAGCAGGCTTCTTGTCCTTGGTACAGGTTTCCTTGTCAGAAGTGATCTGAGTTCTTGGTTCAGGGGTCCTTCTCTTATACCCCTTTTTCCCTTTGTTCCCTTTGTCCAAGCAGGGCGATTCCCACCATCTCAGGTTTGTTGTGGGTGTTGCCAGGCAGAGGCACCTGGCCTATTCACTGAGCAGGGCAGAGTCCTCAGCCGCCCAGCAGGAGGCGGAGCCAGTATTGTCACTGGCAGGAGCAGGGCTATCAGTCGCCCAGCAGGAGGCGGAGCCTGTATTGTGTCAGGCAGGGCAGGCTACTCTTCCCTCACTCTATGTGTAAACGCCCCATTCACCCCACACTGACTCACTCAGACCTCTGGGGCCACCCAGCCCCTGACACACACACCAAACCAGCAGAGACCGGTAGATAGTTGGACAAGAAAATAGCCACTTTCTAAAAGTGCTATTTTCAAACATAGAATTTAAAAACCATCCATCCTAAAGGGTGTGTTATTAAATTCTGAGTTCAGGGATACTAAACTTGACTTGCTACCATGCTCCCTGAGTCAGATAGATTATAATGGAGTTAATAATCAGTCTGCCCAGTCTGGCCAATTGGAGGCAGGTAGCCCTTCAATAGTGAAAAACGAAAATGGCTGTGATTCACTATTAGGTCATGCCACACACATCAGGGCATGACCTACCTTTTACCAACAATGCACCCTGCCCTAGGGCCTACCATAGAGGTGTCCGAAATGTGGCAAAGTGAAGGTTTAGAGACTGGTAAGTAGGTTTCCTTACCAAGTCGACATGGCAGTCAGGGACTGCACGCAGGCGCTGCGGTGGCAGGCCTGAGTCACATTTTACACGCTGCTTCTGTGGGTGGCACAACCAGTGCTGCAAGCCCACCAGCAGCAGTTAACTTACACGCCCTTGGCACACTCAGTGCACTAGACTAGGGACTGAACAGTAAGTCAACCAAGCCAATCATGGTAACACCAATCAATGTAACAATTTAACATAGGGAGCACTTGCACTGTGGCACTGATCAGCAGTGGCACAGTGCCCAAAGCAATAATCCAGCAAAAACATCGTAAACGGAGGAGGCAAACAGAAAAAAATGGAGGAGAGACTCATGCCAATGATGCCAGGTCTAACACGTGTCCCCTCCAGCTGAAATGTGGGGAGAACTACCCTTCAACCAGGGAGTCCTCATCACTAAGGCGGAAAAATCTGGACAGACCATCAGCATTGGCGTGATCTGTACCAGGGCGGTGTTCCACCGTAAAGTCCATCCCCTGTAGGGAAATGGACCACCTCAACAGCTTTGGGTTCTCACCCCTCATCTGCATTAACCATCTGAGGGGCCTGTGGTCCGTCTGAACCCGGAAGTGAGACCCAAACAAGTAGGGTCTTAGCTTCTTCAGCGCCCAGACCACAGCAAATGCCTCACGATCTATCGCACTCCACCTTTGTTCCCTGGGAAGTAACCTCCGGCTGATGAAGGCTACAGGTAAGTCTCGGCCCTCCTCATTCATCTGTGCTAGAACAGCCCCCACACCATGCTCTGAAGCGTCCGTCTGGACAATGAATTCTTTTGAAAAGTCGGGTGCCTGGAGGACCGGTGCTGTACACATTGCAGTTTTCAGGGTGTCAAAGGCTTTCTGACAGGCGTCAGTCCAGATCACAAGTCTCGGCTGCTTCCGGGAAGTCAGCGAGGTCAAGGGGTGCACAATGTTGCCATACCCCTTGACGAACCTCCTGTAGTAACCCGTGAGACCCAAGAAGGCTCTCACCTGAGTCTGGGTTTTGGGCGGTTCCCAAGCCAGGATGGTATCTATCTTGGGTTGCAGGGGGGCCACCTTGCCGCTCCCTACTTGGTGCCCCAAGTACACCACTGAACCCTGCCCAATCTGGCACTTACTAGCCTTGATTGTGAGGCCTGCTCTGTGCAGGGCCAACAACACTTCCTGGAGGTGGCGCAAGTGTTCCTCCCAGCTGGCGCTGAACACTGCTATATCGTCCAGGTAGGCGGCGCTGAAATCTTCCAGCCCGGCCAATACCTGGTTAACCAACCTCTGGAATGTGGCAGGGGCATTCTTCATCCCAAAGGGCATCACACGGAACTGGTAGTGCCCATCTGGTGTGGAGAATGCAGACCTCTCTTTTGCCCCATCAGTCAAGGCGATCTGCCAGTACCCAGACGTTAGATCAAACGTACTAAGGTACCGGGCAGCCCCCAACCGATCGATGAGCTCATCAGCTCTGGGGATGGGGTGCGCGTCAGTCTTGGTGACCGAATTGAGTCCTCGGTAATCCACACAGAACCGAAGTTCTGGTGAAGCACCAGGCGCTGCAGCCTTTGGGACCAAGACCACTGGGCTGGCCCAAGGACTGCTAGAGGACTCAACCACCCCTAAGGCAAACATCTTGGAGACCTCCTCCTTGATGTATGCTCTGACCTTGTCAGTCACCCTGTAGGCCTTGTGCCTCACAGGAGTGCTGTCCCCAGTGTCCACATCATGGACACACCACTGAGTGACACCAGGGATCAAGGAGAACAGATCAGGGAATTGTACCAACAGATGGCGACAATCTTGCTGCTGCTCAGGGGTCAGTGTGTCAGAGAGGACAACACCATCCACTGACCCATCTTTTTCTTTTGCACACAGGAGGTCAGGAAGAGGCTCACTCTCCTCCTCCATCCCAGCATCTGTGGCAAGGAGCATGCCCACTTCGGACCTTTCTAAGTGGGGCTTTAACCGGTTGACATGCAGGACCCTTAAGGGGTTCCTGGGAGATTTCAAGTCCACCAAGTAGGTGACATCGCTCTTCTTCTCCACAACCTCAAACGGTCCAGTCCACCTGTCCTTGAGCGCACAAGGTTCCACAGGGGCCATGACCCAAACTTTCTGACCAGGTTGAAGCTCAACCAGAGTGGCATTCTGATCGTACCACCGCTTCATCTCTTCCTGGCTGGCCTCCAGATTTGCCTGAGCAAGATCTCTGAAGCGCCGAGTCTGGTTCCTAAAGGCCAGCATGTAACTATATACATCCTGGGGAGGTTTCCTGGGAGATTGCTCCCAGCCTTCTTTGACCAGACTCAAAGGTCCTCTTACCGGGTGACCATACAAAAGCTCAAAGGGGCTGAACCCTAGAGACTTCTGTGGCACCTCACGGTAAGCAAACAGCAGGCATGGCAAGAGGACGTCCCATTTACGCCTCATTGGTTCTTCAAGACCCATGATCATGCCTTTTAGGGTCCGGTTGAATCTCTCAACCAGCCCATTACCTTGAGGGTGGTAAGGAGTGGTAAACTTGTAGGTTACCCCACACTCCTTCCACAGAGACTTCATATAATTCGAAATGAAGTTGGTGCCTCGGTCTGACACCACCTCTCTGGGGAACCCCATGCGGGAGAAAACACCCATCAGTGCCCGTCCCACCACGGGGGCCGTCACTGTTCGGAGAGGGATGGCTTCCGGGTACCGGGTGGCATGGTCCACCAAGACCAGGATAAACCTGTTGCCCATGGCTGTCTTGGGGTCCAGTGGCCCCACAATGTCAATTCCCACTCGCTCAAAGGGGGTACTGACGACGGGAAAAGGTTGGAGGGGAGCCTTCTGCTTCCGCCCACTTTTCCCACTTGCCTGGCAAGTTTGACATGTCCTACAATGGATATCTGAATCCCTTCTCATCTGGGGCCAATAAAAATGGGTGACAAGCCTGTCATAGGTCTTGTCCTGCCCCAGATGTCCAGCTAACGGAACGTCATGAGCCAACCCCAGTAGGAAGGCTCTGAAGCGCTGGGGTACCACCAGCACACGGGCTGACCCAGGCTCAGCAGCCTTAGGCTCGCTATACAGGAGGCCGTTCTCCCAGTAGACCCAATGTGATCCTGACTGATCACCTGTCGTTTGGGCTGAGGCCTGCTGCCTCATACCCACAAGAGAAGGGCACACTTTCTGTTCAGCACAAAATTCCTCCCTGGAGGGACCACCATCCTGCTGCCAATGGGTCAGCTCGGGCAGGTCTCCCAGTTCGGCCACTTGTTCTCCTGTCGGTTCCAGGGCATCCCCCTCAGGGTCTGCTCCCTCCTGGACCGCGGGAACGATGGGGGACGGTTTCCCGCACCCCCTGCCTCTTCTCTTCACGGTTGGGACCTGGGCCATACTTTCAGGCTCCGGGCCCCCATCAACACCCTTACTGACTGACATGGACCGGGTGGTCGCACACACCCACTCAGGCAGACCCAACATTTCCAGATGCGCTTTTCTCTCCACCTTAGCCCAAGGGGAGTCCTCCAAATCATTGCCCAAGAGACAATCAACAGGCATGGCGGGCCTCACAGCAACCTGAAGAGTACCTGAGACCCCCCCCCACTCAAAAGGAACTTGAGCTACCTCACACTTACTCTGTGAGTTGTCAGCAGCTACAACGGGGTAGAATGCATGAGGGACCACCTGCTCTCTGGACACCAAGTGACACTTGACAGCTGTCACACTCGCTCCGGTGTCTCTGAGAGCTTCCACCCTATGGCCATTAATGGTCACCCACTGCCTATATTTCTTAGTGTTACTAGGCAGAGGGGTTGGAGGGACCATTTCCACGTCTCCTAAAGAGACCAGGGACATTTCTGCGGGACCCCACCCACCGGGGGCACCCATCTCCTCCCCTCCCAGGGCTACACTCGCTACCTGACGAGGGGGTGCACGCGGTGGTGCATTCGAATCCTTCATGGGACACTGGGGATCATAATAACGGTGTCCCACCTGCTTACAGGCATAGCAGGTCATGGGGCCCCTGTGAACAGGTTTACCTGTCGGGGCCTCTGGTTTCTTTACAGGGGGAGGCTGGGAACCCTTCCCTTGGTTCCCTTGGGGACTACTTTGGGGCCCTTTCTGAAACTCCCTCTGTTTACCCCTGTCCCCCCCACTCTTCTGCTGGGGACCCTGCCCACCTTTGGCTGAATCTCCCACTGGACCCTTGTGGACCCTGGTACTGACCCAGCGGTCCGCCTCCTCAGCAAGTTTTCTAGGGTTAGATAGCTTGCTGTCAACAAGGTGCTGGCGTAGCTCTGGAAAACAGTTATTAGACAAGTGCTCCCAAGCAAACAAATCATAAAGAGCATCATAACTATCAACCTTGCTACCCTTTATCCAACCATCCATGGTTCTGCAGAAAAAAGACACATATTCAACCCACGTAGTACCAGGCAACTTCTTACATTCTCTAAAGGTTTGTCTGTACTTTTCTGGAGTTAAGCCATATCTCAGCATTAAAGCATCTTTCATATGAGTATAAGACATCCTATCCTCAGCAGGAAGGCTCAACAAGGTATCTCTCCCCTCGTTTGTAAAGCGGCTCCACAACCCCGTTCCCCAATCCTTCTCAGGGACCCGGTGGGCCAATAATGCTAACTCATACGCTTTAAACCATTGGCTAATATCTTCATTCTTACTGTAATCCTTGATCACATCTTTAGGAAAATAAAACCTACTTTCTGCAGGCACAGATGGAGTGCTGCCACCAGAGGGATTCAACTCTAAACTCTTAGTTTTAAGCTCCATCTCCCTCACCATTTTCTCACGTTCAAACGCTAATTTCTCTCTCTCAAAATCTAATCTTTTGCTCTCCATTTCAGCTTCTCTCTTGCTTCTTGCATTCTCTAATTCCAACTGCCCTCCTAATTTAAGTTTTGCCATTTCTAACTTGTACCCCCTCTCCTTCTCCCTGTCTTCTAATTCTTCGGGGGAAAGGCTCCTAGAGGACGCACTACTGCCTGGAGATGACACTGGCCCACCTGTGGGCTCTTCCTCTTCCTCTTCTTCTTCCTCTTCCGGTACCACCACCGGATCAGAGGGATTTCTGGCCTCTAACCAGGCCTTCAGCGCTTTGAGGAAGCCCTCTTTCTTTGAGACACCTGTGGTAGGAACTTTAAACTGCTTGCAAAATCCTTTTAGATCTTTTAGCGTGTAGGAATCTATCTTCTCCTTATCGAATTCCCCCACAACATTCTCCACAGGTGTAGCAGCTCCGGCATTCTCCATGGTCAAGACTGGCAGTGTTTAAGAAAATAAGCTCCAGGAAAGCGGAGAACAAAAATAGAATATCCTACCAAACGGACTGTGGCTGCGTTATGGTCTGCTTTCACTATGTAGCGTACACTAATCACTGCACATGAGTCATAAATGCAAAGTTCAAATCCCACCGCTGACCACCAATGTTAGAACCGGCGGTCTCTAGTTGGCAGAGGTATACACTTCTGACAAATAGGGACCAACCAACTCTAGTCAGGGAAAGGGGATTACACACTCAGATAACCCCTGCTACCCCCTTGGTAGCTTGGCAGAGCAGACAGGCTTATCTCAGAGGCAGTGTGTTAAGCATTTATGACCACATACAGTAATAAAGTGAATACACTACAGATGGACACGACACAGAAGTTATTATAAAAAATAGTATTTTTATATAAGGCTTAGCACAAGACCAAATAACGACAAAAATATACCACAGTCTTAATAAATACTCTTTGGAAGGAAAAATAATAGTTCAAGTAAGGTTTCTTCTTGGCAAATAGTTCTTTAGCAAAGTATTCTTCTGAGCACAGTTCTTTGGCAACAATGTAACCCCCACAGGAGTCACACGACGTCGAGTCTACAAGATTCCCAAGGTTCGGCGTCGACCGCGAGGAGCGCTACGTCGAGCCTGGAGTCGCAACAGACCCCACAAGTACAGTACCTTGAGAAACGAAGAAAACGATGATCCACGGCGTCGAGATGTCGGCGTCGAGGTCGTGCCTCGGAGTCGGGTCAATCCGCAGCAGCGTCGAGGGATGTCGGGTCGGAGCAGCGCTCCCGGCGTCGTGAAGGGCGTCGAGTCGAGGCGATCAGCAGCGGCGTCGGGACGGGGTCGCTTGGAGGTAGAGCCGATACTCACTCCTCACTGGCGTCGATACCGGCGTCGGGACGGGGTCACTTGGAGCCGGGGCCGATACCCACTGCTCACTGGCGTTGCTGCTGGCGTCGATCGGGCCCGGCGGCCGGCGTCGAAGGCTCGGGACACTGGAGCCGTTACTCACGATGTCGAGCTGGATTCGGCGGCGTCGGTGGCGTCGAGACTGCAGATTTTCCCTTGTGTACTGGAAACAACACTTTCCAGCAATTCAGCAAATGGTGAAGTCCTTTGGCCCTGTGACTTCAGCAGGAGACTGGCACTCTTCCAGCCCTTGGAGATTTCCTAGCAAGTGTTCAGAGAGTACACACCAAGTTCCTCTCTCCTTGTTCCTTGGCAAAAATAAAGAAGCGGCTTTCAGGTTCCTCCACAGCAAAACAGCACTCTGGCAGAAAGGGGAGGCAAGTCCTTAGATCAGCAGGCTTCTTGTCCTTGGTACAGGTTTCCTTGTCAGAAGTGATCTGAGTTCTTGGTTCAGGGGTCCTTCTCTTATACCCCTTTTTCCCTTTGTTCCCTTTGTCCAAGCAGGGCGATTCCCACCATCTCAGGTTTGTTGTGGGTGTTGCCAGGCAGAGGCACCTGGCCTATTCACTGAGCAGGGCAGAGTCCTCAGCCGCCCAGCAGGAGGCGGAGCCAGTATTGTCACTGGCAGGAGCAGGGCTATCAGTCGCCCAGCAGGAGGCGGAGCCTGTATTGTGTCAGGCAGGGCAGGCTACTCTTCCCTCACTCTATGTGTAAACGCCCCATTCACCCCACACTGACTCACTCAGACCTCTGGGGCCACCCAGCCCCTGACACACACACCAAACCAGCAGAGACCGGTAGATAGTTGGACAAGAAAATAGCCACTTTCTAAAAGTGCTATTTTCAAACATAGAATTTAAAAACCATCCATCCTAAAGGGTGTGTTATTAAATTCTGAGTTCAGGGATACTAAACTTGACTTGCTACCATGCTCCCTGAGTCAGATAGATTATAATGGAGTTAATAATCAGTCTGCCCAGTCTGGCCTATTGGAGGCAGGTAGCCCTTCAATAGTGAAAAACGAAAATGGCTGTGATTCACTATTAGGTCATGCCACACACATCAGGGCATGACCTACCTTTTACCAACAATGCACCCTGCCCTAGGGCCTACCATAGAGGTGTCCGAAATGTGGCAAAGTGAAGGTTTAGAGACTGGTAAGTAGGTTTCCTTACCAAGTCGACATGGCAGTCAGGGACTGCACGCAGGCGCTGCGGTGGCAGGCCTGAGTCACATTTTACACGCTGCTTCTGTGGGTGGCACAACCAGTGCTGCAAGCCCACCAGCAGCAGTTAACTTACACGCCCTTGGCACACTCAGTGCACTAGACTAGGGACTGAACAGTAAGTCAACCAAGCCAATCATGGTAACACCAATCAATGTAACAATTTAACATAGGGAGCACTTGCACTGTGGCACTGATCAGCAGTGGCACAGTGCCCAAAGCAATAATCCAGCAAAAACATCGTAAACGGAGGAGGCAAACAGAAAAAAATGGAGGAGAGACTCATGCCAATGATGCCAGGTCTAACAATAGGCAACACAAAAGAGGCGGAGGCCTGGCGATTTTATATCGAGACAATTACAAGGCTAGCTTTGATCCATTACAAATATTGGGTACTGAGGCTATGACCTTCACGATCGAACCTCCAGACTCACTTGCTATCAAAGGAGTTTTGATATACCGTCCCCCAGGAGATAGGAATTGTTTCATAGATACACTCAGTTCCTTGATGGAAACTGGTACTATTAATGAAAGATACATGGTGCTGGGAGACTTTAACTCTCATCTAGAGAATATAGAAGACCCTAATTAAATTAATCTTATCGACCTCATGGACTCATTTGAACTGCCTTTAGTTAACAAAGGTCCAACACACAAAGCCGGCCATATGTTGGATGGCATATTTTCCAATTGGGAAAATCTTATGTTATCTCCATCCCTCCCAGTAACCTGGTCAGATCATTGGGTGATTACTTGGTCCATGATGGTCACAAAATTAGGACAACATAGACCAATGACACCATATACCACTAGTAGAGCCTGGCACAAAATTAAGCCCGATGCTCTGATAGAGACAATTGCCACTACCCCCTGCCAACTCGAGTTGCATGCAACCGCAGACCGCAATATTGAAATGTTTTCCTTTTGGCTAAATACCATGTTGAATAATATAGCTCCCATTTCTCGCACATCAAAAAAAGAAAGGAAGGTGTCTCAACCTTTGGCAATTACCAAATCACCAAAGACTCACCTAAGTGGGACCGCTGACCGGGGTGCTTCTGTTGGGTGTCTCCCTCGCCACCGGACCAACGCAGCCGCGAGGGGAGACTACAATCCCCGTGAGCCCCTGCTCCTCACGCCACTTCCGCCGCCAGCGTGCCCGGAGGCGCTTGAAAAGCAGCAGCTCCCTCGGTGGAGCGGGGGGCATTTCTGGCAATTACCAAATCACCAAAGACTCACCTAAGTGGGACCGCTGACCGGGGTGCTTCTGTTGGGTGTCTCCCTCGCCGCCGGACCAACGCAGCCGCGAGGGGAGACTACAATCCCTGTGAGCCCCTGCTCCTCACGCCACTTCCGCCGCCAGCGCGCCCGGAGGCGCTTGAAAAGCAGCAGCTCCCTCCGCGTCGCGGGACGCACGCTGGCGGCGCCGGGCTGAGCCCGGGCAGAGGGCAGGCCATCTGAGGCCGTCTGGGGCAGGAGGAGGCAGGGCTGGGCAACCCCTCTTACGCCTGCAACTCGCGGCACCTTCCAACAACTACGCTGACTCCATCGTAAGGTACTGTGTTGCCACTGTGGTGCTATACTTATATTCGGAACCTGTACAGCAGTTAGTCATCCACAGTGTGGTTGAGCGAGGGCCACGATGGGCAAAAGGAAAATGTCGGATGTAAATGGGGGTGCTGCTAGTCTTACAGGCAGCATGGCTAAAAGGAACAAGGGCAGGAAGCTTAGTAAAAAACCTATGCCCGCTACCACGTTAGATCGCATTGACTCCTTAGTCGACAATTGCACCTCCATTTTGGATTCAGACATAACTGCCACGCCCCCACTCCCGCTTCCTCCAACAAATTGCCCAGGCTCTATTACCATTCCCCAAATGTTCTGCAAAAAAACTGCTTCAAACCCAATTACAGCACGGGACGCTTTGCAAAGCAATTGTGCTAACTCCACGCTAACTATTGATGAAGTAAGCCCTTGTGCTCCTGCAGTTAATCTGGTCCCCCTTGATCCCATTGTCATTGTTTGTACAAATCGCTTTGAGCCACTAGCTGACATTGATAATGACTATGTTGAGACTATTGGTAGTATTGTCAGTCCTGTTGCACCTGTATCACCTAATCCACGCACAAATCGGGGTACTGGGCCAGGGATTGTATCAGGAGGGGATAGGCCGCACGAAGATTCACTAGGAGGAGCTCTCCTAGACGCAGGTCTAATTATGGAAACCATCAAGGCCTTGAAGCTAGAAATTAGCGACTTAAAAGCACTAGTAACGGAACTAATGTTGATAGTCAAAAAACCTCCTATGCAATTATCGCAATCAACAACCATCTTATCTGCTACTGCATGTCACTCAAACCTATTAATTCCACTCTCATCAAACACTGACACTAGCACACCTACATTGCCCCAACTATTACCACTTTTTTCGCAAGTTAGATCAAACCCCCCACCATCTACCAGACCTGAGATTAATCCTCCTAATACCAATATGAAGTCCGGTTCAATTTTGACTTCCCATGCCACGATTAGCCAGCCTCACCCCTCTCAAAAAACTCCAGCCCATGCCTCGTTTTCTCCATCTTCCAGAGGGCAAATACCTAGGGCCACTATACAGCCCACTGTTTACATGGTGGGTGTTCCTATAACTTCTGGGTATGAGAGCGAAGAATCCTTAAAAAATAAGGTTACCCATTGGATCCGCCATGTTAGAGGCTGTCGGTCCCTTATAAGAGATGACCTACTAAGGGTCCATAGATTTAGATCTAATAACATCTCTACGGATACAATTGAGTTGACCCTAGCTAACCATCCCTTAGCTGACGGCCTAATAGCACTTGAGTACATATCTTCCTCCCCGGACCTGTCTTCTATTCAATTTAGACGCTTCCCTACATCAGGCTATGCCACTGCAGGGAGGAGGGGTGGGCCGCCAAATCATGGACCTGAGGGTGTATCCACCTTGGGACAAATTGATTGACTAACCCCGGCGACAATCATATCACCAAATGTCCCAATTTTTAACTGTAGATTGCCTTCTCAAATATCGTCTTCTGCAATTTGTAGCGGGGCCAGGGGGGAAGGTGGGACACAACCTGCAGTTTCAACTCTTTCAACTCTATATACTCTGGACCCTGACACTTCTAAATCTCCAGCTTCAAAAATGAATTTTTAAATTATTTCATGGAACATCGCTGGACTAAAAGCCAAACTTATATTGCCGGACTGGAACAACTTTATCGCTACTTTCGATATTTGCATATTCCAAGAGACTTGGAGCCTAACACCCTTGTACAAATCCGGTTATACTTGCCACTGTGTCCCTGCAGTATCCACTGGCCATGGACGTCCTTCTGGAGGCCTCATAATATGGTTAAATATTGCCCTTTCTTGCAGAGTTTGTCATGTTCATATCCCCTCCCCGGATGTGTTGCATATAACCTTGAGTGGGCTCAAAGGGGGACCAACCATTGAGCTTTTTAACATATACGTCAGAGGCACCCAAGGAGGAATTAAATCACCTACTGTTACCACTCTGGAAGAGGAGCTTTCCTCTTGTCCACCTAGTTCATTCATTCTGGTCGCTGGAGACTTGAACTGTACTTATGAAGCCCTCGCATCTGGTGACATCCTAGAGGTTGAAGAGGAAGACGCCAGGTGGGGGATACCCTCCCTGACTGTCCCTCCGGTAAAGAGATGGACACCGGTGATAATCCAACTGAATGCCCTGGCTTTGGAATTTGGGCTGAAAGCTGCCAATGGTCGACTTCCTTCCGACCTTGAGGCAGCATTTACCTTCAATAGAATTTCCAGCCCATCCCGAATCGATTATATTTTAATCGATCGTAGACTCTGGCGTAATACAGTGGATCTGGTCATAGTCCCCACCACCGATAGCGACCACAACCCCCTGTGTCTAACATTAAAAAACCCGTGGCCCCTCGACCATCCAATCTCTGACCCTTGTCTTACATTGTTCATCAAAGATATCATTCCATCGAATTGCAAAAGATATGTTAAATGGCCAAAAATTGCATTTGATGAACAAAAACTTACATCTATAAAAGAAATACTGCTAGTAAAAACTGCAGAACTTAGGCAAGCATGCGAGGAATTCGATGTTAGCACTAGGGCTGTGTCTATACATGCAGCTACAATTGAGTCGATTGGGTCATTCTTTATATCCTCTTCTTCCAATAAACCCAACAAACATAAATCGCCTGGTTCCTGGTTCAACTCTGAATGTAGATCTAGCAGGAAAGAGCTTGCAACTGCCATCAAAACTAAGGATTGCTCCTTATTCAAATATGCCAGGTCTGCCTATAGGAAGGCCATAATCAAAGCAAAGCGTACCTGGGAGGAATCTCACTGGCTGGCTCTGAAAACGGCCAGTCTAGCCAGGGATGGAACCACTTTTTGGAACCTTTGCAGATATGCGAGAGGCTCTGACCCCAATGTAATCTCTAACCATATTACAAATGAAGAATGGTTTGCTCATTTTTCTAATCTCTATGCAGGCGAGGATATCCGAGGTCCTAGTGTCCCTCCCTCTACTACTACCTCAACAGACCCCATTTTGGCCAACTTTGACTCTTTCACAGAGACAGAAGTCATGACTGCCATCAACAGATTGGTCCCAGCCAAAGCGCCAGGCCCTGATGGTTTGCCTGGCGACTTGTTCCGCTCCGATCCTAAACCTTGGGCTGCATATTTTTCCATCTTAATCAATGCTCTCCTTAAGGGGCTACCCATCCCGGAGTCATGGAAAGGAGCGGAGGTAATACCAATATTTAAGAAGGGCTCCAGGGAGGACCCTGCCAACTACCGTCCAATAAGTCTAATTGATGTTAGCCAGAAGGTGGTTGGCAGGGTTCTGTTGGAGCGTATTCTATTTTGGGCCACTGAGAATAGCGTCCTGTCACACTACCAGGCCGGGTTCAGACCGAACACGAGCACGATTGACCAGGTCTTCAGGCTGCTACTGTTACACTGGAAGGTTGTCTCGATTGGTAGGGGCAGCCTCCATCTAGCCTTCATAGATTTGAAGTCCGCCTTCGACCTGGTCCCTCGTGATCGTCTTTGGTCTGTTCTCCAAGAAATGGGTGTTCCGTCTCCTGTCCTTGACCTTCTGGTCCGGCTACATTAGGGCAACTTCGCGAGGGTGAGGTGGGGAACTCAGGCCCAGAGAACTGCAAAGATTCCAGTTAACAGAGGAGTCCGCCAGGGTTGTGTACTGGCGCTCACCCTCTTTTCACTGTTCGTGAACGGAGTGGTGAAGTTTTTGCTAGATGTTCCAGCTGACGCTCCCACCCTGGCGGGCGAAAAAGTTCCCACTCTCCTCTTTGCGGACGACACCCTGCTGGTCTCCAAAACACCAGCAGGGTTACAGAAGCTCCTAGACAGATTCCATTTGTTTTGCTCACTGAGAGGTTTGGTTATTAATACAACAAAGACTAAGCTTCTTTCCTTCAAATCTCATAAATCACCCAGCATACCCATTATGTCCGATGGAATCCTCCTAGAACATGTCAAACGATTTGACTACCTAGGAATAAGAATTTACGACACTTTAAGCTGGAGACCCCATATCAATAAGATGCTGCTTAACTATAAAAGAGTCACGGGAGTAATCGCAAAAGAACATCACTCTTTGACGAGCAGGCCAATTACTCCCGCGCTAGTGATCTACCAGGCTAAAGCAGTTGGTTCGGCCCTATATGGAGCCGAATTATGGGGTTATGAAAATTTTGAAGAAATCACCTTGTCCGAGAATACATTTCTGAGAGATTGAGTCTCAATGCCAAGGGGTACCCCTCTGAAACCACTTTTTAGTGATTTGGGCAGGCGCTCGATTAAAGATATCGCAAGGCTACGTCCCTTGCTATTCTGGGCCCGCCTACGGCGCACCCCTGAGCTAGCCAAATACACTGAGGGCCTGAAAGAAATCATGAACACTCCAGGCTCCCACAAAATAAGCTGGCTACGCAATATTAAAAAATCTCTTAACCAGCTCGGACTAAACGATGTCTGGGACCATGGAGCTCCTGTGAGCAAGGTGGATCTTAAAAGAGCATACTGGGCCTAGATTGACAATCAGGATCTCAGTAATCCCAATGTTGGCAGGCTAACTGAAGCCTTTTATACTCACAAACAGTCTGTTAGCTTTGAGCCTTATTTTGAGTTTGTACAAAAACCAAGGGACAGATCACTGTATTTCCAATTCAGACTCGAGATTCTTCCAACTCGTGAGTTTACCAGTAAATGGAAGCCTCCCCACCAGACCCCCGACACTTGTTTGTTTTGCGTTGAGAAAGTTGAAAGTATAGCGCACATAATGTTCGAATGCCCTGCGTACAGAAACCCAAGAAGAAGATGGTTAGGCCCCGCTTGCCGTCTCCTGGGCATCTCAAACTATCGTGTCGCCTTACGCATTTTACGATCAGACACAAGCTTGGTGCTGGTCTGTGCTGTGGCCAAATTTTGGGGGTGGTCTTGGACTATTAGAAGTAAGCTCATCAGCCCCATCAGATGATCTTGTATAATGTATTTTCCCTGTCTTGTTTTTATGCACATTTTAAATAATTTTAAATACTTTTTATATTGATTTTAACCAAATCAGCCATTAAGCTATTAGTCTCAGAGCTTTTCCAAAATGACTGTGATTTGTTATAAATATTGCTCTTTTGATGAATTGTTTCTCTTTTATGTTTGTATGTATATGCTTTTATGATAACTTTTATCGAAATAAAGCTTTCTGACTGACTGACTGACTGAATTTAAGACTATCTAGACAGGAATGTCAGAGACAGGAACAAAAATGGAGAAGATACTATGAGGCAGAGGAGAAAATAGCATGCAAAGTGAAACTTGCAAAACATAAAAAAGTTATGTTAAAAGCCAAGACAGACTATTTTACAGAAAAATAAGAAATGCCTGTGACACCAATAAAACTATTTTTTTGGTAGTTAACAAACTGGCTAAACCCAATAAGGGTTGTCATAAGGAATCAATTCAGGACTTTTGTAATGAGCTGGCAAAATTTTTTCAAAAAAAGGTGATTGACATTTATGATAACTTTACAAGTATCGACCGTCAGAGTAATTTTAAAACCTATCCCAAGAAAGACCTAACTGGCTTATCCGATTTTAAAATGCCCTCAGTTGAACAAGTATCAGACCTTATTCTGTCAATTAAATCAGGCTCTCCATATGATCTCTGCCCACCCAATATAATGCATTTGATCCCCACACAACTGGCAGTGTATCTGGGCTCTATCTTTAACATAGTATTCACCAGTGGAATCTTTCCAACCGAATGGAAACGGACCTCAATTCTCCCTCTCCTGAAGAAAGATAATCTTTATAGCTTAGAAGTCGGTAACTACCGCCCTATCGCAAGATTACCCTTCGCTGCTAAATGTATTTAGAATTTAATGAATAAACAAATTACTCAACACACTGAATCTAATGGCATACTAGATGAAGCACAACACGGATTCAGGAAGCTTCACAGCACTGAATCAGCATTAATCACCGCTACTGAAGATATTCGATCAATTTTAGACGAAGGAGGCACAGCCGCTCTGGTGCTGCTTGACCTCTCGGCGGCCTTTGATACGGTCAGCCATGAGATCTTGGCTGCCCGTTTGCAAGAAGTAGGAATAAAAGGCATGGCACTAGAACTCCTAAAATCCTTTCTAACCAATCGGAAACTAAATGTAGCAATGGGATGAGCAACCTCTAAACAATTTCCTTTACCATGTGGAGTTCCACAAGGCTCTGCCCTGAATCCTACACTTTTTAATATATATTTTGCACCACTTGCTTCAATAATAAAAAAAGCAGGCTTCGTCTTGGCTTCCTATGCTGACGATACACAGATTGTGGTATCTTTAACAAATGAAGAAAAACACCCGGGTGAAGCCTTTAAGATCTGTATGAAGAATGTGAGCAATTGGATGGACGTCAACTGTTTAAAATTGAATGCAACTAAGACAGAGGTCATCATCTTTGGTAATAAACCTTCTCTCTGGAAACCTGACTGGTGGCCACCAGCACTTGGAGTGCTTCCAACGCCCGTGGCTAAAACCAAGGACTTGGGTATTATTATCGATAAATAACTTAAATTTAAGGCCCAAATCAACAAAATCACAGCCATTTCCTTTTGTGCCATTAGACTAATTAACAAAATAAAGTAAATTTATACCAGAGGATCTTTTAAAAACAGTGACCCTGGCCCTGGTCCTTTCCCGGCTAGACTATTGCAAAAGCCTGTACCTCACCATCAATTCAGGCCTGCTCAACAGGCTCCAGATTGTACAAAATGCGGCTGCACGCCTCATTTTGAATATCCCTAAAAACGTCTCTGCCAAAGAAGCCATAAAAAAACTACATTGGCTCCCAGTCAGGCAGAGATGTCAGTTTAAAGTCTTATGCCTGGCTTATAAATCACTGCACAACCTTGGACCAACACAGTTTAGGAATTAAACTAAAATGGTATGTTCCAAATAGAACCCTGCGGTCCGGAACAGCTAGGAACATGGTAATCACCCCCTCCAAAAAGGCTACTTGGGGAGGCAAGAGCATCTTCAGATCAGCAGCCATGTTGTGGAATACATTACCCATCACCTTAAAATCTGCTCCCTCCTTGATCCATTTTAGGAAAGGCCTGAAAACCCGGCTGTTTACACAAACCGCCTAAACTTTTTACTTTGATTACGACCTTCTTCATGTTTCTGTATGCTCTCAGATCATGCATAGTGCCAAGACGCCTTCGGGTATATGCTGCGCTCTATAAATTTAATTTCAATTCAATTCAATTCAATTAGTCATTTTTTAATCTACGTTAAATGAATACACAACTGTTGTTTTGCGCATCTGTAAGTTAGACAAACAACACCCCCATGTCGCAGACTGTCATAATTGCTGATGTTGTCAATTAAGTACTGGTGCCAAGCACCTGAAAACACAGGCTCAAATTAGGCAGTGGAAGCTACTCCGCTAAGGCAGAGGAGCATTGCCCCACCCACCCCCCACGCCTGTTCGGTAGCAGCCACAGGCACTATTGATCCTGAGCACTAGGGTATTCTGGACTTTACTTGGAGCAGCAGCTGTTTCTATGGCCCTCCAACCCTCTTCTAGTGTTTTACAGTCCCCAAAGAATTTGTAAGCCATTTATTTTGTCTTCAACCCTAAGCCTTGCTTTGCTGTTGAAGCAAAGTTGTGTCACCTTTAACAAGCAGCTGAATGTAGGAATCCTCTTATGATTTGACTCTTTTGTGTTGGGAAAATAATGTCTAATTGGAAGGGGTGATGGAAAAGAAGAGAGAAGAAATGTCTACCAGAGGACATAGGGGATGAAAATGGAGGTTGATAGAGAGAAAGAGAGCATAACTTGCACTAAATGATAATCTGGCATGCATTGTATGACATTATGAAGTTTTGTTAGATATACTGTGAACATCTTTATCATGTAGCACAGTCACCCTGTACGTTAAATTCCAGGTAGAATCAAGTGTACAATTACATTTCCATCCTGATTGGTGTAATTTCTTACTAAGAGTAGAACTGAGAGTATTGCCATGCATTATAACATTATAACATTCATTATAACATCAATGTTCGAGAGACATAGAAACTGATTTTAAAAAAACTATACACCTATAAGTAATCTTTATCAGAAAGGAATGCTGACAAATGGGTCCTGGAGGGAAAGTGGGCTCTAACCTTATAGGGCTCTTCAAGAAAAATAAAACATAGACAGTTGAGACCTTGCTCTTTTACCACAAGATCCGCTAGGTAGTACTCTGTCTGAGAGAGTGTAGGTTTAGTGAAATAACTGTTTCTCACATTCCATTATGTCCTGCCATTTCATTCTGGAATTTCAGAGAAGGAGATGTCTGACTGGTACTTTCGATCAGCAGGCACCTTGAATCATACCAATAATTTACCAACCTGACAGCATTTCCTAATTTTTATGAAGACACATTTTCTATAATTTGTTCATATTCATTGTTTAGATATTAGTATTGTTCAAAAGACCACTAAGTGTATGATTATCTAGTTTGATATTATCATGTTACCTATACTTCTTTCACTCTCAACAGAATTCTGTGCAACTCTTTCTTCTACAACATTCATTGAAAACAGAAGGAGGATTGCTTTATATTCAGCATTAATTGAAGTCACAATAACATACCAAACGCTAATGTACCCTTTGAACTGGTTGCGTGGGTGTTGGCAAGATAATTGAGGGGCATATCATCAAGCGGCAGCGATATTTATCGCTGGCCGCAATTAGCCTGTAAAATTTTAACGCTGACTATCGCCGAAATCTATCACCCAGTTAGCGCACTATTACCAACGCACATAGCCGAGGGGATAGAAATCCAGGTAAAAGTGGCAGAAAGAGTCAAAATCGCTGGAATTCCAGCAATAGAAAACAGCGTTAGGGAAAACCTTGTAGATAGGGAGACGTAGACTCAGCATAACAATCCACCTCCCATTATGGATATGGCTTAGTAAGAAAAATAGCAGGCGTTACAAACCGGCAAAATACCCGGTTAGCGCTGATTTTAATATCGCTATGCGTGTTAGCGATACACTTGTTAATAAAGAGAAGCTGGGTTAGCGATAATATCCCATGTTGTTTCACGGGACACGCCTCCCTTGCATCTCATTAGCGATGCAAGGCGATGCGATGTTGAAGCCAGCACTAATCCCATTAAACACGCGTTAGCGTGCTCTTGTAAATAAAGCGATATTTTTATCGTCGCATTTCATCCGAAAACGGACACAGACGCAGCGATAAATATATCGCTAGCCCTTGATAATATGCCCCTTAGTAATGTAGGACTTTATCGGAGAAAGGTTTTGCTTGTTTGCAAAGACAACTTTTTCCATGTGTTGTTTCTATTTCATTATCAGTGTTAGTTATAGATACTTATATTTCAATGCATTATAAAATGAAAGCTTCATGAGGGATTAAAATATATTTTACTGCTAAATCTACAACTAATCTATTGCAATGATTTAATTTGCATTAAGAGTCATTTGCTATAATAAAATGTATGTTTTGTAATTATCCACTTCTTCATTTGTTTTCTTGTTTCCTTACGTTAGGTTCGTATTTACATCACTCATGACATGTTCTATGACATCATTGATAAATTCACTGATGACATTTGAAATTACATCATTGATGAGAACAGGGTGCATGACGAGGTCGTATTAATGCACACATAACAATCGCTCGCACTCATAGTGTCAATATATTCATACAACAATATAAAATACACATTGGAAGAGTAATCGCCACTTGATATGTCTGAGTGAAACTTCTTAGCCCTCCACAAATTTATTTTACTATCAGCAGGATGTAACGCAATAACAGCAACAGTAGATCTTATTTCTCCTGGCCTATATGCAGCTAAATATAACCCTATAAGCATTGTAATTAATACTACAGCTACACCTAATACTGTGCCTATTATGATGTATCTACACATATCAGAACTAGTATTTGAATTTGTATTAGCTTCCATTTCTTCGCTAGAATCTAAGAACGTAGCAGCTACAGAGTCTTTTCTCTTGGTTTCCACTTGTGCAAGCAGCAAAACCAAGTTCAATGCAGTAAGTCATGTACAAAATCTTTGTAAATCTTCTTTTTTCCCTACAAAGTCTAATTAATATCTCTAATAATGAAAGGCTCAAGTTCACTGAAAATCATTCCCATAGTGAAGTGTTTCAGTTCATCAAATAACACACAAAACTCATTTGCATCTAGGAAAGGAAAATGGGCCACATCCAGAATAAAATGTCTCATGGCACCAAATTTCACTAACAGAGGAAGTTCAAATGTAAGATCAAACTGAAGATCAAGTTCCCTCAGTTATAGTTGAATTCTCACAATGATTCCAGAACTCGTGCTCTTGATCATTTGTAAAGAAATAAGTCCACTCAAGGGGGGAGCACCCAGTGGCCTTGGGCACACCAACAGGGATCAGGCTACAACAGTGCCCGGCAGCATCTTCTGGCCCTGACAAGAGCTGTGGAGAGTGCCAACATCTGTATCCCCAAGGGAACCCTCCAGTCGGTCTACCAGGTGGCACAGCCAGGGTCCAGAACAGGCACGACCACACCTGACCACTATGGCATCAAGGGGGGCGGCAGGGAGCTGAACCCCTTGCAGTCAGTTGGGAGGCAGTGAGCTGATGCACAGGTTAACCCAGTAGGACCAAGCAAGGGGCATGACTGGGACCCAGCCAGGGATGTCCAGCCAGGAGGTGTTGTTGGGAGCAGGCCTCCAATCTCTATCCAAAAGAGTGCACCAGCATAGCAGCAGGATCTCCTCAGTTGCAGCCAACTACCACCTGCTGCTCTTTATAGGATCAAACTAGGTCTGGAATCAAACGGGATAAAAATGTCACAGTTCGATCCCAGGAGCTGCGCTGTTATGGGTGCGTGGCAGTCCATCCCAAGGCCATAGTCTAATCTGCCACAGAGGGGCCCAAGCAGCACGCTGCACTAGAGCTGCATGCAGGCTTATGACCTGCAGGCTCATAATGTGGCTGTGAGCTCTCAGGAGGCCCCCACAGTCCTGCAGCCCATTTCTGAACACCGTGTGGCTCCCAACCTGTCAGGTCCTTAGATCAATACCTGAGAGGCAACACTAGCTGCCTCTCGGGCTTCCTGCTGGCAACTGCAGCAGGATGGTCACGTTGCACCCCGTAGGGCCGCTCCTCTGAGGGTTGTTAGAGGGCCTTCTCAATGGCTGTAGCCTGCCCCTCGCTGGCATTCCCATAGCTAGAATGGCAGGCCCACAAGCCCCAGGGAGGATACCAGCACTCACGCACCAATGGCCTCCGCCAAGTCAGATGTTTCTATCGACACGCTGTGAGCGGGGTGGAGACAGGGGTTGCACCTCCAGCACCACTGCCCCTGGCAGACTCCGGCCAGTGGCTCCACCTCACCGGACACCCTCAGCTCTCCATCCGGCACCAGCTGAATCCTAGGGCAGTTGCGGGGCAAGCGGAGAGTCCTATAGGGCTGCCCACCAATGGGCAGATTCGATGCACGGGCCAGGTGTATGTTGTTGCACACTATGGGGGGCTGCTGCATTACACCATGCCACGTGGCATAGGCTTCATCCGTGTCACTGGCAATGCCCGTTCCGCTTGCACAGGTTGGCCCTCCAAAGCAGGCTCTCATTGTGATGCAACAGGATTTGGGAACCACACACTATCAGCTCTTCTGGAACGGCTTCATTTCATGAGATGTTTGCAGGATTTTGCAAGATTAGTGAGGATTAATTCAATGTACTGGCCTGGAGCTCAGGTGCTAATATCCAGTAGGTCATGTTGCCTGACCATGCCCCCCACAAACCTCAAACTTCAACCAAAAAACCTTGATTTTTTTCACATTTCAGTGATGTAAAGTTCAGGAACTTGTGGGGAGCCACAAACTTTGATCGACCCAGCATTCCCCAAAGTCTCCCAATAAAAATGGTACCTCATTTCTGAGGGTAGGCCTAGTGCCCACGACAGGAAACAACATGGATGCATCACATTTTCCCACCAAAACTGACCCTTTTTTCCATTGTGGGTAGCTCTATATTTTGGACCCTAGGTCAGCTGGCCCCTAGGTAAACTTTTCCAACCTGTACATTTTTAAAAACTAGACTCCTAGGGATATACAGGACGGGCTGATTTGCATGGCTCTAACCATGTTCTCTTACCCAGAATCCCTTGCAAACCTCAAACTTTGACTAAAAAAATCACATTTTCTCATATTTTTGTGATGGAAAGATCTCGAATCTCTGGGGAGTCACAAATGTTCATCCATCCAGTATTCCCCCAACTCTCCCAATAAAAATGGTATCTCATTGTGTGAGTAGGCCTAGTGGCCACAACAGGAAACGGGCCAACACACAACATAGACACATCGCATTTTTCCACCAAAAATTGACACATTTTTTCAATAAGGGTAGCTCTAGAATTCAGACTCTAGCTCAACCTGCACCTAGGGAAACTACGGCATGCTGTACATTTTTTAAAACTGGACACCTCACAGTATCCAGGGTCGGCTGACTTGCATGGCTCTTACCACATTTTTTTACCCAGAACCCCTTGCAAACCTCAAACTTTGACCAAAAGAACACATTTTACTCACATTTCTGTGATGGAAAGTTCTGGAATCTGTGGGGAGCCACAAATTTCCATCCACCTGGAATTACCCTAAGTCTCCTGATAAAAATGGTACCTCACTTGTGTGGGTAGGGTCGTGCCCATGATGGGACTCGGCCCAAAATGCAACATGGATGCATGGCATTTTTCCACAAAAAACGGATTCTTTTTTCCAATGAGGATAGCTCTTGATTTTGGCCCCTAGCTCAGCCGGCACCAAAGGAAACCTTGCCAACCGGTACATTTTTGTAGCCAGGGTGGCCTGACTTCTATCCACCTTGAATTTCCTCAAGTCTCTCACTAAAAATGGTAACTCACTTGTGTGGGTATGCCTAGTGCCCGCAACAGGGAAGGGCCCAAAACCTATTGTGGAGACATCAAAATGATATATCACAAAACAACCTGTTTTTGCAAGGGGGGCACCTGCATTCTTGGTCTCAGGCTCGCCAGGCATCAAGGGAAACCTACCAAACCCAGACATTTCAGAAGACTAGACACCCAAGGAAGTCCAAGGAGGTGTGACTTGTATGGATCCCCTAACGTGCTCCTACCCAGAATCCCCTTCAACACTATAATTTAGTTTAAAAAATCAAATTGCCCTCACATTTCTTTGTGGGACAGTGGTGTAATCACCAGGCCAGCACAAATTTCCTATCTCCCACCATTTTCCCAGGTCTGCCTCACTGGTGTGGGTGGGCCAAATGCCCATGACAGGGAAGGACCCAAAACGTATAGTGGTGACATCAAAATATCTATAAGAAAAGAGCCTGTTTTTGCAAGAGCGGCACCTCCATTTTTGGTCCCGGGCTTGGCGGCCATGTAGTGAAACCTACCAAACAGAGACATTTCTAATAACCAGACAGTTGGGGAGTTCAGGGAGTTGTGGCTTGCATGGATCCCCCAATGTTTTCTTACCCAGACTCTCTTTCAAACCTCAAATTTAGCTACAAAATTATTTTTCCCTCATATTGTTCTGTGGGAACATTGTGGGAAAGTTGTGGGATCACCAGGCCGCCAAAAATGTCCTACCATCCATCATTTTCTCAGGTCTCCCCGTAAAAATGCTACCTCACTTGTGTGGGTGGGCTAAATGCCCACGACAGGAAAGGGCCCAAACGTATTGTGGAAACATCAACATTATCTATCACAAAATGACCTGTTTTTGCAAGGGGACACCTGCGGTTTTAGTCCCAGGCTCAGTGGTCATCTACGTAAACCTACCAAACCCAGACAATTCTGAAAATCAGGCTCATAAGGGAGTCCAGGTAGGTGTGACTTGAGTAGATCCCCCAACTTTTCCTTACCCAAAATCCCCTGCAAACCTATGATTTAGCTAAAAAATCAAATTTTCCTCATATTTCTGAGTGAGATCACCATGCCGGAACAAATTTCTTATCACTTAGAGGACCCCTCATTCTCTCGATAAAAATTATACCTAACTTGTGTGGGTGGGCCAAGTGCCAGTGACAGGGAAGGGCCAAAAACGTGTAGAGATTGAGGAAAGCCAAAGCAGGTCCGAAAGGGCAATTGTTTAAATATGTTTTTAGGCTGACTCTGCTTTAGGAAGCGATTCTATGTCTCTCCCAGGGATTTAATATAAATAGAAAACCTCTGGTGCCGTGCAATGGAAGATTTTGGCAAGCCCTCCCTGGTGTCAACCAACAGCTGTTCTACACACCAGGGAGGTAGTGCGAGTGACACATCCATATAAGAGGTTAAATGAGGGTGATAATTTTACAAGTCATCCATTGTGTGATTTACTTTATGGGTTCTTCAAATGCATGGCCAGATAAATCTACAAGGACAGTTATGTCTGATGGCCACAGATTTGTGGCTCTGGGCAGTTTTGTCCTATGTCGGAAGTTAGACATTTCTAGTACTTAAATTTTACTGTTCCCATACTAAAACGGGCAACTAACGAATGCAAAAAGAGGCCAAATAAAATATTTTTTATTTGATGGCATTTGGGGAAGGTATATTCATCTTCATGTATATTAGTTCATCATAGCATTCCAGATATGGATATGGGGAAAATTCAGACTCACATGCTCAATAAGAGGTCACTGCTGGCATAATGGCAAGAGTTTGAAGAAGCCACAAGCAATAGTTAAAAGTGCAGCTCTCCTCCTAAGATTGAGAAGGGAATGGGAACATTCGACTTTCTTGTGGCTCAATCAAGCACCGCCCTGTTGGCCAGTCCCAACATTTTAGCCAGCAGCACTTTACATGGTGTCGTTTTTCAGCCAATACTGCGATAATAGTGAAACCACAACTCCCAAAATGCAACTGGCAGTTGGCTAAAAACCTGGAGTCGATGAATGTCACCTGGACACAGAGATACTTTGGAGATATGCCATCAGCGCTTAAAGGGGCATGAGTCGACAAAGGCAACTTGTGAGGAAAGACAATGCACACCTTAAAAGGCCATAACATGTATACAAAGTAAAGAGAAAAAACCTGTTTCTCGTCCCTCCAGACAAGCAAATTACTATATCTTTGCTCAGTGCTCGCTCCCTCTGCACCCTACTCTCTTGGGTATATCGCCGTTTAAGACAACAGTGTCACTAAACTTTGAGCCAGCGGAAACAAGTGCTGTGTATAAAATCACATTTCAGCCAATAACTTACAAGTTCCCACTAAATTGTGGCCAGGACCATTAACCCTTCAAGTTTCTAAAATACTTAGAAGGTGATTGGGGATTAAGTTGGGGGGATGCATGCCAGTCGAAGAGTCTGGTTTCTTCTGAGATGCAGTCTACAGCACAAAGCCCCATTGACACCCTGTGACCGAATCCCGACAGTTTACCTATTTTGTAACCCAGACTATCGAGTCATGAGCTGTCCTCATCAGACAAGCTCTTTGGTGTCAAGTGCACAATGCTTCTTGCGAAGGATGCTGTCTGGTATTTGCTTTGATGTTCACATCACTTGGGGTGTGTTTTACCCTACAGATTGAGATTCACTGTAAAAGGGAAGTTTATTCTGTCACAGGTTACAGATGGGTGCCCACGAGATGCACACGCTAGTGTTTGTGCTAAGAAGACCGGACGCCATTCCGTCGCAAGTGGAACTCCAGAGATTCTCACTGACATTTTGGATAACTTAGCAGAATTCTGTGGAGTAGAACTCTGAGAGTTCCATCCACCTCTAAGTTCTGAAGGGATGGTGTCTGGTCCCACCGCCTTTACATTTTTTTTTTTTTTCAGATGCTCCCATATTTCTCCCTCAGTAATCTGAGCAGCTATGAGTTTTTCCTAAAATCTGCAAGTACAGGAAGACCCCTGCCACTTGTCCATTGCGTTACCTTTATTAAATCCAGCTGAATCTCTTCAGTATAGAGAGTTGAAAAAAAGACCTATCTTTTTATGTGCGGTGACTCCGCACTCGTAAAGACACTACTAATAATCCCTTTGTGAATAGCATACAATTGTAAACTTAAGTTTACCTTTAT
Organism: Triturus cristatus; assembly: GCF_964204655.1. Classification (NCBI taxonomy): domain Eukaryota; kingdom Metazoa; phylum Chordata; class Amphibia; order Caudata; family Salamandridae; genus Triturus; species Triturus cristatus. Next base: position 889,690,787 of record NC_140587.1, on the reverse strand, counting down.
GAATCAGGGCCTTAGACTTCTGGTGTAAAATTAGACTTCAGGTGTAAATTTAGACTTCAGGTGTAAAGTTATACTTTAGGTCTAAACTTAGACTTCAGGTCTAAGTTTAACTTTGTGAATCAGGCCCTAAGTCTCTACCTACATGATTTTCTATGGCAGGATGTTGCAGTACCAGTGGTTGGCCATGTGTGGTGCTAGATTTACTACTGCTCCTTTATGGCAGAGGACACTGTACTCATAAATTTTGCTTATTTTCTTTTCAGTGGGTGCGGACATATATGTCTAGACTTGTAGTAACTTTACCATCAAATTTTGTAAATAGCCGAACTTTTTGGATAACTTAGCAGAATTCTGTGGAGTAGAACTCTGTGACTTCTGTCCCTCTCTAAGTTCTGAAGGGATGGTGTCTGGGCCCACTGCCTTCCCATTTTTAGTTTTTTTCAGATGCTCCCATATTTCTCCCTCAGTAATCTGAGCAGCTATGAGTTTTTCCTCAAATCTGCAAGTACAGGAAGACCCCTGCCACTTGTCCATTGAGTTACCTTTATTAAATCCAGCTGAATCTCTTCAGTATAGAGAGTTGAAAAAAAGACCTATTTTTTTATGTGCGGTGACTCCGCACTCGTAAAGATACTACTAATAATCCCATTGTGAATAGCATACAATTGTAAACTTAAGTTTACCTTTATGAATCAGGGCCTTAGACTTCTGGTGTAAAATTAGACTTCAGGTGTAAATTTAGACTTCAGGTGTAAAGTTATACTTTAGGTCTAAACTTAGACTTCAGGTCTAAGTTTAACTTTGTGAATCAGGCCCTAAGTCTCTACCTACATGATTTTCTATGGCAGGATGTTGCAGTACCAGTGGTTGGCCATGTGTGGTGCTAGATTTACTACTGCTCCTTTATGGCAGAGGACACTGTACTCATAAATTTTGCTTATTTTCTTTTCAGTGGGTGCGGACATATATGTCTAGACTTGTAGTAACTTTACCATCAAATTTTGTAAATAGCCGAATGTAGTGAAGTTACTCAAAAGTGTCAGAGTAAAATTATACATATAACTTACTCACAAGTTTAGGTTACCATTGTGAATACAGTTGTAGAAAGTCCCAATAGGTCTGTGAACTGCAGTTTTTGGTAAGTAAGTAGCACTGATGGAGAAATACTTTACGTGCTATGAAAGGCAGTTTGTGGATTACCCTTAAATATTTAAATAATTATTAATCTACATCCTTTAGGGCTCTTTCTCCTAGATTAATTTTATTTGTTTACAAAAGAACATTGCCCAGATGTAGTAGGTCACCGATGTCAACTGTCTCTCATCCACTAAGTGACACATTTTATACTTGGGAAGACGAAACAACCATGATTTGAGTAACGTGTCACCAAACTATGCCTAACTTGAGGTGTCTGGTGTATACCCAAATTGGTATATCGATTTACTACCAGCTCTTAGCTTTCCGTTTACCGAAATTAGTTTATTGTTCAAGACATTCTCCCTCTGTCTTATTTATGCTCTGCATATATCATGTGCAGTAATAATATTTACATGAATCTGGTCACTCATGAACACTGTGGTTCTTTAGATGAATTGCTCTCACTCATTACACTCATCATTGTATTAAACATTTCAACAAAATCTTCAGACTTTACAGCTTCAGTTATGAAGACCTTTTTCCTTTTACTGTTTTCTAGAGAATACAGCTTTATATCTAGCGTGTCCTTTTACCCTGTGGATTGAGTATAAATATGTTTAAAATAAAATAACTGATGTTGCCTGTTAAAATATTCTTACTGAAAACAAAAGTCTGCAAACAACTGAATAAGCACATTGCCTGAACTGATGTTAGACTATGGGCCTGATTACGATGGCGGTTAGTTGGACCGCCGCCCGCTACTGCAGAGGTCAGGAGAGCATCTGCCAAGCAGGCAGTGGTCTGACTGCTGCATTACGATGCAACTGCCATGCTGGTGGTCAGAACATGCTCCTTCTCATGGCGGCTTATGCTGCGGCCAAGGAAAAGGGCGGCAGCACCAGCCGCTGTGGTAAGGAGCACCTCCTGCACCACCATGAACATTGTGCCATGCACCATGTAATGCATGGCATACGGTGAATGGAGGTGAGTGGGGGGCCCCCAGCACCACTTTATAGTGGCCCTCAGCAGTTGGGGGCTCTGTTTAGGATCCTCAAATTCAGGTTCTAACATTTCATGGGGGTCTTCTTTACATGAAAAGGTTGCCAAAAAGGAAAATCGTAATCCCAATGGTGGTGCCTGCCTCAACACCACCGCCGTTTGGGAATACGATTCCGACCACGGCTCCGTCGGGATCACTGGTCAAGGAAGCAGTCGTCCCCCTGACTGCATTGACTCTGATTGTAATCCAGCAGTTGGACTGAAGGGCTGTTGGTGGTCGGACCACCACCAACGGCCTGTAGGTGTGCAGTCCGACCGCCATCGTAATCAGGTCCTATGTTATATATGTTCCTAAGAATCTGTGTAACTAAGATTACATTGTGAATAGCAGAACCATTTTATTGCGGTCCCCCAATGAGTTAGTAACAATTTTTAGAAATCTTGTTTCTACTCACACCTTTAAACTGCGCCCTTGATGCACATTGATCCACTCCAGTGCTCAGAACTGGTTAAGTGTGCGCTGTATATTAATCATAAATACACTAGTTGAAAAGCCAAAATATTTTGGGTGTATGGATGTCTGTATTACAGACATTCTGTAGATAGGGACTACAAACTCCCAGATGCCATCGTGAGCACATACAGCATTATCAGAGCTATAACATCAAGAGTGGGCAGACACCTTACACTTGCTCACTCTGTAATTGTTTGCATCTTGTCTGAACGAAAGAATCAGCTATATTGGAGGACTACCATAGTAACCATTGCAAAACATAATTCCACTGAATCCAGACTGCAGACAGTTAGAGTGGTCCCTGTTTGTCATTTTAATTCCAAAGTTTTTCATGATAAACACCTGCACTCGCCCCTTAATTGCTAACAGAGCTTGAACTGCAAGTAGTGGCCTTCATCACTATTTGTGGGAAGTACCTTTTAACCATAGCTATAAACACATTTGAGGAAACCTGGGAACTTTTTCTATGCTTGAAAAATTCTTTTTTTTGTGAATCTATTTTATTTGGTTTTAAGATGAATACAGTACAAGTCATATAAAAAAGCAAGCAATGTTGGGCATTTCACTTGGCATATAAGGCACAGCATAGTCATGTAGCACATCTACAGTTCATGCTCAAGCAATGTATACAGCGATCAAAAGTGCGACTGACAGGTACATGTACGACAATGCTCCAATAGGGAAGCAAAAGGTGGAAGGGCAGAAAGAAGAAGAGGGTAAGGGGCTAGGATAATCACTTCAGAGTGCACAAATTGAGAGTCTTATAAGGTACAAATGCTGGCGAATGTCCATTATTGCACACATGTGCGTATACTGTCCCATACAGCCAGCAGGAACACTGGCATACATTTGCGATTAGGTGCCAATAAAAGATTCATTGTTAACATCAAACAAAAACTAAGAACTGCGCATGAATACAAAAGGGTGGAAAGAAAGGAAAAGGAGAAATGAAAAATGCATGCAAACAAACAGATAGCCCGTAGCCCTCCACCTCCCCCCTCTGCGTCCGAATATGGCATAGCCTGCAGTTCTCATACCCTATAGCGTCGACTACTACCCCATGACCAGAGTGTGTGTCAACCGAGTGCCACAGGTAGTTTGCATCTGACAGCAAGAGAATGGAGCGGTGTACACATAGCTGCTGCCTACTGGATTAAGCGCTGCCTAAGTCTGGTGTGGTGGAGAGGTCTGCCGGTGGCGTGTCTGGGCTGTGTTGTAGTGCGCAATCCCAGCGTCTCCTCACGTTTAATAGCTAGGCTTTCTGCTTTGGCCCACGCAAGTATAGAGTGGCGCCAAGCTTGTATGTGCGGTGGGTCAGGCGCTTTCCATCGTTTGCTGATCAGTTGTTTGGCCACTATCATTCTCAGATCTAGGAATCTGGACGTGACCTTTGTGCTGGGGGTTCTGCGAAAGCTATGTGGTGGGTATGTAAGCCAAGTGAAGGGCAGCTCCCGATCAGTGCTCTTGTGCAGCAGAGTGGCCACCTCCCTCCAGTATTCCTCCAACCTGGGGCAGGCCCAAAACATGTGCAGGAGATCGGCCCCTGTTTCCCCACACCGCGGGCATGCTGCATCTCCGCGTTTAAAGTATTGATTGATTTTTGCAGGCGTGAGGTATGCCCTGTGGATGATGTAAAGCTGTATCAGTCTGAAGCGCATGTTCCTGGGGATGCGCGTGTGGCTCTCAAGTGCTCCGGCCCATTACTTATCAGTGAACTGGCTTCCCAGGTCCTGCTCCCACTTGTGGCGAAGCGTGGCCAGACTTAATGCCGCGTGGGTTCGGAGTGAGGCTGCAAATCAGCGTGTCAAGTGTCTGCCACGTCCCATGACATGCAAGTATTGTATGGTGAGGTGTGTCTGTAGTTCGGTCGTGACATTTCCCCATTTGGCCGTGAGTGAGGCCACTAGTGCGCGATGAGTGAGAAATTGCCCAGGTAGCAACCCTTCCTCGTCCACAAGGGTTGTGTAGGGTATAAGGGTCCCATCATTATAGAGGTCCCTAAGGGTATGGATGCCTTGGTCGTGCCACTCCCTAAGCGTGAGTCCTGTCAGTACTGAGTGCCCGCTGGGAGTGCCCTCCAGTGGTATCGCCGGTACATACGGAGTTATGCTGCGCATCAGAAAAAAACACCTGTGAAAACATCCGTAAGCCACCGCGAGTAGCAGAGGTTCCTGTGGACGTGAACGTGTCCCAGGGTGAAACAACTGGACTATGTGCTCCAGAGAGTAAGGCGGCTGTACAGTTGCAGTGTCTGGGCAGTTGCGATCTGATAGCCAGCGCGCCAGCCGCTGTAGTTGAGAGGCAAGATAATAATGTTCAAAACAAGGGGCTGCAGTCCACCTTGATCTGTGGGCAGATATAGCTTTTTTAGTGACATCTTGTGTCTAGCATTACCTCAGATGAAATCTCTGAGTTGTCTCTCAAAGGTGGCAAAGAAGGAAATTGGGATATACATAGGCAAATTTGTAAAGTAATATAGGAGCCGCGGAAGGATCACCATTTTGGTGAGCGCTATCATGCCCATCACAGCTAATGACAACGTGCTCCAGAATTGCATCTGTAACTTAATGGATGTCACAGCTCTCCCGAGATTCCCATCATAAAGATCTTGTGGTTGGCAGTAGATTCGGAGTCCCAAATAACGGACCGTATCAGGCGTCCATTGCACCAGGGCGCCGCCAATGGAGAGGCCTGGATTGCAGCGCCCATCCTTGAAGGGGTGGAGCCAAGATTTACTTGCATTCACTTTTAGCCCAGAGAGCGCAGCGAAATCTTCGAGCAGTTGGGTCAGCTGGGCAGCAGCACAATCTATGTCCCTAATATAAATGAGGAGATCGTCCGCATAAAGCAACACCTGGTGGGTAGCGTCCCCCAGGGGCACCCCATCCGCCAGCCGAGTGCGCAGTACTTCCACTAATGGCTCCATCGCTAGCGCGAATAACAGTGGGGATAGGGGACCCCCCTGGTGCATGCCTTACTGCACAGGGAGGGAGTCCGAGATGTATTGGCCAATACTTTATTCTCACAGTGGGACCTGTATAAAGAAGGTGCACCAGTTGAATGAACTCTGGGCCCAGATCAAATTTCACAAGTACCGCAAACAGATAAGGCCACTCCAGGGAGTCAATGGTCTTTTCTAGGTCCAGGATGAGGGAGCCTGCTCTAGGACACTCCTCCACTGCGTAGGTGGCCACTCAAGAGAACCGGCTCAGATTAAGTGAAGTGCTACGCACCAGAACGAAGCAATTCTGATCCGTGTGGACAAACCCTGGAACTGCTTGTGCCAGTCTGTCAGCAAGTACCCTTGTAAGGATTTTATAATCCGTATCAAGCAGAGCCAGGGGCGGATTGGAGCCCATCTCCTCTGGATTTCTACCCGGCTTCAACAAGGAGACCAGATGTGCTTCACACATCGAGGGGGGAGTTTCCGCGCCTCCAGGGCTGCGGCAAATACTGTACCAAGGCGTTTCACCAATGAGACTTGGTATGCTTTGTAGTACTCGAATGGCAGACCATCCGGTCCCAGAGCTTTCCCCGTTGCCAGGGAGTGAATAGCCGTACCGATCTCCTCCAGAGAATCCTGCTCATTGAGCATATCCCTGTCGCTGTGGGAAGATGCAGGGGGGCCTCATGTATGTCATGCTGTCTGTGCAACAACTGACTTGTGGGAGAGCGGAACCGCCCTATTGGGGCATGTGTGTGCTCCTGTTGGATCAGCCAGGCTAATAATCTGCCTGCCCAATCTGCCGCAGTGTGGGTACGGGTTGTGTATGCAGTGTAATTGTGGCAGCGGAGTTGCTCCATTAAGTCTGCATGCTCAGAGCGCAAGGTCTCTAGGCGTCATGAGTCACGGCCCATGCCCTTACCTTCACGCTCGTAACTCAGCAGATGGGTCTCAATCCTCGCAAGGGAGTCAGACAATTGTTTGCGTATGTTCCATGTTGCCCCCACACAATGGCCTCTAATTGTTTCCTTGAACGCCTCCCACTCGACAAGTGCATCACTGGCTGTGCCCTGGGAGTGGAGGATCCACTAGCAGTAGCAGACTCAGAGGAGCTTACTTTGCGGCTCTCGTGGTATTTTTGGATTCCCAGAGTCGCTACCGCGTCCAGGGTGCCTTGACACTCTATTAAACTCTGTTCTGGGTCCAGTGCTGTTGCTGTCACTGGCGTGTTGCCTGTTTTACCCCGATGTCCATGACAGCAAGGTCCTCTGCAACTGGGTGTGGGTGCTTCTGCATTGAGGGGACACGTCCCCGTCCACAATCCTGAACTCTCCAACCAGTCCCAAGTGTCCACGGGTGTACTCGAAGAAGCCGGATGCTCAGCCGGACACCACTCGATGCCTGGCAGGAAACAGAAGGGAGCATGGGATGTCCAGGACACGCAGCTGATGCTTCACATCGGTGTAGGTGCTACTCCACCTCTGTACTTATACTGTATAGTCTGGAAACAACATGACGTGATTACCAACCACCTGTAGATTGAGAATCTTTTGAGTTTCATGCAGGACTGCTTCGCGTCCTCTATAGTTTAAAAGTTTGAAACGGAACGGCCTCGGGCGGGCTCAAGGAGGAGGTCTGTGCGCCGGCACTCGATGCGCACATACTACCAAAAAGTGCGGCGACAGTGCCCCAGAAGGCAGGAGATCCTTCAACCAATGCTACATGTAGAGCTCCGGGGTCCGGCCCTCTTCACCCTCCGGAAGGCCCACCACGCAGACATTGTTGTGGCGAGAGCGCCCTTCAGAGTCCTCTACCCTGTCTTCCAGCGCGTGCATGCGGTCTAGGATGTCTTGCAGGGCTTAGGCTTGGCTCTGGGTGACAGGCTTGAGCTCTGAGAGAGAAAGATCATGTGATTGGACTTTTTCCGCTAGTTTATGGTGATCCGCACGTAGTAAGGTGAAGTCTGTGGTGACATTTGTCGATACAAGATTCAAGGGAGGCCCTGGTCTGGTCCAGCACAGCCTCAATTTTCTCCACAGCAGCGAGCACCGAGTCCAGCTTGGACACCAATGTTGTGCCAGAGATGTCAGTAGTTGTCGCATCTCCTGAGGGCGACGGAAGCAATTGATTGGTCTTCGCAGCCAGCTGCTGTGTATTTGTACAGATACGTCCCATGGCGAGCTTCTGGGCGGATCGCATGGGCCCTCATCAGAGAGTGGGTTTATATCTGCGTAGGTTGTGGGTCCGGCACATGACCAGAGGCGCCTGTACCATCTACTGGCTGCCAAAGGTTACGTGTCAGAACGCACCAGTATTTTGCAGCATAGCCGGTACCACGTAGGGTGTGTTGCACAGTTGTAAGTTCCTGACTAGTTCGCCGCGCCCCTGGGGCAAGCGCCGGCAAGTTAGACTCTCCTTGGAGGACTTTGGGACAGATGCCCTATGGGCACCGGGAGGGATAACATCGAGCCCACCAGAGCAGTCACTCGCTGAGGGGGTAGCACCCGAGTGGGTCAGCAATTAAGCATGCCGCTTCGTGGCTTGTCTACCGGACTGCTGAGGTACAAGCCTTGTCGTGACCGTACGAGCTGTGGCTGCGCCACCTTTGCGGGGTAATGATCCTCCGCCGCCCGCAATGTCAGGTCAGTGGCACTACGGCACCTTCATGCTCCAATGGTGGCAGGTGGAAAAGAGTGAAGGGAACAGGTGTGCACTCTTACAGGGGTCCAGCAGTGGTAGGGGTGCTTGTAACATATCCGTTAGGACCTGAAACGTGGTTGATAGGCGATCCGCAGAGCGTTCCTCCTACTGAGCTGCAGAACTGATGGGAGTGCTGAAGGCGCTACTTTGGGTGTTCAGTGGAGGCCCTCTGCAACTGTTGGCAATAATGCACACATCTTGGGGCACCTGGCGCCACTGCACTATAGGGGCCTCAATGGAGAGTCCACAGTCCGACGTGCCAGAAAGCAGGTCACAGAGGGTGCTGTGCAGACAGTCACGGGTCTCCGGGTGCAGGTCATCACTGAGCAAGACGTGAAGTACGTGGCAGCAAGGGTGCTTGTTGGGCATCACAGCCGGTCTGGTGTGTGGACTTAAGGTCAATACTGGGTCCGGTCAGCCCCCAGTGAAGTAGATCTGCCCAGGGTGTCCCAGCGCACTTAGTGGCAGAGAAGGGTTGAAAATGCCATGGGCACAGCACTTGCGCAGTAAAGGCAAGGGTCACAACAAGCAGCGTACCTGAGTTTGAGGCCTTTCAGGAGGGGTCAACAGAACCAGCAACAACCGCAGGCCTCGGGCTGCCTGTGAATGGAGACTGCTGGGGCCGATCCAGCAGCGCCGAGTCTCATCTCAGCGTGCCCCAGCACAGGTATTCATGCGTAGTACAGGAGACATGAGACCCCAAGCGCCGCTAAATGGACTTAGTTATAGGGCATATAGGCTCACGGGTCTCAGTAGGTACGGCCGCTGATCTCGGTGCAACTGGCGTGCTTCTAGGCACTCCTCAGAAGGTTGTCACACTGTGCAGAGTGGCCAGGGGTGCGCTGGCAGAGCGGGCCATGCGTCGTTGCGTCCCGCCATGCAGCGCCTGCTCCACGGTATTGCGCTGCCTCAATGCCGCCAAAGACAACAGACAGGCCTCCCCCAGGGCCCCTGTTACGGCGGGCCACGTGTGGACATGGCCGCTGCATGGCAGGGAAGGTTGCAGGCCTCTGCTGCAGGATGGTGGGGAGTAGATCCACCGGAGGTCTCGGGGCACCAGCCGCGGCACCTCACGGAGGGCACCAACCAGCTTCAGAGAGGCAGCAGCCGCTAGTGTAAGACCCTCACACAACACCTCAGATATTGCGGCATCAGCAGCCGTCGTGCGTCAGCTCACAGTCCGCTAGTGCATCGGCAGCCAAGCCACTGGGTCACACTTGGCTCCCCGCCAATTTAGGTCGCAAATCGATTCTCGCTGATTCCACTGGCCATGTCTGCTTCCAGCGCGGCTGAAAGATCTCAGCTGGGGCCACAGGTCGACACCATTGTTTTCCGGGTATTTGTTGTCACAGATGGGTCACATGCAGGATAATAGACAGGAGAACAGAGGGGTTCACCACGGAGCACTAGCCAGTCCCATCCGCCATGTTGGCTTGCTGGCCACGACCCCCTATGCTTGAACAATTCTTATACGTTATAAGATGAGACGTTTCAGCATTAGTGGGGAGAGGCAGAAATAGATGTAATGCTTGCAACTAAAACAATCTTCCATGCTTATCATGTTGGAGATTTCATTTTCCACTTCCCACCCGTTTTCCCTTCCTGCTGCTGCTGACCCGTGGCCCCTCCTTCCTGCCAATTCTCCGCTCCCACCTCCCAGCTGCGAGCCCCTTCCCCTTCCCTACTTAATGGTAGCCTCTGCGAGGGAGCAAGAGAAAGATCTCTGACCTCCTGGTCAGGGACCTGCTCTCTCCCCCTGGAGCTCCGTTTGTAACTGCCACTGCCTCTGCTGTGCCACACTCTTTTCTGTCAGGGTTTCTAGGCCCTTTATTGTGCCTGTTTTTCTGCTTGGTTTTGTCTTGTCCTAAATTGCTGGATCTTATTGTACTGTTACTGTATTGTATTGTGCCTGTTTTCTTTTGTGTTTCTATCTTGTTTTTCCACTTGTTCTTCCACTTCCCACCCATTTCCCTTCCCGCCGCTGCTGCCCCCGTGGCCCCTCTCTCCTGCCAACTCCCTGCTTCCGCCTTCCAACTGCGAGTCCCTCCTCCCTTCCCTACTTAATGGCGGCTGCACCAAAGACAAGCCTGTCTGCGCCTGTCCGTGACCTGACTGCGACCAGGGCCAGGGACCCTGGATCTCCCGACCTTTACCGCTACAACCCGGCTACCCTCCTTGCACTCAACCCTGGAAGAAACAGCAACTGCCAGCTATCGTTGCCAAAGACCACCCATGGCCAATTCTCCTGCCAACACTCCCGACATTCCTTCACCATCCGCAGCACCCCTCAGACAGCCTCACCCATGCCGGACGCTCACACCAATGAAGCCCTGAAATGTATCCTGTTCAACATGCGCTCCCTGCACAGACACACCATAGAAATCAGGTACCTCCTCGACACTCTCTCACCAGACGTCACCTTCTTCATGGAAACCTGGACAAACGCCACCTCGGCACCCAATATTGCCACTTCCATTCCCGAAGGCTACAAGATCCAGAGGAAAGACCGCCCCCACCGCCCAAGAGGGGGACTCACCATTGCACACAAGAGCTCCCTCCGACTCTCCACCTCCAGCATGAGCGACACCCTCTCCTACACCGAACACCTCCGCTTTCAGATCAGGACCTGCCCCTGAACCATGCTCCGTGGCACCCTTGCCTAGAGACCCCCCGGACCCAGCGATCATTTCACCACCACAATTGCCAACCTCATCGCACCCCACGCCATCGCCTCCATGGACTTCATACTCATCGGAGACCTGAACTTCCACCTTGACAACCCCAGCGACCCGGACTCCACTGTCCTCATGGACAACCTCGCCAACCTCGGACTGAAGCAGCTCATCACCACTACCACCCACAAGGACGGACACATCTTCAACCCCATCTTTGCAGGAGGGACTAACATCCACTTCAGCAACACCTTGCAGCCCCCCTGGACAGACAACCACTGCGTACACTTCTCCTTCAGCACCACCACAGCTCGCACACCCACCACGCGCCCACCACGAAGGAACTGGAGCAAGGTCACAGAAGAGGACCTCAACTCTACCCTTGCCCACGGCCCCCCCTCCGCCACAACCAATGCCAACTCTGCAGCCACAGAACTACAACGCTGGATCTCCAGCTGCGCAGACATGCTCGCCCTCCCTCTATCGCCCCGACAGACAATGCTCTCTGAAGCCTGCTTGGTTCTCCACCGGCTTCCAAGAAGCTAAAAGACCATGCCAATGGCTTGAGAAATGATGGAGAAACAGCAAAACGACCGAGGACCAGCTCACCTACAAGCACACCATGACAAAATACCACCAACTCATAAGAACCACCAAGAGGACCTTTATCAGGAACAAAATCCTCACCAGCGCCAGCAACTCAAAGGAACTCTTCAACATCATCCAGCAGTTCCCCAAACCTCCCAGTGAAGCCATGGACATCACACCATCCCAGGATATCTGCAACAAACTCAGCTCCTATTTCCACCTAAAGATCGACGCCATCTACGACTACTTCAACGAAAAGACTCCAGAAACCACCCTCCCTGCTAGCAATGACAGCCAGCCTACCATCAACACCTGGATACCGGTCACCACCAAAGACTCCACCATGACAATGAAAAACACCCACTCAGGAGCCCCCATGGACCCCTGCCCGCCTCACATTCTCCACAGAGCTGCCACCGCCATCGTGCCCGAACCCCGCTGTACCATCAATGCACCCTTCAAAGCCGGCACCTTCCCCAATGACTGGAAGCGGGCAGAGGTCAAGCCCCGCCACAAGAAACCCTCTACCGACCCAACAGACCTGAAAAACTACTGGCCCATCAATCTCCTTCCATTCACAGCCAAGTCTCGTCAACGCAAAAGTAACCACCTTCATCGAAGAGAACGCCATACTTGACTCTTCCCAATCCGGAATCTGCCGCAACCACAGCACCAAGACCGCCCTCCTCGACGCCACCAACGGCATCCGCATGCTACCCAACCAGGGAAACACTGCGGCCCTCATCCTGCTAGACCTCTCTGCTGCCTTCGACACCGTCTCCCACCGCACTCTCACAACCAGATTCCATGATGCCGGCATACAGGGACGCGCCCTCGACTGGATCTGCTCCTTCCTCACCGGCAGAACCCAATGGATCAGACTCCCACCCTTCCTCTCCGAGCCCACAGAGATCAGCAGCAGAGTACCGCAGGGATCTTCACCAGCCCCACGCTTTTCACCATCTACATCGCCCCCCTCGCCACCATCATCAGACAGCATGGGCTCAGCATAGTATCATATGCTGATGACACCCAGCTCATCCTCTCCGTCAGGAAGAACACCGAAGACATCGGACTCAGCTTCCAAGAAGAAATGAAAGACATTGCAGCCTGGATGAGTGACAGCTGCCTAAAACTGAATTCGGAAAAGACAGAGGTCCTCGTCCTTGGACCCTCCACCTCCGCGTGGGACAACTCCAGGTGGCCGTCCTCCCTCAGAAACCCACCCACTCTGACAAATCACACTGGAACCTAGTCCTCATTCTAGACTCCTCACTCACCATGACTCGCCTGGTCAAAGCCGTCACCTCCACCTGTTTCAACTCCCTCCGCATCCTCCACAAGACCTTCAAGTGGATCCCACTCGAAGCCAGAAAGACCGTCACCCACACCCTCATCAACAGCAGACTGGACTATGGAAAAGCCCTCTAGGCAGAAATCAACAAATCCCTGCTACAGAAAATCCAGACCATCCAAGTCACTGCTGCCAGACTCGTCCTCGGCACCCCACGACGTGAGCACATGACTAAACACCTGCAAGACCTCCACTGGCTCCCCGTCAAAAAGAGAGTAACCTTCAAGCTACTCACCCACACTTACAAATCCCTCCACAACATCGGACGCAAATACCTCAACGAAAGAATCTCTTTCCATGTACCCAAAAGAAACCTCCGCTCCACCAACCTCGCCCTAGCAACGACCCCATGCATCTGTAGGACCAGAGCCGGGGGAAGAGCCTTCTCCCACGTCACAGACAAAGCCTGGAACAAACTCCCAGTCAACATCAGACACTCCTCCACCCTGCACACCTTCAGGAAGAGCCTCAAGACCTGGCACTTCAGCTAACCCTGAACTGCACCCCCCCAGCGCCTTGAGACTCTCACGGGTAAGTAGCTCACTTATAATCACCTGATTGATTTATTGATTCATTGAAAATCAAACGATATTTGAAACTGAAACTTGAGTGCACTGCTTATAAGTGTGATTTAATAGTACCTCTTGGACTTACAGTTTATACATCTGTCCTAGAAGATAAAAGCGAGAGAGATTTCATTATTTATCAAGACATGTTATCCTCTTCTTAGAAGGCTGCAGAAATTACTATTTCAAATATTTTATTATGTTCAGTGCCTAAGTTTACCCTTACAATTGTTGTTGCTATAATCGCCTACGTTTTGTTTCCATCTTTTCTGGTCTTTTATTAGAAACTACTTCCACTCACATGCCAGTTACTAATGTAGAATGATTGTCGAATTTCAAGTTTAATAGAAAACAGCCTGCATGTGGTTCGAAGGTCAATCTATTTGAAAATATGAGTTGCTCTAATTGAAATCATATGATGCTTTCCTACAGAATATATGGATCATATTCTAAATGTCATCTTTGAGAAAATATGAAAAGAGACAATCTTCAAGGCGCAAGCACGGAAGACGGTCGCAACTTGCTTTGGCCTGATCAGAATGGCCAGAAAGGTTCTTCCACTTCTCCCCCCCAAGCCAGGAAAATCATGGTCCAATCTCTCGTACTCTTGAGGCTAGACTAAGGAAACTCGCTCTACTTAGGGTCCCCGATCTCGGTAATTAACAAACTACAAACTGTCCAAAACTGCGCAGCAAGATAACTGTCGGGAATGCACAAGCTCCTCTCCGCTAAACCGGCTCTCCGCTCCCTGCATTGCCTGCCAGTGAAAGAACTAATTATTTTCAAAACCCTGTGCATCGTTCACAGATCTTTGCAAGGGATGGGCCCTCCCCTAATCACAGCCATGATCCGCCCCTATAAAGCAAGGAGGAAGCTTCGGTCAGACGAACTCCACTTAATTCACACCCCTAGAGTTAAAAGGTCCAGAAGTGGCAGCAGACGTTTCTCTCTTAATGCCGGAAAGCTTTGGAACTCACTGCCTCCGTAAACTGCCCAGCCACCTTGCCTTCCGAAAACAAATAAAAACCCTTCTGTTCCCCTAAATTCTACCCGTCCGATCTCTGGTCATGCCTAGCGCTGGGAGGCCTCCGGGTAGCCATGCGCTCTACAAATGCCCTTTCAATTTCAATTTCAATTTCAAGAGCTCATGCTCACATTATCAGACTGTGTTGCCTTTTGTTTGGTATTGTAGCATCAAACACAGACACTCTATTAAGTAGATCCTTTATAACAATCATTTAAATACATGTTATTGAGGAAAAATATCACAGTATAATAATGAATAATCAAACTTTGGCCCAGTGCGTCATACGAGGGTCTAAAAATTATACTCAGTGGAAGGTTGAAAGGCTTTAAATATTATAGTCCAGCTAATACATACTCAACACAGACACACTGAAGGGTAGCAGGCAATGGATTTAAAAGGGCTGGAAAAAGAGCAGAAAACTGTAAATTTACTGGTAAAAAATGCACCAAGCCTAACTATATAGAAGATCCTAAAATCTAACAAAAATCTTAGAATGAAGTCAAAAACAGTCCTCATTTACAAAACAGTTCTGACAGTGATCCCTCTTAGGAGCTTCCCGTTAAAGTTAAGAAAGCAAAGACTCCACCTGTGACAGCCAGAGGTTCAGTTTCATTCTGGCCCTGTTGGTATTTTTTGCACTCTGCTGTGAGGAGAGTGCTAAGCATTATAGAAAGCAAAATGTTTCAACCTATTTTCATTTTCCTAAGGATATTAGGGCCATATTAACAAGGAACGGCAGTAACATTATTGCCGCTATAGCGGCAGGAAACTGCCGCTAAAGCGGCGATAATGGGGATGATAATATGCCCTTGTGAATTCCCCATAGAAGGCCAGGTTCTGGTGTGAACCTGGGCTTCTATGGGAATTCACAAGGGCATATTATCAAGCCCATTATCGCCGCTTTAGCGGCAGTTTCCTGCTGCTAAAGCGGTGATAATGTTTTCGCCGTTTCTTGATGATATGGCCCATCGTAACTTCGGACACCCATGCAACTCCCTCTCTTTTAACGAAGAGTTTATCTCTAGGCCTGTTAGGGTCTTTGAAATTGATGCCTTACTTTTTAAGATCAGTTTCAATGACTTCCATTATGGGTGCCATACTCGATTCACTTTTATCTCAAAAGTTCACCTCCTACTACTATGACGCTTTTTTATCCAGAACTAATATTTTCACCCACATGATATTCAATATCTTCAACACCTCACTGAAGCATGATCTGATGTCCACTACTCTAGAAAAAGCATAGGTTACACTGTGTTCTTTGAAACATACACCCTGGACCTTTCTATCCTCAGTAACATGCATTATATTACCAGCAAAGTACCTGAGGGAATATTTACTGTACAGATTCAGATATATCTAGAAGCCCAACATATTATAGTTGTAAAGTAGTTAGGCTACAGACCCTGTCATAGGACCCAAAAAACTCAGATTAATATTTTTGTAGCCTGATAAATACAGCCAGTGAGGACAACTACACTTTATAGGTCATTCTTTTCCCAGCAACCACATACAATACAGTGGGCAGTACTCATTAGTTCAAGATGTTAGCTCTAGTGATTGTAATCATACCTGTTACGTGATGGTATGACAATTTGCAGAGTGCACATCTCACTCAGGAGGGCATCCAGGCACTAGATAAGAGGGACTGAGCTGGCTGAGTCTGAAACTTTTGCAAAAAGTGAGGTCTTCACTTTCTCGCAGAAGTCAAGGACTTAGGAGGTGTATCTGTGCAGCTCAGGTGTGTACCTAGTGTATTTAATCTGTTTTGCTCACTCTTTGCAGAAAGGCTCCAAATTATATGTACAATTTCTTTGTCTTTCTCTATTTTTATATAAAGAATTCTTATAAATTGAGAAGTGCACAAGGGTAGCCTTTTATTTAGCTTTTATGTAAAACCTGAATAAGATTCATAAGAAAGCAAGGATTCAGACTCAAGGTTTATGCCAACTGTTGGACCTGGCCCCAAGCAAGTTACCCTGCTTGCCAGACCCAAACCTTCCCTTTTACTACATGTACTTCACCCCTAAGGTAGGCCTTAGGTAGCGCCAAGTTCAGGGTGCAGTGTATTTAGAATGTAGGACATGTACTTTTGAGTTGTACATATCCTGGTAGTAACCATGACGCGGTCAGCGTTCCTTCGTCGGGCTGCAGTGCAGCGGCTCACTTTTGCTTCCCTCTTTGGATCTGTTTTTTTTCGCATGTCATCTGCAATATTTCCTGGCATACCTGTGGATGAATGAAAGAATAACAAAACCTATAGAGTATCAATGCTTCCCAGCAAGTCAGTAACACACTCTGTGCATATTTTATTGTGTGCATTAATTATCTGATGAATTCTCTACGATGCTTGGGGACCCCATTTTCTTAAGTGCACTCTCTAAAAAAAAAACTGAATGAGAGTAACAAAAAATATGATTAGTAAATCCTGAAGTTAAGAATCTAATTCCCTATTTTCAGCCCTGCACCTTTTTGAGTGTGTATTCCTGGTTTAGTCTTCTTTGAGTATTTCTCTGTTGTGAATATATTGTTTGATCTGGCATGGATATTTATTTTTGGGTTCCTTATTTTATTGTATACTGTGACATCATAAGAGGTTGGCACATATGATAGTACAGTACATATATCAAATATTCTGCTCTAAGTACACAAACACCTAATCCTCTCCTTATGCTTAAATAGATGTAATCTGATCCTGCATCCACCACCACTATATAATAGGTGGAAGAGGGGGAATTAACAGGTAGTTACTTACTGTCTGTGAATACTCTTATAACAAGGTATGATATCAGTATTATATACATACACTAACAAGTCTATTCTCTTTCTTTACATGCAGGGATCACATATAAAGATCCAGAAGCTTACCATTTATCACTGAATATGCTGTGGACGTGTGTCTTTTCCCTTTCTTGTTTTCCCCTCTTCCCCATCTCACAACTTCTTGCTTTGACTTTGTTGGGCATTCTTGGTGACTGAGGGAAGCTAAGGCCTCACTTCAAAATGTGCATCCCGCCCCTCTGGACAACTCAGGTGAGAATTACACTATGTGTATGTGTGATTTGAGGACAGCTTGAATGCAACAAGATTATTTGGGACAACAGGACTCCTCCAACCCAGGACAGAGCCCCCATCAAGGGTCAATCAAAAAGTAGCCACGCAAATTTCTCCAAGAAGGGGAATTAATTTGCATGGAATTACCCCCTAACCCCAGAGGTTTCAGAGACAACTTTCTCTCCAAATGAATTCTTCCCTTTCAGAGAGAAAGTTGTCTCAAAATCCTCTGAGGGTTCTGTGAAATGTGAGCCCTTGTTCAATTGCATCAGTCGTGACTTGAAGGAGTCCAGAGAGACTTGTTGTGTTCGATTTGTAAGAAAGTCGCAAAGCCAGTGTAGTGCCCCGCCATGCAGCCCAGCCTCGTGAAGCCTGCGGATTAGGATGGGATGGGAGACCATATTAAACGCCGCCAACAGATCCAGCGGCACCAGCATAAATGGCATACCTGTGTCAAGAGAGAGCCTGATGTTATCAACCGCAGCCAACTGAGCGCTCTCTGTGTTGTGGAACTCACTGAAGCCAGATTGCGATGAATCCAGGATGGGATTTTCCTCAGGAAAGGTGGTGAGTTGTTTATTGATAAACCTTTCCAGAGTTTTGGGAAGTACCAGTAATAATGAAATCAGACGATAGTTGGTGCATAAATTCGGATTTGCTGTGGATTTTTTAAGCAACGGAGATACCAATGCACTCTTCCATTCCTTAGGCACTTTGGCTGTAGTCAGAGATAGGTTGAATAAATCTGTGAATGCAGGAGCTTGACAGGTTGCTAAGCTAGCTGCTATTCTGGGAGGGCAGGGGTCCAGAGGTGAGTCGGACTTGGCGTGGGATAGCATATCCAACACCTGGGCCTCAGAGCAGATTGTAAATTTGCTTAGGCTACCCGTGGCCGTCAGATGGGGATCATTTAAGTCAAAATTGTGCTATCAGAGGTAGCTGACAGATTCTTGTAAATTGACTAGATTTTGTCTTCAAAATGTTTGCTAGATTATCATATAAATCCTGGGAGGCTGCAATGGTGAAGACACAGGCACGGGGTTTCACTAAGTTATTTAATACTTTAAAAAGCTCTTTAATGGAGGTCGCCTCTTTCTCAATTGATATTGCTAGGAAAGCTTTCCAGGCTGACCTGATCAAATGATAATAGACTCCAAGTCTGGACCGGTATTCTGATTTATCCTCAAGGGATTTAGTGATGTGCCACCTGCTTTCAAGACGTTTGCAAATTGATTTCTCTTGACACAGGGGTCTGAAATCCGTGGGGCAGAACTTTTAGAGGAGACAAGGGAGGCAGTCTTGACTGTTACAATATGGTGTATGGAGTTGTTAAGGAGTCATGGAAAATAGACTGTGCTGTGTCCATATCTGCATAGGAGGAGAGTGAAGGGGGTTAAATACCTCTGTGAAGGCAGAGGGGGTGACTGAGTTCCAGTTACTTTGTGGCCTTTTTTACTGTTTTCATAGGTTTGACACAAGCCTTGTTACGTGAGATGGAGAAATGGATCAGATAGTGACCTGATCAGGTAACAGGCAGCAATGTGTAGTGCCAGTCACCATCTATTTCAGTCTGAGAGATTGCATATCCGCTAAAAGTTGGATGACACCAGATCATCTGAGTTTTCACAGTGGTAATTAAAGTCACCCAATACTAGAAACTTCTGACATAAGAGGCAATTAAGTCAATGAATGCTTCCAAGAAGTCCTTCTTAGCCCCTGGAGGGCAATACAATAGTGCCCCTTTCCAGCCTTCTGTAGCCAATATTGACAACGTGAAAATGCAGATCTCAAGCAGCCCTGTGCATAGCGCCTGATAGGGAGTCACTCAACCAAGACGCTTCCCTACATGCTAGTGTTGCTAACCTGAATTGCCTTAATAATTTAAGGACAGACTTTGGTGCACTTACTTTGGACTCGCATGGTCCCAACGTTTCTGCACTGCGCTGCTCTCAGTATTCTTCAGTGATACCCAAATTGCCTCAATAGAAGTGCACTGTCTTCTACAATCACCATAATTCACGCATATGAGGTGTGTATGTATTTTGAAGCACCCTTTAAATTAACCAATGACCATCTCATGATATATTAAATAGATTTTTGAAGTTTTGGTCTTATTTTACCCAGATAAACAATCTTCATTTATCTAACACTGTGTTGAGTCTTTTTTGTAGCGTTTCTAGTGATTTATTGTGTGTGTGTTGGACAATTACTTTAAACATTGCATCTGAGGATAACCCTGACTGCTCTGCGCCAAGCTAACAGAGGGTGAGCACAGGTTATCTTTGGTGTGTAACTTACTTGCCCTGACTAGAGTGGTGAGTTCTGCCTGACTTAGGTGCATGACCTAGCCAACCAGAAATCCCATTTCTAACAACAACAATATCCAGATGATGACACACTGAGGTTCTCTCCTGGGTTTGGATTGTCAATTTGTTTAGGACATCCCAAATGTAATCAAATACCTTTTAACTAAAACAGCTTATACTCTCCTTCCAGGACACTCAGAGTCATACAATGGAAGAAGAAGTTCAGCAGCATTGGTATTGCATTTATGGGTCAAACTTTCATTATAAAACAATTCCTACAAAGTATTTAGATGCTATCTTAAAACCAACTTACTTTACCGTTACTCAGGTACAATGATTTACAGACAATCCCTGGAGATTGTTCACTGAATACTGTGCTATAAAAATGTCCTCACTAATTTTTTCACGCTCACACTACAATTTCATTTTTTATGACAAATTCTAGGCCAATTGCGTTGCTGGAATCTTCTTAAGATTTTTTCAACAATTATAAATAAATTCACGATTATTCAGTTTTTGTAAAGCCAATAATTATCCCAACAGTATACCTTTTAAAATTCAATTCAATTTTTGAGACAGTTACACGGGCCTTGTGTGTCATACAATGTCTTAAGTTTCTATATATTGTATGTTTTCCGTGTTGTTGTATTACTTGTAACCATTGGGATGGGCTTAGGCGAGTGAAACAGGCCTCGTCTTCATGTGCTAAGTACAAGCAAAATGGATGTGTACTTTCAGTAGCATTAGTACAGAGCAGCCTGTTGTGTTGTTGTCGGGTGAGTTTCACAAATTCCATGGACTCTTCATTAGCATTAGCAGCGGAAAACTGTGTTTATACCGTGTATGTTTTGTGCTTGGAACCCAGACTTTACAGCCAGTATAGGTGCTATTTAATGCACCTGATAAATAATACCACAGATTACAATAGTTATTGGGTGCCATAAATAACACCTATTATGAGTTTATGGGGAATAACATGTGGATTTTGGTGTTTAACGCACCAGAATCTGCATGACACAGTGAATACTGTGCACTTTTTCTATGTTAAATTTTGGGAGGTTAGACCTGCTGAAATTTCAATAAGGTTGAGGTATTTAACGCATCGATAATTATTGGTGCTTACATAACATTCTAATTCTATTCTGCACAAACAGGGGTTTACGGGGGGGTCGACAATTAAGGACCCACTCATAATCAAGCCACTATTGATCCCCCAGCCTGTAATCCAAGGTGTTCAAACACCAGGCCCCAATTGTGCACAGATCTGCTCCTCCCCTCTCAAGAGACACCGTTTTGACTGACTCTAATGAGGACCTATGTGGTTAGTAGTGCCTTCCCACTATTTGTGCATGAGACAATGCTTTAGAATGCCCTGTCCATTCAACTGAGACAAAATGAGACAATGAAAACCTAATAAATCGTTCTAGTCAGTTGCAAGTCTGTCTGAATTTTTCTTTAGTGCTGATTTAATTCTTCTGTTAGTAAATCTGAGGCAGTACATACCCCAAGACATCTCGGGCCCGATTCACAGAACAAACTTAAGACTAAATCCTAAACTTAGTACCAATCTGGTATTCACAGAATGCACCTAGTACTTCTGGTATTCACAGAATGAACTTACTACTTTAGCGATTCACAAAATGAACTTAGGACTTTTGCTATTCACAGAATCCATTTACGACCACTAAACTTACGTCCGCACCCGGGCCGGATTTTCCGCCCCCGGAGCGGAGTTTCCGGGCCCGGAGCGGGAAGTCCGCAGGCGGGCCGGAAAGTCCGCTCCGAAGGCGGAATATCCGCTCCCGGGCCGGAAACTCCGGCCTCGGGCGGGAAATGCCGTTTCCGGGCCGGAACATCAGAATTGGGACCAGACTACATTACTGTTGCCATTGATCATTTGAGCCAAGGGGAAACACCTGTTCAAGTCCCTACCATCCCCCACCATGCATCAGCTGACACACTCCAGCCAATCCTAGCTCGGCAGCACGTATAACTGCAGAGCAGACACACACAAACCCTTTCAACATGTCACTGAATGTGTTTGTTGCACTGCCCCTTGCCATGCAGCAAAACCACTTGAGGAGGAGGAGGAGGAGAGCCAGAGCAGAGAGGATCTTCAGACAGAGGATCAACTTATTTGGAATGTCCAGTCAAGATATAAGGGCCAGGTACCGTTTCCCTCCAGAAATCATCTTGGAAATGGTATGTGAGTGGGAGCAGGAACTTGACTCCGTGACCTGCTGCTCACATGCAATACCAGCATACCTCAAGATCCTATCAGCGCTCCATTTCTTCGCCACTGGCTCATTCCAAAGGGTCTCCAGTGACCATGTGGGCATATCCCAGGCAAGCCAGTCGCGGTGCCTGCATCAGGTACTGCGATGCATCACTGCAAGATCCCACCTCCACATACATATGCCACCGACACTGGCCCTGAGACAAAGGGCAGTACGAGATTTCTTTCGCATTGCACAATTTCCACGTGTGCTGGGTGCAATTGACTGTACCCATGTGGCCCTTCAGCCACCCCGCCACATTGCACACATCTTCTGCAATAGACACCGATGGCATTCCATCAACGTGCAAGCTGTGTGTGATTCCAGGGGGAGGTTCATTGATGTGCATGCGGTGTTCCCCGGCAGTACCCATGACAGCTTCATATTCCGCATGTCACCTCTTGCCCGGCGGATAGCTGCGGGAGAATTTGGCAACATGTGGCTACTGGGTAAGTACCAAGCGTTAGAAAGGAGGATTATGTGTTTTTGAAATGTCTGAATGCCCCCCCAAATTAACCATAGTACTTTAAGATTCATAAAGCTAGATACAGGGCCCATCTGACAATGCATGTAATACAGTATAGATCATGTCCTGTGCAAGTCAAAGAGGGAAATCTAACCAACTGCCCTTTCCCCTCTACTCAGGTGACGCTGGGTATGCACTTACCCCACATCTCCTCACCCCTTACAGGCGTGCAGACACTGTACCACAGCGAAGGTACAATAGGGCACACATACGGACTCGAGCCATCATAGAGCGCACTTTTGGTCTGTTGAAGTCGCGATTCAGATGTCTCGACCGTACAGGGGGGGTGCTGCAGTACTCCCCAGAAGTAGTGTGCAAGATCATATTAGCCTGTTGTGTCTTGAACAACATTGCCTTAACGCATGGCTTACAGATACCGCTGGAACCTCGGCTACACATGAATCTGGGAAACCGGGCCATGGCACATAACCGAGGTCAGGGCATGCAAGTCCGTGAGCAGCTTGTTGCCACGTTCTTCACATGAGCAACCTGTAGTGGAATGGACCAAATGTGGATTGCTGTCTGTTGCCAATGATGAAACTTGGATATACACGACTGTGTCAATAAATTCCTTCCTGAGGCTACTTTGCAAGCCACACTAACTGCATGTTAATCACAGCTCTTGACAGTAGTCAAAACGTTGAGCCTGCATCAGCACATGTGCCCATGTCAGCGATCAGTGTAGTGGATGTCCCGAAAGAATCTATAGCCACAGATGCAAGATGATACATGTACTGAGAGACACAGCCGGACCTCATGAGGATGGGTCTCTTAATCAGAAAAGGCCATAACCATAGCATTGTCGGCCCTGTGCCATCAACAGATGTGACTCCCCCACAAATGATGCGCCCACGACGTGAGTGATGCAATGGGTCAATCAGACGCCATGGGGCAGATTAATGTGGGACTTGCGGCCCTTTCACGCTGCCGTTGCGTCACTTTTGTGACGCTGCGGTGGTGCAAAGCCAGCCCCATGCTGCGGGGAATGTACTATATGAAGCATCTGGGAGATGCGTCACGTTGTAAAGGCCTGCGCCACATGTAGGCGTTCTGGTGCAGGGGGGGGCCTTCCGTGCGCAGAAACGCCTCCTAAAAATCTACAATATTTCACTCAGTCACTTTTAAGGCCATGCTGCGTCAAAACCCTGCACCTGCTTGAAGCAGGCGTAAGGATTGACGCAGCATCATAGGGATAGGGCACCCCCGAGCCTTGCTGGAGCTGCGTTGTGCATGCGACGCAACTCCAGCAATGCGCCGCCTTTCCAACGGGGGATGCGTCATGCATCTGCACATCCGAGCTGCACGGTGCACCGAAATTTCAATGCCGCGCATCTGTGTTGGCGCACGGGTGGGCAGATGCATCGCAACTCTTCTGACGCATCTCTGCTGATTAGCAGAGATGCGTCCGTAGCCGTAACTCTGCCCCCCTGTGTCTGTGATATATCCACACTTCTCAAACACAATGTTCTGGAACACATCACACAACTCTGCAAATGAGCACCTAATATGGACTACATGTACCATAATGCAAAGCATGAGAAACTGAAACAGAAACTGCAGACATGTCTTGAAATGGTCACTTCACCCTCTTGTCACATTTAATTAATTCTCACATGCACTGTCTTTTCTTTTTTATCCACAACAGAACAGCAGGATGGCAGTAGATGTGATTCCAGATTGTGGATGGATCTGGATGACTACAAAATGGCAGGCAACTACTTCCTGTGATGTATTTGCTGCCTCCCACTCCCTGTCAAACATTTCCTGTATTGAATAATATGTTCCGGGTCATTTTCAGAATTTGCGGCCAAAAAGCGGAAGCTCCGATTACGGAGCGTACGGCCCGTGTGCGGAAACGCCGATTACGGAGCGTACGGCCCGTGTGCGGACCTCCCGCTCCGGAACCGGAAACTGCGTTTACGGGCCGAAAATTACCCGGAACACATAATTTCATTCAGGAAATGTTTTACAGGAAGTGGGAGGCAGGAAATACATCACAGGAAATAGTTTGCTGCCATTTTGTGTTCATTCTGAGTCATCCTCTATCACAGACAGATCCTCTGACATCCTGCTGCTCTCATCCTTCTTATTATCCCCATAATGGCTGAGGGTTACGAAGAGAAGGCACCCCCTTTCACTGAAAGTGAGTTGGACATCTTGGCTGAGGGGGTGCTGGCCAAATTTTCTCAGCTATATGGGGACCCTGAACACCAGCTGAGCAATGCAGCCCGGGCCAGGCTGTGGGCCAACATCGCCGAGCGCTGCAGTGCAGTGGGAGTCCACACCAGGAGTGCGAGGGCATGCCGCAAGCGCTGGGAGGACCTAAAACGGTGGGCCCGGCACAAGGCTGAGGAGCTGGTGGGCCAGTCTTCCCAGCACCATGTGCATCGTCCTCGCCTATCCCCACTGTACAGGAGGGTCCTGCGATCAGCTTGGCCGACCCTCCATGCTCAGCTGGAGGAGCATGAGCAGCAGGGACATGGTAAGTGCATCATATGCTAAATGTGTCTGGGAGTATGATGTGAGTGAAACAGTGCTGTACCATTGTGTGTCCGATGCCTCCATTCACAGATTCCGTGTCCATGCAGCAGTAACCAAGCTTAAAAAGGCACACTGTGGCATATGGACTGTACAGGGCAGAGTGCATTTTGGGAGTTGGAGTCTCGCCATGACAACTGGCTAAATGAGCCATAATTTGTGCATTTGGACTGAAATCAGCTCTTCCCGCACCACTACAATTGGCACTAGGAAATCATGTGTGCATTGGATGAGCAATGGTACAGACACTGTCCTGTGTGCGCATGGCAGGCCAAAGGGTATTGGATGCTATGACTTGCATAGCATTTTTAGAGTGTGGGTTCCAATTGTGACAAAACATCATGTGCCATGGAGTCAAGACAGACTTTGACATCCTTTCATCACTCTTAAGCGCTTCTAAATTTACAAGGGGTGTTCACTGACAGACGTCTCAGCCTCAGTGGCCTGTTTCACATTTCACATGTACAGGTAGCTGTCACTAAATTCCCCCAGTGTTCAGCGGTGTACAGCATTACCATATCAGTCACCAAAGCCAATATGTGCCACTGGATTGTCAGTACATGTGTGGGGACAGCCAAAGGCTAGACTCACAATTTAGCTACAGAAATAGGCCAGAGCCTCAGTGCATGTGTGACCCACATTCGCCAATTGTCGTGTCCCATACAATGCTACAAAGCAGATGACACTTGTCCAGACCTTCAACAGCTGCGACTCCCTATGAATGGCCATAATCTGAGATTCGGGACTTCATGTTCTCCATTGGTGGACTGCTTGTGGAACCTGCACATGTAGCTGTGGCAGGACACACAGATCCCCAGAATGCCAGGTTGAGGGTTGGCCAATACAGTCGTGTAAGCCACACACATCCACGTGAGATGGCCATGTCAGACTCAATCCAGGAACTGACGGTGAACATACACGTAATGTCAGCTCATAGACACTGACAACTATTGAGTGTGATCAGAGGAAAATAAGTCTGACCTTGGCTCCTATGAATGTGTCTCGTCCTGCATGACACAAACATAACATTCGGATTTTGATTACATTTCAGCAGGCACAGCTGGCGGAACAGAAGGGCAGCAGGACCTGGTCCGGAGCAAGAGGCCACCAGTGCGGCGGCGGCTACACCCACTTTCCACCAGCGAGGAAGAGGAGGATGAGGAGGGACCCTCAACATCAAGAGGCAAGGGGATTGCGCCCACCCAGACTGACAAGGGACACCCTGATGCTGGTGCCACATCCCGGGTGGAGGCTGCAGACATTGAATGGGGGGGGGTGAACACGACACCTCGGACCATGAGGTGTTGGAGAGCTACTCTCCTCAGGATTCTTCACCTGTGGTCCCAGAAAAGGTGTCCTCGGGGCAGGCCAACAAACAATCTGGGCCTGCCATCAGCCCCTCCCTACCTCTAGAGTTCCCCATTCCATCGGGGGACCCAGCTGCATCCCCTGCAACCAGTCCCCCTCATCGTAGCCGCCAGCTCCCCAACATCATTGGCTCCGGACCTCAGGCACCACATCCCTCCTTTTCCCCCCAGGCCCCTCCTGGTGTTGTTCCTCCTGTGGCTGTGCCAGTGGACTTGATGTGGATGTGTGAGGGTCAGCCAGACATGTCCGCTCGCATCGCGCTACAAGTGTGTATGGAGGTACGCATGATGCGAGAGGACATGCTCCGATGTATGGCCACCCTCACCACCGCCATCAATTCACTGCCCGCAGCCATGTCGTCTGTTGTCTCCCCAATCCCTTCCCATACCACTGTCAATGTCTCCCCCTGTCCGTTGCCCCACACTGTTTCCCCCGTACTCCTCGTGTGGCACGAACCCAAGTGGTGCCTGTTCCTGCACCCGCCAGACGTGTGCCTGCATCGGACTCTGAGGATCTGGACATTGTGGTCCTAGAGGATGACCAGAAGGACACTTGACTTTAGACGTGAACAACTATTTCATTTTCCCCTTGTAAATAGACTGTTTTCCCTGACGTTCCCTGACGTGTTATATTTTTTTTGCCCCACCCCAATCCAGGTTCCCATCTCCCTCTGCATTAAGATCATCATTTGTTTTCCTTTCTCCCTTCCAAACGGACGGTTGTTCTTTTGTACCTTCTCAAAATACAATTTGGAATACTCATAACTTCCACTTGTTTAACTTCATTCTGAATGTCTGGTTCTGAATATGGACACATATTTGGTGGGTCATCTGCTATGCACATAATGGCTGGTTGCAACGGTGGGTCACACTTGTAACTGTGTCACACACACACATACCTTCTCACATCTCCAGGCCACCTGCAACGTTACACAGGACATGATACACAACAGATTATTAGTTTTGGTAGGTGTTTATTTGGTGCACACACAAACACGTGATCACATTGTCCCGGGTTCCTGTCACTGGTGAGTGCGACGCCGCAATTTGGTGGGGGATGACCGCTCCGAGTGCTCAGGTCTGGCTCGCCGCCTACGTGGAGGTGGGTACTGTCCAAGGGACTGTCCAGGGTCATCCACATGTGCTGTGGCAGATGGTGTTTGCACACTTGATGGCTGTACAGGTGGTGGTGGTGGTTGTGCAGGTGGCGGGAGTGACTGTACAGGTGGTGGTGGTTGGGCAGGTGGCGGGAGTGACTGTACAGGTGGTGGTGGTTGGGCAGGTGGCGGGAGTGACTGTACAGGTGGTGGTGGTTGTGCAGGTGGCGGGAGTGACTGTACAGGTGGTGGTGGTTGTGCAGGTGGCGGGAGTGACTGTACAGGTGGTGGTGGTTGTGCAGGTGGCGGGAGTGACTGTACAGGGGGTGGTGGTTGTGCAGGTGGCGGGAGTGACTGTACAGGTGGTGGTGGTTGTGCAGGTGGCAGGAGTGACTGTACAGGGGGTGGTGTTGGGAGTGCCAGTTCAGCCCGCTGGTGTGGATGTCTCCCTTTGCTGTGTTGGTGTGCAGTTGGTACAGGTGTGGGGATGTGCTGTCCTGTGGGCAGATATGATGGCTCCCCTCCCTGCGTTGACCGTGAAGGGAAAGGTTGGCTCACTCTCAAAATGCCCTCCATCATCTTCATGGCCAAGGCATGGTGTCTTGCACTCTCTTCCCTCTGGATGGATAGCATGTCTCGCATATTTCTGGACATGTCCTGCCAAGTCCTATCCATCCTATCCAACACTTGGCTCAGCCTCTCCACCGCCTGAGGGAAGTGGACCATGTCCTGCAGGGAGTCCGATATGGTGGACAGGGTAGCCCCTATGGCACTAATGTCCTGCCTCACATCGCTCTGCTGTTGGAAGAAGTCCTGCTCCCACTGGTCATCACAGCCAGGTGCAGGCCCTCTCTGCATCTGTCTGCCATGGATGGGATGTGCAGGTCCTACGGCAGGGGGTGGGGTGGGAGGTGGGAGCCTGTGGGCAGGTGAATGGTGCCCAGGGGATCCAGCAGCACAACAGGGCTGGTACTACCCCCAGATGATGGAGAGGCTGGCAGGGATACACTGTCTAGGGAAGAGTGGGTAGGGGAACCACCATGTTGGTCCTGGACGTGAGGACTGTGAGGGAGTGATGTCTGTGTTGTGATGCGTGTGTGCTGTGGCTGGTTTGCTCGAGTCTGGGGACAGGCCATGGTATGCCTGGGAGGAGGCGGAGGGACGTTGCTTGGCAGAGGAGTTGATGCCCTGACCGATTTAGCCAGTCTGGCACGATATCACGCATTGGCATCTTCATCGTCAGACATGTAGTCCTCATCATCCACCAAGCAGAGGTCCTCAGGATATTCTTCCTCCTCCTCCTGAGCAGTGCTTGCAGCAGACATGACAGCTTGGAGGATCAGGGGATTCTCCCCTCTGATTCCACGTCGGCCCGCACTGGTCATAGGCCTGTCATCCTCGTCATCAGCATCCCCTGGAACAGAGGTTGCACCCGTATTAGGGATTGACCTGGTATGACATGTGGTGCAAAACAAGGGTTTGTATCAACTGTACTTTGCATCAACAGATGAGGATCATGTGACCTGTGTAGGGTACCACCACAAATGACAGCTCACACCATGGCACTGAGGTGTTACACAGATACAGGCAAACTCACCAGCTCCAGCCACAACTCTCTGTCCCTTGGTGTTCCCCCCTAGTGTCACCTGCTGGACCTGTCTCCTCACGGGCCTAGCTGTCCCTGAACCAGCAGCTGTAGAGGGAAGTGACAACATTCTCAATTATCTGCATCACCAATTGTCAGACAGGCACATGACACTCCTGATTTGTATTTCACTTTGTACACAACTGCTGATTACATGCAGAGGGGAATCAGGATCTCTGTCATGGCTTTGGAGTCGAAGCCAGTGACACACCTCATGCTAGAATTACCTGGAGGACGGCTGCGCGAGGGTTGGATGTCATACAGTCCCCGGGATGGTGCATGCTGCTGGGGTGTAATCCGGTCAGCATCTGTGATAAGACATACAGGTCTATATTTTGCAACAAGAGATGGTAGCTCTGAGCCAACATGTCATTCTCAATGACCATTTGTGGGTAATCCAGAACGATGTGCAGCATGTTTAGCTCCTGAACTTTACATTTAGGCACCTGCTCCCATGCAGCAGTTGCCAGCCTTTCCCTCCACACAGCAGTGACATCAATCAGATGACACATCAACAGACACCTCATGCTAGAATTACCTGAAGGACGGCTGCGCGAGGGTTGAACAGCTGCAGCCAGGATGTCATTGAGTGCCCGGGATGGTGCACGCTGCTGGGGTGTAATTCGGTCAGCATCTGTGATAAGACATACAGGTCTATATTTTGCAACAACAGATGGTAGTTCTGAGCCAACATGTCATTCTCAAAGACCATTTGTGGGTAATCCAGGACTATGTGCAGCATGTTTAGCTCCTGAACTTTACATTTGGGCACCTGCTCACATCCAGCAGTTGCCAGCCGTTCCCTCCACACAGCAGTGACATCAATCAGATGAGACATCAACAGACACACATGTATGAGAAGATTACTGATAGGAAGGGATAAATGACCCAGATTCCTCCCCATTACACTGCTATCACCTTTGCCATTCAGACTTACATATTTCCAGAGTCTCATGTTGTTTGTTGTCAAGTCAGAAAGGGTTTCATGTGTGAGATTTACAATTGTCAGGGACATGATGTTGCTCATTTGTGCTTCCCCACGCATGAAGTCACACATATTTGTATGAGAGAACACAGATGTCTTACGTCCGTCCTTTGAGTGTCCTCTCTTTGCGTACTCTATTTCCCAGATCATGGTACTACTTAGCTGACGACGATTGGTGTCTTGTACAGCAGACATCCAAACCTCTTTTGTCACACACTAACCTATACATGTGAATACAGTAGGAGAGGAGGCAAGCAGAATGTAACATTGCGGATAGGCTGAAAGGCTTTGATGCCTTCTGCCTGCACTGGATTAGCGTGTTGCTCTTCAGCCTAGTCATTTAGCAGGTGTAACTACATGAAGATTCACCTTAGCAGCCCCTACATTCATCTCAAAGGTACACTACTGGCATAAGTGTTGGCCTCAGCCATGCTATTTTCATCGTGGTGTTTCCTATCATTGAATTGCAAGCCGGTTGTGTTTTGGTCACTTCATATGACTCATGGTACTATTGAATGTCCATTCTGCACTCACTTGGCATACATTTTGTGTCATCCTTTCATTAGCCACCAGGGTCTGATCTTGCATGGGTTCAAATGCCATATGTGAGCATATTGTGATGCAGGACAACAGTGTTGTAATACACATGCAACATACGGCGGACGTGAAAGGCACATTTCTTGAGCAGTCAGCCTGATATATTCTTGGGTTCCCCTCCCTTGGCCCAGCACCGGAACAGTGTGTGGGCCCTGAACAGATGTCACAGCCAACCTTGTAGCAGAAGTCAGTATGTGTCTTTGATTCTGGGAGGACCTCGTTGTACCTACAATGATAAGTGTGTTTTGCTACTTCACATTCCGGCAGCCACATGTGATGCACTAGATTTCTGGCACAAAGGATGAGCACAAGCAGTTGTGGGCACCAGCGTTGCATTAGTGTGTTATACGTAATATCATGATTGCTCCCACATTACTTCGAATGGGACCACTACCTGGATGCAACCTATATCACAATGACATGTCTACGGATCCTGATGTGCGGTCCACTATCGTGTTTTGTTGATGGCCAACACAGAAGCCAGACAATGTAAGTGGTACATGACCAGCTGTGTGGACTGGGCATTTGATCTATATTGGAAACATTCAAAGTTGGACAGTGTATGCATTGTCAATACTAATGACCCTGGGATCTAACTTGTTCATCATTGCCATATTTCAGTCAATTACTTTGATTGCTTACGTCTACAGACACCATTACAACATAGTGGGGACACCCTTTTGAGTAGTTGTGGCACTCGATAACAGGATTGGATTCCCAGGTCTGGGCCTGTTGCTGTAAAACATGTCATGTTCCGCAATTACGAAGGTTTGATGAGCCAAGACATGTAATATATTGTCTTCAGCTGTTCACAATTATAATTATCTAAAGGTGGATGTCCATTGACTACTCCAATAGTAATGCAGCGATTTGTACATCTCTGGTTGACTTTCATATGTGGGAACTACATGTCCCTCGGTCACTCCTGGCAATGTATGCATTTTGACCATCTCCTGGCCACTTTGACTTACCAGTCGGTGAGGGTGTACGGTGGCGATGCCTCCCAGTAGATGCAGGGACCTCCGCTACGGCAGTTGTCTGTGCTCTGGCTGAATGTGTCAATGGGTGAGAAGAGAGAAAACTAAACATCTGGAATATGTGCTTGTGGAACATTTATGTGATTTCCCCATTTCTTCTGCATGCTAACAGTGTTTTGCAGTACTGCTTCTGACTGGGCAGGTAGGAGCAGTGGTGCATTGGGGTCGTAGTGGCGTGGCAGGGTGGGAAATTTACAACTGAATAGGTGTCTGACTTTAGGACCAGATGGTTCTCTCACCTTCTGCTTTGTGCTTTCAGCTTGCACGGGGTGATTTACTTCTTAGAGATTTAGTGGCATGTTTCCACGCCCCTTGTAATACATTAACACCGCAGTTGCGTCACTTCTGTGACACAGCGGTGGGGTAATACAGGTGACACATTTAGACTTATTCCCAATGTTATGCATCTATGTTGATGCCTCACGGTGTGCGGGCCTGCGCAACATTAAACATGCATCAGCTGTGATTTGGCAGGGTGTGTGTTTATTTGGTTATGCCTCGTACAAGTGATGCATTGTAATTGACGGCATTTCACGTAGTCACTTTTCATAGGGTGTTGCCATGCAAACTTAAACCAGCTTGAGGCACCTGTAATGAGTTGCCCTGAGCGTTAGGTGTAGGCGGTCCATGGACATAGTTGGAGTTGCGTCACACTTGCGACACTACTCCAGCAGAGCACCCCCCTAATGCCATCAGTTGCGACACCCATCTGTCTATCCCAGCGCCACAGTGCACCGCATTGTCAATGTGACGCATCCGCGGTTGCACAAGAGTTGGATTGGGTGTGGCATTGTTACTGGCGCATCTCTGCTGTAATTTGTCAATTGCTACTTAGCATGCTGGTGTATTAATGCAACTGGACAGTGGCCATGTTTTCAGAAGTGGAGGAGGGATTTGCCATTTCCATCCCTAAGGATTGTGGGACTTGTAGTGCTACATACAGAGGGTGACACAGGAGTCTCTGACTTACGGATTAATTAATACACTTTGGACTACTTCCTTATTCACACTGACAGTGCAACACAGACCTTCTATTCATGCACTTTCACTTTTCATCCCACTTACCTGGTACCACGTAGCGGACGTCACTGACAGGCAGCCCATGGACCAAGTGGGGGTGTATGGTCGTCAGGATGTCCTCCTCCTGTGTGGTGAGGCGGATGCGTGGTCCAGAGTGTGCGGCTGGGAGGATCTGTTGTAATTCCATCCTGGAGTATTTATCCTTTACCCTCAGCCGCTCATCCTGCCATTTCTTTTTAACGTCCTGCACAGTGCGCCTGTCCTCCCCCAATGCTGTGACAGCAGTGGCTAATTGCTGCCACAGGGCTGCCTTCTGGCTCCCACTGGTGCAGTAGGGTGTGAGTCCATAGAGGCGTTTATGGTGCCTCACAATGAACTCCACAAGCATGGTGGTCTCCTCTGCTGTAAAGTTCCTCTTTCTCTTCATGAGCTCCATTTTCTTGGCCGGTCTCTGCTTGGAAATACAAACTGCGTGTGTCCAAACTGGTGCCTTCACTGTGTGCTGCTTTTAAATGTTTTTTGCTGCTGGTCAATCTGTGTTAATTGGCTTCAGCTGGATCATGGTGGGGGATGGTAGGCACTAGCAACATGATGGCTAACTGGAGCTGTTGGCTGGGATTGGCTGGAGTGCGTCAGCTGATGCATGGTGGGGGATGGTAGGGACTTGAACAGGTGTTTCCCCTTGGCTCAAATGAGCAATGGCAACAGTAATGTAGTCTGGTCCCAATTCTGATGTTCCGGCCCGAGATCGGAATTTCCGGCCCGAGAGCGGAGTTTCCGGCCCGAGAGCGGGTATTCCGCCCTTAAAGCGGACTTTCCGGCCCGCATGCGGACTTCCCGCTCCGGGCCCGGAAACTCCGCTCCGGGGGCGGAAATTCCGGCCCGGGTGCGGACGTAAGTTTAGTGGTCGTAAATGGATTCTGTGAATAGCAAAAGTCCTAAGTTCATTTTGTGAATCGCTAAAGTAGTAAGTTCATTCTGTGAATACCAGAAGTACTAGGTGCATTCTGTGAATACCAGATTGGTACTAAGTTTAGGATTTAGTCTTAAGTTTGTTCTGTGAATCGGGCCCCTCCTAAGGAGAACATTACAACGCGTACTCTAACAAAACTAAATTTAAAGGTAAAACATATACACAAAAATAACAAATATAGTGTCCATTGGTACAGGGGCGTTTTAAGGATTTACGGGGCCCTGGGCCAAATTTATTTTGGGGGCCCCTGTTCGGAACAGCTTTGATTTTATGATCCAGTTTCAGCTCTTTATGCCCTCTTTGGCCAGGTCACTGATAGTGCATAGGCACACTGGTCCATATTCTAAATGTGTTTGCATCCATTACTCAGGGATAGTGATGTATGTTTTCAATATTGTAATAAAGCAGAAGATTATTAATTTTACTGCAAATAATCTCTGTGACACTCTCCCATTTCATATGTGATGTCCTGAACCTATCTAAAGGAATCTTCTTTTATGGATGTTGCATGAAACATAAACACATTTGTCTGTAAAATGTCTGCAATAGACTCCCACACATTAAAAATAAAATGAAAGGAAAACCTATTTACAAGAATCTGTTTAAGAATTATTCAAGGTCATCAGGGTAAGACTCTCTGCAGAGCTGAATTGGCTCTTTCAGGGGGCCTCTGAAAGGCTGGGGTCCTGTGAGAGAGCCCACTTTGCCCATGCCATAAAACGTCTCTGCCAGAGCCCAGAGGCGTGTGGGGTCCACTGAACCCTAATTTTATTGCCGTATTTCACGGTTTAAACAGTGGCCAGAGAGGCCATTTCCTTCCTTAAACTAGGGCCCATGGCACGCGGGCTACGCCACTGACACGAATTGCATTTTGGGATAGCTAATCTCCGTCCATCTGAAAAGCTGTGTAATGAAAGCAGAGCGCGCGCTGATACTAGGTTACTGCAGCCCGGTTTATATTATGTAAGCACGCTTGTCTGGGACAGGCCGCAGGATGATTATCACAAGATGACAGTGCAGTTGAAGGTCATCACGGTTCAATCACACGACCAAAGCTCACTCAGCTTTGGAGTAAGTCCAAATGAGTTGTGCGTTAATGCAGCGAAATCTCCGGGCTGGCCACCTGTCTGAGAAAGGGAGAATTGATACTTGCCTGAGATTGGCTGGAAATTAGAGTTGGGA
Source organism: Triturus cristatus (assembly GCF_964204655.1). Taxonomy (NCBI): domain Eukaryota; kingdom Metazoa; phylum Chordata; class Amphibia; order Caudata; family Salamandridae; genus Triturus; species Triturus cristatus. Next base: position 889,655,683 of record NC_140587.1, on the reverse strand, counting down.
ATCAGCTCTGTGCACTTAAAATCCGAAACGGCAAAGCTGAAGAACACGGTGATGTGCAATTTGGCAGCTATAAGTCTCTCGCAGACTTTCTGACGTTTGGGATCCAAGATTAAATTGACTCATTTGATGACGGGATGTTTCGAAATGGTTTTCGAATCATGTTTGATTTCCAAAAATGCATGTGCATAAGTGGATGTCAAATCTCTTTCTTTCCGCTAAAAGGGGTAAAACGCAAAACGCATGCTAAATAATTCATATAGGCATACAGACAATACAATAAACATTTAAATGAAATTATGTCATTGCAATGGAGAGACACTTCAAATTATGAGTAATTGTAATAAGATTACATAAACTAACTACTCTTTCTCAATTGTATTATTCTACTATCATGTCAAAATATTCTGTTGTTTCAAAATAATCACAAAAGGATAAGGTCTGATTTCAACACAACTTAGATCATGCACATTAATATATACAGATGGTTGTTTTCCTTGCCTAAATGCCTTTAAGTCTCTACATTAGTGCATGTTCTGCAGAGATGTCGACATATCAGAAAAGCAAAGTTGGAGATTTTGACAAAAAAATGGAGGAGATTTATTTCTCCCATTGACGGCTATTGAACAGAGTCAACTTTGGATGGGAGACACCTAAAATAAAGCCATTTTTGGCTTAAAAAACCTACCTGAATTGGGTCTGTTGGCGTGTATGTTTCTGGTGTGTGCAGCTACCTGGTGACTAACAGTACTTGCCCATTTAAAGAGCTGCCAACTGACATGTTAGAACCATCACTATGCAAGTGGGCTGGAAGACTCTGGAGGGTTGCTTAAGTTTGGCAGATTCCAGGCAGCCCCCCAAAAGTGCTGGAGGTGGCTGGTGTGCCAGCCAAACTATGGCCTATCTAGCCCACCGTAAGGTGGGTGAGGCAGCAGACTTACAATGTTTTGCTTGCTTCACAGTGGGAAATTTTTGGCCCACACATGTCCATCACAGGGATAACAGTCAAGGTACATTAGAACGTCCGCCCCACTATATGGCAATTGGTTCACTGTCCATTTTTTCTTTTGCAGAACTGATACAGCACAATTTATACCTGCGGATTCTGGTGTAGTCATAGAACAGATTGCACCACTGGTCGTATGGACCTTTAGATATCAGTTGAATGTGTATTCTGGGAGCTAACATCAATACAACAATTGCAAAATAAAGTGAAGCCCTTTTTGCTCCACAAGACCAACAGAGAGGATGGTGTCCAAAACATTTTTTTAACTCTTTTTATTGAGCTTTTTTGTCATTTTCTACATTACAGATGAAAATGCATTAAGAGGTACAACAATGGTACATTACCAGTGGTATAGCAAGGGAAGCGGTGAGGGGTGGTCTTCCATCCCAGGCGGCATGAGTTTTGGGGGCAGAGGCGGCCACTACCTACTCTTACCTGCAGCCGTCACAGGGAGGCAAATGCAGGAATCACCAGCACCCTCTCTTACATGCAGCCACTGCGGGGCGGCAAATGCAGGGACCGCCACGGGCAGCCAAAGGTCTAGGAACGCCACTGAACATTACAATGTGTGCTTATGATGGTTACAATACCAGCACAACAGTTATGAAAGTCGAAATGCCAAGTACATGCACAGAGCGTCTGATCGAAATGTCCGTAGCCAAAGGAGTAAAATGTCCATTGATCGACAAAAAGAAGAAAAAAGAAAGAAACACATTTATCACAATTTTTTTAACTACCAGCTCATGCCTGCAGGGCACTACAGGATCCGTAGAGTAGTACCTATGCACTTATTATGGACAACGGGAGATCTGGGGGCATGTAGTGCATCTTCCAGAGTATTTCAAGATGGTGTACAAGTCCAGGTGTCGGCCAGGGACTATCAGCTTCAAGGCGGCATCTAGGATTTTTGGGGCCCCGGGCGAATCGCAATATGCAAGGCATCTCTAATGTGCAAAAGTAACACATTCAGGGCTCTAGAAGCTGCTTTGTGCAGATTCCTCCTGGTCCTCAGATCCCCTCTTTTCCACCTACAAACACCACTTTCACAGATCATATGGGCTGAAGGTGTGAGAATTGCTTGGGGGCTGAGAGTTAAAACTGTGCAGGCGCTAAAGTGTTGTCAATGGGTGTCCTGCAGTGTCTCTCTTTGGGCAGCCAGACAGGAGACGTAATTGCAGGACACACCTGCAAAATGCGTCTCCTTGCAACTGGCACAAGATGACGTATCCACCTCCTCTAGGCCTCCCCACACCATCCCTGAGAGGCACAGGGAGGGGGCTACCGCCAGTAAGTCCAATTGCAAACAGACACCTTTCTTCAATGGGATCGACAGGGGCACAAGAGATTTGGTGGTGTGTTGCACTGGTGCGTGGCCCCATGCTGGTGGGCTGAGTTCGAGGCCCTGGGCGGTTGCCCATACTGCCCATGCCTAGCGCCGGCACTGATTGGCTTCATACATTGTGTGGGTGGCCTGCATCGCATTGCACAGTACGCAATTCCTCTAAAAGTGTGTCTCAGGAGGCCGCCAATGGGTATTTCTGTAACTCCTTAGTGTCCTTGAAGTATAATACCCGACTTCCAGCTGTGCCCAAGGTTCCAAAGACAGCATCAAGACAGAAAGGACAAGCGGGTTGGGGAGCCTTCCACTTACAAATGAGGAGGCATTTGGCAAGGACTAGGTTTAGGAACCGCATCTGTTATTGACATTAGTGCATTTCAACAAGTCCAGCAAGAACATTTTCCCCTGGTGTCTCGTTCAACGTTGTAGGGAGGATGTGTTTCCTTGCCAGTAGTGTGTGATGGGTGTGCAGGTCCAGAACATGTGCAAAACATCTGCGTCAAGTATGTGGAAGACGGGGGCACTCTGCATCCGTGCACTTAAAATAACAATACATTTTACAAGTTGTGAGGTAGGCTCTGTGCAATACATAATATTGGATGCCTCGGAAGTGTGAGTTAAGGGACACTTTAGCAGGATTTGCCAGCATGTTGCTTCACTAGCTATCATTGCAGGGTTTGTGGAGGTCAACTTCCCAGTGTTGTCGCAGTCTAGTGAGTGGAGTCAGAATGTGCACGCAGGGAGCCAGCTAACCATTTTGTCAAGTACCAACCCTCCTTTATAATGTGTAGATATTGGACCTTGAAATTAATGCCTGGTTTTGCAGCATGTCACCCCAGTGTGCCCCCAGGGATTACATGGTGGAGCTATATAATAGGAATTGTCCCAGAGGAAGACCATCTTCAGTTATAAGGTCCGAGTGCACCATCTCGGTACAGATCTTCCAGGGTATAGAGTCCTGCATTATACCAGGGACCTATTTCCCACCAGGTAATGGCTCCTTTTCCCCTAAGACATCCTTAGAAGAGGCAGCACTGGCGCATAAGGTCTCAGCCACCCAGTAAGATAAAGGCTTCTGTGAAAGAAGAGACTGGCCTCTCGTATTAGGGGCGTGATTGGCAGAGGCGACCTGGAGGTCAAATGAAAGGAATGCAATATACAGGTGAGAGGCCCCCGAATGAGGCCCGGATGCTGTGTCCTCCAGCAGATGACCCGACAGTCAGCGGGCCACCCATTGGAGCTAAGAGACTAGATAATACACCTCAAAATTTGGGATGCCGAAGCCACCTTGGTCTGTAGCGAGGCAAAGCTTAGCCAACGCTTTCCTTCTCCGTGCTCCATGCAAAAAAAGTCACCGATTCTGTGGTTAAGTGAACAAAAAATAGATTTGGGAGGATGTGACAGTATGTAAAAGAAGAAGTATGAAAGGGTAAAGCCGGCAGTAGGAACACCGGATTAATGCTGGATTCAGGGAATGGTGTTTGGAGCTCTGTTAAGGAGCATCTGCCATCGTGTCAGCTTTAGCCATGCCCCGATAGTGTCCAAACCTTGAAGGTTTGTTAACAGATTAGTCAATGTTACAGGCTTATTCATTCATTTATGGGCACATGCATCAAAGGTAGGAATTGCGATTCCTTAATAGCAATTATTAAAGAATCGCTATTAAGCAGTCGCAAATTACCTATGCATGTAGGGTTCTCAAAACAAATTTTGATTCCTACATATTCCTTAATAGCGAATCGCAAATTGCGATTCGCTATTAAGGAATGGCTTCCCATTCATTCCTATCGGCCTAGAGACCCATAGAATGAATGGGATTGCATTTGCATACAATTTCAAGTGTCCAAGGGGGCCAAAAGGTCACCCTGATGCACTCCCAAAAAAAGGCAAGTATGCACCACAATGCCCTTTGAAAAATGCATGTTTTTGCATTTTACAAAGGAATTGCAAATTGTCATCAACTTGAAATTGATGGTAATTTGCGATAAAAAATTGCAAAAACGCAATTTGCGAATTCTTAATGCATTGCATTTAGGGAATCGCAATTTGCGATTCCCTAACTGCATTCGCAAAATAGGTAATCGCAAAATTTGTGATTACCTATTTTGCAAACTGTTTTTCTGCGAATAGGCCCGTTTGCGACCGGTGTTTGCTTAATGCATGTGACCCTTAGTCTTTTGTCAAATTAAGCATATATTTCAGTAAAGTTAATCATTCCAGTAGCGTATTATCAGGAGATTATAACAAAAATTACTTAGGTGGTATAAGATGCAAAGCAGAGAAAGTATAAGTTCCATAAGGACCTTCCCTAAACTAAATATAGAGTCTAAGAAGATCGGGGAAATCCTAACCAGATTGTGTCGGTCTATAATGAACAAAATAAAGGTTCAGTATAATAGCGGGCACACGCATTCAACAATTCTAATTTAGGGACTAAGAATCTGGAGATTCAGGTAGCAGAGTCAGGTAAGGCTCTTCCCTCAGGATAGAATCTCTCACACAACTAACGTAAGACACACAATTAAAAACATTGCATTCTCTTAGGAACTTCTTCCCACCAGCTTCTCCTAACTGGGACCAATCAGGTTGTTCCGTCTCCTTGGAATAGGTAAACTCCCCTTGTTACCATAGTCGAGCAAAAATGCACAAAACTGCATGACTTGGATGTATCATTTGTCCAGATTGCATGGTACAAGAGGTGCTTTCTCATCCCCAAGCACAACGCAAATTTCAATAGACTTCTAATTAATACTATCTACTCAAACATTTCTAACAATTAGCTACTCTTCTAACTAGTGGAGATTATCTTGCTCTTGTAACAAGAACAAAAAGGTGAAAAGGCATGTTTCAAAATCAACATAATGATCAACAGTGAAAAGCTTTTAAGCAGCTGAGGTCTTCTCACAGAAAGGCCGACATTAACCCCTTCTGTGCCACGCCCTTTCCCCCTCCTGTGCCGGGCGTTGTATTAGTGGGTGGGGTTCATGACGAGATAGTCTCGTCATGGGCACAGCGCGACCGTGCTCCATGACGAGACTATCTCGTCATGGGCACTGAAGAGGTTAAGAATGCACATTTGATTAACGTTAATATAATATAGGTTAAATGATTATACTTCAATTACACAAAGTGTGGCTTATTTATAACATTTATCAACACAATCACACATGGATTAACATATGATTATTAAAGCTTATAAAGCAATACATGTTTGCTGCTCCAGAACTTCCAGAAAAGTCAGGTAGGCTAGAACAGGAAACTAGAGAAGTGCCACCATGCACTGGGAGAAAACTCAGTGGGTCAGGGTCAGTATTTTTCCATGGTCGCCTAAAAACTCCAGCTTTAGGAGTTTGCTACTGAAACTCAAAAGTCTTTGCTGGGTGGGCATATTAACCCCTTCCATGCTTATGATGAGCCCAGCTCGTCATGAGGCACAGTGGAGCTGTGCTCATGAAGAGCTGGGCTCGTCATAACGGCCGCAGCACTCCCACGTGCAATTGATTCCCCGCCTGTGCGGGAGAATCAATCAGGGGGCAGAGTCGTGACGAGCCCAGCTCGTCATGAGCACTGCTCCACTGTGCCTCATGACGAGCTGGTCTCGTCACGAGCACCGCGGCGCCGCGCCCACCTCCCCCCGCGCCGTGGGGGAACTACCCCCGCGGCGAAGGGGTTAAACAGAGCAACCCGCTGTCAAAGTTTCAACGCCTTCAGCATATGCATCTTGGCTGCTGATCCATCAAAGGTACAGGCATCCCTCCTTGCTTGGCAAGCATCTCTAAATATGTTGGCTGGTTTTCTGTTGATAAATAGAGATCATCACCTCCGCTGACCACATGGACAAGTGGCCAGAAACCAAACTCTAAATTAGGTCATTTGTGTCATTCATTCCAATTCCCTGGAATTTTTGGGAAGTAAAACAACCTAGAAGGAATACCATTATATTATGATGGTAAGAAATGAGATTAGTATTTGGGATGGGTGACTATCCACCTCAAAGAATAATCACTACCCTTGACAGGATGAACCATCAATGTCACTAAATTAACCTGAGCTTCACACTCTGTTAGCTATGGCACAGAGCAGACAGGCTTAATTTAGGGCAATCTTTAAAGTATTTATGCAGGATCAAAATAGTAATAAAGTCAAACTATAAAAATCCTAAAGTGAATTAGAAAAAACAGAGTAAAATGTACTTAGTAAACAAAATGACACCAACATGACAACCATCCGATAAGGGGAACCAGAGATATGTATTATTTTTTATTTTTAAGTACGGATAGTGTCAATAAGCACAAGCAACAATGATAGTCAATGGTTGTGACTGAATGCCACATGGGTGCAATTTGAGGTGGGCTGCTATACAGCAGGAGTACAATACATCCACCCAGTTCAGTCTGGTCAAAGAGTGTACCTTCGGACATGGAGCCTTATATAGAGATTGGTGGAGAGGGTACTCTGTCACAAAGGTGATGGAGTACTATTACTGCCAAACTGAAGGTCTGTCTATCTGATTACAGAACCAGAAGAGAGAAGTGTAGTACGGAAAAGAGCAGGCTCTAGCTAACAGCCATCATGGTGTTTATCACGCGCGCTCCAGGCAGAGAGGAGGATGTGGCACAAGAGAGACATTTGGTCGACCTTCTGCCCTTTAGGGAGAGATTAAAAACTTTGCTCTTTCCTAGTGCATGAGATGATTTTTTAGCGTTCTCCTGAAACATTACTCCCTGAGTGCACGTATATGCCAGCGCCATATACAATACATATATAACTGCAATAAATATTAATAAATATTGTGTGTTGGAATCTAGATCACTGCCAGAGATACAGCAGTTGTTAGCATTGGGAGAAATGTCTTGGGAGGACCTCTACCAGACATAGGAAGGTTGGCACAGTAGCAAGTTATTACCATTTAAATGGTTGGAAGATACAGAGTTCTATGGGATGATGAACTGGTGTATATTGAGATTTATAGTTCCGTAGGCATACAGAAATGTTCTGTCATCGGTATCCCTAGAGGCACCTTCTAAGCATTGAGGTCCCGCCCGACACCGGCTTCAAACGCAGGCTCTGGAGTGATTCTTCAGCAGTGAGAATGTGCAGAGCTCCTGCAGGCCACTGCGCTCATCCTGTCTGCTTACCTCACGGCAGCCATCCCACAGGTGTTGCCCTTAGCACCTCCATACTGATCCTGGGGGCTGGCTACAAGAAGGTGCTTTGCATAGCTTCATGTTCTTGGTGTTTGTACATCCCAGAAGTCTTTTGGCAAGGACGTATATTCGCCCTATCCAATATGGCAGCCATCCTTAGTTCCCTTATGATCTTTTCCTAATCAATCATAATTTCCTTTTCCCCTGATACAGGCCAGCTGTAGATCTTTAGAAAGAAGATGGAGAAAATCTAAAGTATCAGCCGACAGAGATAGTTATTGTGGAGCCCATAGAACTTATTTAAACAATTGTAATAAGGCTAGGAGAGCCTACCTAGGTACTCGGATTATGGAGGCTAAGGACTCCTCACGGGAGCTTTTTAGCAGATTGAGAGAATTCACTTGCCCGCGGGCAAATGACTCGCTCCCGCCAGCTACGCAGGAGTTTTGTAACCAGTTAGCGTTTCACTTTACCGATAAAATTGATATTATATATCGTGCTTTCGAGACAACTGAAAACATAAATGACAGTCTGGCCCCTAGGGTAGCTCTTTGTTCACCCAGTCTAGATGACTTTCCCATCATTACGGGATCTCAGGTGGGGGTTTTGCTGGCCAAAACCAAGTCAGGATCGCTTTTGGACCCACTTCCACCTAGGGTCATGAAGGAGTATACTCCTATTCTTGCAGATACTTTGGCAGTTATTTGTAACATATCTTTAGCTACAGCTACCTACCTGGGTAAATGGAAGGTATCTTTGCGTTAAGTCACTGCTTAAAAAGGTATCAGCTGACCCCACAGAGGTTCAAAATTACAGACCTATCTCTCTTCTTCCATGTTGGTCTAAAATCATGAAATCTATTATAAATCGTCATCTTTCTAATTATTTAGAGGAGAACAAGATATTAGATCCCACTCAGTCAGGGTTTCGCACATCACACAGCACTGAGGCTGCCTTGCTCGAAGTCACGGAAACTATCAGGATGCTGCTCGATGGGGACTCTCCAGTCTTGCTGGTGCTGTTGAACCTGTCGGCAGCCTTCGACACCATCTCCCACAATATACTGTTAAGGAGGTTGCGGGAGGTAGTTGTCGGTGGCTTAGCCTTCAAATGGTTTCAAAGCTACCTATCTGATAGATCCCAATCTGTTCAACTGGGGTCTTATGTGTCATCTCCGGTTGTGGTGGACAAGGGGGTACCACAGGGCTCTATATTGAGCCCTACATTATTCAATCTATATGTGGCCCCCTTAGCCTCAATTATTAGGAACTGTGGCTTTGAGACCATATCATGCGCTGATGATACGCAGCTGATTGTACACATTGGTAATGACCCCGCCGAAACGAAAGCCAACTTTGCAACCTGTATGATTAACATTGCAGACTGGATGAGGAGACACTTTTTACAATTAAACTCCTCTAAGACCGAGATACTTTTGTTTGCAAAGCTGTGGATACGTGAACTCCAGACTGGTGGCCACCCGAACTGGGTACGGCCCCCGTCCCAAGAAGCTGGGCGAAGAACTTGGGGATTAGGCTAGATAACCAGCTCTCAATGGAGATACAGGTGAAAACGCTGGCTACCACTTGCTTTGGGACCATGCGGATGTTGAGAAAGATCTTCCCATGGATCCCGCTGAGTGCTAGAAAGACCCTTATCCAGGCACTGTTAATGAGTCGCCTGGATTATGGCAACTCCTTATTGGCAGGAATTAAGGAGGACCTCTTTTCCAAATTGCAGGTGGTGCAAAACACAGCCGCCCGCCTTGCTCTCAACAAACCAGCGTGAACTCCCTCCCTGCCGCTTTTACGCCAATTACATTGGCTTCCAGTTAGGAAACAGGCCACATTCAAAATGCTGTGTTTGGTCTCTGCATGGACTGGGGCCGGTTTATCTGACTGATAAACTTAAATGGTATCAACTTACACGGCAGCTTAGATCCAGCAATCGTAAGACACTGTGTGGTCATAGAATTAGGAAGGTAAAGATGGGGGGACGCTCCTTTTCGTATCAGGCCCCCAAGCTGTGGAACAGCCTCCCTGAATAAATCCGCCAATGTTTGAATCTGGCTCAATTAAAAAAATTGCTTAAAACTCTTCTAATGCTTTCCCCTATCTGACCGCTAGCCTCTTTTCCCAGCGCCGAGAGATCCCCTTGGGGATGATTTGTGCGCGATATAAGTGACCTAAATTAATTAAAAAGATAAATACAATTTCCTGGGCTTTGTGCATAAAAAGGAGAAAATAACTGCCTTGTTCTTGGGTCACAAAGCTTCATAAATTCTGACGAGGTTTCTATGCTTCCTGCTGTTTTCCTGATCTGATTCTCATCCTGTTGTTCTGCTGGTTCCATCCTACTCCTGTTTTCTGCTTCTGCCTGTATTCCAGTTGCCTTTTCCTGTGGCATCAGCTTCTGGAGGGTTTTTGCCAAGTTGTTTTTTAACTCCAAACAGGTTTTTTTTCTGGAAGGCACTATCTGCTAAGGCGCTTGCTAGCAACAGCTGCATCATGGCTACTGAAAGGTGTCACCCATACCTCTGTGAGACCATGCCAATGAAGATCAGGGCAGTCTGCTCTCTTAAAAATGGAGGGTTATAGACAGTTTTGCTTCTGCTGAGCCTGACACCTTTAGCCAGGCACCTGAGCAAAAAGAAGACCTAAGATAGGCTATAACCCTTGTTCTCCTGGATCAAATAGGTCAAGATGTAGAGCAGTTTCACAGAACCTGCTCTGTTGTGAGTGGTAAGTGTGAAGGCTAAGTCAGGGCACCATTGCTGTCGCTACCTATCTTAGGTGCCATTGGTGAATGTGGGCAGAGACATAGTTGGTCCATTTGATCAACCCTTTGCTTCAGACAGTAAGTGCATCTTGGTTGTGTGCACCATGCTACCAGGTACACAGGAGTAGTATCTGTGAGGAGTGCAACTGACAAGGTATTATGATGGCCCTCCTTGCACTCTTTTCCTAGGTTGTATTTTCAAAGACTGTAGTATCATACCAAGGAAAAAAGTTCATCTCCTCATAGATGAGGGTGATGTGGGAGCAACCTGGTGTGACTTACCACTTCCCCATAGTGTACCACCCTAAGAAGAAATGACTGGTTGAAAGCTTCAATAAGATCCCAAACAGAATGATAGGAACTCTATTCATGAGCTGAAGGTATTTCCTACTACAATGTATCTAATTTGCTAACAGTGAAATTCCACTGAAGAGGGTAGGAATTAGACCCTTTGATCTTCTGTTTGGGCATCCTGTTAAAATTCCACAGGCTTTTGTCCAGCACTCTTACGGTACCCCATGAGTTCCCAAAACAAAGTGAAGAAGAACCTTCACACCAGCCAAAGGCTGCAGATGGAATGGAAGGACCAGAGTTCATGGTAATTAGGTGCCAAGTCAGCAAGGAGTTAGTGGAGCCTAAGTCATTTTGCCCTTGAACATCTGAGGACACGTGGTCAGGAATATTACAGAAGTAAATTATCCGGTTGAAACAGATGTGACAGAGAACACTGTCTATGTGAGCTGGCTTAAGCCATACTCCAAGAGAAACTAAAATGTCAGTATCCTAGCAATGACAGAAGAGATCAAGGAGAAGAGTGAGCATCTTTTTGACTTGTTGCACAGGGATGAGAAAAATGCCTTAGTATATGGGGAAACACTTGCCCCTATCCTGACACCTGAATAACAGATGGAGTGAAGACAGGTATTGGGAGAAATTAGGAACTTGTCCACCTTTTCCACCTTTTCTCCCTCACCTCATGCGCATCTGTGCCCCTGACATAAACATCTTTGATCATGAAAAACAAACTATACAGGATAGCAGACCAAGCCCAAGCGTGCAAGGAAGCAAAGGTGACCATAATGTTGGACCTGAGAGTAATTTAGAAATGCTGTAGTCCATGGATTACACTGTAGTACTAATATCTAAGCACAGGTCCATGGATTCACAATGTTTCCAACCCTATCCAATTATATGCCCTATGCTGATGAGCAAGTGACCCGATTGCATTCATTCAAGTACCTCAGTTCTTTTGATCTGTCCAGCAGCTACTGGTGGATTGCTCTGGCATCCGGTGCATATGAGAAAACTGTATTCTCCACCACAAGAAACCTCCATCAGTTTATAGTTATGACCATTTAGGTAAAATATACTCCTGCCATTTTTCAGCACCACGTCAAGGATGTGTTATCCAGCGCGTAAAACTTTTACATGGACTACTTGAAATATACTGCTATCTTCAGCAGTTCGCAGGAGGATCACTTGAGGCATCCGGAGCAGGTGTTGGTGAGGATTCATGTGGACAAAATGATATCAAGTTCTAGGTGGGTCAGTCTTCTGTGGTTTATCCTGGTCACTAGGTAGAAAATGAAAAGTGTCACCCTTTCGAGCAGAGGTAGAGCAGTACTTTATTGGAAAGCACCCAAAACTGAGACTCAGGTGAAAGCTTTTATATGTCTCACGGGCTATTACAGGGACTTTGTGGCTATCAATGCGATCATAGTCGCCCCTCCGCTATCCTAATCTTAAAGAAGCTGCTCAGAAATGTGATCTGGATGGAGAAGTTTCAGAAAGTATTCAATGGCATGAAAGTTACAATGTGTGATACACCAGTTTTAAAGGTCCTTGAGCAGTGAAACTTTCATGTGCAAACCCATTCTGCTGAAAAGGGGGTTGGGACAGTTCTAGCGACAGTTCTAGCCCATCTGAACTGGGTCAGGAGGCATTACATTGCCCTCATCAGACACAGGTTGCTGCCTAGAGAGTAGGCCATTAGAACATATAATTTATGCAGTGTATCTGTAACATTTCTAGTACTTGACATGACACATGTTACACAAAATACCTGAGACCATTCCATGTTGCATAACTGAGATTTAATTTGGGTAAACATCCTAGTTCAATGCACAGTAACAACTCAAAAAACAGTATGTGAGCAGCTGTTTGTCACATCCCATGTAATTTTGCACTATTGATTCAGCCTCAAATGCATCCTCACATCCAAAATGGACATGGGAAAGCATTTTGCACTAAAAATAGTGCAAGCTGTCAAACAAAAAATTTGAATAGTTTTGCAATATTTCACATACTTTATGGGTATTTTCCACAACATCTGCAAAATAAATTACTCAAATGTTGCCCATGCCTTCTAGCAAGCAGATCTGTTCATCCATTGAAAACAAGTGTTTTTTCATAGTTTGGTTCATCCACTGGTTCAGCCTTTACATGTTTGCACCAAGTTTGTGTTCCCCACAGATCACAAGCCTCTCAAGTTTCTGATGTCTATGAATCAGAGCATCCAAAGTTTCTCCGATGGTCAATCTCTCTGCAGGAAGTGGACTTCACTGTAAAACACAAGGCAGGGTCAAAGCAAGGAAATGCAGATGGACTTTCCTGTCGGTTCTCCCAGTCAAAAAGTCATGCTTCAGCAGAGAAGTAAGTCTTGGGGAACTGGGACTGAGTGGCATCTGTCAGGACAGAGAAAGGTCCCATGCAGGACTCTGTAAATATTTTATCACCACCTCAGCACACAAGACAATCAGATACAAGTGTTAACTACCTTTCTATGGCACTGACTTCAACCCAGAGCAGGGTTCTGTGACCAATGAAGGAAACATCATGTTTACCTTCTTTTCTGTGTGTGACTTCTGTCAGCTCACAGGGCTGTAGAGGACTGACCATGGTGGCAGTGATCATATTGTAGTGGCAAGATCGGCCTTTTAACCTGTGTCTACCAGGGAGAGTCACTTTAGTCCTCTTCTGTACTTATTAGATTGGTCTGATAGTTGTGTGCAAACTGGTCTTCCACCTCATTGATGATCATTATGGATAACACATGCACATGCATTACTTCTGTGTGTGCAGGATGATTGTGGAGTGTATTTCTCCTATTATTATTATTAAAGCTTCTTGTAAAGCGCTCAGCTACTCAAAAAGTGTTTCCTGGTGCTAAACAAAAGTAGGGCAAACCAGACTGCTAGATTCAAATATCCAGGTCGTCAGGTTCTTACGAGACACAGATAGTGAGGTGCAGCTCCTCAAATACTCAGGAACGGCGCTGCTCAACTTTGGGCCCAGGTATGCAAAGGAATGGCCTCCCATATGAGCCAATCGGATTCTGGGCACAGTATGCAGGTCCAGGTAAAGTGATCGCAATGAGCCTGTGGGCTGATAAGGCACCACCAACTCTTGGATATATTGGGGGCTGTGCCAGATCTAGCCTAGTGCATGTAGCACAAGGCTTTCAACTGAATGTGCTTTTACACAGCGAGCCAATGAAGCTCGTGGAGGAGGTTTGGAATGGAGCTATGTTTCAGAAGGTGATACAAAAGTCTGGCAGAGGAGTTCCGTACTACTTGTAGGCATTGGGTGGATGCCTTGTCTATTCCCAGGTACCCAATGTTGCCATAATATGTTCTTGAAAGTATCAAAGCCTGGATCACTCTCCTTTGAGCTAAATGTGGAATCATCCAAATTATTTTTTTTTACCCACTTTAACACTGCAAAGCAGGTGGAGGCCACCTTAAACACATGAGGTTTCATTGAAAGACTATCATCCAGCCAGAATGCAAGGTTCTTTACCTTAGGGGATAGTTCAGTGAGGGCCCCTAGGGACCCCAGCCAATGTTGCGGGCCCCAGAGCAGAGGTTTCTAGCCCAAGTCCATTATCTTGGTTTTGTCGCCATTGAGTTTGAATGAACTGCTGTTCATCCAAGTGGAGATCCAACTCAGACCCAATTTAAGGACTTCAGGGTTGTGACCTAGTGCAGATGACAAGGAGAAAATAAATAATTTTTGTGTCATCTGCATAAGAATATAGGGTTAAGTAGCAGCTTTCAAACACTTTCGCCAAAGGGCTTACATAGACATTGAAAAGCACCTGGCTTAGGGCTGAGCCGTGGGGAACTTCAGAGGTCAGACCACACGGCTCTGATCTAGGACTTGCCGAAAAAACCTGAAACCTATGATCTTTCAGGAATGAGGTCATCCAAGCCAAAGCTGTTTCTTCGAGACCCATTGTCACTAATATTTCCACCCGAATGGAATGGGACACAGTATCGAAGGTCGCGCTAAAATCTAAGAAAATAAGCACTGCTGTTCCAACCTAATCCAGGAGTCGTCTTAGGTATTTGGTGATTCTTAGAAGGGAAGGTGTGGTGCTGTACCCAGCCCTGAAGCCTGATTGTAAGGGATGTAGAATGTTTTGAACTTCCACAAAGGTGGTAAGCAGTGAACTCATGTCTAGCTCCAAAATTATGGAAAGCATGGGCAGCATAGAAATTGGTTAAAAGTTCAACCAGTTGTTAGGGTAAAGGTCAGGCTTTTTTAAAGCGGTAGGACCATGGTGTGCTTCCATGTTTGTGGAACATAACTGTCTTGTAATGAGAAATTAAGAAGATTTACCACCAACTGTAGTAGATTAAGGCCCAGGAGACAGGGCTTAGTCAATGGAAGGGGATCTAAAGGGGAAATTGATTTGCTCAAATGTGATATAGCTGAAAAACCAGGAATGCCCAGAAGAGACAACAACTTCATTTTAGGAGCCATAAGAGGCATAGTTAAGGTATTGTTTTCATCTATTGGGATGGGCTTCCATGTGCTGTGTTGGGAGCAGAGTCAGCAGATAGCTCTTCTGCCTTTAGACCCTTTGCTAAATGGAGTTGAATGTTAGCCACCTTTTTGACGTAGAAGCAAGTCAGTTCTTCACTTTGTGACTGAGACAGTGAGTGCACTGGGGATGTTTTATTAGGGTCAGAGATTTCTTTGAACATGTTCAAAAGGGTCTTAGGGCAATTTTTGGCATTAGAGATTTTCCAGAATAAAATGAAGTCCAAGCTGCTCTACAGTGCCCATGGTAATATTTTATAGCTGTTTTGTTTTTAGATTTCAACTCCTTGTCATAGGACGTTCACCAGAATATTTCCAGGGCCTTGCATCATTTTCTCTCCAAGTGAAGTGCTTCTTTAAACCATGGAGCGCGGGGGGCCGGATCACACTGAGGGCCTAAATATGACAGGTAGAATTGCCACTGAAGAATCCATAATCCAGCGACCCACCATAGTCCACAGTCTTGTTTAGAGCTTCGAAGTTGTATAGTCAAAGCAAGAACATCTAATTTGGACTTGTTCCTGGACTTAATTAATGGTTCAGCTACACCTATAGATGGAATTTCTGAGGTCCTAATGCAACAGGCACTGCCAAATGGTTCAACCAGAGTAGCGGCATGGGTAGGTCTGTTGTAAGGTCCTTAATATTAGAAAAGATAGGATCTAAGAGGTGACCAGCCCTATCTTTGGGAGTTGAATTGATAATGGCTAGAGTCAACGCACTCAGATCCTTTATAAGTGTTACGCTCAAACTACACATGGGATCTTCCAAATGAAATTGAAACTGGGGTGGTGCTATTTGGAAACCTTTCTCCTCAGTGGTCGCCAGTTTGGTGGCCAGACACACTGGGCCCTACTCCTACACCAGTAGCCAAGGCAAAGAATTGTGGGGTCATCGTAGTTGAAAACCTCAATATGAAGTCCCAAGTTTCGAAGGTGGAGTCCTCCTCCTTCCTCCCTATCAGAATTGTACGTAAAATTCTGCCTTTTATCCCCATAAATATCAGAAAAACAGTACTGACCTCCCTTGTCTTATCCAAATTGGATTACTGTAAAGGATTGTTTCTTAACTTACAATCTAATTTACTTAGAAGGTTGCAGGCAGTACAAAATGCCGCAGCTAGACTTGTCTTGGATGTTCCTAAATACCAGTCTATCAGTGTAGGCATTCTGGAATTGCATTGGCTACCAGCTGGTCAGCGGATCAAATTTAAGGCTCTCTGCATTGCGCATAAGGCATTGCATAGAGAAGGACCACAATTTCTTTTGAGCCTTTTTAGCTGGTACTCTCCCAACAGATCGCTTTGTTCAGCTAATGCCTACCTGATGTCCACCCCTAGAATCAAAAGGACTAATTGGGGGGGAAGGAGTTTCAGCTACAACACTATAAAGGAATGGAACGCCCTTCCACTCTCCCCTAGGAAGACTTCATCCCTGCTTGAGTTCAGGAAACTGCTCAAGCTATGGCTCTTTAGAAATGAGCTTTTCCTGACACAGCATGGCAGACCGTGAGCGCCTAGAAACCTCCGGGTAGTAGTGCGCACAATTGTTATAACATAATATAACAGATCATGCTCTCCAAGCAGTGTGAAATTGGTGTAGTTGAGGATGTAGGGAGATAATAGGACTGGAATCAACAACACTTCCCGCCTTAACACCGAGGCTGATAAATCAAGGCCACAGATACAGTGGGTTTGTACATGAAGCAATGTGAGAAAATCAGGGCCTCCCAAGCGGGAATGGGAAGCTCCTCTACTTTACATTTATACTTATCCTGAAAAAATGATGGAGATCTCAGCACCTATCTTATCCTGTCTGTCCCATCTAACAATGGAGTAGTTAGATGGCAGTGTGGCGATTTCATCTGGTAAAGACAGCCCATGAAGACATTTCTCCATCAGTTAGAGGGCATCAGAGACATTCTCCCACAGAAAATTGAATAGATGCCGCTAGTGCCTTGGGAGGGAGTGACAGATAATACTAAAAAAGCAAAATTTGCTCCCGCACATACTGTGGTTGATTGATAGCTTGAATTGCTCCGGGCTCAGGCAGCATTTCCTATTTCCTCATTATGACTTTTGTCATATAACTTGGATGAAAAATTACAACCAGTACATAATAGTGGGCTCACCTGCAGGTCTAAAGAGGTCAAGCACCCTTCAAAACAGGCAAGTTGAAGTTTCGTGAGTTGGTCAAATGAAAACATCAGCCTTTCTAACTGAAAAGAACTAAGGTTCCTGCACCCTGGGGCTGGTCTGGTGCCTTTAGCATGCAAGCGGCGAGTCCACAAAGCGGCCACTCTAAATAGGTCTGTGAATGCGAGAACTGGACCACTAACCTTAGAGGTGCCATAGCACACCCAAAATGGATGCCAAAGTCATGGATGAAGACATTTAAACTAGTGCTCCTTGCTTTGCCACTAATTAAAAATTAGAGGCTCCTGGTCCTCTAACTAAATAAAACAAGTGGCCAGTTAAAATGTGAATTGTTCGGAAAAAAGGGCACAACAACAACACACAGCATCGCAGTGACTAAAGGAGACACCCTGCCTTTCACATAGAGTGTCTGCCCCAGGGATGTGTGTGCGGAAACTGGGCCACTAACCTAAGAGGTTCCACGGCACATCCAAAATGGCCCTCAATGTCATGGAAGCATGCACGTAAACACGTGCTCCTCGGTTCGAAACAAGTTTTTAAAAAAAGGCCCCAGGTCCCCTAACTAAATAAAACAAGCGCCCAGTTTAAATGTTAATTTTTTTCAAAAAGAGCGCAACAACAACACACTCAACGTAGTGGTACCTAAAGGTGACACCCTATCCTTACCTAGAGCATCCAAGACACAGCTGCTCTAAATAGGCCCACGCTTGTGGGACTAGACCGCTAACCTCAGCGGTACCACAGCACACCCAAAATTGCCACCAATGTCATGGAGGAGGGCACTTAAACATGTTCTCCTTGCTTTGTAACACAATAAAAATAAAAGGCCCCAGATTCCCCAACTAAATAAAACAAGTACCCAGTTAAAATGTTAATTTTAATTGAGCACTTGCTTTAATTATCCACTGCAGCTATGGCCACACTTGAACTCATTTTGTTTTCCTACATTCAAGTCGGACACAAGAGGGAAAGTTGAGAAAACTCCAGATAGTAATTTGAGTATTGCAGGGCACCTCTAGAGCATTTCAGAGATCTATTATTCTGTGTCTGATTTTGTGTGTACAGGAGAAAAGGCTGGAGGCTCTTTTTGAAACTTGAAGAGCTATCCCTGCTCGTTCCTGTTCTTGTTTTCACTAAAAGGGCTAACCTCCACAGGTTCATCTGTAATTGAGTGGGACAATCTCTCCTACCTTTGCGGCCTTGTTTTCAGTGACCATAGGTGGGCCAGCATAAGAAGGATAAAAGAATTTTGAAAACCAGTCTCACAGAAGACTAGTGGAATACACAAACACTGTCTGCAGCTTTAGTATACAGATTGGACAGATAATTACAGCCATGTGCCAAGCCTTCCTTGATCGAATCAGAGTCTCACCTCAGTGGTGACAAAGAACCTCTCTGTGTTCCAGGGTTGGGGAATTTAGTTCACCTCCTCATGCCAG
This sequence comes from Triturus cristatus, assembly GCF_964204655.1. NCBI lineage: Eukaryota > Metazoa > Chordata > Amphibia > Caudata > Salamandridae > Triturus > Triturus cristatus. The sequence goes on along the minus strand of NC_140587.1, from coordinate 889,636,998 downwards.
ATTTGCGACCAGAGACTTGTGGATTTCTAAAAGCCTATCGGAAGGGGCTACCTTGACCCTGGTTTGAAGGAGGGAACAGACTGACAACTTGGAATGGGCAGAGGAGTGACCCTACAATGAGGAAGATACTGCCCAAAGGATTGTGGAATGCTATTAGGAAGCCTAGACAGGTTGAACTAAAGCATGCTGCCGCAACACATCAATCAATCAATCAATCAAAGACATTTATAGAGCGCTCTACTTACCCGTAGGGTCTCAAGGCGCTTAGGGGGGGGTGGTGCCGTTACTGCTCGAACAGCCAGGTCTTGAGCTTCTTCCTGAAGGAGAGGTGGTCTTGGGTCAGGCGCAGGTCGGCCGGGAGGGAGTTCCAGGTCTTGGCGGCCAGGTAGGAGAAGGACCTTCCTCCTGTTGTCGCTCTACGGATGCGTGGGACGGCGGCGAGGGCATGGCTGGCTGATCGGAGGTGGCGTTTGGGAGCGTAGAAGTTGATTCGGTTGTTGAGGTAGCTCGGGCCTTGATCGTGTAGGGCTTTGTGTGAAAGGACCTGCATCACTCTTAACATAAAATATTTATTTGTAAAGCACACATTCACCCAAGGGTATCTGGGCACTGAACAACAGATGTTTATTGTTACCCAACTCAGTGGTACTCATTTTACTGACCTCAGAAGGATGAAAGAATGAGTGGAAAGGCTGAGTGGACCCGCTTCGATTTGTACCTGTGACAATGAGGCCAAACAAAGCCCCCTACCGTGTACGCATTAGTCCACTAAGCCACAAGACCCGGCTTAAGACTTGGAAGATATGAAGTATTCTGTAGCATGAGTTGATGACTGAATGGTGTGGTTAAACTCAGCTCTGTGTGACTTGTGCAGAAGTGTTCTAGCACCTAGAAGCATCAGGGTGCTAAACAAATCATAAACATATCTCATTGTTTATATGGAAAGACTAGAGTAACGAAAGATGTAGTGTACAGAGGAAGGTGTCTCCATATTTTGAAGGGTTCTTTGATCAACAGTATGTTTTCACCACTACAACTCAAGGTATGGTCCTAGGTATTTTAAGTGTTGGATTTGTAAATGGGACTGAGGAAGAACACATATGGCAAGCACCCAAGAGGCAGGATCCACTGGACCATGAGCAGCATGAACAAAGTGCAGCCTCCTCCCAACTGCTACTGGTGCCTTGGAGGCTTAACCTATTCAGCATGCACAAATGCATTTATTGTGGACTGAGACTCTGCCAGCTGGTGCAGGGTTGATACACTGCAGTTGTGGCTTGGTGAGCTATGCCATGTGACCCCCCATTTAGAGCTATCCTGCTCTCACCAACTACTGAACAGCAGCAGGTGTTTTACGCACCACCAGAACAGAATCTCCTGAAGTACTGTTCAAAAGGGGAACATGCCACAGTGGGGTACTGTCTACGGGATTGAATATTCACAATCAATCCCAAAGGGTAGTTCGACCTATACATTACTCATGCCATTACCCTCAGGAACTCCAAAGAGGCAGCAAACCTTGGCTAACTCCAATAAGCCACAAAAAAATGACCTACATGCAAGTGTAAAAATTAGAATGTTCTTTGATATCTATTTACAATATTAGGTTGTGTGGAAATACTACAGTACTTTTCATTTTCTTATACAAAGCACTGGCTGGACATTGATTTATTAATTACTATTGGATGGACTGTTGAGGTCTAAGTCTTCAACCCTATACCAGCTTCTGAGTAAGCCTTAGAGTGCTCGACTTCATCAACCAGAAAGTCAAGTGCTAAAAAGTGTTGGGTTTTGTTAAAGCCAAGTTAAGGGTAAGCTCCAGATCACCAGTGGTAAAGGCTCTGATTATCACAATCTGAAACCATTAACCTCTGATTGCCCTGGGACTCCTGAAAAAGTTCCCACATCTAGTGTACATTATATTGCAATAATCCAAACGGCAAACCAGAACTCTCTGGTTAGTTCTGAGTGATGGTTTGTATGCAGGAGTGACACAGCTTTCTTCATAACAACAAGTGGAAGTTTTAGTCTTTTAATGCCAGGTTAAATAATTGCTTGAATTGTAGGGCTTTGGCAAAAATGATACCCAGAGCGTATACTTTCTTTATGGGATCTGTTGCTGGGTCAACACTTGTGCCCAACTGAAGTGAACTCCCCATTTGTTTTTTAACCATTTGACAAAATGTATCATCTACCACTGTGTAGACAGAGAACGCTTTCCTTCGTTCAGACGTGTACATGAACTATGCAGTCAGTGATCTTAGGTTTATTTCTTAAAACGTTTTGGAGAATACGGTAGACTTATATGTCTTTCAAGCACATTCACTAATGATTCTTTATTACTTCTGCCAAAGGATGTGTATGATTAGAAAAATATTAGATATGTAAAATTGAAGGTCAGACCATGTGGCAGTGCCTCTTGGAGGATTCAGGTGATCCACTCCAGATTTGTATGCTACAAATGTAAACACAAATTTGGATGTATTATAGCAATGTTACATAGATTTCCAACCAATACTCCAGCATCCTAATCAGAATTCAATTGATGATCACGTAGATCAATGATCTTCAATCACAACAATGAGTAAGTCATCCTTTATGTCGGCAAGTGCACTTTCTGCTGGTGCCTTTTAAAGGAAGGTGTTTTTTCCATGTTTTAGAGATTCTGGTTCCACACCTTAACCAAGGAGGCATTTTATGTTGTCTTGGAGTGAAGGTGTGTAAGAACTTCTTGATGGAATTATTTGGGCATGGTTCACTTGGCAAATATGAAGCTTTTAACCTGGGGGATTATCTAGTAATGTTGCCTTTTTTTGGGGGTAGGGTATTAGGAAGGTTAAGTTGTGGTTCTAAGTTACTTATAATGGCTTGTAATGCATATTTTCTTGGGCTAGGTGTCTAAAAAATGTGAGTCCTCACCAAGCTTCTGAGATGCATTCAGGTTAATTTCAAATATCACATGGTCAGATAGATTGCAGAAAATGTTGACTATTTCGCTTGACTTGTTGGAGGAGTCCTCATTAATGTATTTAAAATAATGTGAATGTTTCCCTTCTTTGCTGGCCTTGTACCATTTAATTATGTGCCTTTTAGACATTGCCAGGTTATTCTCTGTCATTGGTTGTCACCATGACCTTTCTCATTTTCAATCCACACTCTTGGGTTTTGTTAGGTCTGCATCTCAGTAACATTCAGTTAGATTATTTCGGTTTTACAAAGCATAATAACACTATGCTCCTTAATGACAAGAGGCTCCTCATCATTAAAGCCTGCAAAGTAAATCTGCCAATGCCTGTTTATTACACACCCATAAAGGAGTAAAGTTATTTAGGAGGTGGTATTGCAATTTACAATTAGAGGATACAATAACCAGTGTCATCATTAGCATATTACACATAGACCATGTTTCTCCTCCATTCAGAATAACTTTATCAGCTATTGAAAATAACTATTTGTGGGTTGATTTCCGCAAAATTCATTAAGGGCATTGTGGACAGTGTTCAAGAGGTGTATCCAATTACACTGTCCCAAATTCAGTGTGGCAGGAATGTCACCACCTCTTGAGTTCTTAACAATGTTACCAAGCATAAAACACTTTAGCTCATCAGCCATTATCATTAGCTCATCAACACTGTAAAAAAGTTCAGCTCACGGAGCACCCTGAATGGTGCATGTAATACAACTACAGTGTTGTGGGATCCTGTTTTTTTACCTTCTGTAAAGCTTGACCCACATAGGCCAGACACAAGAGCATTTAATGTTGTATAGCACATCTGTGCTGTTACAGTTAGTATGATCTTGCAGGCTACACGTTTTTGTGCCATGCTCAAAATCTGCAGGTTTTAGGATAAGGGCACAGGTCTTACATCCTCCAAACTTAAAATGGCTATGAATTGGGGTACATTCCAATGGTGATGCAAATTAGTATGTACTATGATGGAAATAAGGCCTGATATGTTTTTACCTCTCTTGAATGCAAATAAAGGGTGTTCAGCAGTGTCCATTTCATCCTGGATCACACCCCAATGTTTATTGAAAATCTTGATTTTATCACTGTGGGAACAAATACTTCTGTCACCACTGGTGCTGTTGAGGATTTGGGCTTCTGTAAGTTTTCTCTAGGAAAGTAAAAGGCTCTCTTTCTAGCAAGTTTAAAAATACCCATCCAAGCAATCTTATGATTAAGCTGTCACACTGTGAAAAATAGTCCACCCTCTGGAAGCAGTCACATCTGAGCCTTACAAAAATTGGCCACACTGTAAGGTAATTTGGAGGGCCTATTGGTTGAGGATCCTAAATTTAGGGAAAAAATGTTTTTGTGGATTTTAACTGATCAAGGCACTGAATGGTCCTTGGGGTGAACACAGATCCGGAATATGTAACAAAGAAACTGACTAAAGAGATAGCTGATGTAAAATGTGAAATATCCGATGATTAAGCTTCGACTAATGTGAAGGAAGGATTTAGAACTGTCTCTCAGAACAGTAAACTACATAAATTGGCTAAGAATATATCATAAGGATAACCATGGTCATTTCAACGATAGAGGTAAACACTTTCCTCGATATGTATAACCTTTTCGGAATCATCCATATCTAGTGGCTCAGAAGGTGATGGTGAACAACCCAGTACTAGCAAAGGGGGCAGTTATCAATACAAGACTTTCTCAAGGGTCATTTGTTTTAGGGGACAACAGATGGAGATTGATCAGGGCAGGGGTCAGGACCAGGGTCAGAACAGAGGCAGGGGATGGTGAGCAGGGAGATACTACCCACAGGAAGCACACAAGAAAATTCAAATGATATGTCAGTATTAAATGTGGTAGGTCTGCAATCAGAACAACTTCCCTGTAAACAATTTATGAAACCATGCCTTGACCCAAGTGGAGGTAAGTGTCTTGTCCAAGGGCTTGTCATTTGTTCCAAACAATATGCCCAATTAATTTAATATCAAACTGGAACTTCACCAGTTTTTCAAGAAGATAGACTTAGATACTGCTTCAATGAGGTCCGCTACCAATCTAAGAAAGATATCACTGGTCTCAGGCCTACTTCCACCTTCGCTCCACCAGCACATAGCATGTCACATACAATTCTTGCATTCAAACAAGTTGTCCTCCGTAATGTTACCAACATTCTTGATAAAAGAGTCAACACTAAGCACAACCTTAGCAAACAAGAGAATAGAAGTTTGATTGATCTCAAGGAAAATATGTAAATCATAATAAAACCTGCAGACAAGGGAGATGCAAATCTTGGTTAGCGCCAACATTGTGCACCTTCCCAGCAGAGGCCTATGAAGGAGCAATATCTTTATTTCTCCTTATTAATTCCTGTTTCCACATGTGCTGCATTATGCAGCACACACAAAAAGAGGAATTTGCCTTTAAGGATTGTTGTTGTGCAGAGATGTGTCCATACCTGCACTATGGTGCAAGGGTAACTGCGTTGGCGCTACGGAGCACACACTGCTCCAGCACAAAGAGAGAGCAGTAATCATGTGTTATGCTTTGTCTATCAGCAAGAATACCTTATAAAGCAGGACAGTAAACTGAGAAACAAATGCAACTTTAAATATAATATTTCAAAACCTGAAGGAAATAGCTGTTGACAATAACAAAGTTGAGTTTGTTGCAATAAAAGTGTAACAAAAATCCCAAACCGAGTACACATAGCATAAAACAATGTTTTGCTTTAACTATGCAAAAGGATATCATGCAAATATAGCAGGCCAGCCCTTAGTTAAAAAATGTGCTAAGGGCCAAACATAAACTGAATAATGGTATTCATTAACATAATGAATACAGCTGTTCAAAATAATGATTAAACATGAAGACAAGATCCTATTCGTACAAAGAACTGAGGGCATGCCTATGCTGAGCAAAGGTCTTTGGGCATTCTGTTTCTATGCTCAGACCCTGTCTGCATTCTTAACTGTCTCATCAGAGGAGGTTGTGCCTCTCTCAACTATGCAGGTCTAGTTTTCTCTTTGATGCAGTGGGATGGCGTCAAAAGCCAACAGCAGGTAGGAGCCTATCCGAAGAGAGAGCCATGGGTAAAATGTATAGTGAAGACCGACCACAGGCCCACCGCCTGGGTAAGCTCAGAGGCGGCAGACAAAAGCTATAGATGTAAAGCAAAGTCAGAGGAAGACTACAACGCATGTGCTAAACTCTGTGGGCCTGATTCACAAAGGTAAACATACACTTTTTTGTAAGTTTACAATTGTTTGCTATTCACAAAGGTATTTTACTAGTAGTGTCTTTATGAATACTGAGTCTCTTCACATAAAAAGATATCTGCATAGAGTCTAAGTGCTTCACAGATATCCTGAAACAAAAATAGACTGAGACTTTTAGCTCATATTAATAATACGAACTGATCACTGTAAATAAGTGCATATGTAAAAAAGCATCTGTGTATTGTTGAATCGGACACAAACACTGAATAAATGTCGGTACTGTCATACTGCCCATTACAGAGGTCACTGCAAAAGTTAAACAGATACTGTGATCTTCCAGGGTGCAAACCCAAACCAAAGTTATATGTGCAAATTTCTTTCTGAGTCAACACCTCGCTGATGGAAATGGTGCACACGTGTGTTCCTGTGCATTCTATGGGGCTTATTTACAAGCCCCTTGCGCCATTTTTGCGCCATTTTTAACATGGGAAAAGTGACGTACGGGTGGCGCAAGGGGTTGTAAACCTTTCAAGAACAGTACAGCAGAAAACACAAGGGGAAATTTGAACTGCATTACAACAGTGGAATCATTTTTAATGGCAGAGCGGGTGTATTTGTTTGAGATTGGAATCAAGGACAATTTCTGAAGAGCGAAAACACAATTATGGAGGAGTGTGCTAGAAGCCCTAGTGCCAAAACAGAGTTACAAAAATATCAATAATCCATTTGAGCTGTCACTGCAAAGATTTACCTTTCACTGCATCCAGAATGATGGCTCATAAATAGAATAGATGAATTTAATCTGTATCTGTAATGCGGCATGCTATAAATCTCCATAAACAGACAAACCCATTTCCAGCAACAAATTTGGAGCTTGAGCTGATTAGCCAGCAACTGACACCAATCGCAGGCCATACAACAGTCATTCCATTCCAGCACTGGGAAGCTGGGCTGTTGGGAGATAAGGTGGATGGCTTTTTTGTTAATTTCAAGATGGTAGATAGTCCATATAGGCCATTTTTATTGTGTTATTTTACTCGAGGCCTTACTCAGGTTAGATAGATGGGAAAATAAATACAGGGAATGTTGAAAGAGAGAGTGAGATGATGGGTGGGCAAAGGTGTTGTATTTATTGTATTTAGGACATGAAATTAAATCAAAAGGATGATGACTGTGCAAGAAGTCTGCCAATCCTATCACAATGCAAAAGGTGAAATTGACCATTAGTGAATTCTTAATTATGCCAGAGTAAAAGCATTTTGCAGCCACAATTGTACATAGTACATGGCACACCAAACTCGGGGTGTTCCATGCCTTTTTTTACTCTGACCACCGATGTAAACCTTCTCCTTGCAAGGAATAAATGTCTGATCATATCTAGAGTGGGAAAGAAGCACTGAAAGTTTATATATGTCTGCAAACGTGAAATGGTGGGAATGTACAGAAATCCCAGCACATTCCTTCTCCTTCCAAAGTCCACTTCCACCCTGTGAGAACAATTAACTCATATATTGGTGTCAAGTAAAATAATCTTTGATGTGGTTCCGGGAGTATATCTCAAGCAATGTAAATGGTCAGCGTAACAAAAAAGTTCTGTAATGCGGAGAGTACTCCGTATTGGATACTAACCGGAGTACTCTCCGCATTACAGAACTTTATTTTTACACTGACCATTTACATTGCTTGAGATATACTCCCGGAATCACATCAAAGATTATTTTACTTGACACTAATTTGAAGCACCATGATTTAACCTTCCTCTACTTGTGACAATTACTCCTTGTCTTATTTTCACCTGGCAGAATATTTACTGTTAATGCCCTGAGGAAGTCTTTTGGGCTATCCGCCCTCTGACGAAACACGTGTTGGCTGTAAACATCTATGATCAACTTGCCATTACAACTCAAGTTTTAACACCGACAACAACGGAAACAATAAAGAAGACAATCCAAATATTTATGGATGGGACTCTTTCTCTTATGAACTGTTATACATCGGATTAATCATTAATCATTATTATTCTTGTTTGCTCGGGAATAACCCATTTTTTGTGCAATAAAAAATATGGGCAGAGAGTGAGCGGATCGTCAAGTCCACACTCTAATACAGCATGCCTTGCAGAGCAGCTCATGCGCTGCCCAGGCTCGACCTAAAAACGGTAGAAGAGAATACACTGAAACTAAAACATGAGCGTTTAAGATTAATCTAATAATTTTATCTGTCTCCTTTTCTTTTTCTCACTATTCAATGTAAGAAAAGAGACTACATATTTAAAAACTAATTATTAAATGTGCAACCGATGGATAGCCATAGTTCAACATCTTAGATCTCCAGAGAATCTTGACAATTTCGAAATTTTCCATAGATTTTGGGGATTTGGGAAATTTCTTGCTGAATTTCTTAACCTGGCTGATTTCCAGACTGAGGTAAATGCATGCAGAATCATTAAAAAAGAAGGAATGATCCAGGCTGAGATCAGGCCAGTGCTCGATTTGATGGTTTGAATATCTTGCTTACACAGTGTATGTGTCGGCGTGCCCATCTTTACGCAGCCTCTCCATCATCTGTCAGTCCTGATAGGGTCAATAGTGTGGGTTTCAGTGTTCACTGTCATCTGGGTAATAGTTTGCAAGTGGCTTCCCTTCCTTACGTGTGTGTGTGTAATGCCTCTAAAGACATGGGGGCATATTATCAGGCACGGCGTTAAAATTATCGCCGCTTTAGCGGCAGAAAACTGCCGCTAAAGAGGTGATAATGGGCTTGATAATATGCCGCAGAGAATTCCAATAGAAGCCCATGTTGACACCAGAACATGGGCTTCTATTGGAATTCTCTGCGGCATATTATCAAGCCCATTATCGCCCCTTTAGCGGCAGTTTCCTGCTGCTAAAGCGGCGATAATTTTAACGCCTTCCTTGATAATATGCCTCATGGTGTATTACAGTTCTCCATTGTTTATCAATAAGGGTGAGAACTAAATTGTATTTCCATGTTTTCTGGTGAGATCTTTTCTGTTTAGGATCCTGTGTCTGGAGAATTTGAAAAATCCTAGAAACTAGGCCTGAGTCATCATCTATATTTTGGAGCAACGACTTGACTGGTACTGGAGGGAACAGGTGAGCTACCAACATCTTTATCACTTTAGAAGCAGTTCAATGGCTCACCTATGTGTACTTGAATCCCTCAGTTTCTCAAAAGCCAAAATCCTTCTTTAGTTGATCTGAGGTTTTTTTATCTGTCCCCTAGCAGATAGGTTGCCTATCTTTATACACAAGCTTCTCTCCAATGGATGGAGGCATTCCTGTCTAGGCCCAGAGAAAACTCCAGATTGGAAAATATGGGTATGTAGGGGGAGGGAAAGCTACTTAAGCAGTAAAGTATAATATTCTAGCGCTAAATCGACAAAGTCACCCTGGTGACAGAAAACATCACCATGTTGGTGGATCTGTCCTATGGTGCCCACAATGGTACCACACACAGGAGTCTGTTTAACAAAGTATAGTTTAAGATGTACTAGTGTTTCTCTGTGTCAACTTTCAACTATTACATCAGGTATCGGAGATGCATTTCCCTTAATAGTTTGGGAAGTTTGGAATTTCCAATCCCCCTCTCCTAGTTGGCTTATATTCTACACAAAATATTCTGTTTTGTGGGATATCAAGTCAGTCTTGTGGGTATTAAGCAGTGGGCCTGATACTAATGACCTGCCCTTGAAGTTTTTATCTTGAAAGTTAGCATCATTCTTACGCTTGGTTCCTTTTACAACAATTTCTGATTTTTAAGCTGTACATTTGTCAAATAGATTCTATGCACTGGAAAAGATAGGGTTCAGCATAAGACTATCTCAAAGGTAGTGGAGTATCCTTTTTTCAGAGATCAACTAAAATTCTGAGTAATGTGCCGTATAAGGTGCTACAGCTTCAAATGATCTTACTCTGGGAGGGCAATTAGAAGATATTTCATGCTCTGCTGATTAGTAGAATATAACTACTTTTGTGAGGTTTAAAAAAACCCAATTTTCATGCTTCTAAGTGTGTAGTGCAAGAGCTTTCAAGTTGCACATAATCAGAGCTTGACAGAAAATTGCAGTTTTCCAAGCACATATGATATGAAAATTGAAATTTTAGTAAACACACAGAGGCTCAGATTATCCCACCCTATGTTTCTCTAAATCCTTGGGAGATACAGAGAAGGTAAATTATTTTTAAGTAATAACAGATTTGTTTCTTGTAAGGATTTATTCTTGATCGGATTAAATTCTAAAGGTGTTTGAAAGTAACTTAATTATGACAGTGTTAAATGAGAGGTTTATGTTTTTCATTTTTGATAGGTTGATACGAGAAATGGCTATATCTTCAGGTAGGCAAAGATAAAGGATTTGATTAATTTTGCTTGGACCTAAAGTGATTTAAAAAATGTAAATCATCATTAAACAGGCTGTGGTCCAGAAATGTAGATTAACCTAATGATTATGAAGAAAAGTCTTAATTTTATTAAAGACGTGGAGGCGAGTATTATGCTTCTCTAATCTTGCTTTGATTAATACAGCCGCAGTCAAGAACACTGAAAGACTACAAAGCCATCAGGCTTAAAAACAGTAAGGCAATCGGAAACAAACAGAAGTTCTACATGTGACCAGTCAGGGACTTGAACCCGTATAATACCTATCTTGACTGCAAACAACCCTCTTTTCTTCAGCAAGAATTTTTAAAGAAGTATTAAACATAGGAATAATAAGAAACAAAGTGGCTAAAGTTAAAAGAAACGTAAAAATTCAGTGAGAAAAGTCCAAATGGAGGTGAAGGCGAAATAGTAGTAGAGTAGAAGAACATTGGAGATTATGAAGCTGTTGAAGCTGACTGAGATGAATTGAAAGAGTCCGGATGCCTCTTACATGGATGAAGATGTTGAAGGAGTAGACACTGTTCGGTAGGGGAAAACACATGGTTAATAGAGTGTTGTGGAGGGATAATACACCCCTCCATGTCTTTAATAAAATTAACACTTTCCTTCGTGATTACTAGGAAAATCCACATTTTATGGTAAAACTGGAGGCTCTTAGTATGCTTGTTCAAAGCATATTTATCACAACAGAAGAGGTAGTATGAACAGGTTAACAATGAAAAGTATTAGCATATTGAGAAAAAGACAGCTTTTCTCTATCATGTGGCATAAATTACATTCAACATAGTACAAAACAAGTGAAGCAGTGACTTAAGCTACAACAAGAAGAGCAAGTACAAACCAAGAAACCATATAGATTACAATAATTAAGTTTAAAATACTGTGTGGTGTTTTATCTATCCAGAAGGATACCTTGCAAACGTGAGACAGCAAAACCTTTTTATGTATCTCAAATGTTCAAACTAGCAGAACGTGAATAATACTTTTTGAAAATGCAATGCCTACATTTATTCACATTACCAATGAAACAGAAAAACAAGATCTGCACAAATGCATCTGGGTATGCAAATATTCAGCACAGGATTGTCGGTAAACAGTTATGAGTACACATGTTTAGGGTCATATTTACTGAGGACGTGTGATGTCCTTCCATGACACAAGTCATCCCAAGACAAGGCAAGTCCTTATCTGGTATTATCTTTGCATGGGTTAGTAAAAACAAAGTAACGCAAGGCCGTGCATAGTGCTGCCTGGCGTTACTTTGCATCAAGTAGGTTTTACATTGGTGAGGCATGGGCATTCCTATGCATCCACCCATGTATTTTGTTCCATACCTAGATTAACAAAGACTTGAACACCTGAGTTTGTGCCAAAATGGTGTGCCAACCCAACAGATGCTTAACAAGGAGAAATATCCTTATTTCTACTCATTAATTCCTCTTTCCACATGTGCTGCTTTATTCAGCACACACAAAAAAGGCTATGTCTATAAGGATTGCTGTTGTGCAGGTAGGGGTCACTTCCTGCACTATGGGGCAAGGGTAACTGCTTTGACGCTAGGTAGCACACAGTGCGCCAGCACAAAGGTAGTGGAGTAATGCTCCATATCTTTCGAAATATGAAGCATCTCTGCCCTCTTCCTTTCACATAACGCAGTACAGTGCAGCAAGTTGTCTTGCTTTGTTGGGTTGCGTGACATAATGGTAAAACTGCTTCTTAATGTGGATGCTAGGGAGGGGTTGTACATGTCCAGCTTGATGATGAGTTATTAATTCAGTGCATGATGACGTCTAACAAAATCCTGTGTTATGCTTTGTCTAGCAGAGATACCTTACAGAGCAGGGCAGCAAACATGAACCTGTAGTTCAAAACTACTAAGCAACACATGCAACCTTAAATACAATATTACAAAACCTAAAGAACACAGCTGTTAAGAATAACTAGGTTGAGTTTTGGGCAATAAAAGTGCAACAAAAATCCCAAACCTAGTACACATTGCATAAGAACATTGTTTTGCTTTACCTATGCAAAAGGAGAGCATGCAAATGTAGCAGGCCAGCCCCTACCATGTTGTTCAATTAAATATTGTGCTAAGTGGCATACTCTATCTGAATAATAGTACTCTATAACATAAAGCATACAGCTGTTCAAAATAATAAAGAAATATAAAGACATGCTGCGGTGAAGTTTTGGGGAAGAGAAGGCGACTATTCTGGGCACCTGTGTAACGACAGCCGTACCCCTGTTCCGTACTCCCGGACGAACTTTGGACAGCAGCAATGGCCGCTAACGGCACCAACCTGCAGGTATTATTTGTTTTCCTTCTGCTAGTAGTTTGGTGAGAAAGTATCCCCCCCCCTTTCCCCAACACCTAAGCCTTCCAGTAGATACGGGGCAGGATGTTTACTGGCCTTTTTTTCTTTACCTACTTTCGTCTCTGTTAGGGCATTTTCTTAAAAACCAGCAGTGGCCTTTCTCATCGCGGTACTCTTGCCAGTAACTTTGGGACGACTTCAGCAGAGCCTGTTTTCCTGGCTTCCCGCTACCTGTGCCTTTTGTTATCCCCTGTTGTGTGGCGTGGTCCCCGGCAGCTTGTTCCATCATAGCCCGGACGGACTACAATCCCCAGCGGTACTTGCGGCGGACCCGGAAGCCGCAGGACCCTCTCGCGCGCCTGGAGGCGCTTAAATTTGATTACCGCCGCTGACAGAGCGGGCGACTTCAGCAGAACCTGTTTTCCTGGCTTCCCGCTACTTGTGCCTTTTGTTATCCCCTGTTGTGTGGCGTGGTCCCCGGCAGCTTGTTCCATCATAGCCCGGACGGACTACAATCCCCAGCGGTACTTGCGGCGGACCCGGAAGCCGCAGGACCCTCTCGCGCGCCTGGAGGCGCTTACATTTGATTACATAAAGACATGATCTGTACAAAGAATTAAGGGCATGCATATGCTGAGCAAAGGTCTTTGGGCATTCTGTTTCTATGCTCAGACCCTGTCTGCATTCTTACCTGTCTCATCACTGTAGGTTGTATTTCTCTCAAATATGCAGGTCTAGAATTCTCTTTTATGCAATAGAATGGAGTTAACAGCCAAAAGCAGGAAGGAGCCTACCAGAAGAGAGAGCCGTGGGTAAAATGTATAAGCAGGTTCAACCACAGGCACACTGCCTTAGCAATCACAGAGGCAGCAGACACAAGCTACAGATGTAAAGCACAGGCAGTGAATGACTGCAACGTAAGTTTACAATTGTTTGCTATTCACAAAGGTAGTTTTCTTGTAGTATCTTTATGACTGCAGTGTCAGCACATAAAAAGATCACTGGGTAGATCTTAAATGCCTCACAAATATCATGAAACAAAAATGGACGGAGAGTTTTAGCTCATGTTATTAATACAAACTAATTGATCATCACTGTAAATAAGTGCGTATGTCAAAAACATCTGCATATTCTTGAATGGGACAAAAAACGCAATAATTGTCGGTTCTGTTATAGCTTGCTGTTGGAAATGGTGCACACCTGTGTACCTGTGCTTACTATGCATGTATACTATGCATGCAGAGTGACCACTTTTCAAGAACAGTACAGCAGAAAACTAAAGGGGAAATTTGAACCGAATTTCAAGAGTGGAATCATTTCTAAATGCCAGAGCTGGTGTGAGGCAGTATGTACAGTTTTAGAATGAAAAGTATTTAAAGTGCTACCATTAGATCAATCAGCTGATCTATGAATGCTTTAGATGCCATGGCTCCCCAGGAAGAGTGTGCACCAAAAAGAGAGGTATCTATCCCCGAAATGAAATAACCCATTTAACCCAAGGGGTGAGTGTCGAGGAAGACACTAGTTTATGAGACTTTCTGGAGAAAATAAGGAGTTAGGTCTCTAAGGACATTCTAAGATTAATAGCCTTTTGTACATAGTTTTTAGACGATTTCCTACGCACAATTTGAGTTGGATAGGGAAGTAAGAGATAAAAACAGTAGTTACATTATTTTTGTACATTTTGTTATTTTGAAGAAAACACCTGTGGGGTTGAAATGATGTGAGGAAATATAACATCACAAAGACGCTACATGGAAATTAAACATAACAACATAGTTAACTTGGCAGAGAGCATTTTGAGAGAAAGAGATACATTTTCCGGCAAAGAAATGAAGAGCTGTAAAATCACATTAACATTTCATAACCTACTGTACTTTGGAAGTGGCTAATTGTAAAATCTTACTTCCTTTAATAGACAAGAAACAAGAGGATGTTCTCCCCTGGCTTTCTCATTGATATGGGGATGATTCGCAGAAATTTCTGAACGTAAAGGTTGACTGTACAATAGGATTTCCCTCTACTAACTTGTGAGGCTAGAAATTTTACTATGAGGGTGACATCTCCTGAAAAGGGGTTAATAGGTTTTCCCACACACCAGCTTGAAAATATAGACAAGGCGGATTTGTAAGCTTCTGTAGTACCTGGCGCTCAGGATTTATTGATATATACTATAGCTTCTGCCTAAATGCCTGCAAAGGTTGGGAAGACCGGTTACCTTCAAAGCAGAGAGAATAAAAGTGTTGTCCAGGACTAAGCTGTGAAACTGCCCCTCCAGATCTAAGAGGAGGTTTGGAAACAGTAGTAACAAGATTGGGTAGCCAACTGCGAGTTCTACACTGAATGGATAGCAAACCTGCGATTTCCAAAAAGGTACTATTATGACCAAATTTGCTTTCTGATATCTGACCTGAGCTTCCACTCTGTTGATCATGAGAAAGGGAGGGAAAGCATAGTTAGTTCTCTGAAACCAGTCTTGTAGGAAGGCATCTGTTGCTAGAGCTAGAGGATCCAGACCAAAACTGAAAAACTGAGGAAGATGAGAACTGACTCTGGATGCAAAGAGATCTATTTGGAAAGGTCCCCATTTGCAACAGAGAGTATAGAAAACAGAGAGCTGAAGTCCACAGTCGCTGAAATTGCGAAGATACTGAGCGTGCCAATTGGCTATTGTGCTTAGGCTTCCAGGAAGATATTCTGCGCAAACTGATAACTTGTGAGGAAGGCAGGACTCTCAAAAGCGTTTTGCCAATTTCACGAGAGGATTGATGATTGATGTCTCTTACCATTGTAAGATTGTCCTTCCAAAGTAAAATGGAGCATCTGACCTTGTGTTTTGCAAAACTTTGGATTGTAGAGGAGTCTGAAAGCATCTCTAAACAGTTGATGTGCAGTCTCGACTCCTGCAGAGACAGTGTACCCCCAGTCAAGTTCAGACCACACTGGGCACCCCAACCTGACAGGCATGTATCGGATTCTAATACAAGGTCTGGGGACGAAGCAAAGATTGTTCTGCCATGCCAGGCATCTAAATGGTCTGTCCACCATTGAAGCTCCATCCATGACTTGTGATCTAGTGTAGGATGTTGGAATAAGTGAGCCCTCTGTGAACATGACAAATTTTCAATCTCTGGAGAGCCCCATAATAAAGAGGACCCAGAAAAATGGCCTGGATCAATGGGGGAAAATACTGCTAATCCTTGCAAGGGAGCTGAGAGAAATGGAAGAAATCTATAAAGTTTGACCAGTTTCTGATTTGATCACTTTATCATCGGATTGAGGTAAATAAAGAAACGCATCCACTGAATTTATTAGAAAACCCAGAACGTTCATCTGTGTAGCAGGGTCTAAAATCGATTTTTCCCTCTTTGTGAGATAACCTGGATCTAGTAGGTGAGAACAGGTGATGTGAATTTGAGAACGAAGGGTCTGAATATTTAGACACATTAAACGAATATCATTCAGATAAATTATTAATCTGATACCTTGAGACCTGAAATAGCCACTACTGGTTTCACGAGTCTTGTGAAGCACCATGGTGTGGAAGAAAGACCAAAAGGGAGAGAGGAAAACTGATATGTTTTTCCCTGCCACTAAAATTTAAGGTAATTCCTGCACTTCTGGTAAATGGGTGTGGTGAGATATGCATTTTGCAAATTGAAATGCTGAACCCAATCGTTTTATAATAGTGCATCTCTGAGATGTATAATAGTTTCAATTTTGAAATGTCAATAAAAGACAAGTTGGTCAAAATCTCTGAGTTACTGAATTATGCAGTACACAAATTACAGACCAAAATACTACAATAGAAGAATAACATATAAATGGAAATAAGATATATTAATTGTAGGAAAGTAGGATCTGCTTTCATGGTTACCCCCACTTTTTGGCTGGTGTTATGCTGTTTCTGACTAGTCTGACTGGGATCCTGCTAATCAGGACTCCAGTCTCTGTACCTTGTCCACTAAATTGGTTATGGTGAGAACTTAGATACATCCTAAATTGGCCTCTGGTGTACCTTTACAAGTCCCTAGTATATGGTACTAAGGTACCCAGGGCATAGGTACACCAGTGGTCCCCCATGGGCTGAAGCATGTATTATGCCACCTTTGGGAGACCACTCAAACTGTGATGACAGTCCTGCCATAGCAGCCGGTGTACGCTGGTGCTAGCACCATTTGCAACAGATATAGGTTTCCCTATATCTGAGGTCACTGCACTCAAAACCTATAAGTCACCCCTAAGGCAGGCCTTTCAATTCTGAAGACAGGGTGATCGGTTCTAAGTTTGAGGGTGCTCCTGCATGAGCGGGACACCCCTACAACCTTGGGAGTCCATTCTTCCAGGTTGGTAGTGCAACAGGCCATTATGATATATAGAGTGGCCATGCGTCATTATGTGATGACCATCTCTACACTGGCTGGAACTAACCCTGTCGTATTTGGCATCAAATATGTTGGAATCATACCCCGAGGTATGATTCCATGCACTGTAAAGCTCCTCTGGGAGGCCCTCAGTGCTCCCGGTATTAGCAGTGGCAGTGCATAAATTGGGGCACTGGGACATTGCCCCACATGGCCCGAAGTCGCACACAAGCAAAATAGCAAATTCTAGATTCTAGACTAAACAGAAACTTAAACTACTCGCGAGTCGCTCCGCTCCAGGCATTGTCAATCGGCCCTGAAGGGGGGTGGGGGCGGGGCTGGCTGCGGTAGCAAGGGTGATTGACAGCAGCGCTTACTAAAGCGCAGCTGCAATAGTGCGCATGCTTGATTTTGGGTTGGTCATTTTTATGACCCGTCCGAACACGCACTCTACAGCCACCTCCTAAGGACCAGGAGAGCGAAGGGGAAGTTGGGACCCGAGAGGCCGAGGGTTGCTTCATGCAGCAGCCCCGGTCTCTAATAGGTGGGCCGTCTCCGTGCCCTAGCCAATCCTGGCGCTGCTAATGATTGGCAGAGTGACTGCAGAGCCTGAGCCTGTGAGGGAAGGCATGGGGTGACAGCACAACCAAAAATGAGAGGACTAGGGGGTAAGAAGGATGTCAAAAGATGGACGTGAGATGTTGAAAGAAGTGGAGTTTAAAGTAAGCCTAAAATGGTATTGGTACGTCATGGGTGCACACTGCATTTGAAAACGGTGCTTTAACTAATCCAGTTGCAGAGTTACATATGATGTCCATGTGGCAGCTTGTCCCCTGTCACAACACATTCACCTATATTGTTTCCCTACACCGTAGTTAGATGTAATTCTATATCCCCCATTCGACAGCCAAAAATGCTACATACTGCAACAGGCACATTAACCCACGGTTCTATGCTGGCTGCTGCATCTAAACCCACTTTCCTTGGCAAGAGCGCAGTTTTACAAATTCGCTAATTCATTCTGCCACCATTTGTCGCGAATTTCTGTTGATTACATTTTGAGTGTATTCCCCTGTGAGCCAGGACTTGTTGGTGCGGTTGTGTGCCTCTTCGGTGGGTCTGTGCAATGTCTGATGACTTCATGTGTACGAAGGAGAGAAGCGAGCTTTGTGCTGCTAAACGTACGCCCAATGAGTGAAAGTTGAGGTGCTTATGCATTTCCTATTGAATAACAATAATGAAGCTGTAGCGCCTCCAGGCACTACCTGTCAGACTCGACCGCTTTTGACGTGCCTGCTGCTGTCTGTGTGCCAGTGTGTGCTGCATGAAGTCACCAGCCAGGGGGCATTTAAACCGCTGCACAACATGAGCGCGAGCAGCATGTTGCATGCAGCAAGAGCTGTGTGCAAGCAGTGGCACAGAACTATAGAGGGCATCATTTTGTTATAATTGCGCGTTGTTTATTGGTTTAATGCGTCTGCAGTGCATGTATACTAATCATTCGTGTCTGAGGGGCACAGAAGACAGTGAGCAGCCCAATAGCGCCCTGAAAACTAATCAGAATTGAATATAAACTCTGAGAGAAACTGGGAGCATCAGGGAACAAATATTAATCGTTCTCCACTACAATGTAGGCTATCATTTTTAATTATTAAGGAATACGCCGATGGAGCATAGATTGTTGGAAGGGGTGTGAACGACATGTCATTTTGAGCGTTCCCCTGGGTAATTTGTATAGATAAATATTGATCTTCTTGAAGCAAATCTAATTTCAGCTGATCGCTTTTAATTAAAAAAATGTCATTCTGTCGATATGTTTGTTTTGGTTTTCTTGGCTCTAACAGATGGTGGTTCAATTATGTCAGTCTTCGGGAGCGCACACACGGCCGGGGGCAATTGCTGAACTTCTTTGCATGCAGTGGCGAACAGCCTACAATAATGCCAGTGTCTGTGGGGAGGTTGCTTGCATTCTCTGTGCTGAGCACCTCCAGCTGCTCAGAGGCCCCAGCAGAAGTGGTGCTGTCTACTGTAGTCTGTTACCAGGCAATAGCAGGCCTAGACAGGCTTTAATAAATTAAACCTATTGAGTGCAGTGCAGCTAAGTGTGAGTGATGTCTGTGTGAGTGCAGGTTGAGCAGTGTGCCTGTTTGAGTCTAGGGTGAGTGATGTGGATGGCTGAATGCTGGCTTAGTGATCTGTCAGGGAAGGGTGAGTAGTGGGTCTATGAGTGCAGGGTGAATAGTGTGCCTATGTGAATGCAGGGAGAGTGATGTAGCTGTGTAAGTGCAAAGAGACTTGTCTGGCTACTCCCAGAGATGTATTCACCAAGCCACCTCTTTCTCAAATTTGCTTGAGGATGCACCATTTGCCCACTCTTTTTTCAAACTTTTCTCGGGGGGAGAACCCCGCTGAACTCCCCGTAGGTGGTTCGGGCTCACTCGTTGCGCTCTCTGGCAACAGTGCAGTATTTACGCCTCACCACTTTCAAATGTCATCAGCCACCGCTGGGTATCAGCCTTCCAGAACCAGACAGAAATCCATGGCTGTTGCTGACCAGAGTCATGTTTCTGCCCTCCTGCTGCTGAGCCAAGTTTGAGCAGGGGAAGGCAGAACAATAGATATCCTGTCACAGGAACGAACGTGTGACCACCTCCCAGACAGGGTTTAGTGTATTGGGGCAGGGTGGGGACACTTGCCAGCACCACTGCGACTGCTTGAAGGTCACATTTGGTGCCCTCCTTGCATAGTCCGGCTCAAACCAGTTTAGGGAGCCATTGGCTCCCGCTCTGGCACGTAACTAGACAAAGAACATGGGGGTATCCTTCCCACTGTCCAATCCCTCCCCAGGGAGAGAACCCTGAATCGTCCCAACCCTTTCCTTGGGTGCTTAAGACACCATTTCTTTTTTGACCGTCTGGTCACTCTGGACTTTGCTGGACTTTGCTCTGGGCACCGAGACTGCAACTGGGAAGACTCCTGCTGCTCCTGGTCTCGTCGTCCTGCTCGTCTGTTGCAACGTCTGTGCCTTTGCTCCATACAGGATCATTCCAAGGCCTGTGGGCATCCAAGACACCGGAAGGAATCTCCCTTGAAGCGAAGAAGTCACTTCCCTGCATCTGTAGGCACCGCAACACAGCTGACCGTTCTGCTGATCCTGGGATTCCACAGACTCCGAAAGGCTCAGCAACACAAGTGGTAGTTCTTCAACTCCCTCGAGGACTGCACTGCCTTCTCACCAAGTTTGAGGCCAGTATCCCTCGTCGGAACCTCAGGAACTGAAACCCTGTGCATTGCATCGACTTGTCATTGCAAAGGCTTGTTGGCTCTATTCCTGAGAGCTCTTTGGGCTCCAAGTAGCCCCCACCTCTAGCATATCCTGCAACCAAGATATTTGTACTCACCGCATCCCTTGCACCATGGGTCTGCATCTTTGGTTAGCTGCTTGAGGTCCTCTTGTGACTCCAGTGCCTCCAGTCTATGGGTCCTTTTGAGGGTCTTCCTTGATTCAAATCAGCTCCCCTGATTGCTTGGGGCCTGCTCTTAATCCTCTGCAAGTGGTGAGTCACTTGGTCCTTGCTGGTCTTGACCATCCACCTTTCTTTGTTTTCCACGTTGTTTGCAATTGCCAAGGCTTGTTGGTGTTCCAGATGGACACCGACCCTTCAACTCTCGACATCCGTTGTGGGACAGTTTGTGAATGGCTCCTGTTCTTCCTCAGCATCACCTGGTCCACACAGCTGCAGCTCCAAGGTCACAGTCAACTCTCCTGCAACTCAGACATTGGTGGGCCTTTTTCTTACGTGCCTCCTGGTCACTCCTGAGTGGCATAGACTCTGTCCCCTCTGCTTGCAGGTACTTATCATCTTGAATCCACCTTTGGGTTCCACCGGACACTTTCACCAGAGGCATTTTCCTGAAGTCCTCCATTGAGTTTGACGCTTGTTTCCGACGCCACTTCGCACCCGGCTTGTATTGTATGCATTGTGTATATTTCCAGGTAGGAGATATTGGTACATGTTAGTGAGTGTCTTTTACTAAATACCTATTTTTATAAATATACTGTGTGGTTCTTTTTCACTTAATCTATACCAATAGGATTACATTCTGGTAAAACAAGCTGCTTTATACTCCTTCTGGACTAAGCCGGTAGGCTGCTCTCCCCAGCTACCACTTAGAGAGCTCTCTAAGGTTGTCTAAGACCACTAAAATCACCATAAGGGTTGTCTGGATTAGTACAGGGTGCCAATTTACATAAGTGTGCACCATATACTATGCCAGCCTCCTACAATAATGCTTATCTTGAGTGCTAGCTTTATAGTCAAAATAGGTATTATAGGGGTTCCAGGGCTCTGATTGGTCACATGTAGTACTAATGTTTGTTTCCCATTGGCTTACTGTTACTAAACCTGATGGGATTTGTAGTCTTTCAATGTTCTTGACTGTTACTGTATTAATTAAGTAAGATTAGAGAAGCAAAAGAGGAACCTCTGGTCTTGCCATAAAATTGTAAGTTGACACAGCTGTTTATCTCATTAGCTTCACTCCTTTCCCAATCATTACTGACCCTTCTGCACATTTTCTCTTTTTCTGAAAATTGAGGAAATCGGTGAGGACATGCTAAAATAAAAGAATGTGCCCAGAACACATTTTTGTCACATCATATGTGAGATATTTTGCCCACAATAGCTCCCACCAGAGCATGGTAGAGATTGCATTTTAAAGTAACTTACATTCAGTAAGCCACATTGATGTGGCAGAAGGAGGGGGGTGAGAGAGCAAGTGTTGGAATGTTGTTTATTAGTAGGCAGAAGTAGGTACCTACCACTAGTAATAAGGTCACAATCATAATATAACATCCAGTCAAAGTCTCAATGAATTATTCCCTTGCTCAACCCTTAGTAGCTGGCTGCAAGCAGGCAGGCTTAACTAAGGAGACAGATGTGTAAAGCATTTATAAACACCTATATATTAAATAAGTAAGACAAAACACATAATAAAAATCCAACACCAATTTATAACATCAGGATTTATTTTAGGGTTAAAATGACAAAAATCCAATGTAGGGAACCGAAGATTCATTTTTAAAGAATAAATGTTTTCTACAGCCTAAAAACAAAAAGCGCCAACTGTGGACTTGTGGTCATGCTTGACCGGAACAAAGTTAAGGAGTGAGGCGGACGGCGATAGAGCATGAGTCGGATACACTGATCGGTAGGGCCCGGTCAAGTTTTTGCCAACAGACTTAGTTGCTTTTCTGGAGTTTTTTCTCTCATCGCCGAGCAAGGCACCTTGTCAGGCCAGGTTTGGAGTCAACAACAGCAGCTTGGTTCAGCATGAGGCCTCGGAGAAATTCTAAAAGTCTTGAGCTCTGAAGATTTCAGTGGGATGAACCTGAAATCCAGGCCTGGTCATGGTTCGATGACTGCGGCTTGACTCTCGACAACGGGTCCGTCAACATATGGAATTTTCGAGAAAAATTCTTCAAATGATTTCAAACTACTGGATATGATTCCAGAAGTTCCCTTTGGGATTCCAAGGTGTCAACAACACCAATCCAAGTTTCCAGAAGCTCTTAGTTGCCCCTTGGGATGTTGATACTACATTGCCCACAGTGCATCTAGCCAAATCCTTAAAAGTCCACTGGATGCTGTCCAGCTGGGTTCTTCTTGGTGGAGATGATGCAGGTGGAGCTCTTTTAACCTGTTGTATTCTGGGAGTCCACCCCTCAAATGTTTATAGTCAGGCAAAGTCTGTCTTTTGCTGAAGCCCAAAGTTTGCAGTAGGGGCAGTCCTTTAGATTGCAGTCCTCTTGGTGCAGGCCAGGGGCTCAGCGGGCAGTTCCTTTTCGTGTTTTTGTCAGGCTGGGATCTGAGTTGCTGGGCATCTCTCCCATATTTAGCAAGTGTTCTTGGGTGACAAGCAGGGGGGCACCCCTGAGCAATGGGGCGCAGGGTGCCACCCTCAGGTATGACAGCTTCCTCCAAAGTATGGCATATTCTTGTCCAAGAAAGCACTATTCTTTTAAAATCCAAAATGGAGAAACTCTCTCCTGGCTAAGCCAACCCATTGGGTTGGCTAAGTTTCCCTAACTCTACCCTTTCAGCCCCCCTGCAAATTAAATTATGGAGGCTCCTGTCAGGGTGGGGGTGCAGGATGTAGGGGTGAGCCTGTATCTTGTCCTAGCCATCATTCCCTTGTTGAAGATTAGTTTTGCTACTCTACCCCATCCTGCGTTTTGCGCTGCAGCTGCAGATATCCTTCCACCAGATGTCCTTTATCTCTTTGCAGGCCACTTCATGCCTCATCAGAGTAATTTGGCTCAGCCCTTCAAAGGCTGGGCAATCAGGAGAGGCTGCTGAAAGACTAGATTATGGCTCATCAGAAAAACAAGTTCTATAACTTCCTTTCCGTGAAAATTAAAATAAATCTAACCTTGACAAGTTGTTGGATTCATTCTAGCTGCCATTTTAATACTTTGAAGTATATTTTTAGCTCGCTCCTATCAATAGCTATACTTTACAATGGGGGAATGAAATTGGCAGTTCCCCTCACCAAGGCATATAAAACATCTCTTATGATGTCCCACTTACAGTTGCAAGACACCCTACCCCTCCCTGGGGCACCTAGGAGAGACCTTAGGGGTGACTAATATGTAAAGATAAGGTAGTTTAAGACTTTGGAAATACCTTTATGAACAAAGTTGAATTTGCAAATAATGTACTTTTAAAAGCAGCCTGCAAAGCAGGGCTTCCTTTAAAATGGCAGCATGCAGCACAGGAGTGCACACTTAAGTGCATTAAAAATGCTGGGCCTCTAAACCTACATGCCTTACCATATAGTAGGGGCTTAGAGGTAGGCTGGTATTCCAATTGTAATTACACCTAATTACCATATATCTTTTACACAGCGCACTGGCCCTGGGCCTGGTTAGAAGAGCCCATGGCATAATCAGAGTCAGTTACCATCAGTATCAGTCAAACAATGGTGGCGATCAGGGCAAAAAGGTTGACTTTCTCACAGCTAGAGATAGAGAAAGAGAAAATGTGTGTCTGTGTGTGTGAGTGAGTGTGTGTGAGAGAGAAAGATACACAAAAACAGAGTGATGGCAGCCGCGAGAGGGACCAAGACACGGACTAGGAGAGACAGTGAGAGATCGATAGATAGATAGATAGATAGATAGATAGATAGATAGATAGATAGATAGATAGATAGATAGATAGATAGATAGATAGATAGATAGATAGATAGATA
Source organism: Triturus cristatus (assembly GCF_964204655.1). Classification (NCBI taxonomy): domain Eukaryota; kingdom Metazoa; phylum Chordata; class Amphibia; order Caudata; family Salamandridae; genus Triturus; species Triturus cristatus. Next base: position 889,612,484 of record NC_140587.1, on the reverse strand, counting down.
GATAGATAGATAGATAGATAGATAGATAGATAGATAGATAGATAGATAGATAGATAGATAGATAGATAGATAGATAGATAGATAGATAGATAGATAGATAGATAGCTAGATAGATACATATTCAGTTCATAGCTTTCCATCTCTCCCTTTCATTATTTCACTTTCCCTATCTTTTTGTGTGTCTCTGTTACTATTAATCTCATTTTGTGACTCTGTTTTCCTCTCTCCCTCTCTTTTTCTGTCATTCCTTGTCTTTCTGTCTCCAGCACTTATTTGTTATTTACTCTACCCCTCTGCATCACCCATTCTCTATTTACAAATCTTTCCCTACACTGCAACACGCATGAATTGTATCTTCTGTTTTTTTGGGAAATTAACGAGTTTTCCCTTGTTTGTGCTTGCTTCATTATGCAGTATTTTTGACAGTAAACCCAGTCTGGCTATCTTAGTATGTCGGACTTTGGTCAAAATCCATGGGTGTTTTTGATGATACATTCCAGTAAAGCCTCTGTAACACTAAGGGCCCTATTACGATGCGGTTCGGAAACGCATCGTAATGTGCTGGTTGAATTCCTTTCTGATGGCCTCATTACAATGGAGGCGGTCGGAAAGGAATTCGACCAGTCATTCCGACTGGCATCCGACGGGCTCGGAGAGCCCGTCCACCAGTGGGAATGTGTCAAATAATCTCAAGGGTGGGCCTTTCTGCCCTTGAGATTACGATGACGGTTTCTGAAATGTTTTCCATGCCGGCCTGTCCGACATGTAAACCATGTCAGAAAGCATCTTTGGGGGCCACCAGCAAGGCCCCCTTGGATACACGGCCTCCGATTGAAGGCCTAGTGCCCCCTGTTGATCCCTGCACCTTGTGGCAGGCACCTTGAGGTACCTGCCATTGGGTACAGGAATGAACTGCACCTCCCATTTTACAATGTGAGTATGCATTCCGGCCGGTTTACATTGTAAAATGTAGGAATGCGACCGGGTGTCGCTCCATCCCATGACTGATGCGTTGTCGGGTAAAAGTGATTCCGCCCGACATGGTAATGAGGGCCAAAGTGTTTTTCATGTGGAGAAACGGGCACCTTTCTATGGGAAACTAAAATGTTGTGCTGAATAATAAACAGCATAGTGCGCTCCAACGTGCAACTCGCTGACCCCCCCAATGAAATGTCTCCCCAGGCCATAGACAACTGCAATTAGTGTGGTTTAACCAAGAGCATAGCCTTTTATTCACATAGTCACATTGCATCAGCGAGGAATGATAACCATAGTTAAGTATATATTATTGTTATGCGAATACAGGATGTAAGATCATCCAAAGACTTTATTGTTTTGAGAATACAGGACGTAAGATCAGCAAACGGCTCAAAGATTGTGCAAACAATAAAACAATTGTCTCCACTCATTAAGCGCAACACTTCAGAATGCACTTGCAAGATCAGTCCAAACCATTATTGTTCTGAGAATACAGTACGTAAGATCAGCAAAACAGCTCAAAGATTGTCAAGCAATAAACAGTTGGCATCACTTTGGAAAGCAAAAGTGCCAGGAGGTCCCTTTTCCATATCCATTGCCCACGCCCTCAACCAAGGGCATTCGGGGCATAACTTAGTGGCAACTTCCCCTCAATCACTCAGAGGGATGGGCAATAACTGCATGTAGGCTGGTGCGCGGTGGAGAGAAAAAGAGGCTGGCCCCCCGCCTCGGAATGCCTTGTATGCTGCCGCCCCGGGCAACCCTGGATGACGTCATTGGCGACCCTCTTCCTGGCAAAACAGACAAGGGACTCCCCGCTTTGGCTCCTGCCCGTGGAGCAACTAAGGCCATCCCACTGCTAATTATGGGGTGCCTGGTCATATGTTGCGTTGCACCTCTTGGCTCCAGCAGAAAGTCTTAGAAAATGTGGAGCTTGTATTAAAAGGGCATCCTTCCAGAACAAATCCTATGTTAGACAGCTCACACTCACCCCTGCACATGGTACAAGGCTGTTCCTTGAGTACAGCAGCGTTGTTCAAGCATCAGCAAAAGAGATGACAGCGGCAACAGGCTATTCTTAATATACAGGGTTCTGCGCTGTTTCCCCCTTGTGCTATGCAGTGCAATACATTTGGAAGCTGCGATACATTACATGAAAAATCAGTACAACTGGGCCTGTGTACCAAAAAGTAGCAATGCATTAGAAAAGCAGCTCGAAGGGTACTAATGTGAGAACCTAAGAGTTCTTCAAAACCAAAAAAAACACACAAAAAATTGGCTCTGTCTGCTCAACTTTAATGTTTCAGGGACAAACAAATGCTGCTTGCAGTAGCCACGCGACCTTACATCATCCACTTAAGCAGATGGCTGCAAAGAGCGTCCCCAAATCTTTGATGGGGAATTTAAGTGTATGTCGGATTAAGACTTTAATCTAACTGGTTCGGATTAACGACGAAAAACAATCAAGATCATTTTATCCACTGAATAAAGGATTGCCTTAATCTGATTTAAAAACTGGAGGCCCTGGCAGAGACAGGAGCTTTTCTGCACGTGGCGCGAGTAGAGGAGAAGAGGCGACCTCTGACTGTGCAGTTTTAATTGCATGTATGTAAGACGAGCATTACATTATCACAGTGTCTACACCGCTTAATGCCAGGCCGCGCGCTACACTTCCGGGTCACATGTCCGACATTTCCGCAAGTTGAATGAGGGGCTTTCTGAAAGAACTCATGCATAGCGTTTATTTTCAAATGATTTAAAGTGGGAGCGATTTTTATTTTAGAGTGATTTCGAACTGTCCAAGTACTTCTCAAAAGACATCAATCACACGCTGCCCAAAGTCAGCTAAGGTCGTCGCACAGTGCATAAAGCAACGCAACAAACACACTAACAACTATGCTTGCAAAAACCAGATAATTCAACGGATACTTTCAGCAACAAAATGAAACAACCTTTGACAAAAGTAGCGCTGAGATATAAGAAACATCTGTAATCAAGTCAATTGAAAATACGGTATTTGTTGTTCCGCATCTCCCTCCAGCGAACGAGACAATTAAACCACACAGTGCAACAGATGTGTGCTTACTTGCAAAAGTACCTGTGGTAGTTCACTGGTTTCCTTTCGTTAATTCTGTTTTCCTTTATTTTTTAAAGGTAGTATTCAATTCACAGTTAATGAACAGTTCATACCAGGCACCCTATGGCGATCAAGATCTTATTTACAATACCGTATTGTTTAAGCAAAAGAAAGCAAATACGTTATTATAAAAAAATGCCTTTGGTATTTGAGAAAAACGAATGAGGAAACATATGAAGTGCGAAAAAAAAATCAGCAAAGATTATTTATTGTGTGGTCAGCACTTCAAACATTAGCAGGGTCCATTTAGCTGTGGAGTTACGATACCTGTTTTTTCAACGGCAGCAAAGTGACTACTTCCCCTTGTAGGGCGTTTCCATTTCATATTATTGTGATCGGACTCAATAATTCTGACTCTGGCGTAGAGCACTGTGTGGGTCCTCATTGGGAGCGGTGTTGAGTTTAACGCATCCCTGCGTCCTTACCCAGGTACATGTTGGCAGGTCTAACCTATTTACATATGTGGGAGGAAAAGTAAATAAATACTAGGAAGTGCAGATTAAAGTGTGAAAAAACAAAGGGGCACATTAGCAACGTTTTGCGATAAATATCGCAAAGCGAGCTTAGCGCTCATTTTCTTAACGCCGGCTGTCGCTGGTTTTCATCGCGGAGATAGCTCGTTATCAGCAACGCGTATCTCCAAGGCGATAAGAAATCCAGCGATAGCGTTGAAATGCCTGATTATCGCTGGAAATCCAGTTATGAGATTCCTGCGATAGTGAAATCCTTGGTAATAAGCCAAGGTGGTCTCAGCCTGACAATCCATCTCCCATTGGAAATATGGCTAAGTCAGGTTTCTATCAGGCGTTAGGAAGCAGCGATAATCGCGGTTAGCGCGAGGTATTTCGTCGCTTCGCGGCCATTGGTAATAGGGGGAAGGTGAGCTAGCGACTGTGTTCAGTTGCCTTGAAGTTGGGAATGCCTACTTCGCATGTCATTAGCGATAAATATCGCTGACATGCAAAGCGGCACCCAAACCAGTCGCTTTCGCCAGGAAGCTGTTGCAACAGCTTGCTGGTAGGGCGATGAAAATATCGCCGCTTTAGTGGCGAAAAGTGCCGCTAAAGCGGCGATGACGCCCTTGCTAATATGCCCCAAAATCTGCACATGTTATGCCCCCCTTCTGAAGGACAGAACTTGTAATATACATGAAATATGAGGCCAATTAATTAGTGTACCTCAGGATATAGGTTTTTAAGCAGGTCCCACTGAGGCACAACACATCAGGTACTAAGGTAGTTAAATATCGCTGGCCTTTTCCTTTCTACTATGTATTTCCCAGAGAGCTTCCCGGAATAAAGCAACTTTAAGGACATGCCTATTTCCTGGAAATTATTTTTGATGATCCACCTCACTTCCAACTCGTTTGTAGGTGTTTCACAGCAATAGGAAGTGTGTCATTTATAAACTGTGGTGCCTGCAGATCAGAAGGCTTCTGTGCATGCTTTGCGAACAGCGTGCTTTTACTCAGTTGTAGGGTATTAGCAGGGCTACTGGAATTAAGCAATTTTGCAGCCGTGGTGTTTTACACATGATTATGGATTTGCCGCATTTGCCACATAATCCTTCATCTGCTACATAATGTGCAGATTTCACTCCAAAAACTGTTTCTAGTGCAAAGTGTTCGAAAATGCAGCAGCATGAGTTGCTGCACAGTATGAGAGGGTTTGCAATGTGTCTTTTAACCTGAGCCGAAGATAAAGTCCAGTGTTTTAAAAGGAATATGCCACGTTACCTTCCTTACTTTTATCATGCATGCCATTACAACGCGGTCATTTCAACAACTGCGTTGTAACAACGCATGCCATTACTCCGCAAGTCGGAACAAACACTTGCTCTGGGGGGTGGCGCTAGATATTGGAATAGTATAATTTACTATTCCAACTCCAGTTTGTGCAACAGTAGGGAAGATGTTGGATTTTAAATCTAACACCTTCTGACCCCTAGAGCAAGTCGTTGTTCCGACATGCGGAGTAATGGCATGCGTTGTAACAACGCGGTCGTTGTAACAAGCGCCTTTTCATGTCATGCGGTGTCCCCGTTTCGTGGTAAACGATGTTTACCTTTTTGAAGCCTATGTGATGTACGGCATTAAAACACAGCTGTTAATTGTGCTTAAATGGCACAATAGACTATCTGACAATAGAATAGTTGGTGCATATTCTTTTCACATTTCACATGGGGGTACGGGTCCATATGACATAATATATGTAATTTATGCAGAAGTTGAACAAAATGAGTGCAATGAAGTAACATTGTTTCATGCCACGATTAGCTTCACTTTTTTTTGTTCCTATTTGCACACCAATTCTGACTTCTGAATTATTGTTTGGGGTAAGACATCTCAAACATGGATTAATGCAAATAACACCCTCCAACCCTTTTGGTTTGTGAAAAGTCACTTCTGGTCTGGAAAGCATGTCTACCTTTGCTGAGAAAACATGATGACTGTACAATGCAGATTTATGACTTGGTACACCATGGATATATTGGACTTTCTTGAAGCTGCTATTTTTGAAATTGAGTATTTTTTTAAATACCACCCAGGCATCTAGGTGGATCAAAATAATGTTTGGAAATCTCCTGTCATCACATCAATTAACTTCATCTGTATACAGGTGTAAAATTTACCCTTTTGTAAGAGAGGTAAATTGAAGCTGCTTCTCTGGGATTCAGGCACGAGGACAAATATGTGTAAAGACTTTGAATAACAAAGGTACGATATGTATCCACGAGTCTCTAGAATTGTTGAAACATTCAGGTGCAGCTTGTTGGTAAAGAGACTTGTGGTTTATAAAGACCATAATGACTGCCCTTAAAATTACTTTTGCAGACTAAAACAGAACCATTTGGCTAATTATATGATGTTTTAGTTCGACTTAAAGACCTCATCTGAATTGGTAAATCGTGAATTAAATACATTTGTTCTCACCAGTAGGTATACAAAAAAAATCTGGAGATGTTTGGTCCCTATCTTTTCAAGGAGGCATGTCATCCTGTTTATAGTATAGTTAACCCTAGTATAATAAACATAACATTCTCTATAGGGTAATTTGTTATTTTTATATACCAATAATTTCATTTGTTCTTGAAATAGTACAAATAGTACAAATTAATAGTTCCTCTCCAAATTTTTAGTGACACTATAAAATTCACCTGTTTTTACTGCATAGCTGCCTTGTGTTGTTCGCCTGCATTTGGCCCCCTATATTTTTGATGGATATAGAACTATATCCCGCTAACCAGTGGGAAAGTGCTGGTGCTCCTCCTATACACATGGTCAAATTTCAACGTTCCTAATTGTTTTATTTAACTCACTTATACGTCCCTAGTATATGGTTCAAGTTGAACCAGGTTCTGGAGATTAAATGTTACCAATGTACTGCAGCACCTATTGTGCATTCACTACAGTGGCAGTGCAAACATGGCTTCAGACCCACCAGTGTAGCCTTACTGTAGAAATGTAAACGCTGCAATTTACCCTGTCAAAATGAACCCTCATTACATGTTAAACCCTCCCTTTCAAATAATAATGAGTCACCCCTATGAAGGCCTTGTTTTCCTCAAGGCAGGGTGCATTGTATTGAAAAGTAGTACATGTAGACATTTAATGTTAACATCCTTACAGTGACAAGCACCTACAAGATATTTTTACCTTTGGCAGGCCTAACTGTCTAATGTAGAAAACCAGAGTTAAACACATTTTTTTAATAGTAATTAAAAATCCAATTCAATGGTGAAGTTGGATTTTTTTGTAAACTTTAATGAAAAGGAATTCTAAGAAAGTTTCCCTCTCACTGCCTGAACTTCTTGGAGAATAACTTGCATTTCCTCTGGAACTTCTCCTAGCCACCGATTAGCATGTGTGAAAAAGGTGTGAAATACCTCCCAGAAGCAAATAATAGGCAGATGTTGGGAAGTGGATTATTAGTAGTGGAAAATATATATCTACCACTAGCAATAAGGCCACTAACAAAATATTGGGCTCAGTATAGATCTAAGAAAATTATTCTATAAAAAGTGGCCCACAGCCCTCCAAGGTAGAGAAGGGTAGGAAGGTGGAATCTGAATACATGGTTGCCCACACTTTTTTCCTGGTGTTTTGATGGTTTTTGACTTAGTTTGGCTGGGAACCTGCTATTCAGGTCCCCAACCTATCTGCTTTCTCTCTAAATTGATTGTATGTACTTTAGGTACACTCTAGATTGGATTCTGGGGTACCCTTGTGAGTCCCTAGTATTTGGTATGCTATGTACCCAGGGCATAGGTACCCCAGAGGCCTACCAGGGGCTGAAGCATGTATTGTGCCACCCCTGGAAAACCAAGCAAAATGGCACCACAGGTATGCTACTGCAGCCTGAGTAAGGTGGTGCATGCACCCTTTACTGAGGTATAGGTTCACTATATCTCACCTATCACTGCACATAGTAACCTATCAGTCACCCCTATGGCAGGCCTTATCAATCCTGAAGGTGGGTTATATGTGAGAGGGTGCCCAGGCATGAGCGTAGCCCCTCTGCAGCCTTTGGAATCTCTTCTCCGGGGTTGTCAGTGGTGCAGCCTGACCATATACTCTTAAGTGCATTATATCTTAAACAGTTAATGCTAACTTTAGACTAGCTGCACGGAAACATATCGTGTTTGGTGTCAAACACCTTGGAATCATACCCCCACATCTGTTCTTGATGTGAGGATATGATGCCACCCTTCTAGAGTGAAAGACATGACAGTACTGGTATACCCTGTAGAAATCTAATAAGCCCTGGCATCACAAAATAGATGCTGCTGCCACAGGCATGGGTCTGGCCTCCTGCTGCTGACCGAAACTCCGGCATGGGAGGCCTGGGCCATAGGTTTCCTGTCACAGAGGGGTGTAACCACCTCCCAGACAGGCTTATGTTTATTGGGGCTGGGTGGGAGCACTCTCTGAGTGCTTTGAAGTCCTGCACTGGGGGTACATTTGGTGTCCCTGTGCATAGTCCAGCTCAAACCAGTTCAGGGGTTTCCAGCCCCTGCTCTGGCATGAAACTGGACAAAGGAAATGGGTGTAGCCATCCCTCTTTCCAAACCCTCCCATAGGTGGGTCCCTAGAGCTAGTCCAACCCCTTCTTTAGGTATAAGTAAGGAACCTCTGTAACCAGAACTTTAGCTATCCCTGGACGAAACTCTGAAGCTGAATCCTGGAACTTCGACGCTCTACTGAGGACTAGAGGACTGAAAAAATCTCCCTTGGGGTCAAGGAGTGACTCCCCTGCTTGGCAGGCACCAACGAAGCATTTTGCCGGTCTGCATCTCCAAAGCTCCTGCCGGACTCCGAAGTATTTGCAGCCCAGGAAGAGGATTTCCAGACATCTCAGAGGCCGACCCGAGTTCCCAGAAAAGCTGAGACCCGCAGCCCTCGTGTGTAGCAAGGAACCGGAACTTCTGGTCACTGTGCACTTTTACAAGTGCATTAACTTCTCGTCATCTCCTAAAGTGTTGCTTGGGGTTACTTGTAGCCCCTACCTCGAGGAGAAGATCCACCAAAGATTGTCAGCCTAGTCACCCCGAGTGAACCGTGGGCCACCGTTTTGTGTTTCCTCTTGAAGTCCCTTTGCAATCCCTGGTCTGTCGACTGGGTGGTCCCTGAGGGGGTAACTTTGAATTTCCTTGAGCTTCCCTGGTTGCTCCAGATGTGCCCTGACTCCAAACCAAATAGTGAGTCTCTCAGACCTTGCTGGTCTGCACCGAAGCATCTTTCTCCTTTCTGCATGAGTCGCTGTTGCCAAGTCTTGTTGTGTCCAATCCGGGCACCAATGCTGCAGCACTCGACATCCTTTGTGGGACAGCTCGAATCCAGCTCCTGGTTGTCCTTGATGCCTCCTGGTCCTCGTGGCTGAAGATTCAAGCTTCACCTCTTTCACCTGAAATCACCCGACATCAGTGGGCATTTGTCCATCGTCTTCCTGGTCACTGGCTAGTGACCCAGACTCTGTCCCCTCTGCTTTCAGTTTCTTCTCATCTTCGATCCAGGCTTGGATCTTTTCGGACACTTCGCATCTTTACGGCAGCAGCACTTCTTCGCCAGCTCCCATTGAAATCGATGACGCGACCCTACACCAAAAGACACCTATGCACCCGGCTTCCCTGGGTGAGGTAACACGAGTACTCAGGTGCTCCCGTGGGTGTTAGCCCTAGATCTTCCTAAGTCCCAAAGGGTTTGGTCCTGACTCCTTTCTAATTGTCCCTAATCTCTAAAAATCTAACCGTGACTTTCCCCACAGAAGCTGACAGGAGCTTGCGGCTGTGTTCTCACACTGCACATGGCCCCGGTGGGTCCCCTTTGTCACTACCTTGGGGTTCTAGTGATTCTACAGGCTCTAGGCCTTGTGTCTAGTTAAGTCGTGGTTCTTATACCACTATTTTAGTATATGGTTTGGCTCGCCCCTAGGGCCTGACGTGTATTTGTGCTATTTTACTGTCATATTTGAAGTGTAACTTATGTGTTTTGACCTCTAGCCTCATAAAGAGACTAGGAGGGTGTGTTTAGAAATAAATACATATATTTTATATATATACCTGGTGTGGTTGTCTTTCATTTAGCCACTCAGGAGATTATAGACTGGTAAAACAAGCTGCTTTACATTCCTTTAAGACTTAGCCTGATGGCTGCTCTCCATATCTACCACTAGGACAGCATATACCAGGCCAACTTCTCACAAGAAGTACTTCCACAAGGGGAAGGGGGGAAGGATACGTCTTCCCACACAATATCCACAAACAATAGGTATCCGACCCAACACAAAAGAAAATCAAGTATAATATGTAGGCATAGTTCTCACTCCGACGGATGGTCAGTTGCTTCTACCACTATTGGGAGCAACAATTCTCTGTATAGTAACCCTCACACACTCTAATAGTGACCTGCTTAATCATCGGGTTCACCCTGGCTCCTAAAGGCCAGGGTGGGCTCAACCGTATTTCAGGGAGCTCTTATGAGAAATGGCCAGGGGTTTTAAAGATTAAAAACCACCACACACTCCAGGTATCCCTTTAATATGGAGGGATGGTGGATGTTAAAATAGAAGAGGGAGATTACAGGATACAATGGTCCTATGACCCTATAAATAACAACATGTTTCAGCCTGTGAACGACTCTATGGGTCCACGGCTTTCTTCAGGGCCATGGACCCATAGACAAAGAGTATTTGAAAGAAGAGCTCCGTGTACGAGCCGTATCCAGCGCCATCTCGTCCTGGCGGGAGAAACCACTTTCTCCCGCCAGGACGAAATGTACACGGAGCTCTTCTTTCAAATACTCTTTGCCTCTACTATGGACCAGCTCAACAGAGGCGGATACTTGAGTCCTCTCATCTATTGGACTACCTTTGCTTCTAACTTGAGAGGTTAATTCCTCTTACATCAAATGTCCAGACGTGGACTTGATTAGAATTCGGACCTAATCTTACTCCCCTGGTGAACTGACTACTTTATGCTATCGCCCTGAAGAAGCCCATGTCTGGGCGAAACGCGTTGGCTGTCTACTTACAAAAACCGAGTTCATCTTTAATAAAGACACCTTAAGATCATAAACAACAACATGGAATTCCCTTCTTTTGCTTTCTGTACATACTTTATGATATACCTTGTATATATATTGCCTCTCATGCCCTTTTGAATTATTGATGTGTGCCTTAAATTGTGTCACACAACAGCACCTACTCATCAATATCACAACTATTTATCTCTGTGACACCCTCACATTGCACACATCCAAGGTCCTATTTTGATATCAAAGATACATCTGTATAGAAGTGTCATGAAACTCAAACACACCTTTTCTGCTACAAGTCTGTATTGGACTCTCACCCACACTTAAAAAGGCAATGTCAGTAAATGGGATTACAAAGAATCAGAGTGAGAAGCATTTTAAGGACAAAATGTAAACACTCTTTGCAAAATAGGTATGCCTCTACCAGGGGGAACCCTGAAAGGCTGTGGCCCTGAGGCACAGTACAATTTGCACATGCCTGATAACCTCACAGGACCTATGGATTGAAGTATATTGGGGACAACCAATAGCATAACCAAGTGCCATGCACATGTAGGTAATGTGTAAATGCATGTCATTAAAGTAAACACAGCACTAACAGCATTTTTCACACATCTAGATAAAGTAGGTGTAAGGTACACACAGGAAAATTGACACATGTTCACACAAATGTCCACACAGGTATGACAATTTAACACCCTTCATCTGTGGATAACCAAATATCTAACGCAAACACATATCCAACCTACATCATAGGGAGAAGTGCAACCTAAATGATGTTGACATTGGCCAGGGCAAGCTGAAATTCTTACCATATAATATAACACCCAATGCAATGTCAACCCCTATTTGATTTCATCCCACAAAGACATCCATTCAACATTTCCCCTTGCCCTGTATAACTCCAGCACTGGCTCCAAGGTCAGATAATACTAACCACTTCAACTGGATCAGCAATCAGGGACGAAACAAACACAACTGTACTCACACATCACTAACTATACAATGACACAAAATAGTCCAAAAACTAATGAAAGGACCAATAACTTCAAACAGTGAACATTTTTAATGCATGGATGAAAAAATCATCAGATTAAACAAAGTTCAATGACCAGTGCATATTTTACAACCTGTACCAAAGCACAATGCTTTGCCAGCACACTTGCTCTTTCTGACACTGCCAGGGAAATTCCTCACAAAGGGGCATCAATTGGGCATAACAGGAACCTCAAAGATGGTACTTAGGAAGAGGAGGGCAGAGCTTTAATTAGGGGTGAGTTAAGTGTTGGGAGGGATCTTCTTGGGTTTCAGCGCTTTTGGGCTGGATTCAGGGTGTTGGGGGTGTTTTTCATGGATGGAATGGGAGGGGAAGAGATGGGTTTATGTTTAGCAGGTTTTTTTTATTCATTTGTGGGCTGGGTCCAGTTGGGTGGGGAGGCTATTTTTGAGGGGTGGAGTGGGAAGTGGAAGGGATGGGTTTGGGAGAGGGTTTTGGGACTTTGGGAGGGGGGCAGTTAATGAGGGATAAGAGCAAGGACAAACATGAGATTCTCATGGGGAAAACACAGGTAGGGTGTTCCCAGTGGAATTTGGGTTGGGAGGAAGAGGGTGTGGAAGTGTGAGATGGGTCTGCTGTCTTCACTGTGTGTTGACCTGGTGTCTGTTGTGTGGGTAACTGTTTTTTTGGTGGGAGTGATGTGGATATGCTGGGTGTTGTGGAGGGGTCAGTGAGCGTTGCTGTGGTGTCTGTGGGTATGGTTGTGTCAGTGTGTCTTGGTGTGGTTTCTGCAGGCATGGGTGTATCTCTTGGGGGGTGAGTATGTGTTTTATGTGGTTTTATGTGGTGTCTGCAGGTATAGGTGTGTCTGTGGAGGGGTCAGTGTGTGTTGTGCTGTTTGCAGGTATGGATGTGTCTATGGAGGGATCAGTGTGTGTTGCTGTGGTGTCTGTGGGTATGGGTGTGTCTGTGGAGGGTTCTGAGCATGTTGCTGTTGTACCTGAGGGTTTAGCTAGGGGTGGTGGGGATAATGAGGAAGGTGAGTGTCTGCTGTGTGCTTGCATGTTTTGATTTTATAGATGTCTTCTTTTTGTGTGTGGTGTTTGTCCTTGATTAAGTGTGTGCATGCTTAGGTGTTTTGTGTGCTTGGGATAGGAACGGGAATAGGGAATGTGGATGGGTAAGGGGCAGGAGGGGGGTGGAAGGTTGGGATGGGTAGAGGGTTGCCATGAGGGAGGAGGCTCGAGCCTGTAGGGCAGACATGGCAGAGTGAATGTCTTCAAGGTAGGCAACCATCTGGGTCAGCTGGGTGCCTTGCCCCTAGATGGCATTCAGAATTGAAGTCTGACCCACAAAGATGCTTTTCAGGAGGTCAACAGCCTCCTCATTCAGGGCAGCGGGGCTAATAGGGGCAGGGGCTGAGGGGCCTGGAGCAAAGGAAACTGCTCTCCACTTAAGTTAGTGTTAAAGGACAACTTGTGGGTGGACAACAGGGAGGGTGGTGATGGACCTAGGGGTGGCGGACAAGGATGAAGGTGGAACTAATCCTGTTGGGTCCACCACTACTCAGGAGTCTCTACCCTAGGATGACTGATATGATGATGAGCTTGAGCTGGTATCCTCAGGGGAATTCCTCACACCCTCCTGGTCACTGGGTCCCTCCATGTCTGACATCTCATATACAGAATCGCTGTGACTAGCTGTGTCCCTACTGATGTTGGCCAATTCTCCTCCACTTGCCCTGATGTATCTGAAATGACCTGTAACATGGGTTAATTGCAACAGTGTTTCCCCACCTGACCATCACAAATCACCAGAAAGCATTGGAGAAGTCCATATATCACACCACCTTTATGGTTCACTGCATATGCTTCAAATTTAACATGAGCACGTGAAAGCATGCTACATGACCTGCAAACAGTTGGGTCCATTCATGCCATATGCTCAGACAGACCCAAATGCATTGATGGAATTGTCTACACTCCATCCTTATGTCTATACTAGGATAGTTGATCACTTTGCATACTTTGGCATTTGTTGTATATCATTGCAAAAAAATGTAAATAAATAGGATGGGTCTAAGTGTGAGATTTACACAATGCTCGCACATGGCCTAGAGTCAAACAAATCAAACTATTACTCATAAGACATCATGATGTCATGAAGGTCAAGTTCAACACCAATGTACCATCAATTGCTGTTGAGGCAAACACCATGTCACATGCAAATGCTCATTTCAAACTGATGACACTTTCGACTCCAAATCAAATCCTATCTCCACTACCTGAAAAGTAAAATGAAAACTGTACACATATATTTTAGCTATGTGTCACATTTAGCAGATAAAGTTCCCTGAAAACCTTAAGGTTAAAACATTTGGGAGATTGATACTCTGAATTCACACAGCACAAGACTCAATATCGCCATATGAACATCCCCAATCCTGCTTGGTACATGTGATGACGCCAGTCATAGATTGCATATCCACAGGTCTATACACCTTTGAATGTTGTGGGTGTCCCTGAACACCATTGACATTAAGATGTGAGATCAATAGGGTCCCGATGGGCAGGCACATCACAACACGCTTTGGTATTGCTTTCTCAGATTACCTTGTAAGGATCAGTTTAGACCAGTGGTACTCATAGTACAGCCCACGGGCCACCAGCGGCCCGGCAGGCCTTTATTTGTGGCCCGCGGCCCTTGCAGGAAATGTGCCCATGTTTTTTCAAACATGTCAGTAAACACTGGCTAGGGCCACCAGAGCGCGTGCAGATTCAATACGTTTTCACTACGTATGCACCACCACACTTCTGTGTTTACTGCCCGCCTCTGTGATATCACACAAGGCGGAAAGCAAAGGCCCTTTAAAAGTTAGCTATTGAGCTTTCACAGCTGACTTTTAAGGGGCCTTCTGGAAAGCTTCCTGCTTCCCTGTTGCCCAAGACGTCCTCTCTGCACCTATATTTTCTGAAATCCAAAGCACAGAACATAAAATATGTTCGAAAGTAAAAGGGTAATGACCACAAAATAAAAAAAGTAAGCATTACAGAAGAAGCGGGCAGTAAGCCAAAGGGTAGGGATAGAAAAAGGCAAGGTTGGATACAAGGTATATGAGGGAATGTTTCCAAGCAGATACATATGGGTGTGTAGGGGCAGGTGGAAGAGCAGTGGGGTATGTGGAAGCAGAGTGAGGCACAGGTTTGAAAAAGACATGTTGAACCAAGTGAATTTTCAGCAGTAAGGCACATTTGTTAACATATTACCATTGAAATGTTTGAAAACGTTGTTATTCAAATATTTAACATATATGCCAAAAAGTATGGTAGAGATCCTGACCGGATGGTAGTCAAATACTTTTGCCTGTATATGCAGTAGATTGCGTGAGGATCGTCAAGTGGTTATGGGACCATTAGGAACAGACTCTCAGGTGGGAACAAGAGAGTAACAGTAAAATGTTCCCTACAAAAAAGGTGGCAAATCATTCATCTGTTTTAAGCATGAAGGGCAATGGACAAGCCTCATAATAGAAATAAAACACTGGGAAGAAATCATAATTATAAGAGCAAAGACAGGTCACCCCCCCCCCTTTCGTGATTCTGGTGTAACGGCTAGAGCGGTCGACCTCAAAACTGGGGCACTTAGTTCAAGCCCCACAGCTGTGACCATTTAGAGCAGATGTTATGTAACGCTGACTGAATATATACAATGTATTTTGTTATGTATTTCCTTTGGGTAAAACGCATCTTTGAAATAGTCTCCAATGTCCGGGTTGGGTGAAGCAGGACTGGCTGCAAGTCTGGGCTCCACAGTCTAAACACTGGTTCTGGTCCTGCAGAGGGTGGTAGGATAGGGAAGTGTGAGATCAGTAGAGGGGTGGGAATAACCGTTAAATATGCGTCTTACGATTGCTATTGTCTGATAATAAAAAAGTATTATTAAAATGTGCTCTTTGTATTTACATCTGCTTTTGAAATACAGCATTGTGTAGTAATGTTTTAAAAAGGTGGCGATTTTTTCCTTTCTCTAGCCCTGCCCCCACTGACCCCGCCCTCACCGGCATGGCCCTCGGCCACAAACCACACTGTAATTTTGGCCCCTGAGAGAAGGATTGTGTGTACCCATGGTTTATACACTCACATATGATCCCCACAGTTCTACATCTCCCTCCCTCATGCATGTTTCGAATCAGAGAATGAGTGTTTTGAAACACTAATGCAGATGACCTATCAACTGGCAAATGCACACTGGTCAACATGTTGGCACTAATGCTGATAGCAACAGTGATGTTTGCACTCTAATTCCCCTGTATAACCAGTACTTACCAATGGGAACTGTTGTACAGTCACTGCATGTACTGTGAACACTATGTCATGTCACATGCAGTAGAGCCACCATCAAATGAGAGACACTAGTGAGGGGAACATCAGTCTTCACACAAGCAAGTTCAGTTGACTGTGTGGTACTATTGCCGCCCAGATTTATTGAGATGATTACTCACTTCACTCAGCCATGTGTCTGCTCAAAAGGAGAGAATTGGATGTGGACAGGACTCTGCTGTGTTCCAGGTCAGATAGGAAATAGCCACAGCACAGCAGCATGCAGCTCCTACCACACTAACAATGACTCATCTTGTGTATGGCACATTGGCGACCATCAATATGCTTGGTGAAATGCCTGTTTGTAATACTCAAAGTTGACAATGTGACATGTAAATCTCAATGGATTTTTTTCATACATTACAGATAGAAGACCAGACTGCAGTTGGTCTTGTTTACATACATACAAGATATAAGTATGGTTTATTTCTTCCACTTTATAGCATAGTGACAAGACAGTGGTCCTGATGAATACTATGAACTTTATGTCACCTAGCAGAAACATGTTGACCTAGTCAGATAGGAAATATTTTTACACCTATCGTCACACTACTTTTTATTGATATCCATTAGGAAAATTATTAAAGTTTGGTTTCCTTATGAGATGTTTTAAAGTCACTTTTGATTTGCACTCTGCCCCCTCAGTCACTGTTTCCATTGGAATTACAAAACACCTCACGCTCCTCTCCATTGGGAGAGTTGTAGCCCACATAGTGCACCTTGCGGGCACTATGTGCAAGAGGGAACCCAATGATGAAGCATGTCACCCTTGTGGTGAGTGAGGGTTCTTGTCTTTAAAAAGCACATGCTCATTATATTTTTTGACAATTCAAACACATTGTGTTGTAAATCACTTAAGAATTCTCCATTAGGTACCTGTTGTGAGTAGGATCATTAGGAGTGGTACATTGAATGGTAATAATTCCTCCACTAGAGACCCTGCTGTGAGATTATATATAGCACAGCTTTTGCTGTGGGTTATATTGTTAGGTTAGTTGTATATGTTTAGTTAGTCACACTTTTTGTTGCGTCGGATCTGTTTTCAGATAACGTTAAAATGACAGATAATACAGGATTAGCATTTGATGATGACATGGTCCAGGCTATATTACAAACACCAAGTTTCCTGGACACACACATCTGTCAGACCCTTTCTAATACAGAGGAATGGACGAAACTAAGTAATGTTAAAAAACAACATGTTAGAACTATTTTGCATGCTGCTATACTTACAGAATATTTGAGAGGTAATATAGCACCCCCAGGATTGATAGTGACCAATGTCCCAAGACTTTTCTTGGACAATACATTTTTTGTTACGAACTGGTCTAAGATAGCATGGCGTTGTACGAGGGATTGCTTGGTCCTAATTATAAATACAGCTAAGGAAACGGCCGACCTTCTAGCTATTGAGATACAAACTTTGGAGAATCAACTTAAATCAGGTATCCAGATCACTATGTATAAAAAGAAATTAGAAGAAATTTCTAAAAATCTTAATGAGATTAAGGATGATCTTGTGAAGTTCAAGGTTAATAAATTGAAGAAAGATCTCGACAGGTTCACCTTGGAAAAAGTTTATCCCTATATTTCTGATGATTTTCAAACCAGTCTAAATAAGAAAAAGGGAAGGAAAGGTTTAAGAGGATGGCGTAGGGATACTGATGAATTGACCTCTAATTCAGATGAATGGAGTGATTCCAATGATTCAGACCCGGAATACACATCTTCTAATTTTGTGAGACGAGGAAGGGGTAATATGCAAACATATCCCCCACATGCCTCTTGGTGGCCACAACCACCTTGGCCATATCCATCCCCTTCACCTTTCATGCCCGGTCCCTCGTTTGGTGGTCCCAATTACCCCCCTTTTTTTGGTCAGGTCAGAGGCAGAAGAGGACGATGGAGAGGCAACAACAGAAGACGAGGGTCGGTCAGTCAACAACAAGTGAGTTGGGATCCTGCAATAGAACAGAGAGTGACTCGGAGCATGACAGCATCCACAAGCGACCAGAATGCCTAGTGGTTAATCTCAGTTCTAAAACACTTACTGACTTGGAACATACGGTCCTTTCTAAAGGACTGGGCTTTGTTCCCGCGAACGTGGGGGATAATTTTATGGTTCATAAAGAACTAGCTGAGTTCTTTCGAAAAGTGAGATTACATTTCTTCTTTTCTAATTTAGCACAAGATGAAAGAATTATGACTCCTAATACTGGTCTGAGGAATAGATCTACTTTTCTACCTTCATTACAACTAGTACCCTCAGAGGTGAACACATTTGAAAGGGCAGTTATTAAAACGTATGAATCTAGTCTACAGTCTCCTAAGAAATTCTATTGTAACATTTCTAATGAAGAAAGGAGATGTATACAGATATTAGGTAACAATATAAACGTTACTATAAAACCAGCCGATAAGGGCGGGGCTACTGTTCTCATGGACACGACATCTTACCGTAATGAATGTTTGAGGCAGCTTAGTGATCCGAAGTTCTATACCTTTATTACACAGGATCCTACATCAAGATTACGAACACAGATAGGTACACTAGTCAAAAAAGGCAAAGAACGGAACTGGATTACTAAAAGTGTGGCTGATTTTTTAATTCAAAAAGATCCTAAGATACCGGCATTTTACATCCTCCCTAAAATACATAAATGACAAAGACCACCCCCAGGGAGACCGATTGTGTCAGGTATCGGTTCTATTCTTGAGCCGTTATCCAAGTTCGTGGACTACTTTTTACGTCCTATAGTAGCAGAGATGCCTTCTTATTTGCAGGATACTAAACAAGTTTTATCTTTGTTAGAAACTATATCTTATGATCCTACAACAGAATTGATGGTCACATATGATGTGGAATCACTTTATACTAACATTCCACAGGATGACACTCTGGAAATTTTTGAACAACTACTCAAGAGCCATCCGCGTGATGATTCCACACCTAACCCATTTGTAATGCAGTGTGCTAAATTGGCACTTAAAGAAAATGTTTTCAGCTATGAAGGAGAATTATACTGGCAAACGACTGGCACTTCGATGGGCAGCACGTGTGCCCCCAGATGGCCAACCTGTATATGTATGGCTTTGAGACCAAGGTCATTTTAGAGACCCACAATCCTTTTGTACAACGCCTTAAATTGTGGAGACGATACATAGATGATATCCTGGTCATCTGGGATGGTGACCAGGAGTCTCTATATCTGTTCTCTCAATGGCTTAATATTCAAGATTCTAATTTGAAATTCACTGGTGAATCAAGCAACAGTTCTGTATCCTACTTAGACCTACGATTGTATCCTAAGAATGGAAAAATACAAACTGAACTGTATCAGAAGCCTATGGCTAGGAATTCCTTGTTGAGCTACTATAGTTTTCACCCACGGGCCTTTCTTAATAATCTACCAATAGGTCAATTTTTAAGGCTACGTAGGAACTGTAGTGAATTGTCACAATACAAGATACATGCCAAAAATCTGAGTGAAGAACTGCTAGCTAGGAATTATCCTAGCAAGTTGATATATGGGGCACAAAAAAGAGCTTGTAACAACCATCGAGAAGCTCTCCTTGAGTCACATGAAAAACTTGACAATAAAAGAATGGTCTGTGTGACTACTTTTAGCAATCTGTCGGACAATGTGAAAAAAGCCATTAATAAAGCTTGGCACATTTTGAATATTGGAACACTATCTTTAGAAAGACCCTTGTTTGCCTTCAAGCGAAGTAGTAACCTTTGCGATTTATTAGTACATACAAGATCAAGAGCGGAGATAGAGGACAACAGACAAACTACACTTTGGGGGTCCACACCTGTGAGGGGACATTTTCCGTGTGGGTCTTGTTCATTGTGTCCTTTTACTGAAAAAGTGACCCAATTGGATTTAGGTCTTCAGACCCCATGGCAATTAAATATACACACAAATTGCAACACGAGTGGGGTCATATACATGATTAAATGCCCTTGTTCATTGATTTACATTGGCATGACTACAAGAAAAGTAAAACTCAGGATGGTGGAGCATCGTAGTGCATTTCGGTGCAAGAAAACGAATACCAGAATGACTAAACATTTTCTGGACAAAGCACATACTGCAGATGATTTTACTTGGACCATCATTGATAAAACTAAGTATGACATTAATATGGGGCCTCTGGACAGAGTACTCCTTCATAGGGAACAAAGATGGGTGTTCCGGTTAAAAAGCCATATTTTGGGTTTAAACGATGATATACCTTGGAATACATTGTAACTGACATGATTTGTTGGGATCATATTGAAGTTCGGTATGCTGCTTCACTACATGCTCTTTGAGTTACATTCCTCTGAATTTTAGTAAAGGTGTCTCCTTTTTATTCCTTGCATTTTACGATGTTTTACATTATATTTGCATTGGGTATTTAGTATGACTACATTACCCACAATACAGTATGTTTGAACATAAAATTGACATTCACATGGTTCTCCCGATGGTCGGGTCTATTTCGTGTTGAGGCAGGTTTCATGGAGTTCTACATACAACACGAGTGTAATCACGATTTAATATACGCAGAACTCTATGGTACAGTTTGATGAATGCCTCACACGGCGTGTGAACCGGAAGATGCAGTTTGCACTTCCGGGTTGAATTAACGAAACTGTTTAAATGGCTTGAAGAAGCAGACAACTTTCCTCCCGCTTCTGGCCCGTAAACGTAGAGTTTCATGTGGTGATATTCGGTGAGTTTACAAGAAGCTGATTGAATGCGTGTGTATGTATCATACGCGAGTAGTTCTACAATGTGTGGATGTTCGTCACGCATAGTTGTGGAGCAAAGGGGCGACGAACAAGAAATGTGGATCGTCATAAAAAGTTAGCATGTAAAGTAATATACGTGATGTAGGCTAAGACATAGCTCCCGTCGCTAGACACATATATTTTTTTAGTAAAATGCTTGTGGCCAGACTGAGATAATGGCTTTAATTCTATTTTTATGCCCCTGTTTTGAATAAAAGAGAGATATAAACAGGGAGATATCATGAGAGATAAGAAATCCATCTGGAGATTAGATCTGTTTAACATTTGAGAAGCTGTTTCCTTCATGACTTATCTGTGTGATTTGACCCTACCTTAGGTACCGATACACGGAAATGGACCTGAATTAGGTAGAGGAGGATATTCTCATCCAGAATTGGTTAGAGCATAGATTCATGCTATTTTTTACAGTGGTGATGGTTGTTGTCACAATTTTATATCACTTGGGTATGCGTTTGTTGGTCATTACGATGTGTTGTATGTACTTAATGGATTTTTTTCATACATTACAGATAGAAGACCAGACTGCAGTTGGTCTTGTTTACATACATACAAGATATAAGTATGGTTTATTTCTTCCACTTTATAGCAGAGTGACAAGACAGTGGTCCTGATGAATGCTATGAACTTTATGTCACCTAGCAGAAACATGTTGACCTAGTCAGATAGGAAATATTTTTACACCTATCGTCACACTACTTTTTATTGACATCCATTAAGAAAATTATTAAAGTTTGGTTTCCTTATGAGATGTTTTTAAGTCACTTTTGATTTGCACTCTGCCCCTCAGTCACTGTTTCCATTGGAATTCCAAAACACCTCACGCTCCTCTCCATTGGGAGAGTTGTAGCCCACATAGTGCACCTTGCGGGCACTATGTGCAAGAGGGAATCCAATGGTGAAGCATGTCACCCTTGTGGTGAGTGAGGGTTCTTGTCTTTAGAAAGCACATGCTCATTATATTTTTTGACAATTCAAACACATTGTGTTGTAAATCACTTAAGAATTCTCCATTAGGTACCTGTTGTGAGTAGGATGTAAATCTGAGGCGAGGACACTTTTTGCTGCTGTTGGGCCTTCAACTGCCCATCAGGGTAAGGGCAGGCCACTACCAGTATGCAAGCCATCAAGGGGGTCACAGTAGATGTAGAAACAGTTTGTAACTGGAAGTTTGTGGATAACTGTTAGCTTGACACACATTACTTTCACATCTAGCAAAAGCCTTCATCAAGAGTCAAGATATTACATGTGTCCATGTCACATACTAAGCACAACTAAAGCATGGATACACACTTTTGTGCTCATCTGATGACTAACCTCAACACTGATCATGTTCTACACTGACTGAGGCAGCACACTAACTTCAAGTAGGCCAGGGCCATCCTACATGGAATGTGATGTAAGGTACCATGATACACAACACACAATTTGTACATTCTAAAGGGTAACATATATGTGCATGACTGTCCAGACACCTTTACTGCCAGGTCCATTCCATTGATGCCTATGGTTTATAGAGTTGAACACCATAGTATACTCAACATCCTAAGACTAAGGTCAAAATGTAAGGACTGGTATGTGTGACACTGAGAGCAACCTCTCTGGGGGGGCTATGTGGGCATGTGGACTACTTATTTGAATACCCTAGTAAGTAATAATACGTTTGTGTTGTTTGTACTGCTATCACAGGACACCTCTTTTGCCATATGTGGCACTGTAATAGGGATGATAATCAACATACCATTGTTTGGGTAGTGTAATCGGGAATATTCTAGCCCAGCAGATGATTCACATTTCTAATTCTATTTGAAAGTTACCAATTTTCCACACTGTTCATGTCTCAGATGTGCAATAAGCCTGTACAGTGGAAGCAGTGAAAAGTGTCAACAGACCTTTGTGAGTAAGGGCAAAGTAATTAGTGACAGACACACATTGATACTGTGGGTCAATGGAAAGAAGTATCAGGTTAGGGAATCACCTCAGTCACTAAGCCTCATATTATCTATGTAACAGCTACCAGGCCACTAGTGACACAGATAACGTTTTCTGTGAAAATCCGAGGATCAGCAGGTCTACAGGGACATTACTCTGTGCATCAGTTCTCCTGCCACAGTCAGGCCTTGCTCTCTGCAGGCTGAAGATACTTATCCCACATGAACCTCACATTTCCACCAATTCAATGCAGAAAAATGAAACTTCTGCCCATTCCATATATGGACATTTGGTTGTGTGGCACTCTGAAGGGGTCTGTGAGCTACACAACTGTTTTACAAAGTCTGATGTTGCCTAAGTGAGCTAACTTCATCCTCAAATGCTTATAAGAGTATACATAAATGGCTCATGGTGTGAAGCCTATACATAAGGATTAACATATACCATGATGTAATTTGAGGACTAATTGTAGCTACTATTAGATTGAGCTCTGCATAGAGATATTCATGTAACACAAGTAGAAATCCCCCTTATCAAACATTCCAATGATTGCCTTCTCTCCACAAAGTCCAGGGCCCCATAATCCATTACATGTGTGCCCTATGTAGGAGCAACACAGTGTATACAATCAACATAATGCTTTGACACTCAGAGGCATATTGTAGTCTATGGGAATAGAAAGGAAGCAATGATATGGAGTTCAATATGTATTTCAGAAACGTACCTGTTCCTCTGGTGAGCCGTAGAGCTTGGCATACAGGGGAAGGACCTCCTCCACCAGGGCATCCAGCTCCTCTGGAGTGATGGGAGTGATGGGAGGGGCCCTCTCTCCTGCAGTGTGTGCCATGATTGCTCCCAGAGGGGGAAAACAGCAGCTAAAATGGAGGAGGTATTGATAGCAGCAGTGTCAGGAGGCAAGTGAGATTTTTTCCCAACTGCCGCTGTACTCCAAGATTGCAGTCATCAGCAACGGTGCACACAGCCTTTGGGTTACAACCGCCACTATCCCCAATGTTAGCCTATGGTGGTGACACCCGTGCATGCGACCTCCCACTGCCCCGTCGACTACCTGCGGCGGCGTACGTTCAGCATGTCCTGTTAGAGAGGTCAGGCATCCGCCATGTTAGCAGTTGTGAACACTGTATTGGTGATAGTTAAGTGTGTCACCACCACAACAAATAAGGGCAAAGATGTTTACATTCCCATGTCATGTCGAATATAGCATGTTACTACGTACGCATTGTTAGAACATGATACCTTCACAACAAAAGTCATTAGAATGACTTGCTGTAGGGGGCGCACTGGACTTAGGAATAGTTACATTTACTATTTCAACTCCAGCCTGCGCAACAGTAGGGAAGGTGTTGGAATAGTAAATTATACTATTCCTTATGTTAGAGCACCCCCTACAGCAAATCGATCTAATGAATTGTGTTGTAAAGGCATCCCGCTCTAACAACGCGGTCGTTGTAACGACCGCGTTGTAAAGGAACTGCGATGTGACAACTGCTTTATAAATGCTGTCTCCCTTCATGTCCAGTACATAGCTTCATCTGTGTAGTGCATAACTGTGCACATTGGTAAACTGTGTGCATCGCACTACACACCGCAGTTGGTGGTCTTTCACATACAAAGTTATGTTACCCTCACTGTAGTGGCAAACCGGACTAGAATGATTGTTTTCGGTCCAGGGAAGACCTGGCCTGGCAGTTCGGGCTGGACTGTTCCTATGAGGAACAGAGTCAAGACTGATTTGCATATGGCTGGGTCTGAACTGGAGTGTTGAATTGAGCAGAAGAACGATGATGGCTTAAACCCAGATCTGTGACTGGGGTAAGTGGTTGAAAAGTTTCAGTGCTCCTCCCATTATCTTATTGTGTTTGCTTTTTGAACACTGACACAGAATAACTGAATCATGTCTTATTTGCTATGATTTGTACAATGGAATAAAGATGTTCTCAAAAAAGACACTTGTATTTATGTATCATTGTGACATGGTAGTGATCCAGAGTTGGACATTGTTTACCTGCAACATATTAATGTTTCAAGCAGTCCCTAGTTTTGACATTGCAAAGTTCACACAGTAGTACATTCACATTGTTATATGTGAGAATTACAACAGGAAACAATGATTTGGTGGCATGTGTTTTTAATTAAGTGAACAAGGGTAGGATCAAGAAATTAACATAAATTACACAGTGCAAATGAAAAGTGAAGTCTTCAATCATGGTGGATGAAACCATTGTAGTAGAGTCCAAATGGTCAGGAGTCAAAGGTCCACCATGCTCCTCTCATCAGATATGGAAAAGTGGGCAGGAATAGTCAGTCCATAAAGTGAATGCGTTGCGCACACAGGAGGACATTAGGGGCAAGGTTTCTTCATGACAGTGGTGGGTTTCTTGCCATCCTGAGATCCTGGATTTTTGGATGGATGTCCCCTCTTCTTTTTGCCAGAGGGGAGATCCGGAGCTGCTGAGACAGCGGTGTGTGCAGGCACATCCTCCTCTGACAGGGCCTCCCTTCCTGTGGCTGCAGCAGATTTTGATGGCCTGGATGTACCTGGACCACATGAAGGGGTATATGCATGTGGAAAAGCCCTGCAGGGAGTTGATATCCCACAGCACCCCAACCAGGGAGGTCACCTCTGTGTGGATGCTGGCCACCTCGGTGTGGATGCCGGCCACCTCTGTGTGGATGCTGGCCACCTCGGTATAGATGGCAGGAATCTCCTGTTATGTGTCCCTCTGCAGCTCCTTAATTTCCCAGATTTTGGTCAATACCTGGCCTATGTCACTTTGGAAGTCCTGGTAGACTCTCAGGACTTGGGCGAAGGCAGTCTGTGTGTCAGCGACCTCAGTGGGATCACACTGTGGACCTACAGTTACACTCGCACTATGCCTACACCATTTCCCTGTGCCCTTGGCATAGTCTGCATCCTCCCATTGGGTCCTGGTTCCTCCATGACTGGGGTGGTGATAGTCGTCTCAGAATCCACGACGGAGGGGCACAGGATGGGACTGACTGCGCTAGGTGCACAAGATGGGGGGGCAGTGGTTAGCTGTGCTGTTGCAGCTGTGGTGGGAGGTGTTGTTGTGGGCAAAGTGATCCCCACTGTTTCCATCTGCTCAGGCTGACCAGATGGGTCAGGACTGTCATCCATGTTCACCTCTTAAGGAACATTGTCATCACTGAGGGCTTCATCCTGGGTTGCAGAAGAACTCTGTTCGGTTTCCAACCTCTGTGCAGATGCAGTGGCAGATCCACCTGTTGAGAAAAAGAACACATTGTTGATTGAAGTGAGGTATCTACGTTCATGTTGCTTGTGTCAAAGTAAATGGGGACCTAGAATGGAACAAAATACATAGAGATTAGTATTGTCACCTATTTCTGTGGATTTTAAGTTAGTTAGTAGACATCTATTGACATCCAATAAATGTAGTAGATTTAATCAGATATGTTCAGATATGTGGCATTTTGGCATTAGGGATAGGCCTGCCATCTCCAGAACAAACACAATGTAGTCATAACGTGTATTTGTCCATTCCAAGGCCGATTTGTGTCTAATACATGCAAAACGAAGTTTGGTTGTATGTTAAACATTGTTCAACATGTGAGAGGTGCATATTTAAGGGGTCACCTGGCACTGCTAATCAGTTGAGTTTCCTCCCTGGTTCACACATATTAGGGGTACACTCTAGTAATGGTGTCACATATGCCATGAATAGTTTCAGTTGATGAATGCTGGACACCATCTAGCAAAGTATTCAGACATTAATCTGTGTGGAGCTTTGTCTGTACATTGCACAGTCCATGATGGGTGAAGATCATTAGTAACATAGCAGACAAGAGGGAAGGGACAAAAGAAGTTTAGAATCTTGGTTAGAGTTCCAGTCACAAGGCCTCATGGTGGTTGTAGTCACTTGAATCTCACTTTTCCAACACTTGAGAAATTGTAACCTGCATGATAAGTGTAGATCAGTAACAACAGGGCAGGCAAGTGAGAAGGGGCAATAGGAGTCTTGCATCTTGGTTAGAGATGCAGTTACAGGGCCTCATGGTAAAATGGCAGCTTTTTAATTTCACTTTACCAACACTTGCAAAATGGTAAGCTGCATGACTAGTGACGATCAGTAGTAACATGGCAGACAAGTGAGAAGGGGCAACATGAGTGTAGCATCTTGGTTGGAGTTGGAGTGAGAGGGACTCTTGGTAGTTGTAGCCACTTCAATCTCACTTTACCAACAAGTGGGAAATGGTATTTTGCATGATAAGTGTAGATCAGTAGTAACCTGGCAGGCAACTAAGAAGACGCTATAGTATGTTGGTTAGAGTTCCAGTCACAGGGTCTGATGGTAGTTGATGTAATCTCTAACTAGACTTACCAACACTTGAGAAATGGTGACCTGCATGATGAAGTGTAGATCAGTAGCAACATGGAATACAAGTGAGAAGGGGCAATAGAAGTCTAGCATCTTGGTTAGAGCTGCGCTCACAGGGCCTCATGGCAGCAGTGGTAGCTTTTCAATCTCACTATATCAACACTTGACAAATGGCAGCCTGTATGACTGGTGAAGATCAGTAGCATCATGGCACAGAAGCGAGAAGGGGCAAAAGGAGTGTAGCATCTTGGTTAGAGTTGGAGTGCAAAGTCTGATGGTCGTTGTAGTCATTTGAATCTCACTTTACCAACACTTGAGAAATGGCAACTTGCATGATAAGTGTAGATCAGTAGTAACATGGCAGACAAGAGAGGGGGCAATGGGAGTCTAGCATTTAGGTTGGAGCTGCAGTCCCTGGGCCTCATGGTAGTAGTGGTAGCTTTTCAATCTCACTTTACCAACACTTGACAAATGGTAACCTTCATGACTGGTGAAGACCACTAGTAACATTGCACACATGTGAGAAGGGGCAAAAGGAGTGTAGCATCTTGGAAAGGGATATTGGGGTTTTGAAATTCATCATATATGGTGTATATTTAAGTGAATGGTTTGGGGCACATTTTGAAGGTCCCATCCACCATTCAGGTTTTGCATTGGGTAAGTTTCATTAAGTTATTTGCAGTGGAGAAGATTAGGATATGCTTTTTCATTATTTGTTATTGTCATGTAAGAGCAAAGGTACCTTTTATGTGTTAATGTTAAATGCTCTGGTATGTGTATGCCCTGGTATCTTCTAGGGGCAGGTGGGGTATCACTGGTGGCTTTTTATAATTAGACATTCAAAAGTGAGAATGGATGGTAGTTGGCCTGTTATATGTTCAGGCATTTTGGGTACTTTGGGCCGTATTAGGATATAGGCGGTCTTCCTGTAGGACCGCTGCCGCAGCAGTCCCGGAAAGACTGCCTAGCCGTTGGCATTCCCGTCCGCCCACTTATGATCTTGCAGCTTGGCTGTGGCAGTGGACCCACAGTGGAGGCATGCTTTGGCTGAGGATTACAGCCATCAGTCATGCTGCAGCAGTGGGACCGCAGCCGCATTGGGTGCACTGTGTGGCATGCACCATGTCATGCATTCAACACAGTGCATGCACAACAGTGCAATTCTAAGGGGGGCACAACATGTGCCCCCTGCATGCACCCCCATGGGCTGATTCACCCATCTGCCCTGTTTGGGCCCCATTCCCTGCCTTTCCACCAACCTTTTCATAGGTCTCTGCCATGAAATGGGTGTTGGAAATGCAGGTCATAATCTGCTTGGCGGTGCCAGCATCTGCATCACCAGCATTTTCAGCCCTTCTTGCCACCGCCACGGGATCCTGGATCTCGGTGGAGGCAGTGGTCCTGTGGTGGTCCCACCACCCCATCGTAATCGGGCAGGAGGACCAATGCGATGGCAGCGGTCGTACTGCCATCCACGGGTACAGCTGTCCCAGGACTGCTGAGCTCGTAATTAGGACCTATGTCTTTAAGGATTTGGGTTGTGGGTTCCTGAGAACTAGTGCTTGCCTCTCTAATGTCTTGCAAAATTTCTCTAACTTCTATCTGTGTTAACATACAGGGGGAGGATATGCTCTTTTACATTAATTACAACATTTTCTTTTGCTGTTGCCTTTTCATAGCATGCATTAGAATAATATTTAGTACATTTCCAGTTTTTAGTTTCTGTCCATGCTCTTTCTTGGCTGTAGGTATACCCCACATGACTTAATAACTGTTTTCCTTTATATGAAGTGATACATTTTGTGCCTTCTGTCATTATGGGGCATATGTATCAAACGATTTTGTATTCGCAAACGCTGCGAATCGCAAAAAAACAGCGTTTGCAAATACAAAATCGCAAAATGAGATGTATGAGGCATTTCAGCAGCGCATTCTTAAGGAATCGCTACTTTTGCGATTTCTTGTTTGCGTAAGCATTTAAGAAATCGCAAATTGCGATTCCTTAAATGCTATGTAACACGCACCCAAGTTGTGCGATTTCTCCTTAAGAAATCGCAAATTACTACCAACTTCAAGTTGGTGGTAATTTGCGATTTCTTTGAAAAATGCACTTTGTGCCCTTAGGGCATGTATGTGCACCATATGCGCACACATGCTGATTTCTGGGGTGCATCAGGGAGTCATCATGACACCCTTGCACCTTTGAAAATATTCTCAATTTGCGATTAGCAAATAGTGATTCGCAAATTGAGAAAGACTTCCCATTCATTGCTATGGGCCTCCTGGCCCATAGAAATGAATGGGAAGGTATTCCTTAATTGCGATTTCGCAATTTGCTAATCGCAATTAAGGAATTTTAAGAATTCGCAAAATTTGTGCGAATTTTTAGATACATCCCGTTTTGCAATTCTCAAATAGCGATTCTCAAAAAATCACTATTTGAGTATCGCAAATGGAGATGTTGATACATATGCCCCTATATCTTTAATAATATGAATATATATTATGGTGACATTTTGCATGTTAGGTATTTGAATATTTAAAAATGCAGTTACTTTTATTTTATTTACTTACTTCTATGCTTTTTTTCGATGTTTTGCACAGTTTTGCAGCTCTGCCTTTCAGCATGTTTAATTGTGGAGCAGGTGCTTTTTTTCTGTTGAAAGAGGAAAAAAATTAGATTAATTTAACGTTGGTATTTTTTCGCTTGTTTGTCAAGGTTTAGGGAGTTAGGTTTGTTTTGGTTGCTGTTTGAGTGAGTTTCTAATTTATTAATTATGAATATTTTCTTCAATTTATATTTTTGGAGCGTTGTTGTGGATGAGATTTACTAGCAGTTTGTTGGTATGGAAGTTGTGTTTTTGTTCATTCACTTAGTCTGTGTAGAACACTAAAAGTTAAAGAGTGTGTTACTATTTACTTGGTAATTATTCATTTTTTAGTTTAGGACTATTTAATTTTTAGTGTAAATGTAAGTATTAGTTACTTGTTTATGTAGTTGTAGAGATGTCTATTTTGATATATAATCTTTTGTAGCAAGAATCCGGCAGAATTTCCTCTTCTTGCACTGTTTGTTATTTTTGAAGTAATCATTTGCATTAGATAGTGTGCCTTTTATAGTGTTTGTTTACTTGTTTGAGTGATTTTATTGGTTAAAGTAATTTATAGTGTGATTGTATTGCTTGGTTTCAGATAATTTGAATTTTTTTGATCAGTTAGGTCTTTATTGGTTTTGATATAATATTTTATATCGTTATTTGTATTCAAATGTTTATAGTAAATAATGTTTTAGATGCATGTATTGTATATTTTACAGGTGTTCTTATTTTATGGGGTGAAAGTTAAATTTTGGGAAATTATTTATAGAAATGTATTATAAGTTTGGGGTTTATTTGAAGTTATTGTTTTATGTGAAATTCATCTTTTTGATATTTTTAATTGAATTTATTAGTTATGTTGACGACAATTTTGGAGTCGAGATTGCTGTAATCAATACTTTTGACATGGTATATGTCTATTTATAGGTAACAATATTAGTGGTTCTGATATTTTTACTTTCAATATGTGTAAAAAGCAATATTTCTGTTCATGATATTTGTGTGATTGATATTGATAATTTTTATAGTTATGTATATGGAGTCAATATTTTTGTTCTCAATATTACATTTCTGATATGCTTCACTTTGTCTATTTTTGTAAATTTGATCAGCTATAGTCCAGCAATATTTTATTACTGGTATTCCTGAATGATTGCTTTGATCAATGTTGGGTGACCATGAGATATTTGCATTTATTAAGCAATGAGCAGGTTTGCTATTGAGTTAGATTATTTCTGAAGTTAGTCACTTAATCAAAGAAAAGTATGTCATACTGTGTTAACAAATGTTATTGAATGAATGTTAATGAACTGCTTTAAGTACCTTAATTAATCTGCTCTTTTAGAGCTAAGCAGTGAGTAGGTTTGCTTTCGAATTGGATTACCACTGAAGTTAGCTGTTTATACAAGGAAAAATATGTTACAATGTATTAGCAAATTCGAATTAATTAATTTTAATGATTTGTTGCAAGTCCCTTATCTCACTGGGCTTTTATTTTGGCTCTTATGTGGAGGAGGATTGCTTTTGTCGCGGACCTTATCTGAAGATAGGTATTTATTTAAGAAAATGAATGAATATTGCGCATATCTTTTCTTAACTATGTTTCAATTTGCTTTTATGTGTACCTCTGGTATGAGAATAAAGATTAAATGATGCTGATGATGACGAGAAT
This sequence comes from Triturus cristatus, assembly GCF_964204655.1. Lineage (NCBI taxonomy): Eukaryota > Metazoa > Chordata > Amphibia > Caudata > Salamandridae > Triturus > Triturus cristatus. The sequence continues at coordinate 889,581,084 of NC_140587.1, read as the reverse complement.
ATTTTAAAGTGTTCAGTTTGGAATACAATGCATGGAGTGCTCTGGAACATTATGATATGACCGAGAATTGTCGTTTGTTTGTAAACCAAATTCATATTAGTTTTTTAATAGTTGATCTACCTATTTTTGTTGGGGTAAGATTTGTAGCCTAATTGGCTAACAATTGACCTTTCTCAGCTTATACTTCATACAGTTTCACCTGTTCTATTACTGATTGCTTTTATAATCATGCAGTTTCAGAGTGGGAATTCAGCAGGATGTACCATTCAACTATTTACCCTCCTCCACATCCTTTTCAAATATACATTGCAACATTTAAGTAGACACCTACATTTTTATGATCAAAGTATAGGTGCAAATAGGATGAGGACTACCAATGGGAATGTTTTCGAATCACATACATTTTTAACTTAGATGTTGATCACCTCATTCCACTGCTGTGATTTGGATTTAGGGCCCTATCAATTTGCGAGTCACAAATTGCATCGTTTTATGACTCGCAATTTGTGACTCACAAATAGGAATTTAACACAGTGTCTCAGACACTGTTTGCGATTCCATAGGGGGTCGCAAATTGCCTGCCTCACTAATATTCATGAGGCAGGTGCAATTTGCGAGCCCATTAGGAATGGCTAGCACTCCCAGGGATGGTGGCCTGCTGGGGTCAGCAGACCACCATGTCTTTGACTGCTTTTTAAATAAAGCTGTTTTTTTTAATGCAGCCCATTTTCCTCAAAGGAAAAAGGGATGCATTTAAAAAAGGAAAAATGAAATGTTTCTGTTTCATTTCTTGAGAGTAGGGAGGACCACTGCCTGCTCTTGAATAATATCCGCGCACACACTGCAAAGGTCCCATTTGAAGTAGGTGGTAAACTGCGAGTGTTTTGCGAATGTAATTGCAGTGGCAAACAATCATACATTTAGGTGAGACTCGCTATTAGGAAGGGACACCCTTGGCACGCCCCTTCCTAAGTGCAAGTTACCGACTCGCAAAATAAGGTTTGTACATGAGGCAGACAAATTTGCAGTCGCAAATGGGCCAATTTCCTGTTTGCGACTGCAAAATATGGTCGTACATCTGTCCCTAAGAGTCAAAGAATTCCTCAAATCCTAATTCGATGAGTACTCCAAACTTATATCTAATTGCTAATATATATGTGATTCACAACTAACAATGTTTTGAAATTGAGTCCCATAGATATTACACTCTAAGGGGCATAACCGGCAAATAATCATGCAGTAGTGTGCATCAAGTCACCTTGCTGCTCTTCTCTGCTCTGCGTGATAGGCAAAGGGCAGTTAACAATATATGGTGCATTCCCGTCATTTCCCAGCGGTGGTGCAGAATGCAGCACACATAGAAAGAGAAAAATAGAGGAAGTAATGAGGAGAATTAAAGAGATGTCTCCTTCTTACGCCTCACCTGAGGAAACGTTGCATTTTGATGCATTCTCAGATTTACCAGTAATGGTAAATCTGGGAATGTGCCAAAATCCATGGGTGGGTGCGAGGGAACACCCACTCTCCACCCATGGAATGTCTTCCGGGGGCAGAGTAATGCAACTGAGTGATTTGCGCTGTGTTACTCTAGATTTATCAAGTCATGGTAAATCAAATTTAAGAGGTGTGTCGCTCTTGCACCCTGTTGCATGGTGCAAGGGGGACACAACTCTTTCAGAAATATGCCCCTAAGTCCATTAAGGATAAACTCTCAATTACTAATCATTCATTCAACATTCATTCCATAATTCATGCGACACAGATGACCTGGTCAATGGTTCAATATGCACAGATTAACCAGTTATTCAAAAATCATTTTACCTCACAGTTTCTACTTGTGACAGTTTTCTGTATAGGATCACAATATATTATTGAACTGGTTTAAAGGAGATCACCATAAAATAGATGTGGTTACTTTTCTGTTCCAAAAGTGAAATTAATCAGATGCAACACACTAATGAGGAATTACCTGGTGAAACTACTGGTAGATTACACAGTGTGAAGGCTGGAGTAAATTATATATGTTAGTAACACCAATCGTGATGGCCCTAAAATGGAGAAAGGCAAATGAAGAAAGAGTGGGGTATATTTACAAGGGGATACCGCTACCAGAATGTCACTTTTAGCGACGTTCTGGTGGGGATATGCCCTTCCTCAGACTTGTAAAAACAGAGGTCTCTACTTAACTGTATAGCCAACACCAATTACGCAGGACCTGGACCATGGCTTAATACGGTCCTGTTCATGTCCCCAGTTGCACTGGGAAGCTATGCATTAGCTTTTTAACAAACTTCCATTTTCTACAAAGCACACACTAACTATGCACCTCTACAAGGTCAATTATTAGCTTCAGAAAGCTCAGACCAGTGGTTACTCTGAAACAGAGAGCCGTCTGACCTGTTGCATTTCAAATACTAAAGCCCTGATTACTAATGGGCTGGTAATCCCAACACAAACAGAAACTGGAGTTATCAGCCACATCGGGATTACAAATGTTGAAAACATCACATACAAAATATTACCTCTGAGAAACATTTTCAAATGCGAAAAGCAGCTGAAATATCCAGGTGAGGAAAGGGCAGAGTAAATAGACAATATCGGAGGCCTGAATGTAGGGCTAATGTAAGAGTGGTAACACAAGTTTCGACTAATTCTCCATTTCCCAGAGCATTACTCATAATGGCCCTATAATTCAGCTTCATGGAATTAATGACTTCCCCAGAACTAATAACGTCTGGTAAATAATAGCTACAGTGGTAAACCCCATGTCCCCATAATTAGTGTCTGACAGGTGGAGCTACTCATTAAGGGGCATATTATCAAGCACGGCGTTAAAATTATCGCCGCTTTAGCGGCAGAAAACTGCCGCTAAAGCAGCGATAATGGGCTTGATAATATGCCGCAGAGAATTCCAATAGTATCCCATGTTGACACCAGAACATGGGCATCTATGTGAATTCTCACGGGCATATTATCAAGCCCATTATCGCCGCTCTAGTGGCAGTTTTCTGCCGCTAAAGCAGCGATAATTTTAACTCCGTTTCTTGATAATATACCCCCAGTAGGGTGAATTTGTGGGAAAAGGGCTGCATGCTACCCTTCTGCACCTGTGCATGTAGGAACAGGGCCGGCTTTAGCACTGATGGCACCCGGTGGGATAATCATTTTTGGCGTCTCCACTCCCCATGACCACCTCCTCGGATTCTCTCACTACCACCGGGCAAATGTGCCCCTCATCTCTCCATTCAAACGTTATTGCTAAACACAGTGCCCCCTCCCCCCATGAGATCAGAGCCCCCTCCACCGATCAGCGCCCAGGGCAGTCGCACCGATCGCACTGCCCTAAAGCAGGCCCTGTGTAGGAAGGATGAGTTCATGCTGAGAACGCGTTTTATGTTAGCTTCGGATGTTTAATTTTATATGCGCTGTTAAATACTTTTCTTTAATGAAATATTTAAAAGAAGAAATAAAACCACAAACTCCCATATTGAAGAAAAGGCGCTCATCCAGTGAACTTGTTTTCGGAACTATCTTCTAAAAGATTTTCCCTGAAGGCACTTACTCATAGAAGCTGTTTTTGAAAAAAAATGAATCTATAGTTCTGAAATAAATGTCGGGAAGCAGATGGCTTTTTCTTTGAAATGTACTAATGAAAACCTGATACATGTGGAGGGACGCAAGGGAAATAGGACAAAGCCTACATAGTGCATCTGCCAATCCATGTTTTGCCGCTCTGCAGAAATAAATTATTATTCACAGCCTGGTTTGGGAAAGTGTTAGACCTGCATCCATACAATAATTGAATTCAAGAAGGCAGGCAGTCACCCACGGAAACAATAGAAAAACCAAGAGTAATACCATTTTTATTGTTTGTAACGTTTTATATTTACTTTACTCATCCTGCAGGTCTACAGTTCATATTATGCCTTAGGGATATTTCTTTCAGTTCTTTACTTTCAGTGGGAAACAAGATAGTGGGAAATACAGTGGGCAAGATTTGCAAAAAATGTTGGGCACCCAAGTTTAACTTGGGGGCATATTTACAAGGGCTTTATCTCTGCTTTCTTGGCTTACAAAACCAAAAAAGCGGAGATAAAACCAGCGCCCTATTTGCAAGAGGGTGCTAACATGCATAATCGCATGTTAGCACCCTTTTTCCCAACGCCTCCCTTTGCATATCTAATGCAAAGTGGGCGTCACTGGGCGTACCCCAGATGGACTACAGTGTAAATATCGCTGATGTTTACATCGCGATATTTACAAGGCAGCCCACATGATTTTAGCACACATTAGATTTTGGCAAAAACGTCCATTTTCGCCAAAATCTAACGTCTGCTAAAATCTTGACCTAGCCATCCCTAACATAGAGGGTGGATTATGCTGATACGACCCTGTGTGTTGTATCAGCAAGGTTCTCGCCCTTTTGCACGGAACATCGCTGGAAAACCAGCGATGTTCACTGCAAAACGGCGATAACCTCGCTATCTCTGGAAATTTTATCGCCCTGGAGTAACACGTTGTTAATAACGCGCTACCAGGGCGATAAATGCCAGAGATAGCCTGCGATAATACAATTGATTATCGCTGGCTGTTGTTAATATGCTCCTTGGTGTGCAAATGTGACCCCCGTGAACTTAAATGGAATATTTTCATTAATAAAAAATCTGAATCCTATACACATCACCTTATCCTCTATCGTTTGGTCGAGACTGCTCTCCCAGACATGGCCTTTCCATAATCTGAATTCTTTGCCGAATCCACTTTAGGGAGGAAGTCTCTGAATGCACCTAGGATCCACCAGCAACAAAAAGACCCTAAATGCACAGGACTGATAGAAGAACATACAAAGGCCTGACAATACTGAGGAATGGTAAACATGCATGAACATTTACTGTTACTGTGTGGTAAATCTGCCTCAGTGCCATCAATTACAAATTCAGCCCCGTAGAATGGGTATTTACCTTGTAGGAATGATTTCTTGGCCTTGAATTCCCACAGAATGTCCAGTTCTGTGAGGTTTAAAGTGGTAAGTGTACACAGGAATGTGATGGGGTTGAGGGATAGGTATGGAAGGAGTAGAAGAGATGGTTAAGGTAATTTCCGGCAGAAGGAGGGAACATTGTATGCTACCCCCTGTAAGAAAAAAATGGAGAATGAGGTCTACTACATCATGCGATTTTTCCGACCAGAAAACCCAGCAAGAAAAATTCAATCTGATTTTCTCACCCCCTGAAAAAAGGTGCATAAAAGTCTACCAGTTCAGCACCAGGTGAAAAAAAATTCCACACAGTAATTTCCCTCTGTCTGACTCCGAATTGAGGCCAAAATCTAAGCAATTAGAAGTGCACAATGAAGAGGCAAAGAGAAGAAAGGAGACATAAAAGGCTAGTTGATTCAGAATGTTTAACAAGTAGAAAACATAACTGTAATGATTGATCCCAAACTAGATGTGGAGACCTGCAGATTCTGCTCTGAGTGCTTCTGAAGCTTCATTGTGCCTGTTGTGCACAAGACTTTGGGCCTTACCACGAGTTTGGCAGTCCAACTGCCATAGAACCGCGTCCGCCAGCAGCCTAGGGCACCGGCGCTCATTAAGACCACTGTATTACCAGTTGACCACAGGCAGGCGGTGTGGATGCATGGATCTTGCAGCGGTGGTGAGTGCTTTTCCCAGATATATCGATGCCTGTGTGCACATTTCGAATGCAGATGTGTCGTATGCACACATATGCAAGATATCTATGGAGAAATACCATATACCCATTACTGGGGTTCAGCCCATATGTGGGCAGTCCTGGCAATGGGTATATGGTACAAAAAGGACTTACCTGTAGATTGTTGCAATCAGGATCGCAATCCTCGGTGTGAAGATCCTGCTGTGAAGGGGGGACCTGGAGAAAGGGAAAGGGATCTGCGTTGAAGTCTGCCAGGAAGAACAAGAAAGGGGTGTATACACACCCCAATTTCTTCATCACCGCGACATTGAAGTAGGTGGTCAGACCACCACTGTTCATTCGTGGAAAAGGCAACTCATAATATGGATGGCAGCGCAGCTCCCCTGTACCACTCTATGGTGGCTGCCTTTCCCTGATTGCACACCAGGCAGTCGATGGTCTGCTGGCAGTCTTGGCAGTCCAATGGCGGTCTTTGCATCTGGTAATACGTCGGTCCGACCGCCGACCTTTCCATTATTGAACTGCCCTACCCCGATACTGCGGTCCAGGGGACCACCAAACTCGTAATATTCACAAAGCCAGCAAAACTGATTTTGCAAATGCAAAGCCTCAATTCTCAATGCTCAAAAGTGCTTGTCAATTTCTAATTTCCATTACAAATTGTAATGTACACATTGCAAGCCTTTGGGGGAGTTCCTCCCACCCTTTGGCATGCAATGAGATTCACAAATGCCCACTGCTAAATATGTGGTCCCAATTGATGGAATGGATACCCAGGACAGATGGGTAACCTGTCACAAATTGTAAGCTTTCAGTTTGTAAATGCTTGCACTCTCTGTGTGCATGCTGCTGTTAAATAAGTCGAGACATTTCATAATGACTACCAACAACTCCCTGATGTTTCATTTATTATATGCCATTTTTGGGATGAGTTTAACATTTCTGTGAAACTGCAAAGGCCAGTGCTGAGATGGATATCTACTGACCCATAGGCTCCTCATCCCATTATTGGCTATTGCTCAAAATTGTAACCAAATCGTATTTCTAACACATTCATAATTATCAAGCACCTTACTGCACACAATTTTTTTAGCACTGGTAGGATCTGAGAATCCTTTTCAGTGCAAGGGGTGATGATGCTCGAATCACAGAAAAAGTATTATGCTGTGATCAGCCTCCTTCTTTGTCAAATCTAATTTCTTACATCTTTGACCGAGAAGGATCAATCCACAGACATTAATGAATAACCCCAATCCTACACTGGCAGCCAGAAAGACTTACTCTTCGAGGGAGGGGGGCATGGCTTTGATGCTACACAAAATGGCCACTTCAGAACTCCAGGTTATGCAATGTGGTTGAGGCACAGTTATACCGGACATCCTTTTTCAAAACTCTTCAAATGCTGAGCCGAGTGTTGCTGTGGGAGCAAAACCCCAATATTTGAATACACCCCAATATTTCTGATCACCCAAATGTTGCCGCAGGGGTTCTAATTTGGCACTCTTGACCTTCCTATAAAAGTCAACGCCTCTCCAACATTAGGCCCAAACAAAATTAGCAGAGTAACTAGCAACTGGTACCACTCAATAATTGAGTTCTAGATCAGATCTGTGATTGGAAAGAAATGCAAACCATATGCCATGAAGGCTCAGATACAGAGTACCTATTCAGAAATAACATTTATTGTAAGACCCAATGGACACCAAACATCAAAAGCGAAATAGACAGCATCCAAGAAGAAAAATTAAAAATCATTGAATAAATGGACTGCATCTCCAGCAGATCAGGAAAAGTTTCTGGTACAACCCCAAAACCAGGGTTTTTATATACATTTGAGCAAAAAACACAAATTCATCTGGGAATGACTAGTGATAACACATATTGAGCAAATCAGAATTGAGAACATATAATACTAACCCATATCTAAGCTTCTACAGCAACAGCGGGCATAGTAGCGTAGTGCGGAGATGTACAACACAATATGAAACATTATTCAAACATGCTAGCAGGCCTACATTGAAACTTCCAGCATAAGTGACCTTGAGAAAGAAACATTCAGAACGGGAAGAAAACTCAATTCACAATGCATGCATAAGAAGGAAAATGACCAGTTATGTCACAGTGCCCTGTGCTCTGTGAAGACTTTGAGGAAAGAAGACATGCAGGGGACATTGATTGAGGGTAATGAGCAGGTAAAAGATGAACAGAACACAAAAATAGCATCCATATCAATTAAATAGAGTCTCTACAAAAATGTGCCACAACTAAACTACATTATTAAACACACTTCTAGATGTCTAATCAAAACAATTTGAAGTACAATATTGATAAGTCACCGGTTACGACTACATTGATCATGAAAATCATTAGTATTAAAAAAAAAGTCACCCAAAATTGTGCATTAGAAAGGAACATCAAGTCGTGGTGGTCCCTTAACAGTTCAGAGGCTGCACTTTTCTTCTCCTCAGGAGTCACCTTATGAATGGTTTGAGAAAAATAACTAAGGCAAGTTTCTCTTTCTATGGATTTCTTAATCCAAATTTGCTGTTTCGTAGTGACATTTTCTGCTCAGTAAATATTCGTGGAGGATTTTAGTAACTGCTACTGTTTATGTGCTTGTCATTTAATCTTCTTTAATTAATTTCCTGGCAAATCACGCAATTTAATAATATCATTCATTCTCATACTGACTATTGTGCCTGAGTATAACCTTTGTTATTGCTTCACTTTGCTGTATTACTTCATATCCTTTCTTTTCATAGGGAAAACAAAGCAAGTAGAAACTTTAAATATGACAAAAGATGAGACTTTCTTTGCTAAAGATACCCTTGGAGGAACTTAAGCCTATTTTATCAGCGAACCCTTCTAATTCTAAACATGATACCAGAAGAATAAAACAAGATCCTCTATCTCAAAGTAAATATGCACTATATCGTATCTACTAAGCCAAGAGGTATAATTATTTTCTTTCTGGAATATACTGACCTTCTTAGAGTCCTGAATGCAACAACAACTAAAAAAATAACTTTCTTGGTTAATTAATAATGTGTTCCTCTCAAGATGGGTTTAGAGAAATAGCAAATTGACACAAATGATTTTAAGACCTTCGACCGGCTCTTAATTCTATGAATACTCGATGTGGTCTGATTAATTTCTTTTACTTTAAAGTGACATATAAGAATAAGAAAATTACGTATGAAGACCCTCCTAACCTTAAAATTTTCATTTCTAGCAACAGAGAGGAGATAATTGATATCTTGAGACATTTCCTTTCCTAATATGTTGAAAGTAAAAGTTTGATCTTTTCTTTAGAGTATGCTGAAAGCTTTCATATCTATTTCCCTTCGTTATAGGTTTCATCACTATGTCTATGTGCTATTTCTATTGTATCACATTGTCATATTATTACTGTAAATGTGGCTTATTGGATGTGTCTTCTTCATAATGAGCTCTCTCCACTCCTCAGTCTCATATCCCTTTAAAGGTATGGCTTTCAGTCGCCTCTCCCTTGGTATGCACTTTGTGTGTTTTTTCTTGGTACAAATTATTTTCGGCTATCCATTGTTCTTTTCGCCTTTTCTATTATTATTTACCATCAACCCTTGCTTTCCTTGTTTTTCTCAGACATTTTCTGCACAATACTTTAATTCCTTATAGCATACACCCTGTTAGTAGTCCAAACATGATATCTCTACCTGCTCCCAATCATAAATAAGCCCTTATTAAATGTAATAAGGTAAGGCAATGTCATTATCTGAGAAAGGTAGGCTCTACAGTAGGAATTTAGTGCTTAAAACACATGCCCTGCTTTTTAAATACTTTGCATCCTGCCCTGTGGGTTGTTTAGGGGCTACTATAGGGATGACTTATATCTATTAAAAATGAAGGTTTAGGCAAGGGAAAAGGTTTATTTTGCCAGGTCGAATTGGCAGTTTAAAACTGCATTATAGTCTGCAATGGCAAGCCTGACACATGTTTTACAGTGCTACTGTAGTGTGCAGCACACGAAGTGCAGCAGGCCTACTTGTAGCATTTAATATACAGGCCCTGAGTACATGTAGTTCCATATACTAGGGACTTCAATTAATTGTGTCAATCAGGTCTAAGCCAATTTTTATCAAGTTTTAGGGTGAGAGCACAAGCACCTTAGCACTGGTTAGCAGTGCTAAAGTGCACAGATTGCTAATCCCATTAAAACAAATTGCAGAAAACAGAAGGGGTGAAGACATAATGTGGAGTTATTGTGGTACTAATTATTATAAGGATAATGGCATTAATCCATATATTGCTCCAAATTATAACGATAATAGGTCTTATTGAAACTCAAGCCAGAAACCTGTTAGAGATCGATTAGCTTGTTCTCCTATAGAACAAAATAGGTCAATGGATGAAATAGTTAAAGCAGTTTTGACTTTAAAGTAAGATAAAGCACCTGGCTTGGAAAGAGTTTCAATTGATTTTTATTCTTATTTTTCTAATATGTTGTCCTTTAAAATTATTGAAATTGTTTAAATATTGTATTTCTATTGGTTTAGCAAGTGGAACGTTTCAAAATGCTATCATTTGCATTATTCCTAAAGAAGTTAAAGGACCTCCTTTTTCTAAACACTATAGGCCTTACACCTTGTAAATATTAAGTATAACATGTTTCATTAAATCCTGGCATCCTTATCTAATCTTATTGGTTGGTAACAATCAGGATTTGTCAAGGAGAAATTATCTGAAGAGAATACAAGGTTAAATTTTGATGAAAGATAAAGTAAGTAGGAAATTTGTTTTTGAATCATTTAAATGGTATGGTTGCCGTCCTAAATTAATAAGCTTGATCTCTCTATTGAAAGATACCTAAAAGTATGTTTTTGTGTTAATAGTTTAGCTTCAAATTATTTCTCATTAACCATTGGAGTTCATCAAGAATGTCCTTTGTCCCCATTATTACTTATTTTGGCAATGGAACTGTTCCTATCAAAAATTAGAGGGGAATCCTGACATCTCAGGTTTCAGTTGCCGATCTAAACAACTCAAATTGGCATCATATACTGATTGTGTTCTTCTTTTTGTTTTCAATCCTGCACCTTCACTACCTCTGCTTTTTCAGAAAATCAGTTCTTTTGTGAATGTTTCATATTATAAAATCACTTCGGATAAAACGGAGGTTCTCGTTTTGAGCATATTTTGCACTAAACATATGAATGAATACTTACGTTTTTGCTGGCTAAAATATTTAGGTATATAGTTTACCAATTCAATTAGACAAACAATATCAATTTTAAAGAACTTGTTCTAAGGAATCCCTTATAACTAAATGGAATTCTTTATATCTTACTTGATGGAGCAAAATAGATTCAATTACAATGATGGTATCTCCCTTTTTTTATATATACTATGATGTCAAGTAGCATTCCATCCTCCCTATCTAAGAAAATGGATTCAATCCTTTCCAAACTTTAGTGAAATAACAAAAGGCCAAGATTATCTCCAAGTGATCTTAAAAGAGACCATCATATTCGAGTAGTTTAATTCCTGGATTTTTCTCTAGACCATAAAGCTTTTCGTATATGAAACGGTTTTGCTGGTTATAAAATATTGATCATTATTTTTTCCATTATAGGTTGATGTTAAAAAATCTGATATCCACCCTTTTTATTTTAAAGAACTTATTTCTTTTTCAGCAAAACCTCCTAGATTATCTACTCCACTTTTTAAATTCAATTGCAAAATTCTTGAAAGTTCTTTAGGTTTTGGAAAGCCACCCAAAAAAGTTTTTCTTCACTCATTAATTTTGTACAACACATATAATAAGATTAATAATGAGTCTGTCTTTTGGACTTCCTGGAGAGATAAAGGCACAGAATAGTTTCACCAGTTTTTTTTAAATTCCATCCCCATATCATTCTCTGCTTTTCAAATTGAATTTAGTTGTCCTCAATCCTTTAAAGGAAAATTTGAATGTATTACAGAGGCCATTGTGGAAGCCTTCTTGCCAGTGGACACGACATCTTTAAACACAGGTTCAGATAAAAAAAGTACATACCTAATTTAATGGCCAACCCCAAAAGCGTCTGGCAATTACAGACGACTGTGAATTCTTTGAAGCCTAAATCTAATATTCAACTACTTTGGAAAGATAATCTTAATGTATGTTGGTCTGTTTTGTTTTGGAAGAAAATTTGGTTTAAAATAGAAAAGACACCTAAAGCAGCAAATACCACTCAAGCCCTGTATTGTATTTTCAATGTTTTACTTGTCAATAAAACAAATTTTGGTCCCGTAATAACAATCAATGTGATTTAGTGCATGTGTTACTTTTCTTCCCAAATATTGCAATATTTTGGAGACAGATTTGGGAACAAATGAATGAAAAATGAAATCTTTCAAGTTAATTTTACATTAAATATTGTCCTGAACTGATTCTGAAAATAGTTTAATTGACCTTTTAGTAGCCTTTCAACGGATCACGACCAATTGGAAAAACGTGAGAAGTCCTTTTTTCAGCTTGGTGGTACTCAGTTTGGTATAGCCATAGATTGGATACCATTTATATCACTCCCTTATCGCTATTCAACAAAAGAGAATTTTGTGGTCACCTTTTACACATTTTCTCACCACATCAAGCTTATCTTCCAAGAAATTATTGAAAGGAGACGATAAAACTCTGTAAACAAAATAATTTTTTCTGTTCTATTCTCATGATTTAATATTTTTATGATGTTATGTTTAGTTAACACTATGTGGTGTTCTGCTCTTTTGATTGTATAACACCTTTATGTTTATAGTATGATGGAAACCAATCCATTCTCCTTTCCCCTACTTTTTAACAATATTAAGCGTTCATATTTATAAGCTTCTGTTTATAATTTTCCTTCCTTAATTACAAAAATGTGTAATTGTCTCTTAACTGTTGCTTGCACTATTCTACAATGTTATATTTTATTGATACATTAACTCAATTTTATTTAGATTTTCATGAACCTGGTTAATTATCATATTAGTTAAATATTGGCCTGGGCAGAATTTTTATTACACCGGAGTGATTGGAGTAATTATGATAATTCTGCATTACTGTTTGACACTGAATTACGGATAATTAAGTGATTACTCCTACTAGAGTATGTAAGAGTAATTTTGGTGGAAAGATCCACATTTAACGAGCGTGAGCAGCCGATATTCCTCTCCTGGTACCTCATCGACCCCTTTTTACCCATTACTTACAGCAGGGTTATCACCCTCAATCTCTGATTTCACTCTACTCTTTGTGGTCATTCATCAACCTGCCTGCTACCTATCTCACATTCGCCATCCTTTGGTTCAATCGTTGGCCTAAGAAGTATCCTCTACTGTTTGTTTAGTTCCTGTTCTACCACTCAATCCCCTTTGTCTCCAACCTCTCAACCCCCTCACCTTTACTGCTCTTGTAACCTGCCTTTGAACTTTTTCACATTGTTTCAATTGTTCAGTCTGTTCTACACATCTGTTCCACAACTCTATCTCTTTTGAACAACTGTGTGTTTGGTAGCATCTAATTGTTTGGTGTTCTTTCAGTATCACTGGTCTCCAATGTTGTTTACTTGAAAAGCGCACAAATATCCGGTCTGGTTGAGTTGCACAATATAAAAAAGGTGAAATAAATATTATAAAAGTAAATAATGTTAAAGCAGTACCTAATTATACTGTCTATTGATTTGCAATCACATTTATAATGCAATTTACTAGCCCTAATGAAGCATTGAAATGCTTCATGGTGAGTAGCGCACTGGTCTAAGCCAAATGTCAGTGTTAAATTCACTGAAAATTGAATATTGTTGGTTATTGGGATTAATCTTGTGCTCTCAATGAAGCCATTCCATGCACTTACTCTATTTACTTTGTGGTAGATTACATCAATGGGAATTAGTTGTGACCATTAGTGGGTTTATTAAAAGATTGGTGCTGTGAACAAATAGGCTAGAGAAGATTAGGTATTTAAAGTTTGCAAACATATACTTCCATGGAAGGAAAGATAATATATGAAAACGGTTTTGGCAATTTGCAGAAATACAATAAAAGAGAATAAAGCAGACAGATATGTGACAGAGTAGGCAGAGGTTAAGTATGCAGAGGATTGAAAGTAAGAGATGGTCATTCGCAAAAAGGAAAGGAGATGGAGCAATCAAATGTTTTAAGCAAAGGTCACTTTTTCATGCAGTTTTAGGAATATAGTAGAAGAATATTTTTTAAGATAGACTGCAATCTGATGATGTATGACAGTAGAAATAAACATTATTTGCATGTGAGATAGTGATAGAAGAAGAGCTTTTGATAGGCACTATAATTAGGCAAACAGTCTGGTCATCACTTGGCTTGACTAGATTCTTCCATAGGTCTTTGGCCTGTTGGACTGGGGTTCTGTTAAGCGGGCAAATAACTTATTGCATATCCTGCCTTTTGATGATGGCGCAACATGGTGTCTATTATGATCAGGTCGGGAATAACTAACACTTAACCATTACTCTGATTTCCAGATAGTATTTAGTGGCTTTTATTTTTACTAGGAAGGAGTTAATTAATTTGGCAGCTTGTAAGATGAATTTCGTGCCACCTAATGAGTTCTCCTTGTAATGGTGAATGATTAGTCGCATAGATAACCTGGAACATAAGTTTCGGGTTAGGAATAGTTTTTGATTTTCATTTAGGAATTTGGGATCCTTACCATTTATCACCTTGTGGGTGATAAATAATAGTTTCAATGAAACTCTCCTTTTAACTGTAAACCAGTGCAGAGGTATTGGAACACAGGAGATGTGCGTTCATATCTTGAAATGGAACAGCAGTCATGAATAAGAGCTCTGAATTCTCCTGAGTCTTATCTTGAGTGAAAGTGGATTTTCACGTTGTTTTCCACTTGCGCAGTCCAATTTTGTGAGGATGAGAGATGATAGAACTCTATTTTTGTTTTATTTTTTTATGGTGAATAACTGTAATTCTATCTTGATTGGGTGTGGATGATGTGCAAGCAGTGTTGAGGAGTTGGATGACTGATTCAGTGGAGACTTTCAAGTTGAGCATTTTGTAGAGAGCCAGGAACTGGAAAAATTTGACAAATTGACATGACACCTGAGTGCTTCCCACATAGGCACTCTTTGACAGTGAAGTGTGCTACTCTCCTGCTAATTTGCTTGCATGCCTCATCAGTGATAGGAAGTGCTTTGGAAAATGCAGCACTGATACAGTACAAGGCACCAACATTTCTGATAGAGCACCATCCCCAGTGCCTCTTTAACCCAATAAGGGTCTCTGCAATTTCACCTTAATTTTTGTCATGAAAAGTTAAGAGGTTTGCAAGTCAGGTTTAGTTCAGAGGCATATAGGACTATATGTGGCGGGGGTCTTCCTATGTAGGTGTTTTAATGTGGATTAGCAATCACTGTGGGACTGCACTCATGTTTGGGTGGCACCTCCCATCCCATTATTATTGCTGTGGTAGGATTATGATCTTCTATTCAGACTTTTCCATGAAACTCCTTCATATTATGAAAGAATAAAACCTGGTGGATACCCTTTTTCCAAACGCATCTTCAGACCAAAACTGAATTTGGCCAATGTGGGACCACACATGTGTGGACTGGTACTTCATTCCAAAGGCTAATAGCCTCATTGAAGGTGTTTGTACATCACATACTGACCAGATGAAATCCCCCGGATCTTAGTAAAACAGTGTCAACATATCAGACTTTGGATGTCTCATTAATTCTTTCTATATTTGCCAAATGGGACTTGGAGTGTAGGAGCAGAACAGCTTCCAGTTGTTATTCCAAACCTCACATACTGGCAATGAAGATGGGAACCTGTAATGAATGAATGCAGTATTAAGGTTGCATGTTGGTTCTTGGAGAAGCTAGATCAATTTTTGTGAGAAATGTCAGAAGGATCAAACAATGATTAGACCTGACTGTAATTTTATAAATGGCTGTGTATCAGATTGCTTAAGCAAGTTACCATTGTGGCCAATTTTATACCTCCAATGATTCTGAGTAATATATAACACAAGCAGGTCGTTATTACTAGTTGCCCCTTATTTTCAAGTGGCCAGTCAGACCTAAAATTACTGATGCAAGGTTTATAATTTATACAGCAGACTGGTTTTATGGGACCTTAATAGTTATCCCCCAAAAGGGCTATGTGAAATCGAGAGAAACTAATTGAAATCATGATTATCGAGCAATTTCGACTTGGATTTCCTGAATTTGAGGCAGGTTTCCAGTCACGTATCCAAGACAGGCAGATCTTCCCTTTCCTACAGAAAGCCGCACTAGACCCTGATGGCCTTGCTAACTACCAGCCGATCACCCATCTACAATTCATCAACAATATCACTGAAAAAACAGTCTATGTTCAACTCCAAGACAAAATTAATGCTAACAATCCTCTGCACGACCATCAGTCTGGCTCCGAACCACTCTGCACTACAGAGACCACACCTTATACATTGTAGACCATGCCATCTTGATCACAAATGAAGATGGCTCCTACCTCCTCACAATGCTGGACCTCTCAACTATCTTAAACACAGTCAACCATCCCACCCTCAGAACACCCTTGAGTTGTGAATGGGTTTTACTGGCAATGTCCAATACTGATTCTCCTCCCTCCATTTCAACAGTCACCAATTTGTTTGCATGGGCACCGCAAGGTCACAAAAGATCCCTATCACTTGTGGAGTCCCCCAGGGCTCCACACGGTCTCCTGTCATCTTCGAACTTTTCATAGATCCACTTGGTGCTCTACTCACAGATAACAGCATCATGATTTGCCAATTTGCCAATGATACACAACTCTACTTGAAAGTCTCCTCTGCTTCAGACATCCAACACATAAAAACCTACTTGCACATCATCTAGACCTGCAAATCCAGGCCCATAATTATCATTTTTTCATGCATCCCAACACAGCAAGCCACTTTGTTGCGCTGCACTGTGCGACAGGGAATGGGCAGGAATGTGCTATATTTAACATTATATGGCACATTCCTGTTCTTTCCGAGAGCTATGGCACTTTTGGCTGCCGACCACCAATGCAGGAACCGTTGTCTCATGAGGTAAGGGTGTCTGCATTGTAGGCAAGATTGTTTTTTTGCAGGAAGGGGCACCTTTCTGTACAAAAACAATCCTCAGAGGCATTTTCCTCTTTCTATGTGTGCTGCGAACTCAGCACACCTTAAAAGTGGAACAATTAAAGCGAAACAAAGATATGTCTCTGTGTTACCCCTCACCTGGGGAGGCATAGCATTTTGACGTGTTCCCAGGTTTGCCACTAAAGGTAAATCTGGGACTGCACCAAAATCCATGGGTGGGTGGGTGGGAACACCCGCCTTCCACCCATGGAATGCCTCCCTGGGGCAGAGTAATACAAGGCAGAGATTTGCACTGCCTTGGGTTATTCTAGATTTATGAAGCCATGCAGGGCTATGGAAGGTGGCCTTGCGTGTCTTGATAAATCTCACTTAGGTTTTGCATCACCCTTGTGTCCTCATGCATGATGTGGGAGCGACACAAAACCTTGATAAATCTGCCCCCTGGTGTCTACCTGAAGATCAAACTAATCAAGACAGAATGCTTGCTATCTGCCCAGAACATCAAAACAGATGCAGTGCAAACCTGGCTCAATGACACGAACCTTGACGCCATCGAACCCCAAATTTCATAGAATGCCAAATTCACCCTGGATACCAACCTTTTCCTCAGGAAACACTCTGCCAAAAAGAGGGCTTGGTACCAGCTCTCTCTTCTGAAGAAATTCAAACCATTTCTTCCAGAAACCAACTTCAGAACTACTTTTCAATCTCTTGAACTCTCTCATCTGGATGGTGGTAATGCCACACTTCATGGCCTTTCAGGCTCCACACTGCATCTTATATGCCACAAGTCTCATCCACAGGTTCAGAAATATGATCACATCCCCCCCGCCCTGAGGGAACTCCATTGGCTTTCCTTTCCAGTCTGTTCCATCTACAAAATTAGCAACATAATTTACAAAACCATCACAACCAGCACTGCCTCTTATCTTGAAGGGAAGTTCACCATCTCTGGTGGTTCTTGGCACACTGTCAGCCAGGAAACCATCAGGCTGCAGGCTAAGAAGTGTAAAAAACAAGAAAAGAGGCATGTTTCACCCTATACTCACAGGGGGGGGCAGATTTACAAGCCCCTTGCGCCACTTTTGCGTCACTTTTCCCATGTTAAAAGTGACGCAAAAGTGGTGCAAGGGGCTTGTAAATTTGCCCCAGGGTCTGCAAGAACATTCCAGCATTCATCAGGATCACCCCAACACTGCTCCACTGTAGAAAATAATTGAAGACTCACCTCTTTATAGAGCACAACATCACAAGGCATGAACAGTCCACAATTCAGCTTCCTCCTCTCTTACTCGCCGATCTTAAGCTTGTTCTTCACCATGTGAAGCGGTGTGCTGCCTTTTGGGTAGGTGTGCACTACATACATACACACATACATAAGTTTTTTGATAATGATGGAAGGATGACTAAGCTAAAGGCATTTATGACCTTGTCTCCTTGCCTAGTAGGTACCTGCAGCATAGGTCTAATAGATAATTAATCTTCCCTGTCAAATAGAACAAAATTATGAATGCAGCACATTATGCTTTTTGAATTAGTTTAATCGTGGGTTAAAAATGTTATGAAACAACTTTTAATGCAGGCTCTGTGGACTGAAGACAGCCTGGGTCACATAGCTTGTATATGTTCAAAATTGGCTGATATATGCTCTTGATCAAAACAAGGTTTTTTGGATCTTGAGTTTGAGCCCGCATTAGCTGTCCCACCATGCTACTGTTTTTCCCCTAAAAATACATGTAACCTTCATGTTTACAATGGTATTTGGCCAGTGTGCTTCATCCGTTGATTTGATAAATAGTCATTCACATTTTACTTCCACCCACCACAGCATATAGTAGGAGGAATATGTCAGTATAGTTTAACCACTGGCTCTCTTTAGTTTGAATGACTGCACAGAGCATGTGCACATTATTCACATATACTTAGGAATAATTCCGTTCTCTTCATGTGCAGAGCTGGTTCAACATGTGCTTTTTTATATTCTTTATTTTGTATATTAACTTTAAATGGCGTCTATTTATTTTAATTAAAATATGTTTTAAAGTCTTTGTCATAAAGTGTTTAAGTGATATTATAACATTGAAGATACCTCTTATTTGAGTACTTGGTTAGCTGTCAATGTATTCCTGTCTATTTAAAAAATAATAAAAATAATAATATTCATAAAAATGCATCGCACAAATAAAAGGCGTATTGTTTAAAAAACAAAATTATTGAAACAAATGCATCAGTGCATGTTCACTGATTTAAAACTGTGTATTACAAGCATAAGACCATGTTTTGGTGAACACATACTATCCTTTTTGTGCTTTACTTTTGGGAATATGCTAGCAGTAAAAATAATTGAAAAAATTAACCATGGCATCAGCTTGCCAAGGTCAGACCGTTTGGCTTTATCAGTGCTTGTTATTATTTACTGGTCTCTGGAGTTACAAACAGATTGTGCTATCTCGCTGCTAATTTTGTTGCGGCTGTAAACATGTAATTATAATGTAGCAAAGCAGCTGATGCTAGATGTGTGATTAATATGTATATATTTGTATTGGTATTTTAAGTGTTCCACTTCTGGTGGGCTTTGCAATTCTTGTGATGGAGTCGAATTTGCTGTGTGCGACTAATAAGCTTTAGATTTATGCGGGAAGGGCTCAACAGACCACTCGTGCTAGCTAATTAGTTTGATGTTATTGAGTTTATTTAAAGTTTATGTGTTACTTTTACCTTACATTTGAAAATAATTAGGCTGACTTAGAATTGCTTCGAAATGTGTATTTATGACAGCGATATGCAAAAAAACATTTTCATTGCTACATTCATGAGGAAAATGTGAAGAAAAAGTGCATTGGTGCATATCAAACCATAACCACTGTGGCTGGGAAAGGTCGGTGGTTTTTTTTACTGAAAAAAATGTAGGCATATTGAAGAGAAGAAATATGTGGAGAAATGATTGATCTTCACACCGCGGTTTCTCTTTTTCCCTCCAATTCATTAAAGGAGCATGATCTTCCACAGCATAGGATCGCTTTTACTAATCCCCACTTTCAGGTAGCATGTCAATATGAAACAAGCATTTGCAATGCAATAGGTCTCGCATTACTGATAGTTTGTTGGGGTATTGGCTTTGCAAATAATAATGCAATACCATTAGCTCATACTTTCAGTAATGCGAGACCTAGTGCATTACTAATGAGCCGGGAACCAGCATTGTATGTCTCAGTGCAGTATCGCAAGTTGCTCCTAGAGGTCCCTAGTAAGCAAGGCACCAGCACTGCATGTCTAGGTGCAGTACCGCAAGCTGCTCCTAGAGGTCCCTAGTGAGCAAGGCACCAGCACTGCATGTCTAGGTGCAGTACAGAAAGCTGCTCCTAGAGGTCCTTAGTGAGCAAGGCACTAGCACTGTATGTATAGGTGCAGTACAACAAAATGCTCCTAGCGATCCCTAGTGAGCAAGGCACCAGCACTGCATGTCTACAAAGTTGAAGTTCTTGGTATTATAAATGGCATTGTTTTTTACCTAGCCATGTTGCAGGGTGCAGTACCATATGTGGCCAAAACTGGACCTCTTTTGGTCCCATATGGCACTGCACCCAGCAGAAGATATGGAAAATCCACCCTACCCATAATGCATTGCATGCAAGATAGTACTATGAGTACATTCAAACAGCTATGTCCATATATACAATGAGTAGCTTTGAAATGTGACAAAATAATGATTACATTAATTTTGGATTAGCTTGTACTCTGTGTGGAGCTGATGAAGGGAAATTTATAAACGGTCTCATAAAAATGTGAGATGTTCTAGTGAGTGAAGTAAACACTGCCAGCCTAGCTTAGGACCAAGTGTTTTTCCTGCCTGAAGCCATTTAAGAAAATAGTGCCTTAAGGCTGTAATTAAAACCTAGGGAGTAACAACACATGTAACACAAGGTGACCTCAATGGAGGTTACAAGAATAGACAGGGCAGTACTAAGGAAGGACTACTAAGCCTATTGACCAATGAAAAACCGCAATTTACAAAGGACAGGGACATGAGCCAATTAAAAAGGTGGGCGGACCTTTAAGCTCATATCCTGGATACAGCATGTCTCGAAGAGACAGCACAAGCGCTACCTAGGCAAGACCTAAAAACAAAAATAGTGAAATAGTAGCCAGTAAATAGGTGAAAAGTGTTCAGGTGATTCAAATAATGTACTAGACATAAATAGTGAAAAAAACCACAAGATTACAAACAAGATTCTTGAACTGTATCAAAAATATTGTGAAAATTAGAAAAACACTGCAATTTAATTTGATTAATATGAAAAAAATATGCTGGTTTTCATCAGGACTAGAAATTCGCAAGAATGCTCGAGAGAGTAACTGAAAGGAAAAAAAAGCAGTAAAGACACTGAGAAATGAAAGCCAAATAGTGACTCGTTGGAAGTAAGAGCAGATAAGGAACTTGGTCAGAGGGAAAGACATGGTTCCCAATTTCTACAAGACAAAAGGAGGAAATGCTTTTAATGGAAAATAATGAATGCTTGTTAAATGGTGAGTTCACCCAGAAATATATTCCTTACAGCAGGGTGTACACCGAGGACAAGGATTAAAGGAGTTAGGGCTAAAATGTCACATTAATAGAGGTGGGAGAGAGAGACTTAAAAAGCAGGCTTATCTACTCAAAAACATGTTGCCCTTGTCATGTGCAGTGGTGGAAAGTATGGAGTTGTAGTAGTAGGAAAGTACCTTTCCTATTATAACTTAGGGCCTAATTCACAAATATTTTACTGATGCTTTATTTTGGAGTATGCTTGACTTACTCCAAAATTGCTGAACCGCATGTTACTAGCGCCTAGACGCCCATGGGCAGTTGTGCGCTTAACAAATGTTCAAATCAAATCAAATCAATTCCAGGAGTAACTCAGCAGTACTTCAACAGAAAGTGACAACTATGTACTTCAAACTCTTTGTGATTCACAACTAGGTAAGGTGAATGTTAGACCTGTCATCCTTAGGGTGGTGCTCCCCCAAACCTTTTGACTGCTTACTTCCTCTTTTCTGCTGTATCCTATTGTTGGCCTGAGGGCTCTGAGCACTTTAGCACTGCTGACCAGTGCTAAAGTTTATGTGCTTCTTTACTAAACTTGGTAACATTGGTGCATTCACAATTGACATATAAAATTTTCTTGTAAGTCACTTGCAAAGTGGTATACCATATACACAGGGCCTATAATTTAAATTCTTATTGTGCCACCCACACAAGTAGCATTTCAAACCTGTCTCCGGCCTGCCACTGCAGGGACACTGACTATATTTTACTGCCACTTTGACTTGCTATTTAACACCCTTTACAAAGCCTTAAAATCCCCTTTTATTACATATTACCTTAATGTAAGCCCCAGGTAGCCCATATGGCCGGGTGTTGAGTAAGTAAAAGGTATGTATTACATGTCCTTGTAGTGATAAACAGACACATTTGTTATTCATTACTATGAGACCTATTCCTCTCATACATTAACATTGGGAATTCCTTAATACAATTGCAATCTGTAATTCATGATTAGAAAGGAGCAGCTGTGTCAAATTTTATATCATTGGAATGGTGATGATAAATCTTCTTTGCTAGTAAAGTTGGATTTAAGATACCTATTTTTAAAATGGCACTTTCAGAAAGTTGCCATTTTCTTAGCTCCTACTACTCTGTGTGCCTGCAGCCTATAACCAATACATGTCTGGGGTGGGTTACTGCTTCATTTTGTGCATTCCCTCTAGACGGCCACAAACACAGGAAGGGTAAGTGTGTTTGAGCACTCATCTGCATTCTTGTGACAATTCTTGGGCAGTAAGGGAGGTAGGAGCTGACACCTGCAACTAAATAGGTGGTTTCCTGTCCCTACACAATGGGCTGATAACCCCCCCTACTGATAGTCTGGAGCCAGAACTGGGAGGAAAGGACCCCCACTTCAAAGGCACAACTGGGCAGACGTACTGGGTCTCTAATCCAACCAAGGCAGTACACTAGACCTGTGAATAGGCTCAGTTCCTCTTGAGGGCGTTGAGGCATTGATTCCCTTATTTGTGGCCCCCAGCTCCTATTTGTGGCTCCCGTCCCCTGAAATAAACTTAACACTCCATCAAAAAAAATATTCCTGGTGGCGGCTGCAGGTTTTTTCAGCCGAAGGCCAGTTGTGCAGTGCCTGAGGAAGTTGGGAGTGGCTAAATACACCACGGTGCACAGTTGTGCTAGTCACACACTCTTCAAAGTGGCAGTGCACATGTTGGGTTGGACAGCAGTCTTTTTGTGGCCAGCCAGACATGCACACTAACTGCCTCACTCACATGCTCAATAGTGAGCCGGGAGAATCACAGTTGCATCCCCTGCTCTCCTCATGAGCACTATCTTTGCCTGCCCAATCTAATCCGTACACTGCTTTCATGCTGTATGCTGATAACATAAAGCAAAGAGCAGTGTCCCGATTGGTGCAGTTACCAAGCTTCTGGTGGTGACTTGAGGCTGCCCTAGGTGTGGGACTAAGTACTCACATCACTTACATGCTGCTTGGTGTTCGGAGGAGTCAACCCTATCTCCAGCCTGTTTCAAAGCAGTGGGCACCCTGTTCTGTTAGAAAAGCTGCTGGAACCGTGGAGGGTTTCCAATCGGTCGGCCTTACTTCAGCCAGAAACCAGACAACGAGGTAAGACTCTTTCCCAGGGTAGGACTGGGAAGGATGGTTTGCAGAGAGGCACCAAAACCTCTGCTCAGCCTTTGAGTAACACTTTGAGACCACACACATCTTGCCCCCCGAAAATCCCTTCAAAGCCAACATAAGATTCTGGCGTTGTTACAATGACAACGTCCTAATGATCTAGACAGGGTAGGAGGTCTCCCTATCAACTTTTATGACATGGTTGAACAGCCATGATCCATACTTGAGATTCACTAGCATAGCAGACGCCAAAAAATTGGCATTCCTGGACCGAACAATCAAAGCTAAAGAGGGATCTCTACAGACCACCACCTTCTACAAACCAACGGCCAGGAATTAATTACTAAAGTTTGACGGCTTCCACCCGCACCCGCTTAGAGAGAACCTACCTTATGACCAATTCCTCCGCATCAGGAAGAAATGCAGCAAGATTGAAGACTCCAGAAACAATCAATTGACCTGGCAGCAAAACTCAACCAAAGAGGTTACACGGACAAAATCATACACTCCACCAAGAAGTGAGCGCGGAACCTGGGAGGCTCTCCTAGAAGACACCCACAGAATTGAAGACACCATCCCTCTCACGTGTGTCACCTCATACAACTCGGTTTCAAACAGAATAACCAAAATCATCCGAAAGAACTGGCAGATCCTTAACACAACAAAAATTCAAATGGGAGCAACCCCTTTTCTCCTACAAAAGAGCAGGCAGTCTGAAGGACCGACTGGTTTCAACGCGCCCCAAACAAACAAGCAACCCAAGGCAAAATACCGTCCTCAACGCATGGGGACTTTCCTACATAGTAGGTCACTATCCCTGTGGGAACTGCTGTGTCTGCCACCTCACGTTAACCACAAAAACCTTGGAGTTGGAAGAAGGAAAAACATGGCACCTCAGAAAGCACACCAACTGCAACTCCACTCCTGTTGTTTATTTGATTGAGTCCCCTTGTGGCTTTCGCTATATTGGAATGACCAGCAGAAAGATTAAAACCAGAATCGGAGAACACCGGAGCAACATACATTGCAAAAGGAATACTACTAGGATGATGGCCCACTACATTCTGAATGGTCACACACCCAACGACTTGAGATAGGTCGTTATAGAACAACTCAAAACCACCATCACGACAGATGAGAATCTCCTATTACAAAAAGAGCAACGTTGGATTTACCGCTTATCAACCCACAAAACTGGGTTAAATGATAACATTCCTTGGAATACACCGAATAACCGTTAATTATGCACATGGCAAGAGGTGAGGGACACTCCCGGTTCCCCCACCAACAAGGCTCCCACACTGTAACTCCTCTATTACAGTACTATGTAAATGTATTTGTACTTATATTGCGCACTTCTACCCAGAGGTCTCGTAGCGCTGTATTCAAACTGCTGTTGGAACCCTTCCTGGTTTTCCTGTGAGATGTCCACTCCTAGGCACCCCGCAAGGTGAAGCCAGGCATCCTAGCGCTGTGGGGGCCGTTGTGGAGATTAAGCAAGCTATTGCCAGAGTTGCACAGTGGGACCCATGATTAGAATAGGCACCGAGGCGAGAATTATCAGGTCCAGGGAAATTGAATCCAAGAGCTGCCGAGGCGGGAATTGAACCCTGGTCCCGGGCCAGACCTCTGCATCAGGGTCTGCCGCTCTAACCATTGAGCCACACTTCTCCACTATACAGCAGCTGTTAATTCTCATACCTATTCAACGCCACCAATACAACTAATCCATCACAAATCCACCTGATTTTTTTCAGCAGGTGGCCATATAATGTGGGAACACACCAGTCTCTGGACTCACTCCTGGGCAGTCCTCATGCGTATCTTTACTTAGTGAGCATGGGCACCCCTGCTTTAACTATACGATCCCGGCATGCAAATCTGGCTTCCCTCTGCGAACATGACAACACCAAGCCCCCTTAGCACCATGGGCCCAGTGTCTAAACCACAACAGGTCAACATTTATCAGTCCTGTTGATGAACACAGGTCTTTTTAACTTTTAACTTTTCACTCTACGCAAGGCCAGGGGACACACACCCCTGAGTTGTGACACACTCAGGGATCCCCCACATCGCTAACAGACTCTGAACCACATAGTCTGTCTTCTCTACCTACACCAATAAAGACAGCCATTCCCACTAATGATGCCACACTGCTTCAGCGCAATGACGCACATACTACTAATTACGTCTGACACTTGGCGGGAGACCACGGATATAAATGCCGGCCTTCCCGAACTCACCCATACCGACATAATCCCGAGCAGCAGGCCGGAACAGGTATGGAAAGTGGGCAGACGACCTTGACAAAGTAAGTTGGGCTCTTGGGCCCGCCATTCTGATTCAAGCAAGAAGGATCCCACTGGGATTGGGCATGCCTTCATTAACGGGTCTTCTGTTCTCTCTCCCGTCACATTCTTAGTGTGTGACAATAGGTCCTGCTCCCTCGCGGTGTTCATTTTGCTTGTGATGAAAATCTCATCGTAAGCATTTTTCTCATTTTCCTCTTTATTCAATGAGATAACCATGGATTCAAATATACTCACAGTAGTGCATAATTCCTGATAACTTTAAACGATTATGCACAACCGCCACCTTCCGCTTTACTGTCGCATTTTTCTGCATAGCGATCGGACCCGACGCACATAATGTCACAGCCACATTGGTCACATAAATCACACCTGACCATCACGTCCACTCACTTAGCCACTAAACATAGGTCCAGAAGAAAGAGAAGAAAGACAGACAACGTTCCAGTCTGGCTGAAACATGTAGACCTGACCTTCTATCATAGGATGTTAGAGGAGCAACTTAATCACTACACATATCCACCTTCTGATTTTAACACTAACACATAGGTCCTGAAGAAAGCCAGCAAATGTTGCTGTCTGGCTGAAGCATGTGGACCTGACCTTCTATCATAGGATATTAGAGACGCAACTTAATCTCTACACTTATCCGCCTTCTGATTTTAACTCTGCCCCAGGGCCCATCATTAAAATACTTACCTTAAGTAAAAAAGGGACCCAGTGGACAGTTTTTAAACTTTACCACCTCAGCACCACTCTGCACCTACCACACACAAAAAAGCAGCTCTGCTGTAAATCTGGTGTTGAAGCACACCCGAGGTGCACTCAGCACCTTGGGTGGGACCCGATGATGAAGAATGCCACCAACAAGGTTGGTGGGTGAGTGTTTTCATATAAAACAAATGGTTTTTCCACACATGAACTTCTAGCTTCTAAAGTGTGAGTTAGTTCTTCTTGATATCCATTGTACTATTTAGGGGAAGTGAACTAGCCCCCACACCTACCTTGTTCCTCTCTCCCTCATTTGATTTACATTTCTAAATTACAGTCAGACCCAAAGGCTGATTTATTTAAAAACATGTTTGGATGAAGCTGTGTCTGTGTGTGCACAAAATGCAATTTGTGTCTTGTTTAGTTGTCGAACAAAGTGGATAATTTCTATCCCTTTTGGACAGATACAGCATGGTCCATCCCGTATGTCTGATGCAGCTCCACTATGGCTTTTTATTTTGTATTCTTTACCTGCGCCTGAGCTTTCTGCAAAGTCAACCCCTTCCCCACCCTTCAAGGCCAGCAGGACAGAGAGGAGGGAGAGAGGTGGCAGAAGGTGATGGCAAGGACTGGATGCTTCTTCCTGTGGTGCACGGGGATGGGGAGGTGAGAATGCACGCTTGTGTGTTACTTTGTATGTGCCAAACAGTGCAACATTCATCTTCACGCAAGCATCTGTCTCTATTGCATGCAAACAGCTCTGCAAAAACTGTGTGTAATGTTATGTGGTATGGCAAAAGTGATTCATTTTTAGATATGTTCATTTATTTACTCAACAAGAGTTGTTTAGACTGCTTCCAATCATTTAATTGTAAGATTGATGGAGATAAATCTATTTGCCCAGGGTCACATATCTAGATCAAGAGAGGAAGCCATGATAAGCATTGAGGTCTCATTGTTCCTCTGTGGGCACTTTCACCCGAACTAGGCCACATATCTCCCTTATGTGTTGGGTGTGTAATGTGTGAGATGTGCACAGCCTCTTTCTGCAGCTGGCATCGGTGGCACCCCATATATGTCCTGGTACCTGGCCATTATTTTAATGTGCATTGCACACCGATCACTGGCGGAGAGTTTGCAGCCGGGGTGCTTCTCAAAGAAAAAGAGGGCCTTACACACAGCTGCCAAGGGGCCTGAGACACCTCAGAAAGGTCTGGCACTTTAGCCAACAACACAGGGGCCGATTCCGATCTGGGTCGGAAGGGCACCAAACGCGATCCGGCCAGAAAAACTATGAGCCATACGTGTGTTTTCCGCCCGACTCGTACAGCTGTACGAGCGAGCAAGTACGATGCGAGCTATGTGAAATTCACCAACCGAGTCATTCCCGGGTCCGAACCGCTCCGTACGTCTCGGTCGGAAGCTAACCGTGGCATGCAATGGATGCGATTTACGGCCGAGCCAGTACAATGCACGCGTCGGACAGCCTGTGCGAGCCAGAGTGTCTGGCTCGCAAAACATCAGGGTGGTTGCCTATGGGGTCCGCGTTGGCCCCCTGTCACCCGCAGCCCTACGACTCGGACACAGGGGGAGATCCAAGGGTCCCCCAACACAGGCATGTATGGTGCAGATGGCACTGACGCATACCCACTGTAGGGGGCACCCTAGCACGAGATGTACCTATTCAGTCAATGGGAGCCCATGTACGCATCGTACGACCGGCTCCCATTGGCTTCTATGGGAGTCCGACCAAACCGACTCTGGCAGCATACGGCCGCATCGTACTCGCTCGGTCAGACTGCAGGACTACAGCTCAGTTGGAAAACACTCCGGATCCGGCTCGGTCGGAGTGCTTTCCGACCCGGATCGGAATCGGCACCATAGTGTCACTACGCATGACCCCACCATCCTACTTTACTGCCAGCCTCCATCTGTGCAGTTTCCAGTGAGGGACGACCCTAAGTAAGTGGTTCCGGACTGGGGATCCATGCAGGAGGCTCTCTTCTGGGGCAGTGAGAAGGGATACCTTGCAGTGGGTAGTGTGAGAGCACTTTGTGAGAGGGAATGTTGCACTGGCTCTGCACCGAGGCATGTTGCTGAGGCATTGTCCTGTGCTTTTTGTTCATGCCGATTTGTGTAAAACCATTGCACTGAGGTTTAATTTACAGAACTCTGTGCTGGGCGGTGTTATGTAGAGTAGCACTGTACGAGTTTGACGTCCAAGGGTAATTTACAGAGCTATTATGCACAGGGCTATTATGATTGGGTATGGTGAATAGGTATAATGAAGGAGTAATGTACATAAGACTTTTTGTATGGGGAAAGGACAGCAGCATCGTTCAGGAGTTTTGTGCAGTGGTCATTGTGAGGGAGTGCAGAGTAGTGAACAGAGAGCAGCAGCATTGTGTTGGTTTCTTGCAGTGAACTATGATGCAGGAGCATCATGCAGGGGTAATTTCATGGCTTTTGGTGTGCAACATGATGGAGGGGCAATATGTGCATTGAAAATGGAATTGTTTGCAAGAAAAGATTTCGACTTCAACAGCTGCCTCTATGCATTCCACAAATGTAAAAAGTAGTTTACAGCCCATGTCCATCCTGAGCTCACTGTTTGTAGTCTGATAAATGGCTGTGAGGAAAGCAGCCTTTTCAGCCCCTCCCAAATGCAAGTAATTTGTGGGGGCATGGCTACAGGGCCTGGAAACAAGCACAACAGAGCATTTTGGCAATGGAAAGAAGCATGTATGGCCTCAGGCTGCAGTCTGTGTAGTGTAAACTTTCGGAAAAGAAAATCCCATGAGGCCCCAGCATTGCCTTTGATGCTAGCCTTGTGACCAGGTCAGGGAGCTTGCAGTTGTCATCTGTTCTGTATAATATAATGTATACATTACCAATATAAGATGCAGAACTGTAGTGGCTTTTTACTTGCAAGAAGTTATAGAATATATTTTTAAAAAGTAGTTTTAAATGCAATTTTTGTTGGACTGGAATGAATAGCAGCCACTGTGTTGAATATCATGATGTGTTATTTGTTACTTACTGCAATATATCTAAAGGCTTTACATATTGCAATAACAGGTTTATAGTGCAGTTTTATACAGCGCTTTATTACCCTACTCGATTTCTCAAATTTGCTTGAAAATGCAGAATTTGCCCACTCTTTTTTTAAAATGTGCATGGGGAGAACACCCCAAACCCCCTTATGACAGTCAGGCCTGCTCACTACCAGCCACTCATCCCAAACATTTACACCACACTACTTTCAAATGTCACCAGCCGCCACTGCCTGTGAAGAACTCTGCCAGGAAGAAGGACTGCTACAAGGACTGCAGCTCCACTGGACTGCTGATCCGAAATACCTACTTTTCTGCTGTGCTGTGCTGCCTGTTGATTGCTTGCTACTTGCAACCCTTTGCCCTGCTGAGAAAAGGACTGGACCCATCTCACTTGACCCCAGAATGACTCCAAGGGCATGCTGGCTTGCCTTCTTTTCTGAAGTCTCAGGGCCATCAAAGACTTCCTACAACCCTGCAACAGCACCTGTACTCTGCCATCTGTAAGTCCGCCTTGCCCTTGGAAGTGACTTTCCTGTGCTTACCCAGCAGAATCCATGTATTGATTACTTTGCACCAATTGGAACCGGCACATCTTCTTTGATGCCGATGCAGTTGTGCTTGACAAAATCCTTTCGATGGACTGCGCGGCTCGATGATGACACATCACCTTTATCCCAAAGGGATTCATCATTGAATTCTCTCTGACTACACAGATTGGAATCGACCCATCGCCTCCATCCATGGGATCCAAGACAACCTATTCTCTTCTGATCCTTGCATCAGATCTTCGATGTTGACGCTTCCTCCATCCAATGTACTTTTTCAGTGGGACCTGAGTGAGACCTGTAGCCAGCATGCACTCCATCGTGCTTGGCCTGAACTTTGGATTTACCCCAGTCTAGCGTTACCAGATGTCCCCGGTTGGCGATTTATGACTCTAAACACTATATTTTATATAATCTCATTACTCTGGTTCTACCTATTGGATTTTTGACGTTGATCTTTTACTCATAGAAATCCTATTTTTTTTCCTAAGCCTGTGCGTAGTATTTTTATGGTGTTTTCATTGTGTTCCTTTGTGTGTGTGTGTTGCACAAATACTTCATACATTGCATCTTTAGATAATCCTGGCTGCTTTGTGCCAAGCTACCAAAGTGTGAGTACAGGCTAATTCTTAGATTGGATCTAGCTTACCCTGACTAGAGGGGGTCCTTACTTGGACAAGATGTACACGTTGAAAACTAGAGACCCCAATTCCAACAGTGGTGATCAGCGGTGAGTATAGGACTAGTGCTTGTGTAATACCATGTAGCAACTCAATGTTTACCATAACTCTATACTAAGGCCAATTAGAAACTTTTTCGAATCTCCCTTATTTGGCTTTTCGATTTATTGCTTAAACCATGGGCCAGATGTATGTAGCTTTGGGTTTGCGATAATCTAATTGTACATTTTCGCGATTTGCTATTTGGTAATTGCAAAATGCTATGGATAAATGTGTGTTTAACACATTTAGCAATTCCCAGTGGGTAGCAAATAGACTTACCTTATAAATGTTAATGAGGTAGGTCTCTGTTTGCGACCCATTGGGAATCACGAAAATCATAGGGATGGTAGCCTGCTGGGGTCAGCAGACCACCATGTCTGTGATCGTTTCAAATAAAGCAATACTTAAAAAAAAAATGCACCCCTTAAAGGAAAATGAGGTGTATTTTAAAAATAAAAATGACAAGCTTTCTTTATATTTTTTAAGTAGGCAGTAGTCTGTGGGACCACTGCCTGTTCTTAAAAACATTTTTACAAACATTCACAAAGAGGAAGAGGTCCCTTGGAGACCCCTTCTTGTTTGTAAATGGGTTACCACCTACTTGAAGTAGGGGGTAAAATGCAAATGCTTTGTGACCACATTTTGGTGGCAAAACATTCACACATAACACTGCTAGTTGATATTAGAAAGGAAAGCCCTTAACACGCTTCTTCCTAATTCCAAATCGCAAACCCATTATGCGATTCGGTAATAGGTTACCAAATCACAAAATAGGGTTCTGTACATAGAAAAATGCTTTTTTGTAGTTGAAAACAGCCCGACTCTGTGAATCAGGCCTTTTGCAACCTAAAAAAAGCTATGTACATCTGGCCTAAGTCTTTCTCTTGAGAACCTGCATCTGCACCTGAAGGGATTGATTTTGACCTGGTTAAGTTAGAAACCTATACTGTGACCCAGATTAAGGATTTCTGCAAGGAGTTTCATCTATCTATGAGAGCACTTCCTGTGCAAGAAGATGGAGGGGGAGCTGACACTTACACCTGAATAGACAGTGTCCTGTGTCCCACACAAAGGGCTGATTACCACCCACAGGCAGCCCAGCAGTCAGGGCTGCGATAAAAGGTGTCCTGTGCATTTCAAGGGCCTCTTTTGAAGTCACCCCTGCTTCAAAGGCAAATTTAGGTATAACAGGGGCTCTGACCCTACCAAGACTGTACACTATTGGAACTGTGAAGAACTCTGCACTAGAGTGCAAGGGTGTCTGCAAGTAGGGATGTCTGTTTATGTACAGGAAGGTGTTCCTTCCTGTATATAAACAAACCTAAAATTCCATTTTGTAACTTACATGTGTGCTGCTTCACTTTGTAACTTACATGTGTGCTGCATGAATCATGCAGCACACATGTAAGTTACATAATGGCATTTAAACTTCAGGTTGGTGGTAATTTGCGATTTCTTTGAAAAATGCACTTTTTTGCATTTTTCAAAGTGCCATGTGGCACAAATACATGCTCTTAGGGCATGTTTGTGCACCACTTGTGCATACATACATATTTCAGGGGTGCTACAGGGTGTTCTTTTGACACCCTTGCACCCTTGAAATTGCATTCACAAT
This sequence comes from Triturus cristatus, assembly GCF_964204655.1. Classification (NCBI taxonomy): domain Eukaryota; kingdom Metazoa; phylum Chordata; class Amphibia; order Caudata; family Salamandridae; genus Triturus; species Triturus cristatus. Next base: position 889,548,658 of record NC_140587.1, on the reverse strand, counting down.
TTGCGAGTACCGAATGGGTACTCGCAAATTGTGAATGACTTCCCATTCATTCCTAGGGGCCTCTAGGAATATGTAGGAATCACAATTATTATTGCGATTCTTACATACATAGCATTTTGCAGGTCCATAAAAGCGATTCGCAAAAAATCGCTATTACGGACTCGTAAAAAGGCTATTTCATACATATGCCCATTAGTGCCACTGGCCCAAAGGTCTTTCTTTTCGATGAAAGGCCGTGCCTTTTACAAACAAGAGCAGAGATTAATTGCTGAATTCTTAGATCGATCTCAAGATTGTTTTCATTGAAATCAAAATAAATAGATCTGGATTGAATGTACCTTCACCCTTCATTCCAAGATTCCATCATGAGAAGTAGAAATAGAAAACTTTGAGAGATTGATAATCAGAAACATCAAGCAGATGTGGATAGAACCTTTTAATACATAGGATGGAAAATGACAAAACTAGAAACAAATGCATTAAGGCAAATTAGGAGAAGGCCTTTCCCCTACAATTGAGCCGGATGCTGAAGGTTGATTTATTATTCTTTTATTTCAAAAACATTCAGAAATAGGAGGGTATATTTAGGAGCCTATGGAGTGAGACAAAAAAGCATGCAGCTCGTGGTCAGCTGGCTGCAATTCTATCATCTGTCCCTCTAGTGAGAAGAAGGCCTGTTAGAACTGGGGGTATCTAGTTGGCAGAGGTAGGTACATTCGACCAAATAGGGACCCTTGCTTCTAAGTCAGGGAAAGGGGATTACACTACTGGATAACCCCTGCTCACCCCCTTGGTAGCTTGGCACGAGCAGACAGGCTTATCTCAGAGGCAGTGTGTTACGCATTTGTGAACACATACAGTAATACAGTGAAAACACTACAGATGGACACCACAGAGGTTTTATAAAAATAAGTATTCTTTATATAGACTTAACAGAAGCCCAAAAACGACAAAAATCCACAATAGTGTACTAAAAATTGACTTAAAGATGGTAGAATTAGCTTAGTTCAAGTTGTTGGTAAATGCGATACAGTTCTCACATAAGTACCTGGATGCGTCACACCTCAATGCTTGCGCAGAGTAGGGGATGCATCTTCATCCTTACCAGAGAGGAGGTGATGCGTAGATTCTCGTGCTGCAGCCCGGTTGCGATGCGCCAAGATGGCGCCTCGATGCGATGGGACAATCCGGTGCGATGCGATAAGATGGTGCCCTTGATGCAACGATCTTGAGATGATGCAGCACGCCCTATCAGCCTTGCGGCAACTCTGTACTTTGGAGCCGCGACACGCTTCTCCGATGATGCGACGGCGACCCTCACGGTTGTGACACACTTCTCCGGTGATGCGACAGCAGACAGCTGTGACGAGGCACGCTTCTGGGGAGATGCAGCAGCGGCATGCTTCTCCGGCGATGCGACGACTACAGCTGCGGCGGCGACACGCTTCTTCTTTTGCATCAGACTTCCAGCTCCCAGCGACCCGCAGGCTTCTGCAGACAGAATTCCCAGCAAGGAAATTTAGAGGGGAGCTGGTGATGAAGTCTGTTGTCCCTGAGACTTCAGCAGGAGGCAGGCACAAGTTCGAGCCCTTGGAGTAATATTCTGCAAGATGATGAAAGTTCTGTAAAAGTTCCTTTTCCTCTCCTTGGCAATGAAGACACCACTGCAGGCCAACCCAACAACACAGCACACTGGCAGGGGGGCAGTCCAACTCCTACAGCTTCCTTTGGTTCTTCTCCTTGACAGAGGTTTCTTCTTGTTGTTCCAGAAGGGATCTAAAGTCTTGGGGTCTGGGTTCCCATATTTATACTACTTTTCTCTTTGTTCTCTGAAGGCAGAGAGGCCTTTGCCTCGTCCAAACCAGTTCTGGTCAGTCCTGGAGCACTTTGTTGACAAGACTCCTTCTTTCCTTTCACAGTGCAGGCCAGGGACATCAGACGCACCACAGGAGGTGGAGCCAGCACTGTGGAGGGAAGGCACAGCCCTATTCAGGTCCCAGGTGTAGCTCCTCCCACCCATCTGCATGCAGATCTCTCTATTCAGCCCTGTGCTGACTCACCCTGTCTCCTGGAATCCCCCAGCCCCTGTCACTCACAGAACCAGACACACAATACACAACCTAGCAGAGGCAGGCTTGGACAGTTAAGCAAGAAAATACCTACTTTCTAAAAGTGTTATTTTCAAACACAGAATGTTAAAACCAACTTCACTAAAAGATGTATTTTATCATTCTGAGTTCAGGCATACTAAACTCCATTTTCTACAATGTTCCCTGAGTCAGTTAGGATTATAAGATGTAATAATCAAACTGCCCATTCTGGCCTATCGGGAACAGGTATCCTTGCAATAGATAATAACGAAAATTCCTGTAATTCAATATTAGGACATGCCACACACACCAGGGCATGTCCTACCTTATACTTGCACCCTGCCCATGGGCCTACCATAGGGGTGTATGATATGAAGATAAGGGAAGGTTTAGGGACTGGCAAGTGGGTGCACTGGGTCAGTCAGCGTGGCAGTACCAGACTGCACATAGGCTCTGCAATGTCAGGCCTGAGACACACTTTAAAAGCTGCTTCTGTGGGTGGAACAACCAATGCTGAAAGCCCACCAGCAACATTTGATTTACAAGCCCTGGGCACACATGGTGCACTGTACTAGGGTCTGACAAATAAATAAAATAACTCAATCATGAAGTCACTAATCAATACATCAATTTAACATAAGGAGCACTTGCACTGTGGCACTGAATAGCAGTGGCACAGTGCCCAAAGCATCTAAACAAGCAAAACATCAAAAACAGAGGAGGCAATCAGAAAAAATGGAAGGGAGACTCACACCAATGGTACCAGGTCTAACACATGTCCCCTCCACCTGAAATGTGGGTAGAACTATCCTTCCCCACGGGAGTTCTCTCCACCGAGGCAGAAAAATCTGGACAGACCATCAGCATTGGTGTGTTCTGTACCAGGGCGTTGTTCCACCATAAAGTCCATCCCCTGTAGGGAAATGGACCACCTCAACAACTTTGGATTCTCACCCCTCATCTGCATCAACCATCTGAGGGGCCTGTGGTCTTTCTGAACCCGGAAGTGAGTCCCAAACAGGTATGGTCTCAACTTCTTCAGTGCCCAGACCACAGCAAATGCCTCACGCTCAATTGCACTCCACCTCTGCTCCCGTGGAAGTAACCTCCTACTGATGAAGGCTACAGGTTGGTCTAGGCCCTCTTCATTAACCTGTGATAGAACAACCCCCACACCATGCTCTGAAGTGTCTGTTTGAACAATGAATTCTTTTGAGAAGTTGGGCATCTGATACACGGGTGCTATGCACATGGCAGTCTTCAGGGCATCAAAAGCCTTCTGACAGGTGTCAGTCCAGTTCACTTTCTTGGGCTGCTTCCTGGAAGTCAGCTCAGTCAAGGGTGCAACAATGTTGCCATACCCTTTGACAAACCTCCTGTAGTACCCTGTGAGTCCTAAAAAGGCTCTCACCTGTGTCTGAGTCTTTGGGAGTTCCCACGCCAGGATGGTATCAATCTTGGGTTGCAGGGGCACCACCTGGCAGCTCCCTACTTGGTGCCCCTAGTACACCTCGGAACCCTGCCCGATCTAGCACTTACTCGCCTTGATCATGAGGCCTGCCTTGCACAGTGCCATCAACACTTCCCAGAGGTGGCGCAGATGTTCTTCCCAACTGGCGCTGAACACTGCAATGTCATCCAGGTGGGCGGCACTGAAATCTTCCAGTCCAGCCAACACCTGGTTGACCAACCTCTGAAAGGTGGCAGAGGCATTCTTCATCACAAAGGGCATAACCCGGAATTGGTAGTGCCCATCTGGTGTGGAGAATGCTGACCTCTCTTTGGCCCCATTAGTTAAGGTGATCTGCCAGTACCCAGACGTCAAATCAAATGCGCTGAGGTACCGTGCAGCCCCTAACCAACCAATGAGCTCATCAGCTCTGGGGATGGGGTGTGCGTCAGTCCTGGTGACTGAATTGAGTCCTTGGTAGTCCACACAGAACCTGAGTTCAGGTGTGGCACCAGGCGAGGCAGCCTTTGTGATGAAGACCACTGGGCTGGCCCAAGGACTGTTGGAGGACTCAATCACCCCTAAGGCAAACATCTTGGAGACTTCCTCCTTGATGTAAGTCCTGACCTTGTCAGTCACTCTGTAAGCCTTGTGCTTCACAGGAGGACTTTCCCCAGTGTCCACATCATGGACGCACCACTCAGTGACACCAGGAACCAAGGAAAACACATCAGAGAATTGTCCCAACAGTTGTCGACAATCTTGCTGCTGATCAGGGGTCAGTGTGGCAGAGAGGCTGACACCATCCACTGACCCATCTTGCTCTGTTGCCGACAGGAGGTCAGGAAGAGGCTCTGTCTCCTCCTCCATTCCATCATCAGTTGCTAGGAGCATGCCCACTTCGGACCTTTCTATGTGGGGCTTCAGGCGGTTAACATGTAGGACCCACAAAAGGTTCCTTGCAGACCGTAAGTTCACCAGGTAGGTGACATCACTCTTGCGCTCCACCACCTCAAATGGACCGGTCCACCTGTCCTGGTGCGCACAAGGCTCTACAGGGGCCATGATCCAAACTTTTTGTCCAGGTTGAAGCTCAATCAGAGTGGCATTCTGATCGTACCACCGCTTCATCTCTTCCTGGCTGGCTTCCAGATTAGCCTGAGCGAGCTCTCTGAATTGCTGAGTCTGGTTCCGTAAGGCCAGCATGTAACTGTATACATTCTGGGAAGGTTTCCTGGGAGATTGCTCCCTGCCTTCATTGACCAGAAACAAAGGTCCTCTTACCGGGTGTCCATACAACAGTTCAAAGGGACTGAACCCTAGGGACTTTTGTAGCACCTCGCGGTAAGCAAACAGAAGGCAAGGCAAGAGGATGTCCCACTTATGCCTCATTGGTTCTTCAAGACCCATGATCATGTCTTTCAGGGTCCGGTTGAATCTTTCAACCAGCCCATTACTTTGGGGTTGGTAAGAAGCGGTGAACTTTTAGGTAACACCACACTCCTTCCACAGGGACTTCATATAGCTTCATATAGCTATAGCTATAGTCTGACACCACCTCTCTGGGGAACCCCACACGGGAGAAAATCCCCATCAGTGCACGTCCCACCACGGGGGCCGTCACTGTCCTGAGCAGGATGGCTTTCGGGTTCCGGGTAGCATGGTCCACCAAGGCCGGGATAAACCTGTTGCCCATGGCTGTCTTGGGGTCCAGTGGCCCCTCAATGTCAATTCCCACCGTTCAAAGGGGGTACTGACTACAGGGAAAGGTTGGAGAGGAGCCTTTTGCTTCCTTCCACTTTTCCCACTTGTCTGGTAAGTTTGACAGGTCCTACAATGAGTATCTGAACTCTTCCACATCTGGGGCCAATAAAAGTGGGTGACAAGCCTTTCAAAGGTCTTGTCCTGCCCCATATGTCCAGCGAAAGGTACATCATGAACCAACCCCAGTAGGAAGGCTCTGAAGCGCTGGGGTACCACCAGCACACGGGCTGACCCAGGCTCAGCAACCTTAGGCTCTGTATACAGGAGGTAATTCTCCCAGTGCAGCCAATGTGATCCAGACTAATCACCTGCTGCCTGGCTTGTGGCCTGTTACCACAAACCCACAAGAGAAGGGCCCTTCTTCTGTTCTGCACAAAATTCCTCCCTGGAGGGTCCTCCTTCTTGCTGCCAATGGGTCAGCTCAGGTAGGCCCCCCAGTTCACCAATCTGTTCCCCTGTAGGTTGCAGGGCATCCCCCTCAAGGTCTGCCTCCTCCTGGACCGTGGGAACAACAGGGACTGGTTTCCCGCGCCCCCTACCTTTTCTCTTCAAGGCAGGCTCCTGGGCCATACTTTCAGGCTCCAGGACCTCTTCAACACCCTTACTGGCTGCCATAGACCGAGTGGTAACACACGCCCACTCAGGCAGACCCAACATCTCTAAATGAGCCTTCTTCTCCACCTTAGCCCAAGGGGAGCTTTCCAAATCATTGCCCAACAGACAATCCACAGGCATGGCTGGCCTCACAGCTACTTGAAGAGTACCAGAGACCACCCCCCCCCCCCAATCAAAGGGACCTGAGTCACCTTGCAGTGGCTCTCTGTGTTGTCAGCAGCAACAACTGGGTATAAGGCATCGGGGACAACCTGCTCTTGAGAGACCAGATGACACTTGACAGCTGTCACACTGGCTCCCGTGTCTCTAAGAGCCTCCACTCTGTTGCCATTGATGGTCACCCACTGCCTGTATTTCTTAGTGTTATCAGGCAGCTGAGCTTGAGGGACCATCTCAAAGTCTCCTAATGAGAAAAGGGACATTTCTGAGGGACCCCACCCACCTTGGGCACCCTTCTCCTCCACTCCCAGGGCTACACTGGCCATCTGACGGGGGGTGCACGGGGTGGCACATACTGACCCTTTTGGGGACACTGGGGATCATACCAACGGTGTCGTACCTGTTTACACTGAGAGCAGGTGACTGACCCCCTTTTCAATTCAATTCAATAGTTCTTTATTCGGTGGTTAAAAACCATCATAAAAGAGTACACATATATACAGTTAAAACAGTATTAAATAAATTTACAGAACATTGAACGAGTCTCTATACATACCATTAGTTCATTAATCACAGAAAATCCTTCTTGATAGCTTATTCAAACTGACAAGTTGGCCAGTCTACAGTGTTCATAATTAATGCTGGCCTCTAGTTACCCTGAGTCTAAGTGCAAATTTCAGGAAACTTATCACCGCACAAAGTGTTAGCGGGTCACTAGCCCTTTGAAGAAAGGTCAGTGCCTCTTTGGCTCGGGTGAACCTTGCCTTTTTTAAAATATCTTTTAAAAATCTGCGTCTTGGAATTGTGTATATGGGACATAAAAGTACAAAATGAAGGGTGTCCTGCGGAGACCTATTGTCGCAGCCACAGGCACCCTTCTGCTCAATTGATTTACTAAAACCAGCTGGATCAGCTAACAAATAAGGTAGAAAATTGAGCCTAAAACGTGACATTAAAAATCTTTCTTGGGCATTGTACAAGACACAGAGATACGGTTCCATCCCTTCACTGGTTTCAAGCCTACTGTAAATGCTCACTGTTGGTTTGCTCCCTTCTAGTAAAACCCTGCCCGATACTCTTGATTCCATAAAAGTCTCTTCAGGTTAAGCTTATCCTGAGCAGTAATCAGTGAGGGGTTTGAGTACAGCTCTTGATGACCCAACCTTTCCAAACTAATCTTAACATAATTGATCCATGGGATATTCAGATGTTTATCTCTACCAAGGCAATCTTGTATAATCAGCCTGCTCAATGCTGCTTCCGGGTTCGTCCATAATTTGAGCCAAGCCAGGATTGGTCTAAACTTGATCAGATCCTCTAAGTAGGGTCTTCCTAGTTCGTTGTGGACTATGAGAGCTGGTGTACAATTGGGGACTTTCAATACTGAGCGGAATATTTTATGTTCTTCCCATTGTAGTCCATCCAGATTTATAAAACCCCATACTTCTGAGCCGTACATAGTTTTTGGACAACACATTGAGCCATAAAGGTTCATTGTTTGTTCCGGGCACCAGCGGCCAACTCTCCTCCCGTAACCTGAAATTGCCCCAGATGATGCCACCAATTTGCCACACCTTTCCTGCGCAAGAGGTGTGAATTTTAGTGACTCATCGAAGAGCACACCTAAGTACGAGAACGAATGCACCCTTTCTAATGTGTGGGTGCCGATTCTGTAAGTGAAGCCAGTCCGTGGTTTGTGGCCTGCTGACATTACATATGATTTTTTTAGGTTGACAGACAAGTCTAGCGCCTCCATAAATTTGACGAACCCATCAATTAAGGTCTGCAGACTTTTGGGGGTTCGTGCCAGAAGCACCGCATCATCTGCGTACAACAGCACAGGTATATTAGGTGTCCCAACCCTTGGGCAATCTGTTTTTAGATTGTTAAGAGATTGTTCCAAATTATTAATATATAACGAAAACAAAAAAGGAGCTAAAATACATCCCTGCCTCACGCCACTAGTACAGCTAAAGGGTTCTGTCAATCCCCCATCCTTGTTATAGCGTACCCTGGCGGAGGTATCTCTGTGCAATTCCCTCAGTATGCAGATTATCCCTGGGTCAATTCCGAGTTGGTTCATCATTACCCATAGCTTATTCCTATTGACATGGTCAAATGCAGCGGCCAAATCCATAAACCCCAAATACATGGCTTCGTTGCTGGTTTTAGTATACTTTGCGACCAGCATGTATAGGTTCAGGCATTGATCGCTGGTGGACCTACCGATCCGAAAACCGTACTGGGCATCTGAGATGATATTATTATCCTCGGCCAACTCAGTCAATCGATTCAGGATTACTCTGCCCAGGATTTTGCCGGTAACATCTATCAAAGAGATAGGGCGATAGCAATGAGGGTCATCTTTGTTGCCTTTTTTAAAAATGGGTACAATAATGGCCAATGACCAGGACCGAGGCAAACCGACCGTAATGGCCAAGTTTATTACTCTAGTTATAATAGGGGCCCATAATTCCACGTGACTCAGGAACAAATCTGGGGGGGTCCCATCTGGGCCGGGGGCTTTATTTTTAGTAAGTCCCTCGATACCCATTCTAATCTCTTCCAGGGCGAATACCACCATCATTCTCTGTATGTTCACCCCCCTCTCCTCTATGGTGTCCACCTCCCCATGGTTGTACAGGCCCTCGAAGTGAGCTATCCACTGTTCCGGTAGGATGTTTGTTGCGACCTCAGGGGCGTTGTTGTCTTGAAAACAAGGGGAATTTATTAATCTCCAGAATTCTGTAATATCCCTTTTTTCAGAGGCCTCTCTCAAGGCCGCCCATGCTTCCCCCTGCAGTGTTACTTTTCTTCTTTTTAGCTCTTTCCTATATATTGACCTGCATGTGTTAACTTTTACTGGGTCCCTCGGTGTGCTGCTCAGGGCTAATTTTAGATCCTTCAGAGCGCGTGTACAACCCCCATCAAACCATCTCGGCGAGTTGGGGTGAGTATTCTTGGGGGCCTTGGTCAAGAATAGCCCATCCACCAAGCTAGTTATTTATCCAAACGCGTTTATTAAGCGAGCCCCTACCACAGAGAGGTCTAAACACTCATCAATAAGTGACTTGCCTTTTTCCATCAGGGACCGATAAAATCTGACCCCATCTAATTTTGTCCACTTGAGTCTTCTGCCCTGGGCCGTCACACTTTCAAGGGTGCCCTCAACTGCCTTCTTCTTTTGCTTGGCCTGATACAAAAGCTCCATAACCAAAGGGTTATGGTCGCTAAATGGGCTCCACTCAATTCCTACTTTAGTGATCCAATTTTTTAGACCTCTAGAGACAAAAATATAATCTATATAGGACGAGCACCCTCTCCCTTTAAAAGTAGGGGGGAGTGTGCCGTCCGGTCCCAGTGGGATCATATCTACTGTGTGTTTGAGGTCATGAGAGTGGAAGAGCTTGCCCAATTCTAAACCACTTGGGGAGTGGCTAAAATGGGGACCTTTTACTATTGGGCATTTTGACCAATTGGCGCTGATCGGGAGCAGCCGCGGGCATAAGTGGCAATTCAAATCACCCATTACTAGTATCGAGGGGGCCAAAGCACCATGGATGGGAGCGAGTTCTAGTTTCAACTTAGCGTCTAATTCCCTCGTAATAGTACTATCTTTTTCAGGGAGACCGGTATTGTACACATTGAACAAAACAAAACCAAACCCTTTATTCCTGAACCTCAGGGCCTGGATGTTCCATGCGAACCAGTCCACGTTAGACCATTTACCTTCTATATTTAGGTCAACATATACAATCAAACCGCCCTTGGCCCTACCTGCAGAGGTTTTTTGTGCAGGCGTAAAAAAGCATTTATAACCCGCCATTTGGAGGTGGATGTTATCCAATGCCCAGGTTTCTTGTAGGCAGATTATATGGAAATGGTCCATATACTGGCGCCAGTCCTTGTTGTCAAATTTTCCTGCAATACCTGCTATGTTCCAAGATATAATTTTCAGGCCCGCTTTCTCAATAGTAACGGGCCCTGCCCCTGCCATGCTTTGAGTGATATTAGCCCACCCCCCTTTGTTCCTGGTCAGGCAATGTGTAGGAGAGGTTCCTTCTCTCGAGTCAATCCGATCGGATTTTGTGTGATCCATATCAGCCTGCACAATAGGGGAATGTGGAATGAGTAGTCAATCAATCTCTTCTAGCGACCTTAGTGGGGTGAACCTATTTGCCCAACATGGGTGTCCTCCTTCCCAGATCCCTGTCGCTTGGCGTGTGCGAATTGGGGCCCCGTTTAAACTAGGATTTCGTCCCTCCACGCGTCCCCCTATAGTGTACTGTCCCTCATTTGGTACCTGCTGCCTCAAATAGAAGTAGCTAAGTGCCAATGGCGTTATGCCCGTCGTGCATCCCCATGGTCCCTGTCTTAAAATATGCTCAACCACCCCCCTGTCCCTAAAGTTAGCAATAATGCAGTTTCCTTCAATATTTTTAGGTCTAGTCCCTATCCAATTCACTCGTCTGACCAAGAGAATTTCCCCATTCTGGTTATTAGATATTGGTCTGTTTTGGGTGATTGGGTGAGCCAGTAGATGAGTTTGTTTTTAAGCTCCTGATGTGATTCTCTCTGGTCCTCTTTTAGTTCTGGGACCCCTGCAAAAACAACGACCAACGGGCACGACTCTGGGGGAAGATTTATGGTAGGGTATCTCTTATGTGTTGTGATAAACCTATCTTCGTGATTTGCTGCATGTAATTTGGGGTCAACAGGGGGTTGGGACTGTTTGTCAAATTGTTGTGCACCTGGGCCACTGTTAGGGTACGGTCCGCTCTCACTAGGGTTATGATTCCTGATCACTTGTCTATGGGTAGCCGGGGCATCGTGGATCTGTGCAGATGTTATTTGCACGTTCCTTATGTCACTGATGTTATTCGCCCTTTGGATTACTGGGTTAGTATCTAGGGTGCTAGTGGGGTTGCTTGAGACACCTAGTGAGCTGCCTTTTGTCTCTCTATTCTTTAGTTCACTTAAAATTTTGTCCAGCCTACTTGTCACCGGCTTCAGCAGGTTTGTAATCAATGTTTCTATTTGGGCCTGTAGGTCTAACATGATCTTAGTTAACTAAACTAACTGCTTGAGCGGATGTCTGTGTGGCTCGCTCTATCCCACTATTATTTCTACTCGGGAGATTGGGGTGGGCGATTAGGCTGTTTATATTCTTACGCTTTTTTTGGGCGCATTTCTTTTTTTTAAGTAGAGTAGCACGTTTGGTGAGGCCTAGGTCCTCCTTATTCCTGGTGGTGATGAGTTGGGCACATGAGATGTCCTTCTCACTGGTTTCTGAGGGACTAGGGGGTGAGATTAATACAACCTCCTGCTCCTGATCTTGTGTGGTTAAGAAAAGATCAGGATCTGGGGTTAGAGACAAGCGCCTCTCTGTGCGCTCGATTTCGCTCGACACAGCCCCTAGCGCTCTTTGAAGCATACGATCAATAGCAGTAGGCTGCATGATGACAGGGAATACAGAACTAGTATCATCTTTGTGTGCCATAGAAGCCTCGGGGGTGCTACGCTTTGCTCTTAACGAGCGTGTCACTGTTTTGCCTGTCATACTTCCCACCGCTACAGTCAGTACCTATACTAATATATTTGGTGTATTTGATCACCCCCACCCTACCACACATTCACTGCACCCTACGTGGGATAAAAGCTTGTTAGACCCCTCCACCCCTTAACACGGCTTTCACAATATGCAAACCCAGCATGAGTGACTTGTCAAATGGTAGAGTCTCGAATGAATGGGGTGATGTCTTGCCTCTATCAACCCTGAGTCCCGACCAATATTACTCACGTACAGATGTCCTGCGATTACTAACAAGAGGGGTGGCCCGGCCTGGCCTCTTCTGGCCCCTGATGGCCACAGACGGCCCGCCCTCTGCCCGGGCTCAACCCAGCGTCGCCCGCGCGCGTCCGCGAGGCGGAAGGAGCTGCCTGCTTTTAAGCGCCTCCAGTCACGGCAACCAGGAAGTGGGCGGTGTCCTGAGGCAGGCTGGGAACTGTAGTTCGCCCCACTCCGCGGCCGAGCGATGTCAGCTGCTCGGCGGCGGGAGCGACCACAACGTCAGGGCTCCTGCAGTGTGGCAAGGTAAGTGGTGGCAACGCGACCCCCTCCTTCAGCTTCACGGGTCAAAATGCTCCTCGCTCCTCTATGGGAGCTGCCTGCTTTTAAGCGCCTCCAGGCGCGGCAACCAGGAAGTGGGCGGTGTCCCGAGGCAGGCTGGGAACTGTAGTCCGCCCCACTCCGCGGCTGAGCGATGTCAGCTGCTCGGCGGCGGGGGCGACCACAGCGTCAGGGCTCCCGCAGTGCGGCAAGGTAAGTGGTGGCAACGCGACCCCCTCCTTGGGCTTCACGGGTCAAAATGCTCCTCGCTCCTCTATGGGAGCTGCCTGCTTTTAAGCGCCTCCAGGCGCGGCAACCAGGAAGTGGGCGGTGTCCCGAGGCAGGCTGGGAACTGTAGTCCGCCCCACTCCGCTGCCGAGCGATGTCAGCTGCTCAGCGGCGGGGGCGACCACAGCGTCAGGGCTCCTGCAGTGCGGCAAGGTAAGTGGTGGCAACGTGACCCCCTCCTTCAGCTTCACAGGTCAAAATGCTCCTTGAAGCGATTCAATTACTGCGTATGTATCCCTTAGGCTTATGGATTGAGCAGAAAAAAACGTTTGTGTGCAGCTAGTGTCTCATGGAGGACTGTATAGCTATGTCCTCTAAGGCTCCTGTGCTCCTTCTCTGGTCCGCAGGGCCTCCTCTGACCCAAACTGTGGGCACTTGCTGTTGATGGGGAGGGAAGCTGGGCAAATCTGCCAATGCACAAAATTGAAGGCGGAACAGTGGCAAAGTAAATGCACAATCCGCTCGAGGCAGTCAGAAAAAATGGGGGGCAGGCGAAGGGTCAGGGGCCGCACCGCACCACACCACACCCGCGTCGACTGACCCAGTCTGTTTCCACCGAGTTAGTCGGTCGGTTGGTCGGGCTGTGTCGAGGTAGAGACAATTGCTCTGGCGGTTACCTCGTTATTCCTGGCTTCCTTGGCTTGTGCTGATGTGCCACGAACCTCCGCTACTACCGCTTCTACCGCTGCCGATGGTCGTCAAACCTGCAGCGAGTTTGTAATCAAGCCGTGGGCTGGGGGCTGCGGGCTGCGGAGGAATCCTGCCTTACTTTCAGTCACCTCTTCACGACCTCCACAGCCTTTGCGATAATGCTTGCCGATCTCTGCTCTCGGAACTTAGTTCTGACCCTCTTTTAACAGGTTTACCTGTTAGGGGCTCTGACTTCTTCTCAGCGGGAGGCTCAGAACCCTTCCTTTGGTTCCCTTGGGAATTACTTTGGGGCCCTTTCTGGAACTCCCTCTGTTTACCCTTGTACCCCCACTCTTCAGATCGGGACCCTGCCCACCTTTGGCGGAATCTCCCACATGACCCTTGTGGACCCTGGTACTGACCCAGCTGTCCGCCTCCACAGCAAGCTTCCTAGAGTTAGTTAACTTGCTATCCTTAAGGTGCTGGCGTAGCTCTGGAAAACAATTAGCAGATAAGTGCTCCCTGGCAAATAAATCATAAAGCGCCTCAAAAGTATCCACTTTGCTACCCTTCACCCAACCATCCATATCTCTGCAAAAGAAATACACATATTCTACCCAAGTGGTTCCCTCCAGCTTCTTACAATTCCTGAATCTCTGTCTATAGATTTCTGGGGTTAAACTATACCTTGTCATCAGGGCTTCCTTCATGTGGTCATAAGACATCTATTCTCACTGGGCAGGTCTAACAAAGTATCCCGCCCACTCACAAAGCGGCCCCACAACCCAGCTCCCCAATCCTTCTCAGGGACCCGGTGGGCCAACATTGCTATCTCATGTTATGTTATTTGTTATTTTCATTTATACAGCGCACAGCTACTCGGAAGTGTCCCGGCGCTATAGACCGCTGGGGAACCCGTCCTGGCTATCCCTGTGAGATGGTCCCTTTCTGGGTATCTCCAAGGTGAAACCAGGCATCCCCGGCGTCTGTGGGGGGCCGTTGTAGAGATGAGGCAAGCTTAATGCCCAGAGTTGCCGAGTGTGTTCCTGGTTAGAGTAGGTACCGAGGCGAGAATTATCAAGTCAGTTTTTTGACCCTGGTCCACGACCCTGCCGCGTCGGGAATTGAACCCTGGTCCCTGGCCGATTCTCTGCTTACGGATCTGCCACCTCTAACCAGTGAGCCACACCTCTCCACTAGGCTGGAAACCACTGGCCAATATCCTCATGCTTGTGGAAATCTTTGATGACGTCCTTGGGAATATACACTCTGCTTTCTGAAGGCACAGATGGTGCGCTGCCACCAGAGGGATCTCTAAGCCCTTTGCCTTGATCTCTAACTCCCTCAACATCCTCTCATGCTCCATTCTCATTCTCTCTCTCTCCAAGGACAACTTGTTATTAATAATAATAATAATAATAATACTGAAACTTATAAAGCGCGACAGCTATCCCAAATAGGGGTGTCCCGGCGCTGAAACATCAGGTGAATAACGTCAGAGAGGGTAGCGAACTTGACTGCCCATTATTAATCTGCCCTAAAGAGCCACATCTTCAAGGCTTTTCGAAAACAAGTTTCTGAATTAGTCTGCCGCAAGGGACCTGGTAGGGCATTTCACAGTGTGGCCGTTCTGACTGTGAATGCTCTACCGCCCAGGCGTGATTTCACAAAGCGTGGGGTGCGCAGCAATTCATGGAAACTAGATTGCAGTGCACGATTTTGCCTGTATAGACACAGTCTTTCCTTCAGATAACTCGGACATTTTCCGTTAAGAGCCCGATAGGCCAACATCATGGTCTTAAATATAATTCTTTTCTCCACTGGCAACCAGTGGAGCTTCTGTAGGTGTGGAGAGACATGGTGTCGAAATGGTATATGACAAACCAGTCTCGCAGCCGCATTCTGTATCATCTGAAGGCGGTGAATGGCGTATTTGGGGAGGCCAAGATATAGGCCATTAGCGTAGTCTAGCCTAGATGTAACTGTGGCATGTACTACTGTTTTGCGGCAGTCTTCCGGTAAAAAGTGCAGAACTTTTCGGAGATTTTTTAATGTACTAAAACAGATTGCAGAAACCTGCTGTATTTGGGCTGAAAAGGAGAGGTCAGACTCCCATCTCACCCCTAAATTTCGAATGCATGTGGCAGGGGAAGGTGGTGGGCCCATTTCTGACGGCCACCATAAATCTGAATCTGGCACTGGGCCCTGACCGAAGAACAGAACTTCTGTCTTCCCAGTGTTGAGCTTCAATTTATTAGAGTTCATCCAGAGAGCTATGATGCGCAAGCAACCTTTAAAATTCTTAAAAACATCTACTGTCTGCTCCTTAAACGAAAAAACCAACTGGGTGTCGTCAGCGTAGGAAATCGCTTTCACTCCCCAGTTGGCAATCAAAGAGAACAATGGGGCTAAGTAGAGGTTAAAAAGTAAAGGGCTCAAAGCTGAGCCCTGGGGGACACCGCACCAGAGCTGTTTTGGTTTGGATTCATATGGCTTAAGGGCAACTCTCTGAGTACGCCCACTCAGATAGGATGTCAGCCAGGTCAAAACCTTCCCACCAAAGCCCACACCTTGTAGTCTCTGGACCAGTATGGTGTGGTCGACAGTGTCAAAAGCCACAGACAGATCCAGGAGCAACAGCAATGCTGATGCTCCTGAATCCAGCGACCACCTTACTGACTCTGCTACCTCAAGGAGAGCGGTCTCCGTACTAAATCCTGCCCGAAAACCAGATTGTGTGTCATGCAGAGTGCCATTCTGCTCGATAAAAGTGGTCAGTTGGTGCTGAACTAGCTTCTCAAGCATTTTTCCTGGGGCGGGGAGCAAAGAGATGGGTCTAAGGTTGCTAAGATCATAAGGATGCCCGTTAGGTTTCTTTCTAAAAGGGAGAAGTGTTGCATGTTTCCATATATGAAGTAGCCCACCCATCAGGGAATGGGATAACATTTTCCACAGTTTGGGAGAGCATGGATCATCTGGAGCGCCTGAGCGGCATTTATGGATTTCAGCCAGAGCATCCTGAGGCGATATTGGTGTGAAGTTGGTAAGCATAGGTGCCTCCACCGTAACCGGGGATATATCCACTTCCACAGTTGCCTTGGTGCAGATCGGAGCTTCCGAATCCCCTCTACTTCCACGGACGGAGTGATTTCACAGTCACACACGCACACACACATCACACGCTGGTGGGGCCCATTACACCAACATTCATCCTACCACTCTATCCGTGCCATGTATAAGGGAAGACACTTTCCGTACCTAACCAATCTGCATGTACCCTGAGGTCAATGGCATCAACTAGTTGCTATAGATCTGGTGAAACATTTTAGAACAAGCAAGTAAATTCAATAAACATGACAATAAATAACCACCCGACACAGTGATTCAAACAAAAAATTATTTATCTAAATTTGTATGAAAAGCCAATTAAATGCAAATTCATTTCTCTCATATTTACCTATTCTGGCTAAAAGTCAGATCCTAAGTCAGAACCGGTCCTCAGCAAAATAATCAAAGTTTCTAGCCGTCATGTAGAGTCACTGTCCTCTTCGTCAGCATCGGGACCTCGGATCATCAGTTCGGGAAGAAGTGGCGCTAGACCTCTCTAGTCTACTAATATTTATTCTAAAATTACATTCCAAAATGTTGCAATAATATCGTACAAAACGGATGAATGGCGGAAATAATGTTGTCTTGGTACATTGAGTTACTTTGGTAGATTTTCACACACATTGATCGTCTCAAATAATGAATAGAAATAAGGAGTCCATAACTAATTTGTTACTTCTACGGATGTCTCTTTTGGATAAATTGTATCCCATTCGTGGGATCATTACAAGTTCATAAAGTCAGTATTTTGCTTGGCAACAAATTTCATGTTCAGGGGCACTTGTCATCCCTCCTGGATTTGTCGTCATGATCATGGCTTTTCAGTTTGACAGGAGGGCAAGGTCACAGTCAGCGCGAAGCCTCCTTGCAAATTTTCCATCTACTCAAATACAGGCTGCGGGTGGTAGCCATTTTCTAGCAGGCCACAATGGTCAACTTAAGTAAAAAAAGAAACACAAAACATAATTACTGCACGGAAATGTTTATACAGTGTTATTCCCCTGCTAATACCCTTATGTGTATGTATTTATCTAGCCATTTGCGACATCAAAAGCCATTAATGCATATTAATTATAAGCGCAGAACACAATAACATCACATAAGCAACATCTATTTCTATCAGTTTGCTCACCAACTTAGTTCACTTATTATTTCAGCCATGCAATAGCATTCCCACGTGTAATTCTTCTGTTAATAAGGTTGATTAGACAAGACTTGACAAATCCTTAATGGTTAATAATTATTCAGTAGTACTTTTAATTATAACATACGAAAATGAAACAGGTATTTGGTTTTAAAGTAAAAACCCTGCTCCATCAATCCCCCCTTTGGTGATATTTTATCACCACAAAAAATCAAAACCACAAAAATCTATTTAATTTCCCCTTTTGGAGAAATTCAAAATAGCTTCTTGTTTATTTTTCAAACCCTTGTTTCCATCTCATCTTCTTCCTTGGTTTCTATATACATGCTTTCCCTTAGTTCTTCTAATTCTATTTCTGTGGATCTCTTTCTGGTTTCTTTTGTCTCTTTTTAACATTTTCTTGTGTTATTTTCTTTTTATTTCTTCTATACCTACAACACATACACCCTAATCTAAGAACCAGTAATGCAACAATTACACAGGAAATGGAAATAATATCTTACCGAAAATGGTACTACCTATCTTAGCTACAAAATTCTTATTAGCAATCATTTTATTAGCCATTTTAGTCCAGATACGTTCAGCTTCCAGTGGTACTAATTCTTCATGCAAATCAGTAATATTTTTGATATAAACTTTTAGATCTTTGCTTTCGTCAGGAATGTAAGTGCAACAATGTTGAACTTTCAGCATTCCGCAGACTCCACCCTCTTTTGCCAAAAGAATGTCAAGGGCAAGTCGATTTAGCATCGCCATAGCGTGCAAAGCAACCATTTCAGTATTTACCGAAAGAAAACCTCCAGCGGTGCTTGTTGACAAGCGATCCACCACTGTTGACAGCTTCCGAATGCCAAATGCATTCAAAGAAATTCCCACTGCTGGTATCAAAGCTCCAAAAATATCTCCTACAATTACTGTCCATGTTTCTCTTCTATAGCGTGTTAATGGATTAGTTTGTTCAGCATTTTCTACTCTATCCATGTGAAAAATCTTTGGAAAGACCAGGCCAATATAACATGTGCCAAACCAATGGTCAGGCAAACGGTAATAAGCCTTGTTCCCACAAATATAATACACTCCCGGAAAAACTGGATCTTCTTCTCCTCCTCTAAATCCCCATCCGGTTGCAATAAAGTATGTATCATGGCACTCACTAGTCCCTATGAAATAATAATCATACTGGGATCTCTTCCTGGTAATGCATAGTTTGCCTTTCTGTGGTGCATCTATAGCCATAGTTGGACTGGCTCCATTTTTCAATTCTTTTTCTTTCTCAATATCCCACACTGTTTCACTCATTTTATGCCCTTCAGCTTTCTTGTGCATGTTCAATCTTCTTCTCTCAACCATGTCTAGAAAATTCTTCTCTTCTCCTTTCAAACTGCAAGTTAAATTGTTTCTAAAGACATATTCTAAGGTTAATTCTCTAGTTTCTAAAAAAATCTCACCTAAAGTGTTAGCTTCTTTTGCAGGATTCAGTTCATAGGCAATTGCCCAAAGAATATTATCTATATTAGACATATTGTAATCTAATTTCCCTAACTGATAAAATATACTAATCAACACACTACATGAAATTCCATACGTAGCCGGAAGATGATGATAAGTCACTCCTTCCAAAACAGAGGCAGGTAATTGCATGCAAACGTAGCAATCCCTTACTTCCATTGTCTTTACGTATTCATACAACAATTTTGAAAAAACATTGCTAGAAAAATCATGAATTGACCTATCCTTATGTATATGTACATTGCTAGTTCTAGTTGGAACTATCTTCTGTGAACTCTTCCCTATATTAGTCCTGTTCTCAGTATGTCCTTCTAAAGTGTCTATAGTTACTCTAAAAGAAATCAGTAGAGCAAGCACGCTCCAAAGCAGCATTAATAATCCTGCACAGCAGCAGCACATCTTGCACCATCTTTTCAGAAAGGTACATCTACTTTGATTATTGTTAGTGTTAGCCATCTTATTAATTTGACCGTGTCTTTTGACTTAGCCTCTTCTACTCCACTACTGAACTTTAGGGCAGCAAGTACCCAACAGATTATTACAATCTACTAGTTTTAATATTACTTCTTTTCTTTTCTTCTCCAAATGATCTCTTTGGATTTATTCAATTTGGATTTTCATCACTTTTCACTGTTTCTTCATCATCATCAAACTGTATCAGGTCCTGAACATCCGTTTCTTCTCCAATGTCGGACAAGATAACTCTCAGGATTCCCACAGCTTCTTCTTCATCAACCACTTTCAGTAAAGCCTCCTCTGGACTTCCTTGACTGTCTGCCTCTTCTCCTTGTTCAGGCAGTGCCACATATGTCCATTCTGGTGACTTATACCTCTGGTTTGGTTTTCTGATTCTTTTAGTTCTCTCAGATATCTTTGTTTCTTCCTCTTTTGTTGGATTTTGACTTGACACTTCGTTCACCTGTTCCGCTTTCGAAGAGTTAACTCGTGTTAGTCAATACCTCAGTCTCTTTATCTTGTTAGGCCAAAGATCTCCTTTAGCATTTCTCTTTTGTCTTCCTTCTTTATTGTTTCTTTCTCCAATCCAAGTTCTCTTTCTCAGAACTCGTCCTCCATGTATCTCACCCTCACTTTCATCAGATTCTGTCTCAGTTGCCTCTTGTTCATCAACAGTTTTCTCTTCTCTAGCAACTTCTTTTTCTTCAACAGTCTCTTTTTCCACCAATTGAGATTTCCCTACTTCTGTCCCTCCTCGGGTCTCCGACACGCAATCTTCTTGCTGTCTACTTGTCCCTTCACCTAGCTTGTTGTCGATGTTCCCTACACCTCCTCGGGGTTTTTCTGCAATCTGTCCCTCTCTGTCTTTTTCTGTCCCTTCTTCTTCATGAATTATCTCAGGGGGAACCTGTCCAATTTCATCATTTGATTCTGGTGTCCCTTCTGTTGGAATGTTCTTTTCTTTTCTTTCTTTCTTTTTGTGTTGGTCACTGTTAGCTGAAACCTCAGGTACTTCTTCAGAATCTGAACTCGCCTCTGCGGTTTGCAATGTTCTTTTCAGAACCTCTTCTGGTGGGATGAAAATTTCTCTTGACTCACTTTCCCCCCTTTCAGGATTCTTTTTCCTTCTTACTGCCTCACTGTCTGCATCATCACTGGAATCTGATTCTTCAAAGTATTCTTTTCCAGTGCCGTCTCTTGGATTTGGAACTCTCAGTGTGTGACTTGCATGTATCCAATTTTTCACTCCAGCACACTTCACAGCAGTCGTTGTAGTCAGAATGACTTGTCTTGGCCTTCCCCATCTTGGAACCAGGCAATTCCTTCTTCTGTGGACTTTTATCCTTACCCAGTCCCCTGGGCTCAGATCATGGGCTGGTTTCTTTTCAAGTGTGGTGGCGTCTTCTCCAACCTGGTGAAACACAAAATGAACTGCGTCAGCCAGGCCTTTACAGTAATCCAAAATCATGTCATCAGTTATAGTCATCAGCTTGTTGACTGGTACACATGCATGTCTCATAGCACGTCCCATGATAATTTCATGTGGACTGAAACCTGTCGTTCTGTCTGGAGTAGACCTAATGGTCATCAGGACTAGAGGCAAGACATCAGGCCATTTCATTCCTGTGGCCAGGCACATTTTTCCAATTCTGTTTTTGATGGTACCATTCATTTGTTCAACCACACCAGAAGCCTCTGGTCGGTAAGCACAATGTAGCTTCTGCTGTACACTCAATGCTTCACAGATCAAACCCATGATTTTATTATAAAAAAGTCCTCCTCTGTCTGATTCAATGGTCACTGGGAACCCATACCTTGGGATAAACTCTCTTAACAGTAGCTTGGCCACTGTTATCCCATCATTTCTTCTTGTTGGATAGGCCTCTACCCACCTGGAGAACAAACTGACCACCACCAGGACATACCTCAATCTATTGACTTGGGGCATTTCAATGAAGTCTATCTGCATTCTTGTGAAGGGTCCTCCCTCTCTGCCTATTGTTCCTAGGCTCACCACTGTTTTCTTTCCTGGATTGAATTGCTGACATATCAGACATCTCTGACAAAGACTTTCTGCTATCAGCCTGAATTTTGGACTATACCAGGTCTGCTTAAAGGCCCTTATCATAGCATCCCTCCCCAGGTGTCCTTGGCCATGATACATCCTTGCCATTGTTGATAGCATGCTATTTGGCATGACTGGTTTTCCATCCCTATAGACCCACACATGGTCTTTTTCCCTTGGTACACAACCTGCTTTCACCCAATCTTTCATTTCCTCATCTCCTGCCTCATCCTGCAGCTCTTTCACTTCCTCCCATGTTCCCACCTCATTAGTAAACATTAAGGAACAAGAAGACATTTCTCTTTCTTTACTCCGATTAACGAAATGATTGTTTCTTGCACAGTATTGTGCTATGTCATTAGCAAATTTGTTCCCAACAGTGACAAAATCATCACCTTGACCATGAGCAGCACATTTTACAACTGCTAGTTCTTTAGGCAGCTGTATCATCACAGTCACTCTCACATTTCTTCCAATCTTGCAGGCTTTTGTTAGTGCCACCAATTCTGCCACCTGAGCGGATTTAACTCCTTTCAAAGGTAATGCTTCCACAACTCCTGAAACTGTACACACAGCATATGCAGCACTCAGTGTTCCTTCATCTGTTCTCAAGCAGGATCCATCCACAAACAACACATGATCACTCTCAGGCAGTGGCAGATCTCTTATATCTGGCCTTGGTTTTGTACAGTAATCAAGCACATCCAGGCAGTTATGATCAACTTCATTTCTCACACCCACACATTCAGCATCAGGCAACAGTGTCGCTGGATTCACATTCACACATCTCTCCAGGCTCACATTGGTTGCACCAAGAATGACTTTCTCATATTTAGTCAGCCGACTATGAGACATGAACTGTGTCCGGCTCCTTGTTAAAAGGATTGCCACATCATGAGGTACGAATACCCATACAGGATATCCCATTATGATTCCCTCACTTTGTTCCAGACTTCTACATGTAGCAGCTACTGCTTTCAGGCAACCTGGTAAACCCACAGCTACTGGGTCAAGTGTTGATGAGAAGTATGCAATTGGCCTTCTCAGACGTCCATGTTTCTGGATTAACACTGAAAGTGCACATCCATTTCTCTCACTACAGTACAGCTCAAATTCTTTTTCGTAATCTGGCATTCCCAGGGCAGGAGCTTCACATAGCCTGTTCTTTAACTCTTTAAATGCAGCCATTTCTTCTGGGTTTAATTCCAATGGGTCTTTCACCTCACTTTTGGTCAGTTTAATCAATGGCTTGGCAATCAAGGAAAAGTTACTTATCCACTGACGACAATAGCCAACCATTCCCAGAAACATTCTTACTTCTCTTTGTGTCATTGGGGCCCTCATTCCCCTGATGATTTTAATTCTGTCAATAGTCACCTTCCTCAGGCCTTTCTCAATATTATGTCCCAGATACTGGACTTCTTTCTTGCAGAATTGCAGTTTGGCTGGAGATACCTTTAATCCTCCATCTGCCAAGTGATTCAGTAAAGCAATGGTGTCTACTTCACAGGCTTCAAGTGTTTTTGATGCCACAAGCAGGTCATCAATGTATTGGACCAAAACTGATTTTTCAGGCATTGTTAAACTTTCCAGAGATTTCTTCAGCAATTGATTAAATATAGAGGGGCTCTCTGTATACCCCTGTGGAATTCGGCACCATGCCAAAATTCGTTCTCCAAATCTAAATGAAAATATCGGCTGGCTGTCATGATGCAATGGGATTGAAAAGATGACACAAATCAATCACTGTATACCATTCCGCATCATGGGGAATCTGATACAAAATCACTGATGGATTTGGCACAATGGGACAGCATGACACAACAATTTTGTTAATTTTTCTCAAATCCTGTACTATTCTGAACTTCCCATTAGGTGTCTTTAATCCCATTATTGGCGAATTACATGGGCTGCTCAATATTTCCCTTAACACCCCCTGCTGGATCATTTTCTCGATTATGGGTGTTATACCTTCAATTATTTCAGGTGTCAGTCTGTATTGTGGAATGCTTGGGTAAACTACTCCTTCTTTTACAGTAATTTTCACTGGATCTACATTTCTCATCAGGCCCACATCTTCTCCAGTAAAATCCCAAACTGCTGCTTTCACTGTCTGTTTCAATTCTGGGGGTAATGCATCTGGATTAAACACAGCATATGTTCCCAAAGCCTCACATTCCCTGTTATCCATAGTCATTCTGTATAGGACATCCTCATCTGGTGTTTCAAAGGTTATTCCATCTGGAGTACAGAAAATAGTGCAATTCATCTTGCACAGCAGATCTCTGCCTAGCAAGTTCACAGGACTAGTGTCACACACCACAAATCGGTTTCCCTAGTCTAACCCTTACTGGTTCAGTAAGCAGAGTTTTAATCTGTGTGTTGGACACACCAACTACTTGGATTGCTTCATCCGAGGGAGGAAGATTCTTTATATCAACTGACCTGACAGTTGATCTCGTAGCTCCTGTGTCAACTAGAAAAGTTACACTTTCACCATTGATTTTTCCATCTACAAAAGGTCCTGCCTGGTCTATTTCTAGAGTTGCGCCAAGTACGCACTCTTCCTCCTCTCTTCGGCACCGTCAGAAGTCTCCCTCAGAATCACTTCCCTCATTTTTCAGCCAATATTGAGATACAGCGCTTGCACGTTTTGGCTTGTTTACCTGCTCTTCATCGTAGAACCCCGAATCTTGGCTCTACTTCTGGGATCCTCTTCTTTGTGGCAAGGGTGGTTTTGGCACCTGATTCTGCTGCTTAACAGCCTTCTGCTGTTGCTGATGCTGACCACACCCCTCACTCTGCACCTGTGAATTCAATGATGGATTGTCATCATTAGTAGACGGTGGATTCTTACACTCGGATTTCCAGTGCCCTAATTTTCCACAGTTGTGGCAAGGGAATTTCTTCTTTGCTTCCTCAATATTTCCTTTCCCTTTTCCTGGACCAAACCTGGGTTTATTTCCTGGGTTATATGCTTGTTCAACCAACTGAGCTTCCTGTCTTTCTGCAACTTTCACCTGTGCCCACATTGCCTTTTCTTTCAGTTTCCTTTGCTTTGCCTCAATCTCATCACTGAAGTATTTTGCATGTCTCAGGATCTCATCAATCTTTTTACACTGCCAGTCTACGGTATGCTGCCTTATCATTTCACTGATTTCAGGTCGCAAGCCGTACACAAATCTATATACAAAATGGCTCAGATCCTTGTCACCCAGATGTTCATCTCCACTGAACTGTTTGAAAGCCAGTATTAGTCTTTCATAATAAGCATGGACTGATTCTTTCACTTCCTGATGTGTTCGATCTATTTTAACCCAGTCTGTTTCCTTGGGGGGTACCTTATTTTTCAAGAAGGCCATAACCTGCTCATACTTTTTCATGACCTCTGGATCTGGTGCTCCTGTCTTTGGATCTCTCGAGTACTCTTTAGTGGGCCAGTCTATGACTATTTTACATTCTGCCCACAGGTCTGCTGGTACAATTATATCAAACAGACTATTCAGGTCAATCCACAGCACCTTTGACAATTCCACAAATCTGTCGACCTGTCTATAGCACTCGATGGGCTTCTCCCTTAGTCGAGGGAAATCATTTGTAAATGACAAAATATCCTGCATCCTCTCGTTTTCTATACCATCTATCTTTCCATCTCTCCACATCTCCCCATTTTCTCAGCAAAGCAATCATCTCCTTAATCTGCCCTGTTCGGCCTGCATTGTTCAGATTCTCAATGTCCTTGTCTGTACAATCCACTCGGTAAGGCTTTTGTAAAGCTTTTACCTTGTCCATGTCGATCCCCATTTCACTGGCTATTCCTTTCAACCTGTCATGTATGTTCTTCGCTCTCCATGTGATGCTTTTACATAGAAATAAAATTTCCCCTTCCTGATAATTTTTCAGTGTTTCTGTAGGGATTGTTCCTACAATCAGCTCCTCCATTTCCATACGTAGCCTAGCTACATCAATTCCCTGGGATTCTTTTTCTTTCCTCTGCAAAGCCTTCAGCCAGTCATTCAAATCTTCAGCAGTTATTCCCATAGGTTTTTCTGTACCCCCTGGTTCTGTCACTCTTTGTGTTTCTAAGATCGATCCTCTGTTCCCTTCCACACATCCAGAGTTCAAACCTGAGTTAGTCTGCACATTCAACTCTCCTCCACATATGGTATGTCTCCACTGATTTTCTCCCGTTCTCCACTGATTTTCTCCTGTTCTCATTTCTGCCTGCTCTGGAGGAACAAAAAATCTATTGCCCACATATGGAACTGTCAAACCACTTTCACCAGTCCTCTGCTTGTCGAAAATCGGCATAACCGGACCTATTGTCACAGGCACCGTAACTGCCTCAAGATTTTTAGTCAGTTCTCTGATCTTCTCAGTGAATTCAAAGGTAGTTCTTGCTAGTTCTCTGGTCTTTTCATCCTCAACTTCATTCTCCCTTTCTCTCTCTCTTTCTCTCTCTCTTTCTCTCTCTCTTTCTCTCTCTCTTTCTCACTCTCTCTCTCTTTCTCGCTCTCTTTCCACCAGAGAACTACTGCTTTTCAACTCAGGAGTCATCTTTTCTGTCTTTATAATCCGCAGGCTGTCTCTCATTGGGGTAACTGCTGTTCCTACCTCTGGTTCTCGTCTATACGGGGGTGGTCTTTTGTAGAGCATGTCCTCTAGGACATCGTCATCAGACTCATTCGCCCCATATCTCCTTGTTTCCACATTATGTTCTTTTTCTGTACACTTTCTCCCTTCCATCTCCTCTGCTGTTCTTACAGGATATAATCCCTCAGTCATGCTGGCATCACGCCATCGTCTCATCCGGTCATGATGGTTTTTGCGATCATACTTCCGCCCAAACATATACCTATATATCGCTCATGCATTTCATCCTCCCATTCAGTTAATGCCTCAAATTGCGTCGGCCTAGGCCGAGGCTCTAGACACATCATCCGCTCCCGTAAGTTCCTCAGTATGGCCAGATTAAATGAACCATGTTCCGGGAAAGCTAAAACTCCATCCTCTTTCGTATACTTCACCCAGTTGTCTAACCAAATACAGGTATGATACCCATACTTCGCAACCATGAAGGATGTGGGGGTTCTTATTGGGGGCAGTAACTGTCCTTCCCTAGTCACAATATCCTTATCCTTGTCAAACCAGTTCTTAACCTTACTAAACAAGGATTTCTTTTTCTTTTCCTCAGCGTGGTAATACATTTTCTTATTTTCCGCAAACTTTTTGTCCTTTCTACAACTGTACGATCTCCTGTCCAATTGCAGCGCGACTCACACTAACGCAGCAATCCTGAAGCGTCTACGTCACTGACTCAGTCCACGAATCCCAGCGCGACTCACACCAACGCACCAATCCTGGAGCGTCTACGTCACCCTGTATGTCTCCCAATCCTAGCACGGCGTACACTAGCACACCAATCACCGTGCTTCCACTATTCTAACCCACTGTCCAATCACAGCGCGGTCTCCTTGACGTCAGCAGTCGCTGCAGAAGCTCCTGCTCCTGTCTCTCTCATCTACCCCTCCTTTACAAAACTACTCGGTAGACTTTGTTTCAACTTCTACGAGTCTGTTAGTTACAACATACAAACATCTCCATTGTCTGCTTCGCTAGCCACAGAACAGCAAAAGACCTTTCCCACGAGAATTCCGCCTTTCCCGAGAACGGCGCTTACCTCTGCCCTACTACGGAATCGTTACTTCCGTTGATAAAGTAGCACATCCCTCTACTCTACCCTTCTAACAAGCACCAATTAACTGTTTTCTCCGGAATGCTCCTAAGAGTTTCACAATTAACCAGAATGCCTTCTCATTCACGCACTTTCACACCAGAAAATGTAGTACATTCACACAGAATTCTGTCTTTCCCGAGAACAGCGAACAGTCTGTCCTACTACAGAATTATATCACACGTTAGCAAAGCAGCGCTTACCTCTGCTCTGTCCTTCTAACAAGCTCAGAGAATACCTATTACCTTTCTAGTGATAAGCGTTAACGGAATGCCATAAGGATCCCTGATACCTAGGACCAGAACTCACAGATAACCTTCGCTATCATATACACTTCTCTCACACAGAAAATTTGTTTCTAATGGCAACACACAGCGATGCTACCTCATCGAACCCAGACAATGCGACGCGCAACTTCGATTGTCACACGTTTTCCCCTGTCTACATACAGGGCCAACAATCCCGCCTTTTTCCGAGAGCAGCACTCCCTCCGCCCTACTACGGAACTGTCACCGACTCCCTACGTCCCAGAAGCCGTTCACAATACATAAAACTCAATACAACTTCGACATACAGTGTTAGTACAAATATCAATCAATAATCAACAAGCCTATATACACGCAAATTCACCAGATCAAGACAATAGTTAACCATCATTCTGCTACCAAGAAACTGGTGCAGATCGGAGCTTCCGAATCCCCTCTACTTCCACGGACGGAGTGATTTCACAGTCACACACGCACACACACATCACACGCTGGTGGGGCCCATTACACCAAAATTCATCCTACCACTCTATCCGTGCCATGTATAAGGGAAGACACTTTCCATACCTAACCAATCTGCATGTACCCTGAGGTCAATGGCATCAACTAGTTGCTATAGATCTGGTGAAACATTTTAGAACAAGCAAGTAAATTCAATAAACATGACAATAAATAACCACCCGACACAGTGATTCAAACAGAAAATTATTTATCTAAATTTGTATGAAAAGCCAATTAAATGCAAATTCATTTCTCTCATATTTACCTATTCTGGCTAAAAGTCAGATCCTAAGTCAGAACCGGTCCTCAGCAAAATAATCAAAGTTTCTAGCCGTCATGTAGAGTCACTGTCCTCTTCGTCAGCATCGGGACCTCAGATCATCAGTTCGGGAAGAAGTGGTGCTAGACCTCTCTAGTCTACTAATATTTATACTAAAATTACATTCTAAAATGTTGCAATCATATCGTACAAAACGGATGAATGGCGGAAATAATGTCGTCTTGGTACATTGAGTTACTTTGGTAGATTTTCACACACATTGATCGTCTCAAATAATGAATAGAAATAAGGAGTCCATAACTAATTCGTTACTTCTACGGATGTCTCTTTTGGATAAATTGTATCCCATTCGTGGGATCATTACAAGTTCATAAAGTCAGTATTTTGCTTGGCAACAAATTTCATGTTCAGGGGCACTTGGCATCCCTCCTGGATTTGTCGTCATGATCATGGCTTTTCAGTTTGACAGGAGGGCAAGGTCACAGTCAGCGCGAAGCCTCCTTGCAAATTTTCCATCTACTCAAATACAGGCTGCGGGTGGTAGCAATTTTCTAGCAGGCCACAATGGTCAACTTAAGTAAAAAAAGAAACACAAAACAGAATTACTGCACGGAAATGATTATACAGTGTTATTCCCCTGCTAATACCCTTATGTGTATGTATTTATCTAGCCATTTGCGACATCAAAAGCCATTAATGCATATTAATTATAAGCGCAGAACACAATAACATCACATAAGCAACATCTATTTCTATCAGTTTGCTCACCAACTTAGTTCACTTATTATTTCAGCCATACAATAGCATTCCCACGTGTAATTCTTCTGTTAATAAGGTTGATTAGACAAGACTTGACAAATCCTTAATGGTTAATAATTATTCAGTAGTACTTTTAATTATAACATACGAAAATGAAACAGGTATTTGGTTTTAAAGTAAAAACCCTGCCCCATCAGCCTCAGACGTCACAAAGGAGTCGTAGACCTTTAGAATTGTATTATCAAAATGACTAGCAATTTTTTCGCACAAGGCTAGAGATGGTGTCACTTCAGTCTCAATCGCCTTGGGTTTAAAAAAGGTTGGACTACTTTAAAAACCTCACTACTTGAATGGTCTGCGTTCTGGATGCGTGAAACGATATAGTCCCGCCTGGCTGCTTTTATAGCCTTATGAAAAACTTTTAATGCTTTTTTGTAAGTTACCTTGGCTATATCACAGTAGCACAGCCTCCACTGGCGTTCCAATTTTTTGCACCTGCATTTTGTTTCTTTGAGGGCATTAGAAAACCAGGGAGCAGTAGGGGACAGTCTAGTGGATTTCACTACTCTGACTGGCGCAACTGACTCCACAGCAGTAGCAATCCAATGGTGTATTGAGGCTGCATCTGCATTGGGGTCAGAGGATAGACAAGGATAATTGTCCTGTAGAATAGAGCTTAATACTGCTTCTGTCAGGGTATTCCAATTTCTCGTTTGAATAAAACGAGTTCCCTTAGCTTGCCCCAAGTTGGGCAGAGTAATCAAAAAAGGGATCAGGTAATGATCTGACCAGATCAGAGGGGATGAAGTCTCCATTTCGATGGCAGAGAAGTTGGAAAAAACTAAGTCCAAGGTGTGCCCCGCTATGTGTGTCGGGGAGGACACCCGTTGTATGAGATTGGCACCTGCTAAGGACGAAACCAGTTGCTCTGCTTGTCAGCAGTTCGAATCGTTCGCATGCAGATTAAAATCTTCCAGGGCCATAAAATTGGTGTACATTACCGATTTTTGAACAATAACGTTATTCTCCATTTCCCTCTGACCCTCCATCTTAAGCTTAGCCATCTCCAGCTTTTGTGCCCTATTGCTCTCCCTGTCTTCGAACTCTCTGGGGGACAGTTCTTTGGAAGAGACACTACTGCCAGGTGGAGACGGCACCCCTCCCCTGGCTGGAAACACTGGCCTATCCAGTTGCCCATCTGCATCTCCAGCAGGCTCCACCACTGACTCAGGGGCATTTCTTGCTTCTACACAGGCCCTCAGCACCTTTTGTCAGTCATCCTTTTTAGAAATGCCTGGTGTAGCAACTTTCAATTTCTTGCAGAGATGCTTGAGCTGTTTCAAAGTGTAGGTTTCCAATCTATCTTTCTCAAAATCTAGATCCATAGATGCAGCAGATGCTGGCCTACTCATGGCAGTAAGAATTGGCAGTTCTCAGGAAAAAATAACAGTCCAAGGAAAAAGAAATTCTACCAAAAAAGTATGTGGTCGCGTTTGGTCTGCACTCACTAGTAGTGTCCACCAATCACTGTATATGAGTCACAAATGCAGGTTCAAATCCTCACCGCTGACCACCAATGTTAGAACTGGGGTTCTCTAGTTGGCAGAGGTAGGTACATTCGATCAAATAGGGACCCTTACTTCTAAGTCAGGGAAAGGGGATTACACTACTGGATAACCCCTGCTCACCCCCTTGGTA
This sequence comes from Triturus cristatus, assembly GCF_964204655.1. Lineage (NCBI taxonomy): Eukaryota > Metazoa > Chordata > Amphibia > Caudata > Salamandridae > Triturus > Triturus cristatus. The sequence continues at coordinate 889,518,033 of NC_140587.1, read as the reverse complement.
GCTTGGCACGAGCAGGCAGGATTATCTCAGAGGCAGTGTGTTAAGCATTTGTGAACACATACAGTAACACAGTGAAAATACTACAGATGGACACCACACAGGTTTTACAAAAATAAGTATTATTTATATAGACTTAACACAATACCACAAATGACAAAAATCCACAATACTGTACTTAAAATTGACTTAACGATGGTAGAATTAGCTTAGTTCAAGTTGTCGGCAAATGCGACACAGTTCTCACAAAAGTACCTGGATGCGTAACGCAAAATAAACAAAAGGTTCGCAGTGTTGGAGATGCATCGGTTCCTTGCTTCGGGGGGAGACGATGCGTTGCGCCTCAATGCTTGCGCAGAGTAGGGGATGCGTCTTGATCCTTAATGAAGAGGAGGTGATGTGTAGATTCTCGTGCTGCAGCCCGGTTGCGATGCGGCAAGATGGCGCCTCGATGCGATGTGACAATCTGGTGCAATGCAAAAAGATGGCGCCCTTGATGCAATGATGTTGAGACGATGTGGCACGCCCTGGCAGCTTTGCGGCGACCCTACTTTGGAGCCGCGACAGGCCCTGTGACACTCTTCTCTGATGATGCAACGGCGACCCTCACGGTTGCAACGTGCTTCTCCGGTGATGCGACAGCAGACAGCTGTGACGAGACACGCTTCTGGGGAGATGCGGCGGCATGCTTCTCTTGCGATGCGGCAACTACAGCTGCAGCGGCGACACGCTTCTTCTTGTTGCGTCTGACTTCCAGCTCCCAGATAGATTTCCCAGCAAGGAAATTCAGAGGGCAGCTGGTAGTGAAGTCTGTTGTCCCTGAGACTTCAGCAGGAGGCAAGCACAAGTTCAAGCCCTTGGAGTAATATTCTGCAAGATGGTGAAAGTTCTGTAAAAGTTCCTTCTCCTCTCCTTGGCAATGAAGACACCACTGCAGGCCAACCCAGTAACACAGCACACTTGCAGGGGGCAGTCCAACTCCTACAGCTTCCTTTGGTTCTTCTCCTTGGCAGAGGATTCTTCTTGTTGTTCCAGAAGTGATCTAAAGTCTTGGGGTCTGGGTCCCCATATTTTTACTACTTTTCTCTTTGTTCTCTGAAGGCAAAGAAGCCTTTGCCTAGTCCAAACCAGTTCTGGTCAGTCCTGGAGCACTTTGTTGACAAGACTCCTTCTTTCCTTTCACAGTGCAGGCCAGGGACATCAGACGCACCACAAGAGGTGGAGCCAGCACTGTGGAGGGAAGGCACAACCCTATTCAGGTCCCTGGTGCAGCTCCTCCAACCCATCTGCATGCAGATCTCTCTATTCAGCCCCGTGCTGGCTCACCCTGTCTCCTGGAATCCCCCAGCCCTTGTCACTCACAGAACCAGACACACAATGCACAACCTAGCAGAGTCAGGCTTGGACAGTTAAGCAAGAAAATACCTACTTTCTAAAAGTGGTATTTTCAAACACAGAATGTTAAAACCAACTTCACTAAATGATGTATTTTATCATTCTGAGTTCAGGCATACTAAACTCAAATTTCTACCATGTTCCCTGAGTCAGTTAGGATTATAAGATGCAGTAATCAAACTGTCCATTCTGGCCTATGGGGAACAGTTATCCTTGCAATGGTGATAAACGAAAGTGGCTGTCATTTACTATTAGGACATGCCACACACACCAGGGCATGTCCTACCTTATACTTACAATGCACCCTGCCCTTGGGCCTACCATAGGGGTGTCTGATATGAAGATAAGGGAAGGTTTAGGGACTAGCAAGTGGGTGCACTTGGTCAGTCAGCATGGCACAACCAGTGCTGCAAGCCCAACAGCAGCATTTGATTTACAAGCCCTGAGCATACATGGTGCACTGTACTAGGGTCTGACAATTAAATCAAATAACCCAATCATGGAGTCACTAATCAATACATCAATTTAACATAAGGAGCACTTGCACTGTGGCACTTACTATCAGTGGCACAGTGTCCAAAGCATCTAAACCAGCAATACATATCAAAAACAGAGGAGGCAATCAGAAAACATGGTAGGGAGACTCACGCCAAAGGTACCAGGTCTAACAAGGCCACTCTGACTGCAGTGCTGAACTGAGACCTTCAGCTGAAGGAGCATGCACCAGATGGGTAGGTTGAGCGACCTCAAGTACTGCTTGAATATTCTCTCTGGAGACCTCCTAAGTGATCAATGACCATCTTGTGTGAGACTGGCGTGATCAAGGGGTGGTGCAGCCTTCATTCACTACAGTGACGACAAGTGAGGAAGCATCACAATCCAGTCGACAGTTTGCAGAACTCGAGAGTGAGTGTGAGAGCACCCTGAATATAGTGCAACTACAGGGCCTGGGCAGGGATGGTGAAGGTTGAAAAATTTACCTGAGGACTGACGAGAACTGGGGACCCTGCTGGATAAAAATGAGTGCCCTGTTGATGGCTCTCTACAGACTTGTTGATTCTGGAGTTTGAGGGGATCCTAAGGAGTAGGGCAGCATTGCAATAAGGGCAGTAGCTGAATTTTCCCTTCTGTGATAATGCTTTGTGTAGCTTTCCCCATGCCCCTTTGGCTAGGTACTCTGGATTTATTACCATTTGGGAGGATGTTAACCCCCCTTTCTCTTTTGAAGCAGAATGTGAATTACAACTTTGGCCTTGGTGCGACATTGGGCCAGTCTGTCATGTTTACACTGGCCCAAGTGCCCACTTGACCTTAGCTGCTTCTGTGGAGCAGGATGGGCAGTACTGGGGACCAGACACAGTAGCCGAGACTTGACTTCTGCCTGAATAGACACCTTTTCTGTGGCTGAGCAATTCAGGACTCCTTGAATTCTCAGGGTGATGGCAAGGAGAAAAGACCACACAAGAGGCCATAGGGAGGCGTTGTGTGCTGAGACATCACATGTACATGAACCACTAATACCTTGTGACAAGGAGGTCACACTGTGGAACGACAGTCAATTGTGTCAGCTGCCTGAACCCATGTACAAACTAGGCAAAATCCTGTTGGTGATTGAGGCTGCCCAGGATGCCCTTGAAGCAGAAATTGACACTGCGGCAGTGGCAATGGGCTCCTGCAGATGGTTAAGATAATTGAAGATGCCCTTAGAGAACTACACTCAAATTGAGACAAACTGCAGCCACAGATCACTGGCTTAATGGAGAGGGTAAGATTTTTTAAATATAGCCTGGAAGATGAAGAAGGTCACAACTGCAGGAAACATATCTGCATGGTGGGTGTGTCAGATGGAATCTAAGGTAAAGAATTGGCATTCTACCATAAAAAATAGATTTCTGACATTGTGGTCCCTACTAGTCTCACCAAGTTCTTTGCATTAGAGACTACCCACAAAGTACCAGTCAAGAGCCTAACTCCGGGGGCACCTTCCCATTCAGTTGTTGCTCCTCAGCTACATTACAGAGACAGAGACACCATCCTTCAATTATCCAGGCAGAAATGTCCTTTCAAACTGAAAATCAATCTGTCCTGATTTTTCTACAATACAATTCAATACAAGCATGCCTCTTTCACTGAAGTTAAAAAGTCTCTGAGGAAGGCAGTTACATATTGCTGTTCCTAGCCAAGTTGACATTTTTGATAAATGCCTCTGCTGTTTTTCATCAACCTGTGACTGGTTGGAGAAACATATGGCAGGTGGAGATATGATGGCTAGCAGGGATCCAAGTGATAGCGCAGGATGTGGCATGGATGGCAACTGGATTCTTTGACTTGCAAACATCCCACAACACAGAAGGCTGAGGCTGAATGGATGGCACTAGTGTGCTGATCCAGAAGATGGAGATCCCACAGCACAGGGTTTCTTCTACAAGTGATGGTCTAGAAAGGGATATGAGCTTTAATACCTTGGAGGCAAAAGGGCTGGACTTACCAGCAGATGCCTCAAGCTTCAGACGATTTATGAGAAATACAATAAACCAGTTGCATCACGAAATGCTTTTTTTATCTTTCTGATTATACCCTAAAGTTCCTGATTGTGAACTCAGTGAGTGGTGTGTTTGAGAGGATTTCTCAATTTCAATCTCTTATAAACAATATGATCATATATCAGGATTTTAGAGCACATTTCTCCCATATGACTGATTTACTGTATTATTACATCAGCAAAAGCATATGCTTAACGGGAGTTGAGGCTTGTTCGGGGCCAATTACGATGCGGCTCGGAAGACTCCAACCAACGGTGGGAGCCTTCCGAGTCGCATCGTAACATGCCGGTCAGATTCCTTTCTGACCGCCTCATTTTGATTGAGGCGGTCAGAAAGGAATCCAACTGGTCATTCCGGCTGGCTTCCTATGGGCTCGGAGAGTCCGTCCGCCAGTCGAAATTTGGCAAGTAATCTCAAGGGCGGGCCTTTCTGCCCTTGAGATTACGATGACGGTTTCCGGCATAATTTCCATTCCGGTCTGTCCGACATGGAAACCATATCGGGAAACATCTTTGGGGGCCCCCAGCATGGCCCCCTTTGGTGCATGGGCTCTGGTAGGAGGCCAAGGGTGGCACCCTGCTGATCCCTGCACCTTGCGGCAGGCACCTTAAGGTGCCTGCCACAGGATACAGGGATGGCCGACACCTCCCATTTTACTATGGGAGCATGCATTTCGTCTGGTTTAAGGCCAGAATGCATGTTCCCATAGTAAAAAATAGGAATGCGACCAAACAGTGTTTGGTCGCATCCTAATGGGGCGGTCGGGGCATCCGACTGGGTGTCAGTCGGTCCCATGAACAATGCGGTGTTGGGCGGAAGTGATTCCGCTCGATATCGTAATGAGCCCCTTATGTTTTTCTGGGTAGGCTGCCTGTCAGACCACACATTTTGCACCTGTGTAGGAAGAAGTTGACAAGCAATAGGTATATGTGCTTGTACATGGTCAACTAAACTAAGCAGATATAGAGCTGGGAAGTCTGTATGTTCTGAACTTTTACTAATTGTACTTCTTCAACACTGTCTCGGCCATGCTTGCCTTCGTAGTCTGAGTTTCCATCATCCTTGGGGGTGGGGGTACCAACTCTGTGCTGAGTGTGGAACTAGATAGATCGATGCCCCTATTGTGTAGTTCCTCAGCTGGCAAAGGTGGCGTTGGACTTTAGTAAGTGACTCACTGACTAGAGCATGGTGGATTTATGGAGGGGAATGCATGGGACCAGAAGAGAATATTCCTTTAATTCCCCTGTACATGATCTGTATGTCTGCCTTGATAAGTTTCCCGAAACTCCAGCAATCATCACACTCGTGTACCATACTGAATAGCTAGGGAAAAGTCTCCTGGATTACACAACCGTTTTCTAAAGAAATTCAGGTAGGATATGATACCCCAATACAGATGTGGCAAATGCATTGCACCTCTTTGGAGGATCCAGTTTTTACACACTCCATACAGTGAAAGCAATACCAACGTACAATATGGAGAATCAGGAGACAGCAATCTATCATCCTAGTAGTATGTGAGGCTTCAATATAGATGTTATTGGGCACTGCATTGCCACAACATTGGATTGAGACACAGATGAACTTCAAAACACTACTGGACATCGACACAGCTATTCACAAGCTTGAACTAGAATTAATTCATACACCTCAGGAAAACATGAATTGCTAAAATTATTAGAAAGCTATGCATCATTGTTGGAGAATCTCAGATTACTTGATTATAGGGCATACATGGCCTGAGCATAGTCAGAGGCTGGGTGAAGAGATCTGGGTGCCTATAGGCATGGATGATCAGACCCACGAACATTGACTCTCCCTTAACTCAGATTTTCATTTCCTTTCGGGTATGGGGTGCAGGATCAGTCTGACTTTAATATGGCCTTTTTCAAATATTATTGGGACCAATACAGTGGTAATGAGGGAAACCGCATTACTGATATATTAGCTTACTTGACCAGATTAAATTTGCAGAAAGTGCTAGCAGAGGCAGCCTAGAGGCTGGGTGGCCTTATTACAGATGTTGAAATTAAGGAGGGACTATTATTATTAACCAATAGGAAAACCCCTGGCACGGGTGGCCATCCTGTGGAATTCTATTGAATGTATGCTGACACTTTTGTGTCTCAACTGCTCAGGACATGGAATAGAAAGCGGACGGTTATCCTGTCAATACGAGTGAGGCACTGATAATCATTAAACATTAACAATGCAAAAACCCTGCTTACAGATTCTTGTATATACCACTTTCTATGATGAACCAGGATTATAAGACCCTTAGCAAAATCTTGGGCTTTAGAATATATCTGTATAAGATAGCCTTTATCTAACATGACCAGACCAGTTTATACCCACTAGGAGTACCACATTAAACATCAGATGTCTTTTCAGAGACAGTAATTGCTGTAAAACCTTCTAATCTCAGACAAACGGCCATGGTCCTAGCAGTAGACCTAGAAATGCATTTGACATGCTTAGTTGTGATTTCCTCACCGAAACGCATAGGAATTTGAACATGCGGCAGTCATGGATTAGGTGGATTAAATTATTTTATGGTAACTGTAAAGCTAGGGTCAAATCAGAAAGGATTATATCACCATCCTATTGTATTTACTGGGGGATCAGGCAGATCTGCCACCTCTCGCCCATGCTCTCTGCCTTGGCAAAAGAGCCCTTTTTAGAGCTCCATATAACTTTGAATAAGGATTGGGGATTCCCATTAAAGAGGGGGCTCATGATTTTAATGTGCATGGATGATATTATGTTGTTCTTGAAGGATTGGGAGGACTATTACCTACATCTTGCATTGCATACAATTTGGTAGGCACTCAGAGCTTAAATGAAATTATTATAAGATCTGTGTGTATCCTATTGATCAGACCATGCTGGTGGCCCTTGGTCACAGAGACCCAGGGTTATCTCCGGGGAACAAACTACTTTTGGATATCTACGAGTGTGGATGTCTCATAGAAGAGTGAGGACCTCATGGCTGGTAATCTGGGTGTGGCACTGAGGATCATGAGGGGTAATATGGCATTTCGGCAATCAATCAAGCTTCCAGCAGTGGAAGACTTGAGTTGATTAAAATTGCTGCACTTCTAAGATTAATTTTTCAATTTGCCACCCTTCCCCTTTTGATCCCAGTGAGTTGGTTTTGAGACCAAGAAAGGCTCTTAAAGGGCTTTATTTGGGCTGTAGCCCATCACCGAGAGGCTTTGAACACTCTGTAGCTGCCAATAGCTGAAGGGGGCCTAGGAATTCCTACGTTTGAATTCTGTTACTTGGCAGCGCAGATACAGTGGCTAGCCAAGTGGCTGGATGGTAGCTCAATTTAGAAATTAGGGAACACGTAGAGAGCAGTATTGAGGGGTGAATTATTTGCATGCATTCAGGACCGTAAGCTGAGGTTGAGTGCTCCGAATGCCTTGATTCAATTGCTCAACAATGTTGGATACATGTATACATAGAGCATCAACTAGATTGCCGTATGTGCAAACTCTTCCATTGGGTGGCCTTCCAGATGGCATAGTGTACTACACAGTTGGTGACCTATTTGAGAATGGACGTTTAATCCCTCTAGATAGGCTAATGAAGGAACATGATCTTCTTCCTTCTCAGTTCCTGAATTAGGGGCCATTTCACATAATATTGGAGACATTTGGGGGGTTTAATGTCATGGAGCACACAGACAAAGTTTTGCAGTTACTATTTGCACCAGGCAAAAATCTTAAACTGATAACTTGGTTTTACTGGTCTCCCCTTGAAATGAATAGACCTGAGTTCCTTCAAATTGAAGCAAAGTGGGAGCTTAATTTATATAAATCACTTGATGAACAGACTGGCAGAAGGTTTTAGCCAATACATATAGGGTCTGTAAGGATGTCAGTCTTAAATGCAATCAATTATATATATGTAACTTACATGACGCACAGGAGACTAAACGTCATTTATGGAACTGAGGACATCATTTATCCTAGGTGTTATGAAAACAGTGTAGAATCCTACCACATGGACTTGAACTGACACGAAGTGCAAGCATTTTCAAAAGGAGTGACTGAATAACTAGAGTCAATTTTCATGGGCTGGAAGGGACTACATGTCTGGAATATGGGGTTCCTGTGTTTGTTTTCGAGATCAAAATCTAAAAATGATGGCGGCTGGTTAATAGATCGGGTGTTGGTCCTGGCCTGGAAGTGCATAGCAATTTACTGGAGGACAGAACTCCCACCCTGCTCCATTTGTTAGATGGTGTTGTGATGTCAGCAGGTGGGCTTTGAACATTGCATTAGATGCTGAGAAAAGAGACACAATTCGTACTGGACCATTGGCCTCCGTATGGCACGAAATCCTTACAAACGTCAACTCATATGTCACACATAAATGAGGGGTGAATAGGCTGACTTTGTGATTACATCTTGCCCCCACCACATTTCCTCCTTTTTCCTCTGGCATGGCACAATTTAACCTCACCCAGATACTAGTTGTGATTTTATAGCTTCTAAGGCAGTTTGTTAGGTCATTTGTTTGCTCAATGTTTAATGAATTTGGATGAAAAACCCGTAATAATTTGCATACCCTCTCTTATCATGGAGATTGTGCCTAACTAATTAGAAGACTGACATTCAATTTAACAAATTTTATGCGATGGAAAATGTATTTTACTTACTGGTCAGCTATAGCTCTACAATAATGCTGCCGAATGTCTTATCTACGTAACAAAGAATTTAAAACATATGCAAAGAAAATCCTAGGGATGCTAGGAAACCAAGAACACTATCTAAGGATAAGACAATATCAATTTCTTGATTAAACAAATAGATGAGTTTACCATCCATGGTCTGGAAGAGGATTGACTTCGGCCAAGAGACAATACTTTTCTGAATGAGACAGACTGTGTGTTCGTGCACCTTTAGGTTTCTGAGATGGAATCATACCACATACAGATATAACATATCAATGTTCAGTGAAAAATCTGTTTATATGTCTGGAACAGTGACTATGTAGACATCCAGTTACTAAACAGTTTTTTACATAATGTACAAAGAGCACATTATGCAAATAATATTTTCATTTATGGAAGATCATGGACCAGGGGGAAAATATGCTGAATAGTTCCCCTTGAGCCTTGCTAATTTGTATGTAGAGAATATGGTGCTGTGCTACATGCTTGATGAACAAGTCTGTTTTTATCAGTTTATCACAAACTGATATCATTATGTCAACCCTTGTGTTTCCTATTTGGACGGGTAATAAAGTTGACCTGCTGGGATTTCTTAGATGGAGCAATACTTGTGAATCAAATCTTGTGCCAAATGTAGTCATTCTTCAAACAATGTAGAACAGCAACCAAAGTTGCTGCACTGTGTTGTGTGAAATGGAGAAAGCAGAACAGCACAATATCTACTAAGACATGGCTCTGTATATCTCTCCCCAGCACTGGTGCACTTAAATTTGCCTTGAGCCACATACATAGCTTTGCACCATAGTGCCAGTGTTTGTATTAGATGTCTAACATAGGTTATCTACTGGAATGCTACACTCCCAGTACAAAATATCATGCTTAGATATAGTTTAAAGAATTTTAAAAAGTTTAAGTGTGCTGTACCATACAACTGCAAAGTTGTAAATGTTTGGCAAAAAGAGAACTTTTTTCCAATGCTACGCCTGCTTTAAGGAGGCATACATGTTTGGTGCAAAGCCTTGAGTATCTTTTTTAGTCGATAGAGCTTTCTGTCAAAAACTGTGTGTGGCTGCATGGGAACGCCCATGTGCCACACATGGTATACCCCTTGATGCAAAGTAGGAAAAAGTAGTGCTACTCTGCATTACTTTATTTTTTTTAAAACAATTTTATTGTTGTTTCTTGTTTTATGAAACACAAGAAATATAGGGGCATACTATCAAGAACGGCATTAAATTTATCGCCTCTTTAGCGGCAGGAAACTGCAGCTAAAGCAGCGATAATGGGCTTGATAATATGCCCTTGGGAATTCCAATGGAAGTCCAGGTTCACACCAGAACACGGGCTTCTATTGGAATTCTCAAGGGCATGTTATCAAGCCCATTATCGCCGCTTTAGCGGCAGTTTCCTGCTGCTAAAGCAGCGATAATTTTGACACCAAATTATATCAAAATCACATGTCACTGTCTCAAGGATAATATACAGAAAATCAATAGTATAGTTACACAAGAGTCTCAACTAAAGTTTTAACAATGGCAGAGATGCAAGTGAGGCAGATATATATGTGATATTGAAACATGTTATACATTATTCTGCTAAGTAAACAAATAACGCCAACAAAGGTAAAAACCAAACAAGTCTATTTGAGGTACTTAAATGAAAGGGAGTAGAGGGTTAGTTAATAGGAAAGTCAAATAATGTATTGTGTTCTGGTACCCCCATTCTTTGCCAGAAGCGCTCAACTGGAGCCCAGCTTGGTGAATAGGAAGGGATTTTGGCCACCAAAAGGCCCGGAAGGGGGGAGTGCACAGGGTATCATACTCAGATGTAAAGGCTACTATTTGCTAGTGTGCAAGGTCAAGGTAAATACTTGTTTTGTCTCACCCCTTTGTCTAGGGGGCTGGTGTAATTTTTGCGACTCTTCTAGAACGAGAATATCAGTTCAACTCATAAGGCTTCCATAGGATGTTTGTGGAGTACCCCGACGTTCTCCCTGCATAGGGACAGCAACTCAACCTCCACCCAATGATTAACAACTGTGTCACAGTGGGATATGCTGACCGGGCAGGGTACCTCCCTTTTTATTGTGATTGAGTCCTTGGCTAGCAAGAGGACCAGGTATAAAAAAGGCCTCTCCATCTTTGAAACATTTATAGAAACCTAGGATGCAGCTATCCAGACCAAATAGGCACCGATGACCTATTTTGAATACTAATATGGTACTAATCTCACACCAGTAAGCATTCACGATGGGCCAGTCTCAGAACATATGTTTAATGTCTGTATCAAGAACAGGGCAGCAAGGGCAAGCCGAGAGAGCAGTAACTGGTTTTTTAATGCATGCTGGACTCAAGTAAGCAAAGGGAAAAAATTTGAGTTGAAGCCTAGCATTTAATAAATTAATGTGTGGGTGGGAGAGTGTTTTCTCTCCTTCTTTCGGAGTGAGAGGGCATCAAGTGTCAGTTTCTAATTTAGCACAGAGCTCCGTTAGGGGAGCTAAATAATGGTCCGGGACCGTCTTAACAAGCCATGGAAATGAGCCTCTGGCCAGATCCAATAGTTAATAGAGTTTGGAGCAATTAGAAATGGGGAGACTCAGTATCAATGATACCCAATATGCGTCCAAGTGCCACAGTGAAGTGCCTTTATTAGTCACCCAAAACATTTTGACTTCCTTCGCCTCTTTTGTCTGACCTTCTTTTTGTTCGCTTTAGGCTCTGAGCACTTTACCACTGCTGACCAGTGCTAAAGTCCATGTGCTCTTTCATCTTAGCATGGTATAATTGGTTTACACCTGTTTGGAATATTACTTTTACTTGTATGTCCCTTGTAAAGTAGTATACCATACACCAGGGCCTGTAAATTAAAGGCTACTTAGGGGCCTGAAGCACTGATTGTGCCACCCATACAAGTAGCCTTTCAAACCTGCCAAGCCCCCCTTTATTGTATATTAGTCACTCCTAAGGAAGGCCCTTGGTAGCCCATAGGGCAGGGTTGTGTGCAAGTAAAAGATAGGACATGTACCTTTAAGATTTGCATGTCCTGGTTGTTTTTTCACTACTGCGAGGCCCACTCCTCTCATACGTTAACATTGGGAATTCCTTAATATACTTTTAAGCTGTAATTCTTGATTAGAAAGGAGAGGCTGCATCATGTTTCATATCTTTGGAATGGTAATGATAAATCCTCTGTACTGGTAAAGTTGGATTTGACATTAATATTTTAGAAATACCGCTTTTAGAACAGAGCCATTTCTCTGCTCTTACTGCACTGTGTGCCTGCAGCCTGTCTCCAATACAAGTCTGGGGTGGGTGACAGCTTCACTTTAAACAAGGGTAGGTGCAACAGAGAACTCACATGCATTCTCATCTGCATTGTAATAGCTCTTCCTGGGCAGGAAGAGTGGGGGGAGCAGATACTTACACCTGAATAGGCAGTGTCCTGTTTCCCATAGAAAGGGCTTATTACCCCCTATTGATAGTCTGGTGCCAGGCCTGGGAACAAAAGGTCTGTGTGCATTTCAAACTCCCTTCTTTGTATAAGTACTAGGCATCTGACGCTACCAAGACAGTACACTACAGGACCTGCGAAGAACTCTGCCACAAGGATTGCACTGTGCTACAAGGATTGCACTCTACTTGAATGCCACCCTGGAAGTACAGATTTTCTGCTTTGCTGTGCTACCCTGCTGCCTGCTGATTTCTACCCTGCTGAGGACAAGAGCTGGATCCATCTCACTTGAACCCAGGGTGAGTCCAAGTGCTTGCTGGCCTCCCCCCTTTTCTAAAGTTCAGAGCCATCAAAGACGTCCTTCCACCCTGCAACAGCACCTGGACTCTGCTATTTGTGATTTTTACCCTGCCAAGTGGTGCCAATCCAGTCCTGGGCCCTTGAAAGGTGACCTGCTTTACACAACCATCAAAATCGACACAGTGACAATTTTGCACCGATCAAACCAACACATTGCCCTTCCACACCGATGCAGGGACTGATTCACGATATCGCTTCAAAAGACTGTGTGGCTCAACAACGATGGAAAAGCATGGCTCGATGACAAATCAGTGCCTGCATATTAAAGGGGTTTGTCGACAAAGCCTTCATCGCCTGTGCGGATCGGGACCTTAAGTGCTTTTTACTTCTAAGAACTACTTTTTGATTTATTCTTTAGAAATTCATAACTGCGGTTCTACTTTTTGGATTTTAGTCATTTTGGAATTGTTTTATTCATTAAAATATAATCTATTATTCTTACCTGTGTGGAATATTTTTGGGCATTTTCATTGTGTGACTGCGTGAGTGTGTTGCACAAATACTGTACACATTGCCTCTTTAGATAAGCCTGACCGCTCTGTTCCAAGCTACCAGAGGGTGAGCACTAGTTATCTTTTAAAATATATTTAGCTTACCCTAACTAGAATGGTGATTCCTGCTTGTACTGGGTGCATACTCTGACAACCAGAAACCCCAGTTCTAACACAGGTATTTTAGGCAACACAACCACAGTTCATGTTTCAGGAGGGTCTGACTGCGTTCAATTCTCCCCACTGACAATGAACTCCAGCAGTGCATACTTTGTGCTATGGTTCCCTTTTCGCAAACTAGTATGTACAAATATATGCTAATTGATTTGCAAAGAGAACTTCCTTTTCCAGGATGACTGATGCACTGATCAGTCTTTTTGTACAATGTTTATTTGCAGGAGGTCACACAGTGTTCAGTATCATATATTTTCATTAAATAAACTACAGCATGATGGATGAAATGCTTGAATTAATCTCAGCCACTGTTGACTGCTCAGGCTGGAATGCAGTCCATCGTTTTTCACCATCCATGCCAGTCTAGACAGACATTATGCAATAGGTACTGACTCTGTTACTCAGTGTAGCAGTCCATACCTAACTGCATGGTGTGGCCTTTTCCAACAGGGTGCACAAGCAATTTTAGACTGGTTTCAGCCTATTTGGGCCTCATCAGTAGGGTGCAATTTGAATCCTATGGCACAGGGAGTGCAAGACCCACGTCTTAGCTTATCTGTCTAATTTAGGGCTGCAACTGCATCAACATGCAAGGTGATGGATAGAATGCTTGAATTCCTATCACTCACTAGTAATCTCTGAGGCCGCATTCCAGTCCATTGTTTTACATCCACCATGCCACTGTAGACAGAGGTCCACTGTATTCAAATCAATACTAACCCTGCTCCGAAAGGCAACAGTCCATCTTTAACTGCAAGACATAGATCCCTCCAAAAAGTAACACAAGCAACCCCAGACCAGCTTCAGCCTATTTTGGCCTTGTCAGTAGGGTGCAGCTTGCATTCAATGTCATAATGATAACAGGATCCATGCCTGTGCTTACCTGTTGCACATAAGCCATCAAATGCAACAAACAAGGGGAACAACCTTTACAACGCAACTTTTACAACGCACTACCATTACAACGAAACTATTACAACGCAAAATCTGTTACAACGCATGCCATTACAACGCAAGTCTTTACATCGACTTGCACTAGATGGCGTGCTAACATTAAAAATAGTGTAGTTTACTATCCAAACACCTTCCCTACTGCACCGTGGACTGGAGTTAGAATAGTAAATTACCCTTTTTTAATGTTAGCACACCATCTACTGCAAGTCGATGTAAAGACTTGCGTTGTAAAGACTTGCGTTGTAACAGATTTTGCATTGTAAAAAATGCGTTGTAACGGCATGCGTTGTAAAAGCATGCGTTGTAACGTTATACATCCAACAAACAATGGTCTACGGTTCCTTGTGTTCTGTTTCAGAAGGGAACTGGCCTAGCAGCATGGGTTAGACTGTTTCTGTTGAAGCAGGACAGAGGTTTGCATATGGTTGGTTCCTTCCTAAGTGGCATGGTGGGCAAAAAAACACTAGATTGCAGGCCAGAGTAATTGCCAGTAGCTATAATTAGTTCAAGCAATTCACTGTTTCCCCAATAGGATGCCTGAAGTGAAATTGGTATGCCCAGATATGGATCCCATGCTCACACTGTCACTGTAATCAAGATGCACCTTTATAAAGAGGCACAAATAGGCAGAAACTGGTCTGAGGTTGCTTTTTTCTGGTTCAGAAGGGACTAGGTCAGGGTAAGGGATCAGTTTGAGCTCAACTGTTTCAAATGGAGCAGGACCAAAGCTGGTTTGCATATGGATGGTTCCTGTCTGAGGTGGCTTTGATGGCAAAAAAACAATGAACTGGTTTAGAGCCCGGAGTAATTACCAGTGACTGAGATTAATTCAAGTAATCCACCCATCACTGTTTCATTTTTTGCACGAGAAGCTCTAAGTGTGATGGGTATGTCCAGATGTAGGTCCCATGCTTACTGTGCCATTAAAAACAACCTCCACCCTTCTGACAAGGTCCCAGTTTGGTACTTTGCCCTTTGTGAATCAATTAGTACCCAGCTCTGGTGTCTATTCCTGATCACAAGTTTGTGACTCAAATTGATAATTGGAAGGGAACCACCCTTCCTTCTAAGTGAAATTTGGAATGGCTCTAAAAACATGTACAATTGGAAATCCCTTTATGATCAGCAAAATGCATTTTGTAAATTGTGCAAACGTGATTTGTGGTCACTTATCCTGCGACCAGGCCCATCTTATCAGCATTGTAGGCCCCCAAACAAAGCAGTTCGCTGGGCCCTGCCTACACAACCACTCACAGGAATAACAATGTTTAACAGAACATTTGGGTTAAATTCTGGTCCGCACGGGGCCCTATGCTTGAAGGGCCTCCGGGCACTGCCTGCAACTGTAAAATACCTTTGTAGATCTAGCCCTTAGCCCTGTTTGGTTTAGTATTCCATATTAATAATATGCTACTAGGATATCATGGACTAAAAATTGAGGACCAAAATATGGACAAGGTAAGTATATATAAGTAAGCATAGGCTTACTTCACGTAAACTCACATATATGTATCTAGACAGTCTATGTAAATGCATGTATTGACAGTGCGTAGATGTAGAGGTAAAAATAGAATATCTGCCCTTACCTATATGCACTTACCGTCTCGATATTTGTTGTCTTCAATATTTCGACGATTATATTTTGGTAGCAAAATTCTTCTGTATGCAAATATTTTTTTCATTTGAATCAGTCATTGCTTGAAGACCTTAGCATATGTTATGATGTCATGTGCGGGTATGTATTTGCTGTCAGTTTTGTTGATGTACTGAAAATGTAATACTGTATAATAATGTCAAATACTGCAAAGGACCTCCTTTTGATTTGAATCTCGGCCACGTTGTAACCTTAATGGCCTGCAATTTTAATGCGTTTTGATCCTGTGTCCAACTGCTGGGATCTCCTTTTCCAGCACAAGTGTAATAATATGGAGATCACACAAGCTAAATGAGTTTTCAATCTCTATTATAAAAATTTCTCTTTAGGGACATTTTTTTTTAGAAAAGAAAAAAAACAATTAGGCATGCACAGTGGAGCAGTTTAAATCTGTAAAATGGTCTGTCACTGGGGAGGCATCAAACAGAAGGAGCAAAGATAACCCCAAAATGACAATTTTCAGCTAGAGTAGCTGCAGCTTCCAAAGTTGAGATGATGGATGTTAATGTTTTTAACATCCATGTTGCAGATTAAACTTTTCATTTACAGAGCAAATTCGATTGGATGGAAGTAGATTAAACAGTTAATCTTATCTCTTTATCCACCTGCTTGCAAGTTATAGAAAGTCATTTGCAGAACTTGGAAAAGCACAGTGCTTTCACTCAAAGCAGTAACAGTTCCACTTCAGATTCGGCCTTTTTAATAAACTGAACATCTACACAGGATATGTCTGATTTTACAGGTCTAAAGTATAGCAGTGGATTTATTCAAAGAAACAAAATAAAGAGGGAAAAGGGTAGCTTGTAAAATGTTTAATTGCTGCATAATACAATATAAGCTAACTGGATATAGATTAAAGCACTCCTTGTTATGTACTCCCGAATTCATATTCGGGAGTCTCAATATTTTTTGGGGGATGGGTGGAAACCAACGTGCATTCCGAGAATTTTGGGATCAAGGGAAATAAATGCAGGAATCGGAATTACCAGGCCAATTTTTCATTTTTCACCAAAAATTAATCTAGGTAAACCCATGGGTGAAATACCACTCTTAACTTTATAATTCCAGTGGGGCCCGGGAGAAAATACTAAAAGCCCCGATTGGAATAATCAGGCTTTACTAGCCCCATCGCAATTATGGAGCCACTTTCACTAAGGCGCTAAGACGGCAGTGCGACCAGCATAAATCGCTGTGTTTATTATATAACAAGGTAAAGTATATATTTTTGTAATAAACTACAATACTAGCAAAACTAAAGCATAATCCATGGCTGTGTCTGGATTTAGGGTTTGAGGGGCGGGTTACTCCGTCACCAACGTGATGGACAAGTGTCATTGGATATTATACACTTATATTAAGGTGGAGAGGAAATCTATCACATTTGTGACAAAGTAACCCATCTGCCAAAGTCGAAATCAGCCCACTCACTGTTGGCTGTCAGTTTAATTTAATTCAGGGTAACACAAAAACACACGGGCATATCAACAAGCGGCAGCGATAATTATCGTTGGCCGCTTTTAGCATGAGGAATTTTATCGCAGATAATTATCGCCATGCTAGCTATGTATTAACAACGCATAGCGCAATGGCGATAATTATTCCAGTGATAGCGATGTTTTCCATGGAACATCGCTGGTTTTCCAGCGATGTTCCATGGAAAACGGCGATACCCTTGGCCTGTGATCTTAGCCACACAATCCACCCCCCATGTTAGGTATGCCTTAGTCAGGAATTTAACAGATGTTAAATTCCTGCGTTAAGGCATACTTAACGTGATTTTAAATATCGCTAACCCTCGTTGTTAATATGAGGAAGCTGGGTTAGCGATATTTACCCAAGGGAGTCTGGTCAGGCACGCCTCCTTTGCATCTCATTAGCGATGCGATGGGAGGCGTGTTGACAAGGTGAGCTAATGCAAGGATACATGCGCTAGCGTGTTCTTGTTGAGAATGCGATAATATTATCGCCGCTTTTTGCCAGAAAACGGGCTCTAAAGCGGTGAAAATATTATCGCCGCACCTTTTTAATATGCCCCACAAATATGCTATACTAGAGTGCTTTTGGAAAAGTATTTAACCTCAGATGTTGAGAGGTTTCACCACCAGCCGCGGTCCGTGCAGGTAACAGCGGTGTGGCAGTGGGGCTATTTAAGGGGGGATTTCGAGGGACGATGCAGAGGGAAAATTAAATATTTATTAAATTTTCCCTCTGCATCGTCCCTCGAAATCCCCCAATACCCGGCCCCACCGCCGCACCGCTGTTACCTGCACAGACCGCGGCTGTTCACCACACAATCAAGTTTGTTCACTGCACATTTGCATTTTTACACATTGAAACACCTGAATACCTGTATTTTCATTACAGCTATCAAAACATATTTTTTTGCTGTTAGGAATTATTGCCACAATTTGTTGTGCATAGGAACGTTGGACTTAAATGCACTAATCTGAAATGTGGAATCAAACGAATTAGGGCCAGGTGTACAAAGCCATTTAGCATTTCTTAACGGGCCGAATCGCTATTTCGGTCCGTTAAGGAAGTCTAAATGGCCTTTACCTATGTTCAAGGCCAAATTATGGATGCAATTTGCGATTTCTAACCAGTGGAAATCGCAAATTGCATCCACGATTTAGGGAAATGCAAATAGGGATTAGATGTTTGCGATTCTCAAAGCCCATGTAGTAAGCATTTCCTAAATGCAAATTGGGCATTTAGGAAATGCAATTACCATCGACTCAAAGTTGATGGTAACCATGTGCAAATTAGAAAAATGCATTCAAAATGCTTTTTTTAAAGTGACATGAAGAACACATATGCCCCTAGGGCATAGTGCACTAGGAAATTCGGGTTGCCTCCAGTGAGGCTTTAAGCACAGAGCCACCCTTGATTTTGCGTTTCCTAAATTGCGATTTTCTACTTGGAAATCGCACTTTACGAAATGCAAACCATTTCCTGTTTTACCCATAGGTGGGAATGCAATGGAACTTCCTATTTGCGATTACCTGATAGCGATTACTACTCTGTAGGAATCGGGATTAGGAAATTGTAAATTTTGCACATATCATTTTGCATTTCCTGAATATTTATTCCTACTGAGTCACTATTTAGGAAATGCAAAATTAGAATTTCGTTCATCTGGCCCAAAATGGTTGTGGAGTTTCCTCAGTTTGTTTCCTCTTTTACTGGTTCTTTTTAGCTGCAGGAGTCCATGCCGTGCAGGTACTGCCTTTGGCGTTCTCATTGCGGTGCCCATTTCATAGGCACAGTCCTGGAAACGCCAAAGTACTGCACCCCAGTGACTAAAAAAAGTCATAATCTGGCAGACAATTCATACACAGATTTGGCGGTGCAGGAGAGGGGCGGTCCCGCTCCCGCACTGCCAAACTCATAATAAGGTCCTTAGTTCTATATTTTCTGACAAGCGTGGCTATTTGCAACTTATGATGTTCGTTTAACATATATGTAACATCCCTAGCTGACAGGATTACATAAATCAAACTGCGTTCTTCCCCAAATGTTAAAATATTTTGATAGCCGCCCGCCCGATTAGCGTAGGCCTCCTCAAACATTTTATTTCTGAGCATTTTTGACTGCCATTTCCTCAAAGAAGATGGCGCCTCTTTTCTTCACTTCTGAAGTGTGAAGCTAACACAGCAAACACTGAACGCTTTTGTTGCCCTTTTAGTTACATATGAAGAGCCAAACAAAATAAGCGTGGATTCCTGCAACATCTGAATCTGTGTAGTATTTGCAAGCTTCTGAAAAATGCTCTCCTAAAGCTTGGAGAACTGGACATGTAAAAAAGTATGACACAAGTCTCCTGCTCCCTCTAGCTTACAGCAAAACACTGATCTGGCACTGCGGCATTTATCTGATGCAGTTTATAAGGGGTATTAGGCTAGCCAACTTGACAAAAAACTCATTCTATTAAAATTTGTGGCCCTTGGGGATTTTGTACCCTAATTCTGAGATATATGTCCATCCTCCTTTAGTGATTGAACAGCCAGTGGAATGACTGATGTTGATCAACTGTTCCTCAACTAGAACACTTTACATGTTGTTCGTATGGCCCTGTACCAATTTTCTATGTCTGTCAAGTGGCTTTTGTATAACAAGCCCATCAGTACATACATTTCAGAATATAAGGCATTATAGGTTGAGGAAAGGAAGCGTTTTAATAGGTTGCCCGCTAAATGCTGGTTCATAGCTTGCACCCCTAGGCGTAGGTTTATTTCTTTCCATGTTATGCGTCTTTCAATGTTGGAAAAGTCAGCTAAAACTAGTGAACCCTTTTTGTTTCCAGTATTCCTAATTCGATCTTGGGATGGTAATGCCAAACTATTGACAGTCTTCCAGTAAAGTAAAGGCATGGCAGTTTGAGACTACCCAGATCCAAAACAGCTCTCTAAAATGATATGCCAGTGCATGTAGTGACTTATATCTTGATCGTTTGGGAAGTCTGGGTGTTTTAAAAAAAACAGATAGTTCAATCAAAGATGTTTGTGCCCTCTGTATCAACATACAAGTGTCAAATGTTTCCGTATTAGACATGATTTGAGTTATACTATTCAAAAGTGCAGCATGGTAATATGTTTGGCAATGGGGTGAAGAAAATCCCCCTTGTGACTTATCTAGCCTAGCTGCTAAACTCCTTTTTTAGTCCTTGGCTGTTTATTATTCCAAATGAATTTTTGGATCAACTGATCGAGTTCTCGAAAGTATGATTTACTAATGATAATGGGGAGTGTAGTAAAAAAAAAAGCACTAGTGGGAGAATTGAAATTTGTATCAAAGCCACACTTTCAATAGTGGACAGAGGGAGGCAGTTTCACCTATCCAGTAGTGCTTTAGTTTTCTAAAAGGTTGCCATGTAATTTAAATAAAATAATTGAGAGTAGTCATGCATTACTTAGATGCCCAAGTATCTAATCGGCCATTGAGGCGCATATTGAGACTGGAGATTATGATGGAGTTTGTTTGAAGAGGTATTAAACAAAAGAATTTCAGTCTTTGCTTGGTTTACTTTATAACGTCTAACTCCAGTGAACTCTGCAATTGCATCCAACATATTGCAACTATTCGCCAAGTTTGTTTGAAGATATATCATCAGCAAAAAGCTTGATTTTAGGCATTCCAATTATTGGAGGAATGATTGTACTGTTGCTTTGGATCTTAATAGCTTATGGCTCAAAAATAGCACAGAGTACAGGGGGCAGCCCTGATGGGTGCCCCGGTTAATTTTAATCTGCCCTGCCGTCTCCATATTTATGATGACTTTAGCTGTTGTCCCTTGATACATTTTCCTTAGCGATACTGAAAATTGATCTGTGAATCCAAATTTTCTTAAGATAAAAAATGCCTTCTCTGCATCCATCATAAAAAAAGCATCTTTTATTTTGGTATTTGAAAAACAGTGACATTTCTTGGGTCAAACAAATTGCATTGGCTGAAATTTGCCTACTTGGTAAAACTCTGCATTGATCTCTATGTAGTAGTCCATTAGCTACTGATATGATAAGAGAGTTCCAAATGTTTGTAAATATTGGCTTACAGGGGATCTCTCACTCCACCACCTGAAGTAAATTCCAATTTATCAAAAACTGGTTGCCCACCTCAAAAATGACCAGCTACCAATTGGCCATGCATAAAACACTTAGAACATAGAATTAGAAGCAACAACAGTCCAAAGTGAGACAAACAACAACTTAAGCAAAGTACTGAAGGAAGCAAGACGAGACAGTCACTGCTTGTAATTTCTTTCTTTTTTATTCCATTCCTTTTCAGCATGTGCAGACAATGCATTTTGGATAAACATAGGTTTCCTCAGGGCCAAGTCCTACAAATTATGCTGTGTTCTCTTTGTCTGTTTCACAATGTTGAAGTCTATCACAGCATTTTCTTCAGTCTAACCAGCATTTGCTATTTCACTAATTTGAACTCAGTGACACTGACATCCTTATTCAGAATAAGCAGTTTAGCGGAGTATCACAGTTTGAAGAGTATCCACCAAAAGCCGTGATCGGTGAGGACAGTTTCCCAGACTGCAGTGTCTCGTACACATGTGTAAAATGCAGTGGCCTGAGTCACATGACTGTGAATGCTTCTGCTGTTTGATTTTGTGTATTGCTTCCAAACAGCAACACAAAGCGGGCTTCGGTGAGGACAGGTTGGGCCATCTTGGATGGATGACCAACTTACATTTCAAATGGCTTTGCCTCTTGTACTCACAAATGAATCTGACACCAGGCATTACCTGTCTTTTGTCACCCTGGACAGATTTGAGTCTTGATAGAGGAAAGGGAAATACTTTCCTGAACAAGATGTTGGGTAGGACACAGATGCCTCCCACACAAAGGATGGCACCAGGTATTGATATTGGACTTTCACAGCCACTCATCAGAGCACTCTTGGACATGTGGGCATTACAGAAGAAGGATTGCCCTGATGCCAGATGCCTACCCTGCTGCTTGAGGTCTGCCTTGCAATACGTTGGACCAAGTTCCAATGGATACCCATCTTGAGCATAACTCTCCACAATTTATTTCTGGGAACAAGGCTGAATGTTGCACTGTGATCAACAAAGGCTACATACATTTCTGCTTGGATAGCAATATGGATTTCTAGTAAAGAAGAAGCACTGGTCTTTGGTCTAAAACCGCTTGAAGTGGGGGCAGAATGCAGTTTGCTTTAACCCAAGAGAACAATTTACCAAGAACTTATCTTGCGAAAAAACCTTTTGCACAATGTTGATAAGACTTACGGACCCGTAGTTGGAGGGACTACATGGATCACCCTCTCAGCCACTCTACAGGAATTAGGGATTTCTCCCCCAGATGATATGGCATTAGAAATCAAATGAGTCCAAATTAGAGTTTCTGAGTTGTATAGATTTCTGGGGATTTTATCACGACCGGGAGCTCTAACTGACTTGAGCAGATTAATAGCATTAACAGTGATGTCTAAAGAGAAACACACTGGGTCTATATCCATCTCCTCATCAGCTTCCTCTTCAATTCTAATGATTGATAATCCAGGGTTTAAGGGTGCATTGCCTTCTAAACTGGTGGCTTGGGGGGCATACAAATTAGCAAAATGGGTAACCAAACTCTTGGGATGTATATGATGATGGTAAGCCCATATATAGGTATACATTATCCACTGGCGGTCATCAGTAGGTAGTTATAGTTAGGAGCATGTTTCCAAAGGAAAAGCTTTTTTTGACTTGCCTATAACTTTGGCGCCATTTGATGAATCTTCCTGAAAGTTTCTAAAAAAAGTGTGCTGTTAATTCTAGTTGTGCATTAAAAGTTTCAGGGTGATCTGTCAAGGGGGCCAAGAAAAAGGCGGGGGACAATAAAGTGAGTTCCCCATGTTAATTCCCATGGAGACTTTAGACAAGCCTGTAGCCCAAACCACTGGACAGAATTACACCAAATTTGAAAGAAAGGTATCTTTTGGTTCAAAGATTACACTTTCAGTTATTTGGTAAAAATATGTTCAATAGTTTGCAAGACATTAAAGGAAATCTAAATGTATATATCTATGATCTTGAAGCCTTTGCAAATAATGACAAGCTCATGCAGAGATCTGCAGAGCTCTGATTTACTGCCAACACTTCAACCAGGATGTGTTGGCAGACATCTGGACTTGGCTTTTACCAAGACCCAAAATAAAATGCAAAAAAAAGACAAATTGACAGGGTATGAATACCATAACCAAGTAGCCTATGTCCTGAGGTCCCAGAGAGACCCCGGCAGGGCAAATAAGCATTTATTTTTAAAAATACACTGTAAAATTCTCAAATATTCATGACTATCACACAGAATTTGAAAAAAGTATGGTTTCCTGCGCATATTTTTAATGTTGCCCCAGGTGGGCAAGTCCTGGAGGCATGCCGAGTTTTTTCAAAAAAACTGGAGGGGGCGCACAAGGCTCCCCTCCAGGGGTTTTATAGTGCCTTGGGGACTATCACCTCCCCGGGGCTAATGGGAATATAAATGCGAGGACCACGTGGATCCCCCAGACACCACCACCTCCCTGGTGCTACAATTCATTTTTGAAGAGGGGTTCTGCGTGGACCCCTGGGCCTAGGGACCACCACCACTTAAAATAAAGGAGGGGGCCATATTTGGCCTGGGGGACCACGACCTCCCCGTGCCGCCCCATGCACAAAAAAGGAGGGGGGCACATGCCCTATCCTGGATCCAATAATGGCCCAGGGGACCAACACCGCTCAAGGGCGGCTCCTGCTATGTTCCAGGGTGCCCACCCCAGGACATAGCTGTTTGCTTTTGCTTGGAGGGAACTTTGACAGCAGTCATGCAGGCAGGGAAAGAGATCAGAGTATTGCTCTCACACACAGGGAGCTATATTTCCAATAACTCACTGCATGCAAAAGCAATGCCAGCTCTGGTAGGAGGCGGAAAGCCAGCTAGGATGGCAGGGGCATTAAGGTGTCCCCCACAGCCCCATAGAACACTGAGTAGAACTTACTAATTAACTTGATAAAAGTACTCAAGTTGGGAATCTTCTTGGAAAAAATGAGGTTCCATTCAGCCCCCAGTGAGCATTTCACAGAAATTAAACCTTAATGGGAAGCACTTACAAATATAGACAAGCAGGTGCCCCAGAGGAAGCTCCACTTCAGTAAAGCACAAACAATCCTAACTTCTTGGGCTTGGCAATTGCAAAGCAAGTGTGTTTCCACTCGTATTTCAAGATGAAAAATGGTCTGAAATCTTTAGTGGAGGTGACTGCATCATTGAGCTTTTGGAGCACAATCTGATCTGGGGTGACTATGGACCCGATTCACAGAACTAACTTAAGACAAGATCCTAAACTTACTACCATTTACTCATTTTGGTATTCACAGAAGGCACTTACTCATTTTGGTATTCACAGAAGGCACTTACTCATCAATGAGTAAGTTCCACTTACTTAGCCATTCACACATCCATACAAGCACTCCCACATCTGCTCACTCATACATATAGCCATTCACATAGACACACAATTTACAATACGGCCACTGACACACCAACTCACTTAACATGAGTGATGTAATATGTGGGGTCATAATCAGTGCATTGTCGGGGCGTAAGTTATAGTTAGTTCAAGTAACTATAACAACCATGTTTCAATGGATTTATATGTGTAAAATCTGAGCTTAAGTACAATGTTCCAGTAACATTTATTTTTTTCAGTGAATTTCTAAGGTTTTTTAAATTCTATTTCCTAACTATAACATTCCTCTAACCTTTGCTTTTATCTGTGATGAAAAATAATATATATATATAAATATACACACACACAAACACACACAGACAGTTAGTCTGTGGTCAGATCCTGCCCAATATGTCCATAAGCTTTACAAAGAAATCCAAAGGGCACTCAAGACTTTGTTTCATTCCTAAAGTAAAATGTTCTTGGGCATCTGCAGATCTGGCAAGTGCCTTCTTGACTTTGTGCCCTTGTGTCACAATGGATGTTTCCATTTCTGTTTATGATACTTCCCTGACCGTAACATGTTGCCAGAATGAAACTGATACCTGTATTAAAAGGTATATATATCTTTTGGTTATGATGTGCTGCGCGGCCTTAAACCCGTACTGTTTTTTTTTACCCTCACACCCGCCAGCTGGTTGTCCAAGCTACTGTTCTGGCCAGGCTAGACTATTGCAACGGTCTGCTGCTTGGCTCCAATAATTCTGTGATTAAAAGACTGCAGCACACTATGAACGCTGAAGCTTGCACGCTGTTTGCCCTACCTAGGCACTGTTCAGTCTCCGGCCGTTTTGCAATGCCTCCACTGCCTGCCTATAGAGCAAAGAATCCATTTAAAAGCGCTTTGCTTTACACACAAAATTCTTGCAGGCTCAGGCCCAGCGATTCTGAGCGATCTTTGCCGTCTCTACACCCTGACAGGTGTCCTATGCTTGGCCAACCTCCATCTGTCATGTGCTCCTCGGTTCCATAGAACCAGAGCAGGGGGGCTTTCATTCAAGGTGCTTGCACTGACTCTCTGGAATCCTCTACCTCTTTCCATCAGAAGCACCCTCACCCTTCTATACTTTAGAAGGGTGGTGAAGACCTGGCTTTTTCAATGATCAGTAGCTTCCTCTCCCACCCTCTCTCCTGGCAATTAGCGCTGGGACGTCCCTTAACAAATCTCTTAACATAACATAACTAAGGAAAATAAATGGCAATCGTGGCATGGGGGAAAATGGGAGATCAACCACAAAACACTAGTATGTTTTTAACCTTGTGCGGATGTGGTGCTGCCCTCTTTTTAAAAAATGTTTTATCCTCATTCGCCTCCGACCCCAGACAACTAGAAAAATAGGATGTCGGTACCGTTACTCTGTTTCTTGAGACGAAGGCCTTTGAGGTAGGACCTTACAGATATCGCCCGCCTACCGGTAGCAAACAAACCCACTTCATGTTGCTGATCTCTCGTTGTCAAGGAGAGGGTGGTCACACTCTCTTCTGATTACTCGTAACCAGTGACTGTTGCTGACGGCCCACCCAAAATCAGAGGTGGAAACCAAAGAAAGGCGAGGCCTATCACAGTCAGAGAGCTTCCCATGAGGCATAATCATAGGATCAAAGAATATTTTCCAAAATCATAATTGCTAACCCCATTAAAGAAAATGGTTAATGATTTAATCAGGAGACCAGTTTATCAAACAATCCCAAATGGCTTTCTTTCTATTACTCTTCAATCTGGCCATGTCAGTCTTGGAGGTTTTATACAAGGAGGACAACCAGTCTGAATGTGTGGGGGTATAGCCTCAACCCATCTCCTACATATTTCTCGTCTGGCCAGCAAGATAGCGTAAAATAAGAAACCCCTACTCAAACCTGTATTGGGACACAGGAAGTGACGGTGCATATCACTGCTGTTCACTGCGGCTGCGGCTCACTGTGTGCCGTGCTGTAAGAGTGCTGCGAGAGCGCTTTCTCCAGGGGGAGCATCAAGAGCCGCAAGAGCCTCCCAAGAACACCCCAACGCGGCAGGAGCTGTCAGGAGCCGCAAGCACCATCGTTGAACATGGTGGAACATGGTGGAAAGCCACAAGATCCTCAACGCGGCAGGGGCCGCAAGCAGCATTGTTGAACCGTGATATCTTCAAAGCAGCAGGAGGTGCAAGAAGCATTGCTAAACGCGGTGGAAAGCCGCAAAACTGTCTTAGCAAGCAAGGGGCTGCAAATTACTTGTCTAATGTGGCAGCGGGAGCCGTGAAAAGACATTGTTGAACACTGTTGAACGCGAGATTCTCTCAGCACACCAGGGGCCGCTAATTATTTGCCAGAAGTCGCGAAAATCTATCCAACACAGCAAACCATTTCAAATGTGGCAGGAGTTCCGAATGCGAGTGTGGTCATGGCCCTGGCAGTGGCAGCAGAAAATAGCCTCAGTGAGGACTAAGCTGCTGCTGCTGCTGTTGCCAGAGATCTAGTCCAGGATTTGCAGTTTGCAGTTTGCAGTCTGCTGCAAATGAGAGCTCGAGTTGTGAGTTGTAAAATGTATAGGTATTTATATAGCGCCGATCACCACTACGGGAATCTCAGCGCTGTACTCATACCGCTGAAGGAACCCTACCTGGCTTTCCATGTGGAGTGTCCACTCCTGGGCACCCCCATGGTGAAGCCAGGCATCCCAGCGCTGTTGGGGGCTGTTGTGGAGATTAAGCAAGCTATTGCCCAGAGTTGCAGCGTGGGACCCATGATTAGGATAGGCACTGAGGCGAGAATATCCGGTCCGAGGAATTTATAGCCCGAGACCCTGCCACGGCGGGAATCGAACCCTGGTCCTGGACCGGTGCTCTGCATCGAGGTCTGCCACACTAAACAATGAGCCACAGTTGTGAGTCGAACAGTGGAACAGCGGAGCTGGGTGATTAATGGTGAGGAGTAGACTGGAGCCTAAACGTTCAGAGCAGAAATAATAGTAATTGTAATAAGCAAGTGTGCATCAATTAACAGCGAGTGACAGCCTTTGCCGTTATGCCATTTGCCATACTACCATTTGCCATTTTCCATACCACTGAAGGAAATAAAACGTTGAACTATTCTCCCCCCTTACCCTCGCGGAAGCGGCTCAGTGATCCCTCATTTTTGAGTTTGAGACCAAGACTGAGTGCAGCTTGCGGTGTGGCTCAGTGGATCTGGGGCAAGTTGAGTGGCAGAATTGCAGTAGAGCTGTGCAAATAAGGATTTAATTAACACGCGGCTTGTACTGCACTGAAAATTGAAAATTGAAAAGTTATAGTGGAGGTTGGAGAAGGCTGATCGTGCCGAGTTGTTTAATACCCAAGCACTAACTCTAAGATCAAACCAGTATCATTCCCGCTGGACTATATTAATAATTTATATTGTGACACACACATGTACATTTGCAATCTACTAGTAGTACAAAGCACCAAGAAATAACTGTCTTCAAATACGAGCAAACAAGGCAGATATTGGGAATGCGCTCAGGGAAGGAAAGACCATTGGGCCCCCCTACAAGAAGTGAGTGTTTGATTTTCTCAAGCGCTCCATCCATCATCCCCTTTGGTATTGCTCCCTACAAGTCGAGCACGGAAAACTCAAGCACCAAAAGTGATAAAAAAAGCTAAAGCACAGATAAAGGGGGCAAACCAAACTTTACTTTTCAACAATAGCACGGATGTTTGAAAAATCTACAAAAATACCACAGAAATTTGATTTTAGGAGAGATCCAACAGGAGCACTTATGTCAATACAATCAGAAGTAGAAACAAAACAGTTACAGACTCCAATTAAGCCAATTAACAACTTGGAAGGAAATATACAAACAGTTGGTTTAGAGTGAGGGTGGGACCATGTTAACAACCCTCAAATTAAGGAACTAGAGGGACAAATAACTGAACAAAGAGCGGATATGGAGCCACTAAACCCAGTATTGCTCACTCAAATGGAAAAAGAGATATGGTTAGGAATGGGATGGAAATACCAACGAAAGAATCATCAAATGTCGATGTGACTATGAGTGCAATGACTGTAGGGGTTCTGTTACCGTTAGAAGTTAAGGTTGAAATAAGGAAAAGAAACAAATTAGCTAATGACTATACATTACATAGCAAGTCACTAGATCACGATGACAGTGTAAATAACGCAGCCGAATTTATACAAGGAAAGCAAAATCAAATTACTGGTATAACTAACTCCGCATTGGGGACAATGATGTCAATAGGAACGAGTGGAGAAATAAATATGGAATTGAGTTATCAAAAGCAAGAATGTGATACTCCTATAATCAGTTAAAAACAATGGTCATTAAGGAAAAAAATGTAGGAAGTAATGATCAATCTGTATTTAAAACCGAATACAGCGGTAAAAACAATAATATGGTTAAGTCAAAAAACCCATCAGGAAACCAAGAAATTCACGAGGCTGACACTAAAACTCCCATTTGTAACAGGGAAATACACATTGATCAATAAGTTACAAATATTGATAATCATGACCTAGGGATATATTTTATCAAACTTCAGCACTAACTCTTGAAGCACTGACATATCAGTCGAACAAAATGGATACTCAAATTGAAATACTTGGAGTTATGGCAAATGCAGTCGCCGGAATCGATGATAAATTAGCTGAGTTAAACAATTTAAAAATCAAAGCTCAAAAGGAAGCAGCCTCAAATTACTTCGACTGTACATGTGCACCCATAATAAATAAACTGGTAACTATTCTGGATGTTGTGAACACTATATTAGATGATGTTAAAGACATTGTGTGTAAAAACACGAAGATCAAAAAGAGAAGATATGTCATTCAGACAAAAATCCATCTGCTTCTGCAGAAGAGGGAAAAGTGAAGCAACTTGGTGACATAATAGATTCCGATGTCCTGACTAAATTAAGCTCGGTAATAGCGCAGAACACAAAACAAGAGATAAATAAGTTAAAATGAAAAGAAATACTGCTTGATTTCCCAGTCCAGCTGAATAAAGAAGGAGAGGATAATGAAGATTTAATAGCCTTTGAAACAACAAAAAGACAAAGCAAAAAAACTACGTAAAGCAAGAAATAAGGCTAAAAAGGAAAACGCAGCAAAAATACACTCCAAACTGAAAACACCTACTGATATGATAAAAGAAGGAAAAAAACAAAGGAAAATATTGATAGTAAAACAAGATAGCGACTTATCTGGGAGTCAGTCTGCAAAATTACTGAAAAAAAATGAAAAGTATTATGATATATTTATAAAACCTGGGAAACATCCTGCTGACCAAGAACCTCTCCCGATAAACACAATTATATTAACGGATAATATTGATCGACTGGCCTGCGTATCAGAACTGGAGGGAAAGAAAGCTCAAGAAAAAGAAGAAATATATAGGCTCAAAGGAAATGGCTGTGTAATATTAAGGAATCTATTTGTGATATCCAAAGTGACTTGATTAAGAATATGAACCAAGTAAAGCGGCCCTTAATCCCCTTGAACCTAAAATTCTGTTATGTAGCCAAAATGAGGAACAAAGGTAT
Source organism: Triturus cristatus (assembly GCF_964204655.1). NCBI lineage: Eukaryota > Metazoa > Chordata > Amphibia > Caudata > Salamandridae > Triturus > Triturus cristatus. The sequence continues at coordinate 889,487,818 of NC_140587.1, read as the reverse complement.
ATTGGGCCAGTGGTTCAGAGAACAATTCAACGAGACCAAATTACTGCACCAAGATTAGGCAGGAATTTGACACAACAAAAAGATAATCTAGTCACACAAAAACAAGGGATTGAGGAAACTAAGAATAATTCTATGATATGGAAACAAATGGTTGAGGATACGAGGCATACATCAAAATGGGATGACCTAGTTATTGTAAGAAGCGGTAAAGATAAAAAAATCACGTATAAGGAACACCAAAATTGTGAGGATAAAAAGAGAGAAGCATTGTTTCCTAAAAGGACTGCCCAAATTATTTTTACACCATTATACGACTCATGTGGCAACCATGATGTTTTGAATAGAGGAAATATCCTTCGGTTGTTGAAATCAGTACCATCATTAGAAAAAGTGTTAACCAAATATATTGAATGTGTAGGTTTTTTACAAAACCCTGAAGGTAGACAACCAATAACACTGTTAACTGTAGCTACTGCTTCTATAGCGGATCAAATCATGCAGGAACAAGAAATCTTTCATAGTTGGGGGATAATAATTAGTCAACCAGCCCCAAAAGTTTATCCAACTGCGCTTATAAAAGAAAAAAGTACAATAAAAAGGGTAAAGGGGAAAAAAGACTATTTAGTCTTTTCTATATTAAAAAATCCCCTTGGAAAAACAGCCTGCAATGATGAAAAGTTCGCTAATTAAATAAAAGTCGAAAAAGTAAATGGAATAAACAAAAAATGGATTTTGACAGCATTACACGGTAACGAAGAACAATGACAGAATACATTACAAGATAAAACAGAAGAACTGAATACGGACATTTTAACAATAGGAATGTGCTCATGGAACATAAATGGGTTATGCAAAAAGATAAAAAATGCCCAAATAGATACACTATCAAATTCCTTTCATATTATATTATTGCAGGAAACGTGGACAATAGACCCTTTTATGTTACAAGGATACAAAGGATACTTTGAGCTTGCAATTAAACAGCATAAATATGGGCATCCCTGTGGGGGGCTAGCAATATTCTTATTGATTGACCTGAAAGTTGATCATGAGCAGCTAGCCACGAATAATTCTAATTTCCAAGCGGTAAAATTGCAATATATAAGAAGTGAAGGAAAAAAACAAAAACTCTCATTCTAATCAATATATATATTCCACCAAAACAGAGTTCAGGGAAGGATATGTGTGCTGCCCTTACTAGTTTCTTACTGGAGCAAATAATGGAAGAATCTTTTGCCGATTTTATCGTAACAGGTGATTTTAAGTTAAATATACTAATACACTTCTTAAGGGACGATTTTGTACAATCTCAAAACCAACAATGGGCAATCCCTGAACAAATATTGGATCCTAAAATAAATGCTAAACAAAATCTAATGGGGAGATGTGGAATCATTGGGACTAAGAAAATTTAAACTGCAGATTTGCATTGGATATACCACCAACTTAGACATTTCAGTCACATAATTTTAATTCACAAATTGATTAAACAATGGGATCACTAAATATCTTTAACAAAGTCATTTCCTACCATTTAAGGAAGGTGTTTGATAGCGACCACAGTCAACAAATAATCAATATAAAATGATCATGTTTGAAGCATCAAAAGTACCATAAAAAGACCTGTACCATCAATTATAGAAAACTTATATGGAAAGTAAAAAACATGGACATTATAAAGGGAAAGGCACAAGAACTAGTTAAAGAATGTTTTTAAGATAAAACCACAAGGTCTGCAATTGAGCAATGGGAACATTTCACACAGAAAATAGTTAAACCTTATCATACCACTTTTCGTGTACAGAAAAACACAAGTGACTCAATGGAAAAAAGGGAAACTAACATCAACCTCCCATATAAGGTTCAAAAAAATCAGACGGACCAGTAACAGACTCAGGAAACGGCTAACTAAGTTTCCAAACAATGAAGATATACAAATACAATTAAAAAATATCAATCATAATTTGAGGAATGAAAAAAAATAAAGCTAGGCAGGACTTGTGGACAAAAATCTTCTACGCTAGTAATCAAGCAAACTCAAGGGAGTTTTGGAAAATGATTAATGGTCTAGTCAGGCCTAACAAATCTGTGGTAGCATCCATCTTAACCGAAAATGAATGGTTTGCATTTCTTATAAAATTCTTAATCCCAGTTACCAAAGCAAATATCCAGGACAACAAACAGATTAGGATGGTTAAAACAGACTTAGAATGTGATATTGAAATCTATATTACAAAATCTCAAGTCGCCAAACTAATAAAGAAACAAAAAGACGAGGCACCAGGACCCAATGGTATCCCGTTTTCTCTCTACAAAGAAGAACCAGACTTTTGGTCTGTATATCTAACAGAGGATTTTAACGAAGTTGTACTGACTGGGTTGATTCCGAAATATTGGAGAGGGTCATTAATATCTCCTATTTTTAAGAAAGGAAATTGGCAATTGCCGGAGAACTATGTTTTCATTCAGATACTGACGCAAAATTGTTCACGAGGATTTTATTATCAAGTTTAACAGATTGAGTAAAAGATAAGCAGATACTGCCCCCGAATCAAGCAGGATTTATCAAAGGTCTAGGAACTTTCACAAACATACTAATACTATCGGTATTAATGGATAAGGCAATTTTACCAAAACAGCCCTTGCATTTTTGTTTTGTTGATTTTAAATTGGCTTTCGATTGTGTGAATAGACACCGTTTGTGGAAAAAAGAGCAAGAAATTCCAGAGTCACTATTAAAATTGATTCTACTTTTGCACACTGATACTTGGAGCAGGGTGAGGATTGGTGATGGTCAGACGCTAACAAAAGAAATACCTATGACTGGAGGATTAAAACAAGGGTGTGTCCTGGCCCCACTGCTTTTTAATTTATTTTTAGCAGATCTCTCTATTGCACTGAATGAAGTGAATGCACATCCGCCTGGGTTAGCAAATAAGCAAATATCAAATTTGTTGTACGCAGACGACGTTATACTTTTAAGTCAAACTAAAGTTGGGTTGCAACGGTTAATCGATCGTATATCAACATATGCCAAAGAAAATGATATGGTAATAAATGAAGCAAAGACCAAAGTAATGGTAGTGACAAAAAATACAAGACTTAAATATAAATATAAATGGTTGTTGAAGAAACTCAATTAGAACAAGTTGAATCCTACAGATATCTTGGTGTTATATTTAATGATAATGGAAATTTCCTTCCGCAAAAAAAGGATATCACCAGAAAAGCAAATACCTTGGTTGCAGCATTTAGGATTATACAGAAAGCAATGAGTGACTTGTCTTATCGTCCTTTCCTAAAGGTTATTTTGGCGAAATTATTACCTACTCTGACATACGGTAGTGAGGTACTAAATAGGAAAGATGCGGAGATCATTAATTATGCCGTTGCAAAAACTTATAAAATCCTATTTAGCCTGCCGAATAACGCCTCACAAGCGCAAGTGAGGCTGGAATTTGGGTTAAATAACCAGCTATATGCAAGGAAAGGGCAAACTCTTAAAGTGTGGAACCGAATAAAAAATGATCAAGAAAACCAAATGTCTCAGCTATTATGGCAAGAAGTAAAAGATATTAGGAAATTACAGGCCTGGTCTTATTTAAATACAGCGGTAAAAGAATTTGGCGTATTACCGATTTGGGAGAATACAATTACCCAGGAGAGCTTCAAAAAACCAATCTACAAACTTACTAATCATCTGTCGCTGATAAAAGTTAAAGATATACTTGTAAAAAGAAAACATGCATGGCCAATCATACATGGATTTATGAAAAAAAAGGTCCAAGAATATCTTGAAACATCATGGTCGCAGAAAAACAAACATATCTTTATCAAAGCACGATTTGGCTTATTGCCGGGTTTATGTCATTTACCTCCATGGAAGAAATCAGAAAAGAATACCCAATGTAGGTTATGTAAATCCGGGCAAGTGAACATTATACATTTATTGTGTCTTTGTCCTGAATTAGAAAATGAAAGGAAAACTACTCTTAAGAGACTATTTAATGACCGTGGAGTAAGGACATGTAGGCAAGCTTTGATAGCATGTCTAAACTCTGAAGATATATTCATGAATTCTGCATTTGTAAAATGTTTGTGTGCTGTTGGAAAAAAAATAAAGGAGTATCATTTGAATTACTTATCCATTGTATCTTAAATATACTGTGTATTGTATTTTATCAAATATAAAATATGAAAACAATCATAAACTTGAACTACTCGAGCCTGTAACTCCACTTGTTATGCCAAAGATGATGAGGCCTAAGAGTGATATAGACTGGGGTGCTCAGAATGTCAGCTAGAGTAGTTCCTACTCTCTCCCAGAATTCAGAGATGGCTGGACAGTCCCAAAACAAATATATATCAGAGGCATTCACCATGTCACATTTTTTACAACTGACAGCTATTTTAGAAAGTCTAGCTGGATATAGGTAAGCTTTGTGTGTTGTAAAGTAATGGTTTCTCCTAAACCAGGCTGGCTTTACAACTGTAAACAAGGTGTTAAAAGAGGTTTGCCATAGGTCTACCCAGTCTATATCTGGTATGAAAGCTCCTCAGAATTCTTCGGCCAGTCTAAAATCCTCATCAATAACCTCCTCAATAGACCAATAAAAGAGGGATACTTCTTTTTTCCCTGCTGGCCTCTGTACTAACTGCTCTTCCAGCATATTCCTTTTGCCTATAGGTTTTTTAAGACTCTGGGACCAGCTCTTCAATTGTAGGTATTTGAATCCGGACATACCCTCCTCTAGTTTATCATCTTGTAACACCCAAGGCAGGAGTGAACCCTCAGCGGCCAAGTCCCCCCACACCATAAACCCCGCTGTTTTAAGAGAGACTGCAAGTTTATCCTTCAAGCAGTTCTAACCCCCGGAGAATCCCACAGTGGAGTAAGACTTGAAAAATAGTCTAAGCCGGTGCATTGTTTGATTCTGGCCCATGTATGAGCTATACTCAATAAGACTTTCATCCAGATTTTTTTGAAGAATTTTTGGTCTCCATATTTGAAAAGAAAACCCTTGTGAGACAGTCCCACTCCATCTCGCATGGTCAAAAACATTGTCCCTCTCTCTGATGAATCTGGGGATTTCAGCAACATTCTTGAGTGTGTTAACTGGAAGGCCCAGGCGTAATATTGGAGGTCTGGTAGTTGAGGCCCCCTTTTTCCTCACTACGCCTTAGCTTTTGCCAGGATATCCTCGTAGCTTTATAGGCCCACACAAATGAATTATTAGCTTGCTGAAGCTTGTCAATTGCCTGCTTCTCAAAATATAAGGGAATGGTATTAAAAAGAAAGGTGACTTTTGGCAGAATTACCATCTTGATTAAATTGGTTCTACCCAAAATAGTCAAAGGGAGATAGGCCCAAGATTTCATGAGTTTCTGGCACTCCCTTGAGACATTTGCAAGATTTGTTCCCGAAATCTTATCTATATTCTGTACAATCTTCACCCCGAGATATCTCATCTCGCTCTTGGTTTGGTATCGACATCCTGGCAGATTCCATGACATGATCTCAGTTTTTCCTGCATTGATCTCGTAACCCGAGACTAGGCCAAAGTCCTGTGCTAACCGGATGACGTGAGGAAAAGCCAACTTCCAAATCAGATGTGAGAATTAGAACGTCATCCGCGAACAGGGCTACCTTCCTCTCCCATGTTCCAAATTTAAATGGCATGATACCCATCTCCTCCCTGAGACGTTGAGCAAAAGGCTCTATGTACATTTCGAACAGGAGCGGGGAGAGGGGGCAACTCTGTCTGGTTCCTCTTTTAATCCTGAAAGACTTGGTCAAATTCCCATTTCCCAAAAGGCTCACTGAAGGGTCACTGTACATAAGCTTAATAACTCGACAAAATGTTGGACCAAAGTTGAACTTCTCTAGCACAGCCGCTAGATAGTTCCAGTTGACGCTATCAAATGCCTTGGTGGCATCTGGTGTCATTGCTGCCAAAGGTAATGAGAAAGTGGAGGCCAAATCAATAGCACCAATAAAATCATGAGTAAGATCAAACAGATTCCTACCTCTCAGAAAACCCTTTTGGTCTGCATGCAACAAACCACCTGCCACCGCACCCAGCCTATCGGCCAAAATTCTTGTGAAGACCTTAAAGTCAGTATTTAAAAGAGAAATAGGTCTGTATGACCCACAATTGACTGGAGACTTCCATGGTTTTAAAATCAATGTTATAGTGGCTTCTCCCCACGAAGTAGGAGGTTTGGCCCCTTCAACTAGTATTTTCTTGAAAAGAGTTGTCATGGTCGGAATTATCGCCTCTCCCAAGAATCTATATAATTCTGCAGGAAGGCCAAACGGCCTTGCCAGCCTTACAGGCAGAAATGGCTCTCCTGACCTCCTATTGAGATATCTCAAACTCCAAATGTTGGCGTTGGGAGGAGTTTAAGGAGGTAAGTTTAACCCAACTTAACCACTCCCGTGCACAGTTGCTTTCTACCTCATTATCTTCTTCGTATAGATCTTGGAAGAAGTTTAGAAACGCTTCTCCAATCCCTTCATCGTTAACAAGTGATGTATTATTATATTCATTATCAATTTGTTGTATGAGATTTCGTACCCTGTCAGTCTTGGCCTTCCATGCCAAATGTTTTCTAGCCCCCTCACCATATTCAAAACGGGCAAGCTTACTAGCTTCCCATCTTTTAGAGATCCTCATCTGGATAGTACTCTCCAAATGATTCTTCAAAGTTCCCAGTTTCGCAAGATGTGCCTGGTGGACTACTGGGTCGGCCTCATTATTTGTTCTCCTTTCAACCGCCTTCATTTCCCACTCAGTGTGTTCAACCTCCTCCCTTTACTGCATGTTCTTAAACACTACTAAGATCTCTGCCAAACCTACATTTACATTTAAAAAGAACTCTGTCTCCTGAGATAAATAGCAGGCTTCTGAGTCGTCTAAAAGAAGTGTGCGGTCAAATGTCCACCCCCTCAGTTGTTCTTTTTCTGTCAGGTTTCAATCCATCCATACCGCCGCATAGTCTGCTAGGTGGGGAGTCAGGTAACCTATGTCTTTAATTTTGCCCCTCAAGTCATTACTAATCGAGATGTAATCAATCCTTGATTTATGTCCATATTTACGATTGTAAAAAGAGACACCTAATTGAGAGCCCGACTTTTCTCTCCAGATGTCAGATAGGGCATTTTGCCTCATCACCATCTGGAGGTATGACCTGGACTTAGACAGAACATTTGCCCTGCTGCTTGGGGATTTGTCCATTTGGGGATTCAAAACTATATTAAAGTCTCCAGCTAGAAGAGTCGGATCTGGAAATCCCAACAAATTCGCAAAAATGGTTTTCAGAGTGGAGGGGTCATCCTGGTTAGGGCCATAATAACCTACTACTGTTAAAAGATAATCCATAACAGATAGCTTGTCAATGACCCACCTGCCACTTGGGTCTGTCATAGCGTTTAAAAGATGAGCATTTACTTGTTTTTTAACCAGAATGGCTACCCCCCCCTAATCCCCTAATGTTAGCTCTTTGACAAGAGCTAACACAATGCTCCACCCATCTAAGCTTTCCAAAGATCCCACTTATTTCTTCTTTCAGGAGATGTGTCTCCTGTAGGATAATTATCTGAGATGGGGAGTCTTTTAGGTATTGAAGGATTTTTGCCCTCCTACTTTTTACCCGGAGGCCGTTAACATTCCAGGATAAACCCTGTAGCATTCTCATGGTGGTTTAAAAAGTGAATCCCTGAGTATGCCTGATCTCCCCATGTGTCGACCCCAAACCAAGAGCCATAGCCAGCAATAGACCAAAAATAAACTAAGCCAAGAGGCAAGTGAGAATTTATTTTCTTTTTTACCCCAATGCTCCCCCGTGCTCCCTTCCCCCCCCCCCTTCCCAGCCCCTGAACCCCTCCCTGGAGAATCCTACTGCCATTTACCTGGACTGAAGGTCCAGATTCTGCCTATCGGGGCACCCTGTCCCTAACTGTTACTAATCACAGAAATAATAAGCAAGCAGCTATAAATCCAGCCCTTTCTAGTGTTGTGACCCCCATGTAATTTAGTTTGGCCCAATTACTAACCCTAATTACCTCATGCATGTCTTTCGGATGGGTAAAGATTTGAAGGTCTATTGATCATGATCGACTATTCACTAATGAACCTCAAAGCCAATAGTGAATATGTGATGTGACATTCCAAATAAAACTAATTGGAGACTTTAGCTACATTTTCCAAGAGCTCCTCCACCTCCTGCACTGTTTTCACGTTATACATTTTATTGCTATGCATTATTTTTAAATGTGCAGGAAATTTTAATTGGACAACCGCCCCCAATTTCTTAAAGTTATCGATTTTCCTGCCTAGCTCCCATTGTCGGTCTAAAGTGACTCGAGCTCAATCCGAACGTATTTCAAAAGCAAAGTCTCTGTGTTTCAGTGATTTCTGCTTTAAGGCAGAATTTAGTATCTTCTCTTTCAAGGAGAAAGTGAGAAAGTTTATTAAGATCTTTCTTGGTTTTGTCCAGTTAGGGTGCCTCCTGAAGGGGTCCCTGTGAATCCTTTGTATATCCCTCATCAAATCTTCCTACGACTCTTCAATCTAGACCGATTCCTTTATGAGGGTTACGATAAAAGCTTTAAGATCTTCCCTCTCCTTTCCCTCAGGGACATTCAGGAGACGTAAATTGTTGTGCCGGGAATGTTTTTCTATAATTTCTAATCTGTCCTGGAGCACAGTCTCTTCCTTCTTAAGCGTCGAATATCAGCATTAGCCGCTACCAGGTCGTCTGTAAGCTTCTCCACTAAGCTTTCTAAAGCCACAGTCCTAGAGTTAAGAAGATCGAGTTTTTTCTCAAGAGACTCAACTGATTCGTCTCTGAAACAGCAAACCCCTTTCTGATATCCATGGTAAGGGTAGAAAAAAGATCCTCCAAAGATGCCACATATGAGTTCTACGTCTCACGTACTAAAGAGGCTTCCCCCCTTCCACTGCTACTGCCCTTGTCACTGCCAATACCATTGTGATTACCACTGCCACTGGCCTCTACGCCTTCAGCGGTAAGGCTTTCTCCTCTAGCATGACTGCTGATTTCACATGGAGTCACGGTTGTATCTGTTCCCGGGATCTCAGGGTTACTTAATAATTTGATTTGTGTAGCAGGTGTGGGAGTGTTCGCTGTCTCTATCTCCTCCATAGTTCCCAGGAAAGGCTGTCGCACTATCTCTGACTACTCCGAGTTTTTCCTAAGGGTTTCCACATCCAAAACCTGTGGATAGATTTTAAAATAGGACCTTAATGAGGGGGTAATCCCTACTTTATCCTTCGTTCTGCTAGCTCTAATACTTCTGACCTCAATCTCGCAGAACTGAAAAGGAGAGCTATCTTCAGATTCTGTTCCCAAGCTGGTGCCCCCTTTCCTGTATGCCACGCTACTATGTATAATGGATTTGCCCTCCGAGGGCAGTTTGTTGTTTTTTTCAAGGGATTTCCCTTTAGTGGACCCTTTCGCTGCTCCTCCTCGCTTCCTACCTATTTTTACAGTTTTTATTGTCGAGGTTTTCACTCCGGTAGCTTTAGTGTTACCCAAAGCTGCACTGGGCTGTGTTGCGCTGGTATCAGAGGATCCCCCCTCCTGACCCACTGAAGTCTGCCCTGGACGATTCTGTGGAGAAAAGGCAGGAAAAGCTTACCGACCTCTACTGCGGATGCTTTGCTTGTCGGTGTGCCCCCTTCCTCCTTACTCCCCAATACCTCGCGCTGGTGTGACGATGGGCATGAAATAGACGGAACGATCGAGGCAAACCCACAACTCTCCGCAGGCAACCACTTGCCCATCTCCTCCACGCCGACAATCTTCTCCAGCGTGGATGTCGAGGCAGATCTCCCTGTGCTGCCTCTGCCTCTTCTGGACTCGACTCGGAGGAGTCAGCGAGCGGCCACCCTGCAGCCCCTCCTCAACTCCAGGGCGGCAACAAACCAGCGCAGGAGGTCTGAAGGCCCTCCACACATCCCCCAGCCACCCGAGGTGAGCCAAATCTTCAGACAATCGTGGGGGGAGCCACAAAACAATACATTTTGCCGATTTTACCAAGCTCTGCATGCTTGCTTGCTACATATCCACGCGGGACGAAGGCACCACTGGAGGCAAGCGACTGCTTAACTAACAGCCACCATGTTCTCCCCACTCACCGTGGTGCTGCCCTCTTGTGACTCTACCAGCTCTGGCTTGAAGCATACCCGCAGTTCAGCAATGTTAATATGCAGCTGGGAAACATGATCCAGAACACAAATACATTAATAAGTGCATGAACTTTCAAGGCAGTTGGATGAACTAATGGAGGCCATCTGTGAGTTTCAGTTTTTTTATATTTGTGTGTTTGTGTCGAGTGGTTCTGCCCTCTCTGACTTCATAGCCTTTAGTCACTGACCAAGTGCATGCATAATTGATTGCACTTGCACTATCATTTTCTTGATGTAATTGTTTCAGTGAGATATGAAGAAATCTAGTGGATGATGTACCATTTGGGCCATTAGCAAAAAAACGAATTTTCATATTATGTGTCAGTGAGGAAGTGTGACTTACCTCTAACAGAGCTGTTATTGAAAGAGGTGAGACACCCCTCTTCATGCAGGTATTTCCACATTAAGCCAGTAGCAACGTTACTGCAGCTAATTTGATAAAAATTTCCAGTTTTTGGTTGTATTTTTACCCCATGGAGCATTAACATAGAGGGAGTGGGCAGTGTGGGGTTTGCCTCTCTTTCAACCACCCTCTATTTACAGAGGGCTGCCAAATAGGCTTTTTAGGAATGTAAACACGTCTCGTTTTTGAAACAACAGCAATGAAAACATTTTAAGTATATAAATTAAAGGAAATCCATCCTAGAATAACCCCACAATCATTAGGAAAGCCCTGAATGAAAGAATTGAGATTAGGGTAATCAATGCCATGATCCTATAGACGTATGGGGGGACATTTCCAAGCGCTGGGAAAGTGCATTTACAGTCAATCAGTTTTTGTCTGAATTGCAGGTTATACTAGGCCTGTCCTGTTGACGGGTGTCAAAAGTGTTAATGGACATACAGGTACAAGCAGCATGAGGACTTTGACTTGGTTGGTGAAAAAGCATGCCCTATGGCACCTGTTTGCTAACTAATCTGTGGCATGTATGTTTTAGCTGCAACAACAGTGTTGTTTCAGAATCAATATTTATAAACAGAGAACTACATGGCCTAGTACGTCAGGTGCACATGAATGAGGTAAGTTGGACACACTAATATTAAACTGCATCCAGAAAAATGACGCATCCATAAAGGGAGCCTGGCAACATTTGAATTCGCATTAGTGCTGGTCCCATGTGCTCAGCTTTAAATGGGCTTCAGGGTTGAATTTGAAGCCTAGAAAGAAATGAAAGGCCAAGTCCTGCATTCACGACTGTTTTTCAGAAGCCAGCCGCATGCGTGCACTCAGTTGTACTAGTGATTAGCTTCTGATGTGCAAGATGATCAGCAAAGGTGCTCTTGTACCAACCAATATGTGCCATTCATAGACCTACATTCTATTATGAGTAAAAAGCTGTGAGAGAGCTCTCAGGGTGCCAGCGCTTGAAGGGACTCCACAAGAGGCTGACCTGCATACTCACTACTGGTAGATGTTTATTTAGAGTTCAATATGCTGTAATAGGAAATTGAGATTTGGGAGTGGTCAATAGATGACGCTGTGGATATAATTTAGCTACCATCGGATTGAAACAGACATTAATGTTTTTGTCTGTGCAATCTGTAGAGTGGCAATGCAAGGATAAGCAACTCACACAGGCTCCTTTGCATCTCAAAATCTAAATATTAGCAGTAAAATCAGAAAATCACAATGATTCACACATATCTGTGTGAGCCGCAGGAGCGAAAAGAATCCTAAGCAGGCACCAGAGGCAGTCAGATACACCAGAGGCAGTCAGATCCAGCAGATTATGAATATTGGCATCACGCTCCACATGCTGAGGCATAAATTACTGTGGCACAGCTGGAAAACAGCAATCTAAAAAGAAATAAAACTGCTACTCACCGCAACCCAAACTGACCTGGCAAAAAAACATACTTTTCTGCAGAGAGTGCAGTAGTGCTTAGCAGGTCTGCCCTTATTTATTTTTTACAGTTTTTTCTTGGGACTCCACCGTGTCCCAAGTCCCAAGATGGCTGCCAACACTTCAACCAGGAAGTGTTGGCAGCCAATCAGATCTCGCCATGAGATCTGTGCTTAGGCTCCGCCCAGATATGCACATTTATTTTTCCTTGATTAACACCCAAACTGCTAGATGGATTTACACCAAATCACAATAAACAGGCTTGGTGGACCAAGAGCTACCTTTCTGCGTAAATCCGTATAGCGGTTCAGGGTGTAGTCGTCTCTAAAATTATTGTAGGAATTAAGATGGGAAACACCCTTTTTATGACCTCCCTCTTTTTCTCGGCTTCCACTTGACAGTTAATTCCAAAACTTTCCTTGCACAATAAGACCCAGCCGAACACTTTTTGGGGAAATTTCTGAAAGATTTTTCAACCGGTGCCGAAGTTATAGGCAAGTTAAAAAAACGCCATTCTTATGGAAAGTAGGTCCTACCTACAGCTACCGACAGGTGACCAGTAGGTTATTATAGTTAGAATATAGTTTATATATATAATTTTACTTTTACCTATACTTTACTATATGGAAAATGTAAAAGGTTTATTAAAATGTATGATAAATTTGGGAAGATTTTTTAATATTACATTTTTATGTAAATGTATTCTACATTTTTATTTTAAATATGAAACAAAAACAAAAAAAAAATACCACAGCACTATTATCTTAATTGTTAATTAAATATGTATTCATTTAAATATTTTAAATTAAATTAAAAATATCATTCTGGGCTTAGGTAATAATAATAGTGCTTTGTATACCTAATTGAAAGTAATACAATTATATTTTAATAAAATATCATGTTACACTAATTAATAAATCCCAAAATGTTTTTACATAAAAAAAAATAAGACTTATTTTGTACCATTAACTGCCTATTCTCTCCACCATACATTCTCGCTGATGGATTTTGCATTCTCTTTCCCTTTCAAAACTACTGATATATGATAAACCCTGGCTACATTACTCTTAGTTGCATTTAAACCTTTCTACACCCTGTGTCCCCTAAAATCACTCTGCCAGGCACTCTGAATGCATTTCTACATCACACAGATCACGTATACAATACTGACATTCCATCTAACACTTTCAGTCTCAAACCATCAAATAGTTGCTTTCACCCTAAGATTCTACTCTGCTCAACCTCACTATTCCACCATTCACTGATTGCTGATTCTTAACTCTCATTCTCCATTTGTGAACCAGATCTACTTCCACTTAAACCCTCTAATCTCATCCAACAGTAATGCTGATTCATGAGACAGTTCACAAATCAGGCCTCTGTAGCCCATTTAATCCACCTATTGTCCTGTATTCTGAAAATCTTCCTATTATACTGTAATAATTATTGAAATATATTTTGACTCACATAGGTAAATACACAAAGATATAAACAAATAAATAAATAAATTTTTATTTGAGTCATACAGCAGTCATGTTTTGTCTTTGTGATATGAGCATTGTTTACTATATTTGCGTCAATAATTAAATATATAGGCCCTCATTTGTGGGATTTTGGCATAGGGCAGCCCTACGCCAAAGTGAAAGGGCAGGAATGAACCGTATTTGCTGGCGCTGTTTTTGGCAGCCTAGTGCCAGCGTAGACACCCTTGTACCATGGTACAAGGATACTTTAGTTGCAAGCAGGATTGGTTTTGTGCAGGAAGGAGCACCTTCCTGCATAGAAACAGTTCTAAGGGATGCTTTCCTCTTTCTACGTGTGCTGCAGAATGCAGCACAAGCAGTAAGAGGAAATAAATAGGAGAAATAAAGATATTTGTCCCTGTTACGCCTCACATAGGGAGGCTAAGGCAATTGGCACTTCCCCACGTTTACAGGATTATGTAAATCTGGGCTAGCGTCAAAATCCATCGGTGATGCGTGGAAACACCCACCACAATGCCAATGGAAATCCTCCCGAGCACAGAGTAAGGCAACACAATGATTTGCGCTGAGTCGCCTTACTCAAGACTTATGAGGCCACTCAAAGTCACGCAGTAGCTTCATAAATCTGATTCAAAACCCTGCGTCACGCATGTACCACATCATGTGGTGCAAAAGTGATGCAATAACGAATATGAAACCAATTAATGAAGCAGCCTAGGTTAGTCACTTGATCTGTTTTGACTCCCAGAACAATGACAATTAAGCAAAACCAAACGCATGGATCTCCGACCAGCTACTCTTCATGTACTTAATGTTTGGATTATTAAAAACCGTGTACTGTTCTGATAGAGCAGAAAACGCTTTTTTCTTCACTTCTCTCGAAATGGCAGACCAATTTGTCGACTTCCTTTTATCTCTTCACATCATTTTCACTGTAAGTACATTTCACCGGTCTTCTCTCATTCGAGTAAACTCATTCCCTCCCGATGGCTTGACTCCGCGCTGACAAATGTAGTAATGAAATCCCGACAATGAGGGAACATGAGAAGATTGCTAGCCTTGGCCGTCAAGGGGGCATACTGTAGGAGAGAGATTTAGGCTCGCTTGACATAACTGTGTCAAATCTTGGAAAGTTCCACATTTGACTTCTGACATTGCTTGACACACTTTTGATGACAAAAATATATGTTTCGCCACATAGTTAAATATGTGAAATTCCGTGACATAAGCCCTTCCATTATATAGCACTAAAGTCAGTATTGTTTGCTGAATCGTTACTATTTTGTAAAGAAAACATCTAAATAACTGCTTAAACAAGAGCTGACAAATTCAATAGGAGAAGCATTTAATAAAGAGCACAGTATACAGCGGAACATTAATTGCAAAAGGGTTATACTATGGACCACATGTATCAAACAATTTTGCGTTAACAAACAGGCCGATTCCTAATGTACCAAACCCTATTTTGTGATTCTATAACCTATCACTGAATCGCAAAATGGGTTAGCGATTCGCTATTAGGAAGGGGTGTGTTTAGGGCATCCCTTCCTAATACTGAATCGAATCGGTATGTAGGAACGTTTTGTGATCGTGAATGCGGTCGCAAAACATTCGCATTTTACCACCTACTTCAAGTTTGTGGTAACCCATTCGCAAATGACCTCTTCCTCTTTGTGAATGTATACAAAACTTTTTTTAAGAGCAGGCAGTGGTTCTATGGACCACTGCCTACTCTTAAAGAATAAAAAGAAAACGTTTCATTTTTTTTCTAAACGCAACCCGTTTTCCTTTAAGGAAAACAGACTGCATTTAAAAAAAAAGATTGCTTTATTTAAAAGCAATCATGGACATGGTGGTCTACTGACCCTAGCAGGCCACCATCCCCGTGATTTTAGCGATTCCAAGGGGGTCGCAAATTGCGACCTACCTCATTAACATTAATGAGGTAGATTGATTAGCGACCATCTGCAAATCGATATATGAAACTCTTTGGGGCATATTACCAAGCCCCTATCGCCACCACAACGTCACTTTTTGTGACGTTGTGGTGGCGATAGGGCCAGTGCCCTATTACCAAGGCAGTGTTAAGCCACATAACGTGGCTAAAAGTCATGTTAAGTGGCTTAATACTGCCTTGGTAATAGGACCCCTTTCACGCTAAACTTAGCGTGAAAGAAGCGTGAAAGAAGCGTGCAGTTGGTGTTGCGGTGGGCCTTCCACCGCAACACCCATTCACTTCGATGCTGCCACCTATTATCAAGAGAGGAGATAATAGGTGGCAGCAACAAACTTAAGACCAGGAAAATCCTGGTCTTAATGTGGCGAAACGTGGAGAAATGCTTCATTTCTCCTCGTTTTTGCTTTTTCCATGTGTGCTGCCTTGTGCAGCACACATGGAAAAAGCAAAATGCCAGGGTTTGTTTATGTACAGGAAGGCACCATATCCTTGGCGCAGCCTGGTGTTTCTGAAGTGGCGATGAGAGGTGTTAAGCCAAGGAGGCTAACGCCTCTCACTGCCACTTCCTAAATAATATGCCTCAATGAGTTTCATACATTTGTAATACCGATTACCTAATTGCGATTTTCAGAAAATCGCAATTATGTAATTGCTATTACAAATGTTGATACATATGGCCCAATATTCTGTAAGCGTGTGTTTGCATGCAATTGTTCTTACTCCTGTATTCTTCAAATTTTTAACAAAGGAAGCTTACTCTTCTAATTTATTGTAAGATGTGCCCTTGGAGTAGCCATTTGTGAATTTATTTCGGATTTCTTCATTTTCTGATTGTATGAGAGTCCTGCTGCAAACACAAAGGCTCGAGAGGCAAAGTTTGTTCTGATCTGTGGCTTGTATCTAATTATTTATTCATTCATTCATAACCTGATTGATCAATTTTTCTACTTTAGAGAGGATCTTGAAATAGGATAATAGACCAGGCCCAAAAAAATCCTTTGCTTCAAAACCATTCTGCATTTTTCATTTTTTTTTTAACTAGTGATTTCACGGAAAGGTTGATTTCACATCTTTTGTTGCTGGTTCTTATATAACAATGTATTGTGATATTATGTCTAGGATGCATACAGTGGTTTAAATTAATGGCCATACTACACTAGGTATATCAGTCAGTCAATCAAAACTTTATTTCGGCCATAAAAACACAAAATGCTACTAGGTATATGTTTTCATTTCAAGGGTGCAGCATGCAAATGTAAAATTCCAAGAATGAAATGAAATGTGCTTGGCTGTTACTCTTGTGGTCAGTGTGGTGTATTATGTACTTAGGATATAATGCAGAGTTGTGGGTAAGTGTCAGAATAATGGATTGTTTTGCAGAGGGTTAGTATGCCACGGGTGCACTGCGAATTGTTGGTATTTCTACAGTGTAGTGTGGTGAGCTAGTGTCCCTAAGCAGCATTGGAAGGTGCTGTGTTTGATTCTATGTTGGATAATTGCCCATATCGTATACAATTTCGGGCCTCATTTGGGTCGGAAGCTTTCTGACCGACATCCTTGGTTTGACCTATGACCATTAGCACCCACAAAAATAAAATAAAATAAAAGGAGAGAGTTAGGGGGAGAGTTAGTCAGAAAATACAAGACTATCAACATGCATTTCTTGAAACATGAGCCTCCCCACTCCATTGGTCTAAAAGATTTGGCCTTAAAAAATACAGGCCCAGCGCTCGTTAATACTGACAAGCCAAGTCCCCCCCCAGCAATTGACTTATTCACAGGAATGACTGCCTTTAGTGATGCAAAGCCAGAGTTCACTTCGTAGGACAAGTCCTGCGCCTGGAAAGTTACCTGGTCAACTAAAGATCAACAAAATTAATCCACGCCCGACCAGGTGATTCGCTTTCACCCCATATAGAAAACATTTGTAAAGAGTATGCCTTTCCGGAACAAAGATAATAGAAAAAGAAAATAGGGTGGCAGAATGAAATTGCAAGCGGTAGTTTAGGTAGGGAGCTGATTTGTATCAAACGACTTCTCTTTTGATGTTCAGCACGCTGATTAATCGGAGAATCATCCGAAGGAGGGGCTATAAATCAGTGCAAGCCGGTACAACATCTGGCGTATCAAAGTCAAATAAAAGCCTCAATAGGAAGAGCCAAGGAGGGTGGCCCTGCCCTGCCTCTTCCTATCGCTGACGGTCACAGGATGGGCCCTCGGTTTTATGCGATTTATGCGCTAAGTGCAGCAGGAAACAGGTGTGGTCAATTGCGGGCCTCCCCAAGTCGTCCACAGTGTTCAAGTACTCAAAGGCCCTCCTGAAATGCTGGCAGTATTTTGTCCTGGCCGCCGATATTCCATATGCAAATGTGGGCCTCCTCAGGTCGTACGCAGTGTTTTGTGACTCAAAGTCCCTCCTAGAATACTGGCAAAAGTTTGGAATTTACTTGCTCCGTTGTCAGAGTTCAGATTGTTCAGACAGTGGTTTAAGCTCAGAAAAGTGCAATATGTTGGACTTTGAGAATGAGGCATTAGATCACATCATATGCTCCTGCCATATGCTCCTGTCCATAAGTAAAGAGTGCACAAAAGCATTGTAAAGTTCCCAACAATTTGGGATTCTCCCTTGTAAAGTTACCATTCACCACTGCCTGGTGATATCTTGCACTTGGGTTAGATTTATTAGAAAGTAGTGCAACACAGGGCAGCAACCAAAGTTGGTCTTCTTTGTTGTGCTAGGGTTAGAGTGTATCACATAGCCATATCTACTCAAATTTGGCTCTACCACTTTCTTCCCGCCGCTGATGCACAGACTGGCGAGTGCCATATGCACACCTTTGCACCACTGTGCAAAAGTGTGTTCTGATGTCTAGCATACCTTTTATACTGGAAGGGTACTGTTTCAGGACATGCTACTGTGCTGAGACTAACTTTAAAACTTTTCACTTAATGGATGAATGCTGTGCAGTGTAGCACACATACAATGTATGAAATAATTTCTCTTTGTTACTGTGTGCCTCAACTAGGCATTTTTTTGGGTGCAAAGCTTATGTAACAATTTTAGCAGGTAGGGCTTTGCATATCTATATACGTTGTAGAGAAACTGCTTTTAATCCTCTATAAAGAGTTTGGTATGATTTTATTATCGTGATAGTTTTCTGTAACATTCAACAAACGTTTATTTGATGTATTTTGATGCTGACTTACTATCAGTGACAGGGAAGGCAGCCTTCAGATTTGAGTCCCAAGCCTAGTGCTGTCTCTTTTCCACTATTGGAGAGCAAGTCACACCAGGCGTGTTTCAGGTGTATTTAATTACAAAACATACTCGCACAAATTCTTGACTAAGTGGAACATCTGCATGAGTAAACCATAGGGGGGCCAATTCATAGAACTAATCTGAGATAAAATCCTAAACCTGCTACTTTTGGTATTCACAGAAGGCATTTAGTAGTAGTAAAGTGAGGACTCTTAACTTTACCACTACTAAACTGAGATAAAATCCTAACTTAATACCTTTGATATTCACAGAAGGCATTTAGTAGTTGTAAAGTTAGGACTCCTAACTTTACTACTACTAAATGCCTTTTGTGAATATCAAAAGTCGTAAATTTAGGATTTTGTCTCAGTTTAGTGGTAGCAAAGTTAGGAGTCCTAACTTTACTACTACTAAATGCCTTCTGTGAATACCAACAGTAGCAGGTTTAGGATTTTATCTCAGATTAGTTCTGTGAATCGTCCCCATGGAATTTTGCATTTGCACAATTAACTTCTCTTTGCTTTAGAAGGATTGTTTCCCTGAGCATAAACCCTTTTCTCAACACCCCATAAATATTGTGGCGGCTTAGTCCTTGAGCACAGAGTAAATGTGCATGCGTTTCCAGAGTGGTAAAGGTCCTGAAAGATGTACTGCAATAACTACTGTCTTCACTTATTTTGCTGAATGGTTCTCCCTGACACACCCCTGTTCTGTCGTCACTGTAAATGTAAAAAAGGGAAATAATGTAATACTTCCGGGTCTATACCATTTTAAGCTCGCTGTAAAATACCACAAATCCAAATTCTTTTATACAGGATGTGGAATCTGTAGCTGTGGGTTGTATTTCTGCCCAATTAAGTGAACTTTGTGCGTGCAAAGATGCTTTTTGAAGAGTCTGATATGCATGTTTCTTATCGGGTAAATGCTTCCTTTGTGCCTGGAAATGCGTTGTGAATTTGCCCAAGATCTATCATTTATTTCTGTGCACAAGACCAGTGGCGCACCATGAGTGTATCTGGTCCTAATGCACACAAGGTATATTAGCTGCTACAGTGTCCAGCTGAGTGGTAGAGGACAACCATAAATTAGATGTAATGGGCAAGGAGCAGCATCATTTTGCCCCACTCTTTTATCTTGATAGAGCCACATATATGTGTGTACTTTTGGCCTCATGTATTCACATAATACAATTATAATCAGTGTACGCAGTGCACTAGTATAGAAAAGGCAGTAATGGATTGTCCTAATTGAGTATGTGCATTAACTATTTTTCCTTTAGGAACTGCTGTACCTTTGTCAAAATTCATCTATAGGCTAAGATTGTACTGGGGTTGCGCTAAAATGCATTTGATGCAGTGCATGCTCCGTAGGTTAGGACAGAATGAATCACGAAAGTGTTAGTGTTGTGTCTATAACGTGATCAGTTGTTCTTCTAATAAATAAAAGTCTAGTCATGTGCGAAAGTGTGATATAGATGAATAACCTTATATGTATTAATGCATTTACAGAATTGTATGTGCGTTGCACCGTTATATGTTTTTGAAAGTAACATGCTAAGCTAAGTGAATGTGGGCTTTAAGCTTACAGTAGGGATGGATCACTGACATAATATCGATTACCAAAATATCGACTACTTAAAATATCGTTGCTAAATTATCGACTACAATATTATCGACTCACCATACTTATTAAACAAAATACAAAAATATCGAGTACACAATATCGTCTTAACAAAATATCGTATATCATTATATCGAAGTTAAAAATATCGTTAACAAAATTATCGTCTACTCTTAAATGACAATGTAAATGACAAAATTATCGAAACCAGAAATATAGACAACCAAAATATAGAATATTTCACAATATCGACTATCTAAAAAACTATGAAGAAAATATACTTTAAGCACAACACACACATTAACATTGCAATACATAATAAAACACGTAAATAACATTAAAATTTTGGTTCAAACACATACATTTAAAAATAAACATTCCATAAACAATATGAATACATTTCACTACATAAATAATTTTATAATTATTATACATGCATTAAACCACATTTAAAAATATCTTTAAAGCATTTAATACTACAAATAAACAATGACTTACTACTAATAAGTTGCTAATTAGCGTTTCCCTTACAAGGAAACAAACAGCCAGAAAAGAAAAAAAAATTTAAGGTGGACCAATGACATGCTCACATTTCAAATTAAACCAATGAAATGAAGCAACTAATTAATTGCACACTATAAAAACACTACATTTCAACATCTCTTTCACACTACAAACTGAAAAGAAGAAATAAGACGAAACTCTACTCAACTGTTTCCTGAAAGAAGAATTACAGTCCAAAACAAAATTTAACAACTACAGAAAGTAAGTTAAACTCTGTTTATAAAGCAACTAATCTAGAATGCTACAGCTGAAACTATTTCTATAAATGAATGTACTACACTTCATTTAATTACATTCATTTCGCCTCTATAGATACCTTCTAAAAAGACAGAAATATTTTGGACATACCCACAACTCTAATATTAATCAATGTAAGTATTGTTTTACTTTTTCCTACCCACCTACAACTATTAAATAAAAAAATAATTCTAAAAAATATTTATTCCTTATTTGTCTCCTCTACAGAAAACCACTGAACCATCCAAAACTACCTTCTACGCAATCACCTACTGGACCAAAGAAATAAGTAAGTATATAAACCTCATAAATTAAACAGCCTAAAATACGCAGCCAGAATGTTAATTTCCCCTTAAAACAGTAGCACATTCAAAAAAATGTATCCAACTATTAACAAATATTTTTCTCTTATCAACAGAAAATCTATCTCCAAGATTAAACTGAAAGCTTGAAGTCAGCTAATTAACATCTTTCAACACATCAAATTATACATTGTAAGTATATTCACTAAAATGTAAATATATTTAAAATATAGATAACATTGTTTATATTTACAAAATATTTTTTCATCTCCCCTAGCATAATACAGAACAACATGACTGAAGGTGCTGAATTTATAACATCTCAAAAAAATAAAATGTTGCTATGTTATATGGGTTATGTATATACACAAGAAAAGCAAAGTGGTCTGAAAATGTTTTGGAAATGTAGCAAATACTACTCAAACAAATGCTATGGTAGAGCTATTACAAAAGAAACCACTGTTCTTTCTGTAAAAGAACATAATCACCCCCCCAATATTACAGAGATAGAAGTTAGAAATGCTCTTGAAAACATTAAAGAAGCAAGTACTAGCACTGATAAACCCACCACCCAAATACTCAAAGAACAATTAATAAAAATACCACACCATGCATCAGCACAATTACCCCCAATTGATTGTTTAAAAAGAACTATAGCTAGACAAAAAAAACTAACTACCAAAACTTTACCTACCCCTAAAACATTTGATACAGTAATCATTCCCCCAGAATTAAGCATAACTCACACTAATGCACCATTTATTTTTTTTGACAACAAATCTCCTGAGAAAAGAATAATTATGTTTGCTACTACAAACAATTTAGTAAAATTACAACAATGTGACACTTGGATGATGGATGGAACTTTTAAAGTTTGTCCAAAACCATTTTACCAGCTGTACACAGTGCATGGATTGTACCAACATTCTAACATTCCATTCATCTATGCCCTCTTACCAAATAAACAGCAAACAACATACATAGAAATATTAACCAAAATTAAAGAAGAAACCAATAATTATTTCCCACAAAAAATAATTATTGATTTCGAATTAGCCATGATCAATTCAATACTAAAAAATTATCCACACACAGCAATCCAAGGTTGCTATTATCATTTTAACCAGAGTCTATGGAGACATCTGCAAAAGTCCACCCTAAGTGTACAATATGCTACAGATAGTACTTTTGCCTACCAGGTTAAAAAACTAATAGCACTAGCATACGTACCTGTAACAGATGTAGCAGAACACTATAATATTCTAATAGAAAGTCCCTATTACAAAAAGAACGAAGACAAATTAAGCCAACTCCTAGACTACTTTGAAGACACCTGGGTGGGAAGATTACATCGATCAGGACATAGAAGACAACCAAAGTTCCACATTCCTTGGTGGAATGTATACCTGAGTACCTTAAATAAACAATCCAAAACAAACAATAGTGTTGAAGGATGGCATAATGCCTTCCAAGCAACTACAAGCAGAGGGAAACCTACCCTACAAAAACTCCTGGAATCTCTACAAAAAGAACAAAGCTACCAAGAATTACGGATGCAACAATCTGTTACTCAAATAGGTCCTAAATTAACTAAACAAACCAAACAAATGTTTGATCTACTACAAAGTCAAGTAAACCTATACCCATCAACAAGTGGCCTAGACTACCTATCACTAATAGCCAAAAGCATTTTATAATTAACATACACACAGCTAATAAATAAAATAGGTCAATACAATAAACAATTGCAATCATATATTAATACTATATTTTCCTAAATAATATATAATTGTCAGATACATTTCATTTTCATATAGAAAATATATCTGTACAATTAAATATTATTTCTGTAAATATAATATATATAACAATAAACTATAATAAGATTTCCCACCCAAATTATAACAAAATATAACTTACCATTGATGTAGCCATACAAGATGAATTCCACCAAGTAATACTCCTTCCATTTCTATGTCAATCCATAGTAATAATTAAAAATTTGCCGCACCAAAAATGAAAATATCAACACATCCAATGTAAATCCATCCTCGACAAATCCAAAAACGTGAAACCCTCAAAAACCCGAAAAATAGGTCAAAATAGTAACAAACGCTCCTGGAAATCCCGGTGAAAAAAACAGTGTGATAACTTTATTAGTTTCATTAACTAAAACACACTGTAAAAAAAAAAAAAATAACGTCTCTCTTTCCATCATAATATCCAAACCCTCAAAAACCCGAAAAGAAGTGAAAAATCAAAATAAACGCTCCATGAAATCCCGTAAAAAGTTAAAAAGTGTGTTAACATTATTACTTAAATCAAGTAACACACAAAAAAAACGCGTCTTGGTCTTCGAAAAAAGATCGATCAACATTTACCTGAAAAACAGAACAAAACATACCCACCCACACAATGACACCCAAATACATTTAATAAATACAATTACATCATTTCAAAACAACACATATTTAATCACAATATTTACTTCGAAAACTACGTCACAACCAGTAAACAACCAGACGTAACTAAATCATTACTAACACGTCAAAAACACCCAAAACATTTTAATTTATCTATCAATACACTATAAACATCCTAACTACCCTAAACATAAGTATTTAATAACACTTAATACTTAAAACACCCCTTACCTTGCTCAACGCGACGCAGCTTCCAACCGCGAGCTTCCTCAGTCCAAAATGACCCAAAATAACATGAAGCGGTTACAAAATAATCCCATTCAAATGAAAGTCCCTAATTAAATCAGTGTAAATACATTAAAACATTATAATCATATATAAATATAACATAAATGTATCTAAATTTTTTGAAAATTATTTTGTAATAAACAATACCTTAAAAAATTATATTCATAATAATTATAAATACATTATTATTATGATTATAATACAGTATTTTTTTTCACAACTGTACAAACTATAATAAAATGTTTTTATTATTTAAAAATTATTTCCAAAATGTACATGTTGCAAAACAATTTATTGCATATAATTATAAAATATAAAAATTAATAATATTAACATTTCCTACAATAATATTATTAATCATCATTAAAAATACATAGCATAAAAATATACTTTTTGTCATGTACTAATTATGTACAACAACAAAAAAAAAATGAAACAATATTCTTCAGAAATTAAATATGCAATAATTTTTTTTATGTATATAGCCAACAAAAACATTATGATATGAATACTGTAAGAATATGTTTATTTGCAATCAATGTTAAAAAGTAATAAATGTTATGTATGTTTTTTTGTAATTATCAATACTTCTGTTATAAAATGTGATAATATCAATACATTTTATTTTCCTTAAAACATTGCAAAAAGACACAAATTAATGCATATTTGCTGTATGTCTACTAATGTATACTCCATTCTGTAAATAAAAAAAAAATAATCTGTCTACTTTCTTCAACAAAAATAAAGCTTATCTAAAAATATAAAATGTGTCATTGGATTTCATAATTTATAACTCTCACATATATAATGTAGCTAATTTAATTGTTTAAAAATGTAAATAATCACATTTTTTTCCTACATTTAATCCAAAAACATACTTCATTAACACAATACATATACATTCAGCACACTAACCCTATACAAATTACTATTCCCATTTCACCTACATTAAAGTTAGGAAAACTGCTGGACACTAACCCTATATAATTTACTATTCCCACTCCAGTTAACATAAAGTCAGGAAAGGTGCTGGACAGTAACCCTATATCATTTACTATTCCCACTCCAGTTAACATAAAGTCAAGGAAGGTGCTGGACAGTAACCCTATATAATTTACTATTCCCACTCCAGTTAACAAAAACTCAAGGAAGGTGCTGGACAGTAACCCTATATAATTAACTATTCCCACTCCAGTTAACATAAATTCAGAGAAAATGCTTGACAGTAACCCTATATAATTTACTATTCCCACTCCAGTTAACATAAATTCTGAGAAGGTGGTGGACAGTAACCCTATATAATTTACTATTCCCACTCCAGTTAACATAAAGTCAGAGAAGATGCTGGACACTAACCCTATATAATTTACTATTCCCACTCCAGTTAACATAAACTCAGGAAAGGTGCTGGCCAGTAACCCTATATAATTTACTATTCCCACTCCAGTTAACATAAAGTCAAGGAAGGTGCTGGACAGTAAACCTATATAATTTACTATTCCCACTCCAGTTAACATAAACTCAGGAAAGGTGCTGGACAGTAACCATATATAATTTACTATTCCCACTCCAGTTAACATAAAGTCAAGGAAGGTGCTATATAGTAACCCTATATAATTTAATATTCCCACTCCAGTTAACATTAAGTCAGGAAAGGTGCTGGACAGTAACCCTATATAATTTACTATTCCCACTCCAATTAACATAAACTCAAGAAAGGTGCTGGACAGTAACCCTATATAATTTACTATTCCCACTCCAGTTAACATAAACTCAGGGAAGGTGCTGGACACTAACCCAATTAAATTTAATATTCCTGCTCCAGAAAGATCAAACTGAGACAAGGTGCTGGTTATAACATCACTTAAAATATTAATAATCTACATTTATTAACTATGAGATATCATTTAAAAACTATTAAATTTAACAATACTATAGTTACAATACCCACCCCTATCCCATATTAACCCTAATTCCAAAATAAATATGTACAATATGTTTTCCATATAAATTGCAAATATACAATTATTTAATTATAATTTTTAATTAAAATTTTAGAATTCACAATATTTACTAATAAATTGAATTTTTTTATGATCTATGTTTACAATATTATTTTAAAAAATTACACCCCACCCTTCTCCCCTAATATACCCACATCCCACCCATAAATACAACATAAATATTGAAATTATAATTTCCAATGTAAATTATATAATTAGATTTTGACATTAAATGTTCACAAATTTGACTTATTCCAAATTAAATATTTATTTATTAATCTATAATTTTGTAATAATTATTAAAATACAATCCACACCCTTACACCGTAATAACCCAAATTCCCAACCAAGAAACAAAAAAATAATTTAGAAATTAATTTGAATTTTTTTTAAAACATTGTCAAAATTACATTTAAATTTTAACATTTCTAATTCTTTAGTATTAATATTTATAACTTATTATCCAATTTTACAGTAATCTTTTTAATACACTCCCCACCCTTATACACTAATAACCCTACATCCCACTCATAAAACAAAATTTAAATTTCATTATAATTTCAAATTATATAATTTCGAATTTTTTTTGAAATTTTGAAATTTCGAAATCTTGATTATTAAATATTTTGACATTATTATCTGATTTTACAATAACATTTTTAAAACACTCCCCACCCTTATCCCCTAATAACCCAACATCCCGCTCCTAAAAAATATATATAATTTCTTTATTATTTTCTAAATTATAAATATTTAATTTTGAAATTTCATTACAATTTATTATTCATAATTATTTTTTATTTAATATTTTTAAATTATTATCTGATTTTACACTAATATTTTTAAAACACTCCCCACCCTTATCCCCTAATAACCCAACATCCCGCTCCTAAAAAATATATATAATTTCTTGATAATTTTCTAAATTATAAATATTTAATTTACAAATTTCATTACAATTTACTATTCATAATTATTTATTATTTAATATTTTTAAATTATTATCTGATTTTACACTAATATTTTTAAAACACTCCCCACCCTTATCCCCTAATAACCCAACATCCCGCTCCTAAAACATATCATACTATAAATTACTTAACACTATTAATTATATTTTAAACTTTAATAAAGTATTTATACATATAATTAAACAATTTACTTATTAAATATACACTAAATACACATTTTAAACAATATATATATTATATTTCGATATTTCTAACAAAACTATTCAATCGATATTATCTTCAGACGATATTACTACATCGATATTTCATACTTCGATATTTTACTAAACACAAAAAAAACGATATTACTTACCTCGATATTCTACACTTCGATATTAATGTTATCTCGATATTTTAACTTCGATATTCTTGTTGTTCGATATTATTTTTTCGATATTATGTCTATTTACCAGTAGGGATGGGGCGTGGCTTCGACGCCGACAGCGATGGCCGCCTGATACGGGACCACCGCTGCACCGGGACGAGTTTCTGTTCGCGGGCGCCTGCTCTTGCGTCCTTTCAATGGACCGCCGCTGCCTCCTGCTGGGGAACATGACGCGCACCCGGTGAGCGTTCTTTTTCCCTGAAACAAGTCCAAATTAGCTGTGTTTTCTCATGAACATATCCTTCACAGAATGGCCGCCATTTTGAGCGCTTACTCGCGCTAATGCTTCTGAAGAACTACTCATGCTGCAGTGGATTCCTGTGATTTTTTCAAGTACCGGAAGCTTTTTCCCTTCATAAAATGTATGTCTGATGTTTCTGGCAACTCCCTGCTGCTTTTATTATGGCTTTTTTGCTGTGGCTGCCTATTGTTGTGGATTTTTCTCTCATTTCATACTTCCACTTAACCCATTTATATTTTTGATGTACAACTTGAGTCAATGCCTCTTTGCATCAGCTCTGCTCCATTTTTGAGGAGTTCTCTCTTGAATCTCTCCGCAATCAGTTGGCACCATAATTGTGATGCTTCCTTTTTGATGACAGCAGCTTTGCTCCTTGAGTGAATATCTCTCCAGCCGCGTCACGTAACTGCCCTTCATTATTTTTTTTTTGCCGTTCTTCACCTCTATCATCTTCACCAGGTTGCTTCTCCTGTTGAAGTATCTTTCAGGCATTTTCATTTGACATTATTGCATTTGACTGTATTGGAAGCTTTTTGCTCTCTACCTGCCTTTTATCCTACGTGCTGCTTTTGCTGTGTTTATTCCGTATCATCCATATATGGGAAAGTTGTGTAAACCACAGTTTGTGTTTATACCTAAGCTTCACACTACTTTGCCAACACCAATTTCTCCTTCAGCAAGTATTTCACCTCCTAACGTGAGCGAGATGGCAGGTGTTTCTTCCAACCGCTCCACTTCAGCACAATCAACTGTTACTAAACCTTCTCCTCCACTATCATCATCCAAGCATCTAAAGCAGGACCATCCATCTCCTGACAAATCGTCGCCTCCTCCTATATCTTTGGAAGTTTTACTGGAAGAAATTAGAGCTCTTCATCCATTTGTAGAGGAAACTAACAGTAAAATGCAACTTTTGGAGGAGAAGTGGTCTACGATGGAATCCAGAGTGTCCTCGGCAGAGCAGCAGCTCCATATGGTGCACGATACGTCTCAGAGACTCTCTTCCTTGGAGCAAGAGGTTTGTGATCTTCGGTTACATACAGAGGATTTGGAAAATAGGAACAGAAGGAACAACCTACGTATTTATGGTCTTCCTGAATCCCTTGAGGGTGAGGACCCTGTTACCTTCTTTTCCTCCTTCTTGCCTAAGCTCCTGGATAAACCTTCTTCCACCTCTCTCAATATTCAGAGAGCCCATCGTCTGGGCCCTCGTCTCTCCAGCTCTGCGGCTCCCACGAAACCAAGAGGAGTCATCATTCTCTTTTTGAAGTTCACTGACTTGCTTTCTGTTCTCTCGACAACCAGAGCCAAACGTCAGCTTTCTTGGCTTGGTCAGAGGGTTTTTATCTCTCAAGATGTATCCAACGTAACGGCATCAAGCAGAAAGGAATTCCTTGATCTCCGACCTCCTCTGCGATCCCTTGGTGCTCGTTATGGCCTTTTTCACCCATGCATCTTTAAGGTGACATACCAAAATCAGACTCGGACTTTCCATGACCCAGCGGATCTTAAGAAATTCATCCATTTTCATACTGCTTCTGTTATGGATACAGCTGGTCCTTAAATGGTTGACTTTTTGTCATTCTTTTTTAGCTCATTAGCTATTCTACAGTCATGGCCTTGTTTTGTTTTCATCTTTTTCTTATTATTGCTCTTAGATTTGTTTATTAAGCGGCCTGTTGCCTTTCTCTGAAATGTACCTATGCTCCATGATATTTGTTGTCTATATATTTAGTTATCTGTCTATTTACTTATTTGTTTATTTCTTTTCTTCTTCATGCCTTTTATCGCTAATTATTTCTTCTCTATTTCATATAGGTTTATTTGTCTCTGTGGCCCGTAAGGTCCTTACCTTTGTCTTCCCCCGTCCTTATGCGGTCCGGATGTCCTTGGTTTAGGTGATCCGTCCTGTAATGTGTCGTCCTTGCCCTGACATCTCTCCCCCTGATCCCTTTAGGTATGTTGTATCAGTCATCCTTTTTGGATATGTACTGTCTTTTCTTTCTATTCCTTTGTCTTTTCCTTCCCCTCCTTTCTCCTCTCCCTCTTTCTCTCTCACAACCATACTTCTTTCCTATCTGCTGTCTCACCTAACTGCTTTCATTTTACCCTTTCTTTACTTTTCTTTTCTCACTGGTATTTGCCCCTTTCTCTTTACCCTTCTACTGATCCGATCTCTCTTTTTCTTTTCTTCATTGAATTTTCTTCTTTCTCTATCTACTATTACATATTTGATTTTATGTAAGTATTTTCAATTTTTAATGTTTCTCCGTTCAGAGTTATTTCGTGGAATGTAAAAGGTTTTATTAATCCCATTAAATGACAGAGAATCCTTTCCCACCTAGCTTCGTGTAACCCCAATATAGTTCTTTTGCAGGAAACACACCTTATAGAAACTGAATCTCTTAAGTTAAAGAGAAGCTGGGTGGGTACGGTCTTATTCTCTCCATCTACCAATAAAAAAAATGGTGTTATTATTCTATGTCATAAAAAATTGAAGTGTAAAGTTTTATCACACGAGAATGATAAGGATGGAAGATGGGTTCTAGCAAAGTTAATAATCAATTCTGTTTCTTTAACTGTTTTTAATATTTACGGTCCTACTCAACCTGATTGTACTTTTTGGCCTTTGATTACGCAAAAATGTATTCAATCTCGAGATGATTTCTTCATTCTAGGTAGTGACTGCAACACAATTGTTGATCCGTTTCTTGATCGCAAGTCCACAGTCCGCTTCACTCCACATAAGACTCACAAACAATTTCTAGATACCATCTCTCAGACACATGTCATGTACTCTTGGAGGCTTTCTCACCTTGACACTCTTGATTATTCTTTCTTCTCTCCTCCTCACGCTTTTCTTTCTCGCCTTGACTATATTTTTCTCTCTCAATCTTTGTGTCAAAACTTACTGTCTTCTTCTACTGAACCCATAGTTATCTCTGATCATGCCACAATTGTTACGGAACTGGACTTACTTCCTCCCCGTCCAAAATCCTCTCGCTGGCATTTTAATAATTCCCTACTTACTGACCCTCTTTTCTCCTCCTCTTTTCGCTCTTTTGCTAAGGAGTT
The DNA here is from genome assembly GCF_964204655.1 of Triturus cristatus. Lineage (NCBI taxonomy): Eukaryota > Metazoa > Chordata > Amphibia > Caudata > Salamandridae > Triturus > Triturus cristatus. Next base: position 889,456,912 of record NC_140587.1, on the reverse strand, counting down.
CTTCGAGTTTAATTGTGACTCTCATTCCTCTCCCCATATTATATGGGATTCTTTTAAAGCTACGGCTAGAGGCTTCATCTTAGATTTTGTCTCTAAGAAAAAGAAACATTTTCTTCATAAGCAGAAATCTGCCTTAGCACATATTAAGCATTTGGAACATGAATTTTATACCTCTTCCACCAATTCTATTTCACTGGAGTTAATACGCGCCAAGATTGAGTTCAATAAATCTTCTACTGATAATGCGTCATCAGTGCTCCTTCGCAGTAGTGCTCGGTACTATGGTGGTCGTAACAAGGCAGGGAAACTCTTAGCAAATTATCTCAAATCCCGTAAGGAACGTAAGCTTATTGACTCTATTTACTCCTCTACTAACTCCCTTCTGTACAACGATCAGGATATTCTTGAAGAATTTAAATTGTTTTATTAAAATCTCTATACCCCAGAATCTCCCCCTTCCTCTGCTCTCATCCAAGCTTATCTTGATAAACTCCCCATTCCTTCTACTTCTCATCTTAATTTTCTTGATCTTGAAAAAGACCTTTCACTTCAGGAACTTTCTACTGCTTTAAATACTCTTACTAAAGGCAAATCGCCTGGCCCAGATCGTTTTTTTGTTTAATTTATTGACACTTTTCTGATCTGTTGCTCCCCAAGCTTTTAACGCTCTTTCATTCATTCTTTTCCACTGGTAAGACAGAAGGTACCTTTCAGGAAGCCACCATTTGCCTTATTGCTAAAGATGGTCGTGACTCTCAATTCTATAAAAACTACCGCCCAATCTCCCTTATTAATGTTGATTATAAGTTATTTGCTAAGCTCCTTGCATTACGTTTAGACCCCCTCATGCCCCATCTTATTGGTAAAGAGCAATGTGTTTTTTTTAAAGGTAGGCTGACTTCCGACAATTCTCGTCTTTTTCTCAATGTCTTAAATAAAACCTCCTCCCTTTCCTCTTCATTGGCCGCTATCTCAGTTGACGCAGAGAAAGCTTTCAATAGAGTTGATTGGTCCTTTTTGTTTGCGTCACTACATTGGCATGGTTTCGGTCCTAATTTGATATCACTCATTTCCTTACTCTACTCAGCTCTGAAGGCCTCGGTTTTAGTTAATGTGTCTCTTCCTACTTTCCTCTTCGACAAGGTGTTCGTCAGGGCGGTCTTCTATCCCCTCTACTTTTTGTCCTGGCCCTCGAACCCTTTTTGACCTCTATCCGTACCAATGATTCCATTTCTGGCTTTTCTTACGGTGACCATCAATTGAAACTCTCTGCGTATGCAGATGATATTCTTTTATTCGTTTCTTCTCCTGAAACCTCTAGTCCTCCTTTAATGTCTGAATTTGTCTCCTTCTCAAAGGTTTCCGGTTATAAAATTAACTCTGACAAGACTGAAATTCTTCCTCTTATGAAATACTGTTTTTCACACTCCTTCTCCTCCACTGGATTTGCATGTAACAGTTCCAAAGTTAAATAACTTGGCATAAGGTTTTCCAACTCCATAAAGTCTTCCATTAAATTAAATATGTCTGCTGCATTATCACGTATTGAGAAACTAACATCTTCTTGGAACCCTCTTTTTCTTTCTTGGTGGGGACGTTTAGATTCGATTAAAATGAGGATTGCCCCGATTTTAATTTATATCCTATCCATGCTTCCTGTCCACATTCCTACTCTTTATTTCAAACGTATTGATTCATGCCTATCGAGATTTCTTTGGAAGAATAAAAAATCCAGAATTGCTTTATCCTCTCTTCGCAAACCAAAGTCTAATGGTGGCGTGAACTTCCCGAACTTTCTTCTTTATCATAAATCCTTCTCTTTACGCCAAGCTTCAAAATGGCTTCTTTCGGACCCCTCCCCCTTTACTCCTCTTTGGCTCCTCATTGAACAAATCGCGTTACTACCCCATTCTTTCAGTGAAGTCCTCCGTTTCTCCACCAAAACTTCCCAAGCCTCTCTTCCTCTATTTAAACATACCTGTTCCTTATTGAAACCTCTGTTCTGCTCTACTGTCATTTCTCGCGAATCCTTCTTAGAATCCCCCATCTGGCATACCTCGCTTATCCTCTTAAATACCAGACCCATTTTCTGGAAGCCATGGAGATTAAAAGGTATTATATGGGTCAAGAATCTTTTTGACGGTATCTCCCCTTGCTCCTTTCCCCACTTTCAGTCCCTCTTCCATTGCTCTCGTTCCTTTTTTCCACAGTTCACTACGCTTATGGCGATAATAACTGACACTTATTATTCTCTTCCCTTCTCTCCCTCATCGGATACTCATAACTCTCTCCTTGCGATACTTTGTACTTCACCTAAAGCCTGTCTTATCTATAAATTCTTTTCAGCCCCCAATCCAAGTCGTATGAAATCTAAACTGGAACTCTCCTGGGAGTCGGACCTAGGATGCGAATGGTCTATAGTCTTTTGGGACAAACTTTGGACCAGATCCTTAAAGATTTCCCGTTCTGCCTCTCTAACCCAGTCTATGTCTTTACTTTACCACAGACTCTATCTTTCTCCTGTTTCTTTATCTTGTTTCTCTTCTTCTACTGACTCTAAATGTTGGACTTGTGGTTCTTCAGATGCTGACCTTCTTCATCTTCTCTTCCTTTGTCCTTCAGTTTCTGTCTTCTGGGAGAAAGTCTGGTCATACATTTCTCGTTTGTTCACTATTTCCATTCCTTATTCTATTCCACTCCTCTTTGCTGGTAGTCTTTATGAGTCTTTACTGCTTTCCCCACATTCTCATGGTCTTTTTGACCTCATGCTTGCCCTGGCTTTTCAGCACATTTCTTTCAACTGGAAATCCCTCACGAACCTATCCATACAGCATTGGTGGAACACTCTCTGTCAATACCATAGACTAGATGTTGCTTTCACCTCCTCATGTGTACCAGCATTTAATAGGTATTTGTTCTGGTTGCCTCTTACCATATATTTGGACCGAATTGTCCTACAGAAAATCTCATACTTGTCATCTGACAATTTTAAACCTCCTTGAATGATTATTATCTCGGTCTCCTTATATTTATATTTATATTTATATTATTATATTTATCCTATTGAATTGTTATACATTTTGACTTATTTCACAAATTGTTTTTTGATTATTTATGATATGTAATATAGTATATTCTTCTTTACTTTCCTACTCTCACCCTCTCCTCTTCCATTCTTTCCCTTCCCCTTCTTTTCTTTTCCTTCCCTCATTTGTAAAATCCCGAAAATGCTTTTATGCTTCTTTACGATATCCAGCTCATACATTTATCTTATCTATCGTTGTTTCCTATATATATTGCTGGTTTGTTTGTATTTTACTAAATGCCAATAAAGCTTTTCAAACTTAAAAGCTTACAGTAGGGACATTTAACATTGAACGTGAAAGTTGTTTGGGATATTTTTTACCCTTTTGCAGGTGCAGACCAAAGCAATCTAAGTTAGTGAAAGAACATTGTATTTTAAAATAGTGAGGCGAGGAAGAATTGGCAAGGTTTAATAAATTTAATGAGAAGAATAAGGGAGTGCTACAAGTTGGCGATATCTCTAGAAGGGAGGAATTCAAGGATGCCACAGAAAATGGGAAAATCGGCTCACTGACAGAATATCGACAACAGAAATGTCGACCTACAAAAATATTGTGCATTTTGTAAAAACTATCGACTTCCTAGCTACATAATGGTAAGTACAAAAATATCAGCAAAAAAATATTGTTTATTTTAAATGTTAAAAAAATTATGTAAAATAAATTAAATAATACATATAATTAAAAAAAAATAGTTAGAATTAATAAAAAATGTTTAAATTATATGTAATAAATATAATGTAAAAATAAATTAAACATACATATATATAACATATAAAATATATTGAGTGTGTGATCAAGGCCGCAGGTTGGCGGCCGAAACGCGTTACATGAACATGGTAACAATGGATTAAATTCTTCTATCTGCATCTGTGGCCTGTGCCCGTGTGTTCTTTGCTGCCTGCATCCACTTCGGGATTCTTTGGTGATATTTATCTACCATGGACATATGTGCTTTGTATACCAGTATGAACCATACTGATGGTATGGAAGCGGTACAATATTTTCTGAAAAATAGATCTATAGAATTATACCAACATGGAAAGATGATTGTTGATATGATTGCCTTTTGCCTCCATAACAATTACTTTATGTTCAACAAAGACATATACCATCAGATTAGAGGAGTTGCCATGGGAGCCTGCTTCTCCTCCAGCTAAGCGTGGGCTGCTGGGAGGAGCAGGTTCTCAAGGTCAAATTTAAGAAACTCTTGGATGAATGCATCGTTTGTTGGATGCGCTTCATCCATGAAATTTTTTTGATTTGGAAATGTACGAAGGAGATGGCCTGTGATTTTATTAAATCTCTAAATGATAATGAACTTAATCTTCAATTTACAACTTCAATTGATGAGACTGCTATTGATTTTTTAGATGTACATGTGTACATTGCAAACAATTCTATAGAAATCACTCTGCACAGAAAAAGCACGGCTGGGAACTCTACGCTACATGCGTCGAGTTTCCATCCAGCTCATTTAATTAGGAGCATCCCCTACGGGGAGTTCCTAAGAATACGAAGAATATGCAGTTCTGAAGTGAGTTTCGGAAAATGCATCAGAGAGCAGTCTCAGATTTTTAGCAAGAGGCTATAAACAAAAAGATATCAAACTAGTCCTGACCAAAGTTAAGATTAAGTCCAGAGATGAACTATTAAAAACCAATGTGACCTCTGCAATTACCGATAAAGCAACTCCCTACAAGCTGGAAGAGGCAGATCAAGAAATGAGATTTGTAACCACCTATAGTTGCCACCACAAGAAAATCAGGACCAAAATCAACAAACACTGGCCCATTATACAAACTGATACGGTCTTAAACCAACTATTTCCGACTCCCCCTACCTTGACCTTCAGGAAACCTAAGTCTGTGCATAATGCCCTTTTCAAATCCAGCCCTGAGCTGATTAGTAATTCAATTCAACCAAAAAATATGTGGCTAGCTCCCCGCAATGGTTTTATTAAATGCAACACATGCAGGGCATGCAAGTTTGGGGTCAATACATCACAATACACCACCATGTATGGCCCCACTACCAGTAAGCTCAAGGCCAGATATACGTGTCGCACCGAATATGCAGTCTACGTGTTGAGCTGTACCTGCGGGCTTCAATACGTGGGCCGCACAAAATTGCAGGTGCACGTACGTATTCTGCAACATCTCAGAGCAATAGTCAATTTGGATATGAGATGAGATGAGATGAGATGAGATATGAGAAGAGGAGGAAACAGGGAAAGGGTTTTGAGACAATTGGAGGCCAGGTTCATATTTGAATTAGATACCAGCACCCCAAATGGATTGAATAATGGGGACGAATTATATAACTTTTTATAATTATTTATGGATATTTATGATTATTTAAGGTTTTCTATTTATCAGGGTTTTTCAGTCTTTATTTATTGTAAACATGAAATTCTTTTTATAATAAATTAATATTAACTGGTTTTACTATTTAACTAGTTTTATCACAATTCAAGCGGGCTACAGTTTTAGTTTTTGAGTGGTCATATATAAATTGGCATACTACTTACCTCACATCTTAGATGAATATTAATTTCAACTAAATATACGTATTCCAATGTAAGCAATCCTGATTATGTATTGATTAATAAAACAAAGAGATAAGAAAAGAAAGAAAAAAAAAAAGTACAAAATCATAATGTTACTACCGCCCAGTTTCGAATCATTTATGATATTTTATAAATTTGGTTATTATGGCACAATCACTTCAATGCACTTGTTTATTTGTTTTATGCTCCGCTCAGAACTAGATTAGGAAACAGCAATTCTTGTTGGGGATGACTTAATTAATTGCGAAGATAATCAACCGTTTAGACTAAAGGAACAGTATGCCCAATTAACATTTCAATTGAATGATTTTATATATGTTACATGCATACCGTCATTTGCTATTCATGTTATTGAAAGGTTACCAATGGATTCAACCAGGAATTTATTGTTTGTTCTTTTTTAACGGTTTTGTATGCAAAAACTATTCAATTATTATTTATTAATTGTTCCCCCATGCTGCTATATTTATTTATTTATTATGTATGTAAATTATTAACTAGTTTGTCTCAAACATGCTTTTTAGCGGAGTATGTTTTCTATTTTCACTAAGTCACATGACACTTACATGGTGAGGTCATGTGATCAAGCCCACTTGTTAGGTGAAACGCGTCATCTGCCATGTTGATCAGTGTCAGCAATTAAAGAAGATATTACCTGCACTTAATCGGTGTCCGTGTCCTGCTTTTCAGCCAGCTGCTGTTGGGAAATTGATGAACTGCAGCATATATATATATACATATATATATATTCTCCACAAGCCTTTCCACGATGAAAAAAGCGTTCTTGAGCCCAGTTCCTTAGCGTGCTTATTTATTTAGAAATAGCAAACAAACGCCCGACGCGTTTCGGTGCCACTGCACCTTGGTCACGGGTAGTCAGCAGTTTGTGAAAAGTGCTACATATAGTGTGTAAACAAAACATAAACATAAAAGTAGGACTACCTGTCCCAACTCAACAAAAGGACTTTCAAATTTGGCATCCATTTTGTAATGGTCAACTCGTCACAAGTTACTATTCAAAACATTTTGTAATTACAACGTCTTGTACATGCAACATAAACATACTTGTGCAAATTGGATGCGTGGTGATTTCTGAACAAAAGTAGCGATAAATCCAGCTCAAGTGAGCATACTACTACAAACCAATAATTTTATCAGTCATCACGCGGTTAACCAATCTCGCTGTGTTATGCTTGATTAACACCCAAGTGGGCTGTCTCGTGAGTTAATGTTCTTTTCATCTCAAATACTGCCCCAGTGGGCCCAAAATCATCAGTCGCTTATACATTTCATTCTTTCACTATGTGCGAACCAAATCATAATTTCATAGAGCCTTTGAAAGTTGATCTTCATAATGGCATGCTGACAGTTTGGTCTCCTACAAAACATAAACAAATTTTGCAATCACTATACTAATACAGATAATTTAAAAAACAAACTTATGGCTTCATATTTACATCTATAATATCTTTTGATTAGAGTGTCAAGTATACAGCACGTTGAAGTTAATTAGCCCAGATGAACCGACATCTCTTCATCTTTGTTTAAACCTGATGGTTGTACGGTGTCATATTTAATAATTATTTTGGACTCCAGTTTCCGTAGCTCTCTCACTCTGTCACCACCCCTTTCCGATTTTGGAATTCTATCTAGGGCGCAGAATTGTAGGACATTGATATTCTTTCCATGTGTTTCTTTAAAATGTCTAGCAATGGGATATTGCCTGTCTTCATTTATAATGGCCCTCGTGTGTTCCAAGATTCTTTTTTTCACCTGGTGAATGGTACTCCCGATGTATACTAGAGGGCAGGGACAACACAAAGCATACACACAAAAATCTGATTTACATGTTAGATGTTTTTGAATTATGTAAGGTTTTTGGTTTTTTGATAAAGTTAGTTCTTTCCGATTCACACTATTTTTACATGCCTTGCATGAATTGCATGTGTAAAATCCCTTTATCTCTTTCCATTTTTGCTCTTTAATATTCACAGTGCTACTGCACAGAAGATCTTTAAGAGCTGGACATTTCCTGAATGTGACCTTTGGCTGACTTCCCACTGCTTTTTTCAACTCAGGATCCATGTTTAGGATATGCCAGAATTTTTTCAGACATTTTCTGACCTGCCACGACTGGCTAGAGTATGCAGTAATGAACCTTATTGGTTCGTCTTGGTCATCTTTGGGGATTTTTGGGTTTAAAAGGTCATCCCTCAAAACGGTTCTAACTTTGGCACATGCTTGTTTGATTATTTTGTTTGAGTATCCCCTTTCCTCAAATCTCTCTTTCATGTTTATCATCTCTGATTCAAAGTCTGATGGTGTGCTGCAATTTCTCTTGGCCCTTAGAAGTTCCCCATAGGGGATACTTCGAATCAGATTCTTTGGGTGGCAGCTGTCCGCATGTAGCAGGCTGTTGCCTGCTGTTGGCTTTCGGAAAAGCTTGCTTTCCATTTTGCCATTTCTAACATTGACAATCACATCAAGAAATTCGATAGTTTCCTTTTCAATTGTACACGTGAATGTCAAATTGCACTCATTTGCATTTAAACTGGCCACGAATTCCAAAGCACTATCTTTTTCTCCCTTCCAGAGACAAAAAACGTCATCTATATATCTTGCCCAGAGGCAGACGTTCTGGGTAAAGGCTAAGATCTTACTGGCCACCTGCTCCTCCCACCAGCCCAGGTAAAGACCCGCGTAGCTGGGGGCGAAGCAGGTTCCCATCGCCGTACCTCGGGCCTGGCAATAGATGACGTGGTCAAACAGAAAGAAATTATTTGAAAGACATCTTTGCATCATGCATACTAGCATTTCAGTGTGTGAAAGGTACTTGATGTCTCTCTGCTTCAAAAAATGCTGATTGGCTTGTACTCCCAAATCGTGTGGTATACACGTATATAAGCTATTGACATCAAGTGTCATTAGCCACATGTCATCTTCCCACTGGACCTTTTCAATAACTCTTAAAAAATCTCGAGTGTCCTGTAGGTAAGAGGGGAGTTTCTGAACAAAAGGGCGTAAAAAGTGGTCAATGTATTTGGAGGTGTTTTCATAGGTGCTTCCTATGGAGGACACAATGGGTCTTCCTGGAGGATTGACCCTGTCTTTATGTAACTTTGGTAGTAAATAGAGTGCTGGTAATTTGGGATGATCACATTTGAGAAATCTGTACTCCTCATCTGATATCAATTTTTGACGTTTCCACTCAGCTAGTTGTAGTTGGTATTCAATGTTGCTTTTCTCGTAACAACTCCTGTTACTAATTGTGTAGCTATTAACATCATCCAGTTGTCGTCTACCTTCATTCAGATACAATTCGGTAGGCCATACCACAACATTACCACCCTTGTCTGATTTTTTAATTACAATCTCTTTGTTGTTCTGTAATTCTCTGATTGCTGTGGTTTGTTTGTTACTCAAATTGGTATATTTTAATTTACTGGATTTGTTCAATTTTTTAAATTCTTGAGTTACACCTTTATCAAACACATCAATAATTTCATTGTGGATTTGAGGCAAGAATCTGGATTTTGGTTTAAAGTTACTGTCGCTACTGCAATCAAAAATTACATTTTCCTCAGTTAAACAAGGCAGTATTTGAGATGAAAAGAACATTAACTCACGAGACAGCCCACTTGGGCGTTAATCAAGCATAACACAGCGAGATTGGTTAACCGCGTGATGACTGATAAAATTATTGGTTTGTAGTAGTATGCTCACTTGAGCTGGATTTATCGCTACTTTTGTTCAGAAATCACCACGCATCCAATTTGCACAAGTATGTTTATGTTGCATGTACAAGACGTTGTAATTACAAAATGTTTTGAATAGTAACTTGTGACGAGTTGACCATTACAAAATGGATGCCAAATTTGAAAGTCCTTTTGTTGAGTTGGGACAGGTAGTCCTACTTTTATGTTTATGTTTTGTTTACACACTATATGTAGCACTTTTCACAAACTGCTGACTACCCGTGACCAAGGTGCAGTGGCACCGAAACGCGTCGGGCGTTTGTTTGCTATTTCTAAATAAATAAGCACGCTAAGGAACTGGGCTCAAGAACGCTTTTTTCATCGTGGAAAGGCTTGTGGAGAATTGAATGAGGATCGCTACCTCGCTTGAGCCCGCCACCGCAAAAGTGGCAGGGAAACCAGCGAACTGTTTACAAAATTGTTTGCCTCTTTGAGACACAATTTCCCTGCCCGCCTTCGGAGCTACAGTGTTTGGATTGCAAGTGAAGAAGCTTTTCTGTTCCGGTAACATCTATTTATCTGCTAAACCCGAGGAGCCGATCACGGCACGGGGAGCATAATCTTGGAACGTATCGGAAAGCTTCGGCAAAAAGCAACGGTGTGGCCGAAGTGCAGGTGGAACCAGCGCGGCTACGTTGGTAGGCGGCTGCTGAGGAAGCGTGTGACTGCTTTCGAAGAAAGCAAGGAAATTCTCGGATGGTGAATTTCAGAATACATGAGAAATGAATTTAGCAAACAGAGAGGCTTCACGACGGGAAGCGGCAGAATCGCTGTTTATCCCTTTAAACATGGAAAGATCGGATTTGAGTGGATTGGGCAATGACACAGCACGAGACCCTAAAAGTAAGAAAGAACTTTGGGACAAACTCTGGAAATGCGCAAAGATGGAACAAGTCAAGTGGTGGGAAGCCACCACTCTGCAAAAATACGTTGACTGTGAACGCGTACCACGCGGTCTGCGCATCTTCCTGACCCCAACATTTAGCGACCCAGACCCCGAACTGATTGAGGAATGGGTACAGAACAACCATCAATGTTCAACGACAATGCTGAAACTGCTGATCAAATATGCATTAAAAGATACTGAAAGATTGGCAAGAGAAATTGATCAAATTACATCGCAACTGAAAAGTCAATATTCCGAAAATGAATTTGAGACAGAAATGAAAAAACTCACCTCAAGGTTGGAAAAGGCTGAGGAGGAAATCAAAATGAAAAAACAAAGCAAATTTTATCGCGATCAACTGGACTACGAAAGGGGCCAAATTTTTACGTTTGGTAAAAAATTTGACTATTTGAGAGAACTTAATCAAAAAGTATTGGGAACCTCAGATAGAGATCAAATCAATCCAATTGTGGAAATACCAGAAACAAGTGGAACCAGTAGATCGCAGGATACCACCGTCCATTCAGCAAAGGTGGATGAACCAACTGGAAAGCAACCAAACAGTGAGGGAGTAAAATCCAACATTTTAAAGGAATTCTCGCTTCTGGCACAAGGCCGACAAGGGATGGGAAGCCCAGGGCCACAAGAATCGCCAAGTCGAGGTCGCGGTCGAGGCGCCAGAGGAGGAAGCAGAAGAGGCGCAAAGAAACAAGGAGTATTGGATGCCTACGTGGGAATGACGACAAGAGGCAAGACGGACAGACAATGAAAGACAACCGCACTGTGGTAAATTTATCGAACTTCCAGTTAACATGTGATCAGATTGAAGTATTGTCACTAGGTCTCACATTTTGCCCCACAAGTAACTTTAATTATACAGAGGGAAGAATAGATCTCTTTCATTTTGTAAGAAAGTTAAAATTACGTAAATGGTTTCAAAATAGGAAATTGTCTACCATAAGCAATCCGGTAGAACCTACCATCTTAACCATTGCTGATATAGATTTACTCCAGACAATGAGGGGGCTAGAAATTGATGATGACAATCCGATAGATGCGCGAACTTGTTTAACTGAGGAAAATGTAATTTTTGATTGCAGTAGCGACAGTAACTTTAAACCAAAATCCAGATTCTTGCCTCAAATCCACAATGAAATTATTGATGTGTTTGATAAAGGTGTAACTCAAGAATTTAAAAAATTGAACAAATCCAGTAAATTAAAATATACCAATTTGAGTAACAAACAAACCACAGCAATCAGAGAATTACAGAACAACAAAGAGATTGTAATTAAAAAATCGGACAAGGGTGGTAATGTTGTGGTATGGCCTACCGAATTGTATCTGAATGAAGGTAGACGACAACTGGATGATGTTAATAGCTACACAATTAGTAACAGGAGTTGTTACGAGAATAGCAACATTGAATACCAACTACAACTAGCTGAGTGGAAACGTCAAAAATTGATATCAGATGAGGAGTACAGATTTCTCAAATGTGATCATCCCAAATTACCGGCACTCTATTTACTGCCAAAGTTACATAAAGACAGGGTCAATCCTCCAGGAAGACCCATTGTGTCCTCCATAGGAAGCACCTATGAAAACACCTCCAAATACATTGACCACTTTTTACGCCCTTTTGTTCAGAAACTCCCCTCTTACCTACAGGACACTCGAGATTTTTTAAGAGTTATTGAAAAGGTCCAGTGGGAAGATGACATGTGGCTAATGACACTTGATGTCAATAGCTTATATACGTGTATACCACACGATTTGGGAGTACAAGCCAATCAGCATTTTTTGAAGCAGAGAGACATCAAGTACCTTTCACACACTGAAATGCTAGTATGCATGATGCAAAGATGTCTTTCAAATAATTTCTTTCTGTTTGACCACGTCATCTATTGCCAGGCCCGAGGTACGGCGATGGGAACCTGCTTCGCCCCCAGCTACGCGGGTCTTTACCTGGGCTGGTGGGAGGAGCAGGTGGCCAGTAAGATCTTAGCCTTTACCCAGAACGTCTGCCTCTGGGCAAGATATATAGATGACGTTTTTTGTCTCTGGAAGGGAGAAAAAGATAGTGCTTTGGAATTCGTGGCCAGTTTAAATGCAAATGAGTGCAATTTGACATTCACGTGTACAATTGAAAAGGAAACTATCGAATTTCTTGATGTGATTGTCAATGTTAGAAATGGCAAAATGGAAAGCAAGCTGTTCCGAAAGCCAACAGCAGGCAACAGCCTGCTACATGCGGACAGCTGCCACCCAAAGAATCTGATTCGAAGTATCCCCTATGGGGAACTTCTAAGGGCCAAGAGAAATTGCAGCACACCATCAGACTTTGAATCAGAGATGATAAACATGAAAGAGAGATTTGAGGAAAGGGGATACTCAAACAAAATAATCAAACAAGCATGTGCCAAAGTTAGAACCGTTTTGAGGGATGACCTTTTAAACCCAAAAATCCCCAAAGATGACCAAGACGAACCAATAAGGATCATTACTGCATACTCTAGCCAGTCGTGGCAGGTCAGAAAATGTCTGAAAAAATTCTGGCATATCCTAAACATGGATCCTGAGTTGAAAAAAGCAGTGGGAAGTCAGCCAAAGGTCACATTCAGGAAATGTCCAGCTCTTAAAGATCTTCTGTGCAGTAGCACTGTGAATATTAAAGAGCAAAAATGGAAAGAGATAAAGGGATTTTACACATGCAATTCATGCAAGGCATGTAAAAATAGTGTGAATCGGAAAGAACTAACTTTATCAAAAAACCAAAAACCTTACATAATTCAAAAACATCTAACATGTAAATCAGATTTTTGTGTGTATGCTTTGTGTTGTCCCTGCCCTCTAGTATACATCGGGAGTACCATTCACCAGGTGAAAAAAAGAATCTTGGAACACACGAGGGCCATTATAAATGAAGACAGGCAATATCCCATTGCTAGACATTTTAAAGAAACACATGGAAAGAATATCAATGTCCTACAATTCTGCGCCCTAGATAGAATTCCAAAATCGGAAAGGGGTGGTGACAGAGTGAGAGAGCTACGGAAACTGGAGTCCAAAATAATTATTAAATATGACACCGTACAACCATCAGGTTTAAACAAAGATGAAGAGATGTCGGTTCATCTGGGCTAATTAACTTCAACGTGCTGTATACTTGACACTCTAATCAAAAGATATTATAGATGTAAATATGAAGCCATAAGTTTGTTTTTTAAATTATCTGTATTAGTATAGTGATTGCAAAATTTGTTTATGTTTTGTAGGAGACCAAACTGTCAGCATGCCATTATGAAGATCAACTTTCAAAGGCTCTATGAAATTATGATTTGGTTCGCACATAGTGAAAGAATGAAATGTATAAGCGACTGATGATTTTGGGCCCACTGGGGCAGTATTTGAGATGAAAAGAACATTAACTCACGAGACAGCCCACTTGGGCGTTAATCAAGCATAACACAGCGAGATTGGTTAACCGCGTGATGACTGATAAAATTATTGGTTTGTAGTAGTATGCTCACTTGAGCTGGATTTATCGCTACTTTTGTTCAGAAATCACCACGCATCCAATTTGCACAAGTATGTTTATGTTGCATGTACAAGACGTTGTAATTACAAAATGTATTGAATAGTAACTTGTGACGAGTTGACCATTACAAAATGGATGCCAAATTTGAAAGTCCTTTTGTTGAGTTGGGACAGGTAGTCCTACTTTTATGTTTATGTTTTGTTTACACACTATATGTAGCACTTTTCACAAACTGCTGACTACCCGTGACCAAGGTGCAGTGGCACCGAAACGCGTCGGGCGTTTGTTTGCTATTTCTAAATAAATAAGCACGCTAAGGAACTGGGCTCAAGAACGCTTTTTTCATCGTGGAAAGGCTTGTGGAGAATTGAATGAGGATCGCTACCTCGCTTGAGCCCGCCACCGCAAAAGTGGCAGGGAAACCAGCGAACTGTTTACAAAAACATATATATATATATATATATATTCACTGAAAAAACCATGGGTTTCACACACGTTATAGTTAGGACTTAGCATTTAAAAAACCTTAGAAATTCAGTGAAAAAACCATAGGTTTCACACACGTTATAGTTAGGAATTAGCATTTAAAAAACCTTAGAAATTCAGTGAAAAAAACCATAGGTTTCACACATGTTATAGTTAGCTAGACATTTTACTCGTAAAAAACCATTGAAATTGCCCCGTTATAGTTAGTTCAGCTAACTATAACTTGCGCGCCCGCAATGCACTGCTGATGACGTCACATATTACATCACTCATGACATGGTCAGTGACATCACTCATGACATCACTGATGACATCATCCAGTGAATGTGTGTTTTTCTGAAAATTAAATATGTTTTATATATGTATATCTCAAGGTCGATGAAAGAATAAATGGGTATATTACTGTCTAAATGGATGATTTCTTATTGAAAAATTGATTGTGTAACTGACTGATTAAGTGTATCATAGTGAATACATGGCTTAGTGAGTAATGTTTAAATATATAAATATCTGTATCAGTCTCTCACTTTGTGTATAAGTGGCTGCATGGGTTGGTGAGTATCTACATGGGTGTCTATATAGGATATTAGTTGGTTTTTTGAGTATCAGTCTGAGTGTCTGCATGGTTCGGTGGGGGGTATTACGTAGTGCATAGGTGCATGAATGATTGACTCACTGTTTGTATGTGTTGATCAGAGCATGTGTGCAGGACTGCATGGGTGGATGAGTGTGTGTATGGGTGTGTTAGTGAGTGAATGACTGTCTCAATAGTGTCTTTATGAGTAACTACATATGTTTTAAACTAGTATATGTGACTATTGGTGTAAATAAGTGAGTATATGTGAGAGTGAGACATTGGAAGAGTTCCTGTATGAATAAGTATGTGTTTCTATAAGTGATTGTTTAAAAGACTAAGTATGTGTAAGTTTCCGTAGAAGTAAGTGTGGTGGTGTGTGAATAACTGTATATGCAAGTAAATGTATGTTTTATTCTTTATTAGCATGGGTGACTATGTGTGTGAGTAGCTCTATGGATAAGTGGCATTGTGTAACAGGATGTATAGGTGTATGAGTACATATGATAAGTGAGTACATGTATGAGTGACTGTATTGAACTGTTGGTGAATGAATGGATGTGTATGTGGATCTTAGAATTACTGAAGAGGTTGTTGTAACTGTTATTGGTATGTCCATTCTTTTGTAAATTTTAGTCTCTATTTTTGTATGTGTGTATCAAAGGTTATATTAGGGTGAGAGGAGGTCTGCCACTCTATCACAAGGATGATGTCATCAGTGATGTCATTTGAGATGTCATCAGTGATGTCATGAGTGATGTCACTGACCATGTCATGAGTGATGTAATATGTGACGTCATCAGCAGTGCATTGCGGGCGCGCGAGTTATAGTTAGCTGAACTAACTATAACGGGGCAATTTCAATGGTTTTTTACGAGTAAAATGTCCAGCTAACTATAACATGTGTGAAACCTATGGTTTTTTTCACTGAATTTCTAAGGTTTTTTAAATGCTAATTCCTAACTATAACGTGTGTGAAACCTATGGTTTTTTCACTGAATTTCTAAGGTTTTTTAAATGCTAAGTCCTAACTATAACGTGTGTGAAACCCATGGTTTTTTCAGTGAATTTGCAAGGTTTTTTAAATGCTAATTTTTTTTTTTTTCTTCTATTTTTTCTAACATATTTTTATTTAAATTTTCTTACCTTTTATAAAGACTATGATTAAATTTTTAAAATTCTTTAATATGTTTTTTTTAATATATTTTTTAAAATAAACATGTAAAATTTATTAGCAGTACTTTTTTTCTATTTTTTTTATTATTTTTTTAGTACGCGTACCGTAAGCTTACGGTAAGCGTACGGTTTACGCAACGTCCGTAATTTCCCTACGCTGCTTGCGTATAGTTACGCAATTTGCGTAGCCGCGCGTACTCCGCGTGGGACGCGTACGCGTGTACGCTACACGCGCACGTTACGCGGAAGTGTCGGGGAGTGACTGTTATGCGCATGCGCGCAAGCGCGTGTCTTTTTTACGCGCATGCGCACTTTTGCCGTAAGCGTACCGTAAGCGTACGGTAGGTCATGTGATCATGAAACACAACTTTTGATTGGTTGAAACTACTTTCAGTTCTAGAACTCTCCTACACCACACCCATTCCCCTCATTTCTGCTTGTGATCCCTTAGGAGAAGGAGCTGGGTTGTCTTTGTGATACGATGGCAGAACAGCAGAGCTCTTCTGAGAGTGAGGCTAGCACTAGCAGCACTGTCTTGAGGCAGAGAGCGAGGAAACAAAAGCCCTCTTATGTATGGGATTATTTTACTTTTCCTGAAGGCCAGCAAAAGGTAAATGCACCCTTAGTGAAATCACCAGAGCAATACGCAAATCTCTGCCTGTAATTCCTATTTGCACACAGAGTCATGTTTTCACATTAGTCAAAAAACGAAATTTCTTTGCCAATTTGAAAGCACACTTACTGCTCTTTTTTTTTTGGCAAGTGAAAATCACTTTTACAGACTGACACATTATGAAACCACTTTTTTGATTTTCTTAAATGCACATGTCCAAACTGCTTTTTCAGACCACCACCATGTGTAACCTGGGTGGCTGCCTACATTCCAGCAAGGGCAACCAGCCTTAGTGATGCTGAATGTATTTGCATTACTGAGTCCAACCTCAAACCCTTAAACTATTCTTTTTTTTTCCAGTACACCTTAATTTATCGTGAAAACATAGTCCATATTATTTTACATGTTCCTCACATTTAAATTTCTCCCAAAACAGAAAATAATAAACACAACTTCAACAAAAAGAATTACTTTTCTATTATTCATTTCTTAATTTACCATATACATCCCCTCTCAAACTCTAAACTCACCTTTAAAATTAGTTAGTTGTGAAAGAAATGTGGCACTCAAACAGCAGATTATCAGAGCCAGGATCTCTGTTGTGTTCACCTCTCTCCTCTCAGCAGAACCAGATAATGGCAAACTTTCCCTCTATTTTTCCACACATATACATGTAAGTTTCAAATCTCAGTGCTTCCCCCTTTTTTTCAAATGTAATCACACATTTCTATTGGTTGAAAACCAACCCTTTTCCAAAAGTACCCTGCCCCCAACTTGACTTCTGCCTAGTACCCTTCCCCCAACTTGACTTCTGCCTGCTACCATAGCAACAGCTCATGGAACACTGCTGTGTGGAGTTAGGTCAGAAGTTCGCCACACAATGTTTCAATTCCACAGAGCAAGAGTGCTTGACTTTTCAAACCTAACAGCAAATCCATAGTACTGTTCTTTGGTTACACATTTTTTTGTACCAATACAAAACATGCTTCTATTAATTTACACATACAGCCTAGTTTTTATTCTAGAATGGTATGAAACAGCCAATCAGTTCTTTTTGTTTTGAAAAAAATATGTATGCCTCCATTTCCAAACTGTCTTTCTTTTCATATTGCCATTCTACTGAAAGACACCTCCTGAGTGCATCCAGTTCTCCTTTGAAGATGTTCACAGTGTGGATTGTAGGGCACAGCTATGTCTTCTGGAGTGAAAAGTATGCAGAGAAAACAGATATGGTGAGAGACCTTGCTTTGCCAAATGTAGACATTAAATGGATTGGTCAGAGAGGGTTAAAGTGGCACCAATTGATGCCATTGGTGAAATCCTTCATGCAAATCCAACACCCTGACCTCATAATAGTGCACTGTGGTGGCAATGACCTAGGCACTTTGACTGGGGTAGGTCTGGAAATGCTTATGAAGGACACCTTTACACAACTGTTTTCACTTTTCCCTAAAACTGCCTTTGTGTTTTCCAACATATGCCAAAGGCAAAAATGGAACTGGTCCAATCATTTCTGTCCGCAGATTGACAAAGCAAGAAAGCACGTCAACAAATCTGTTTCTGCTTTCCTCCGTGACTATGGTATGGGTGCCATTTACCACAACAACTTGCGTTATGACATGCAAGACATTTATAGAGGAGATGGTGTGCACTTCAATGATGAAGGGAACAGAGTCTTCCTTTTGAACCTTAGACTCTGCATCGGTACTTACTTGTAGGTGCCACTAAAAAAATGACTTCATAAGCACAACAGCTCTTTTTAGAGCTCCCTAATATCTAAACTCTTAATTCTGCATTTCATTTTTTTATTTTTATTTTTTTTACCGTACGCTTACCGTACGCGTACCCCGTGATTTTTTTAAAAGTCAATAAATGTTTTTTTTTTACTTTTCTGTCCTTCTTTGACCCCCTTACAAATGTTAGGGGGTCTGTAACTCTTCTCATTGCCCCCTTTTCTTGTTTTCACTCTTTTTTTTCAGAGTGAAATACACAAAATGGCGGCCGCCGCTTCCTGGTATCGGCCGATTCGAATGTTTACTAAGATCTAAGGGCCAATCAGAATCTCGCTCGCGCACGCCATTTTTCTTCCGTACGCTTACCGTAAGCTCACCGTACGCGTACCCCGTGATTTTTTTAAAAAACAATAAATGTTTTTTTTGTACTTTACAGTCCTTCTTTGACCCCCTCACAAATGTAAGGGGGTCTGTAACTCTCCTCTTTGCCCCCTTTTCTTGTTTTCACTCTTTTTTTCAGAGTGAAATACACAAAATGGCGGCCGCCGCTTCCTGGTTTCGGCCGATTCGAATGTTTACTAAGATCTAAGGGCCAATCAGAATCTCGCTCGCGCACGCCATTTTTCTTCCGTACGCTTACCGTAAGCTCACCGTACGCGTACCCCGTGATTTTTTTAAAAAACAATAAATGTTTTTTTTGTACTTTACAGTCCTTCTTTGACCCCCTCACAAATGTAAGGGGGTCTGTAACTCTCCTCTTTGCCCCCTTTTCTTGTTTTCACTCTTTTTTTCAGAGTGAAATACACAAAATGGCGGCCGCCGCTTCCTGGTTTCGGCAGATTCGAATGTTTACTAAGATCTAAGAGCCAATCAGAATCGCGCTCGCGCACGCCACCGTACGCGTACGGTAAGCGGGCTCAGATATATATATTGATTTAAAGGCTATTTTCTCAGAATCTACTGAACAGATTTACACCAAACCTACAAAAGGCACTTCCTTGACCTAGGGACTACCTCTCTGCCAAATTTCGAGTAATTCTGTTCAGCCGTTCGGGCTGTAGCTCGTTCTAAAGGTCCTATGGAAAAATGCATGGGAAAAAAGCGTTTTGGGACCCCCCTTTTATCTCAGCCCCCGCTTGACGGATCCCCGCGAGACTTTCAGGGTAGGAGCGGAGCGTAGCGCCCCACCTATTTTGAGAAATTCGCGAGGATTCGTCGACCGGCGCCAAAGTTATTCAAAATAGAATGTTGCGGATTTCCTATGGAAAAGGGGTCCTAACTATAACTACCTACTGGCGACCGCCAGTAGGTAATATATATATATATATATATATATATATATATATATATATATATATTCACTGAAAAAAACATAGGTTTCAGGGACGTTATAGTTAGCTGGACATTTCCCTCATACAAAACCATTAAAATTTGCCCATTATAGTTAGTTCAGCTAACTATAACTCGCGCCCCCGCAATGCACTGCTGATGACATCACATATTACATCACTGATGACATGGTCAGTGACAGCACTGATGACATCACTGATGACATCTCAAATGACATCACTGATGACATCATCCAGTGTCTGTGTGTTTCGGTAAAGTTTAAATATATTTATTATACATAGAGAAAGGCATATAGAAGAATGAGTGGGTGTATAAGTGTGTGAATGGATGATTTTGTTGTTGCGTGACTGACTCTATAAGTGAGTGATTAAACGTATCTTACTGAATGCATGGGTTAGTGTGTAAACTGTGTGAATGTCTGTATCTGTCTCTCTGCTGGTGTGTAAGCGGCTGTATGGGTTTCAAATTGCTACATGATTGTCTATATGGGTTATAGATTGGTTGTCTGAGTATCGGTATGGGTGCCTGAGTGTTTGTGTGGGTGGGGTGTGTGTGACTCTGTGCATAGATATGTGAGTGGGTGATTCACTGGGTGCGTGGTTTCAAGACTAGGTCTGTGATGGACTGTATGGGTGGGTGAGTGTGTGTATGGTTGTGTTAGTGAGTGAATATATATTTCATTAGTACATGTGTGATTTAGTTCATATGTGAACGGCAGTATATATGTGTGTTGGAGTACAGAAATGACTATAAGTGAGAGTGTGTGATTGAGTGAGTGGCTGTATGGATGAGTGTGTGCTTGTATCATTGATTCTATAAGAGCATAAGAATGTGCTATTATTTTTATGAGTAATTGAGCTAGTGTGTGTATATCTGTATAGGTGAGTAAATGGCAGTGTGATTAATTATTTGCATCACTGAGTACGTGTGTGAGTACCTCTATGGATGAGTAGCGGTGTGTGAGTGTCTATATAGGTGTATGAGTGCATATGATAGTCCTGTACTGAGTGACCATAAGTATGAGTGACTGTACGGGTGAGTGAGTGGATGGGTGTGTTGACCTAAGACTCTGTGATGGGGTATGTACTTATTGGTGTTGGAGTGTCTATGGTTTTGAGAATGGCAGTTTGTAATTTAGAGTGGGTGTATCAAAGGTTATATTAGGTTGTGAGAAGATGCATCAAATTATCACATGGATGATGTCATCAGTGATGTCATCAGTGATGTTATTTGAGATGTCATCAGTGATGTCATCAGTGATGTCACTGACCATGTCATGAGTGATGTAATATGTGACATCATCAGCAGTGCATTGCGGGTGCGCGAGTTATAGTTAGCTGAACTAACTATAACGGGGAATTTCAATGGTTTTGTAAGAGGGAAATGTCCAGCTAACTATAACGCCCCTGAAACCTATGGTTTTTTCAGTGAATTTCTAAGGTTTTTTAAATGCTAATTCCTAACTATAACGTGCCTGAAACCTATGGTTTTTTTCCATGAATTTCAAAGGTTTTTTAAATGCTAATTCCTATCTATAACTAATCTCTAACCTATGGTTTTTTACTGAATTTCATAGGATTTCTAAATCTTTATTTTTCAGTGTATCAATTGCTTTATTTATGTTTTTTATACTGTTTTTCTTCATTTTTTAAAGTTTTTTTTTTTAATATTTCGTTTTTAATGATTTTTTTTGTAAATATTTGCAAACATATTTTAACTCTATTTTTTGTTTTCATTTTTAAATTTTTTTAAACTATTTTGTTAATCTTTTTTTATTATTTTCTTTTTCAATTATTTTTTGGAGTCGCGCACCCAATGCGTACCTTTCTCGATCCCTGCGCGGAACCTAGTCACCATTTTGCAATTGCTGTGTAGGATCCGCGTAGGGTGTGCGTTGGGTGCAAATTTTCCTGCGCGATTGCTATGCGACTGGTATGCGACTTCAGGTGCATACACGACACATATGTAATACGTTACGCGATGCTCTGGCGCTTCCGTGAAACGTCATATACGTGATCGACACGGTAGGTGTGCGACTCCCGCAAAAAAATTTATGTCGAAAAAGATATATATATGTATTCAATATAAATATTAAGGCAAGAAATTATCTGACCTAATCATAAAAATAATCTACTTTTACTTTTAATAAACCTATATTCGTTTTTAATGTGATTTTGCGAAGTCGCACTGGATGCGTGCTGCCTATGCGCAGGGTGCGTGAACCCCATGTGACCTGAAAAAAAGAGATTTGATTGGTTCATTACATTTCCCATTGTAACTATTGAAGGACCCCACCCATTTCCATCATTCTTCTTTGAGCTTCTTTGGAGGAACATCTCACACCTCAGAAGAACTTTTTTGGGGAGATTTCCACAGCTGCTATTCATTTCAATCTGAAGAAAATGGCTTCTGGACAGCAGCCACCATCTGATTCAGAACATTCTTCGGATGATGGGTTTCTTCCTGAACCTCCACGCCCTGAACGATACACTTCAGTGGTTTGGAAATGTTTTTCCTTTCCTGAAGGATAAACTAAAACTAATGCAACTAAAGTCACTTGCAAAATTTGCCAGAGGGTCCTGTCGAGAGGTGATCCAACCAAAAAGTACTCTTGCGGGACCGAAAGTATGATGAAGCACCTCAGGACTCACCACCCCGTCAACCTGGCAAGGGAAGAGTGCAGAAGAATGCGTCACAACCCTCCGCCAGCAGTGGCAAGTACATCTGCGGCATCAACATCTGTCGGTCACCCGTACATACGTCTCGAATTCGGACAACTTAAAATTAGTTGCATTAAATGCAAAAAACTGCTCTGCTATGGAGAGCAGTCCATTGACCTTATCTGCAGAGCGCAGAAAAACCACCAGTGTTAAACTTTTGCTTATTTTTTTCTCCTAAAGTTCACTATTTTGTTCATCCTGTTCCCTTTTTTTGTTTTAAAAAAAATCACAAAATCGTTAAAAAAAGCACACAAAATAAATAGAAGAAAAAAAAAGTTCTTGTCAGAACAAACTTCTCTGTTTAAAAAAGAGCTATATTTGTATGATAGTGTGTGAAAGTTTAGATGAATGTATGTGTAGTGCATAATTGACTGAACGAATGCATTAGTAGTGTATGGTGAATGAATAAGTGCAGAACTATGAGGAAGTGCTGCAGCATCACACAGTAAGCTCTTTAACTGCAGTGTGCTGTGGTACTTCCGAAGCACAGGGATGCAGCATATGTACATAAATATGTTGCAAGTCTATGCTTCTCTCTGCACGGCTGCTTAAACTGCAGCCATGTGGTGACACAGGCATCCTTGCACCTGGTGCAAGGATATCTGTGTCATGTGGAGTTTGTTTTTGTGCAGGAAGACACACCTTCTTGGACAAGAACAATCAGTAAAGGCATTTTTCTCCTTCAATGTATGCTGGACATTGTAGCATATGTTGAAAGATAAAAAATGAGGAGAAATGAAAACAATTCTTCTTGTTGTGCCTTGCTACACCAATTGGAGGATGGTGCAGCATTCACACACATGTTCAGATTTATGATTTTTGATAAATCTGGAGATGTGTCTTGTTCTATGAGTATTCTGTGCAATCACGCACAGCAACACTTATAGAACGCCCTTTCAACGCAAAGTGGTGTGTATGATGAGGTCGTATTTACATGGAGAAGAAAAAGGTACACAGAGTGTCTTTTCCTCTCTTTGTAAATATGAAGGAGTGTCTGGCGCCATGACTATGTTTCAAAAAGTGACATATTTCTCTTTGGAAAATTGCTTACAAATGATAGGAGGTAAGCACTTCAATAGGTGCAATGGGAAATATTATGAACCACTCAAATCTATTTTTTTGCAGGTCACATGATATCCTATGTCAGGGAGATTCCAAAACTACACAGGTATAAACAGGGTGTTTTGAAAAACGTATTCAAACTTTGTAGCTTCTTGCAGATCTGCCCATTGTGCATATTAATACTTAATTAAACTTACCTTCACAGTAATAGAAATAAAAAATGGTACACACTTTTTCAGATGTTTTTTGCAATGTCAATTGGGGTAAATTGCTTATTTTAGAATTAGGATCTGTGAAATAAAAGAAAAAATTGTTATAACATGTAATATTACATTTTTAACAACACAGCATAATTTAAACAAAGTAATTTGTTTGCCTTTTTTGCTGTTCTCAGAATATATTGAATTTCACTAGAAATAGTGATTTCAATCGTACTCATCACATAACAGCGGGAAAAAAAAACAATCAAAAAGATTGTTTAAAAAAACAACAACATTCTATTCTCAGTAAAATACCAGAAAATACAAATCACACATATATAAAATGCTTACTGCTAACAAAATTTTATAACTTCAATTTATAAAAACTGTAAATGTTGTCGCTTTAAAATATTCACCGAGTCAATGAGTAAGAAAAAGTCCATAATTCAAACATATACCTTTCCTGTTTTTTATGTAAATTGTCCAATGGTAATCCTAATAAATTATAATAATAAATTCATCAGAGACTGAATTATCTTCCTAAAACTTTGGCTTTAAAAATATGTCATGTCCAGATGTTGTGGAAGGACCATCATGGAAAATTATTGCAATTGCTACAAAAGTCCTTCCTGATATTGATAGTTGTGTTGCTACAAATTGCTTTATTAAAGTGTCCAATTTTCTTCCATCAGCTGTACAACGTTGCATCATTAAAATTATATATTGTCCATATTTTTTTTTAAATAATGTGGATAACATTTCTGATTTACATTGGCTACACTCCATGTTTTGATTTGCAGCTTTAACTAATTTATTGAAAGACACTGATTTACAGTCCGGTAATGTTAAATATAGAAATCTTTCAGTGTTTAAATAAGTGCTAGATGTATACATACAATTTTCACAATGATGTTCCCATTTGTAACAAAGGCCAAAAACATGTTCTATTTCTACACCTTCATTTTCAAAAACGGTAAGCATATACATTAAAAATTCCTGAGCAACTTGTTGGATATTTTGCGTAAATTTTGTAGAACCAGAACATACATCCAAAAGATTACGAACATCTGAAACAGTTTGTATTTTACTTGTATCTGTTCTCAATTTTTCATAAACAGAATGCAACAAGGAACAAAATCTTTTTTCCCGATTCTGCATAATTTGTTGTTGCAAACCTTCAAGATAGAAAACAACATTGACCACTACATTAGCATAGCAGTTGACACCTGAACTATTTTCAAACTGATAACCAACAATCTCTTCAACAATGTCCTTTTTCTTTTTGCTTGCAATGACAACATTATCTTGTTCTTTTCCCTTCTCTACACCTTCAGTACAGATATTCTCATACCTTCTTTTTCGACCAACCACACGCTTTTCAAATACAGTATATTGACTTAATTGGGAGCATACGCCCTTCTTAACCTATTATACTCTTTTACACAGTTTGCATCTGCAGTAACCTGTGTGTCATCGAAATCAATCAAAAACAAACCAGATAATGTTCTGACTCGCGACAAAGCAACATATGCCATACCCTCTTTAAACACGGTATAGCCAATGTTCACCAATGCACTGTCTACACTTAATCCTTGAGATTTATGAATAGTCACTGCATATGCCAGAGAAAATGGAAATTGTTTATTACGGACATATAAATCTTTAACAACAATAAACGAACTGAACAACGACCAATTTCTTTAACTTCTTCAATCTTATCAAATGTAATTAAAAAAAATTCAATTCCATCTTTTTTCTGATAACTAACAAAATCCACAACTTTACCAATTGCTCCATTAACTAAACCTTTTTCTACATCCAAATTACGCCTTAAAATTACCCGACAGTTTATACATGCATATAGAGTCTTTTCTAAACCAGCCGTTTTAGATATCTTTTTTTCTAAAGAATCCAGTTTGTTTTCAATTTTCCTGTCAAAATAATAGTGATTCCTTCACGCTCTATTTTATCGATGGCTTCCATTTTTATAATTTCTTCATTTTCCAGTTTCAATAGTTCTTCGTTGAATATAGAACACTCGCGCAGTGTTGGCATTAAGCAGATCACTGATTTATTTTGTGCAATTTTCATGTATATTTTCTCAGGAACTAAATTTTCATTTGGAAACAAATTGGAAAGTAATCGACTCTGCAAAGCTTGTTTGCCATGTTCTGTGAGAAGTCCAATTCTTACATCTTGAAGAATACTTCCATATTCAGCATCATTTGCCTGTCGCATATTTTTCGTCAGTTCTTTGTATTCAAAATATGTCCAAATGTTCACGTTTCCAACACTACCCAGACGCTTTCTGGTATCTTCATGCGCAAGTGTTTTAAATACTGGTTGTCCTTTTACAGGAGTCAGTTGCAGTAGATCTCCAAAAACTATGACGTGTTTTCCTCCAAATAACACGTCATACTCTGTTTTAAGAATTTGCAGCATTCTTAAATGCACAAAGGCAAGCATCAAGTTTGAGACCATGCTTACCTCATCAATAATGAGAAGTTTCATTTTCTTCAGGACTCCAGAAACTTCACAACAAGCTTCTCCAGATAGCTTGTGGTATTCCAATGTGTTCTCATGCTCTACTGGTAGCATTAGTAAACGATGTAAAGTAATTCCTTTAATGTTATGTGCTGCCAACCCAGTTCGAGCAGTGACAACACAAGACAAAAGCGACTCAGTTGTTTTCTGCAGATAACTTGTAATTACTTTAATTAAGAAACTTTTTCCTGTTCCAGCTTGACCACTCACATACATTCGGATAGGTTGAAATGATGTACATGAGCACTCTTTCTTTTCATGAAGTAATCCATGGTCAATCTGTTCTTTCACTTGCTGATATATTTGTTTCTGTTCACATTTAGTTGTTCTTCCAAGTTTCCTAACTGCATTACATCTTCTTGAGCTTGATGCATTGCTGTTTCCACTTCTTTCATGGCAATTGCTGCTTCATTTTCAAAAATTGGTTGTCCTAGTGGATCTTGACTCAGTGCAGCAGAACTTTGACTGTCTTGAGAACTGTCTCTAGCAATCTCAGCTGCAATTGTAGCTTCTTGATCAATTTCATCATTCAACATTTTCACATAATTTGCAAAAGCACTGCATTGTATGCTATCTTTACAAGCATTAAATGAACCTTCACAGCTCTGAAAATCTTCAAGTAATTCCAGTTCTGAACGTTACGGTTTGAACATTTGCAAAAGTGCTAAATAGTTAAATTCCCTTTTATCAGCAGTGTTGCAACTCAGTTTCCTGTGATTAATTACATTTCCTTTCCTTTGTTTCAACAAACATCATTCGGAACCAATCACTGCATATTTTCCATCATTGATGTTCTCTGTAGTATTCCATTTAAAAGTCTAGTTGTGCAGCACTTCATAGAGACACATGTTCTCAAAATGATGACTTCTGTTTGGGTAATATGTGTCCAACATATTCGTTTTCAAAATATCTGTACTTTCTAGTTCTTTTTCTGCTAAATATTCAATTTCTTGAACAGATTTCAGTACCCGATTTCGCATTGCTGCAAGACCTAGACTCACCCAAATGATTCTTCTACTTTTGGAGTATAGACTTGCAGATGATAACCGATCTGAGCATTCATATGCTCCAATTTCATGATGCGATAACATCTTCAAACTGAAACTGGATAATTTCTAGGCCTGGGCAAAAATTTCGTTCCGTTCGCGGAACTTGCGATAATTTGACATTTTTGCGTTCCGCGGAGAGCGCGAAAATGTCAAAAATTCCGGTTTCCGCAGCTTGGCGATAATTTGTTTCTTGCTCGCGCTGTAAAATGATACATTCTCGCGCGCGCGCGATCGCCTTACCTGAATCCCTGCGTTCGCCGACAAGTTTTCTTGATCCGGTCGCGTTCTCCATGAGATGTTGTATTGTTTTTAGCCATTTGCGCTGTCTCGCGACAGTTCGCGCCCGCAGTGACGTCATGCGTCGCGCGATCACGTCTTTCTTCTCGCGATCATGCACCGCGAGAACAACTCAAAACAAGATGGCTGCGCCCGCAAGCAGCCACATGGGTAAGTTGGCGACCCGCAACCATGCAGAAAATCGCGCGAACATGCCGGAAAAAAACTTCCGCATCTTCGCGATATTTCTGCTTGTTTGCGATAATTTTTAACATTCTCGCGATAATTTGCGAAGGTTAATTCCGCAAATTCCGCCCACCCCTAATAATTTCTTCAATGAAAGACAAAACAGAATCATCTGAATCTGTTCCAAATTTGGGGGAGTCCTTGATCCATAACAACATATGTATATGAGGAGCACCTCTTGCTTGATACTCCTTTCTCCAAAAGAAATCCACAACTTCTCCAAGAGGAGGATTTTTTTTATTGCAGATGAAAGACATCATAGCTTCAAATCTATGATTGAAATATCTGCATACATTAACAGGATCCAAAGAGCACAATTCTCCAGGTCTCTAGTATTCAATATTTTTTATATTGGAATTTGCCTCTCGAAGAAATTCAAGTAAATCATCCCAATCATACTCAGCACAGCTTAGTGTAACGAACCAATTAGGAGTTCCTAAGTTCCGTAGCATACATTTCACTTCTCCATGACGACGGTGCCAATATTCATTAGTCCCACGCTGACATGCCATCAGATTAATCAAATGAGATTCTAAATGATCATCTCTCTGATGCACTTCATCCATAAAATCCTTTGTAGTTACATGTTGCAGATGCATTCCAGTTTTTAAAATGTGATTTACTGCTTATGAAAGTCCAGACAAGTCACTTTCAAACAGAAGATGAAACATATAAGGGATACATTGTCGAAATCTTGGATCTTCTGCATATTATCTTGTAGTCCGATATTCAGATGCAGGAATCTGCACAGGACGTTCATCATATCGTCCACCTTTTCCTGTTGGAAACAAATGCGGGAAACAACGAGCTTGCAAGCTCTCTTCCCATACACTCATGGGGCTTCCTCTTGCTTTTTTCATTTGGAACAACTCAAACATATTCCCCATCACTTCTTTGGAATGAAGTGGATGTACACTGAAATGTTCATAGATTTCTTCACATCTGGACATGTCCACTTTTTCAATTTGTCCACTTAATGTTTAAGTATCTTCTGCTAAATCTATTTCTTCTTCTCCTCCAAACACATTTCTATAGTACTCATTATTTTTTATCAGATACAATGTTGCCTTTTGCACTTTTCTAACATCCATTAACTCTTGCCAGATTTTCTTATTCTTAGTAGGAACACCATTAACTAAATTGACTAGTGGTTCATTTTCTGCACGGTCTACACCAATAATTTCAATGTTTTTCTTTAAATCTAACGGTAAATACACAACTCTTCCTTTCAATCCTCTTTGTAAGTCTGATGGAGGCAATTTACCTGTTTTAGTCTCCATACAAACAATAGCCTGAAACGGGTGCACACATTGAATGAGAATAGACTCATAGGTATTTAAATCTATCAGCTCTGGAGGAATAGCAACCAACTCTAGATTATTATGAACAGCTCTAGCAGGCATTTTATTCTCATCTAATTTGTTATAACAATATTTGCAAATACGCTGCTCAAATCCAAAATCTAAACAATCCTCTACCAACAAATAAGTTGCAAATTCCTTCCACTTATCATTATTTTCTGTTTAACTTTTTAAATACAGATTGACACTCCTAGTCTGATTTTTATAGTGAGTTCGCAGACAACAAATACAAGAAACATTTGGTCTTTCACCTGAAATCACCTTAAACTTTGTGATTTGATCTTCAAAATCTTTTGTAATCATGGGTTCTACATTGTCTTCAACATTTTGTTCTATTAATGTGTCAGTTTCTGCACTCTCTTGCTGAGGACCAAAGTAACAAAATTCAATATCATCACAAACCTTCTTCACATCTGATACTGACCCCGCAAAAGAGCACTGTTCAACTCATTTAACTTTAGTGCTGGACTTTTTGCATAATACAATCTTCTCACTAACTTCTGCATTTGAGTATGATGTACTGCCAACATCCTGAAATGGTGAAAAACACTTTGACAAACTTTCCTAGAAAGACAAGCCAGAGAATGACCTTGCAACCCAGTATTTTTTCTCACTCTGCAAGGGTCTAGTCCTTGCAACACCTTAATCTTTTGTTTAACACTTTTTTTACTATATGCTTGTAAGAAACTGCATAATTTATCAATAGATTCTTGTCGTACACTACAAATACTACTGCAATCCCAAGTGTACACAGAGTCTTTAGGACGTCTCCCTAGAACTTCATCAGCTATCACTTCTTCTGCATTTCTTTGAACCATTTTTTCTTTGTCATTGGACAACCATTTCTAACCTCATAACCTCGACCTCTGGTGTCAACTGCATGCAATAAATTATTGCTCTGTAAATAACTCTCTTTAGTAAAGAAAGGCTCTGAACTTGAACTGTGTTTCCATTCACCCCAAAAAATCACAAAAATTTGTTCTGTTAATTACTCTTTTCCTCTTACTTTTGGCCTTCATTAAATGGATTGGTTTATCTAGTGATCGAATTCTGTTTAATACTAAAATGAATAGTTTCCTTTTTACTTCAAAAGCTTTTTCAACAATGGTTTCAATATGCTTCTTCTTTTTATAAAATAGAGCTCTCTTTTTATATTTCTTCACATCTTTCAGCAAATTATGTACTACTCTCTTGTAAAATAATTTTTTGTGTATTTCATTATACTGATTTTGTCTTCTTTTACCATAATTCGTCTCCTTTGACTGTCCATTTGCTTTTTTGCTTTTCCTATTATTTTGAATATTTTGTCTAGTTGAAGCATTCTCAGAGGTTTCAGCATTCTGTACATTCTGTCTGGTCCTATAAACATTTTTAATAAATTGTTTTGTGATCTTACCAGAAGATTTTTTCTTTTTAGCCACATTATGTTGTTCATTCAATACTTGTGGTTGATTTTTCTTCAAGTAACTGTCCTTTTTCTGTTCTTTTCTTTTTCTTACTTTGTCCGGCATGATTTCTCTATTTTAATGGTAATAAACAGTATCTGTAAAAAATAATCACAAAAAAATGTATATTAATAGCTTTATATATTAGACATTTCTATTACTATACAAACACATTTTATATAAATACTGACTAAGAAATTATAGGCCTGAAGCACAAGTGTGAAGGTGGTTAGACCACTACATGCATAGTGCATACTACTTTGAAGCAATTCATGCCCTAATGCCTGCCTCACTGAAAGACTACATGCTTACTGATTGAATGATTACAGTACTATAAGGAGCGACACTGAGTGAATTCACAGTTTTTTGAGTTTTACTTTACTGAATAGATTACTTCATGGTACTGAAAGACTCACTATGGGTTTGCAATAGCAGTCAGAGTGTGTTTGCTGGAGTGTATGCATAGTGACTGTGGAAATGTAGGCCTGAAGCACAAGTGTGAAACTGGTTAGACCACTACATGCATAGTGGATAGTTATTTCAAGCAGTCCTTGTGAAAAGGCATGCTTCACTGCATGAGTACCTGGGTACTGACTGAAACATTAGAGTAATGCAAGGAAAGTGCCTGAATGAATCTTTTAAAGGTTTGGGTTTTTGTGCAGTGAATAGATTAGTACATGGTGCCGGATGAGTTACTAGAGGTGTGCAAGGGGAGTGACAGGGTGTTTATTGGAGTTTATAGATACTGACTGGTCAATTGAAGGTGTGAAAGACAATTGTGTAGCTGGTTAGAGGCCTAAATACATAGTGAATAGACGTTTGAAGTACTCCATGTGCTAAGGCCAGGTTCACTACATAAGTACCTGGGTACTGATTGAATCATTAGAGTACTACAAGGAGAGTGTCTAGCTTAATTTATAAGTGGTTGGGTTTTGGTGCACTCAATGGATTAGTACATGATGTTGAATGGGCCACTGGAGGAGTGTAAGGGGACTGATAGGGTGTTTGCGGGAACTGTATGAATACTGACTGGGGTATTGAAGGTCTGAAAGACAAGTGTGTAGGTGGCTAGAGGCCTGCATACATAGTGCGTAGACGTTTGATGCAGTGTATGTACTAAAGCTGGGTTCACTACATAAGTACCTCAGTACTGACTCAATCATTAGAGTACTACAAGGAGAGTGCCTGGGTACATTTATTACTGGTTGGGTTTTGGCGCAGTAAATGGATTACTACATGGTGCTGAATGAGTCACTGAAGGAGTGTAAGGGGAGTGACAGGGTGTTCCCAGGAACTGTATGAATACTGTCTGGGGTATTGAAGGTGTGAAAGACAAGTGTGTAGGTGGTTAGAGGCCTGCATGCATAGTGGATAGGTGTTTGAATCAATCCATGTGCTAAGGCCTGCCTCACTCCATTAGTACTTGGATAGCAACTGAATGTTTAGAGTATTGCAAGGAGAGTGCCTGGGTGAATTTATAAGTGTTTGGGTTTTGGCACAGTAAATGGATTACTACATGGTGCTTAATGAGTCACTGAAGGAGTGTAAGAGGAGTGATAGGGTGTTTGCAGGAACTGTATGAATACTGTCTGGGGTATTGAAGGTGTGAAAGACAAGTGTGTAGGTGGTTAGAGGCCTGTATGCATAGTGGATAGACGTTTGAAACAGTCCATGGGCTAAGGCCTGGGTCACTGCATGACTACCTGGATACTGACTAAATCATTAGAGTAGTGCAAGGAGAGGGCCTGAGTGAATCTTTTCAAGTTTTGGGGTTTTGGCGCAGTGGATAGATTAGTACATGGTGCCAGATGAGTCACTGGAGGTCTGCAAGGGGAGTGACAGGGTGTTTATTGGAGTTTATAGATACTGACTGGTCAATTGAAGGTGTGAAAGACAATTGTGTAGGTGGTTAGAGGCCTGCATGCATAGTGGATAGACGTTTTAATCAATCCATGTGCTAAGGCCTGCCTCACTCCATGAGTACTTGGGTACTGACTGAATGATTAGAGTATTGCAAGGAAAGTGCCTGGGTGGATTTATAAGTGTATAAACCTGACTCATTTTACAAACACAGAAACAAAAAATGGTTTCTATTTCTACCAAAATGTAAGAACAGGATAGCTTTTTAAGCACTTATGTGTCTGCAAAAACATGAAACACCCAAATGCTTCTCTCACATTAGTTCCCAAATGCACACAGACTCACAGTGTGATTCTAGACAAACAACCCTATTCCTTCTATTTTACCAAAACACATTCACTAGTGTGGATGGGCTGAAGTGACTGCAGAGATTCTACATATTTCCATAGTGAACACTAAAATGAAAGCCTGACTCATTTTGTGAATGCATAAGCAAAGACTGGCTTCTAATACTACTAAAACTTGACAACATGACAGGTTTTTAAGCCGTTATCTGTCAGCAAATACATGATGTAACCAAATGCTTATCTCACAATGGTTGCCCAAATGCACACAGACTCACAGTGTGATTCTAGACAAGCAACACTATCCCTTGGACTTTACCAAAACACATTCACTACTCTGGAAGGGGTAAGGGGACTGCACACAATTTACATATTTCAGTACTGCACTTTAGTGTCAAAGCCTGACTCATTTTATGAATGCATAAGCAATGACTGGCTTCTAATGCTACTAAAACTTGACAACATGACAGGTTTTAAAACAGTTATCTGTCAGCAAATACACGATGTTACCAAATGCTTCTCTCACAATGGTTACCCAAATGCAGACAGACTCACAGTGTGATTCTAGACAAGCAACACTATCCCCTGTACTTTACCAAAACACATTCACTACTCTGGAAGAGGTAAAGTAACTGCACACATTCTACATATTTCAGTACTGCACTTTAGTGTAAAATCTTGACTCATTTTCCGAATACATAAGCAATAACTGGCTTGTAATTCTACCAAAACTTGAGAACAGGAAAGGTTTTTAAGCAGTTATGTGTATGTAAATATATGAAGTACTCAAAAGCTTCTCTCACAGTGGTTCCCAAAATGCATACAGACTCACAGTGGGATTCTAGACAAGCAACACTCTTCCTTGTACTTTACCAAGACACAATCACTAGTCTAGAAGGGGTAAGGTGAATGTACATATTCTACATATTTCAATACTGCACACTACTGTGAAAGTCTGACTCGTTTTGCAATTGCATAAGCAATGACTGGCCTCTAATGCTACTCAAACTTGACAAAAAAACAGGTTTTAAAGCAATTATCTGCCAGCAAATACATGATGTTACCAAATGCTTTTCTCACAATAGTTGCCCAAATGCACACAGACTCACAGTGTGATTGTAGACAACCAACTATCCCTTGTACAAAATACATTTACTAGTCTACAACATGGAAGGTGACTGCACACATTGTAGAAATTGTTCTACTACACATTAGTACCAAAATGTTTCTCTCAGAATGATTCCTAAATGCACACAGACTCACTGTGTGATTCTAGACAAACAACACTATCCCTTGCATTGTACCAAAACACGTTTCTTAACCTAGAAGGAGTACTACATTTTAGTGTAGAAACGTGACTCATTTTGCAAATACATAAACAATGACTGGTTTCTAATTCTACCAAAACATGAAAACAGCACAGTTATCTGTCTGCAAACACATGAAAAACACAAATGCTTATCACAGAATGGTTTCTAAATGCACACACACTGACAATAAGATTGTAGACAAAAAAGGTACTCCCTGCACTTCAGCGGGAGAAATAAATTAGTCTGAGTAAAATCAAAATAGACCACATACATCCCCTCTCAATTAAATAACTCACCTTTCAAGTTGTTTTGTAGATTAAGAAGTATGTCAGTCACACACCAGATTTTCTTATACAGAATCTCTGCACTGTGCACCTGTCAGCAAAACCAAAGAATGGCAAAGTTTCCCTCTCATTTTCCACACATATACATGTAAACATCAAATAACATTCCTTCCCACATTAATTCAAAAGCTAACACACATTTCTATTGGTTAAACAGTTCAACCCTTTCCAAATTATATACATTTGAACCCTACCCCCAATCTGCCTTCTGCTTGTTACCATAGAAACAGTTCATGGAGCATTTAACTGAGCACACAGGTCACAAGTTCAGCACACAATGCTTCTAATCAAAACAGCAAGTGTGCTTGATCTTTCAACATATCAGCTTATCATATATAATGTTCCTTTTAATCAGTTTTCGTTAACCAATAAGAATAATGCGTTTAAAAAACAGTAACATGCACCCTAGTTTTCAGTGTAGAATGTTGTCAAACAACCAATCATTTCTTTTCTTTTTTCAAAACTGCATGTTATGCACCATTTTAGAAAAATCTTACTTTTCAAATTGCCATTTCATTTACAGAGACCATCTGAGTGCATCCAGACCTCCCTTGTGGGGGCTGTTCAGCACCCCACACATTTATTTTCTAGCCCCGGGGGGTAGTGGTCCCCGGGGCTGGGGGGCTCCCCTTTGGCCCCCCAATTAATGTTACAGTGTTTGCCCCCGGAGTTTGGTCCCCCCGGGGGCTAATTAATAAGGAAGCGCGGTAACCCACGCTTCGTTTTTTTTTACGGCCGGATCCGCGCACTCAGCGCGCATTTTGCGGTTTAAAAAAACAAAAAAAAGGGTCCTGGGAGTCCTTCTAGGACCCCCTAAGCAGGTTTAGAGGGTCAGAGTATTTCTACCCTGCCCCCTTTATATGTTTTACACACTTATTCCCCTTACTTCTTCAGCCTCGCTTCTACCGAGGCACAAATTGGCTGCTAACAGTTCCTGTTTTCGAATGTTGACAATCACTTGACAGCCAATTAGCATTCAGCGCGTGTTCAGGAGGGTGCGCGCACGGTGCGCAGAGGGTGCGCTCAGGGTGCGCATAGGGTGGGCGGATCCTCTGAGGTCATAGATATATATGTACTTTTCACTGCAATTTTCTCAGGAACTAATCAACAGATTAAGAACATTTAAGCAAAAGGCACGAGTCTGAACTGAGGACTACCTCTCTGCCAAATTTGGTAATATTCCGTTCAGCAGTTCGGGCTGTAGCTGCGGCTAAAGGTCCTATGGGAAAATGCATGGGGAAAACGCATTTTGGGACCCGCCTTTTTTCCTCGGCCCCCGCTTGACGGATCACCCCGAGACTTTCAGGATAGGAGCGGACCGGAGCTAGCCAAAAGTTTGAAAAAGTTCGCTAAGATTCATCAACCGGCGCCAGACTTATTTGGAATAGAATGTTGCGGATTTCCTATGGAAAATAGGTACTAACTATAACTACCTACTGGCGACCGCCAGTACGTAATATATATATATATTACCTACTGGCGATCGCCATTAGGTAGTTATAGTTAGGACCTATTTTCCATATGAAATCCGCAACATTCTATTCCCAATTGCTGGTTGACGAATCTTCGCAAAATTGTCAACACATTTGGCCAGCTCAGGTCCGCTCCTATCCTGAAAGTCTCGGGGTGATTCGTCAAGCGGGGGTCGAGAAAAAAGAGGGGTCCCAAAACGCTTTTTCCCCATGCAATTTTTCATAGGATTCTTTAGTCGCAGCTACAGCCCGAACTGCTGAACGGAATTACACCAAATTTGGCAAAAAGGTAGCCCTTGATTCAGAGTCATGCCTTTTGGTTAAATGGTGTAAATCCTTTCAGCAGTTCCTGAGAAAATCAAAAGTCAAATCACATATATATCTGGGCGGAGCCTAACCACACATCTCATTGTGAGATCTGATTGTCTGTCAGCACTTCATCCAAGAAGTGTTGGCAGCCATCTTGGGACCAATATACATGATAGCACCTCATTTAAAAGCATTGCAGTTAATAGAAAGTTTTAAGACTTTAGTTATGTTATAAATCATTTGTTGATGGTACCATACTCATTTTAGGAATTGTGGTGTGTTCTAAGGTGATTTTACCATGTGAAGAAGCCTTCTGCTGGGATACCATGAATCATGTTTGAGAGAAAAATATTTTCTCATGCTTTTCCCACAGAGGTTTGGAAGGTGATCTATAAGCTAAATGAGAGCATATTTTCTGTAAATTCACATTATGTTTCTCAGTCATGTGAGAATGAAGTCTAACATTCTCAGTAAAACATGTACATCCAACAAGGGCAGAGACTGTCAGTTGATTCCTATGTGTTCTACTGCAGCTTCCCAGAGTGTTCTAAAGAACACCTAGAGCGCTATCAGTCCTACTTATGACAAAAGTATTGCACACCTGAAGCCATCTTGATTGGAATAAAGTGGTAACTCTTAAAACATTTAATTTAAAAACGGAACAAAATGAGGGGGTTCATTTTGCCGTAGAAAGTATGATTAGTGCTGCAGAAAAAACAATTAGGGCACATTTTGAGTGATTTCTCAAATCCTCTTCTATTTCATTAAAAAGTTCTGACATGCAGACTGAAACATGCATTTTCAATACCAGCAGCAGACTTCCCTGGTGAGCAGTATCTTTACTACAGTAATCTAATGAGCAACTAGAGTGCTAACATTCTGAATTTATGGCAAATGTGTGACACATCTGAATGCCTTCTTGATGGAATCAAAGAAAAAAAATGAAAGTATTTCCTACTGAGGAGACTGTAGTAAAAGAGGAAATTAGGAAACTTCATAACATATAAGTCTCCCAAGATGGCCACCAGAGACTAAAGAGCCCAAATGTAGCACAAATATCACCCAGATGAAGCCCAAATATAGCCCAATGACAGAATGTCCCAGAGTCTTCTAAAGAACAACTAGAGCGCTAACAGTCTAATTTATGACAAAAGTATGGCACACCTGAAGCCATCTTGATTGGAATAAAGTTGTAACACTTAAAACATTTAATTTGCAAAGGAACAAAATAAGGGGGTTCATTTTGCCATATAAATTATGATTAGTGCCGCAGAAAGAAAAAATAGGGCACATTTTGACTTCTCAAATCCTCTTCGATTTCATTAAAAAATTCTAACATGCAGACTGAAACATGCACTTTGAATACCAGCAGCAGACTACTCTGGTGAGCAGTAGCTTTACTACAGTGATCTAAGGAGCAACTAGAGTGCTAACATTCAGAATTTATGGCAAATGTGTGACACATCTGAATGCTTTCTTGATGGAACCAAAGTAAAAAGCTGAAAGTATTTCCTACTGAGGAGACTGAAGTAAATGAGGAAATTAGGAAACTTCATAACAAATAGGTCTTCCAAGATGGCCACCAGAGACAAAAGAGCCCAAATGTAGCACAAATATCACCCAGATGTAGCCCAAGTATAGCCCAATGACAGAATGTCCCAGAGTGTTCTTAAGAACAACTAGAGTGCATACTGTCTTACTTATGACAAAGGTATGGCACACCTGAAGCCATCTTGATTGGAATAAATTTGTAACACTTAAAACATTTAATTTAAAAAGGAACACAATGAGGGGGTTCATTTTGCCGTAGAAATTATGATTAGTGCTGAAGAAAGAAAAATTAGGGCACATTTTGAGTGACTTCTCAAATCCTCTTCTATTTCATTAAACAATTCTGACATGCAGACTGAAACATGCACTTTTAATACCAGCAGCAGACTTCACTGGTGAGCAGTGGCTTTACTACAATGATATAATGAGCAACTAGAGTGCTAACATTCAGAATTTATGTCAAATGTGTGACGTATCTGAATACCTTCTTGATGGAATCAAAGTAAAAAACGGAAAGAATTTCCTACTGAGGAGACTGCAGTAAATGAGACAAAAGAGCCCAAATGCAGCACAAATATCACCTAGATGTAGCCTACTTGTAGCCCAATGACAGCAGTATGAAACACACTTTTTATTTTTTGTATTTTTACAGTTTTATATAGTGCAGACTTGTCAGGTATTGGAGTGCTTTACATGAGCATTGGTTACATCACACAAGAACAAATTCATTTTGGTTGTAGACATGGGGAGATTAAGTGATTTGACCAGAATCACAGAATGTCGAGCTGAAGCAAAAACTCCAACCTGGTCCCCAGTTGCAAAGTCTGCAGCTCTGGAAGTAACACCACATCCTCTCCCCTAAGTGCAACATTTAATCAAGTGGTCAACTGGATTAAAAAACATAAAGATAACAAATAATTTAAAAGTGCTTTGTCGCTATTTGAAAACTCAGAAAATATATCCTCATTTTAGTTTTTTAGAGCACTAACCATAATTTTGATGCAAATAAGACCCTCTCATATATGTCATTTCTAAAGCAAATGCTCTAGGTATTACAGGTTTGATTACATCAAGATGACGTCTGGCATTCCACACTTTTTAACAAATTTAAAATGTTAGCAATCTAGTTGTTCATTAGGATGCTGTTGAGAGGCAGAGGCCAGGGGCATGGACTCTGAAAATTGAAGGTAGGTAGGAGGGTGCAGAGGCAACCATTTGACCACACTGGGCAGGCAGGAAGGGTAGTGGCAGCACACCAGACTATGGAGGGCAGTGGAAAAGGGGGCAGGGGCAACAAACCAATAATACAGGACTAGCAAGAGAGGCTGTGGCAATATAATAGACCATTGTGGGCAGAAGGAAGAGGCAGTGGTAGTACAACCATACATGACAACAGACCCGATTCAGCCAGGAACCATCCAATGTTTTTACGCTCAAATGGGCTTTATTTGATCTGTCTCCTGTCTGCAATCTCCTCTTTTTCAATGTAACTCAAAGGGGAAAATCAATACCCCAGTTTTTTTCCAAAATCTCCCTCTTACCAAGTTCAAAATGTTAGCAAGTATGGTACATTGGATCATGGAAGGCAGGAGGAATTGGGGTAGGGACATGGACTCGGATAACAGAGGACAGGAGGGACATGGAGAGGTGCACCAAACTGACCCTACAGGGCAGGCATCAGGGTTTGCAGCAGCACAATACACCACACCGGGTATGCAGGATGGGAGTGCAGCACAACAATCCATAGAAAGCAATAGGGAGGGGACAGGACCATGCACATGGACAACAGAGAACAGAGGGAAAAGAGGCAATGGTAGCTAGCTGACCATAATGGACAGACAGGAGGGAAAGCTGCAGCATAACAGACCATAAAGGGCAGGTGGGACGGATCAGGGGCATTACAATGGAACAGACAAGTCAGGAGGGATGGAATAGGGGTCTGCACATGGAAACAGAGGGCTGGGGGCAAGGGGGCAGGGCAGGAGCAGCAAGATGACCATGGAGGTCAGGCAAGATGGGCACTAGAAACGAGACACACCATGGAGAGCAACAGTGAGACTATGATGGCATACACACAGACCATGGAGGGAAGGTGGGAGGGGGTCAAGGGCAGCTAGCTGACCACACAGGGAAGGTAGGAGGGGCTGTGGCAGCACAGAAGACCATGCATGGCAAGCGGGAGGGTTAGTGGCAGCACAATGACTATGATGGGCAAGAAGGAGGGTGCAGGGGCATGCACAAAGGATCATGGAGGATATAAGGGAGGGTCAGGACCTGGGCACAGACAAGAGTGTTCAGGGGAAGGGGCCTCACAACAGACCATGCGGGGCAGGCAGGAGGAGCAGTTGCAGCACAACAGACCAGGGAGGGCAGAAGGGTGTGGCAGTAAAATGGACCATGGATGACAGGAGGAAGGGGATAGGGGCATGGAATGTGGACAGGCAGGGTGGAGGTGGCAGGGACAGGTTACAGTCATCTGACAACGCTAGGCAGGTGGGAGGGGAGTGGCAGCTCAACAGAACACGTAGCGTTGATAGGAGTGGCAGGTCCATGGAACATTGTGGGCAAAAAGTATGGAGCAGTGGCATGCACAAAGACATCGGAGGGCAGCAGGAAGGAGAATAGGGGCAGCAAGCTAAGCACAGAGGCTAAGCAGGAGGTCAATGATGGGGCATACAATTGGACAATGGAGGGCAGGAGGAGTGGACTGGTACATCATGCTAAATGGAGGGCAGTGACAGCACATCAGACCATGCATGGCAGAAGGGAGGATGCTAGTCCATGGATTCAGACAACAGAGGATAGGGAGGTGGATGGAGCAGCAAGCTAACTGTTCAGAGAAGGCGGTAAAGCCAGTGGCAGAACAACGGCCACACAGGGCTGTAATAAGGGTGCAGGGACATGGACTTGGACAATGGATGGCTAGGAGGAGGGAAGGCAGGATCAGCAAGCTTGGATGGGGGCAGCACAATGCCAGACCCTGCTTTCAACCCCCCACCATCCATTGGGATATGGATCTTATTTAACGTTAAAAAAAAACTAGAAATTTGCTGAAAAAACAAAGATTACAGGGACAGTATAGTTAGACTCAGATTTCATTCATACACAACCAGTGAAATTCAGCAGTTATAGTTACCTGAGCTAACTATAACTTACGCCCCCACAATGTACTGCTAATGACCTCAGACATTACATCATTCATGACATGGTCAGTTACATCACTCATGACATCACTCATGACATCTCAAATGAGCTGTGAATGGAATGAAACTATAATCGCTAGAACTTTATTGAGGGATAGTGTGTGTATATTAACACCCCTTTTTTTCGTGTAAGAACCATTATAATACGCAACGTGCCCAGATTACCATGGCCGATAACATTTCACTTTAAAGTAATGTGTAGTCCATTGTTTATGTTGATGTTTGCAATTCTAAGTATGTTTATAATGAATACGCCACACTGACGAACATACAGGTATGGCGGTCACGGGGCAAGATATGCTGAAATGACATTGTGTGCATATTAACACTTGGTTTTTTTTCTTTATTGTATCAATTCCTGAATTTTCACATCGTGACCAGGCCAATATGGCTGCCAGCTTTTTGGATGAAAGTAATGCACCGCTGATGACATCACATATTACATCACTCATGACATGGTCAGTGACATCACTGATTACATCACTGATGACATCTCAAATGCCATAACTGATGACATCATCTACGTGATCATCTGATGCACCTCCTCACACCCTAAAATACAGACTACCATTCTCGAAACCATAGACACACCAATACTAGTACAGCTACAATATTCTTTGCACTATGCATGCAGACCTCTAATCAGCTACATAGCTTTGATACAGTCTTTTAAATACTCAGTACCTATACAGTCTAGGAATCCTTCTGTCTGTCCCATGCACTTCTCCATTCAACCATCCAGCACTATCTACGTATCCTATCACTCTGCCAATACCTAAGCATTAATAAATTTAGCATGCACTCTCTTTGCAGCACTGAAATTACTCCAGTTATTAGTCATATACTTAAGGAATGGCCTAGCCACTAACACAAGTGCAGGTACAATATTTTGTACACTATGCATGCAGACCTCTAACCAGCTACATACTATTGATACGCTCTTCTAAATACCCAGTTAGTACCTATGCAGTCTAGGAATCCATCTGTCTGTCCCATGCACTTCTCCATTCACCCATCCGGCACTATCTACGTATCCTATCACTCCACCAAAACATAAGCACTTATAAATTCAGCACGCACTTTCTTTTCAACACTGAAATTACTCCAGTTATTAGTCGTATACTTAAGGAATGGCGCAGTGAAAAACGCAAGTGCAGGTACAATATTTTGTACACTATGCATGCACACCTCTAACCAGCTACAAACTATTGATACACTCTTCTAAATACCCAGTTAGTACCTATGCAGTGTAGGAATACTCCTGTCCGTCCCATGCATTTCTCCAATCACCCATCCAGCACTATCTACTTATCCTATTTTCTCCACCAATACCTAAGCACTTTTAAATTCACTATACACTCTGTTTGTAATACTGTAATTATTCTAGTTACTAGTCATGAACTTATGGAATGGCCTAGCTACTAACACAAGTACATCTATAATATGTTGTGCACTATCCAAGGAGACCCCTAACTAGTTACATACTATTGATACACTCTTCTAAATACCCAGTTAGTATTCATGCAGTGTAGGAATCGTCCAGTCTGTCCCATGCACTTCTTTAATCACTTATCTACCACTGTCTACTTATCCTATCACTCCACCAATACGTAAGCACTTATAAATTAAGTGTTCACTCTGTTTGCAGCACTGTCATCATTCCAATTACTAGTGGTATTCGTATAAAATGACCTAGGCACCAACAGAAGTACACATAAAATATTCTGTACATAATCCCTACAAATCTCTAAGCAGATACATACTATTGGTCCACTCCATTAAATACTGAAGTAGTACCCATGCAGCGTAGGATACCTCCAGTCAGTCTCATGCAATTCTCCAATCACCCATCCAGCACTATGTTCTTATTGTATCAGTCTGCCAATACCTAAGCACTTATGGGGCAGATTTACAAGCACCCTGCGCCACCAGTACGTCACTTTATGTAACGTAGTGATGGCGCCAGGCACTCCTTCATATTTACAAGGAGAGGAAAAGCCACCCTGCGTGGTTTTTCCTCTCCTTGTAAATACGACCCCTTCATACACAGAACTTTGCGTTGAAGGGGCGTCCCATAGGTGTTGCTGTGGGTGTTCCCACGCAACACCCATAAAACAAGACACATCTCCAGATTTATGAGAAATTGTGAATCTGGAGATGTGTGTGAATGCTGCGCCATCCTAGATTTGGTGTAGCAAGGCGCAACGGGGAGAATTGTTTTCATTTCTCCTCATTTTTTCCTCTTTCAGTGCATGCTGCATTCCACAGCATACAATGAAAGAGGAAAATGCTTTTACTGATTGTTTTTGTGCAGGAAGGTGTCCCTTCCTGCACAAAAACAATCTCCACACGACACAGACATCCTTGCACCATGGTGCACGGGTGCCTGTGTCAACGCATGGCTGCAGTTTGTGCAGCAGTGCAGAGGGAATCACAGAGTTGCAACATATTCATGTACATATGTCACATCCCTGTGCTTCGGAAATGCCACAGTGCAGTGCAGCAAAGAGTTTGCAGTGTCACGCTGCAGTACTTCCTCATAAATCTTCACCTATAAATTCACCATACTCTACTAATGCATTCTTTCATTCAATCATGCAGTATACATATATTCAACCAATTTTTCACACATTACCTTGCAATTATAGTTCTTTCTTTAACCAGATAAGGTAGTTCTGATAAGAACTTTGTTTTCTTCTTTTTTCTTTTGTATTTTTTTAATTTTATTTTACAGTTTTGTATTTTTTGGGGTTTTTCAAAAAATGAACAAAAAAAAGAACGAATAAAACAGGAAACATTTGGAATTACTTATCATTCCAAAAACAAAAAAAGCAAAAAAATTAACAACGATGGTTGCGTTGCACAGCACAAACTGCATCCATCGACTTCTCACCGAAGCATATAAGTTTCTTACACTTCACGCAGTGTTGCTCGAGAAAGGTGAATTCTGGCCTAATGTCCATTGCAGGTGTTCCTGAGGATGCTCCAGATGTACTTGCCACAGCAGGTGAGGGGTTCAAAACAGCTCGCCTCATTTCCTCCCGAGCAAGATTGAGAGGATGTGTGGTCCGGGGATGCTTGTACATAGAAGCAGTGCCACAAGAGTATTTTTTTTCACTGCCTCTTGACAGGACTCGGTCACAAATTTTGCACGTCACCTTTCCCGCATTTACTTTCTTCTCTCCAGGTGGAAAAGTGAAGAATTTCCACATGAAAGATTCCGGCCTCTGTGGACGTGGTGCCTCCTGCAATAATTCTTCTTTAGAAGATACTTCCTCCTGCTGCTGCTGCTGTCCAGATGCCATTTTGTGTGATATTTTTGAAAAACACCAAAAAAACAAGCAAAAAGGGTTCATGTAGGAAAAGAGATCTCACTCTAAAGATGCTCCAACAAGAATGATTAAAATGGGTGGGGTCTTTCAATAGTTACAGTGAAAAATGTTATGAACCAATGAAATCTTTTTTTTGAGGTCACATGGG
Source organism: Triturus cristatus (assembly GCF_964204655.1). Lineage (NCBI taxonomy): Eukaryota > Metazoa > Chordata > Amphibia > Caudata > Salamandridae > Triturus > Triturus cristatus. The sequence continues at coordinate 889,412,370 of NC_140587.1, read as the reverse complement.
ATCCGCGCACTCTGCGCTCACGAAGCACGCACCGACACGACTTTGCGAAAATATATTTAAAAATAAAATAAGTTTATTATAAGTGCAAATATATTATTTTTATGAATATCTTAGATAGTCTCTTGCCCTAATATGTATATTAAACACACATACATATCATTTTAGAACATAAAAGAAAATGCACCCAGTGCACTCCAGCACGTATATGATGTCACGCGGGACCCGCCACCACGCAAGCATCGCATACTGCAATGCGCATGTGTCGCGAATGCGTGGGAGCAGGAGTCGCGGACTGGTCACTTACCAATCGCGCACATCACATAATATTAAATGTATGTGATGTAACTGAAAAACAAGCAGCCGTCGCACACCGTACGCTGATCCTTCACAAAGTTTCTAAAATGGCGGCTAGAATCCGTGTACCCACCGTGATGTGTACGCTTTGGGTGCGCGACTCCGAAAAAAAATTGAAAAAAAAAATTAAAAAGAAAATAATATAAATATATTAAAATAAAAAAAATAAAACAAAAAAATGAAACAATATTTCAGTTTTAATTTTTTAACATTTTTTTGGGAAATTTTCAGAAAAATATATAATGTTATTTAATGAATAAAATATTTATAAACAGTTAAAAAACTGTAGAAAATCAGTACAAAAAAAATAGGTATAACTACTATTACACTTTAAAATTAGCATTTAAAAAACCTTAGGTTTTAGAGATGTTATAGTTAGAAAATAGCATTTAAAAATGCTTTGAAATTCACTGGAAACACCATAGGTTTCAGAGACGTTATAGTTAGAAATTAGCATTTAAAAAACCTTAGAAATTCACAGAAAAACCCATAGGTTTCAGGGGTGTTATAGTTAGCTGGACATTTCACTCATACAAAACCATAGAAATTCCTCTGTTATAGTTAGTTCTGCAAACTATAACTCGCGCACCCGCAATGCGCTGCTGATGATGTCACATATTACATCATTCATCACATGGTCAGTGACATCACTGATGACATCACTGATGACATCTCAAATGACATCACTGATGACATCACTGATGACATCATCCACGTTACAATCTGATACACCTCATCATACACTAGTATAACCTTTCATCACTCACTGTAAAATACAGAATACCATATTTGAAATCATTGACACACCAATACCAGTTACTACGTACCCACTCACTTATTCCTAAGTCTACACACACAACTACCCATTCAACAACCGAATCACTTATACATGCAGTCTCTAATTAATAGAACACTATCAAATGCACTTATACACATATATAGAGGTTGGCACATCAGCAGTCATCTTAGTCAGTTATGCAGTCATCCTACACACTCATGAAAAAAATTAATCACGCTTACATTTACTCACTTACACAATTATACACACAACACATCCTTTATTCAAACACATAGTAACTCATAGTTAATATGTTAAAAACTCACCATTACAATTATACGCTCATTCATATAGTTACTCTCACAATCACTGACTCTTATATATACTTATTTATATACACCAACTCACACATACAATGCCTTTTATTTTTTTATTTTGTTGAATATGTACAACTAAAACATATTTTCGCTCACCAACACACAAATAAATACACTCAGTCACCCAAACAACTGTTTCCACATGCACTCTTAAACCTATACACCTAGTCAATCAACCATTCACACATCTATGCATAGAGTTACACACACCCCATCCAAACACACACAAACTCAGTGTCCCATACAAATACTCACCCAACTAATCAATAACTAATATACACACTCATGTAGTTAGTGACCAACTGATGCAGCATGTTATACAACAACAGAGACAGTGATGCACACATTCACAAAGTTTAGTTACTAATCCATGTATTAAGTGAGACACTTTTAATTACTCACTTAAACAGACAGTCAGACGGCTACTAAATCCTCCATTCAGACAGTTATATATCCACTCAATCTTCAATACAGATTGGTATATATATAATACATATTTAAATTTCAAACTAAAAAACATTGATTGGATGATGTCATCAGTGATTTCATCAGTGATGTCATTTGAGATGTCATCAGTGATGTCACTGACCATGTCATGAATGATGTATTATGTGACATCATCAGCAGTGCATTGCGGCCGTGTGAGTTATAGTTAGTAGAACTAACTATAACGGGGGAATTTCTATGGTTTTGTACGAGTGTAATTTCCAGCTAACTATAACACCCCTGAAACCTATGTTTTTTTCCTGTGAATGAATATATATATATATATATATATGCTTCGAGCAATTTTCTGATGGATTTATAGCGGCTCGCTCTGGCCGCGAGGAAGCCCTGCTGCATATCTAGCAGATACACAGCGCTGAGGAAAATGTGCGCTGAAGGAACGATGTGTCCGGATTGGCGGACATGAAAAGGCATGGTGTGCACAGTGGAGATGAAAGCAATCCACTATGGTTTTAAAAAAGCGCTGATTGATGGGGCATGGCAGCGTACAATAGTAACAGCAATAGCTTGAGAACTCCACTTACCAGAATGCCGTGTGAGTATACGCCCACTGAGGCGGGATGTTAAAAACCTTGCAGGTGCGGGGGATGAACTTTGCTGCCAATCTCCATTTTTGCCGATGTCAGTGAGCAAGGGCTATGTGAGCCCGAAACGCGTTTGGCGATGAAATATTTTAACAGGCAAAGCTGTGTTATGCTGAATTGACTCTGTTGTACCTCGTGCAGTCCTCCATTAAAAGGAAAAGAAAGCACAACGTGTGGGCGCCTCATGCTTCGAGCAATTTTCTGATGGATTTATAGCAGCTCGCTCTGGCCGTGAGGAAGCCCTGCTGCATATCTAGCAGATCCACAGCGCTGAGGAAAATGTGCGCTGAAGGAACGATGTGTCCGGATTGGCGGACATGAAAAAGCATGGTGTGCACAGTGGAGATGAAAGCAATCCACTATGGTTTTAAACAGCGCTGATTGATGGGGCATGGCAGCGTACAATAGTAACAGCAATAGCTTGAGAACTCCACTTACCAGAATGCCATGTGAGTATACGCCCACTGAGGCGGGATGTTAAAAACCTTGCAGGTGCGGGGTGAACTTTGCTGCCAATCTCCATTTTTGCCGATGTCAGTGAGCAAGGGCTATGTGAGCCCGAAACGCATTTGGTGATGAAATATTTTAACAGGCAAAGCTGTGTTATGCTGAATTGACTCTGTTGTACCCCGTGCCGTCCTCCATTAAAAGGAAAAGAAAGCACAACGTGTGGGCGCCTCATGCTTCGAGCAGTTTTCTGATGGATTTATAGCAGCTCGCTCTGGCCGCGAGGAAGCCCTGCTGCATATCTAGCAGATCCACAGCGCTGAGGAAAATGTGCGCTGATGGAACGATGTGTCCGGATTGGCGGACATGAAAAGGCATGGTGTGCACAGTGGAGATGAAAGCAATCCACTATGGTTTTAAAACAGAGCTGATTGATGGGGCATGGCAGCGTACAATAGTAACAGCAATAGCTTAAGAACTCCACTTACCAGAATGCCGTGTGAGTATACGCCCACTGAGGCGGGATGTTAAAAACCTTGCAGGTGCGGGGTGAACTTTGCTGCCAATCTCCATTTTTGCCGATGTCAGTGAGCAAGGGCTATGTGAGCCCGAAACGCGTTTGGAGATGAACTATTTTAACAGGCAAAGCTGTGTTATGCTGAATTGACTCTGTTGTACCCCGTGCAGTCCTCCATTAAAAGGAAAAGAAAGCACAACGTGTGGGCGCCTCATGCTTCAAGCAATTTTCGGATGGATTTATAGCGGCTCGCTCTGGCCGCGAGAAAGCCCTGCTGCATATCTAGCAGATCCACAGCGCTGAGGAAAATGTGCGCTGAAGGAACGATGTGTCCGGATTGGCGGACATGAAAAGGCATGGTGTGCACAGTGGAGATGAAAGCAATCCACTATGGTTTTAAAACAGCGCTGATTGATGGGGGTGGGCAGCGTACAATAGTAACAGCAATAGCTTGAGAACTCCACTTACCAGAATGCCGTGTGAGTATACGCCCACTGAGGCGGGATGTTAAAAACCTTGCAGGTGCGGGGTGAACTTTGCTGCCAATCTCTATTTTTGCCGATGTCAGTGAGCAAGGGCTATGTGAGCCCGAAACGCGTTTGGCGATGAAATATTTTAACAGGCAAAGCTGTGTTATGCTGAATTGACTCTGTTGTACCCCGTGCAGTCCTCCATTAAAAGGAAAAGAAAGCACAACGTGTGGGCGCCTCATGCTTCGAGCAATTTTCTGATGGATTTATAGCGGCTCGCTCTGGCCGCGAGGAAGCCCTGCTGCATATCTAGCAGATCCACAGTGCTGAGGAAAATGTGCGCTGAAGGAACGTTGTGTCCATATTGGCGGACATGAAAAGGCATGGTGTGCACAGTGGAGATGAAAACAATCCACTATGGTTTTAAAACAGCGCTGATTGATGGGGCATGGTAGCGTACAATAGTAACAGCAATAGCTTGAGAACTCCACTTATCAGAATGCCATTTGAGTATACGCCCACTGAGGCGGGATGTTAAAAACCTTGCAGGTGCGGGGTGAACTTTGCTGCCAATCTCCATTTTTGCCGATGTCAGTGAGCAAGGGCTATGTGAGCCCGAAACGCGTTTGGCGATGAAATATTTTAACAGGCAAAGCTGTGTTATGCTGAATTGACTCTGTTGTACCCCGTGCAGTCCTCCATTAAAAGGAAAAGAAAGCACAACGTGTGGGCGCCTCATGCTTCGAGCAATTTTCTGATGGATTTATAGAGGCTCGCTCTGGCCGCGAGGAAGCCCTGCTGCATATCTAGCAGATCCACAGCGCTGAGGAAACTGTGCGCTGAAGTAGCGATATGTCCGGATTGGCGGACATGAAAAAGCATGGTGTGCACAGTGGAGATGAAGGCAATCCACTATGGTTTTAAAACAGCGCTGATTGATGGGGCATGGCAGCGTACAATAGTAACAGCAATAGCTTGAGAACTCCACTTACCAGAATGCCATGTGAGTATACGCCCACTGAGGCGGGATGTTAAAAACCTTGCAGGTGCGGGGTGAACTTTGCTGCCAATCTCCATTTTTGCCGATGTCAGTGAGCAAGGGCTATGTGAGCCCGAAACGCGTTTGGCGATGAAATATTTTAACAGGCAAAGCTGTGTTATGCTGAATTGACTCTGTTGTACCACGTGCAGTCCTCCATTAAAAGGAAAAGAAAGCAAAACGTGTGGGCGCCTCATGCTTCGAGCAATTTTCTGATGGATTTATAGCGGCTCGCTCTGGCCGCGAGGAAGCCCTGCTGCATATCTAGCAGATCCACAGCGCTGAGGAAAATGTGCGCTGAAGGAACGATGTGTCCGGATTGGCAGACATGAAAAGGCATGGTGTGCACAGTGGAGATGAAAGCAATCCACTATAGTTTTAAAACAGCGCTGATTGATGGGGCATGGCAGCGTACAATAGTAACAGCAATAGCTTGAGAACTCCACTTACCAGAATGCCGTGTGAGTATACGCCCACTGAGGCGGGATGTTAAAAACCTTGCAGGTGCGGGGTGAACTTTGCTGCCAATCTCCACTTTTGCCGATGTCAGTGAGCAAGGGCTATGTGAGCCCGAAAAGCGTTTGGCGATGAAATATTTTAAAAGGCAAAGCTGTGTTATGCTGAATTGACTCTGTTGTACCCCGTGCAGTCCTCCATTAAAAGGAAAAGAAAGCACAACGTGTGGGCGCCTCATGCTTCGAGCAATTTTCTGATGGATTTATAGCGGCTCGCTCTGGCCGTGAGGAAGCCCTGCTGCATATCTAGCAGATCCACAGCGCTGAGGAAAATGTGCGCTGAAGGAACGATGTGTCCGGATTGGCGGACATGAAAAGGCATGGTGTGCACAGTGGAGATGAAAGCAATCCACTATGGTTTTAAAACAGCGCTGATTGATGGGGCATGGCAGCGTACAATAGTAACAGCAATAGCTTGAGAACTCCACTTACCAGAATGCCGTGTGAGTATACGCCCACTGAGGCGGGATGTTAAAAACCTTGCAGGTGCGGGTTGAACTTTGCTGCCAATCTCCATTTTTGCCGATGTCAGTAAGCAAGGGCTATGTGAGCCCGAAACGCATTTGGCGATGAAATATTTTAACAGGCAAAGCTGTGTTATGCTGAATTGACTCTGTTGTACCCCATGCAGTCCTCCATTAAAAGGAAAAGAAAGCACAACGTGTGGGCGCCTCATGCTTCGAGCAATTTGCTGATGGATTTATAGCGGCTCGCTCTGGCCGCGAGGAAGCCCTGCTGCATATATAGCAGATCCACAGCGCTGAGGAAAATGTGCGCTGAAGGAACGATGTGTCCGGATTGGCGGACATGAAAAGGCATGGTGTGCACAGTGGAGATGAAAGCAATCCACTATGGTTTTAAAACAGCGCTGATTGATGGGGCATGGCAGCATACAATAGTAACAGCAATAGCTTGAGAACTCCACTAACCAGAATGCCGTGTGAGTATACGCCCACTGAGGCAGGATGTTAAAAACCTTGCAGGTGCGGGGTGAACTTTGCTGCCAATCTCCATTTTTGCCGATGTCAGTGAGCAAGGGCTATGTGAGCCCGAAACGCGTTTGGCGATGAAATATTTTAAAAGGCAAAGCTGTGTTATGCTGAATTGACTCTGTTGTACCCCGTGCAGTCCTCCATTAAAAGGAAAAGAAAGCACAACGTGTGGACGCCTCATGCTTCGAGCAATTTTTTGATGGATTTATAGGGGCTCGCTCTGGCCACGAGGAAGCCCTGCTGCATATCTAGCAGATACACAGCGCTGAGGAAAATGTGTGCTGAAGGAACGATGTGTCCGGATTGGCGGACATGAAAAGGCATGGTGTGCACAGTGGAGATGAAAGCAATCCACTATGGTTTTAAAATAGCGCTGACTGATGGGGCATGGCAGCGTACAATAGTAACAGCAATAGCTTGAGAACTCCACTTACCAGAATGCCGTGTGAGAATACGCCCACTGAGGCGGGATGTTAAAAACCTTGCAGGTGCGGGGTGAACTTTGCTGCCAATCTCCATTTTTGCCGATGTCAGTGAGGAAGGGCTATGTGAGCCCGAAACGCGTTTGGCGATGAAATATTTTAACAGGCAAAGCTGTGTTATGCTGAATTGACTCTGTTGTACCCCGTGCAGTCCTCCATTAAAAGGAAAAGAAAGCACAACGTGTGGGCACCTCATGCTTCGAGCAATTTTCTGATGGATTTATAGCGGCTCGCTCTGGCTGCGAGGAAGCCCTGCTGCATATCTAGCAGATCCACAGCGCTGAGGAAAATGTGCGCTGAAGGAACGATGTGTCCGGATTGGCGGACATGAAAAGGCATGGTGTGCACAGTGGAGATGAAAGCAATCCACTATGGTTTTAAAACAGCGCTGATTGATGGGGCATGGCGGCGTACAATAGTAACAGCAATAGCTTGAGAACTCCACTTACCAGAATGCCGTGTGAGTATACGCCCACTGAGGCGGAATGTTAAAAACCTTGCAGGTGCGGGGTGAACTTTGCTGCCAATCTCCATTTTTGCCGATGTCAGTGAGCAAGGGCTATGTGAGCCCGAAACGCGTTTGGCGATGAAATATTTTAACGGGCAAAGCTGTGTTATGCTGAATTGACTCTGTTGTACCCCGTGCAGTCCTCCATTAAAAGGAAAAGAAAGCACAACGTGTGGGCGCCTCATGCTTCGAGCAATTTTCTGATGGATTTATAGTGGCTCGCTCTGGCCGCGAGGAAGCCCTGCTGCATATCTAGCAGATCCACAGCGCTGAGGAAAATGTGCGCTGAAGGAACGATGTGTCCGGATTGGCGGACATGAAAAGGCATGGTGTGCACAGTGGAGATGAAAGCAATCCACTATGGTTTTAAAACAGCGCTGATTGATGGGGCATGGCAGCGTACAATAGTAACAGCAATAGCTTGAGAACTCCACTTACCAGAATGCCGTGTGAGTATACGCCCACTGAGGCGGGATGTTAAAAACCTTGCAGGTGCGGGGTGAACTTTGCTGCCAATCTCCATTTTTGCCGATGTCAGTGAGCAAGGGCTATGCGAGCCCGAAACGCGTTTGGCAATGAAATATTTTAACGGGCAAAGCTGTGTTATGCTGAATTGACTCTGTTGTACCCCGTGCAGTCCTCCATTAAAAGGAAAAGAAAGCACAACGTGTGGATGCCTCATGCTTCGAGCAATTTTCTGATGGATTTATATCGGCTCGTTCTGGCCGCGAGGAAGCCCTGCTGCATATCTAGCAGATCCACAGCGCTGAGGAAAATGTGTGCTGAAGGAACGATGTGTCCGGATTGGCGGACATGAAAAGGCATAGTGTGCACAGTGGAGATGAAAGCAATCCACTATGGTTTTAAAATAGCGCAGACTGATGGGGCATGGCAGCGTACAATAGTAACAGCAATAGCTTGAGAACTCCACTTACCAGAATGCCGTGTGAGTATACGCCCACTGAGGTGAGATGTTAAAAACCTTGCAGGTGCGGGGTGAACTTTGCTGCCAATCTCCATTTTTGCCGATGTCAGTGAGCAAGGGCTATGTGAGCCCGAAACGCGTTTGGCGATGAAATATTTTAACAGGCAAAGCTGTGTTATGCTGAATTGACTCTGTTGTACCCCGTGCAGTCCTCCATTAAAAGGAAAAGAAAGCACAACGTGTGGACTCCTCATGCTTCGAGCAATTTTCTGATGGATTTATAGCGGCTCGCTCTGGCCGCGAAGAAGCCCTGCTGCATATCTAGCAGATCCACAGCGCTGAGGAAAATGTGCGCTGAAGGAACGATGTGTCCGGATTGGCGGACATAAAAAGGCATGGTGTGCACAGTGGAGATGAAAGCAATCCACTATGGTTTTAAAACAGCGCTGATTGATGGGGCATGGCAGCGTACAATAGTAACAGCAATAGCTTGAGAACTCCACTTACCAGAATGCCGTGTGTGTATACGCACACTGAGGCGGGATGTTAAAAACCTTGCAGGTGCGGGGGGAATTTTGCTGCCAATCTCCATTTTTGCCGATGTCAGTGAGCAAGGGCTATGTGAGCCCGAAACGCGTTTGGCGATGAAATATTTTAACAGGCAAAGCTGTGTTATTCTGAATTGACTCTGTTGTACCCCGTGCAGTCCTCCATTAAAAGGAAAAGAAAGCACAACGTGTGGGCGCCTCATGCTTTGAGCAATTTTCTGATAGATTTATAGCGGCTCGCTCTGGCCGCAAGGAAGCCCTGCTGCATATCTAGCAGATCCACAGCGCTGAGGAAAATGTGCGCTGAAGGAACGATGTGTCCGGATTGGCGGACATGAAAAGGCATGGTGTGCACAGTGGAGATGAAAGCAATCCACTATGGTTTTAAAACAGCGCTGATTGATGGGGCATGGCAGCGTACAATAGTAACAGCAATAGCTTGAGAACTCCACTTACCAGAATGCCGTGTGAGTATACGCCCACTGAGGCGGGATGTTAAAAACCTTGCAGGTGCGGGGTGAACTTTGCTGCCAATCTCCATTTTTGCCGATGTCAGTGAGCAAGGGCTATGTGAGCCCGAAACGTGTTTGGCGATGAAATATTTTAACAGGCAAAGCTGTGTTATGCTGAATTGACTCTGTTGTACCCAGTGCAGTCCTCCATTAAAAGGAAAAGAAAGCACAACGTGTGGGCGCCTCATGCTTCGAGCAATTTTCTGATGGATTTATAGCGGCTCGCTCTGGCCGCGAGGCAGCCCTGCTGCATATCTAGCAGATCCACAGCGCTGAGGAAAATGTGCGCTGAAGGAACGATGTGTCCGGATTGGCGGACATGAAAAGGCATGGTGTGCACAGTGGAGATGAAAGCAATCCACTATGGTTTTAAAACAGCGCTGATTGATGGGGCATGGCAGCGTACAATAGTAACAGCAATAGCTTGAGAACTCCACTTACCAGAATGCCGTGTGAGTATACGCCCACTGAGGCGGGATGTTAAAAACCTTGCAGGTGCGGGTTGAACTTTGCTGCCAATCTCCATTTTTGCCGATGTCAGTAAGCAAGGGCTATGTGAGCCCGAAACGCATTTGGCGATGAAATATTTTAACAGGCAAAGCTGTGTTATGCTGAATTGACTCTGTTGTACCCCATGCAGTCCTCCATTAAAAGGAAAAGAAAGCACAACGTGTGGGCGCCTCATGCTTCGAGCAATTTGCTGATGGATTTATAGCGGCTCGCTCTGGCCGCGAGGAAGCCCTGCTGCATATATAGCAGATCCACAGCGCTGAGGAAAATGTGCGCTGAAGGAACGATGTGTCCGGATTGGCGGACATGAAAAGGCATGGTGTGCACAGTGGAGATGAAAGCAATCCACTATGGTTTTAAAACAGCGCTGATTGATGGGGCATGGCAGCATACAATAGTAACAGCAATAGCTTGAGAACTCCACTAACCAGAATGCCGTGTGAGTATACGCCCACTGAGGCGGGATGTTAAAAACCTTGCTGGTGCGGGGTGAACTTTGCTGCCAATCTCCATTTTTGCCGATGTCAGTGAGCAAGGGCTATGTGAGCCCGAAACGCGTTTGGCGATGAAATATTTTAAAAGGCAAAGCTGTGTTATGCTGAATTGACTCTGTTGTACCCCGTGCAGTCCTCCATTAAAAGGAAAAGAAAGCACAACGGGTGGACGCCTCATGCTTCGAGCAATTTTTTGATGGATTTATAGCGGCTCGCTCTGGCCACGAGGAAGCCCTGCTGCATATCTAGCAGATACACAGCGCTGAGGAAAATGTGTGCTGAAGGAACGATGTGTCCGGATTGGCGGACATGAAAAGGCATGGTGTGCACAGTGGAGATGAAAGCAATCCACTATGGTTTTAAAATAGCGCTGACTGATGGGGCATGGCAGCGTACAATAGTAACAGCAATAGCTTGAGAACTCCACTTACCAGAATGCCGTGTGAGAATACGCCCACTGAGGCGGGATGTTAAAAACCTTGCAGGTGCGGGTGAACTTTGCTGCCAATCTCCATTTTTGCCGATGTCAGTGAGGAAGGGCTATGTGAGCCCGAAACGCGTTTGGCGATGAAATATTTTAACAGGCAAAGCTGTGTTATGCTGAATTGACTCTGTTGTACCCCGTGCAGTCCTCCATTAAAAGGAAAAGAAAGCACAACGTGTGGGCACCTCATGCTTCGAGCAATTTTCTGATGGATTTATAGCGGCTCGCTCTGGCCGCGAGGAAGCCCTGCTGCATATCTAGCAGATCCACAGCGCTGAGGAAAATGTGCGCTGAAGGAACGATGTGTCCGGATTGGCGGACATGAAAAGGCATGGTGTGCACAGTGGAGATGAAAGCAATCCACTATGGTTTTAAAACAGCGCTGATTGATGGGGCATGGCAGCGTACAATAGTAACAGCAATAGCTTGAGAACTCCACTTACCAGAATGCCGTGTGAGTATACGCCCACTGAGGCGGGATGTTAAAAACCTTGCAGGTGCGGGGTGAACTTTGCTGCCAATCTCCATTTTTGCCGATGTCAGTGAGCAAGGGCTATGTGAGCCCGAAACGCGTTTGGCGATGAAATATTTTAACGGGCAAAGCTGTGTTATGCTGAATTGACTCTGTTGTACCCCGTGCAGTCCTCCATTAAAAGGAAAAGAAAGCACAACGTGTGGGCGCCTCATGCTTCGAGCAATTTTCTGATGGATTTATAGTGGCTCGCTCTGGCCGCGAGGAAGCCCTGCTGCATATCTAGCAGATCCACAGCGCTGAGGAAAATGTGTGCTGAAGGAACGATGTGTCCGGATTGGCGGACATGAAAAGGCATAGTGTGCACAGTGGAGATGAAAGCAATCCACTATGGTTTTAAAATAGCGCAGACTGATGGGGCATGGCAGCGTACAATAGTAACAGCAATAGCTTGAGAACTCCACTTACCAGAATGCCGTGTGAGTATACGCCCACTGAGGTGGGATGTTAAAAACCTTGCAGGTGCGGGGTGAACTTTGCTGCCAATCTCCATTTTTGCCGATGTCAGTGAGCAAGGGCTATGTGAGCCCGAAACGCGTTTGGCGATGAAATATTTTAACAGGCAAAGCTGTGTTATGCTGAATTGACTCTGTTGTACCCCGTGCAGTCCTCCATTAAAAGGAAAAGAAAGCACAACGTGTGGACTCCTCATGCTTCGAGCAATTTTCTGATGGATTTATAGCGGCTCGCTCTGGCCGCGAAGAAGCCCTGCTGCATATCTAGCAGATCCACAGCGCTGAGGAAAATGTGCGCTGAAGGAACGATGTGTCCGGATTGGCGGACATGAAAAGGCATGGTGTGCACAGTGGAGATGAAAGCAATCCACTATGGTTTTAAAACAGCGCTGATTGATGGGGCATGGCAGCATACAATAGTAACAGCAATAGCTTGAGAACTCCACTTACCAGAATGCCGTGTGTGTATACGCTCACTGAGGCGGGATGTTAAAAACCTTGCAGGTGCGGGGGGAATTTTGCTGCCAATCTCCATTTTTGCCGATGTCAGTGAGCAAGGGCTATGTGAGCCCGAAACGCGTTTGGCGATGAAATATTTTAACAGGCAAAGCTGTGTTATTCTGAATTGACTCTGTTGTACCCCGTGCAGTCCTCCATTAAAAGGAAAAGAAAGCACAACGTGTGGGCGCCTCATGCTTTGAGCAATTTTCTGATGGATTTATAGCGGCTCGCTCTGGCCGCAAGGAAGCCCTGCTGCATATCTAGCAGATCCACAGCGCTGAGGAAAATGTGCGCTGAAGGAACGATGTGTCCGGATTGGCGGACATGAAAAGGCATGGTGTGCACAGTGGAGATGAAAGCAATCCACTATGGTTTTAAAACAACGCTGATTGATGGGGCATGGCAGCGTACAATAGTAACAGCAATAGCTTGAGAACTCCACTTACCAGAATGCCGTGTGAGTATACGCCCACTGAGGCGGGATGTTAAAAACCTTGCAGGTGCGGGGTGAACTTTGCTGCCAATCTCCATTTTTGCCGATGTCAGTGAGCAAGGGCTATGTGAGCCCGAAACGTGTTTGGCGATGAAATATTTTAACAGGCAAAGCTGTGTTATGCTGAATTGACTCTGTTGTACCCCGTGCAGTCCTCCATTAAAAGGAAAAGAAAGCACAACGTGTGGGCGCCTCATGCTTCGAGCAATTTTCTGATGGATTTATAGCGGCTCGCTCTGGCCGCGAGGCAGCCCTGCTGCATATCTAGCAGATCCACAGCGCTGAGGAAAATGTGCGCTGAAGGAACGATGTGTCCGGATTGGCAGACATGAAAAGGCATGGTGTGCACAGTGGAGATGAAAGCAAACCACTATGGTTTTAAAACAGCGCTGATTGATGGGGCATGGCAGCGTACAATAGTAACAGCAATAGCTTGAGAACTCCACTTACCAGAATGCCGTGTGAGTATACGCCCACTGAGGCGGGATGTTAAAAACCTTGCAGGTGCGGGGTGAACTTTGCTGCCAATCTCCATTTTTGCCGATGTCAGTGAGCAAGGGCTATGTGAGCCCGAAACGCGTTTGGCGATGAAATATTTTAACAGGCAAAGCTGTGTTATGCTGAATTGGCTCTGTTGTACCCCGTGCAGTCCTCCATTAAAAGGAAAAGAAAGCACAACGTGTTGGCGCCTCATGCTTCGAGCAATTTTCTGATGGATTTATAGCGGCTTGCTCTGGCCGCGAGGAAGCCCTGCTGCATATCTAGCAGATCCACAGCGCTGAGGAAAATGTGCGCTGAAGGAACGATGTGTCCGGATTGGCAGACATGAAAAGGCATGGTGTGCACAGTGGAGATGAAAGCAAACCACTATGGTTTTAAAACAGCGCTGATTGATGGGGCATGGCAGCGTACAATAGTAACAGCAATAGCTTGAGAACTCCACTTACCAGAATGCCGTGTGAGTATACGCCCACTGAGGTGGGATGTTAAAAACCTTGCAGGTGCGGGGTGAACTTTGCTGCCAATCTCCATTTTTGCCGATGTCAGTGAGCAAGGGCTATGTGAGCCCGAAACGCGTTTGGCGATGAAATATTTTAACAGGCAAAGCTGTGTTATGCTGAATTGACTCTGTTGTACCCCGTGCAGTCCTCCATTAAAAGGAAAAGAAAGCACAACGTGTGGACTCCTCATGCTTCGAGCAATTTTCTGATGGATTTATAGCGGCTCGCTCTGGCCGCGAAGAAGCCCTGCTGCATATCTAGCAGATCCACAGCGCTGAGGAAAATGTGCGCTGAAGGAACGATGTGTCCGGATTGGCGGACATGAAAAGGCATGGTGTGCACAGTGGAGATGAAAGCAATCCACTATGGTTTTAAAACAGCGCTGATTGATGGGGCATGGCAGCGTACAATAGTAACAGCAATAGCTTGAGAACTCCACTTACCAGAATGCCGTGTGTGTATACGCTCACTGAGGCGGGATGTTAAAAACCTTGCAGGTGCGGGGGGAATTTTGCTGCCAATCTCCATTTTTGCCGATGTCAGTGAGCAAGGGCTATGTGAGCCCGAAACGCGTTTGGCGATGAAATATTTTAACAGGCAAAGCTGTGTTATTCTGAATTGACTCTGTTGTACCCCGTGCAGTCCTCCATTAAAAGGAAAAGAAAGCACAACGTGTGGGCGCCTCATGCTTTGAGCAATTTTCTGATGGATTTATAGCGGCTCGCTCTGGCCGCAAGGAAGCCCTGCTGCATATCTAGCAGATCCACAGCGCTGAGGAAAATGTGCGCTGAAGGAACGATGTGTCCGGATTGGCGGACATGAAAAGGCATGGTGTGCACAGTGGAGATGAAAGCAATCCACTATGGTTTTAAAACAGCGCTGATTGATAGGGCATGGCAGCGTACAATAGTAACAGCAATAGCTTGAGAACTCCACTTACCATGAAATATTTTAACAGGCAAAGCTGTGTTATGCTGAATTGACTCTGTTGTACCCCGTGCAGTCCTCCATTAAAAGGAAAAGAAAGCACAACGTGTGGGCGCCTCATGCTTCGAGCAATTTTCAGATGGATTTATAGCGGCTCGCTCTGGCCGCGAGGCAGCCCTGCTGCATATCTAGCAGATCCACAGCGCTGAGGAAAATGTGCGCTGAAGGAACGATGTGTCCGGATTGGCAGACATGAAAAGGCATGGTGTGCACAGTGGAGATGAAAGCAAACCACTATGGTTTTAAAACAGCGCTGATTGATGGGGCATGGCAGCGTACAATAGTAACAGCAATAGCTTGAGAACTCCACTTACCAGAATGCCGTGTGAGTATACGCCCACTGAGGCGGGATGTTAAAAACCTTGCAGGTGCGGGGTGAACTTTGCTGCCAATCTCCATTTTTGCCGATGTCAGTGAGCAAGGGCTATGTGAGCCCGAAACGCGTTTGGCGATGAAATATTTTAACAGGCAAAGCTGTGTTATGCTGAATTGGCTCTGTTGTACCCCGTGCAGTCCTCCATTAAAAGGAAAAGAAAGCACAACGTGTTGGCGCCTCATGCTTCGAGCAATTTTCTGATGGATTTATAGCGGCTTGCTCTGGCCGCGAGGAAGCCCTGCTGCATATCTAGCAGATCCACAGCGCTGAGGAAAATGTGCGCTGAAGGAACGATGTGTCCGGATTGGCAGACATGAAAAGGCATGGTGTGCACAGTGGAGATGAAAGCAAACCACTATGGTTTTAAAACAGCGCTGATTGATGGGGCATGGCAGCGTACAATAGTAACAGCAATAGCTTGAGAACTCCACTTACCAGAATGCCGTGTGAGTATACGCCCACTGAGGCGGGATGTTAAAAACCTTGCAGGTGCGGGGTGAACTTTGCTGCCAATCTCCATTTTTGCCGATGTCAGTGAGCAAGGGCTATGTGAGCCCGAAACGCGTTTGGCGATGAAATATTTTAACGGGCAAAGCTGTGTTATGCTGAATTGACTCTGTTGTACCCCGTGCAGTCCTCCATTAAAAGGAAAAGAAAGCACACCGTGTGGACACCTTATGCTTCGAGCAATTTTCTGATGGATTAATAGCGGCTCGCTCTGGCCGGGAGGAAGCCCTGCTGCATATCTAGCAGATCCACAGCGCTGAGGAAAATGTGCGCTGAAGGAACGATGTGTCCGGATTGGCGGACATGAAAAGGCATGGTGTGCACAGTGGAGATGAAAGCAATCCACTATGGTTTTAAAACAGCGCTGATTGATGGGGCATGGCAGCGTACAATAGTAACAGCAATAGCTTGAGAACTCCAGTTACCAGAATGCTGTGTGAGTATACGCCCACTGAGGCGGGATGTTAAAAACCTTGCAGGTGCGGGGTGAACTTTGCTGCCAATCTCCATTTTTGCCGATGTCAGTGAGCAAGGGCTATGTGAGCCCGAAAGGCGTTTGGCAATGAAATATTTTAACAGGCAAAGCTGTGTTATGCTGAATTGACTCTGTTGTACCCCGTGCAGTCCTCCATTAAAAGGAAAAGAAAGCACAACGTGTGGGCGCCTCATGCTTCGAGCAATTTTCTGATGGATTTATAGCGGCTCGCTCTGGCCGCGAGGAAGCCCTGCTGCATATCTAGCAGATCCACAGTGCTGAGGAAAATGTGCGCTGAAGGAACGATGTGTCCGGATTGGCGGACATGAAAAGGCATGGTGTGCACAGTGGAGATGAAAGCAATCCACTATGGTTTTAAAACAGCGCTGATTGATGGGGCATGGCAGCGTACAATAGTAACAGCAATAGCTTGAGAACTCCACTTACCAGAATGCCGTGTGAGTATACGCCCACTGAGGCGGGATGTTAAAAACCTTGCAGGTGCGGGGTGAACTTTGCTGCCAATCTCCATTTTTGCCGATGTCAGTGAGCAAGGGCTATGTGAGCCTGAAACGCGTTTGGCGATGAAATATTTTAACAGGCAAAGCTGTGTTATGCTGAATTGACTCTGTTGTACCCCGTGCAGTCCTCCATTAAAAGGAAAAGAAAGCACAACGTGTGGGCGCCTCATGCTTCGAGCAATTTTCTGATGGATTTATAGCGGCTTGCTCTGGCCGCGAGGAAGCCCTGCTGCATATCTAGCAGATCCACAGCGCTGAGGAAAATGTGCGCTGAAGGAACGATGTGTCCGGATTAGCGGACATGAAAAGGCATGGTGTGCACAGTGGAGATGAAAGCAATCCACTATGGTTTTAAAACAGCGCTGATTGATGGGGCATGGCAGCGTACAATAGTAACAGCAATAGCTTGAGAACTCCACTTACCATTATGCCGTGTGAGTATACGCCCACTGAGGCGGGATGTTAAAAACCTTGCAGGTGCGGGGTGAACTTTGCTGCCAATCTCCATTTTTGCCGATGTCAGTGAGCAAGGGCTATGTGAGCCCGAAACGCGTTTGGCGATGAAATATTTTAACGGGCAAAGCTGTGTTATGCTGAATTGACTCTGTTGTACCCCGAGCAGTCCTCCATTAAAAGGAAAAGAAAGCACAACGTGTGGACTCCTCATGCTTCGAGCAATTTTCTAATGGATTTATTACGGCTCGCTCTGGCCGCGAGGAAGCCCTGCTGCATATCTAGCAGATCCACAGCGCTGAGAAAAATGTGCGCTGAAGGAACGATGTGTCCGGATTGGCGGACATGAAAAGGCATGGTGTGCACAGTGGAGATGAAAGCAATCCACTATGGTTTTAAAACAGCGCTGATTGATGGGGCATGGCAGCGTACAATAGTAACAGCAATAGCTTGAGAACTCCACTTACCAGAATGCCGTGTGAGTGTACACCCACTGAGGCGGGATGTTAAAAACCTTGCAGGTGCGGGGTGAACTTTGCTGCCAATCTCCATTTTTGCCGATGTCAGTGAGCAAGGGCTATGTGAGCCCGAAACGCGTTTGGCGATGAAATATTTTAACAGGCAAAGCTGTGTTATGCTGTATTGACTCTGTTGTACCCCGTGCAGTCCTCCATTAAAAGGAAAAGAAAGCACAACGTGTGGGCGCCTCATGCTTCGAGCAATTTTCTGATGGATTTATAGCGGCTCGCTCTGGCCGCGAGGAAGCCCTGCTGCATATCTAGCAGATCCACAGCGCTGAGGAAAATGTGCGCTGAAGGAACGATGTGTCCGGATTGGCGGACATGAAAAGGCATGGTGTGCACAGTGGAGATGAAAGCAATCCACTATGGTTTTAAAACAGCGCTGATTGATAGGGCATGGCAGCGTACAATAGTAACAGCAATAGCTTGAGAACTCCACTTACCAGAATGCCGTGTGAGTATACGCCCACTGAGGCGGGATGTGAAAAACCTTGCAGGTGCGGGGTGAACTTTGCTGCCAATCTCCATTTTTGCCGATGTCAGTGAGGAAGGGCTATGTGAGCCCGAAACGCGTTTGGCGATGAAATATTTTAACAGGCAAAGCTGTGTTATGCTGAATTGACTCTGTTGTACCCCGTGCAGTCCTCCATTAAAAGGAAAAGAAAGCACAACGTGTGGGCGCCTCATGCTTCGAGCAATTTTCTGATGGATTTATAGCGGCTCGCTCTGGCCGCGAGGAAGCCCTGCTGCATATCTAGCAGATCCACAGCGCTGAGAAAAATGTGCACTGAAGGAACGATGTGTCTGGATTGGCGGACATGAAAAGGCATGGTGTGCACAGTGGAGATGAAAGCAATCCACTATGGTTTTAAAACAGCGCTGATTGATGGGGCATGGCAGCGTACAATAGTAACAGCAATAGCTTGAGAACTCCACTTACCAGAATGCTGTGTGAGTATACACCCACTGAGGCGGGATGTTAAAAACCTTGCAGGTGCGGGGTGAACTTTGCTGCCAATCTCCATTTTTGCCGATGTCAGTGAGCAAGGGCTATGTGAGCCCGAAACGCGTTTGGCGATGAAATATTTTAACAGGCAAAGCTGTGTCATGCTGTATTGACTCTGTTGTACCCCGTGCAGTCCTCCATTAAAAGGAAAAGAAAGCACAACGTGTGGGCGCCTCATGCTTCGAGCAATTTTCTGATGGATTTATAGCGGCTCGCTCTGGCCGCGAGGAAGCCCTGCTGCATATCTAGCAGATCCACAGCGCTGAGGAAAATGTGCGCTGAAGGAACGATGTGTCCGGATTGGCGGACATGAAAAGGCATGGTGTGCACAGTGGAGATGAAAGCAATCCACTATGGTTTTAAAACAGCGCTGATTGATAGGGCATGGCAGCGTACAATAGTAACAGCAATAGCTTGAGAACTCCACTTACCAGAATGCCGTGTGAGTATACGCCCACTGAGGCGGGATGTGAAAAACCTTGCAGGTGCGGGGTGAACTTTGCTGCCAATCTCCATTTTTGCCGATGTCAGTGAGGAAGGGCTATGTGAGCCCGAAACGCGTTTGGCGATGAAATATTTTAACAGGCAAAGCTGTGTTATGCTGAATTGACTCTGTTGTACCCCGTGCAGTCCTCCATTAAAAGGAAAAGAAAGCACAACATGTGGGCGCCTCATGCTTCGAGCAATTTTCTGATGGATTTAAAGCGGCTCGCTCTGGCCGCGAGGAAGCCCTGCTGCATATCTAGCAGATCCACAGCGCTGAGAAAAATGTGCGCTGAAGGAACGATGCGTCCGGATTGGCGGACATGAAAAGGCATGGTGTGCACAGTGGAGATGAAAGCAATCCACTATGGTTTTAAAACAGCGCTGATTGATGAGGCATGGCAGCGTACAATAGTAACAGCAATAGCTTGAGAACTCCACTTACCAGAATGCCGTGTGAGTATACGCCCACTGAGGCGGGATGTTAAAAACCTTGCAGGTGCGGGGTGAACTTTGCTGCCAATCTCCATTTTTGCCGATGTCAGTGAGGAAGGGCTATGTGAGCCCGAAACGCGTTTGGCGATGAAATATTTTAACAGGCAAAGCTGTGTTATGCTGAATTGACTCTGTTGTACCCCGTGCAGTCCTCCATTAAAAGGAAAAGAAAGCACAACATGTGGGCGCCTCATGCTTCGAGCAATTTTCTGATGGATTCATAGCGGCTCGCTCTGGCCGCGAGGAAGCCCTGCTGCATATCTAGCAGATCCACAGCGCTGAGGAAAATGTGCGCTGAAGGAACGACGTGTCCGGATTGGCGGACATGAAAAGGCATGGTGTGCACAGTGGAGATGAAAGCAATCCACTATGGTTTTAAAACAGCGCTGATTGATAGGGCATGGCAGCTTACAATAGTAACAGCAATAGCTTGAGAACTCCACTTACCAGAATGCCGTGTGAGTATATGCCCACTGAGGCGGGATGTGAAAAACCTTGCAGGTGCGGGGTGAACTTTGCTGCCAATCTCCATTTTTGCCGATGTCAGTGAGGAAGGGCTATGTGAGCCCGAAACGCGTTTGGCGATGAAATATTTTAACAGGCTAAGCTGTGTTATGCTGAATTGACTCTGTTGTACCCCGTGCAGTCCTCCATTAAAAGGAAAAGAAAGCACAACGTGTGGGCGCCTCATGCTTCGAGCAATTTTCTGATGGATTCATAGCGGCTCGCTCTGGCCGCGAGGAAGCCCTGCTGCATATCTAGCACATCCACAGCGCTGAGGAAAATGTGCGCTGAAGGAACGATGTGTCCGGATTGGCGGACATGAGAAGGCATTGTGTGCACAGTGGAGATGAAAGCAATCCACTATGGTTTTAAAACAGCGCTGATTGATGGGGCATGGCAGCGTACAATAGTAACAGCAATAGCTTGAGAACTCCACTTACCAGAATGCCGTGTGAGTATACGCCCACTGAGGCGGGATGTTAAAAACCTTGCAGGTGCGGGGTGAACTTTGCTGCCAATCTCCATTTTTGCCGATGTCAGTGAGGAAGGGCTATGTGAGCCCGAAACGCGTTTGGCGATGAAATATTTTAACAGGCTAAGCTGTGTTATGCTGAATTGACTCTGTTGTACCCCGTGCAGTCCTCCATTAAAAGGAAAAGAAAGCACAACGTGTGGGCGCCTCATGCTTCGAGCAATTTTCTGATGGATTCATAGCGGCTCGCTCTGGCCGCGAGGAAGCCCTGCTGCATATCTAGCACATCCACAGCGCTGAGGAAAATGTGCGCTGAAGGAACGATGTGTCCGGATTGGCGGACATGAAAAGGCATGGTGTGCACAGTGGAGATGAAAGCAATCCACTATGGTTTTAAAACAGCGCTGATTGATGGGGCATGGCAGCGTACAATAGTAACAGCAATAGCTTGAGAACTCCACTTACCAGAATGCTGTGTGAGTATACGACCACTGAGGCGGGATGTTAAAATCCTTGCAGGTGCGGGGTGAACTTTGCTGCCAATCTCCATTTTTGCCGATGTCAGTGAGCAAGGGCTATGTGAGCCCGAAACGCGTTTGGCGATGAAGTATTTTAACAGGCAAAGCTGTGTTATGCTGAATTGACTCTGTTGTACCCCGTGCAGTCCTCCATTAAAAGAAAAGAAAGCACAACGTGTGGGCGCCTCATGCTTCGAGCAATTTTCTGATGGATATATATATATATATATATTTTTTTTTCACTGAAAAAACCATAGGTTTCAGGGGTGTTATAGTTAGCTGGACTTTTCCCTTGTACAAAACCACTGAAATTCCCCCGTTGTATTTAGTTCAGCTAACTATAACTCGCGCGCCCGCAATGCACTGCTTATTACGTCACATATTACATCACTCATGACATGGTCAGTGACATCACTGATGACATCTCAAATGACATCACTGATGACATCACTGATGACATCATCCAGTGAATTTGTTTTTCTGAAAATTAAATATGTTTTATATATGTATATCTCAAGGTCGATGGAAGAATAAATGGGTATATAAGTGTCTAAATGGATGATTTATTTTTGAAAAATTGATTGTATAACTGACTGATTAAGTGTTTCTCATGGCTTTGTGAGTAATGTTTAAATATGTAAAAATCTGTATCAGTCTCTCACTTTGTATATAAGTGAACTTTGCTGCCAATCTCCATTTTTGCCGATGTCAGTGAGCAAGGGCTATGTGAGCCCGAAACGCGTTTGGCGATGAAATATTTTAACGGGCAAAGCTGTGTTATGCTGAATTGACTCTGTTGTACCCCGTGCAGTCCTCCATTAAAAGGAAAAGAAAGCACACCGTGTGGACACCTTATGCTTCGAGCAATTTTCTGATGGATTAATAGCGGCTCGCTCTGGCCGGGAGGAAGCCCTGCTGCATATCTAGCAGATCCACAGCGCTGAGGAAAATGTGCGCTGAAGGAACGATGTGTCCGGATTGGCGGACATGAAAAGGCATGGTGTGCACAGTGGAGATGAAAGCAATCCACTATGGTTTTAAAACAGCGCTGATTGATGGGGCATGGCAGCGTACAATAGTAACAGCAATAGCTTGAGAACTCCAGTTACCAGAATGCTGTGTGAGTATACGCCCACTGAGGCGGGATGTTAAAAACCTTGCAGGTGCGGGGTGAACTTTGCTGCCAATCTCCATTTTTGCCGATGTCAGTGAGCAAGGGCTATGTGAGCCCGAAAGGCGTTTGGCAATGAAATATTTTAACAGGCAAAGCTGTGTTATGCTGAATTGACTCTGTTGTACCCCGTGCAGTCCTCCATTAAAAGGAAAAGAAAGCACAACGTGTGGGCGCCTCATGCTTCGAGCAATTTTCTGATGGATTTATAGCGGCTCGCTCTGGCCGCGAGGAAGCCCTGCTGCATATCTAGCAGATCCACAGTGCTGAGGAAAATGTGCGCTGAAGGAACGATGTGTCCGGATTGGCGGACATGAAAAGGCATGGTGTGCACAGTGGAGATGAAAGCAATCCACTATGGTTTTAAAACAGCGCTGATTGATGGGGCATGGCAGCGTACAATAGTAACAGCAATAGCTTGAGAACTCCACTTACCAGAATGCCGTGTGAGTATACGCCCACTGAGGCGGGATGTTAAAAACCTTGCAGGTGCGGGGTGAACTTTGCTGCCAATCTCCATTTTTGCCGATGTCAGTGAGCAAGGGCTATGTGAGCCTGAAACGCGTTTGGCGATGAAATATTTTAACAGGCAAAGCTGTGTTATGCTGAATTGACTCTGTTGTACCCCGTGCAGTCCTCCATTAAAAGGAAAAGAAAGCACAACGTGTGGGCGCCTCATGCTTCGAGCAATTTTCTGATGGATTTATAGCGGCTTGCTCTGGCCGCGAGGAAGCCCTGCTGCATATCTAGCAGATCCACAGCGCTGAGGAAAATGTGCGCTGAAGGAACGATGTGTCCGGATTAGCGGACATGAAAAGGCATGGTGTGCACAGTGGAGATGAAAGCAATCCACTATGGTTTTAAAACAGCGCTGATTGATGGGGCATGGCAGCGTACAATAGTAACAGCAATAGCTTGAGAACTCCACTTACCATTATGCCGTGTGAGTATACGCCCACTGAGGCGGGATGTTAAAAACCTTGCAGGTGCGGGGTGAACTTTGCTGCCAATCTCCATTTTTGCCGATGTCAGTGAGCAAGGGCTATGTGAGCCCGAAACGCGTTTGGCGATGAAATATTTTAACGGGCAAAGCTGTGTTATGCTGAATTGACTCTGTTGTACCCCGAGCAGTCCTCCATTAAAAGGAAAAGAAAGCACAACGTGTGGACTCCTCATGCTTCGAGCAATTTTCTAATGGATTTATTACGGCTCGCTCTGGCCGCGAGGAAGCCCTGCTGCATATCTAGCAGATCCACAGCGCTGAGAAAAATGTGCGCTGAAGGAACGATGTGTCCGGATTGGCGGACATGAAAAGGCATGGTGTGCACAGTGGAGATGAAAGCAATCCACTATGGTTTTAAAACAGCGCTGATTGATGGGGCATGGCAGCGTACAATAGTAACAGCAATAGCTTGAGAACTCCACTTACCAGAATGCCGTGTGAGTGTACACCCACTGAGGCGGGATGTTAAAAACCTTGCAGGTGCGGGGTGAACTTTGCTGCCAATCTCCATTTTTGCCGATGTCAGTGAGCAAGGGCTATGTGAGCCCGAAACGCGTTTGGCGATGAAATATTTTAACAGGCAAAGCTGTGTTATGCTGTATTGACTCTGTTGTACCCCGTGCAGTCCTCCATTAAAAGGAAAAGAAAGCACAACGTGTGGGCGCCTCATGCTTCGAGCAATTTTCTGATGGATTTATAGCGGCTCGCTCTGGCCGCGAGGAAGCCCTGCTGCATATCTAGCAGATCCACAGCGCTGAGGAAAATGTGCGCTGAAGGAACGATGTGTCCGGATTGGCGGACATGAAAAGGCATGGTGTGCACAGTGGAGATGAAAGCAATCCACTATGGTTTTAAAACAGCGCTGATTGATAGGGCATGGCAGCGTACAATAGTAACAGCAATAGCTTGAGAACTCCACTTACCAGAATGCCGTGTGAGTATACGCCCACTGAGGCGGGATGTGAAAAACCTTGCAGGTGCGGGGTGAACTTTGCTGCCAATCTCCATTTTTGCCGATGTCAGTGAGGAAGGGCTATGTGAGCCCGAAACGCGTTTGGCGATGAAATATTTTAACAGGCAAAGCTGTGTTATGCTGAATTGACTCTGTTGTACCCCGTGCAGTCCTCCATTAAAAGGAAAAGAAAGCACAACGTGTGGGCGCCTCATGCTTCGAGCAATTTTCTGATGGATTTATAGCGGCTCGCTCTGGCCGCGAGGAAGCCCTGCTGCATATCTAGCAGATCCACAGCGCTGAGAAAAATGTGCACTGAAGGAACGATGTGTCTGGATTGGCGGACATGAAAAGGCATGGTGTGCACAGTGGAGATGAAAGCAATCCACTATGGTTTTAAAACAGCGCTGATTGATGGGGCATGGCAGCGTACAATAGTAACAGCAATAGCTTGAGAACTCCACTTACCAGAATGCTGTGTGAGTATACACCCACTGAGGCGGGATGTTAAAAACCTTGCAGGTGCGGGGTGAACTTTGCTGCCAATCTCCATTTTTGCCGATGTCAGTGAGCAAGGGCTATGTGAGCCCGAAACGCGTTTGGCGATGAAATATTTTAACAGGCAAAGCTGTGTCATGCTGTATTGACTCTGTTGTACCCCGTGCAGTCCTCCATTAAAAGGAAAAGAAAGCACAACGTGTGGGCGCCTCATGCTTCGAGCAATTTTCTGATGGATTTATAGCGGCTCGCTCTGGCCGCGAGGAAGCCCTGCTGCATATCTAGCAGATCCACAGCGCTGAGGAAAATGTGCGCTGAAGGAACGATGTGTCCGGATTGGCGGACATGAAAAGGCATGGTGTGCACAGTGGAGATGAAAGCAATCCACTATGGTTTTAAAACAGCGCTGATTGATAGGGCATGGCAGCGTACAATAGTAACAGCAATAGCTTGAGAACTCCACTTACCAGAATGCCGTGTGAGTATACGCCCACTGAGGCGGGATGTGAAAAACCTTGCAGGTGCGGGGTGAACTTTGCTGCCAATCTCCATTTTTGCCGATGTCAGTGAGGAAGGGCTATGTGAGCCCGAAACGCGTTTGGCGATGAAATATTTTAACAGGCAAAGCTGTGTTATGCTGAATTGACTCTGTTGTACCCCGTGCAGTCCTCCATTAAAAGGAAAAGAAAGCACAACATGTGGGCGCCTCATGCTTCGAGCAATTTTCTGATGGATTTAAAGCGGCTCGCTCTGGCCGCGAGGAAGCCCTGCTGCATATCTAGCAGATCCACAGCGCTGAGAAAAATGTGCGCTGAAGGAACGATGCGTCCGGATTGGCGGACATGAAAAGGCATGGTGTGCACAGTGGAGATGAAAGCAATCCACTATGGTTTTAAAACAGCGCTGATTGATGAGGCATGGCAGCGTACAATAGTAACAGCAATAGCTTGAGAACTCCACTTACCAGAATGCCGTGTGAGTATACGCCCACTGAGGCGGGATGTTAAAAACCTTGCAGGTGCGGGGTGAACTTTGCTGCCAATCTCCATTTTTGCCGATGTCAGTGAGGAAGGGCTATGTGAGCCCGAAACGCGTTTGGCGATGAAATATTTTAACAGGCAAAGCTGTGTTATGCTGAATTGACTCTGTTGTACCCCGTGCAGTCCTCCATTAAAAGGAAAAGAAAGCACAACATGTGGGCGCCTCATGCTTCGAGCAATTTTCTGATGGATTCATAGCGGCTCGCTCTGGCCGCGAGGAAGCCCTGCTGCATATCTAGCAGATCCACAGCGCTGAGGAAAATGTGCGCTGAAGGAACGACGTGTCCGGATTGGCGGACATGAAAAGGCATGGTGTGCACAGTGGAGATGAAAGCAATCCACTATGGTTTTAAAACAGCGCTGATTGATAGGGCATGGCAGCTTACAATAGTAACAGCAATAGCTTGAGAACTCCACTTACCAGAATGCCGTGTGAGTATATGCCCACTGAGGCGGGATGTGAAAAACCTTGCAGGTGCGGGGTGAACTTTGCTGCCAATCTCCATTTTTGCCGATGTCAGTGAGGAAGGGCTATGTGAGCCCGAAACGCGTTTGGCGATGAAATATTTTAACAGGCTAAGCTGTGTTATGCTGAATTGACTCTGTTGTACCCCGTGCAGTCCTCCATTAAAAGGAAAAGAAAGCACAACGTGTGGGCGCCTCATGCTTCGAGCAATTTTCTGATGGATTCATAGCGGCTCGCTCTGGCCGCGAGGAAGCCCTGCTGCATATCTAGCACATCCACAGCGCTGAGGAAAATGTGCGCTGAAGGAACGATGTGTCCGGATTGGCGGACATGAGAAGGCATTGTGTGCACAGTGGAGATGAAAGCAATCCACTATGGTTTTAAAACAGCGCTGATTGATGGGGCATGGCAGCGTACAATAGTAACAGCAATAGCTTGAGAACTCCACTTACCAGAATGCCGTGTGAGTATACGCCCACTGAGGCGGGATGTTAAAAACCTTGCAGGTGCGGGGTGAACTTTGCTGCCAATCTCCATTTTTGCCGATGTCAGTGAGGAAGGGCTATGTGAGCCCGAAACGCGTTTGGCGATGAAATATTTTAACAGGCTAAGCTGTGTTATGCTGAATTGACTCTGTTGTACCCCGTGCAGTCCTCCATTAAAAGGAAAAGAAAGCACAACGTGTGGGCGCCTCATGCTTCGAGCAATTTTCTGATGGATTCATAGCGGCTCGCTCTGGCCGCGAGGAAGCCCTGCTGCATATCTAGCACATCCACAGCGCTGAGGAAAATGTGCGCTGAAGGAACGATGTGTCCGGATTGGCGGACATGAAAAGGCATGGTGTGCACAGTGGAGATGAAAGCAATCCACTATGGTTTTAAAACAGCGCTGATTGATGGGGCATGGCAGCGTACAATAGTAACAGCAATAGCTTGAGAACTCCACTTACCAGAATGCTGTGTGAGTATACGACCACTGAGGCGGGATGTTAAAATCCTTGCAGGTGCGGGGTGAACTTTGCTGCCAATCTCCATTTTTGCCGATGTCAGTGAGCAAGGGCTATGTGAGCCCGAAACGCGTTTGGCGATGAAGTATTTTAACAGGCAAAGCTGTGTTATGCTGAATTGACTCTGTTGTACCCCGTGCAGTCCTCCATTAAAAGAAAAGAAAGCACAACGTGTGGGCGCCTCATGCTTCGAGCAATTTTCTGATGGATATATATATATATATATATTTTTTTTTCACTGAAAAAACCATAGGTTTCAGGGGTGTTATAGTTAGCTGGACTTTTCCCTTGTACAAAACCACTGAAATTCCCCCGTTGTATTTAGTTCAGCTAACTATAACTCGCGCGCCCGCAATGCACTGCTTATTACGTCACATATTACATCACTCATGACATGGTCAGTGACATCACTGATGACATCTCAAATGACATCACTGATGACATCACTGATGACATCATCCAGTGAATTTGTTTTTCTGAAAATTAAATATGTTTTATATATGTATATCTCAAGGTCGATGGAAGAATAAATGGGTATATAAGTGTCTAAATGGATGATTTATTTTTGAAAAATTGATTGTATAACTGACTGATTAAGTGTTTCTCATGGCTTTGTGAGTAATGTTTAAATATGTAAAAATCTGTATCAGTCTCTCACTTTGTATATAAGTGGCTGCATGCTTTGGTGAGTAGCTACATGAGTGTCCATATAGGTTATTAGTTGTTTTTTTAGCATCAGTATGAGTGTCTGACTGTCTGTATGGTTTGGTGGGGGTATTACGTAGTACATAGGTGCATGAATGAGTGACTCACTGTTTGTATGTGTTGAAGACAGCATGTGTGCAGGACTGAATGGGTGGATGAGTGTCTGCGTGGGTGTGTTAGTTAGTGAATGACTGTCTCAATAGTGTCTTTATGAGTAACTACATATGTTTTAAACTAGTATATGTGACTATTGGTGTATATAAGTGAGTATATGTGAGAGTGAGAGATTGGAAGAGTTCCTGTATGAATAAGTATGTGTTTCTATAAGTGATTGTTTAAAAGACTAAGGTGCAGATTTATGAGCCCCTTGCACCACTTTTACGTCACTTTTAACATGGGAAAAGTGATGCAAAAGTGGCGCAAGGGGCTCATAAATCTGCCCCCAAGTATGTGTACGTTTCTGTAGAAGTAAGTGTGGTGGTGTGTGTGTATAACTGTATATGTAAGTAAATGAATGTTTGATTCTTTATTAGCATGAGTGACTATGTGTGTGAGTAACTCTATGGATGAGTGGCGTTGTGTAACAAGATGTATAGGTGTATGAGTACATATGATGAGTGAGTACATGTATGAGTGACTGTGTAGGACTGTTGGTGAATGAGTGGATGTGTGTGTGGATCTTAGAATACCTGAATAGGTTGTTGTAACTGGTATTGGTATGTCCATTGTTTTGAAAATTTTAGTTTCTATTTTTGAATGTGTGTATCAAAGGTTATATTAGGGTGAGAGGAGGTCTGCCACTCTATCACAAGGATGATGTAATCAGTTATGTCATCAGTGATGTCATTTGCGATGTCATGAGTGATGTCATGAGTGATGTCACTGACCATGTCATGAGTGATGTAATATGTGACGTCATCAGCAGTGCATTGCGGGCGCGCGAGTTATAGTTAGCTGAACTAACTATAACAGGGGAATTTCAATGGTTTTGTACGAGTGAAAAGTCTAGCTAACTATAACGCCCCTGAAACCTATGTTTTTTTCAGTGAATTTCTAAGGTTTTTTCAATGCTAATTCCTAACTATAACGTGCCTGAAACCTATGTTTTTTTTTGTGAAGTTCAAAGGTTTATCAAATGCTAATTTCTAACTATGCCTACAGAAATAGGACATGTGAAGAATGAAGAAAAAACTCACAGAAAGAAAAAAAAGAAATGCAGAAAGAAGCAACAGAAGTCCTCAAAGACAAAGAGCAAACAGAGCAGCAGAAAGAAGCCTTGTTGCAAAATCATCCTATACCCTCAACTTTTTCAGAAGGACACTGTTGGTAACTGAGTCTGACTACCAGCCCTAGAGCCAGTGCTATGTTAAAATACACTCAGAATACAGTGAAAACACCTACATACACTAGGGAACACTATGCGTTGGGGTCCCCCTGTGATTAGCATGACCTCCTCTGTAAGTTCCTAGTATATTATAGGGCAGGGGGATTAAAACTACCTCTTAAAACGCGCCACAGGGCGTGTTTGCACACGTCACCTCAGGCCCCGTCCCCTCCCTTCCCCACTGTGTAAACACGCCCTGTGGCCGTTTTAAGTTGGGAGATTAAGTCCCCTTGAATCCTGAGAGTCCCTAGGGTCCAACTAGACTACTAGGTACCTCCAGTAAGCGCCACAGAGCTGCATTGCAGAGAGATGTAAAAAGGGGCACGGCCTAGACCACCTCTCTGCAACGCAGCGCGATGTCACTTACTAGAAGCCCCTGGTGGGCTAGTTGGCCCCCAGGGACCATCAGGATTGAAGCAGAATTATTTCCCCATCTTAAAACGCGCAGCAGGCCGTTTGTACACGTTAACCCAGGCCCCGTCCCCTCCCTTCACCACTCTGTAAACACACCTTGTGGCCATTTTTAGTTGGGATATTAAGTTCATTTGAATCCTGAGGGTCCCTAGGGTCCAACTAGCCCACTAGGTCCCTCCAGTAAGCGCCACAGAGCTGCGTTGCAGAGAAGTGTAAAAAGTGGCACGGCCTGGACCACCTCTCTGCAACTCAGCTCAGTGGCGCTTACTGGAAGCACCTGGTGGGCTAGTTAGCCCCCAGGGGCCCTCAGGATTGAAGGGGAATTATTTCCCCGACTTAAAATACACCATAGGGCGTGTTTGCACACGTCACCTCAGGCCCGTCCCCTCCCTTCCCCACTGTGTAAACATGCCCTGTGGCCGTTTTAAATTGGGAGATTAAGTCCCCTTGAATCCTGAGGGTCCCTAGGGGCAAAATAGCCCACTAGGTATGTCCAGTAAGTGCCATTGCAGAGAGGTGTAAAAAGGGGCACAACCTGCACCACCTCTCTGCAACACAAAGCAGTGGCACTTACTGGAAGCACCTGGTAGGGTAGTTGTCCCCCAGGGTCCCTCAGGATTGAAAGGGAATTATTTCCCCAACTTAAAACGCGCCACAGGGCGTGTTTGCACACGTCACCTCAAGCCCCGTCCCCTCCCTTTACCACTGTGTAAACGCGCCCTGTGGCCGTTCTAAGTTGTGAGATTAAGTCCCCTTGAATCCTAAGGGTCCCTAGGGTCAAACTAGCCCACCTTGTACCTTCAGTAAGCGCCACAGAGCTGCGTTGCAGAGAGGTGTAAAAAGGAGTGTGGACTCAGAACACCTGTCTGCAACTCAGCTCCCTGGCGCATACTGGAGATACCTGTTGGGCTAGTTGGCCCTCAGAGACCCTCAGTATTGAAGGGGAATTAATTCCCCAACTTACAACTGGCCAGGGGGCGTGTTTTCAGAGTGCTGCAAGGAGGGGGTGTGGCCTCCGGCGCGATGCCGGTCTTTTATTTATTTATATTTTTTTTAGTAGGAGGGCTCTGTGGCCCCCCTTCTTTTTCTAATTTATTGGCCCTGGGGACCCCATCCCCCAGGGCCTGCCCCCTAATTTATTTTTTGAAAAAAAAAAATTGTAAGGGTGCCGCGTGGTCCCCCTCCCAAGGCCTTAATCGGCCCCGGGGACCCCAACCCCCGGGGCATGGCCTTTTTTTGTTTTTTAATTCTTTAGGAGGGGGGCTGCGTTGCCACCCTCCTCAGGCCTCTTATGGCCCCAGGGACCCCATCGCCCGGGGCCCGCCTTTATTTTTTAGTATTTAAAAAATATATATATTAATAGAAACACCTAGGACATGCTGGACAAACCGTATGTACCTATCACCATGACGATTTGCGTGATATTCATTAAAAGATGACTACGCATACAATGAATCCATGTGGAATGTATTTAGCCGCTAGTGAAGCTCTGACGTGTCTGACGCCCTACCGTGCTTAATCCCGTTGCCCCCACCGGTGGGTACTCTCCAAGTAGACACCCTTGTCGTTTATTTATACAAACATGTGTAGCTATTGACGGGCACATTTAATACACATGCACACCAAGCCATTCAAAGGGTACTCGACAAAAATTTGACCAAAACTATGCAAGAAACCCCCCTCACAGTTAATAAAACACACATCCACCGCCGGATGTGTAATACTTTTTATTTTACTCTCTGGAAAGGAGACGAACCTCACTTGAGAGTCACAGCGTGCTCCTGGCCGAGCCCTATGCTGTGTTACACCCACCAGTGTCCGCCGAGTGCCACACACCTCTGTGTTGTATTCCCCAGCTAGTGCGTATGCTATGACACTCTCTAGCCCATGTGCACTGTAACACCACCCTTGAATATGTCATGCCACACTTGCCTTCGCACAGGTTATATTGCCCCATCTAACGTGCCTTCCTCGATGCCTATGTTATAACGCACAGCGCTATGCCATACATATTACAATCTGGGATCCATATCTTTGTCACAGTGCATATGCAACGTTACACTCCCCAGCATATATTTTATATTACAACTTTAGAGACTAATTAGGTTACACAGCACTGCCCTGTGCATATTTCACTCGAAGGCGCATATCGCATAGCACGCGCTAGTGCCTGTGCTATCTCGCGCTCTCCAATGATTCTGTCATTGCGCACAATGTATTGCATATTATATTTCACGCCCGGTTCATCTTATATCACACTTTTTGGTGCATAAGTTTATACCATACACTATATCTAGTTTTCATTTTCCATCGTGCTCTCAGGACTATGTTCTACATAACACTGCGTCCACCTACCCTTTTAAAGGGCATTACATTTTGCGATGGGGGTGGAGGGTCAGGGGGTGTTTCTGCCAAGTGAGCCCGGAGTCACAGTCACAAACTTCCTCTTCTTCCTGAAAAAAAGTAAGATTATGCTGCATACTTGTTCATATTTTAAGTAGTTCGCACAGACACACATTTTAAAAACAATAAAGTTCCTAATACCCACCTTCTCTGAACAGTTAGCTTGCTGCCCCATCTACCTTCTCCCTATCCTCTGTTGTCTGAATCCATGGACTAGCCTCCTCCCTCCTGCCATGCATGGTCTGATGTGCTGCCACTGCCCTACATTTAGCATGCTGTGCCAGTCCACTCCTCCTGCCCTCCATTGCCCAATTCTATGCCCCATCATTGACCTCCTGCTTAGCCTCTATGCTTAGCTTGCTGCCCCTATTCTCCTTCCCCCTGCCCTCCGATGTCTTTGTGCATGCCCGTGCTCCATCCTTTTTGCCCACCATGTTCCATGGACCTGCCACTCCTATCTACTCTGAGTGTTCTGTTGAGCTGCCAATCCCCTCCCACCTGCCTAGCATTGTCAGATGACTGTAACATGTCCCTGCCACCTCCACCCTGCCTGTCCACATGCCATGCCCCTATCCCCTTCCTCCTGTCCTCCATGGTCCATTTTACTGCCACACTTTTCTGCCCTCCCTGGTCTGTTGTGCTGCAACTGCTCCTCCTGCCTGCCCCTCGTGGTCTGTTGTGAGGCCCCTTCCTCTGAACTCTCTTGTCTGTGCCCAGGTCTTGACCCTCCCTTCTATCCTCCATGGTCCTTTGTGCATGCCACTGCACCCTCCTTCTTGCCCGTCATAGCCATTGTGCTGCCACTAACGCTCCCGCTTGCCATGCATGGTCTTCTGTCCTGCCACGGCCCCTCCCACCTTCCCTGTGTGGTCAGCTAGCTACCCCTGACCCCCTTCCACCTTCCCTCCATGGTCTGTGTGTATGCCATCATAGTCTCACTGTTGCTCTCCATGGTGTGTCTCGTTTCTAGTGCCCATCCTGCCTGACCTCCATGGTCATCTTGCTGCTCTTGCCCTGCCCCCTTGCCCCCAGCCCTCTGTTTCCATGTGCAGACCCCTATTCCCTCCCTCCTGGCTTGTCTGTTCCATTGTAATGCCCCTGATCCGTCCCTCCTGCCCTTTATGGTCTGTTATGCTGCAGATTTCTCTCCTGTCTGTCCATTATGGTCAGCTAGCTATCATTGCCTCTTTCCCCTCTGTTCTCTGTTGTCCATGTGCATGGCCCTGTTCCCTCCCTATTGCTTTGTATGGATTGTTGTGCTGCACTCCCATCCCGTATGCCCTGTGTGGTGTATTGTGCTGCTGCAAACCCTGATGCCTGCCCTGTAGTGTCAGTTTGGTGCACCTCTCCATGTCCCTCCTGTCCTCTGTTATCCGAGTCCATGTCCCTACCCCAAATCCTCCTGCCTTCCATGATCCAATGTACCATACTTCTAAACATTTTGAACTTGGTAAGAGGGAGATTTTGGAAAAAAAAATTCTCCTTTGAGTTACATTGAAAAAGAGGAGATTGTAGACAGGAGACAGATCAAATAAAGCCCATTTGAGCTTAAAAACATTGGACGTTTCCTGGCTGAATTGGGTCTGTTGGCTTGTATGGTTGTACTACCACTGCCTCTTCCTTCTGCCAACAATGGTCTTTTATATTGCGACAGCCTCTCTTGCCAGTCCTCTATTGTTGGTTTGTTGCCCCTGCCCCCCTTTCCACTGCCCTCCAAAGTCTGTTGTGCTGCCACTGCCCTGCCTGCCTGCCCAGTGTGTTCAAGTTGTTGCCTCTGCACCCCCCTACCTGCCTTTTATTTTCAGAGTCCGTGACCCTGACCTCTGCCTCTCAACAGTATCCTAATGAACAACTAGATTGCTAACATTCTATATTTATTACAAAAGTGTTGAACGCCTGACATCATCTTGATGTAATCAAACCTGTAATACCTAGAGCATTTCCTTTAGAAATTACATATATGAGAGGGTCATATTTGCATCAAAATTATGGTTAGTGCTAAAATGAGGACATATTTTCTAAGTTTTCAAATAGCGACAAAGCACTTTTAAATTATTTGTTATCTTTGTGTTTTTTTATCCAGTTGACCACTTGATTAAATGTTGCACTTAGGGGAGAGGATGTGGCGTTACTTCCAGAGCTGCAGACTTTGCAACTGGGGAACCAGGTTGGAGTTTCTGCTACAGCTCAACATTCTGTGATTCTGGTCAAATCACTTAATCTCCCCATCTCTACAACCAAAATGAATTTGATCTTGTGTAATGTAACCAATGCTCATGTAAAGCACTCCAATACCTAACAGTCTGCACTATATAAAACTCCCAAAACACAAAAAATAAGTGTTTTGCACACTTCTGTCATTGGGATACATGTGGGCTACATCTAGGTGATATGTGTGCTGCATTTGGGCTCTTTTGTCTCTGGTGGCCACCTTGGGAGATTTATTTGTGATGAAGTTTCCTAATTTCCTCATTTACTGCAGTCTCCTCAATAGGAAATTCTTTCAGTTTTTTACTTTGATTCCATCAAGAAGGTATTCAGATATGTCACACATTTGCCATAAATTCTGAATGTTAGCACTCTAGTTGCTCATTAGATCACTGTAGTAAAGCTACAGCTCACCAGGGAAGTCTGCTGATGGTATTAAAAGTGAATGTTTCAGTCTGCATGTCAGAATTTTTTCATGAAATAGAAGAGGATTTGAGAAGTCACTCAAAATGTGCCCTGATTTTTCTTTCTTCAGCACTAATCATAATTTCTATGGCAAAATGAATCCCCTCATTGTGTTCCTTTTTAAATTAAATGTTTTAAGTGTTACCAGTTTGTTCCAATCAAGATGGCTTCAGGTGTGCCATACTTTTATCAAAGGTAAGACAGTAAGCGCTCTAGTTGTTCTTAAGAACACTCTGGGACATTCTGTCATTGGGCTATACTTGGGCTACATCTGGGTCATATTTGGGCTACATTTGGGCTCTTTTGTCTCTGGTGGCCATCTTGGGAGATTTATTTGTTATGAAGTTTCCTAATTTCCTCATTAACTGCAGTCTCCTCAGTAGGAAATACTTTCAGTTTTTTACTTTGGTTCCATCAAGAAGGCATTCAGATGTGTCACACATTTGCCATAAATTGATCACTGTAGTAAAGCTACTGCTCACCAGGGAAGTCTGCTGCTGGTATAGAAAGTGCATGTTTCAGTCTGCATGTCAGAATGTTTTAATGAAATAGAAGAGGATTTGGGAAGTCACTCAAAATGTGCCCTAATTTTTCTATCTGCAGCACTAATCATACTTTCTATGGCAAAATGAACGTTCCTTTTTAAATTAAATGTTTTAAGAGTTACCACTTT
The DNA here is from genome assembly GCF_964204655.1 of Triturus cristatus. Taxonomy (NCBI): domain Eukaryota; kingdom Metazoa; phylum Chordata; class Amphibia; order Caudata; family Salamandridae; genus Triturus; species Triturus cristatus. The sequence goes on along the minus strand of NC_140587.1, from coordinate 889,376,639 downwards.
ATTCCAATCAAGATGGCTTCAGGTGTGCCATACGTTTGTCATAAGAAGGACTGTTAGTGCTCTAGTTGTTCTTTAGAACACTCTGGGAAGCTGCAGTAGAACACAAAGGAATCAACTGACAGTCTCTGCCCTTGTTGGATGTACATGTTTTACTGAGAATGTCAGACTTCATTCTCACATGACTGAGAAAGATAATGTGAATTTACAGAAAATATGCTCTCAGTTTAGCTTATAGATCACCTTCCAAACCTCTGTGGGAAAAGCATGAGACAATATTTTTCTCTCAAACATGATATCACAGCAGAATGCTTTTTCACATGGTAAAATCACCTTAGAACACACCACAATTCCTAAAATGAGTATGGTACCATCAACATATGATTTATAATGTAATAAAGTCTTAAAACCTTCTATTAACTGCAATGCTTTTTAATGAGGTGCTATCATGAATATTGGTCCCAAGATGGCTGCCAACACTTCTTGGATGAAGTTCTGACAGCCAATCAGATCTCATGATGAGATGCGTGGTTAGGCTCCGCCCAGATATGTATGTGATTTTGATTTTCTCAGAAACTACTCAACGGATTTACACCATTTAAGCAAAAGGCACGACTCTGAACCAAGGTCTACCTTTCTGCCAAATTTGGTGTAATTCCGTTCAGCAGTTCGGGCTGTAGCTGCGGCTAAAGGTCCTATGGGAAATTGCATGGGGAAAACACGTTTTGGGACCCCCATTTTTTCTCAGCCCCCGCTACACGAATCATCCCGAGACTTTCAGGATGGGAGCGGACCGGAGCTGGCCAAAAGTTTTGAAAATTTTGCGAAGATTCGTCAACGGGCGCCAACGTTATTCCAAATAGAATGTTGCGGATTTCCTATGGAAAATAGATCCTAACTAGACCGCCAGTAGGTAATATATATATATATATATATATTTTAATTATATATATTTACTCAATAATATTACTAAATAATTATTTTAATACCTTTGAAAATGTTAGAAACATATTAAAAATGTTAAATACATTATATATATATATATATATAAACACCTGAAAAATAAAAATAAAATATATATATGATAAATTGAAATAGAAATATTAAATATTTTTAATTTTTTAAACTTCATTTTGCACTACATTAACTGCAACAGTAGTGAAAATGTTTTATAACGGAGGGGATAAAATGACTATTTCCACCCTAGGGAGTGCAACAGTAGGGAACGTGTTGGATAGCGGAGGGGAATAATTTACTATTCCCTCTCCAATGAGTGCAAGAGTAGAGAAAGTGTTGGATAGCGGAGGGGAATAATTTACTATTCCCACTCCAGCAAGTACAACAGTAGGGAAAGTGTTGGATAGCGGAGGGGAATAATTTACTATTCCCATTCCTGCAAGTACAACAGTAGCGAAAGTGTTGAATAGCGGAGGGGAATAATTTACTATTTCCACTCCGGGGAGTGCAACAGTAGGTAAAGTGTTGGATAGCGTAGGGGTAAAAATTACTATTCCCACTCCAGGTATAGCAACAGTAGGGAAAAAGTTGGATAGCTTAGGGGTAAAAATTACTATTCCCACTACAGAGAATGCAACAGTAGGGAAAGTGTTGGATAGGGGAGGGGATATAATTACTATTCCCACTCCAGCGAGTGCAACAGTAGGGAAAGTGTTGGATAGCGAAGGAGTAAAAATTTGTATTCCCACTCCAGGGATAGCAACAGTAGGGAAAGTGTTGGATAGCAGAGGGGATAAAATTACTATTCCCACTCCAGCAAGTGCAACAGTAAGGAAAGTGCTCGATAGTGGAGGGGAATAATTTTACTATTCCCAGTCCAGCAAGTGCAACAGTAGGGAAAGTGTTTAACAGCAATGGGGAATAATGTACTATTCCCACTCCAGGGAGTGCAACAGTAGGGAAATTGTTGGATAGCGGAAGGGGAAAAATTACTAATCCCACTCCAGCAACTGCCACAGTAGGGAAAGTGTTGGATAGCGGAGGGGAATAATTTACTATTCCACTCCAACGAGTGCAACAGCAGGGAAATTGTTGGATAGCAGAGGGGAATAATTTACTATTCCCACTCCAGCTAGTACAACAGTAGGGAAAGTGTTGGATAGCGGAGGGGAATAATTTACTATTCCCACTCCTGCAAGTACAAAAGTAGAGAAAGTATTGGATAGCGGAGGGGAATAATTTACTATTCCCACTCCAGGGATAGCAACAGTAGGGAAAGTGTTGGATAGCTTAAGGGTAAAAATTACTATTCCCACTCCAGGGATAGGAACAGTAGGGAAAGTGTTGGATAGCAGAGGTTCTAATAATTAGTATTCCCACTCCAGCAAGTGCAACATTAGGGAAAGTGTTGGATAGCGGAGGGGATAAAATTACTATTCCCACTCCAGGGAGTGCAACAGTAGGGAAAGAGTTGGATAGCTGAGGGGCAAAAATTACTATTCCCACTCCAGCAAGTGCAACAGTAGGGAAAGTGCTCGGTAGTGAAGGGGAATAATGTACTATTCCCAGTCCAGCAAGTGCAACAGTAGGGAAAGTGTTGAATAGCGAAGGGGATTAATGTACTATTCCCACTCCAGGGAATGCAACAGTAGGGAAACTGTTGGATAGCAGAAGGGGAAAAATCACTATTCCCACTCCAGCAAGTGCAACAGTAGGGAAAGAGTTAGCTAGCGGAGGGGAATAATTTACTATTCCCACTCCCATTAGTGCAACAGTAGGGAAAGTGTTGGATAGCGGAGGGGAATAATTTACTATTCCCACTCCAGCAAGTACAACAGTAGGGAAAGTGTTTGATAGCGGATGGGAATAGTTTACTATTCCTACTCCTGCAAGTGCAACAGTAGGGAAAGTGTTGGATAGCGGAGGGGAATGATTTACTATCCCCACTCCAGGGAGTGCAACAGTAGGTAAAGTGTTGGATAATGTAGGGGTAAAAATTACTATTCCCACTCCAGGGATAGCAACAGTAGGGAAAGTGTTGGATAGCGGAGGAGATATAATTACTATTCCCACTCCAGCTAGTGCAACAGTAGGGAAAGTGTTGGATAGCGAAGGAGTAAAAATTAGTATTCCCACTCCAGGGATAGCAACAGAAGGGAAAGTGTTGGATAGCGGAGTGGATAAAATTACTATTCCCACTCCAGGGAGTGCAACAGTAGGGAAAGAGTTGGATAGCAGAGGGGCAAAAATGTCTATTCCCACTCCAGCAAGTGCAACAGTAGGGAAAGTGCTCGATAGTGGAGGGGAATAATTTACTATTCCCAGTCCAGCAAGTGCAACAGTAGGGAAAGTGTTGAATAGCAAAGGGGAATAATGTACTATTCCCACTCCAGGAGTGCAACAGTAGAGAAATTGTTGGATAGCGGAAGGATAAAAATTACTATTCCCACTCCAGCAAGTGCAACAGTAGGGAAAGTGTTGGATAGCGTAGGGGTGAGAATTACTATTCCCACTCCAGGGATTGCAACAGTAGGGAAAGTGTTTGATAGCTTAGGGGTAAAAATTACTATTCCCACTTCAGAGAATGCAACAGTAGGGAAAGTGTTGGATAGCGAAGGAGTAAAAATTAGTATTCCCACTCCAGGGATAGCAACAGAAGGGAAAGTGTTGGATAGCGGAGTGGATAAAATTACTATTCCCACTCCAGGGAGTGCAACAGTAGGGAAAGAGTTGGATAGCAGAGGGGCAAAAATTACTATTCCCACTCCAGCAAGTGCAACAGTAGGGAAAGTGCTCGATAGTGGAGGGGAATAATTTACTATTCCCAGTCCAGCAAGTGCAACAGTAGGGAAAGTGTTGAATAGCAAAGGGGAATAATGTACTATTCCCACTCCAGGGAGTGCAACAGTAGAGAAATTGTTGGATAGCGGAAGGATAAACATTACTATTCCCACTCCAGCAAGTGCAACAGTAGGGAAAGTGTTAGATAGCAGAGGGGAATAATTTACTATACCCACTCCAATGGGTGCAACAGTAGGGAAAGTGTTTGATAGCGGATGGGAATAATTTACTATTCCCACTCCAGCAAGTACAACAGTAGGGAAAGTGTTGGATAGCGGAGGGAGATACTTTACTATTTCCACTCCAGGGAATGCAACAGTAGGTAAAGTGTTGGATAGCGTAGGGGTAAGAATTACTATTCCCACTCCAGGGATTGCAACAGTAGGGAAAGTGTTTGATAGCTTAGGGGTACAAATTACTATTCCCACTTCAGAGAATGCAACAGTAGGGAAAGTGTTGGATAGCGAAGGAGTAAAAATTAGTATTCCCACTCCAGCCAGTGCAACATTAGGGAAAGTGTTGGATAGTGGAGGGGATAAAATGACTATTCCCACTCCAGGGAGTGCAACAGTAGGGAAAGTGCTCGATAGTGGAGGGGAATAATTTACTAATCCCAGTCCAGCAAGTGCAACAGTAGGGAAAGTGTTGAATAGCGATGGGGAATAATGTACTTTTCCCATTCCAGCAAGTGCAACAGTAGGGAAAGTGTTGAATAGCGAAGGGGAAAAATTACTATTCCCACTCCAGCAAGTGCAACAGTAGGGAAAGTGTTGGATATCGGAGGGGAATAATTTACTATTCCCACTCCAGCAAACTAATAAGCATTAATTAACAAACAATTAATTAATTAAAAATAATTTACCTCCCACCATCTTACAATATAAATGACACCACCAATGTCGTAAAACATGACATAATTAACATCATTAATTAAAAATTAATTCCTCAATTAATTTTAAGTAAAAAGCAAATTAGAAACAATTATTAATAAATTAATTCACACAATTAACACTAGAAAACAACATTAAATAAATATTATATAAAAAATATTTTAAAATGTATTCAAATAAATCACTTCCCACCCTATTACCCTATCAACCCACAACCCGCTCCCAAAAAATGACATAATTAACACAATTAACAATAAATTATTACAAATTAAAAAAACAATGAATAACCAATTAATAATACATTATTTACCACAATTAACATTATAAAATATGAAATACATAATATTAATTAATAGAAAATATTAATTAATTAATTATAATTAATCATGTTCAACCCTATTCCCTTATAAACCCACAACCCGCTTCAAAAAATATAACACAATTTATATAATTATCAATTAATTATTTAATACAAATTATTAACCAATTAATAATCAATTAATAAAAATAATTTTATGAATACAAATAAATAACAAATATTAATTACCTTGTTATAATCAAATTACTTCCCACCCTATTCCACTATATACCCACAACCTGCTACAGAACTAAAACGCAAAATTTAATTAACATAAAAAAATTCACACATACATTAAAAAAAGCAATACTTCTACAAAAAATTACATCGCATGCTTTTATAATTCATACTAAAATACATCACACTAATTTAAAAATTGATATTATAAACAACAATATTATTTACTGAAATATTTCTTACCTTACTGTGGATATTCTGGACCACGATATTCTTGCAGTCATATTCTTGCATCACGATATTTGCAACACGATATTATGGTAGGTCGATATTTGCAACTCGATATTCTGTCTGTGCACCGAGAAAATCATTGCCGGTGATGGAACTCTTCATGGGAAATGGAAATAATGAGGTTAAATAATGTGAGGTCATGTGTCTTGAACTTTATGTGTGTTTCTTATTAGTGAACTTACCTTGTAGTCAGAGAGATGTCTTTTATACTTTGAGAGGTACAGATCTCTCCTGACTTTTGATTGTGTGGCTTTATGCAGTACATGATCCTTTGCTTACAGAACTTCTAGAAGATCTGATGCTGACACCTTTTCTTGCTTCTGAGTTAATAGGGTTTCCTTAATTATTAGTTTAGTGTAGAGACAGCTAGATACAGCAATTCTTTCCAATGTATACGGAGAAGGATCAAACAATTTGTCCAGTCATCATACTTTCTTCTTAATCTTTTGCATTGCAATTACAGAAATATTGATTTGTGCTTTGGACCAATATTGTGCTTTGGACCAATATTGTACTTTGATTTGATCTTCCTTTAATAATTCTGTATATTTACAGTATGTTTTTGCATCTGATTTATAATACCTTGGCTTTAAGTTTTTAATAAATCATTTTTCAACTTTAAGATTCGGACTCTGACTTTTAATGTGTGGTCACCTTTGGTCACTCGGTTTATGGATCTAAACTTGTCAGTAAACTTTTCTCTTCTCAGGCTACAACAATGGTCCACTGATTTAAAACAAAATGAAAGGTTTACCCAGAGCTATATCAGGCACATCTAATCCATTAACCATTGAACATGTTGCATTGTTGATAGCTATGCCCCATGCACTAGACACACCTCACAAGAATTATTCTACCTAGACCTTGTAGAGTTGTGGACTATGTATTGTATTGTATTGTATGGAATGCTTATATAGCGCGACTGTCACCCAACGGGTATCCTGGCGCTTAGAGACCTGATGAATGTAAAAATTAGGACTGCGGAAATCGACTGAGCTCTTAATCAGGAAGCTTACTTCATATTCCTGGTGAATAGCCAGGTCTTAATGTCCATGTTTTGAGGTAATTTGTTCCAGAGACATGCTGCTGCTGTACCAAAGGTCATGCCTCCCATCCTGGCCATCCTAACTCTTCCAGTAGAGACCAGACTTTGACTGGCAGATCGAAGAGATCTTCTGGTCACATACCAGGAAAATCTCTCTCGCAGAGCCATCGGGCCTATGGTATGTAGAGCCCTATATATCATGCACAGTGACTTAAAGCTAACTCTGTCTCTGATGGGTAGCCAATGGAGGTCTCTAAGAGCCAGAGTAGCAGACGAGCCGCGCTGTCTATCAAGGGCCAGTTTGGCCGCCATAGACTGGACTCTTTACAACCCCTGCAGGATGTATTGAGGAGCACCCAGATACAGGGAGTTGCAATAGTCCAGTCTACCCAAAATTATGCTTCTAACCACTATGGGTCTGGCCTCGCTAGGCAGGAGAGGTAAAATATGCTGAAGGGCTTTTGCCAAAGCAAAGCAAATAGATCTCCAGAGCAATAGGGGTCTCAGTGCGATCAAGTCTGACAGGTAGTTGAGCCCCACTTCACAATGGATTAACTCGGAGGATGAGGATGCAGGCAGGCACAGAAGATTTTTTTTAAAAGAGTTTTCCTCTAATTGTAGTTCTTGACTGCAATGGAGGCACATCTAGCTTTATATATATATATGTCATGTCTTTAATATGATGGTCCCCTAGTTTGGAAGCAAAACTAAAGACCCCATGCACACTTTTTGACATTTTAACCCGGACATTTGACATTTCGACAGATTCCACTCTTTCCCCATCTATAAAAAAAGATTTCATTTTTCTGGGTTTTATACCACAAACCATTGTGTATGTTTTGGCCTTGTTTATCAACAATTTCCTCCCTTTAACCCCTTCTGTGCCACGCCCTTTCCCCCTCCTGTGCCGGGCGTTACATTAGTGGGTGGGGTTCATGACGAGATAGTCTCGTCATGGGCACAGCGCGACCGTGCTCCATGATGAGACTATCTCGTCATGGGCACAGAAGAGGTTAATAAAAACTGCAAACCCCTCTATTAATCGCTGGAAGCCTACCGGTGTTCTAGATAAGAGCACAGCATCATCTGTGTAAAGCAGGACTGGTACATCATGGCCCTCAGCTTGGGGGGCATCCGCCTGTATCAACTTAAGAACTGCGTCAACTTCATTAATAAATAAGGTAAAAAGCAAAGGTGCTAAGACGCAGCCTTGGCGAATGCCACGTTTAACATTAAAAGTGGGAGTACATTCATCCTGTTGGCCATACCGGACTCTAGTCAATAATTTCTCGTAAAACCTTGCAAGAAAGTAAATATTAGGTTCTGGGGCACCAAGATTAAGTGGAACAGACCAGAGTATAACATGGTTCACTAAATCAAAGGCGCTGCTAAGATCAGCGAAGCATATAAAGACGCCCCCTTGTTTAGCACTTGTATATTTCCCATTTAAAAGCTCTAAATTAATACACTGTTCTAACGTACCCAGACCCTTTCTAAAGCATATTGAGCTTGTGATAAAATCCCGTTGTCCGCAGCCCACTCTTCCAATCTTACTAATAAAACCCTACTCATCACCTTTACTGATGAGTCTAGTAGGGAAATTGGCCGGTAATTGTTGGCTTCTGATTTATTCCCCTTTTTTAAATGGGGATAATAATTGGATGGCCTCAAGTCATGGGAACTCCCTCTGTAACTGCAGCATTAAAGACTCTAGTGAGTATAAGGCCCCATAGTTCTGGCACCGTCTTATAGACATCTATGGGTACACAATCCGGCGCTTTCCCCCCTGCTGCCTCTAATTCCTAGCTCAACCTCATCGAGGGTGATATATAGGGATTTAGGGGGATAATGGGCCATTTGCTGGGATTTATAAAGTCCTCAGAAACTTCATCACATGGATTAAAAATGCTAGGAAAATATAACACCCATTCCTCACAACTAACATGGCACAAAAAATCATTTTTCAGAAATGTTGAATTAGCAGTTTCTCAGAACAACTTGTTGTTAGAAGTACCCGCAGCCATCGAAAGTTTATCCCACGCCTCCTCTTGGAGCTCCCTCTTCCTCTGTTTTAGGGCTAGTTTGTAATTTAATCTTAGGTTTTGAACTTACACTTTGTCCCTGGGTCATGGAGCACTCCCCCTCGAAGCATGTGGCAACCATTGTATTGTTCACCTTCACCTAACAGGTAGGTAGCCATCTTAACAGGGAGGGGGTATGAGTGGGATGCCAGCACTACAACTCTCACCAGGCCCCCTTGTTCCACAGCTCAGCAACATGGAGCACTCCCCCCCAGAAGCATGTGTCAGCCATTGTATTGTTCACCTTCACCTAACAGGTAGGTAGCCATCTTCACAGGGAGGGTGTGTGTGGCTGGGAGGCCAGCACTCCAACTCCCAACAGGCCCCCATGTCCCACAGCCCAGCAAGATGGAGCACTCCACCACACACCCAGAAAGATGTGTCAGAAATTCCCTCCAAATGTGCCACAGAACAGGTAAGTAGACAGTGCATGCACTTCGCCATCCCCAAAAGCATGGAGCCATATGACAACACCAACACTCACATCCCACCAAAATGGCACAGATCCAATATCCAATTACAGTGTGCAGACAGCTAAGCGTATGTAACTGTCACAGAAACAAAAGAGTGACTCAACAAATCACATGTTGAAGAAATTCAGGTCACAATGATGCACAACACTGAATGCTATCTGTAAGTTCCATCGGGGCAGAGCTTGAAGGACCATATGAAAAATCAAGCATGGTCTATAGAACAAATAAAGCAAAGCACAGGACATGACAAATGTATGCATGAGATAACAATGGCTAGTTCATGCACAGATGTAGCGCATGCCAGGCAGAGTAATCAGCAAAGATGCTTAGCATTAAGTCGTAGTGCCGCTAGTCGTTAGATGACAACATGTACTCGTAATCACAAAATCTGCACAAGGGGCATTGTATCCATTGACATGTCACACCAAGGACAAGTAATGTATGTACTTCCACATCATGTCATGAGGCACATCACTGTGCAGACATACAATGTGAGAACTAGGAAACTGTGTGGTTCATAACCTGTAAATAAGATACATCAAACACCAAACTTGAGGGCTGCACGTCAATGACCATTTACCCTCTGTCCCACAGGTGACCAAGTACTGACTGCAGAGGATGGCAACAACAACCTGCAGAGCCAGTCTCCACCCCCGGAACATGGACTCTCTGATGATGACTCCCTGGATTTCGAGGATGCGGAGCAAGAAGCTGGCCCATCTGGCATGTCAGGGCGCAACAGGTCCCAGGACCCCACTGTCCCCCCCACCACCACCTCAGCAACAACAACATCAATGACACTGACCCCTGCTGTAATGACCTGTGTGGCCTCCACCACCATCATCACCACCAGTGCTGCCTGCAACACTCTCCCTGCCCCAGAGGATGACCACCCCACCCACCAACTGAGTAGTTCAGGGAGGGAGAGTAGGCGGGTGCGTACAGTGATGAGGCAACAGGTCTGTGGCAGCAGGGCAGGTGGGAGGGCAAGGGGGAGTCAAAGCCAACCGGACACTGGGACCGCAGCCCTGGACAACATCATCAGAGTCCTTGGAGTCTATGAACGGGCCCAGGGGTAAATGGGCCAGGCTCAGGAAGATTCCTGTGAGCTCCGCCTGCTGCTGAGGTCCATGGACAACTGCATGGGTCAAATCGTTGTCCTCCTGGGCCAGCTAGTGGAGGTTCTGAGGGACAGGCCTGTGGCCCAACCAACACCTCCACCTCCCTCTGGTGGCCAGCAGGATGACAGTTCCACATCGTCCCCTGCAGCCACAGAGAGGTGGGAATTCCTCAGAACCCACTGGTCCCTCAGCAGAGGCCCCCCTGTCAAACGACCAAGGGGCCGTCCTAAGAAGTCCAAGGGAGGATCTTGTGGCAAAGCACCTGCCAAAACACCAGTCAAGGAGCCAGCCATGATGGCACACCTCTTCATCATTGCATTGACTTTGTTGACTGTCCTTCCCCACACTGCCATGTTAATGGAATCCGTCTGTTGGACTGGGTCATCACATCAATGTGGTGACTACTCAATTGTCTCATCTTCCATCACTGACAACTCATTGATTCACTATTCACTTGTTTGTAAATATTCACTCCCCTGTCACATGTACCCATTTTAAATAAACACTCCTTACACACCTAGGTAGTTGTGTCTGCTCCATGTTTATCACATGATGTACAATGTTCACCATGATCACAATGTTCCAGGAGCGCAGATTGTTTGTAGGCAAGGAGAGGCTGAGGGGACCTAGGAAAACACAACAGAACAATATGCATAAGGCAGGTGGTGGCATCACAGCCATTACACAACACTTGTCATCAAGGTACCCCAATCTGCACACATTACAATGAGCAACAGTTCCGACATAGCCATCCTGTAGCTGTGCATAACTACCCTGTCCCAGAAACATTAGCAGCCAGCACAGAGCCAACAACCGGCAGCAGCCACAAAGTTCTCGTAGGCCTTTTACCAACAACATCAGCAGACAATGGCCCCGTTGTACGTTTTCACTCACCTTCAAGAAAGTAGCGGTTGATGAGCTGTTGACGCAGGTCGACACCTTCCTCCTGTCCACTATCCTCGTCACTGGACATGGGTTGGTTTGCAGGCGGGGGCCTCAGCTGCTCATCAGCGTCCAGGAGCAGGGGGATCTCCTTGCGCAACCCCAGGTTGTGGAGCATGCAGCATGCAACTACAATCTGACACACCTTTTTGGGCGAGTACATCAGTGCACCTCCGGTCTTGTCCAGGCAGCGAAATCGTGACTTACAGAGACAAAAAGTATGCTCCACCACACGACGTATCCTCCCATGAGTATCTTTGTAGCGGACTTCACTTGGGGTCCTGGGATTCCGCAGTGGGCTCAGCAACCAAGGCCAGTTGGGACATGCAGAGACACCTAGGTGTGAGATACACAGACCAACTTTGTAATATGACTGTGGCCAAGGACAGCATGTCACACACACAGCATGCTACTTGACTCTGCGTACTCACCCACAATCCATGCATGCTCCGGAAGCAGCTTAGCCATCAGCCGTGGCACAATGCTGTTATGCATGATGTACGAGTCATGGGCCGAGCCAGGACATTTGGGACAGACGTGTGAGATGATCACATCCGCCTGGCACACCACTTGCAAGTTGATGGAATGGAAATGATTCCAGTTCTTGTAGATTTGCTCAAGTGCCTGTGGTGGAACCAGGCCAACATGTGTGCAGTCAATGGCACCACCAACAACATTAGGGATGTGCCCAAGGGCATAGAAATCTGTCTTCACAGCCGCCAATTTATGCCTCCAGGGGAAATGAAAGTATCTGTCCTTGTAGGTCATCATAGCGGACAGGACATCAAGTAGCAACATGCTGAACATAGGTTTTAACATCCCACCTGCAATGGGCACCGTGTACTGGAATGAACCAGCAGCAGTCAGTGTCAAAGCTGTCGTATACGTTCTGCGAGGCCGCAGGTGGGTTCCAACAGAGCCCAGAGGTTTTGTAGTGTGGGTCAATCAAGATGGAATTTCCGTATGGCGTCATCATCTTCCATGTCTGCCAGCACTGTGAAGGGACGATGCACATTTGGTCACCTCCTAGGTGAGATGAAAGGTGACACATGTCATTGCAATCCCCCATGTGACGTGGCCAAAATCTTACCAACAATGCCAACAATGTCTGGCATCACACCTCAGCTTACAGCACAACTTACATGTAGGTACACCCTCATCTACACTAGTCGTACACTTGTCCATTGTTCACACAATGAGTACCTCAAAAACAATATCTGACTATGTGAATGCCCGAAGATATATGGCCACATCTTGCCTAACCAGCACTGACAGTAGTTCATACAGCATATGTGTAAAACTGCAACACTACTGTCTCCTACCTAGCTGCTGTACCTGCCAAACCTTCTTGCGTAAGTCGAACAGGGCACACATCAACAACACAATGAGCACAGTTAACAGGAATTATGTGCATGAGCCAAGCAAAGTAGACAGTGAAATATGCACATTGTGAAGTCAGACATTCATCACTGTGAGTTGCTCATCCCTATCACACATTGACATGTATACCCATTGGAGAGTCCATCACAACAATGATCTGTATACATGCCCCTGAAAAATCACAAGTGACATGTGAGGGACTACATGGCAATGTTTTCAAACATGTACACCAACATGGCATGTGTAGTCAGCAGTGGGCTAAATGTTACATTGGCATTGTGTGCACTATCTTGTGCCATGAATCAGGTGTCTACTGTGCACCGTTGAGAACTGGCCATTGGCCATTGACACAGCATGATGTATCCATAGGTGCTGTCAACGTGCTCCGCCACCCAAATCACGGTCATTGTCAGCAATGTATAGCAGCCATGTCACGGTAGCGACTGCCTGACCCCTCTGGTGTGTCACCGCCAATGCCCACCGCACTCGCGGTAGTGATATACACATTGGGAAATGGCGGTTGGCATGCGCCGCCACCCAAATTACGGTCATTTCTTGCAATGTATAGCAGCCATATCGTGGTAGTGACCGCCTAGCCCCTGCGGTGTGTCACCGCCAATGCCCATGCCCGTACAGCCAATGGGAACCGCAATTGCGGTAGCCTGATGCATTTTTGAAAATCGCGGTAGGCGTGCCCTGCCACCGCGGGGCTGGTCATTGGAAGCAATTGTAAGATGCGCAATCGCGTAGCGCCCACCTGGTCCTTGCGGTGTGTCACCGCCAATGCCCATGCCCATACAGCCAATGGGAACCGCAATTGCGGTAGCCTGATGCATTTTTGAAAATCGCGTTAGGCGTGCTCCACCACCGCGGGGCCGGTCATTGGAGGCATTTGAAAAAAGCAGACCTGGAACACCAATTGCAGCAGCTTAGAAACACTGAAACTATCCCAGGGGGCTATATATGTGTGGGAGAGACCCTCACATTTCCACTGCTTCCAGACACTGCTGCCTGACGTTCTTCAGCACCAACTGCTGCTGCTGCTGCTCCTGTCTCCAGACACTGCTGTCTGACACTCCTCACCACCAACTGCTGCTGCTCCTGTCTCCAGACACTGCTGCCTGACACCCCTCACCACCAACTGCTGCTGCTCCTGTCACCAGACACTGCTGCCTGACACCCCTCACCACCAACTGCTGCTGCTCCTGTCTCCTGGAGCCAGTAATGGCGAGGACTGAGAACATCAGGGCCCGTTCCTTCACCACAGAGGAGCTGGAGGTCCTGGTGGACGAGTTGCTCACACACTATGGGAGGCTATATGGTGCTCCAGATCTCATGGTAAGTGTTGAGGTATGGGAGAGAGAGTGCAGGTAGTGCACACATGAATTTGATCAGCTGCAGTATGTGCCTGAGAGTGTGAGGGAATGGGGTGTGTGGCCTATTTTGCACATTTCCCTGGCTGCACATCATGATGGGAGGGACATGCATTCTTTTTTCAGCCATACAGTGACACAGCAAATTTGTTAAGCGGGATTCAGGACAGAAATTGCCTGTGTGAATGGATGTGTATGTCCATGATGTTCTTCACAGGCTCAGCTGTGACATTACCAAGGGTTTAAGTCCAGAGGGTACTGATGGAAGTGTGTCTGACTCAATATTGCCACCATGTATAGGTCAGCACTATGCACAAGACTTAAATGCAGAGGGTGGCACTCTTAGTGGTAATTCACCTATGACACAGCAGATTGTTGTACTTTCATACCGGGCCCCTTCCATTTTCATCAGCATGTGTACTGACTCGCATGTGTAGGCACTGTTTGCCCTCTCATATTGTCCCGGCATGTGACATTTCTGCAGCCCCACGTTGAACCTCAGTGTGAGCCCACCTGGCCTGCACAATCACTGTCCAATTTGACAAGGACTCATCACTGAATGTTAAGAGTGCGACATATGGGTTGTCTACCCATCAAAGAGCTATCTCAGCCCTGTAGATTGCACACAACAGACCTTGTGAGAAGGGTGTGAGATTGTAAGGTCATGTCCCTAAATGTGAACTCCGTGACACAGTGAGCCTTTCACAGGGCAAAGACATTGAGGGCTGTGCAGTGTTGGATACAGTGATTCTGCACCGAAACATAATTTCCAATGTAATGTATGTTTGCTCACCCACGAAATGGAAAGCAGATGTGAGCCCCCTACACATAGCTTTCTGTGCTGGCATCCTGCATATGTATGAGATGGGCAGGTATTGTGTCCACCCTCATACCTGCATGTATTGTATGTACTACGTGTCATGCTGTATTGTCTCTGCTAGACATATCTATGAAGTTGTGCTTAGTTAGTTTCATGCTCCTGTACTGAGAGATAGTGGTACATAACCTAGAGTAACTGGATTTTCCCCCTCTTGTCTCCCATGCCTGCAGCTCAAATTCCACCAGCGTAAGGCCTTGTGGAGGGCCATTGCACGCAAGGAGCGGGCTCTGGGTGTCTCCAACCGACGGCATACACACTGTCACAAGAGGTGGGATGACATCTGCTGGCTGAGCAAAAACGTGGCAGAGATGATGCTGGGGCTGCTCCCTCGGTCTGGCAGGTTGGCGCGCAGAGCATTACACCACTAATGGCCCGCATATTAGCTGTGACACAGCCTGAGCTGGATGCACGTTTGAAGGAACATCAGCAGCAAGCTGGGGGTGAGTATTCTGGGAAGGGTGACTTTGGTGTGAGTGACTGCATGTATTCCAACCCTGAGCCAGTGCTGAGCTCTGCGATGTTTGTAGTGTGATGCAATGGCTTGTAAGTGTCCTCTGTGTCATGCATTTTCCCTACCTGTACTTTCTCATGTCATTGAAGTAACGGCCCTTGACATTGCATTCTGAGTTGTGGCCTTCTGGCATCGGCTGCATTGTGGGAGTCAGGGACAGCCCATGGAAGGGAATGGCAGTGTGCCTCATCTGAGTGTGCTTTCATCGGATCACTGACATAATATCGACTACAAAAATATAGACTTACAAAAATATCGATGCCAAAATATAGAATACCAAAATATCGAAGTCCTATCTCCAAACAGGAAATTACAAAAATATCGAATCCAAAATATCGTTGTAAATAATATAGTTAGTCAAAATATCGAATTTTTTAAATGTTTTAAAAGTAATGTTAAATTAATGAAATAATACATATAATTAACTGACACATACTTAAAAATACTTAAATAACAGTAAACTTGATGAATAATTAAAGTAAGTAAAAAAAAAAAATTAATACATATATCTTAACGTGATATTAATTACAAATATTCAATATTTTCTGTGTAGGATAGCGGGCGCGTAAAATTTACTATTACCACTCCAGTAAGTGCAATAGTAGGGAAAGCGTTGGATAGCGGGAGGGTAAAAATTACTATTCCCACTCCATAGAATGCAACAGTAGGGAAAGCGTTGGATAGCGGGAGGGTAAAAATTACTATTCCCACTCCAGAGAGTGCAATAATAGGGAAAACATTGAATAGCATAGGGGTAAAAATTACTATTCCCACTCCAGAGAGTGCAACAGTAGGGAAAGCGTTGGATAGCGGGAGGGTAACATTTACTATTCCCAGTCCAGTGAGTGCAACAGTAGGGAAAGCGTTGGATAGCGTAGGGGTAAAAATTACTATTCCCACTCCAGAGAGTGCAACAGTAGGGAAAGCGTTGGATAGCGGGAGGGTAAAAATTACTATTCCCACTCCAGAGAATGCAACACTAGGGAAAACGTTGGATAGTGGGAGGGTGACATTTACTATTCCCACTCCAGTGATTGCAACAGTAGGGAAAGCGTTGGATAGCATAGGGGTAAAAATTACTATTCCCACTCCAGAGAGTGCAACAGTAGGGAAAGCGTTGGATAGCGGGAGGGTAACATTTACTATTCCCACTCCAGTGAGTGCAACAGTAGGGAAAGCGTTGGATAGCGTAGGGGTAAAAATTACTATTCCCACTCCAGAGAGTGCAACAGTAGGGAAAGCGTTGGATAGCGGGAGTGTCAAATTTACTATTCCCACTCCAGTGACTGCAACAGTAGGGAAAGCGTTGGATAGCGGTAGGGTAAAAATTACTATTCCCACTCCAGAGAGTGCAACAGTAGGGAAAGCGTTGGATAGCGTAGGGGTAAAAATTACTATTCCCACTCCAGAGAGTGCAACAGTAGGGAAAGGGTTGGATAGCGGGAGGGTCAAATTTACTATTCCTACTCCAGTGACTGCAACAGTAGGGAAAGCGTTGGATAGCGGTAGGGTAAAAATTACTATTCCCACTCCAGAGAGTGCAACAGTAGGGAAAGCGTTGGATAGCGTAGGGTTAAAAATTACTATTCCCACTCCAGAGAGTGCAACAGTAGGGAAAGGGTTGGATAGCGGGAGGGTCAAATTTACTATTCCCACTCCAGTGAGTGCAACACTAGAGAAAGCGTTGGATAGCGGTAGGGTAGAAATTACTATTCCCACTCTAGAGAATGCAACAGTAGGGAAAGTGTTGGATAGCGGGAGGGTAAAAATTACTATTCACACTCCAGAGAGTGCAATAATAGGGAAAGCATTGGATAGCGTAGGGGTAAAAATTACTATTCCCACTCAAGTAAGTGCAATAGTAGAGAAAATAATAAATGTATTTTTTTTTTATTAATTAATTATTAATACAAAAACAAGTATTACAATTAATTACCAATCACACAAGAATTGATTATTTATAAATACCAATACATTTTTGTTTAATTAATTAACTATTAATAATTAATTAACAAACAATTGTTTTTCAATAACAAACATTAATAAATGCAAATAATACCAATTAATAATTAATTTATAATATATTATTTAAGGATATACACAAATTATTTAAATATTTTTTTTTTCCAATTATATTACTTCCCACCATATTCCCCTATAAACACAATACCCGCTACAAATATTAATTGAATACAATTAACATAATTATCAATTAAACTATTAATACTAATCAATTACCAATTAATACTAATTATTTACCAATTAATAATTAATCAACAACCAATTAATTTGCAATACCAATTAATAATTAACTAATAACAATTAAATTACTTCCCACCCTATTCCCCTATAAACCCACAACCCGCTACAGAACTAAAACACAAAATTAAATTAAAGATATATTAATTAACAATATACACAAATAAATTAAATAATTATTTATTTACAATTATATTACTTGCCACCATATTCCCCTATACACACACTGCCCGCTACAAATATTAAATGAATACAATTAACATAATTATCAATTAAACAATTAATACAAATTAATTACCAATTAATACTAATTATTTACCAATTAATAATTCATCAACAACCAATTAATTTTCAATACCAATTAATAATTAACTAATAACAATTAAATTACTTCCCACCCTATTCCCCTATAAACCCACAACCCGCTACAGAAGTAAAACGCAAAATTAAATTAAAAATAATTAATAATTCCTATAAATTATTATTTAATGTACTATAATTAAATTACTTCCCACCCTACTCCCCTATAAACCCACAACCCGCTACGGAATTAAATTACAAAAAAATAAAAAAACATAAAATTCTTTAATTTAAAAATATTCTAACATACATTCCAATATTAAAACATACTTTTAACACATATACTAACACTTAAAACACTATAAAAAATTCAATATTTTTAACAACTATATTATGACTGTCGATATTACTTACTTCTATATTATTGCAATCGATATTTCTTACCTGTTTTTCGATATTCTTCACCACTATATTTTTGCAAGTCGATATTCTGTCCATTCGATATTAAAAACTCGATATTCTGGCTACTCGATATTTTTTTTCTCGATATTATGTCTACCTACCCTTTCATCAATGTGTGCATTGCCTGACCTCAGAATTGTGAGAACTACACATCTGACACAAATGTGCAACTGTAGTTGTGCCACAAAGTACGACATGGTGGATGGCATGAGCTCATGGCCATTGTGAACTGATGTTTTGGAATCTGTATTTGTGTTGTCCCCTTATGCTGACTCCAGATGTGACTGTGGCAACATGTTGGGAGGTATATCTTTTCCCCCCTCAGGGCCTTAGGTATGCTCAGAGTGATCTGTATGTCTGGCTACATGGATCCACGGTCAGGCTATTTGGCTGTGTGGGCATCACATGGGTCACTTATGCCAACTCTGCATGATAACACGCAAAATATGACTTTGGAATTGAGGTTGCACAATGTGACTGCACAGGGGAGGTGCAACATGGGGATATCATCATCTTGTTTTGTGCCTTGCTTGCATATGATGTTTGTGTTAATGCCACTGAACTGAACGTACATCTCTGTCTCTTGCAGCATCTACGGTGGGCCCAGAAGGACAGGGGACGGACACCAGTGGTGAGGTATCAGGCACAACTGCTACACACGAGCACACTGACACTGATGTGACCAGCGCCTCGGAGGGGGACAGGAGTCTGCTTGAGGAATCACAGCCAGAGACACCAATCTCAACGTCATCTGATGCAAGCGGTGACTCCTCTATATTGGCGGGCACAGGGAGCGGGAACTCTGCCTCCTCTTCCACCACACAGCATCCAGTGCCCACCCGTCCAGCTACTTCCACTAGTGCTGCATGTGCTCGCATCAGTAATAAGGGAAGAGTGTCCTTCACCCCAGGCACCGCTGCCCCTGTTTCCTCAGCTGCCCTCAGTGTTGAGGCTGTGGACCTTTTGCACCAGCTGTGTGTGGGTCAGACAACTCTCCTAAAAGCCTAGACCATGACAAAATGTTGGCACAGGTAGTTGCCTTCATGGAGGGCATTCATTCTTACGTGGATGGGCTACACCGGACTGTCCAGTCTTTGTCCTCCACAGTGACAGCAGTCATTCAGCTGTCACAGGCTCAGAGTCCAGCTCCAGTCCCTTTGGCCACCCCCCTGCCAGTGGCTACATCTGACAATAGTGACCACACAACATCAGACCTCAGGGTCAAGATCCAGCACACGCAGCACACAACAGCAGAAGCCCAAGCGGGCCAGAGCGCAGACACCATCCCCCCAAAAAACCAAAGCCAACCAGAGCTCAAAGGTAAAAGCCCTTCAGGTAACACTCAGGAGCATAAAGCCAAGAAGGAGGCCTCAGGCTCACATGCCTCAGAGAACTCCCCAGCCGAGGACTCTCCAGTCCCAAAAGCGTCTCGCAAAGAAAAACAGTAAGTTACCGTTCCTGCTGTGAAGCTGGTGCCTGCTAAGGGTCCACAGAAAAAGCCCACTAAGGCAGATTCACCCACAACCTCTACTCCCATCCAGACCCCTGTGAAGCAGGGAAAGGAGGTCAGTGTAGGGGGTTCACCTGGTAAACAGGTAGTGGAGGGGAAAAGGCAAGGCCAGGCCGAGCGTACCTCCGGATCCAGCAGGTCCCCAGAGGGATGCCCACCAGCTGCACCTGATGCAGCTTTGGTGGAGAGTGTGCCCGTCCCACTTACCACTCCTCCCAAAACAGTTCTTGGCTATCGAGTCCCCAAGAAGTGGAAAGGCACCCCTCCACATTCTCCCTCCTACAGTGTGTCTCACGGCAGCATGACTCCACCTCCACGTGTCATCACACCACCTGGTCCAAGCAGCGCTCCTGCTCCCAAAGCCACTGATGCCTCTACCTCAGCTAGTCCTCTCTCTCCCAGCTTCAGTCCTCCAACTGGCCCGATACTCAGCCACCTCCCAGTCCAACTGACTGCCAAGTCTGAGCCAAAGTCCTCCTCATACATAAAGATGTCTATTACAGAGCTTCATGTGTGGCATATTTATTTGCATGCTGCCGGGCTGCAGACCATACAAGAAAATTCTACAAAGCAGGTAAAATATATCTGAAATGTGTCAGTTTATTAACAAAAGAAGGTGTCATCCCCAGGGGGCTATTTCACAGACACACAGGGCAACATTTGTTAAGGTTTTCTAGCTGAATAACACATGGACCACATGTTAAATGTGGAGATGAAGCAGTCTTGCATCATATCCTATGGGACTTCCAGTGGATAGCTGAGATGACGAGATCACGCCAGCAAGGCTCATGTGCACTTGACACCTCAGTAATAGAAAGAAGAGCATTTCCTAAGCTTAACGCACAGCTTGTGCAGGCTACACTGTCTCGCTTAGATTCCTGCAGCACCCAATACTGTGTCAAAACAGTATAGAGAAGCAATGTGAGGGAATATTTTGCTGTGGTTTGAGCATGTCTGGCTTTTTGTGTTTTATAGCAGTAAATGGTAGGATTGAAAATAAGCCATTAACGAAGACAGAAAGAGAAACTGGTGACGGTTCAGTCTTGTGTGCAGGTTTCGCGCAATAAGACAAACCACACCAATTTGACTTAGTAAAAAAGGTCACTTTATTAGGACAGGTAAACAAGAACAAACTTTATTGTGACAAGATACACATTATCAAAATGCTTTCAAACATTTTTTCCCAAAACCAAGTCCAAAATACCCAAACCAAAATTTCCATAAAATACCCCATGTACTGCCCAATGGCATCATTTCTTTTTTCACCATTTTGGTTTACTTGTCCAGCTTTTCGTCCACCCTCCCCCCACCCCAGAGGGAAGGATAAGCCCGCTCCAGACTATCCAAACCGCCAACAAAGCGCCACCCAAGAAAACTAAAGAGTTTTCCTGGCCCCACCAATAAGAAAATTGCTTAGAAACAAACATATTCTACTTTGAACATTGATCACACCAAAGATTTTCATTACAAAAACCAGCCAGTAAGTCCCTCAATTCCATCATATAATAGGCTTGTCCTATCTGGGATAAATGTACCCCATCCTCCCGAAACAGATGATGTTCAACACTGGTGATGTTATCATGAGACAAAACCTTAATACCCATTGCATTGCAAAAGTTTTTCATCGCACGGTTTAGTTTTTTGCGAGCTTTTTCCATAGCCGAATGATTGCGAGCCCCCCTCCGCTGGTGCCTATAAATAAATTCGGACCACACCAGAGAAGTACTCACCCAGTTATTCTTAATGACTGCTAAATCCAACTTCATTTGTTACAAGAGCGATAGCCCAAATAAAGGTACAAGATCATTCTCACCTAAATGTATTATTAACAATTCTGGGAAACCTCTTTCAGATGACAATTCAGATAGCGTAGAAAACAAGTTGCTCCACCTCATCCCCCCTTTACCCCTCCATAGGACTTTGTGGCCCTTGCTAGCAAGTCCAAGCGACCTGCCGTAGATCTGCCGTTCTGCAAATACAGCTGACCATTTGACGAAGGAGTGACCTATGATCCATGTACGCATTTTTGTGGAGAAAGAATTGTTGGCACGACCTAGGCAGAAAAAATAAAATAAGATTGCATCCCAGCAACAGTATCTGTTATCACATTCTGACATAACGAGAACAACAGGCGGATTTCCACCCACCAATCCTCTTAATGTCCTCCCAGCCCCAGCCCAATTTAGCCGCTTCCGTAGCTGCCCCGATCCTAAATGAGTGAGTCCCAAAAAGTAAGGGGTCCTGCCCAATCCTCGTCAAGGATTTACGTAAAATAGTCAATAAATGAGCATTAGTAATTTTTTTTCCATCTCGATGCAAAAATATGGGCCCATGCTTGAAATCAGAGGAACTTACAAATGACTCACAGTCCCCAATAGGGCAACATTCCTGTACGCCACTACCATTCTCATTAATCCAAATACCCTTGCCCAATTGATCAGTTTTAGACTTCTTCCAAAATAACCTGATTGAAACCCCTCGTTGAAAATCTATTTCACTGGACCGAATCCCCATTTGTCCCTGCAACCCCAATAATTCTGAAACTCTAACGGCTCCAAAAAACAACCAAATCATGCACAGCCGAAAGCGCAAAACTTTCCCAAAGGTCGTAACAACAAAAAGGCAATTGAACTAGTAACTGCTGCAAAAACCCAAACGTAATTGGTTCTCGCAGGGGCCATGAATGTACTCGCTCTCTACTAAAACCTTTCAGCATCCGACGCAACAGCTAAATCTGGACCCCACCAAGAAATCCCAGCCAGCTTGCCAGAAATGGTTGTTTGCGAGAAACCCTTATTAATTAAATGTAAAACAAACTGTAACATACAAAACTTGGAATCAACTAAAAGGCCTTCAAATCGGTGTGATCTCGTAAAAGTAAAAAATTCAGACCAAGCCTGTTGATAACTGCGTCTAGTAGAAGAGGCTATAGATTTCTTGACCAATTCGATGATCCTCATTCCCCCAGCACCCAGATGTCTTGTGGTATTGGAGTTTTGCAGGTGTCCGCCCCAGGCGCCAAGTTGCGGAATCTCTGCCAATTAAAACGAGACAAGGCGCCTGCAATTGAGTTATTGACGCCTGGAATGTGTCTCGCTCTGAAAACAATATTGCATTTTAGACTGTGTAACATGAGAAAACGCAAAAGCTTGAAAACCCGGAGATCTTTGGCCTTCTGATTATTGATGAGCTGAACCACAGCCATGTTATCAATGTGGAACATTACACACCTGTTACGGAATTCCTCCCCCCAAACCAGCATAGCCACAATTAGTGGAAACAACTCAAGAAAAGCAATACTGCGCCCTTGGGATATCCAATGTCGCAGCCATTCCTGTGCACACCAACGACTCTCCCAAAAAAGACAAAAACCATCTGCCCCAGAGGCATCAGAAAAAATCTGTATCTGCCAAATAGTATTGTCTCCAAGAAAATATAAAGAAATGCCGTTAAAGTCTGACAAAAATGTTAACCACACCAAAAGATCCTCCTTGATGTCTTTTGTAAGACAAATTCTGTGGTAAGGGAGGTAAGCTCCCAACATCGTAAATCGCAACCTTCTGCAAAAAGTCCTACTGGCCCTTACAACACGACAAGCAAAATTAAGGTAGCCCAAGAGCCATTGGACTTGCCGGAGCTCAATCTTATCTTTGCCAAGAACCTCCAACAGAAAAGACCTGATCTCTTCTACCTTTACAGCTGGCAAACTAGCCATCATAGTTACAGTGTCTATCTCTATACCCAAAAATATGAGTTTAGTGCAGGGACCTTCTGTTTTTTCAGGAGCCAGCGGAACACCAAACTCCTCAGCCATGTCCTGGAAGAATTTGAGACCTTTACGACATTGTTCGAGGTGTGCATCACCAATGAACATAAAATCATCTAAGTAATGACAAACGTGTGTGTGGCCATTACTCACCGAAAAACACCATTGCAAGAACGTGCTAAATGTTTCAAACAAAGCACAAGACACTGAGCACCCCATAGGAAGGACTTTGTTAACGGAAAAAGCTCCATTAAAAAACATACCCAGCTGTTCAAAATCCGATGGATGAATAGGAAGTAAACAGAAGGCAGATTGAATATCACATTTTGCCAGTTCAGCACCAGCCCCCACCTCCCGCACCAATCTCAAACCATCATCCACAGACGCATAAGAGACATTGGAATCATCCGAAGAAATAAAATCGTTAATAGAGTGGCCTTCCGGCCATGACAAGTGATGAATTAGTCTGAATTCGCCAACCAGTTTTTAGGGACTGCTCCCAAAGGAGAGACTGTCAAATTTTTTAAGGGGCATTGACTAAAAGGACCCGCTATAGGACCAGCTTGCAATTCGGCATCCAATTTCTATTGCACCACATGAGGCAGTTATTTTGCAGACTTTAAATTGTCAGCCCAACGGTGATAGCGAGGCCCTTGATAGACGATCATAAAACCCTCTTTAAAACCCCAAAACAATTTGGACGCAGCTTCAAAATCAGGGGACACTTCCAACCAAGGCATCAACAGCCTCAGTTTAATTGGGGTATGAGCCCTTTGACATAAAATGAGGGAATCCCCCGCCACCTCTTGGAAAACTTCCTGGACCCCCGTGAGGCTGCTTAGTGAAGCATTGGGTGATGGCATGTCTAACACCACATTGAGAGCACTCGTGTTTAAACCTACAGAATTGCCGGGTGCATGAGCCCCGATTAAAGTTCCAGCAGGCACCTTGCATCGGCAAATGTCATCTACTCGCACCCCCCGCCTCAACTGGAGTGGGGCGAGGCAGAAAGGGCCGGTAAGTAATCGGCAGACCACTCACAGTATGAATCGTCGCAGGCGGCTGAGTAGAGGACATCCACTGTAACGAATGGTGTCCATATATTTAAACAACGAAATAGCCCTGTCTTTATACCTCTCACAATACACGCTAGTGTATATCAAAAAGGCCGCAGTCCAATTTTTGATAGACTTCGGAACCCTGGGCTGCCTAGAAAGCTCCCATTCTTCCTCCTTGGACCCTTCTCTGGCTTGAATGTCTCTATGAAGGAGTTTAAAAACATCGACAAATTCATGCCGCCAAATCCTGTTCTTGGTGGTATCTGACAGATGTATACCCAAAGGCATGGCTAGACCCATATAAGGGAGCTTCTGACGAGTACTAGCAGTAACCAAATCATGCCCTGAACCAGGCGTACCAACATCAGGAACCCGCTTGACCAAAATAGGTGTTTCGCTGGAACTTGCCGCACTACCAGAAATAGATGGTTGAGTAGACCTGTCCCCCACGTCACCACAATATTCCCCAAAACCAACACATTAGACACATTTGACTAGTTAACCCCCACCGAGCCTGACATATGTTTGCCTACCAAAGGTTGTGACCAAGCAGCCCACCAATGAGGCTTACCTGACGTGAGCTGGGCAGCACGCTTTTGAAACTCCTGAGGATCGTTACAACGCTGATAACCGTGACGCCGCTCTTGATCCGACGCGAAATCAGCACTTGACTTCTGTAATATACTAGCAGAATTGATTGCCCCTGACCCCTTTTGTGACACAACAGGACCATGCACAGAATGAAATGCATTACCAACCAAGGGGCATATCAGCAACAACTGGCAATAATTAGCACTAAGCGCACTTAGCGCTAGGATAATTATCGCCGGCTAGTGTGGATTTTTATCGCTGAGATAGCGTGCTATTAGCAACGCTTATCTCAAAAGCCATAAAAATCATAGCACTAACTGCCTAACGTGAGATTATCGCTGGAAACCCAGCGATAATCTCACGAAATGTGGCATTAGCTTGCTGATAGGGACTCACAAACTTAGCCATGATATCCACCTTCCATAGGATATCATGGCTAAGTCAGTCCTGAAGCAGGCGTAAGGAAAGTAGCGATAACAGGGGTTATCGCTACTTTTCCTGCCGCAATGCTTCATAGCGTGGGGCTTGATGATAGGAGAAATGTCGCTTAGCGACATTTCTCATGTCATGTCAGGTCAGGAACGCCCAATTTGCATTTTATTAGAGATGCAAAGCTGGGCGTTAAGAATAGGTGCGCTAATGCAAGGTTTCACGCGTTATCGTGACCTTGCTAATTAGGCGATTATTTTCTATCCCCGGCTTGTAGATATGCCCCCAAATCCCTTTCCAAAATCCCATCTTCAGTCCCATCATCATACCCCAAACCACAAACCCCATGCACATCTGAAAATTCAAATACATCACTGCTTGTTCCTGGCATTTCGCCATCACCCTCCCCACCATTGTAAACTTCCCAATTGGTCACAGGCCTCCGATCAGAGAGCCCGGGTGAAAAACCAAGATCCGCACCTGATCCGCTTAGTGAAGATGTTACGTTATCAAAATCCGCAACCTGCTTCTGAAATGTCTTAGGATGAAAGACGTGTTCTGACTGCTGAACTGTATGCGATGCCGCCTCCTCGCCGCTCTTGCCAAAAGATGATAACTTACCATGACCAGAAAAATGGGTGAAACCATCCACCTCAGACGAGTCAGGAACAGCATGTTCAACCCAAACCCATTGACCACGTTGAGGACCAAACGAAGAATCAAAATCAACCTGCGGGTGACAAGGAGGGGGGCGAGATGCCGGGAAAATGGAGACAATGTCTGACGGGTTAATAAACGGATCACCTTGCAAATGCCCAGTATCCTTGAAGGACCTCTGCTTAACATCAGTCGTAACCACTGAGCCATCGTCACCAAATTGAAAGCAGAACTAATCACCTGACCCAAGCTAACTGTTGAAGTAGGAGCGAAAGCACATTTAGTCCCAGGGGGACCTCTTGGCTAAGGGGACACCATAGAGGACACCATAGAAGCTGACAAAAACGTTCCCAAATAGGCTCCCATCAAAGGAAGCTCCCCAGATGCAGCAGCGTGAATGGAGCGAGAGGACCCTTCTTGCAAAACCTCCTCCTCCCCCCCACTATCGCTAGGATAGTCAACCAAGGCTGCAGAGCGTCCAAATGGCGAAACAGGGGGAGCAATGTTAATACTGTACCCAGAAATTGTACAAGGTCTGTTCAAAAAGTACTCTTTGTCACCCAAAAACGACCTTTTTGCAGGAGAAGGGGACTCAATAAACAAACAATCATCACCCTCACCAGACATGCCCCTTCCCTTCCCACCTATACCTCTGTGCAGAGATGGAGGCAAGCTTCTTGAGGCAGCGCCGCCCCTAGCGCTTACGCGTCGACGAGCTCGGCCCACACACGTAGCTGAGACCGCTCCCCGACTTCCTCTCCGTGACCGATGATGCAGACGTGCAGCGCGCTGCCAGGAGCCGGGGAAGAGCGCTCCGACAAGCGGACCTGCCACGTTGTTCCGGCATAGGAGAAGGAGCGAGTTCACCACTGGGGGCAGTCACCTGCACATGGCCCTTGAAAGGAAGACAAGCTGCCACAGCGTCGCTCTCACCCCTCGCCGCCACTCGCTTCGGGCGCCTCACAGCTGACGGCATCAACGCAGAAACACCGGGGGACAGCAAATCCTTGCGACCTGCCTCACACAGGACTCGGAGAGCCTCCTGGACAGCAGCGTTGTCAGCCATGATGAAATATCACAAAAGAAAGCAACGCTAACGCTGAGAAATAAGGCAACGTCAATCGCGACAACTGCCTCATTACCTCAGGTAAGAGTTTTCCCATCCAACGCCCTCCTATAAGTAACCTCCCCACTAGCCCTGCCCCCTACCTACCTGCCCTATCTCGCTGCGTGGTTTGTACCATCGCGCGAATCGTCCCTGGGGGACACCCGGCTCGCGCCAAGGTCCCCCTGGGTCCCAATGTGCAGTTCAAAAGAGCCGATCCCCATAATAGCCTATGCATCACGCCAGTCTTATTGGAAGGAGCACAATAAGAAGCAGTTTAGAGTTGCCATTTTTAGACCCACCAATTAAGGCAAAAGTTCAGCATAATTTATATGATAAATTGTCTTATCAATATAAATATGCCTCTCAGTCCCACACATCAGTTAACCCTTTCGATGCTTGTGACGGAGCGGTTCCGTCATGCGCGTCGGTCGCACAGTGCGCATGATGGAACCGCTCCGTCACGGCCCCGCCCGCGCAAGGTTAAAGCCTACCGTTAATGTGCTCTGAGAAAAATGGAACTGATGACATAACTGCTACAAAAACTATCTCAAATTTGATATGGAAAGTACATTTTGGGGACTAAGGAATATATTTAACACATATTCACACAACGCAGCAAGCCACATTGCTGTGCTGCACTGCGTGAAAGGGCAGAAATGCATGGTATTTAATGGTATTTGGTGCATTCCTGCTCTCTGCCTGCACTGGCACACAAACTGCTGCCTAGCGCCAATGCAGACAACCTTGCAACATTGTGTAAGAATGACTGCATTGCAGGCAGGATTGTTTTGGGGCAGAAAAGGACACTTTCCTGCATAGAAATAATACTCAGAGACATTTTCCTTATCATAAGTGTACTGCAGAATCCAGCACACTTAGAAATAGAAAACAGCAAGGAGAAATAAAGATATTTCTCCTCAATACTCCTCTGGAGGGGAGGAGTAGAATTCTGATGCATTACCAGGTCAACCCATTTTAGTAAATCTGGTACAATGTCAGAATCCAGGGGTGGATGCTTGGAAACATGCTGCCTTGCGTTACTCTAGATTTATCAAGCCATGCAGGGCCATGCAAAGTGACCTTGCGTGGCTTGGTAAATCACATTTTAGGTTCTGCATTGCCTTTTGTCCCCTTGCATAGTGCAGGGCATTGCAAAACCTTTTATAAATGTGTCCCCTAATATTATTTGCAATAGAACAGTAAGACAGCTGCCGACCCAGCTTTACTATGTGTTTGTAAGGGCGCACAAGCAATGTAAAATGACCCAAACAGCAGCATTAACCACTTTTCACAAAATAAAAAAGTTGAACAATGGACGAAAGCTCAATGCCAAATGGTCTTGCATTGAGAAGCACCCAACCACTGATAATGAACGTAACCCTGAGCGTAGTTCGCGGAGTATAGGTACGCGAAACTCCACGAAGTGAAAAAAAAAATGCCTTTCGCTGTGATTTTCAGTGCCGGATACTTGTCTGAGTGACGGCTTAATGGGGCGGGCCTAACCTGAAAACTCTAGGACTTCATGCAAAGCAAATCTATTGAAGTATTGTGAACTTCTTTTGAGTGAAATCCAAGCATCAAAGGAAAGAAGGCACAAAGAATGGGGAAGCAAAATATTGAGTAGCAGTTCCATGTGTAACATAACTAATTTCATTAAGATTACAAGTTTTACACAGCTTACCTTTAGTCGGTTGTCACAGCATACAAAATTCATAGTGAAGGCTTTATTTATCTCAAAACAAATGTTATAAAAGAACCTGCTCCTACATATTTGCACCATGGTGCAATTCTGGGACCTAGATTCATCATACTTTCAGGCAGCGCAATGCAGCAAGCCACCTTGCTGCATGACAGGGAAGGAACGTGTTGTATTTAAAATTTTACGGCAGATTCCTGTCCTTTCTTTGCCTGGCACTCAATATGCTGCCTAGCACCAATGCAGGCACCCTTGCGCCACGGTGCCTGCATTGTAGGCAGGATTGTTTTTGTGCGGGAATCATTTCCCTCTTTCTATGTGTGCTGCATGCAGCACATGTAGAAAGAGGAAACAACAAAGAGAAATAAAACTATTTCTCCTTGTTACCCCTCCCCTTGGGAAGGCATAGCATTTTGACACATACCCAGGTCTACCTCTCATGGTAAATCTCGAGAACGCACCAAAATCCATGGGTGAATGCCTGGGAACACCTACGTTCCACCCATGCCTCTCTGGGGCAGAGTAACACAAGGCAGTGAGTTTAGCTGCCTTGTGTTACTCCAGATTTCTCAAGCCATGTAGGGCCATGCAAGGGAGCCTTGCGTGGCTTGATAAATCTGACTTTAGTGTTGCATGACCCTTGGGCCCCTTTGCATGGTGCAAGGGCTATGCAACACTATGATAAACATTGCCCATAGTGTTGTTCTAAGGAACATATTATTCTCAGATATCATCAAATATACGTTTGCACAAAGGGTTTATTTCAAGTACAGATCTCATGCAGGACCCCGTTTTTCAACCTTGCTGCTGATGTACAATGCCTCTCAATGCATTAAAAGAGCAGTTTGTAAACGTGCTGCTATAACATTGACTGGGAATGACTTTTTGTAAATATGGTTCTGTACATGTTTTTCCCTTTTGACCAATGCAGCACTTCAGATATACCCTCAGCACCACACTGGTCGTAAGTCTGGGCCCTAGTGTCACCATGCTTCGAGGTAAAGTACCTCCTATTGTCTATTTAAGGATACTTAAGGTTATAAAGAAGCTCTGTGACATACAAAGGAGCCCGGATGATAGCTGAGGTTATAACGTTACAGAGCTCTGATGTTACTTGCAGAAACCTTTTATGGCAGAATATTTGTTATTTAATTCCTTATAAAACATGATCTTATCACTACCTTTTACCATCTCACTCTATTTTGCTCCATCTTATTCAAGAGTAACCATGGGTGCAGATATGTAGAATACTGTGAAACTAGTATTCACTTTGATATTAGTTATAATTTGTTTCAATCAATCAATCAATCAATCAGAACATCTGTAGAGCGCACTACTCATCCGTGGGGGTCTCAAGGCGCTGGGGGGGGGGATGCTACTACTGCTCGAATAGCAAGGTCATGAGAAGTCTTCTGAAGGTTAGCTGGTCCTGGGTCTGCCATAGGAGGATGGGGAGGTTGTTCCAGGTCTTGGCGGCGAGGTGGGAGAACGATCTGCCGCCGGAGGTCGCTCTTCGGATGAGGGGGACTGTGGCGAGGGCGAGATCGGCGGAGCAGAGCTGGCGGTTGAGGGTGTAGAAGGTGAGTCGTCTGTTGAGGTATGCTGGTCCGGTGTTGTGGAGTGCCTTATGAGCTTGGGTGAGGAGCTTGAAAGTGATCCTCTTGTTGACAGGGAGCCAGTTGCGGTCTCTCAGGTGGGGTGTGATATGGCTGCGGCGAGGGATGTCGAGGATCAGGCGTTTAAGCATTTTATTATGTCACTTCCAAAAGCCGTTGTAGTTTAGGATGTGGGATAACATGCAGACAGAATCGTGCTTTCTTGCAATTAACACCTGCAGTGCAAAACATATACATTTTGCCATGAATCATCAGCAAACATCTTACTTTTCAAGGGAAAATACAGCAGAAGAGCTGCACATCTAGCAAGGACTTTCATCGTTTACTCAGCCGTTGTAAATACTCTCCCTGACTTGCCTATCACTCACTTTGGTGCCCCCAGGATTTTTCCATCATAACTTAATTGTGTAAACAAATTATTAGCCAAGACAGGGATGCCGGACCCTGCATCGCAAGCCCTCATCGACGATTTCCTCAACGACAACACAGGATCTCACATCGAAGCTCCGCAGCACCTCAGAACCGGCTCATCACCTCCCCCGTGCGATGCGTTCTGTGCATGGGACCACAGAACGCTCTTCAATCAGGACTTAACGTACTCTCATTCAGTGGGCATAACTGGGTCCCTGTAGCAGGCTCATGCTCCATTGTCTTCGACCTGAACTTGTGACTATGTCCTGGCCCACTGCGACCAGATATCCACAGTAGGAGCTTTGTGCTTTTTTGGGGCTATTTTCACTAAACTCTTTAAACTTGCATATCCCTGGTTCTACCAATTGGATTTTTGTCGCTTTGGCCTTGTTTTATGTACTAAAAACTGTTCTATTTACTTAAATTAGTGTGGGATTTTTCTTGTGTTGTGTTTTGTCTTATTACTGTTTGAAGTGCTGCATATATCCTTTGCACATTGTCTCTAAATTAGGCCTGACTGCTTTGTGCCAAGCTACCAGAGGGTTGAGCACAGGTTAATTTGAGGTTGCTTGTGTTTCACTCTGACAAGGATTATGGTTGCTGCTTGAGTAGGGTTTAACTCCCATCAACCAGTAACCCAATTTCTCACACAAGACATCTGCAGCTCATAATTCTGCTTAGCGGCCTGCCTTTCCAAACTGTTTGCTTCTTCCTGTAAGCAACATTGTGATGTCACAAGTCAACAGTAATTATCTATTAAAGTGAGTAGGTATATTTTAGAAATTGGCTGTCTAATTCGCAGAGTTCCCACCTTGGTTGCCACTCTGTCCAAGCAGGATCCAGAATCCTAGTCTGGGTAAGTCAGATACACACAATACATTAACCTGCACTCACCCTCTGGTAGATTGGCACAGAGTAGGCAGACTATGTGTAAAATATTTGTGCAACACTTCTAACAGTAACACAATGAAAACACTCCACACCAGTTTAGCAAAATAGATTATGATTTTTTAAATATAACATGACCAAAACAACAAAAATTCAATAAGTAGAAGTTGAAGATATGAATTGTTAATGAATAAAAGTGAAAAATAGTGCTTTGAAGCAATAAGCACCTATGGAGTTATCTGGTTGCGTTGGACTGGGGCAGTCAAGCGTTCAGGCTAATCACGATGGAGCGCTGGTCGAATACAGGAGCCATGCAAGGCCCGCTGAACAAAAGTACCATGTTCCAGGTCCCAACAGCGAGATGCAGGGTGTAGCCAGCACATTACCATTGTTCATTGGAGAACATCAGCGCATCATCTCGAATGCACGATTGACACTAACGCCTCGATGATGGAAAAGTGCCGGTCCAAAGATGAAGTGCTGGTTCCAAGATGCGTTAGTTCTAATGCACCGGGTTTCTCCACGGAGTCGAGGGGATGAATCGATTGTTTCACACTGCAGCAGCGCTGATGCGGTGGTTCTGATGCATTGGTTCCAATAGGTATGCATTGGTTCCAAATGTGATGCGCCAGTACTCAACGCAGAAGAGGATTCATCGGTTCCACTGGAGCAGGCATCTGGCTCCACTTCCAATGGACCAGGCACAGGAGCAAGACGTAAGATTTTAATATTATAACCCTGAATCTTAAAATAGGAGGCAAGCCTGCATGCCCTTGGAGATCACTGTGGGTTCAAGTCAAAGAGCCCAGTCCATCTTCAGCAGAGCAGAGGGAAGCAGGCAGCAGGGCAGCACAGCAGACAAACAGTTCTTCCAGAGCAGCAGTCCAGCAGTGTGGTAGTCCTTGTAGCAGCACAGCAGTCCTTCCTCCTGGTAGAGTTTCTTCACAGTTCCAGTAGTGTCTGATTTGGTGGGGTCAGAGACCCAGTACTTATACCCAGATGTGCCTTTGAAGTGGAGGTGACTTCAAAGAGGGTCTTTGAAGTGCACAGAGGTCCTTACTCCCAGCTCTGGGTCCCAGCTCATACTAGGGGAGTATGCAGCCCTTTAAGTGGGAACAGGTCACCACTTATTCAGGTCTACAAATCTGACTTGATTGATTTATTCATGACGTAGTAGTAGTAATTTATTGTACAGTTAATTAAAACTCACAATTTAAAACCATCAAGACTTTAAAAGTACATAGCATACTATGTTTGTACATTGACATTTTTACAATACAGACTGCCTACTTAGCTTATTAATCTTATGCTATATGTGGAGTTCATATCGAGGCTCAGTTTTGTTATATATTCAACCTTTTTAAGGAGGATAAAAGCATGGACAATATGCTTGTGCTTCAGGGTGCCTGTTCATCCTATGTAGCAGGTAAAAACGTGGATAAACTGCTTGTGCTTCAAGGTACTGACATGGGTTTATCGAAGCGGGCCCACATGAAGGTTGGCCGTAAAAGTGCTCAAAAAGTCTTGAGTCTTTCAGTCACTATATCAAAGTACTTTGTAAGTCTGTGGTTTAGCTGAATCTCTTCTGGATTAAAACACAAATTTACAGCCTGTCTGCAGGTCCTGATGCCCTTCTGATTCAGCGTAGGTCAAAGTAAGGCACGCCTTTTGTCCATCAAGTTTGGGCAGATGCAAATGATAAGTATTAGGTCCTCATTTCCTGTTCCACAGAGGTGACAGGACTGGTCTTCTGGTCTCCTTTTCCAAGGTAGCAGATGAGGAATAATTGGTAAGAGGCCAAAGCTCAGTTTAAAAAAATATTATTTTATCATCTGTTTAACTTCCCTTTTTAAATAGGGTTGTGGCGTAAGAGCTTTATAGTCATTAAACACTATCCATCTGTGAGCCCTCTTGGCCAAAGTTTCCTTGTCCTCTGTTATGGATATCAGTTTTGTCAATTTGGTTACAACCTTTTTAAGCTCTTATGATCTGTGAAGGATACCTAGAGGTTGGTCAATTCAAGCCTTTCCAGTGATTCGACTAAGTACTCTCTGGCGGGTGATTTCTCTCGATATGACAGCTCTGTCCAAAGATGTACATATAGAGATCCTAGCTCGGTGCCTCTGATCTTCTGCCAGCATTTTATATATGCACCCCTTCTTTCTACTGTTTGCTTTCGAAAACCGAATTCCAGGCAAATTTGGGCAGGTGACACATAGTTTGGTAGCTGAATAATTGCTCTATATGTGCTACTAATTATTTTATCCAAGACTATCGCATCTTTCCCATGAGTTGGTTCGCTCCCATATGTAAGCATTAGCTGCAATCGTGCTCGAATCACTTGTAACAGGGATCTAGTGTTCGGTCTGGTAAAACTTTCTTCAGGGGCCTCATTGCATGGTAACTCGTTGTGCCCCTCCAATGCAGGGCCTCCAATTGGGGTTCATACGAGATTCTGCTGTCAAGTAAAACTCCAAGGTACTTGTAGTTGGTTACCCGGTCTAGACTCTGCCCATCCAGGCACCACGTGATTTTCTAGATCTTATTGTAATTCACTGTCATAATTTTTGTTTTTCTTTAAGTTGGTGCATAATGCATTTTGTTTCGAGAATTTGTTAGTGGTGTCCAGCAGATGTTGCAGGCGGATTGGGGTCCAACTTATTAAGACCAAGTCTTCCACATATAGGAGGTTGGACAGTGAGATATTTCCCAAACGTGGGGCGTGCAATGTACTGTTGTCCAGTTCCATTGGAAGGCCTGCTAAGAAGAGGTTGAACAGCATGGGGGCTAGAACGCACCCTTGTTTCAGGCCTTTGGTGGTGTTGATTTACCTTGAGAGGTGTGTCCCGGCTCCCAGTTTGATCTTGACCCAGGTATCAGTGTGTAATAAGATTGGCTGTTTTAGGAGAGGCTGAGGTATCCCCACTTTTCCAACTTCTGCCATAGTTTGGCGCAATCTATGTGGTCAAATGCTGCGCTGTATTCTATGAAACATAAGAATAGCGAGCTCCTTGCTGCTTTGGGGTCGTCTAGCAGCAGGGTTACCGCCATGATGTTAGTCCCGCTTCCCTGACCTCTGCAGAACCCTGTTTGGTTTGCAGGGATGATGCCTTTTGACGATGCCCAAGATGTTAATTCCTCCAGGACTAGTCCTGCGTAATACTTTGCCTCTATATCTATTAGGGTGACGAGTCAATAGTTGTTAGGGATGCTCTTGTTGCCCTGCTTGTAGATTGGGCTGATAATCAATCCTTTCCAAGATGCTGGGCTTTTGTTTTGTTTCTTTATGCCCTTGAAGACTGGTACCAGTATATTGCTTCAGAATTATGTATCATGCTTATGCAATATTGGGGGTATTCCATTTCGGCCTGGGGCTCTTTCCAGCTTTCCTTTTGATATTTGTGTCTTGATCCGGGCTGCTGTTATTTCATTACTAAATTCTTTACTGTTTGATGATGTTTTGGAGACCATTATGCCTTCTGTCCTGAGGTTCTTTTGTTTACTTGGAGTCTCATTGTGTTTAACGCATTCGCTTGTCCTTTGTATAGTGCTTTTTATGTTGTTATCGCTCATATTCCTTTCGGTGGTGCACATTTTTTCTTCAGCTTAGTTCCTCTCTTGATTCTTGTCATTAAAGTGGGTGTACAGATAATGTGCCCAATGGGCTTCTGTTATATGTGAGTTTATTCCTTGATGGGCTGCCCGCTGGGGGCTGTTGATTGTCTGCTAGAACCTGGCGCTGTTTTTAAGTTTCGAGTCCTGCAGTATCTTTGCCCAGAGTTTTTCATTTGCTTGCCTTTTTTTTTCCCCTATTCATTTTTTTAAACTTTGCCTTTAGGTTCTGTAGCTCACTTTGCAGGGCTAAGTTTTGTGGTCATTTGCGAAGCTGTCATAGGGCTTGATTTATTTTCCATTTAAGATTTCTTATCTCGGGTGAGATGACCTTTCCTGGTAAGGGACACAGTTGCTTGAAGTCGCCTCCTGTATTCTGTTTTCTGCATCCCTCTCTTCTATGATTCTTGCCAATTCGGTAACCAATTCTTTAGCCCCTTTAAGCCTGAGCTTTGGATGTATGTATGTGTTAATTATGATAAGTAACCAATCTTCCTCATTGATTTTAATTGTTATGGCTGTTGCCTGTATGGCACTTGGGCTGCAATGTTAGCCTTGATCTCCTCTGTTGTTCCTATTATAAGTATTAAGGCGTATGTCATCAGGCCTAGTGAATGATCGCCGAAAGTAGACTCTTTGATAGCTGGACAATTTTTGATGTGTATTCTTGTAGAGCTATCTCATGATCTTCCAAGGTTTCTTGAAATAGTATTAGGTCAAATGACCTTACATAATTTAGTATTTCGGGATCCTACAGCTTGTTCACCAGACTGTTAATGTTGCAAATACATATTCTGTTTTTTGTTGGGTCGGCTTGTCTTGAGGTTGAGCCCAGTGCCCCATGTCACTGGGTGCCTGCCGTTGTTATTGTTCTCCGTATTCCTGCCCAACCAGGAGCAGATGACTGTGTTTTTGGGCTTTTGGTGTTTAAGAGACTCTCCAGGGACCCTGGAGAGTGGCTGGGTGCCCCTTTTAGAATTGATGTGACTATATGCAGTGTGTCCTTGTATCTTTCTTCTAAGAGGGGCGTGGGATAGGCTAGTTTTGTTGCTAGTTCTAACCTTATTCACCACTGAGAGAATTTGTTAGTTTCCACCAAGATTAGGTCGACTATTTCGTTTGATTCCCACGTGGTCTTTGTTGCTTCTGGGCATTGTTGATTTGATATCGGTTGGAATTCAATTGCAAGCAGGTCTGTTGTGCTAATGTTTTCCAGGCCTTTGATTGAGTGGAGGAGTCTCAATATGTTTCCCCTATTTAGGGTATCCTCTCTTCCTCTAGATTTATATTCTGGGACGAATAGGATAATGTCTGTCTCTTTTGATGCACAGGCCTGGATGTTCTGGAGTGAAGTTGTTTCATAGTGCTTAGATCTGTGTGAGTATTAGTTGTCATTTGTGATGTCTAGGACAGCGATGTTGTCTCAATGAGATTCCTTTGATGCGTGCTCAGTAGCCAGCTTGTTCATACTTTGTACGTCTTCCCTGGGCAGGTTTTCTGCCGGTCCCCTTACACTACTCTGTACTACTTTTCAGCTCATTTCGTTCCCTTTGTTACGTTTGCGTTGGCATGCTAATTTCCTTCAGCTTTGACTGTTCGCATCTTGTCTCGAGTAGTCTTGTTGGTTTTGGAAGTTCTGACATATTTGGATTCCTTGTGGCTTTCAATATCTTGTGAAAGGGTGGTGTCTCCTTGGCCTGGGTAAAAGTCGGGGAATTCCTTATTTTCTCTTTTTCCCCTTTAGTTCCTGCTGGCTGATCCTCCTCGGTGTGACTCACCACAATTATTTTCCTATTCCTGCCTTTACTTTTTTGTTTACCGCAGGCTCGTTCGTTCCTGAATGCTTCTGCGCTGGGCCTTTCTTTGGTTGAGTTAGATAAAATGGAATTTTCTGGAGTTTGTTTTAGGTTAGGGCATGAGTTACCTACTTTTTGATGTCTGGTCTGCATGTTGTTGGTTCCAATTAATCGTTCTTTTGGGCCGGTACTTCCTGCTTTGGCTTCAGTTGTATCATGCAATGTTTTGTTAAGTTTTAGGTCAACCAAGAGGTTCCCTTTCCAAGCATTGTCGGTAACGTTGATAATTTATCAATAATTTGGGCACAGATGCAGTCGGTTTGTAAAATTTGGGTGGTTTGTGCAGCTTCTTGTCCCCTATTAATGAGGCCATTAAGATCTGCAAGTTTCTTCTCGATCCCGGAGGTAAATTCTGCTAATGTATGAAGAACCGTTAACTGCATGTCTAATTTGTCAGATTGATATTGCAGTGTTGTTGCTGATAATGGGATAGTGTTTAGTAAAGTTGCCTAGAATGCTTCTGACAGGGCATTGCTCCCTTCTCTGTGCACACTAGTGGATTCCCCGCAGGCCAATTTGCGATGGGTCTTAGATTATATGAGGAAAGTCATATCGCTGTCTGTAATGCGTGAGTCCTCATGTGAAAATGTAGGGGGAAGTCGGCTTGATTGGTTTCCTTCTGCTGGTTTGAAGCCATCAGGGTGCTCGTTGGATTTAATGGGGAGCTGTTTTTTGGCTGGGATAATGTAATCCTGGTGTTGTGTTGTGTCATTTCTCTGATTTCCGCTCGGGAGAGGGAGCTCAGTAGTCCCTCAGGCACCTCTGGCCGTTAGGTCCCTGATTTGCTGGGGTGCTTGCAGGTTCTTTAACCCACTCGTTCTTGATCCAACTGAGCTTTATTTTCTGGTCCTGTGGACTTGTTTATGGGCTGTCTTTTGGATTGCTTGTCTCCATGGTCCCCCTCGGTAGTTTGTCCTCCTTGAGTTCCATTCCCCGGTGAGCTTCTCGGCCAGCTTGTGCTGAGCTCTCTGTGCCTTTTATCCATATGTATATCTGCAGCTATGAGCTTTGTAATTCCCAGTGGTTGGATTGAGGGATGTTCTACTCTCCCAGGTTGCAGAGGGGATTACAGGCCCTCAATGTCCTCATTTTTTGTATAGATTGTTTTGCTAGGATCTTTTAAAAATGTGAATTTAGTGTACATTTTTGGCTGGTACGTGCATGGCTTCTTTCTTTGAGGTGCCCCCTCAATATTTATGAGCTCTTCTGTTTTGTCTTTCTTGTCCCTTTTAATTGCAATGTTTGGTTGATTTGCTGTTTTTTGGTTCTTTTATGGCTCCTGGGCTGCCATTGTTGCTAGCTTCTATGTAAACTGTTGAACAGAAACTGATCTCTTTACTAATGCTTTTACTGTCCTTGATCTCATTAGTTTCGATGATGTCTTTATTTGTAGCTGCCATATTTCTGCAGTCTTTTAATGCAACCTCCCTTTTATTCCGTTTAGGTGTTGGCTTTATAATAGACCTTCTTACTCTGCCCTACCTCATAATTGACCAGGTGGGAACCGAGTTGACCGGATTCCGGCCTGTTGCTCTCCCATTAGGTTAGTGCTTTGATTTATGCTTTGGTTAGTGCTTGGGTTAGAGCTCTGATTACTTTGCGTGATTCTCCCTTCTTTGTGTGCTTTAATGTTTTAGGTATTAAATGATATTTATTTTTCATCTTTTGATTGCTGCTTATATGTTTGAGGAGCTTGGGGTGCTGTCTCCTTCTCTGGTATCTCGTGTCTGATTTTATTGTTTTTGCACCTTCCCCAGCAATTGTATGTTATATGCTATTTGTTATCTGGGGGCACCTGTATTAAGCTCCTCTGGTGGCTAATCGCTTAATTCCTTATGCTCCTCTGATTATGTTTCCTTAAGTTGGTGTTTGAGAGTTATTTGACTTGACAGTTACTTGAATGGTGCTTTAGGATTTGTGCTTTACTTCCACTTATGTTAATTGTCCTAAAGTTGTTCAGAACTGGTTTTCCGTAACGGACGGTTTTGATTAGGTTTTTTAGTTTTTGATTTTTGTTTTTTGTGTTTTTGTTTATTGTTTTTTGTTGTTTATTGTTTGTTGGTTATTGTAGTTTGTTGTCCTGTAAAATATCAAGCTGCCGTTGAGCAACTGTCGAGCTCCTGTCCAGCTACCAGAGCTCTTCCCTTCATCTGTTGGGGGTAGAGGGCAGTTGACGATGTTACTGTGAGGGCTCTGTGCTGACACTAAGCAGACTCCTCTTCGGTTACTCGGCTACTCAAGGTGACGGCCCCACCTGCCTAATTTTCTGCTCCATGGGGCTCTTGGGGGATCTTGTCTGGACCCTTCCTCCTCCGGCCCTCTTTCTACTTCCAGCTGCCCCCCGATGGCACCACTTGCTACTGCTGCTAGTTGTTATCTGGTGGGTGCCAATTAGGGTGCCAGTTAAGGGGAGCCAAGATGTCTCTGGTGCATCTAGTGCAGATTCTGGGTGCTATTGCAATAATTCCCTGTGAGAGCTGCAGATGGGGGTTATGCTGCAACAAGGCCAACAAGGTGTAAGGGGGCTAGGCAGAAGGATGGCAAGTCCTCTAACTGCCCAGGTTGTTGAAATTTGTTTTCCCTATATAAACTGCCTGTCTCTGGTGAGCTCTGGTAGCTCGGCAGTGCAGCGGTAGTGTAGCTAGAGCTCTGAATGCTGACTGCTGGGAGGGGAACCTCGGCAGGGGGAGAATGATGAGGGGAAACTGTGCAGAGAACAGCAGGACAGAGCGGGGAATAATTAAGCAATTATGGCAAGTTGCCCCTCAGATTCTGCACTCAGCCATCAGACGCACCGTCCGTGCTCTGGGTTCTGACCCAAGTGTGGATGCGGATGCAGCTCTCCCGTCTGTAGTCCCCATTTACGGAGCTCCACAGCTCTCCCACCTCCTGCTGCCTGCTCACTATCCGACACAATCCGACTCTGACCCGGAACCGGAACTGGAATCTCTCGATCAATATGCAGTTGAAAGTATGGCTCGATTCATGTAGAGTAGGAACTGGCTCTTCGACTTATCCCAGCAAGAACCTAGTGCCTGGTTACCCTTGTGCTGCACTCTACAAGTCCGACTTGAAAGGTAGGTGTCAGATCCTCCCTCCCATCCTGCCCAAGATGACCCACCAGAATGTGGATGGTTGCTCAGTTACACCTAAGCTCCCTTTGCATGTGGCAGTCTATAGGAAATGCACAAAGTCCAGCTCTCACCCACCCCAGGTGTCTATTTGAGACAGGCTGCAGGCACACAGGTCTAAGAGCAGAATAAAGGCATCTTTCTGAAAGTGGCATTTTCTAAAGGGTAGTGATAGATTCATATTTATCAGTAATAATTATATATCACCACCATTCCAGTGATGTGAAACATGACAGATCCACTCCTTCTCAATCAGGAATTACAGTTTATAAGTGTAATAAGGAATTCCCAATCTTAACCTATGAGCGGTGTAGGGCTCACAGTATTGTGGGTATTTGTCACTACCAGGACAAGCAAAACTTAAAAGTACATGCCCTACCTTTTGAAGGCTTGGCAAGAGGTTTAAAATGCCAAGTAGACATGGCAGGCCTGAGGCATGTTCAAAAAGCTACTTGTGTGGGTGGCAAAATTAGTGCTGCAGGCTCACTAGAAGCATTTATTTTACAGGCCTTGGCCACAATTAGTGCTCTTTAGTAGGGACTTATAGATAAATCAAATATGGCAATTGTGGCTAAGCCAATCAAACCAAGTTTTAGGGGAGAAGCAGATGCAATTTAGCACTGGTTGGCAGTGGTAAAGTGCCCAGACTCCTAAGTCCAACAAAACGAATTCTGCAAAAAGAGGAAGTACGAAAGCAAAAATATTCGGGTAAGACCGCCCTAAGGCTGTCAGGTCGAACATTATATTATATACTTATTCGAGGT
The DNA here is from genome assembly GCF_964204655.1 of Triturus cristatus. Taxonomy (NCBI): domain Eukaryota; kingdom Metazoa; phylum Chordata; class Amphibia; order Caudata; family Salamandridae; genus Triturus; species Triturus cristatus. The sequence continues at coordinate 889,335,208 of NC_140587.1, read as the reverse complement.
GAGATTGCAACCAGACTGTAACACGAAATTTAGGGACGATGTGTTATGCAAGTATTAAAGCTTTCCACGTACTGATAAAAATTATTGCTAGGTAGCTGTCATTAATGGGGTACTTTCTACCTAAGGATTTGTAGAGACACCTTGTAGACAATAAGAGCAAAGCTTGAGTTGTCTATATTGTAACTTGAAGCCATAAATTGCTTAAATCTTCTTTAATGACAGCTAGCCATATACAATTTCATGGTATGTACATACAGAGTGGGCAGACAGCATTTGGCATGTCCCCCACCTTTCTCTTGTCTGTGAAATCATGACCAGGACAGGAACAATGGGGGAGCTGGGAACTACAATTCCACCACACACTTGTATTCTGTAGAGACCAGAGAAAAGAAGTGTGTGCCAGACAACTAGGATTGTTATCTTTTGTTCCACTTTTGATATGTTAGAATAGTGAAAAAAATTGTTTTCTCACTGTCCTGATGTCAGACCAGTGAATCACTGAGTTTTGGAACCAATGTGTTTGGAAAATGTATTTCTATAAAAGGCATAATTAGCACTTGATATATTTCCCTATATGCAAACCCAGAAACTTCTTAACATTCTTCCTGTCTGAGTCACACAATCTACTGGAAATGTATGTTAAAGAAGAGCACCAGCAGGGCTTAAAGTGGGATGAAAAAACTGGAGGGTCTCTCATAGGGACGTGGCTGATGTAATTTAGGTTGTGGCTTAAAACGCTTACGCTAAAAATCTGTACTTAGCAGAGTGTGCTGCCCCACTGGTATTTTGATGCCTTTGTCCATTCATCCAGATATATAACCCAACAAGTAACATTACACCTACAAACCAGGGCTACTGGTTTGGTCAATGGTCGTAAATTGCATAAGAAAAATAAGCAACAACTATGACTTTGTTGTATATCAGATTGAAAATGCTTCTGTTCTTGTAAGGAGGTGGTGGCTAAGGCTAGAACTGCCTTTAGAGCTGAGAACCATTACAAAATAATGGGGTAACCCAATCAATGTCAAAGGACCTGAGTGTATTATAATATAAAAACAAGTGTTCCCGGACTTATTCAGAAAAACACACAGATAAAGGATATTTTAGAATATGATATACTTTGGTGCTCGAATATTCACCACATGGTAATTAATACATAATGGAAAACTTCATAAGTACGCACCAAGGAAAAAAGGAAAAAGAAACACCCACTATTTTTAGTAGAAATCTTAGTTTTTATATATTTTTACAAAAATTAAAAAGGAAGGTAAAAACATTACCATATGTATTCAGAATGGAAGGTTGCTCAAGGAAAAAAGGGGGTGCAACGAAAATGTGCTTGTGTGTGAAGTAAAATGAAGAAGGAGATTTCAGAGTAAAGGATATGCAACGTAAAAGCGGTTCCAACAAATTGAAAGCAACACTGGGTATTAGTACAACATACACCAGTGTGGTTAGGCCTGTCCACAATGCAATTTTTGTATTTATTCTTTGTATTCATTCCGCATTTCCATGCGGGTGAGTGTTTTTTCATCTTTCCTTCGCACCCACTTCTTTAAGCAATCATTGATTGTTTCTTATACATTATTTTCTGTATTTACAGATTACCCATTGATTGGAGCTGTGATCTGGTTTGCCAACATTGGGCACCAGTATTAGGTCAGTAACCCTTACACCCACTTGACACACGCCTTTTTCTTTGCATTTTGCACCAATTAATTTTGCATTTACTTCTTTAGTTTGCCTCATACACTCCCCCTGTTCTGAAAAAGACCCACAAGCGGAGGTTTAAAGTTGCCCTCTACGCAATAAGCCGGGTCGAAACGTTGACATATACCCCCAACCCTGGACCTGTACTACACCATATCACCTTGTCCTATTACCAGACAATACATTGCTACTCTTACTGAAAGATGTACAAAGAATATATAAAAAATTGCATTGTGGACAGGCCTAACCACAGTGGTGTTTATTGTACTAATAACCAGTGTAGATTTCAAATTGTTGGAACCGCTTTTACGTTGAATATCCTTTACTCTGAAATCTCCTTCTTTATTTTACTTCACACAAGCACTTTTTCTTTGCGCCCCCTTTTTCACTTGAGCAACCTTCCATTCTGAATACATATGGTAATGTTTTTACCTTCCTTTTGCATTTTTGAAAAAATATATAAAAACGAACATTTCTACTAAAAACAGTGGGTGTTTCTTTTTTCTTTTTTCCTTTTTGCGTACTGATGAAGTTTTCCATTATGTATAAATTACCATGTGCTGAATATTCGAGCACCAAAGTATATCATATTGAAAAAATATCCCTTACCTGTGTGTTTTTCTAAATAAGTCTGGGACCACTTGTTTATATTTTAGAGCTGAGAAAGCAGGTTTGAGCTTCACATCGTCTCAGCATCCAGTGATTCAAAACATGAATATGTCCTTGTGTAATGTAACTGGTGTTTTTGTTTGCTCCAAGTTTGCGCTATATAAAACTGAAAAATGAGTCTCTTCAGAAGCAGTGACGGATGGTACTATTGCAGAGTTAAGTTTTTTTCCCCTCCGCCCAGGTACAGCCATGGCCAGTCCATTGGGGCTGAGGGGCAATGCCCCTACCCCTTTTTCTCCTCATTAACAGTGTCTGTCAGGCTGAACAAAGGGCATCCTGACAGACACTGTTCATTTCAGGTCAGGCAGCCAGACATTCGCTAAATGCTCAGGCTCCTGGCTGCCTGAGCTGAACTTTGCTGAGTTGAGAAAGTCACAGCTCATGTGGGTGTGATGTCCTCACCTCAGCAAAGGTCCCTGAGTTCCTCCCCTCAGTGACAAGGGGTAGCGTTACTGATTGCCTTGTACCTGGGCGCTTCTGTTTTACGCCCTAAAGTACTCAGGGTTGAGTGTCAATCAGTGACACTTCACCTCAGAGTGGTGTGGGGTCAGAAGTCTCACTGACCCCATCCCACTCTGTGCTGATGTTGGGACTCAATGAGGGAAGGCAGCAGTCCCAATCCTCCTGGAACCTCAGAGGAAGAGCTGGCTGCAGGTAAGAGTTTTTTTCTTTTGAATTAATGTTTGGTGCGTTTGTGTATGTATGAATGTTTGCCAAAGAGTGTTGTGAATGGATGTGTTTGTGTGTGTGTGTGGGCGTGTGTGAATGCACGGCTGTGAGTGTTATGTGTATGTGTGCGTGTTCGGTCGGCCCTTCTCCCTCCAAAACTTACCGGCCGCCACTGGAGGGACCCGTTTCGGCATCTGCTTTTAAAAACAAGACCGGCCCACTTTAAGCCCTGGGCATTAGGAAGAAGTGAAAATAAAATAGAACATTTAAAATCTTTTATTTAGTTTAATTCTAAATCAACTTGAAATGCACCTTGGAATCCCGCCCTTTGTTAGATTTATGTGTATGTATTTAAAGAGCACAATAGGTACATGCACCTTTGAGAAAAAAAAGAGTCACGCAATCCACAATAAATGCCTTTAAAATAACTTCATCTGCAGGCACACTGTTGTAGTACTAATATGAAATGAAACATTGATACAGAAAAGCGCCATTATATGATTTTATTGCACGTGGCTATTTAGAAACAGCACATCCTTCACGGATTCCACACGAGAGCACTTCACAAAACGCTCTCTTTACTATTCATTCAATCTTTTTCTCAAACACATTACAATCGTTCATCTATTGTTCTCCTTTCCAGTGGCTTTCTTTGCTCACCTCCTCCCCGTTGGCTGCTTTGATTGACGTGACTATCTGCCAACGTCGCGAGAGACGCTTCTAGAAGGCACTCTGCAAGACAAGGTGATGTATCGCTTAATAGGATTTCGGAAAACTAACAATCTTTTTAATGCTGCATCTTGGAAGAAAAAACCGCCCGTTGCCTTTTTCTAAATCAGATCAACTTTTAGCACACTCAAAGCATCAAGTAAATAGGACTTCAAGTTAGTTAAAAATTGCAGCCGTCCTAAGTGCTTCGTCTTTCTGGCTCTCTAGCTCTTCATCCTAGATTCCACTGGCGTTAAGCACTGAGACCGCCGTACAGTGGCTATTACTAAAATAATGATGTAATACGTTGCACGTCAAATCCTTTCAATTGGGCAACCTTTCTTACTCTCTCTATTGACTGTGCTGATGGGGGGCAGTGACACAGACCTTGAAAGGTTCCTCGTGAAAAGAATGTCCTAAAGCAGATTTTAAAAAGTCTAATAATAAAATAAAGGCCCAAAATAGCAATGGAATAAAAAATGTATGACAGTAGATCAATCTTACGTAATTCCCAACAGTAGGGTTTTGCATATTTTGCCTTTTTTTTATTTTTGAAGTTACGCTTTTTAGCTTAACATTTTCTGCTTGAATATTTCCCCTGTTGTATCTGGAATGGCATCTGTCCAATGCCATAGTGTTAAATTTTCACAGGTAATACAGGCAAGTGCATTTCACAAGTTATGTATAATATAGCATAATGTTGGCAGAAATCGTGCATATCACGCCACGGAAAAACTTTAGCCATATTTGCCCATAAATGTAAGTTTGCGGCCAATTTTATTAACACCTACCACAAATTCACAAAATAATTCCTATCAGGCATAAATGGATTTACTACTGCAGATGTGTCTGCCTCAAGAAGAGAGACATCTACACGATCATTTCTTGGACAAGAGGTGTGATTTACCTTGGAGGTTTGTGGTTTCCACAGACATGAGTGTGTGTGGCAATTCCCAAACTTCAGTCACACACCCTACCTCTCTGGAAATGGTCTGACGGTTACTCCTGCCCTTGCTGGAATAACTCCTCTTCTAGAATTGGAAAGGGTATCGAACAGCAATATTGTTACGATATGTTTTCCAAGCCATGCCATGTCAATAACCAGTAGATCTATAAATGGTATAACCCAGAATCACCCCTACCGTAAATGGTTTGTTCCAAGTCCCTGAAGGTGACATTAGAATGTTGGTGACAGAGATGTGAGCTGGTGGAAGGAGGAGTCAGGAATAAAGGACGATACTCTAACCTTTCTGGAGTCTTCATTCTTTGTATCACTGGCGACGATCTGTGTAAGGGGACAGATGTAGCCTGCTCCTCGCCTTCTGTATGCCGCTCCACCAGCTGTTCGCCTGGAAGGAATTTGTTGTGGTCTAGGAGGTATCTCCTCTCATCGGTTGGACTTGAACTGTGCCGGTGTCTGTGCCATGCTATGCCTGCGATGGTGGTGAGATTGGCGGCACCACCACCTGCTGTCCTGATTGACTATCTTTAGGTGCGCAGCAAGAGTCAGCGCAGACATTGTGATGCAGCAGTTGGCGTGAGGCGGTGTCTGTGTAAAGGACGTCTGACAGAAGGTGGTGACCTGGCTCCGGTCTGGGGCATTCTTCCAGCAGCCATAGAGATGACGTCTCTGAAGTCAGCGTGCTATCGAGGAGATTTACCTCAACTTTTCCTGTAACCAGCGCTGTGGGTCGTGAATTTGGTGTCAGTTTCATCTGACGATCTCCTGTCATGAGTGCTTCCAAGGAAACTTCACCTCAACGTGTATTTGCGCGTCAGTTGCCAGAGCACTCGACGCCTCCGGATTCAGCCTGTTGCTGGGTTTTGCCTCAGTGCTTCCAGTACACCAGCTGCTGCGGTTAGCCTGATGCCTACGACGCTTCCACCTTCACTCAAGTTTGTGTCAGAGACACTCCTGGTTCTGGAATGACAGAGTGGATCTCCTGCGCATTACCGGCTTTGAGACACTTTCTCCGCACAAGCGGCGTTGCCAGGTTACCACAAGAAGCTTTCCTTGTGAACGCCACCGACGCTTGCCTGTGAGTCTTTGCATTGCTGCCCTGGGTCCTAACGCCGGTAAGGTATCTTCACATTTTTGGAGGCATGCACTCCATGGCGTATCTGATAATCCTTCGGTGACACGCACACCACATTAGACTTCAAGGTTCAGTTAATTCAAGGTTGTTACATTGCAGAGATACGCACTCCATTGCGTGTCGGGGTAATCTTTCGGTGACACGCACACCATTATAAAATGTAAGGAGAGCAGTTACGCCTCTTGCACCTCACTATTTTCACCAATATCACCTCAATTGCATCTTTATGGTTTAGCGAACGTACGCATTTCTTGGCGTGTAAAGCTAATTCTTCGGTGACACGCACACCATACAAGCGGTCAAAAGTGTGTATGGACATCAGTAGTTTCATTTAGACACCCTCATAGTACCCATCGTACTTCCACGTCTTCACTATGCGGGCATTAGCGAATTGACTGATGTAAATGACACTGCACATTTGACTAAAGAAGTATTTATGCCTATGTATCGGGAGGCGTTCCAAATCACATTTTACTGCTAGGTCGCTCGTGAATTTAATGGTGGCCCTTTGTTTTATGACATATAAGGCTACTTATTAATGGTTACAGTGGGGTGCTGGTTACGCATTACTTAAGCTTATCTTAGTTCATGTAAACCTTATACTGTACAATGCAGCATTTACCACTAGGTGAAGTTGATGCACCATATGTTTCTCATGAATTGAATCGTTGGCTCCTTGTTCTGACAGAATAGTTTCATGTGTGTGTTAATATCGGTTACATCTGTGTGCTGTTTACGCATTGCTAATGCTCGATCGTAGCTTCCTTATCATCGTTTAGGTGTACATCACAAATTTAAACATAGTACTTTCCTAGCTCTTCCACAATGGCAGCTGCGAGCATGTTACAACCAACGCCATTCTTGAATGAAATGGGGGAACCAACCATTTCATGGGAAGATTGGGAGAAAGTATTTGAATCTTATCTAGTGGCAATAGGAGGGTAAAAGTTCAGTGCTTTCAGAAAGCAGCACATATTACTACATAACTTGGGTTCGAGTGGAAGGAAGATTTTTGAGTCACTACCGGAGCCTGAGGGAGAAGAAGAGGATGAAGATGCTTATGACACAACGTTGACTAAGTTGCGGAATCACTTTGGGGCCAAAATTAATATAGTCTTGGAAAGACACAAATTTTTCAGCCGGGCACAGGGCAAGCAAGAGAATGTGTCCACTTACATTGCAGTTCTCAGAGGTTTGAGCAAACTTTGTGCTTTCAATGATCTCAATGACTCACTAATCAGAGATCAATTGGTACGCTTTACAAACAGCAAGAAGATACAAAGGAAGTTATTGGAGAAGCAATCGGATCTCAAGTCAATTGAACACACGGCAATCTGTATAAACGAAATAAATTCAACGGAGTATAGTGATAGAATATCAGAGATAGCCAATTTAGACGAGGAATCTGATGTGTACAAAATCAAAAATGAACCGTCGAAGAAGAATGAAAATTGGCGTGGCCAAACTACGAACTCTGAGAATGGAAAAATCAAATGCTATCATTGTGGTAGCAATAATCATTTAGCGAATGATCTCAACTGTCAAGCCAGGCATGCTTGGTGCAGGAAATGCAACAAGAAAGGGCATCTTGCAAGGGTTTGTGGGTGCTTCCCAAAGAAGACGGGGGTAACCAAGTCCTCGCAACGCATCATAAGCCTCTAATTTTCATGTTTAACCCGAAGAATAACTCATGTAACACTCCCCGCATAGCTAAGTGGTTGCTGGGTTTAGAGGGTTTCTGTTTCACGATCAGATATGTCCCGGGGATCCAAAATTCGGCAGCGGATTTCTTGTCTAGGAGCCCCATTGACAAAGAGGAACAATTTGAAACTCCTGAATACCCAGTCTTCCAGCTCAGCTTAGACACCATCACCACACAGGAATGGTTAGATTGCATGAACTCAGATGACAACATGGCACAGATCATTGAACACACAGTACAGGGGTGCCCCGATTCTTCTGATCAGGTTAGTGCAGAATTAAAAGCGTTCTGGGAGATACGTTTTGAGCTTAATGTGGATCAGGGTATCTTGTTCAGAAACGACAAAATAGTTCCACCAGAGTCTATGAGGGGCAAGATAATTGACCTTGTACATGAGGGCCACTTGGGCAGGAGCCTGACAAAGGCAAGGTTACGAGAAAGATATTGGTTCCCCAAGATGGACTCGTTAGTAGAAGCGAAAGTTACAAATTGTGTCACATGTTCAAACAGCGACAAGTCTAGAATGACCAGGAAGTCGCCCTTATCCCCTATAGCTGTACCGGATAAACCATGGGAGAAGGTTGCATTAGACATCATTGGTCCCCTCAACTTCAAGGGGATGGGGAAACAGTTTGCTCTAGTTCTAGTTGACTTCCACTCCCACTGGACTGTGGTCAAAATGGTCCATCAGATAACAACCATATCTGTAATTCAATTTCTAAAGGACACGTTTGCACAGGAGGGCATACCATCCTCCATGGTAACGGATAATGGGGTCCAATTTACGTCCCATGCCATGACAGAGTTCTTAAGTAAACTTAACATAGCACACTTGAGAACAGCACTATACTGTCCTAGGGCAAATTGATTAGTGGAAAGAATGAACCGCATGGTTAAAGGTTGCATACAGTTGGCGGTGGTAAACAGAATACCCACTGAACAGGCGTTACAGGAAATGTTGTGGGCCTATCACACCACTCCTAATTCTGTCACGGAAGTTTCTCCTTTTTCAGCGCTGAGAGGTAGGAAACCGGGTACAAAATTCTTCCCGTATTGGTTAGGAGGGGGGTCCCACATCACAATGGACAAGCACGCTTTCAGGGACAAAATTGATGCACATCAAAGTAAGTACAAGGCCCAGTATGACACCAAACATGGGACCAAAACTCCTCAGTGGAAAGTGGGGGACTGGGTATGTGTTAAGATGCCAAGGAGGGGCGATGGTGAAACCAAGTTTTCAAGACCGATGCGCATCAAAGTTGTAAGGAACAACACAGCCATATTAGAGAATGACCAAGTGTGGAGCATGGACAGGTTAGTGAAACTGCAAAGCTCACACAGCCAATCTTATGACCAAGCAGCGTTGCCACAAAACCTTGACACCGACAGGTCACCTGTCACACGAAGAACATGCAGAACCCCAGGGTGGCACAAAGACTTTATTAAGTATAAGTAGAGAATTGTAGCTTAAGTTACATGTTGTTTAACCTTTTTCATTTATATTAAGGGGTAAGATGTGTTACGATATGTTTTCCTAGCCATGCCATGTCAATAACCAGTAGATCTATAAATGGTATAACCCAGAATCACCCCTACCGTAAATGGTTTGTTCCAAGTCCCTGAAGGTGACATTAGAATGTTGGTGACAGAGATGTGAGCTGGTGGAAGGAGGAGTCAGGAATAAAGGACGATACTCTAACCTTTCTGGAGTCTTCATTCTTTGTATCACTGGCGACGATCTGTGTAAGGGGACAGATGTAGCCTGCTCCTCGCCTTCTGTATGCCGCTCCACCAGCTGTTCGCCTGGAAGGAATTTGTTGTGGTCTAGGAGGTATCTCCTCTCATCGGTTGGACTTGAACTGTGCCGGTGTCTGTGCCATGCTATGCCTGCGATGGTGGTGAGATTGGCGGCACCACCACCTGCTGTCCTGATTGACTATCTTTAGGTGCGCAGCAAGAGTCAGCGCAGACATTGTGATGCAGCAGTTGGCGTGAGGCGGTGTCTGTGTAAAGGACGTCTGACAGAAGGTGGTGACCTGGCTCCGGTCTGGGGCATTCTTCCAGCAGCCATAGAGATGACGTCTCTGAAGTCAGCGTGCTATCGAGGAGATTTACCTCAACTTTTCCTGTAACCAGCGCTGTGGGTCGTGAATTTGGTGTCAGTTTCATCTGACGATCTCCTGTCATGAGTGCTTCCAAGGAAACTTCACCTCAACGTGTATTTGCGCGTCAGTTGCCAGAGCACTCGACGCCTCCGGATTCAGCCTGTTGCTGGGTTTTGCCTCAGTGCTTCCAGTACACCAGCTGCTGCGGTTAGCCTGATGCCTACGACGCTTCCACCTTCACTCAAGTTTGTGTCAGAGACACTCCTGGTTCTGGAATGACAGAGTGGATCTCCTGCGCATTACCGGCTTTGAGACACTTTCTCCGCACAAGCGGCGTTGCCAGGTTACCACAAGAAGCTTTCCTTGTGAACGCCACCGACGCTTGCCTGTGAGTCTTTGCATTGCTGCCCTGGGTCCTAACGCCGGTAAGGTATCTTCACATTTTTGGAGGCATGCACTCCATGGCGTATCTGATAATCCTTCGGTGACACGCACACCACATTAGACTTCAAGGTTCAGTTAATTCAAGGTTGTTACATTGCAGAGATACGCACTCCATTGCGTGTCGGGGTAATCTTTCGGTGACACGCACACCATTATAAAATGTAAGGAGAGCAGTTACGCCTCTTGCACCTCACTATTTTCACCAATATCACCTCAATTGCATCTTTATGGTTTAGCGAACGTACGCATTTCTTGGCGTGTAAAGCTAATTCTTCGGTGACACGCACACCATACAAGCGGTCAAAAGTGTGTATGGACATCAGTAGTTTCATTTAGACACCCTCATAGTACCCATCGTACTTCCACGTCTTCACTATGCGGGCATTAGCGAATTGACTGATGTAAATGACACTGCACATTTGACTAAAGAAGTATTTATGCCTATGTATCGGGAGGCGTTCCAAATCACATTTTACTGCTAGGTCGCTCGTGAATTTAATGGTGGCCCTTTGTTTTATGACATATAAGGCTACTTATTAATGGTTACAGTGGGGTGCTGGTTACGCATTACTTAAGCTTATCTTAGTTCATGTAAACCTTATACTGTACAATGCAGCATTTACCACTAGGTGAAGTTGATGCACCATATGTTTCTCATGAATTGAATCGTTGGCTCCTTGTTCTGACAGAATAGTTTCATGTGTGTGTTAATATCGGTTACATCTGTGTGCTGTTTACGCATTGCTAATGCTCGATCGTAGCTTCCTTATCATCGTTTAGGTGTACATCACAAATTTAAACATAGTACTTTCCTAGCTCTTCCACAATGGCAGCTGCGAGCATGTTACAACCAACGCCATTCTTGAATGAAATGGGGGAACCAACCATTTCATGGGAAGATTGGGAGAAAGTATTTGAATCTTATCTAGTGGCAATAGGAGGGTAAAAGTTCAGTGCTTTCAGAAAGCAGCACATATTACTACATAACTTGGGTTCGAGTGGAAGGAAGATTTTTGAGTCACTACCGGAGCCTGAGGGAGAAGAAGAGGATGAAGATGCTTATGACACAACGTTGACTAAGTTGCGGAATCACTTTGGGGCCAAAATTAATATAGTCTTGGAAAGACACAAATTTTTCAGCCGGGCACAGGGCAAGCAAGAGAATGTGTCCACTTACATTGCAGTTCTCAGAGGTTTGAGCAAACTTTGTGCTTTCAATGATCTCAATGACTCACTAATCAGAGATCAATTGGTACGCTTTACAAACAGCAAGAAGATACAAAGGAAGTTATTGGAGAAGCAATCGGATCTCAAGTCAATTGAACACACGGCAATCTGTATAAACGAAATAAATTCAACGGAGTATAGTGATAGAATATCAGAGATAGCCAATTTAGACGAGGAATCTGATGTGTACAAAATCAAAAATGAACCGTCGAAGAAGAATGAAAATTGGCGTGGCCAAACTACGAACTCTGAGAATGGAAAAATCAAATGCTATCATTGTGGTAGCAATAATCATTTAGCGAATGATCTCAACTGTCAAGCCAGGCATGCTTGGTGCAGGAAATGCAACAAGAAAGGGCATCTTGCAAGGGTTTGTGGGTGCTTCCCAAAGAAGACGGGGGTAACCAAGTCCTCGCAACGCATCATAAGCCTCTAATTTTCATGTTTAACCCGAAGAATAACTCATGTAACACTCCCCGCATAGCTAAGTGGTTGCTGGGTTTAGAGGGTTTCTGTTTCACGATCAGATATGTCCCGGGGATCCAAAATTCGGCAGCGGATTTCTTGTCTAGGAGCCCCATTGACAAAGAGGAACAATTTGAAACTCCTGAATACCCAGTCTTCCAGCTCAGCTTAGACACCATCACCACACAGGAATGGTTAGATTGCATGAACTCAGATGACAACATGGCACAGATCATTGAACACACAGTACAGGGGTGCCCCGATTCTTCTGATCAGGTTAGTGCAGAATTAAAAGCGTTCTGGGAGATACGTTTTGAGCTTAATGTGGATCAGGGTATCTTGTTCAGAAACGACAAAATAGTTCCACCAGAGTCTATGAGGGGCAAGATAATTGACCTTGTACATGAGGGCCACTTGGGCAGGAGCCTGACAAAGGCAAGGTTACGAGAAAGATATTGGTTCCCCAAGATGGACTCGTTAGTAGAAGCGAAAGTTACAAATTGTGTCACATGTTCAAACAGCGACAAGTCTAGAATGACCAGGAAGTCGCCCTTATCCCCTATAGCTGTACCGGATAAACCATGGGAGAAGGTTGCATTAGACATCATTGGTCCCCTCAACTTCAAGGGGATGGGGAAACAGTTTGCTCTAGTTCTAGTTGACTTCCACTCCCACTGGACTGTGGTCAAAATGGTCCATCAGATAACAACCATATCTGTAATTCAATTTCTAAAGGACACGTTTGCACAGGAGGGCATACCATCCTCCATGGTAACGGATAATGGGGTCCAATTTACGTCCCATGCCATGACAGAGTTCTTAAGTAAACTTAACATAGCACACTTGAGAACAGCACTATACTGTCCTAGGGCAAATTGATTAGTGGAAAGAATGAACCGCATGGTTAAAGGTTGCATACAGTTGGCGGTGGTAAACAGAATACCCACTGAACAGGCGTTACAGGAAATGTTGTGGGCCTATCACACCACTCCTAATTCTGTCACGGAAGTTTCTCCTTTTTCAGCGCTGAGAGGTAGGAAACCGGGTACAAAATTCTTCCCGTATTGGTTAGGAGGGGGGTCCCACATCACAATGGACAAGCACGCTTTCAGGGACAAAATTGATGCACATCAAAGTAAGTACAAGGCCCAGTATGACACCAAACATGGGACCAAAACTCCTCAGTGGAAAGTGGGGGACTGGGTATGTGTTAAGATGCCAAGGAGGGGCGATGGTGAAACCAAGTTTTCAAGACCGATGCGCATCAAAGTTGTAAGGAACAACACAGCCATATTAGAGAATGACCAAGTGTGGAGCATGGACAGGTTAGTGAAACTGCAAAGCTCACACAGCCAATCTTATGACCAAGCAGCGTTGCCACAAAACCTTGACACCGACAGGTCACCTGTCACACGAAGAACATGCAGAACCCCAGGGTGGCACAAAGACTTTATTAAGTATAAGTAGAGAATTGTAGCTTAAGTTACATGTTGTTTAACCTTTTTCATTTATATTAAGGGGTAAGATGTGTTACGATATGTTTTCCTAGCCATGCCATGTCAATAACCAGTAGATCTATAAATGGTATAACCCAGAATCACCCCTACCGTAAATGGTTTGTTCCAAGTCCCTGAAGGGGACATTAGAATGTTGGTGACAGAGATGTGAGCTGGTGGAGAGAGGAGTCAGGAATAAAGGACGATACTCTAACCTTTCTGGAGTCTTCAATCTTTGTATCAAATATATATTCTGGGGACTTTGGCAAAGACTTTCTCTATGAGGAGAAGAGCTTCCCTGCTTGGAAAAACGAACAGAAATAAGCGCCTTTGCAGGGTGTGCCTCATTTCCCTGAGTGGAAATCTATGTTATGCACACAGGGAGAATAGGAACCCCTGGGAGATGTAACATAACATATCAAGTAGTACACATTGAAACTTGTGTCTTGGCAGCTTTACAGGAGAACTTCTCGGAGCATATATGAATTGAAAAAAATCATAACAGTATGTTCAGGATATGTAAATCTCTTCCCATGTCACTATGGGCCATATTAGCAACAAACTGCGATAAATATCGCAGAGCGTGCTTAGCGCAAAACTTTTTATCTCCAGCTATCGCTGGAATATATCGCCACGCTAAGGCTGTATTAGCAACAATTAGCGCTATGGCGATAAATATTTCAGCGATAGCGGGAGGGAAGGGCCAACATCGCGACAAAACCAGAGATGTTGCAAGGGGAAGGGGGAAAACCTTGCTGATACGACCCTGTGGTCGTATCAGCATAATCCAACCCCCATGTTAGGTATGGTTAAGTCAGGAAAATAGCAGGTGTTAAAAAACGGCAATGACCTGGTTAGCGCTACTTTTCACGTCGCTAACCGGGGCCAGGGCCCCCTTGCTAATAGGTGATAGGCCTGTTAGCGGCTGTTTACGAGGTCTGTTGGTCAGGAACGCCTACTTTGCATGTCATTAGCGATAAATATCGCTGACATGCAAAGCGGCACCCAAACCGGTCCCTTGCTAATATGCCCCTATATTTGTTCACACGAGCATGCTACTAAAATAGAAAGAGGCAAAAAAAAAATCCCATAAATGTTCAAGAGTCTTGCTGTAATGATTTGGCTAGAATAGCAAGGCAAAAAGCTAGTTCTTTACTGGATAGCAGATGTCTCTGGACTTCTCCTTGTTGCGTAGACGTGAGGCTGGGCCTCATCTATCCTAGTAGAGGTCTGACACATTGTGCATGAAACTCAAAAGTACAGACCAAGTCAGTCAGGCAGTCATAAATACTTCATTCGATTATAGACATAATCATGAAAGTACACGTGCAAACAATGCATATTCACGCATAGAGAATATGATTGAAAAGTTCAAATGCAAAATGTTTTTAGAGAAGATAGAACCTCAATAATTCATGATCAGGTTATAAAAACGTACAAGATCAGAAAACCAATTGTGCAATGCTTATTGACAAATATGATTAAAAACATGTTTAAAAAAGCCTCAGACCACAACATTGCTAAGTAGATTATAAGAAGGCCCCTGCAGCATAACATCATTTATCCTTGTCTAAGAACTCTAAAAATAAAGGGTAGGTTGACTATACCTGTGCTGGACCTGTCAGCCTTAGGGTGGTCTTCCCCCAAACGTTTTTGCCTTCCTCCCCCATTTTTGCCAATCCCTGGCCTTAGGACTCTGTGCACTTTACCACTGCTCACCAGTGCTAAAGTGCATGTGCTCATTCCTTAAAACGTGGTTACATTGACTAACCCCAATGGAAAATGTAACTGCACGTCCCAGGTAAAGTGGCACTACATGTGCCCAGGGCCTGTAAATTAAATGTTACTAGTGGACCTGCAGCACAGATTGTGCCACCCACTTCAGTAGCACTTAAAACATGTATCAGGCCTGTCTTTACAGAGCCTGTGTGTGCAGTTTTAAACTGCCATTTCAAACTGGCAAAGTAAACCTTTTTGCCAGGCTCAAACCTTCCTTTTCAATACATATAAGTCACCACTAGGCTAGGCCCTAAACAGCCCAGTAGACATGGTGCAGTGTATTTAAGTTTTACATATCCTGGTAGTGAAGAACTCTTAAATTCATTTTTCACTACTGCAAGTCCTAGTCTCTGATAGGAAAATATTGGAGATACCTTATTCCATTTTATAAGTGTAATTTTCAAATGGGAATAGAGAACCAGTTCATGTTTGGGGTCTCTGTAATCCTAATTCAAAATCTTAATTTATGGTGAAGTTGGATTTTAAATTACAATTTTGAAAATGCCGCTTTTAGAAAGTTGGCATTTTCCTGTCTTAGCCGTTTAGTGCCTGTAGCCTGTTTCTAGTCATATGACTGGGTAAAGCTGACAGTTGGCCTTTGTGTATTTTTCCTTGACAGCCACACACAATAGGGAGCTTAGTTGTGCCTGCATGGGCCATCACTGGCATGGGCCATCACAGCCCCACTTACAACTGAATAGGTTGTGCCCTGACTCCACACAAAGGGCTGCATAGCCCCTGTAGATAGTTTGAAGCCAGGACAGGAAAGGCAGGATACCTTAGGTAATCAGAGGGAAACCTCTAGAAGCTTCTTCCACACTTCAAAGCACAACTGGGCATAAATACTGGATCTCAGACACCCCCACTTCAGTACACTTATTGGCCATTGCAAGAGCACAGACAGATAGAGGACCTGTCATATTGGCCCAAGGGGATACATAGTTTAGAGCATATAACCCCCAATTTGAATCATGTCAGCAGGGCCCCTTCCCAACATCTGGCAATGCCAAGTAAATACGGTCCAGTGCCAGGTAATGTTGTGAGCATCATGTAGTCCTTGCTAGAGACTTTTTTCAATACCTCCTGCTCTCTTTCTGATCACTTTTTCATCAGAAAAGCTTTCCATAGGTCTATCCAATTTAAAAATGGCAGAAGGATTATAAAAAAGGTGAGACGGCCCTAAGTCAATCAATTCAATTTCATCTTTATTCGATACACACAAGGTGTATCATTAAAGAATACATAAAAAGACTGCAATTCATTAAAAGCAGATATGGTACAATAAAACAAACACAGTAAAACACAGATTACACTTTAGCATATCACAGGTAGAGACTTTCTTCTCCTTTGAGTTGCCCTAAGAAACCTTTCAAGTACCATGCATGTATACAGATTTGGAAGGAGCTGCAAATGTAAAAATGCTGGCCTACATTGTTTAAAATTCAAAGATTTCAGTAAAGGTATAATTAAAGCTCTTCTGGGGTCTATATAAAATTTACAAAAGAACACTATATGTATAGTTGATTGATTAGACGCGTTATCACAAGGGCAGAGCACTAGATCATTTGACCAGTTGTTAACATTTGGGAAAGTTATCAGGTGGTGGAATATATTTAGCCTGAAACACGTTAAAACAAATCTGTGCTGGGCATTAAGAACATTAAAAAGGTATGGTTGCATTGTAAAGGAGGTTAAAACCAATGGGTTATGTTGAACAGTAGGTTTGGCCAGTTCCACGCAAAATCTGAGATCCTCCAATAAATGTAAACACTCTGGGGCAGATTTACAAGGTCCTTGCGCCACTTTTGCGTCACTTTTAACATGGGAAAAGTGACGCAAAAGTGGCGCAAGGGCCTTGTAAATCTGCCCCTCTGTCTTTAGTACTTTTCTTGAGATGTTTGTCAAAGATTCAGGTTGACCATAAAATTCAGGACATCCAATATCTGACATAAAATTCTTAATATACCTTAGCCAGGGGATTTTTAAAGCAAACTCTGAGTCACAACAGTCCTTTACTATGGCACGGTTCAAGTCCATATAATCCGAGGTCCATAATTTGTGCCAAAGCAGGACTGGCTAAATTTAGATCAAATCTAGTAAATAGTTCGCTCCCAGTTCAAAGTGACATCCAAAGTTTGAACAACTTGAAGGTAATGCTAAGAGATTTAAAAACAAGGCATTTTCCACCACCTCAAGTGATTCGGCATTTGTGTGGCCTCATATTCCAGAACCGTACATGGCAATAGTTCTGCATCTTGCATAATATATAGTTAATATTTCTTTCAACTGAATACTCCCCAATTGCCTTGCAAAAATGCGTGGAGCCATGATAGATCTAACACATTTCAACCTTCTCGAATTAATGGCACTTTTCTGTGAGTGTGTTACCCAAATTATTAATATACAAGTTGAATGAAAAAGGGGCAAGTAAGCACCCTTGGCGGACCCCTTTTTCAATACTAAAGGGGCGTGTACACTGACCTTTTATACCAAAATGTACCCTTGCGTAACTGTTTGAGTATAAGTGTCTTAAAAAGTTAATAATAGTACAATCAATACCCATCAAACTTATTATAAACCACAGCTTGTCATGGGATACCCAATCGAAAGCTGATGATAAATCAACAAAAAACATATATAGGTTGCCACTTTTAATATATGCATATTGGCCCAGTAGCAAATTTATGTTGACGGCTTGCTCCATGGTCCCAATACCCTGACGGAATCCATATTGAAAGTCCGAGATCTTATTGTTACAGTCCACCCATCTTGGTAGTCTAGCTAAGAGAATACGGCCAACCACCTTCATCAATGAGTCTAGTAGGGTCTATAGTAAGCTGGGCAGTAGCGATCACCTTTCCTAAATATAGGTATGATCTGAGACTCTGCCCATGATATATGGAACCCCACACTCTGGTAGGATCTAAAAACATGGGTGAGAAGGGGGCCCTAAAGATCGATATTAGCTTTAAATAGGTCAATTGGGACTCTATCAGGTCCTGGAGCTTTATTTCCCTTCCTTGAACTTATTGCAAGGAAACCTCTTCCAGGGTAAAATTTAAAGCAGACCCGAGAGGGGCGGGAGGGAATGTCGAAGGATCTAACGTAAGAGCTGAATCATGATGATCAATAACACAATCTATAGTAGCCAAATATAAGCTGGAAAAATTTGCTACCCAGTCCTCTTCAGTCACTGCAACCTCTATTTTTGGCTTATAACCCTCACTAAAAGAAGAGGAGTTAATAACACACCAAAATGCGGTGGTATCATTACTACGGCTGGCCTCATGCAGTTTCTCCCAGGTCTCCTGTTTAGGGCTTTTTAAAGTTTTTTTAAGGTAAGCCTATATGCCCGTCTCCAATGCTGAACCTCCTCATTGTTCCTAGGATTGTTTTTCAGAGCTCTTATAAGTTTTTTGTGGGCCTCACTGCATGCATGGTCAAACCAACCTTTCCTCTTTACCATTCCTGTCTTTTGATTAGATGTTTTGTTAACCCCATTTTAATCGCTCTGGTAATTTGGCTAAAAGACTCCATGATAGCAGAGGCTTCCTCCGAAGTATTCAGGCAAACATCAAAAGCACTATTTTGATGCTGGATTAGTTGCTCTAAGAAGCCAGTTGGTTCAATCATAGACCAGCGTAAAGTGTAGCTATTCGTTCAAGAGTGCTCTAAGTTCTCCACGGCTAGAGTGTGAGGACAGGCCCTTAGGTCTTTTATTAACCAGGGGTTTAGCGCTAGACTCTGAGGATAATGGTCACTCATTGCACAGTCGTGTAATGTAAAGTTAGTCACTAGTGCCGAATAACGATTGGGAAAAAAGAATAAAATCTTTAACGTTTTTTTACCCATAGTGCCATCAAAGGTGCAAGATACCTCAGTTGCACTATCCCCACATTCATTATGAAGCCTAAATCATATTTAAAAATAAGCTCATTGAGTTTCTTCCCATAGTCTTTGTGTAGGAAATGAGTGACGTCTTCATTTGATGGTGAGGTCATGCCACAAATACTGGTAGAAGGCAGTTTAAAAAGTTGGATGTTACAGTGCCCCACCCAAATTAGAATTTTATCCCCATTCCCCTTCGAAAAAATAGATTCCAAATCGGTATCAAGTAAGGCTAATACACTCTGTATGTCTGAGTTACAGGCATCATTGTAAAAATTAACTAAGATCAGCTCAGAGAATACAGAAAAATCAATAATAATGGTTTGGTAAAAAGTGCTAGATTACTAAAAATTAAAGCCATTTGTGGGCAATTTATTTGACACATAGATGCAAAGACCACCCTTGGGTCTGCCATGCCTTGATGGAGTAGCAGGTGAATTAAAAGTTTTATACTCATTAAGGTGACATGGTTCAACAACCCAAGTTTCTTGTACACAAACAATAGTAAAATTAGCTGTAAATCCAAGCCAATCTGAAGAATTCATCTTACTACGCAGCCCTGCTACGTTCCAACATAAAACTGTGATGTCTTTTAAATCAGGGGACATAGAGTCCACAATTATCTCCTTACTTAACCGGGATTAGTGCGCGATCATTTGGACTTTAGAGAACCCGTCTCTAACTGTATATTAATGACCGAAGTCGGAATTGTAGGAGCCGGATTTTGCAGTATGGTTCCAACCAATGGTTCATTTCTTAGTCATTCTACCCTAATAAGGCTGGAGAGGCTGTAAAACCTATTAGAGGTTGCAATGGAATACAGAACGGGATTTATATAGTTTGAGTTTATGGGTGGTTGTTGCAGTGTACATTGGATTTGGGGGTCTTATTGTGTCAAAGCATTTGGCTGACTAAACAGTTGATTAGGGTGCTTATAGAAGAAACCAAGCGGAAGAACTATAATTTTATTTTGGGTTGGGGGAATTAACTTTGCCCGACCCAGTATATCCTTAACCAGCCCTGGGGATTTGAAGGACAGCACCATACAGTCTCCCTGGAGCACTTTAGTACCCCTTCCGACCCACCCAACCCGTCTGGCCATCTTAAAACTTGCAAAAAGCACTCCCCTATCCCCATTTTAGAATTTATCCAGTTGAGAGATTTATTTCTTAGTGAGTCCCATGATTCATGGTGCGGAGACTCAATCGGCAGAACATTTGCCAGAAGGACCACATACGGGGTAACATCAGGAGGAAGGTCTAGTCGATCCATAACAGACCGGAGGTATGTAAAGACTTTTCTCCCTGCATGAGAATTATACTTGGAGACTGGTGATATTCCCCTATTGTGAGCCATTGCTGCGTCCGCAACAGAAGCGTGTTGTGTCTGGGGGACTGTAGATAACACTTGGTGTGGGAGTTGGACTCGTTGAAGGGACCGCCTCCCAATTCCCTATTACCGGTTGTTGTACTAGGGGATTATAAATGTTCGAGGGACAACACCAACAGTACTACCATTGTCATTTGGCCCTTCCCTCCCATTCCCAGAACACAGATTCGCTGACCCCAGTCTTTCTGCACAATTTAACACAGCACATTCAACAGCTTTGAGTCGATCTGTAAGACTACACACAGAGGATTTAATAAGGTCTATCAGTGCTTGTACTGAAGTCGCTAATGAAGAAGAGTCCAGGGAGTCCGGGGAATCCGGCGGTACAGAGGGCTTCAATCTGCTCAGGTCTCTGTGGGGCTTAGAGCTTGAGCCCGGTTTTAGCACTGATACCCTTTTTGTAACCTTCATTTTCCCTTCACCTGATGTTCTATGGGCCTTAGCAGGGTGTATTTTGGGGATTTTGTGTCTTTAGATGCGGGGATTGGAATCGAAGTGTTGGTCAAACTCTCTCTTTTTCGCATTATCTGAACTTGTGGGCTGCAAATCCGGCAGCTGTTCCACATTTGAGGAAGATGTATGTGTGTTAGGAGGTTCAATGCCACTCTCAGTACAAGTAGCTAGGGTTTCCGCCACACTTAAGATTTGCTTCTCGATACCCTCATTGCCCCTGTTATAAAGTTCATGATGGACTACAGAGATTTTGAAGGTGATTTTGCTTGGCAGAACTCGGTTGTTTCCTTTTCCCCATGACCAAATAAAAAAACCACACAAAATAAATCCAGAACTACACGTGCAAATGATAAAGTAACAAAAAATGAAGTGAGCAAAGATTACAGTACCATAGCCGGAGGAGTCGTCGCAGGACAGAAGATGGAAGAATTAAAATCGTTGCCAGAACATGCATCAAAGAGGGGGGGCCCAGCCCTGCCTCCTCCTGCCGCTGACTGGGTCAGACTGCCCGCCCTTGGACCGGGCACGCCCATGCAGCGGGAGCTCCGTGGTGCTATATGCACCTCGGTCTCATGAAAGACTCGTTAGAGCCTCTTGGCAAATTGGTTTCTGGGGGCTGAAGTCCCACAGGACATGTGGCAGGCTATCGGTGCAGGCTGTGTGGGCTCCCGCACAGCGGGAGCTCCGCGGTGCTATATGCGCCTCCAAGTATGTGAAAGACTCCTTGGCAACTCCTGGTATGTTGGTTTCTGGTGGCTTAAGTCCCTCAGGACCTGTGGCACGCTGTTGGTGCAGGCAGCGCGGGCTCCCCTAAGTCTACAAAAGCTCCTTTCACATATGTAAGCCAAGGTATATTAAGGCCGTGTTCCCATCGGAGGCAGTCATTAACAACAAGATATTTTAATCTGGCTTGTGTATTTAGCCTAACCGAAAGCCAGAGGATAAGGAGGGCCAATTTAATAATATCCCGTAAAACTGGGATGCCCAGTTCCTCATGAAGGACATAGCTAGGGCATGAGGGGGAAGACACAGTAGACAGCACAGTTCGCAATTCTCCAATTGCAGAGTGCCTATTTTAGCGTAAGCCCAAAATCCTGCCCATATGAGGACACTGGCACCCACTGTGCATTATAGATTTCAATCATAAGAGGAAGTGACCTACTACATGTAACCAATACAATATTGAAGAGGGCACCCACAGACTGCCTGCATTTTTGGTGGTGAATAGAAATGTTACTGCTCCAATAACACAAAGCATTGAAAACAATCCCCAAGTAGGGAAAATTATGTACTCTCTAAAGGCTGTTTGCCGTGATGGTAAAAATTCTCAGATTTTTCCAAGTGGAGCTACGAGGCCCACACACAATAATTTTAGATTTAAGCATTGGTTGCTAAATCTAAATTGGACATAAAAACAGAGAAAGCTGACACCAAATGTTCCAGGCTCCTTTGGGTACGTACATTCAAAAAAGGAGCTTTAGAGGGAAGAAAAAACACAGGTCGCCCTCCACTCAACAATCAATCAAAAACAACAAGACCTGCTTTTTAAGGCACCTACTGTTAGGCTACACAATTTCAAAACGGAGGCGGGGATTCACCAACTGTGAATTCCATTCATTCCTCTCTTTCTTTTTATGAGGTAATCGCCAAACGTTTTCCACCTTTATTTAAGAATAAAACAGTTTTTACAACTGGCAGTCACCACTTCTTATAATATTTCCATCAACGTGTAACAAAATGTGAAAAGAACTCAAAGGTTTCAAAAAGGAAGAAGGAAAAAGGAAAAATGTGGAAAAACAAAATGACCCCTCACGTGCGCACCACCAATGGGTTCACTGGTTGGTACTCACCAGCTGTGCCCACTTTTCTCATCATTGGTGGTCATTTTGTCCAAAAAAATGAAGATTGGTGTCCAAAAGAAAATAACCTAGGTGCAGTGAAGTGAACAGGTCACATCTCACGATGTAACCATGTGTAATTAAAATTGAAAAAACACACTGTATCAGCAACCCCTTTATTATTCAAATGTGTATTTTTTCAAATGAAAAACCAGTTGCTTGTCATGCATACCGTTTCCAGCGCCTGTTTTTGATTCTTTTGGGTACGTGCCAGTAAAATGACAGGGTTCACGTAGAGAGGAGTAGGAATCGGCTTAGAATTACCTCTAGGTAGTCTTTGTCACTCTATATTAGAAACGTATTCAAGGTTTTAATGCACAGGGAGAACAAAATAGGTGCCATTATATGTGCCTGATGGACACAATGTTCCACCCTGATTGCAGAGAAATATTGCCCATCGCACACTCTGGCCTCCAGGTGCCTAGGAAAGTCTAACAGGAAGTGCACTAATGGGTCATCGAGATCCAATTATAAGAAAATTTTCCACAGTTTAGATCAGTTAGCCCAATTAAATGTACAGGATGTAAATGTAAATGTATGCGTCTTGTAAAGCACACTGCTGCCCTGAGGCGTCCTGGCGCTGTAGACCACTGGGGAACCCGTCCTGGCTATCCCTGTGAGATGGTCCCTCCTGGGTATCTCCAAGGTGAAACCAGGCATCCCCAGCGAATGTGGGGGGCCGTTGTGGAGATGAGGCAAGCTAATGCCCAGAGTTGCCGAGTGTGATCCCTGGTTAGAGTAGGCAACGAGGCGAGAATTATCAAGTCCGCTGGCCCTGGTCCACGACCCTGCCGCGTCGGGAATTGAACCCTGGTCCCAGGCCGTTCTCTGCTTCTGGGTCTGCTGCCTCTAACCAGTGAGCTACAGCACTCCACTAGGTCCATGAAGGCCAGGCACAGGTGACAACACTTGACAACAACGTATTTTTCTCAAATTAATTGGAGATTCAGGCATTGTTCCACAGTACCTTGGCCTTCATGGAACCCATACTGGCAGGGATTGATCAGGTCATTATCCTAAATCCATCCTCTATGATATTAAAAATGACTGTACCCTAGATTTCAACCTAAGGTCGATGAGGGAGATAGGTCGGTAGCATCCAGTTTGTACCCCAGAGGCCTCCCAGGGGGTGAAGCATGTATTGTACCGCCCCTAAGAGGCCATTCAAAATGACACCAGAGGTCTGCTACTGCAGCCTGTGTAAGGTGGTGCATGCACCCCTTACATAGTTATAGGTTCCCTATATCTATTCTAAATCACTGCACATATAAACCTATCAGTCACCCCTATGGCAGGCCTTATCAATCCTGAAGGCATGGTGCTGGGTTTTACGTGAGAGGGTGCCCCTGCATGAGCAGAGCCCCTCTGCAGCCTTCGGAACCTATTTTCCGGGGTTGTCTGTGATGCAGCCAACCATATATATTTAAGTGCATTATAACCTTGCGGTAAATGCTAACTTTAAAACAGCTGCTTAGAAAGATGTTGTGTTTGGTGTCAAACACCTTGGAATCATACCTCCCCGCCAGTAACTGGTGGGGGAGGTATGATTACCCCCTCCTAGAGGGACTTATGTTAAACACCGGTACACCCGGTACCAGCTTTCTCGACATGGGCATCACAAAATGGATGCTGCCAGCCACAGACACGAGTCTGCCCTCCTGCTGCTGAGCCAAGCAAGAGCAGAGGAAGGTCTGACAATAGGTTTCCTGTCACAGGGAGGTGTGACTACCTCCCAGACAGGCTTTAGTGTATTGGGGCTGGGTGGGTGCACTCTTAAAGTGCCAGAAAGTCTTGACTGGGGGCACATTTGGTGTCCCCATGCATACTCCAGCTCAAAACGGTTGCAGGGGCCATTTGCTCCTGCTCTGGCGCGAAACTGGCCAAAGTACATGGGTGTAGCCACCCCTCTGTCCTACCCCTCCCCTAGGAGGGTCCCCAGAGTTAGTCCAACCCCTTCCTTGGGTATAAAGTAGGAAACCTGACTACAGGACTTTGGATTTTACCTGGACTAAAATCTGCAAGCAGAAACCAAGTATTTCGATGGTCTACACTTCACTGGACGACAGAAGAATCTCCTTTGGAGTAAAGGAGTTACTCCCCTGCAGCAGCAGGCACCTAAATGCTTGCTCTCATCAAGACCTTAATGCTACTGCAAAAAGTGTTAATGTAAATAATAAATAATAAATCAACAATATAAAGGTTGGTACCAATACAACCTGATTAGTCTTGTGAATCCCGAAGGGACTGCTACAGACAATGGCCCATAGAAGGTACCTCCCCTTCCAGCTCAGTCTTTAGAGCGGGGTACCGACAGAGAGAGCGGTGCCTCATTTTCCTGAGCGGATGCCAGGTAAGGCGAGGTGCGTACCCACAGCAAGCCGGGTACCTTCTATAGGCCATTGTCTGTAGCAGTCCATTCGGGATTCACAAGACTAATCAGGTTGTACTGGTACCTACCTTTATATTGTTGATTTATTATTTACATTAACACTTTTTGCAGTAGCATTAAGGTCCTGATAAGAGCAAGGATTTCTTTATCCATAAGCCGAAACATGTAGACCTACAATCTGACAGTTATTTGTGTAAGCTGTCTATGCATTGGTTTTTTAAAGTGGCACCAAGGCAGCGCCAGAATAAAAATATTAGTGTCTTGTTAGCCATTTTTAATAGCACTGTATGTTCACCACTTTTGCACTGCAACCATCACTTTCCAAAGCCATCATTATATAGATTACAAGTACGTCAGTACTCACATCTGGGATAAAAGTAGAATCACCACAATTACTGAAGTGGTTGGTACTTATGGTAATTCCCAGTGTTCCCAGATGATGAAGCGAGCCACCGCTGGTGGGTGATGGGAACTCAACCACTCTATACAGCACTTTTCTTGAGGTTATATTATTTTGCATTGGTTGTTAATTTTGAAATTTTTTTCTTTTTTCTTTTTTTCTTTTTAATTTTTTCTTTTTTAATTTTTTTTCTTTTTTTTTTCTTTTTGATGCATCATGGTTTGGAGCCATATTGAACAGTAGACCACGGTATTCTGTGTATTAAGGTGCCGATTCCGATCCGGTAAATCCCGGGTACGAATGGTCGGACGGAGCGTTTTTTCGTCCGACTCGTAACCGGGAAAAACACCTTACAAACTCGCAAGTACGATTCGCACAGAAACACCATTTCCGTACGAGTCGTAAAAAACACCGACCGGCAAAAAAATACATACAAATCTGAATCTGGACGGCGCATACGCGACGTCCGGACGGAGTCAGGCAGTGGTCTACGGACCAGCAAGTACGATTCGTGCCGACGTCACTCTGCACACAGCAGTTTTTACGGGAGCCTAAAACTGCCGGGAAATTGAGGACGATGCGAACAAGGAGTACCGGTACGCGACGGACAGCCATGGACCCCAACCTATGCGTCATCCCCGCCCTCATAGCCTACCACCTCGTGTACAGAGACCGACGCAGAACCCGCAGAAGGTCAGAACAACCCCCAGGGGCAAAGGGGGGGTGGGGTGCAAGGGTCAAAAAACATAACCCACACCCCACAAAATACAAATACAACCTGCACAATAATTACCTCCATGGTCTGGCCACTACGGGGGGCGTGTCCACCAATCCCACGTCCCGCCACAACGGAAGTGGACGTGGACGCGTACCCGTCACCACCACAATGGTGGTACGGGACGTCCCCACGCCCCCCAGAGCGTGGTTACGGACCGTACCACGCCTACACCTACGTCACACCAACAATGGCCGTATGGCCTGTACCCACGTCCCAAAGGCATGGGAACTGGCCGCACCCCCAAAGTTTGGGTGCCGTAGGGGTACGGGCCATACCCAGGGCATCAGCGCGTGGGTACGGCACATACCACGCCCACCCTTACGTCACACCAACAATGGCGGCACAGCCGGTACCCACGTCCCAAAGGCATGGGTACGGGCCGCACCCCCAAAGTTGGGGTGCCGCAGGGGTACGGGCCGTACCCAGAACATCAGCGTGTGGGTACGGCTCATACCACAACAGTGGACACATACATAGGGGTGGGTGCCCATCACTCCCAGCAGTGCCCAGACATATGAGGGGTGGGTGCCTATCACTCCCAGCTGTGCCCAGACATATGAGGGGTGGATGCCTATCACTCCCAGCAGTGGCCAGACATAAGAGGGGTGGGTGCCTATCACTCCCAACAGTGGACAGACATATGAGGGGTGGGTGCCTATGACTCCCAGCAGTGCCCAGACATATGAGGGGTGGGTGCAGAGGACTCCCAGCAGTGCCCAGACATGTGAGGGGTGGGTGCCTATCACTCCCAGCAGTGGACAGACATATGAGGGGTGGGTGTAGAGGACCCCCAGCAGTGGACAGAGCCATGGGGGTGTGTACATCACCCTGCGATGAGCCAAACTCCATGGGTGCATGAAGGCATACACAATGTGCGACAATGTTGAGAGTGCCATGACAACACATCACTGACTGCAGTGTCCCACTCCCATGAGGATGGATGTCCTGCCCCAACTGCATGACACACCACATGTGGGTGTGATGACAAATTACACATGCATACCCACCCCTGGCGGAGGTAGCACAATACACACACTAAGATCATGCAACATGACAGTATCCTCATGTCAAACACCACTAAAGTAAGTGTCACCCACATACCAGGAATGATAGAAATGCACAGGTGCCGGGGCAGCGAACAACTTGTAGCCTCCCATGGAAGGAAAAGGGTGGAGGACACACAGATACAATGCCCACAATTGTCAGTCAGGTGCCCAAATACCCTGCAGAACACGTAACACATGTGTGTGAGGCAGGGAGTACACACATGCATAGTGCGGAAAAGGGAAAATGTCCACATGAAGTCATGTCAACACATTCCATGCACAAGTACAGTGTCCAGCAAGGATGCCACAAACGATGCAGGTGGAGACATAGCAGAGCATGCATGGCGAAAGTCGAAAGAATGTGTCACACACCCAGGAAATGTTGACACAGCTCAGCACAACAATTGGGAAACACCCTGCAGGGAAGATGGCGGGTGCCACAGAGTAAGGAACACACCTTGGGACAATGTCACCATGCAGTAAGAGCCAATATCACCTAGGAGTACATGCAGTCACCTTGTGACGGCATGCAGATACCAGGGTTCCCCCCATGAGCAGCACACCACAACATTTCCCAGACACACAACACATCATCACCACCCCAACTCAGGGAGCACCAGCACCAACAGCAATACCAGAAAAACATACATGTGCAAAGGAAAAACAAAAAACCACAATCAGCATGTCGAAGAAAAGTAGCTACAGTGCACTCTTCACCAAGCCCATGGGCCACGCCAGATGCGAAGTCCTGTGGGGGGACATGTCGGGACGCGTCTCCCCTAGCTTGCCTGCACAGTGCACTGTACCATATCATCCACAGAGTGGGGGGCATCATGTGGGGGGGAAGAACCAGGCACCGCAGGGAAAGGAGGGGCACGGGTAGGTGTCGTGGGTGCAGGGACAGACGACTCCACCACAGGGGGTGGGGCAGCGCCAAAGGAGGAGGTCAGTATGGCGCTGCACACGGCAGCAAGCTCTTCCAGTGTCTCCCCTGCACCCAAAGGAACCACAGGCCCCAAGGTGAGGGGGGTTAGAGGGATGGGTCGCAGCGCAACTGGGGGAGGGTGTGGACAGGGGGGGGGGAATCAACTACCCTGCCCGGGGAATCCCTCAAAAGCTTGCGGGTGGTGTCACACTGGGGCAGGGGACAGACTGGCCATGAAGGACTCCCTGTCCGACTGTTGGGCTGGAGAGCCAAGGGGAGTGGGTTCGGAGGTAGTGGCTCGTGAGGACTGCGGACTTCTACTGTGACAGCGTGGCTGCTGTATTCCCCCCGACCCAGTGCCTGTGCCTTCTCCCCCCTGTGTGTGCGTGACAGGAGGTGTGCGCTTGGCCTCCCCTGGTGGTGTGCTGCCTGTGTCTGGTGTGGTGCGAGCATGGGGACGTCTGGGTGTGTATGGGACAGGCATGGGAGTGGGAAGTGCGGATGGTGCCGGGGTAGGGGGGGACGGAGTGCTGCAGGAGAGCCACTGCTGCCGTCAGTGACGAGTCCATGGACCTCAGCAACATCCGTTGGTCGGACATCGCTGATGACATGCCCTCCATGTACGACACCATCCGTGTCAGCAGTCTGGTGTGGCCATGGAGGACACGCAGGAGCCATGGCTGACCAACCTGCAACTGGCGCTGAATGTCCACAGACTCTGCATGGACGGCAGCAGGGGAGACAGGGGCAGGGGGTGCGGAGCCTGGCACGAAGGAGACATGTTTGGTATACCACAAACTCCCCTCAGAACCCAGAACCCCTCATCCGACTAGCTTAGTGTCCCATTCGTTAGCCGAGGTTGAGCTCGGCGGTCCCAATGTATAGACAACCCAGAACAAGCTCATTACAATATTCTCACGAATGCTGGAAATCAGACATACCTGTACGTCATTATTCTCAGATCAGTCCACAACAGAATATACACAGACACAGTAAAGTTGAAAGAGTTCATTCAATGAACCTTGCGTCCTAAGATGCAGTACTGTGGCTAACATAAGCAGACAAATGTTTAAGTACAGAAGCATCATCAAAGTTGCAATATCATAGACAATGAAAGGAGCAATCATGAGTAAATGACAGTGGAAACAGCAATCTTCCTGTCGCCTGCAAAACAATAGTAGTATCATTTGACTAATGTAAGGTCTCCAGGCTTGAACGGGGGACCCCCCCACCCTACAGATCAGCTCAGTGGTATCACATCACAGGATCATCTAGTGTCTTCTCCTGCGAAAGTTCCCATCACAATGAAACTCAAACGTGCTGCACTACAATATGGCAAGCATTCGTCTATCAGGTATCTGCAGCTGCGTGCATGTTATGGCCAAATAGTGGGGCGATCAACCTGCACACAACAACATGCACCGTCTAGTCACCCAGAATGTTTGTGTACACAATGTACAGTACAAGCTCGCTGCTCACTGTGAAAGATGTCACACAACTGACAGTCCTCATGTGAAGCTAACTTGAGCAGGCATTTTTAAAATGATTACACGCAACTACAGTGTCGCGTGCAAAAGCTGCAAAATTGGCAAGATGGCTCACTAACAACTAACGCGGTGGTGCCAACTTAGCATTGTACATAGGGAGATAGGAATCATGACTACACCCCCCCTTGTTCGTACCACTAACCACTAGGGGCGCTAAATCGAGAACGCAGAGTTCAAGTCTGATACCAACCAAGGGCATGAACTGGAAGTCCATAGAAGGGATGCGAAAAAGTCAGAAAAGAAATGTCAATGATGAACGATGTTGCAGGGAAATGAACCATGTAAAAGGGGAAAAACATAACATCGATGGATGCACCATGAAATGAGCAGGGCTAAAGTCAGTCCAGCAAGGTATAGGCACAAAAAGTCGCAACAGCTTCCAAGAGGAAATCATTTGAACGTTCCGCAAGATTCTCTACCATCCAGTTCAGCAGGGGGAAAGAACACACGTGTTCCTCAACAATCGGGGCATCCAGCACCATTTGTGGACAACAGGTGGGGACATCAAGATAACTTCTGGATAAGAATTCAGTTGCAGCGGTTCCGATGTCCCAATTCCCAAGGACTCCATGTGCTGCAGCACAGGCCATAATCCCGACGCCAGAGCAGTCCAACTCATGAGCCACTAAGGGGCTCATCAGTCGATCATAATCCGGGTCAGGAGACACCGAGTTACACAGGCACAAATCCAGAGCTCATTCGAATGGAAAATCTAGGCAATGAAAGACAGGTTGCACGCAGGTAAAGAAGGGAAACCGGAAGGACAATCCATAGGCACTGCTTAAGGTCGCCAGCGGCAGAGTGCCGTAGAATTCAAGCATCTGTTACCGAAGATGGAGCAGCCGGTGCATGCTGTCTTCTAACGCAAGCTGTGAAGCCACAGCGTAGTACGCAGATCAACAATAGCACCCTAGCCACGAGTGCGAAAAGCAAAGGGAGCCCTCCGAAGACGCTAGAACAAATCGAATGATGAAATGCGGGGATCACACCAAACAGAGTATGGAAGGAGGTCATGAGGCCAGAGCACACAATTCTGAAACAAAGTTCCAGGCCACCTGTTGACGAGGCATGAAAGATAGTCTGAATCTGAGTCCCAAATATGTAGTGGGAGAGCAGTGTCCAAAAGCGCTTGCACCTCTGTGCGCGTGTGAGCTACGTGAAGGACAGATGTTTCTCGGTATGAAGTCAACACAACTTGTTTTTGAGACAATAGAGCCCTTATTCTGCACATCTTGTTGAACTCTGCTTTCAAGGTTGGAATGGTAGGCCAAAGGATACATCCAGCTGGCCATGCGGGGGTGGGAAAAGGACGTAATGACAGAAAACCACTCGTAGTGATACAGTCACGATGTGAGCAATTCCCGGAAGCATCCCACAGCAAGCTTCTTCATTGAACAGCACATAATTACCATTATCAAGCAGCGCACAAGACGGGGTTAATGACTGGCACACGAATCCACCTCAGAATACAAGCTAAATCATGAGCGTGCATATGACATGCACCATGCAATTGAATCTGCCTACACACCACAGAATGATCCGGAGTGGAAGTGCAACCTTCACCTTTTAAATACACCTCCTTGCCGCCTCTCACGCACCTGTTGTCGCCTAGCACGGACACAAGGGACCCGAGCAAGTGGGAGGGCGGTGATGGGACTGGACAGGTCCTCCACCTGACTCCCCTCGGCCTCCGTGCCACCTGCTGCGCCAGACTCCCCAGCACTGGTGGCCCCGGTGCTGGATCCCTCCCCCACATCCGTGCCAGTGTCTCCCTCGGTGTCCCCCGACAATGCTGTGGTCAAGGTGAAGAGACAGGAAATGATCAGACACCTGTAGACATATGACACATGAGTCCAAACTACATAGGACACAGCGCATTGCATGAACAGCAACATGAGTGACATCTACAATACCACAAACATATGTAGGCCCTGCACCACACAGTTGGTTTAGCCACCATGCCACTGTGAAACAATGGGGAGCATGACACAACAGCAAATTTACTTGATATCAATTGATACAGAAGAGCTACCCTCTGTGGACAGTCGGGCACTGCATCACTGGCATGGCACAGTCACCTACACCCGCAACTGTCCCCTGATGCCAGGTACACGGATAATGACACCTGACATGTAACTACCAGCGTTGCACGATGTGACTATGTCATGTGTGTGTCAAGTGTTCCCATGAGCTTGCTGTAGTTGTTCCGTGACATGCATCTGCAGTTGCTGCATCCAACATGTGTGTGCGTGTGGATGGGCATGGCACACTATTACGCACACCAGGCCACATGTGGAATCAGACGTAACGGCTGTATGCATGCACCGCACATGGCCTTGCAAGACAAGGACATATCTGCGTAGTCTCAATGTATGTGTGATCATTCCTGACATGTACCCCTTCATGGCAAGGTGTGTGGACTGTCCTATTTCAAGGACATGTGACCTGTGCCTCTGGTGTTCCGCAACCAGTCTGTATGATGAAACATCCTTCTCATGCACATATGTGGTTGTCTGTCACTCCTGTAATGCGTCTGCCTGTTCACTTACACTGGCCCACAGCTAGTTTCATGGCATGTCATATTGAGCTTGAGCACCCACGTGTGTAGCTGACTGTTGGCAGGGGTGTCACCTGGCTGGCATACGTGTCCTGGATGCATTGCACAGTACAGACTCTGTATGTAGCATATGTGTATTAGCTGTTGAACATGTGCTCAGTTCATTGACAGTGGTGTAGTGCTGTACTCAATCTTCGTTATTCCTTCCAAATTTCTGCAGGGCACCGCCTCTCCCCCGACCAATGCCAGACTTGGCTGCCATGAGGGAACGTGACTGTATACGCCGCTACCGCTTCTCCCAACCGTTGATTGACGACTTGACCACAAGGCTGGAACCACACCTCCAACCGCTACACAGGTATCCTACTGCACTGACAGCCAAGATGAAGGTGATGGCAGCCCTATATTTCTTTGCCACAGGTACGTTTCAATTGACCGTAGCTGATGTAGGTGGCATGTCCCAGACCATGTTCAGCCGTGTCCTGCATGATGTGTTAGAGGCCATGTTGGTACACCTGGATGAATTCATACATTTCCCGACTCGTGAGAAGTTGAAAGGTGTCAAGGGTGAGTTCTATGCCCTGGGAGGGATGCCCCATGTCATTGGGGCCATTAATGGGACACATGTGGCTTTGGTATAACCACACGCACAGGAGGTAGCCTTCCGTAACCGCAAACATTACCACTCCATCAATGCCCTTGTGGTATGTCTTGCTAACATGATGATATCCCATGTCTGTGCCCGTTTTCCAGGATCAGCACACAATGCCTACATCATGAGGCGTAGCAGGGTGCCTGAAATGATGCTGCAGCTGCGCAACAAACGTGCATGTCTTGTTGGTGGGCATACTCTGTTAGTCCTGTATTCAGCGGTATCTTCATATCTTACTGCTTCTCCTGACCCACCTCTGTCCATGATGTTTCCATGTAGGGGACGCTGGCTATCCCAACATGCCATGGCTGATGACGCCGCTCCGCAACCCCAGAACAGCCGCAGAACACCAGTACAACAACACCCATGGGCAGACAAGGCGCATGATTGAGAGGACGTTTGGACTCCTGAAGAGCAGATTCCGGTGCCTCCACAAGACCGGCGGCGCACTCCCATATGCCCCGGTGAAGGTCTGCAAAATCTTCCTTGTGTGCTGCATGCTGCACAACATGGCAGTGGAGAAGGCCATGCCACTCATCCTGGAGCCGGATGAGCAGGATAATCCACCCGTGGAGGATGAGGGGCTCGGGCACGGGGCAAGTGAGGATGAGGAGGAGGATGAGGGCATCCGGAGTCAGCTCATCCGCAACTTCTTCTCATGATGGTGAGTCCCTGTGTCTGAGTGTGCACGCTTAGGGCCTTTTGTGGCATGTGTTGCAATGTGTGTGTCGAGCTGACTGTGTGCTAAGTGACTTGGAGGTGTGTTCTGATGTGTCATTCAAGTCATGATGTCATTCCCCAAATTTCAGAGGGTACACATATTTCATAATTAGCATGGTGACAACATAAATCCTGTAGAGTGCATGTGAATGTCTGCGGATTACTAGCTCTTCGCTGACTTGTTGTGTGTCTGTCCTCCCCAGCTTCCTGCGGCTGTCGTCTGCTCATGTCATCATTGCACTCCTGCTATTCCTCGTGAGTATCGCAACGTGGGCTGGAGCAGAGTTACATGCACAGACATGGTGAAAAGTCATTTTGGGTAAGGAGTGCAGCAAGGCGTTTTGTGGGTGGTACATGTTTGTGATATGTGGGGACTGCTCCTGTGCATGTTGTGTTACTGTGCATACATGTCGATCCACCATGGGCCACCTGACGTGTTGCATGGCTCCCATGAATTGATAGTCACCCTTCCTGACAGTCATCTGTCATGGATTGTGGATTCTGATGAAGGCATCAATGTGTGTATAACATCCTTCAGGAACATACAGGATGCCAATGGTGGACATGGTGTGGGACATCCCCATATGAGGCTCAATGGGGAATTGTACACTCTCCGTGTGCAGCAAGGGGTGTGAGGCTCAACCCCTTCACTTGTGTGCCAGCTCGGTAGGATGTACCACATCGGTGTGTTGCAGGGGGTGTCCAGTGTAGGTCACACATGGTCAGCCGAATGACCTGTGATACTGTTCCAATGGATGCAATTCCATTTGTGTGAGGCTGAGTAATAAAGGTGTTCGTCACACTCCAAGGTGCCTCGTCTCTGTCAATGCAGGTTTCTTGCCACTTGGCATGCGGCATCTCTGGCATACTTGCTGTCGATAATGCATAGGAGTCCATGTGTAGTCTAGCGACATGCATGCAGTTGCTCATGGATTAGGCTCTCTATTGGGCACGAAGTACATGGTCGTGTATGTTTTTTAGCAAGGTCGACCACACAATGGGCCATCACCAGCTGCTGAGGGTGTGTCTCCTGTGTCGCCCTTCAGTTTCCTGATCCGGTGTAATGGCTCTTTGGTGATTGTACATGCATTGACTCTGGGTGTGCCATGTGACACTGGACACTCCTTACTTTACACACGCGCCTGTTGCAGTTGTCCTTCTGACATCCTAGTCTTTGTGTGAAAAATGGGGCATTTTTCAGGGAGATGGCGCCTGCTGCTGCAGGCCCTGCACAAGCACCCAGTGGCCACACACACGAGATGGTGTGCATCATGTTTGGCTCACTCACATATGCCATGCTAGTCCACAGCATCTGTGCCTCATGCTGCAACACCCTCTGCATCATGCACATGATCCACAGATAGATCCACTCCAGGTTACGATCGACCATCCCCCAGGTCCATGACAACATCCATCTCAGATACTGGCCTGCCCTCTACGGTGCAAGTACATCCGCACTCCCAGGAACCAGGAACCTGGTCCACTTCCAGGGGGCATCTGCACACCTCAGCTTTACACCCTGCGCCCCAGCCATCTCACCATCCACCATAGATAGCTGCAATGGATCACTGTCTGCTGCAGGATGACCTCCACACTCCCCACCCACACTCAGGAGGCAGTCCACAACCCCGACCCCAAACCTACCTTGTGTGTCTGTCATCCTAGATCCCGTTGGGCCATCTCCGTGCATCCAACCTTGCCCTGGCCACCGTTCTAAACATCCACCGTACTCCAGCATACAGGACATTGTTCTCCCACCTGGCAACACATACCTGGGACTCCCTCCCCGGGTACCTCCACATGGGCCATGACTTCTACGCCTTGATGAGGATCTCCCAAATAGGTGTGTCCACACAGTTTAGCAAGCCCCCCCTCAGCAGCCAGAGGCCATCACAGGTGAGTGTTGTGCTCAATGCCTACATTGAATGATAACTTGTGACCCATGTGTGTCCTGTACCAGACTCTGATCCCAGCGTATGGATGGCTGGAGTTAGTTCAACACTCAGGCATAGTTAGACATTTCCACACACATATGTCGTTGAATAATGCAAAATGACAGCAACATCTCATGTGCAGAACAATGTGAATTTATTTTTGGTGGGGTGAGTCTTTTGGTAGATGTGCCAAGGTGCTCTACCGGGGGTATAGAATCCAAAGTTCACAGGGGGAGATGGCATCTTTGTCAGTTGGAGTCATCAGAGTCCAGACCACAGTGTTGGTCATCATTGGTCAGACTGTGACCAGCAAGTCCATGTGGCAGAGAATGTCATTAGGTGAGGTGCTGCTGTTGCGCCAGAGGGCCAGGTGCCAGGCCAGGTGACCTGGGAGACGGTGATGGTCCGGTAACTCTCACGGTCTTTTACGTGGACGACCCACCTTCCTCCGGGGACCCTCAGATGCAGACCTTGACGATGTCAGGGACGCTCCGTCAGATGAATCCTCCTCCTCCTCGTCCCTCCCTGTGTCTGGTGCTGGTCTACACCTGGTGGTACAGGGAGGGTTTGCCAGGCTTTGGCCGATCTGACGGAGTGATTGTCCCACGTCCCTGTGCACCGCCAGGAGCTCAGCCAGTCTTGCCTCCATCCGTCCTTGGTGTTGTTGATGACTGGCATGATGCTCGACCTGCAGGTTCTTGATCTCATCGAGGGTCCCCTGCATCCCGGAAAGTCTGGACACGACCTGGTCCATGCCTCTGGTGTCACGCCGGTATGTTGCGTATGTGTGTCAGACCGGGGTCCTGAGCTGGCTGGTCAGGTTCGCGCCTCCGCCTGCCTCCACTCCCACCACCCCTGCCCA
Source organism: Triturus cristatus (assembly GCF_964204655.1). Classification (NCBI taxonomy): domain Eukaryota; kingdom Metazoa; phylum Chordata; class Amphibia; order Caudata; family Salamandridae; genus Triturus; species Triturus cristatus. The sequence goes on along the minus strand of NC_140587.1, from coordinate 889,298,700 downwards.
CACGAGCCTGGCCTGCCGTTGTGGGTACATCGGGTCTCCGGGACCCCTGAGGGATGGCATTTGCAGGGTTGCCTGCCTCCTCCTGGGTGCCCGGAGATCCTTGTCCCTCCTGGTCAGACTGGCTGTGTTGTTCAGTGCGAGCAGGGCTCCTGGGTATCTCCTGGGATGTGGCAGGAATGGGGGTGGTGGTTGGCACAGATGTACCTGACGCAGGTGCTGCAGGGGCTTGTACACCAGAGGGGCCAGGTTGGTCGGGGTCATCCACGGAGTGGTGAGAGTTGTCGCTGCCGGTGGGATCATCTTCACACGGTGCCTGGGACTGTGTTGGGGGGAGATCGTCGACGTTGCCCTGTGTGTGAGAGAGAGACAATGTTAATGCAGTTTCATGCCACATCCATGTTTCATGCATATTCAAGTTGACACAGTTCCCCCAGGTAGTTGGATGTCCCTAGCATTCCTCTCAGTGTCCACTTGGGGATGGGGATGTTGTGGGGGACATATTGGGATGTTCTCCTGAGTGTTTGACCTGTACATTGTTGGCTATGATGCTTATTTGGCTATGGATTGGTCTTGTTGTGTCACATGTCCATTGTGGGAGTGTGGAAATCCGTTGCCTGCCCTGGGTGTGTGCTTGTGTTGGGGGGGTTGTGACCGGGCCTGGTGTTGTGTGTAGTGTGAGTTGTCATTGGGTCTCCCAGGTGATGTGTGTGTCCCCTCATGGTGCATGCTGGCATGACAGTGAGTGTGAGTTCCTGTGCTAGATACCTGTGCTTGTGGAGTTGGTGTTTGGGTGAACAGTGGTCCCAGGAGGGCCTTGTGCTGCATACAGCAGGGCCCAGTGTCATCTACCTTGTCAGTACTTTGCCAGTCCCTGTGCATTGTGCATGGGTATGTACCTATACCATTTGGGCTGAGGACATTGTTTTCTGCGTCTCATTTTGACAATGTGTTGTGTGGGGCCCACCCTCCCAGCCTCCCGGACTTCCAGTCTTGTGTTTGTGGTTGCTGTAGCCTTGGACATGGCCTTGCCTTGATTTGTGATGGGTGAATGGTGACGTTCGTGGCATGGGCGTGGTTTCTGGGTGTGGTTGTGTGCGGTGAGTGCTTGGGGATGGGTGCGTGCATTTGTTGTGGTTGGCAGGTGCGCAACACCCATTGGACTCACAGGGCTTCAGCCCCCCCGTCATGTGTGGCAGGCAGGGATGAGACAGCTTGCCGGCGCACTCACAGCCGCACCCGAGCACTTCACAGGTCTTTAACAGGCCATTTGCGTGTTAATGAGGCCTCGCTGTTGTTTCACCCCTTTAACAGCCCCTGCAGCTCCACTCTGCCTATGGCTTACAAGATTCATCCCCCCACTAAATTTTTTCTTGGCCTCCCCCGAAATTTTGCTCTAGTTGCGCCTCTGGTGGTTGGGGTGTGGATGTCATTCCCCCCAAGTTACATGAGTTGTTTGTGTACTCACCAGGCTCTGCGACTCCTTTGACTCCGTGTAGTCCTACCGACGGTAGCATGGCCATCACCTTCTCCTCCCAGGGATGGTAGTGTACGGGTCTGCGGGGCGGCCACCCTCCAGTGATGTTGGTCTGGGCATGTTCTTCATTCATCTTCCTCTTGACCGCCCTGCGCAGATCGTACCACCTGGCTTGGCATTCATGTCTGGTCCTTTGGACGGGCGCAACAGCATTCACCTTGTCGACAATCCTCTGCCACGTGGCAGATTTTGCAGGTATGCTGGTCTGTCTGACCAATGTTCCAAACAGCTGTGGCTCGACTCTGATGACTTCGTTGACAAGGAGCTCCAGCTCCGCCGTGGTGAACTTTGGATTCTTGTCTGTGGGCATGGTGTGGGGTGTGGGTGTGGGTGTGGATGGTTGTGTGTGTGTGTGTGTGTGAATGTGAAGAGGGGGATGTTTGTGGAGGTGGTTGTGTGAAGGTGTGTGAGTGAAGGTGTGGCGGAGGTATGAGTCGTGTGGGGTTGTTTGTCCGTGGGGTCTGGCAGCAGTGGGTCTGTTGCAAAGGCTCATGGGGTGTTTGTGTGGGCCCTTTTTATTGGTCCATTTTTGGGTGTGGCTGTGTTTGAATTTTGTTGGGTGTGTTATAAGTGGTGGTTGTGATTTTGGGCCTCTGTTTGCCTGTTTGGATGTGCCAGGTCAGTCTTTGAGATGTATTTTGTCATGTCGACGTGTTTTGTGTTGTTGTGCGAGTCGGATTGGCCCTCCTTGTGCTGTTTTACAGTGTCCAGGTTCTGTAAGAGTATTTTTTGCGTAGGTACGATCCGTACATATGCGATGCTGTGTGAGGGGGCTGGGGTACGGTGTTGGTGTGCGGCGCGTACATGCGGTGCAGGGGTTGGGTGCCTACATGCGGTGGGGGGGCTGGGGGTACAGTGCGTACATGCGGTGCAGGGCTTCGGTGCGTACATGCGGTGGGGGGCTGGGGGTACAGTGCGGACATGCGGTGCAGGGCTTCGGTGCGTACATGCGGTGGGGGGCAGGGGGTGCAGTACATACATGCGGTCGTATGGCGCGTACATGGGGGTACGGCGCGAGCATGGGGGCGGTACAGCGCGTACAGTTGCGGGGCTGGGGTACAGTGCGGACAGGGTGCTGTACGGTGCTGGCATATTTGGGGGTGGGGGGGCTGTACGGCTCGTACATGGGCATGAGTTTACCTGTGTACATGTGTGCTACTGCGTTGCCTCTGTACGTGCCTTTTTACGTGCGATTGTGTATTCGGATGGGCGGTCGGGATCGTACTTGCGCGCTCGGACTTGTGTTTTACGATTTGTAAGTGAAACTGTCTGGATCACTTTCGTACACTTTTTCCGACGGTATTCGGACGTGGACACTTTCCGACGCCCACTCGTAGACTTTTCCCAACACTATTCATAGTTATTTTTCACGTCCCAATCGTACTTGCCAGTTTGTACGGTATTTGTGCGACTCGTACGTAAAAAAATACGGATGCGGGTCGTACGCAAATTATATTTAACGGATCGGAATCGGCACCTATATGTTGATTTGGGGATTTTATACTGTTGTGGTCTTTAAACATATCCCATGGACCCCCTTCTTTGAAAGATTTTTGTGATTAATAATATACTATTCCCACTCCAGCAAATGCAACAGTAGGGAAAGTGTTGGATAGCGGAGGGGCATAAAATTACTAGTCCCACTCCAAGGAGTGCAATAGTAGGGAAAGTGTTGGATAGCGGAGAGGAATAATTTACTATTCCCACTCCAGCAAATGCAACAGTAGGGAAAGTGTTGGAAAGCGGAGTGGAATAATTTACTATTCCCACTCCACGGAGTGCAACAGTAGGGAAAGTGTTGGATAGCGTAGGAGATAAAATTACGATTTCCACTCCAACGAATGCAACAATGTGTTGGATAGCGGAGGGGAATAATATAATACTCCCACTCCAGCAAGTGCAACAGTAGGGAAAGTGTTGGATAGTGGAGGGGAATAATTTACTATTCCCACTCCACAGAGTGCAACAGTAGGGAAAGTGTTGGATAGTGGAGGGTATAAAATTACTATTCCGACTCCAACATTTTCAAAAATAGGGAAAGTGTTGGATAGCGGAGGTGAATAATTTTCTATTCCCACTCCAGCCAAATCATAAACATTCATTAACAAATACTTAAATAATAAAAAATATTTTACCTCTCACTAAATACCCCTATAAATAACACCACCACTATTGTAAAACATGACACAATTAACATAATTGCTTAACAATTAATTAATTAACTAATAACAATAAACAACAAAATTAAAAACAATGAGTAATACATTAATTCATACTATTAAGACTATATAATAAAATAAATAAATATTTTCTGAAAAAGTTACAAATTATATAAATTTTTAATTACTTTCCACACTACTCCCCTCTAAATACACAACTCGCTCATAAAAAATGTACACAATTTACATATTTACCAACTAATTATTACGAATGAATAACCAATTCATAAATAACAAATTATTTAACACAATTAACAATACGAAATATTAAATACAAAAATAGTATTTAATAAAAATTATTAGTAATGAATTATAATTAAAGTACTTCCCACCCTCCTGCCCTATAAACCCACAACCCGCTATTGAAAAAATAACACTATTAAGATATTTACCAATTAATTATTAATGATTAATAACCAATTAATGCCTAATTAATAACAAAATATTTAACACAATTAACAACATAAAATAATAAATACATAAATATTAATTCATAAAATATTTAATTAATTATAATTAAATTACTTCCCACCCTACTCCCCTATAATCCAACAATCGGCTCCTAAAAAAATAACATGATTAACATATTTCCAAATTAATTATTAATAATTAATAAACAATTAATAACTAATTGCTAATCACACTAGAAATTAATAAATACAAACATATTAATTAATTAACATTATTAATTAATTAATTTTGATTACATTACTTCCCACCCTATTCCCCTATAAACCCACATTCTGCTACAGAACTAAAGAGGCAACATTTTATTTCTTATAGAATTAATAATTGCTAAAAATGTATTAATAAATATTTTATAATTAATTACTTCCTACCCTATTCCACTATAAACCCACAACCCGGTACGGAACTAAAATATGCAAAAATTACTTAACATCAAATTAATTACTTCTAGAAATTTCAAACATACATTAGAAAAATAAACTATACTTTTAACACATATACTAAAATACAGAACACTAAAATAAATTTAGATATTATTAACAACTATATTTTGACTAACAATATTACTTACTTCGATATTAACAAAACGATATTTCTTACTTGGATTTCGATATTCTGGTCGACGATATTCTATTCTTGCAGGTCCATATTGTGTCACATCGATATTTAAACATTGATATTATGGCATATCAATATTTAAACATCGATATAATGACTCCATCCCCTTTGTATGTATGTGCTATTTTTAAAACACAAACCTAGCCAAAATTTAGCTAGCACTGTACAGGGTCAAAGTCATGCAACTAAGATTTGCAAGATGAAAGATCTCACTGCTCTGAGGGCAGTGACATCATTAGCTTGACATAGCACTGGGAGGATCCTTCCCTTGATGATGAGCGGGAACATCACTGATAACGAGCCTTGCGCATTCTAGGTTCCAAGTGCTCTCAGCCAATCAGTGAACTGAACACCACCCCTTCCCAACTCATCACATAGTAGGGTGAGATCAGAAATTCTCTCTGAAACCACCCCGACCTGTGATGATTTGGGAAAATACCCCCTCTCACTGGCTGACCCTTGACGAGAGGCACCAAATAGAGGGAGTTGCTGGCTCCACTGGTTCTTGCTTCCCACTGAAAGCCTCCAGCTGCTTCTTTGATCCCTCATATTTTCCCCTTCCTTCACCCACTGTTTGTGCCACCAGGTAAGTACTTCATTGAATATTTCGGTGTGTTTGTCTATGAATGAATGTGTGTGTATTTGCTGGTGTGCTTATGAATGGTTGGGTGTAAGAGTGTGCGTGTATGTGCTTGACAATGAGTGTGTGTGAGCATATGCGTGTGTGTTTGCTTGTGAATGGATGGGTGTGAGTGTGTGCACTTGTGTGCTCTTGTGGAACAGTGGAAGTGAGTTTGCGTGCGTGTGTGCCCGCCCCAGAACTCTTAACATTAACCAGACGCCAATGGTTAATTTTTTTGATAAATGTTTTGAAAAATATTTAATTGAAACTATTATGCGATTTAAATGGCTACAAATTCCTTCATGCTTAAATTATTGTCAATGCTTTTATGCTACTCATACAGATAAAACTAAGTCACAAATAAAGATTTCTATCTGAAAATGACGTGCTATCTGAATAAATTGCAGGCATTCACACTGGAGTCAGCGGATACTGCGCACACGGTGACTAATGTGACAACTGAGATGCTGTCATCAATTTTACAGTTCTTGGCTGAGTTCTAGCAACAGCAAGTACCAAATTATTTTTCAGTGTCAATCAATTTCGCTGCTTAGGTTTTTTATCAGTGACTTTGAAGGAAAGGACACTCGGTGGCGGTGTGTTAAGTGGAACGCTCGCGGCACTTCAGCAGCCTGTCTACGTATGTCCGGATATTCATCTTTGTATGCACACACCCGGCCTGGCATGACTATGACGGCTGAAAATGGCTCGTCCTAGTGTGCCCTGATGAGAGTCGGATGAGCCTACCCTTGAGTGAGCTGGCAGCCATGCAGCTTTAACAGCTGCTTCCCAGAACATGCTTTTCACCCAGTCATAACACCACAAAGAGGGCCTCTTCAGTTCTGAGAAATAGTTCTAAAAATAGGTGTTAAGTTTTCCCAATAACGGTTCCGACTGCTGGAATACGCCTGTTTTATCTAAAAAATATCACACGAGTTCAAATATGCTGTGATAGTTTTTTTTCCCTCCAAGACAGCATACCTTATCTGTCATTTTCGACATAATGGAGTTAATTCCCTGCACCGGCATTAAATAGGAACCGCTCGGTTTCCTCAAAAAATCAAACCCATATGCCAACTCAGCGAGCCAGATCTCATCAGAGGATCAAGACTTAAAAAGGGAAATGTGAACGCTTTATCATGCTTTTGGAAAAGATGGCTTCATAATTTGCGCGCCACAAGCTTCCATAATGAACAAAATAGAAATAGAGGGGCAGATTTATATCGGACTTGCGCCACTTTTACGCCGCCGTTGCGTCACTTTTGTGACGCAGCGGCGGCGTAAACCCTGCGCCATGTCACGCCCCATTTACATCGTGACGCATCTATGGGGATGCGTCACGGTGTAAAGCCCTGCGCCACATGAAACCTGCGTCAGGTTTCATGTGGGCGTTTCAACTCAGGGGGGGCGTTCCGTCGCAGGAACGCCCCTGAAAAGTGACTCAGTGAAATCTATAAGATTTCACTGAGTCACTTTCCCAACGCTGATGCGTCAAAACCCTGCGCCTGCTTGAAGCAGGCGTAAGGCTTGACGCACCATGTTAGGGATAGGAAAGGTTGAAACAGTGCTGGAGTTGCGTCGCGCTTGCGACGCAACTTCAGCACTGCGCCAACCTTATGCCGGCAGATGCGTCACGTATCTGCTTGTCCTTGCGCCACGATGCACCGCATTGTAAATGCGGCGCATCTGCGGTGGCGCAAGGGCTAACTTGCGTGACGCATCTTCCCTCGCGCATCCATGCTGATTTGCAGGGATGCGCCAGGGAACATAAATCTGCCCCAGAATGATTAGAAAATATTTTGCCATGAAGTACTCTGCCTCACTTTTATTTTTCATGGAGTTTTTTTTTCACTATGGGTCCGATTTAGAGCATGATGGACGGGCCACAAACGTGGGGGCAGATTTACAAGACCCTTGCGCCACTATTGCGTCATTTTTAACATGGGAAAAGTGACGCAAAAGTGGCGCAAGGGGCTTGTAAATTTGCCCCGTGGTGTATAACCTGTATTATTACAAGTGCCATAGGCTTTAATGCAATTGTGATAAGGCGGGCAGGATGTCCAAAAGGATCGTGACAGAGTATTCCATCCTCGGAATTCGAAATCAGGCCCAAAATAGCATCCAAGAGGATAACTTGGGTCTACTTATTCTCAATTTACGTAGACAATGAAGGAGGAGAAAAGATACGGTGCTCTTAAGATCATGCAAGTTACCTGAAATAAATAGCTGCATTTGAGCTTGTGCTTTATGTATCAAAATTGGCAACCAGGGCTATACGGCAAATATCTTTCTCCCTGGGGCTTGATGTTCTATGGGACAGATGATGTTGTTTACTACCATCACAAATAAATGCAATTATATATATATTAATTCAACCAAGCAAACGCGTCTAATTCCATAGGTTGGGCAGCAGAAAGTCCGCTACTTCCAGGTAGCTAGAGAGATCCTGAGCTACTCACTGGAAAAGCCTGCCCTAGATAACCATGAATGTTTTTCAGTGAATATCTTAGCAAATTTAACCTCTGGAGACTCTATGGAGAAATATCTCAGAGTCCTACATGGGCTAAAAAGGCTGTGGAGGCCCGCATGCGTTATCTTGCCAGTTTCACTCGTGTTGGAACCTATTCAGGATATAGCGCGGACAGAGTGGGCTGTCAGAAGAGTTTCTATATCAAATGTGTGTTAGCATTCACTAACAGGGGCACCATGGCTCACCTTTATCAAGTGCGAGTGATGCCTTTGTCATATCTCCTTATTGAATAGGTATCAGTATTGGTAACCAGGGATACGATGACTTGCCTTTACTAAGTGCACGGGTAGGCTCCTATCACCGATATCTATGATAGAAATTTCATAGAGTCGGAGATGGGCTAAAAAGGCTTTCTGAGGCTATCCCTATTCTATTTCTAGATTTGAATTAAAAACAATTTAGAGTCTAACACGGACTTAGTGGACTGCCAGAGACAGAAATACTCTTATTGCTCCACTTGTCGTTTCTCATTTGCATGGGGATATCCTTCATGTAAACTTTGAATTAAAAAATCAATCTTTTTAATCTCTAAATGACACGGGGACAGCAGCGGTCCGTGGAGGGAGTTCCGTGGGGCGGAAAGGCGGGGCGGGGGAGGGGCAGGGTGGGGGGTACTAAACACCGGAACATGGATAATTGGAGTTAAGTAAACAATTAAATAAATAAAACTAATTTCGTAGCGCGCCCTGCATCACAAAATGCGGTGCAGCGCGCACTACGAAATTCGTTTTATTTAATTGTTTACTTACCTCCAATTATCCATGTTCCAGTGTTTAGTAACCCCCACCATGCCCCTCCCCCGCCCCGCCTTTCCGCCCCACGGAACTCCCTCCACGGATCGCTGCTGCACGGGGACTCACAGTGGAAGGGTGAGTGTGCCCCCTTATACCTTCTTTTGTGTCTTCAAACATCTTAGTTTTTTTATATATTCTCCAGACACAGGAGCCGATTACTATCAAACTACCCTGGATACAGGAGGGAATAGTTCTAACGTGGGAAAAACATACTGGATAGCACAACGTGTGTGCAATTACTTACAGTAATAAGAAACTGAATGACAATAATGAGGTACGTTTGTTCTAACTTGTCGCAATGACTGTGAATCTCGGGCACTATTACTATTAAGGATCAGACTTTCTGAAACTCCCTCACAATATCATGGTTAATTCACTTTTCTTGTGGTTCTTCAGTTTTTCGTGACAAGACACTGTATATCACAATCTATTCATCCCCAAATTCTTTTCACTCTGTGTTTCTTGGCTCTCTCTTAAGTGTATCATACTCTATGTCATTATATCACATAACTATATATCAAGTATCTTCTGGTGATTACACTCATATCAGAATTGTCCCTATGTTATTTTAATTTGTGATTTCTCTCAGATATATTGTACATATGTGTTTTTAATGTCGATTTTATATGTGATTATCACTATGTGGATTTTCTGTCTGTAAAAGTTTTTTTTGTATGTTAATGTTTGTATGTGAGTGTCACGTGTGAATTCCTAAATTAGAACTTTTGTGTTAGAACTGTGACAAAAGGTTTATGGATTATTGTGTATTTTGTTGGTGTACACTGTTTTGTATTATACACTATATATTTTACATGCTCTTACAGCCCTGATGAAGTCCACTGAAGCTGGACTAAACACGTTGGCTGCTTGGCTGTTTTTTTATTACAAACGATGAATAAAGCAATTTAACAATAATAACACTGGAAGGATCTAGTCACTTAAGAAATCTGAAATTGGTGGTGCAATTCACAGTTGCAACAATACATATTGAGGAGAATTGAAAATAGAAAATACAAGTTTTACTGCCCCGTGGGAGCCGGTCCACCACCACAGACATTGCCCGGCATGGACACAGTGCATAGTTTGTGTTCATGTGCTTTCTGAGGTTAACAAGCCTCAACAACATTCCACAATAAACTTTCTACCAGAGCAACCAGAAACCTTATTGATCTGAAAGGGTGGCAACTACAAGCACTCTAGAACAATATTAGCCTGAAAGTTCCAGATATATATATACTGTTACGTGCATGTAAAACACTGTGTCCCTATTGCTCAGTGTGTGATCAAGAGAGTGGACACTCTCGAAACGCGTTACATTGAGAAATAAATAACTGCTGTGATTACTGCATCTGAGAGCGCGTTTCATTTGCGGATCTCTACAGAATATATATATATATATATATATATTCACTGAAAAAACCATAGGTTTCACACACGTTATAGTTACGAATTAGCATTTAAAAAACCTTGCAAATTCACTTAAAAAACCATAGGTTTCACACATGTTATAGTTACCTGGACATTTCACTCGTAAAAAACCAATGAAATTCCCCCGTTATAGTTAGTGCAGGCAACTATAACTCACGCGACCGCAATCCTCTGCTGATGATGTCAGATATTACATCACTGTATTTAGACACTTATTTACCCATGTCTTCTTCCATTAATCTTTAGCTATACATATATTACAAATATTTATTTTTCAGAAAGACACATATGTCATCAGTGATATAATATCTGACGTCATCAGCAGAGGATTGCGGTCGCGTGAGTTATAGTTGCCTGCACTAACTATAACGGGGGAATTTCATTGTTTTTTTACGAGTGAAATGTCCAGGTAACTATAACATGTGTGAAACCTATGGTTTTTTAAGTGAATTTGCAAGGTTTTTTAAATGCTAATTCGTAACTATAACGTGTGTGAAACCTATGGTTTTTTCAGTGAATTTCAAAGGTTTTTTAAATGCTAATTTATGTATGTATTTTTTTTAATGGAATTTTCAGCTTGCGCGCACAGTGCGCGCACTCACGAACTTCGTGGAATTTTTTCCGTTTTTTCACCGTGCGTGCAGGGTGCGCGCACTCCGCGATTTTTCGAAAAAAAAAGAATCTATTTTTTGCCCTTGGGGGTCCTTCTGGGACCCCCTGACAAAGGCTAGAGGGTCAGGAACTGTCCACCCTGCCCCCTTTTCACGTTCTCCACCTTTGTTTTTCACCCCCTCGGACTGCGAGAGACAAAATGGCGGCCGACACTTCCTGGTTTCGACCGATTCGAATGTTTACCGACATCTAACAACCAATCAGAATTCCGCTCACGCACATAAGGGTGCGCGCACAGTGCGCGCACGGTGCGCGCGTATAGATATTGATATGGTTTTAAATGCTATTTTCTCAGGAAATACTGAACAGATTTACACGAGGCACTTCCTTGACCTTATGGCTACCTCTCTGCTAAATTTCACGTAATTCTGTTCAGCCGTTCGGGCTGTAGCTGCGACTAAAGGTCCTATGGAAAAATGCATGGGGAAAACGCGTTTTGGGACCCCCTCTTTTTCGCGGCCCCCACTTGATGAATCACCCCGAGACTTTCAGGGTAGGAGCTGAACGGAGCGCCCCATTTGTTTTGAAAATTTTGCGAGGATTCGTCAACCGGCGCAGAAGTTATTCAAAATAGAATTTTGAGATATATATATATATATATATATATATATATATATATATATATATATATATATATATATATATATATATATATATATATATTATCTACTGGCGGTCGCCAGTAGATAGTTATAGTTAGGACCTATTTTCCATAGCAAATCTGCAACATTCTATTACCAATAAGTCTGGTGCCGGTTGACGAATCCTCGTGAAATTTTCCAAACTTTTGGCCACCTCTGCTCTGCTCCTACCCTGAAAGTTTGGTGGTGATTCGTCAAGCAAGGGCCGAAAAAAAAGGTGGGTCCCAAAACGCGTTTTCCCCATTCAATTTCCCATAGGATCTGTTGTCACAGCTACAGCCCGAACCGCTGAACGGAATGACACCAAATTTGGCAAAGAGGTAGTCCTCAGTTCAGAGTCGTGCCTTTTGCATAAATAGTGTGAATCCGTTCAGTAGTTCCTGAGAAAATTAGAGTTAAAAGTACATAAATATGTATGGCCGGGGAGGATCCGCAGACCCTACACGCACCGTAAGCGCACCCTCCCCGAACTGAGCGCGCACCCTCACGATCGCGCGCTGAATGCTAATTGGCTGTCAAGTGTCTGTCTACATTCGAAACCAGGAACTGTTGGCGGCCATTTTCTGCCTCGGTAGAAGCGAGGCTGAAGAAGCAAGGGGAATAAGTCTGTAAAACATATAAAGGGGGCAGAGTAGAAATACTCTGACCCTCTAGAGGTGCTTAGGGGGTCCCAGAAGGACCCCCTGGGGCCCCCTTTATAAAAAAAAAAAAGGCGAAATGCGCGCAGGGTGCGCGCATCCTATGGCGTTGGGTGCACGGATCCACGGAATTGTTTTTTAAAAAAAAGACAAGAAATCATTGGCTGTATGACTACTTTGTACACTGAAAGGTAGGGTGTATATTTCTGTTTTTTAAAGGTATGATTCTTATTGGTTAACAAAAACAGATTTTAAGGAACATTATATATGATAAGCTGATATGTTGAAAAGTGAAGCACACTTCCTCTCTTGTTTAGCAACATTGTGTGCTGAACTTCTGACCTGTTTGCTCAGTGCAGTGTTCCATGACCTGTTTCTATGGTAATAGGAAGAAGGCAGATTGGGGGAAGGGGTGAAATGTATTTCAGTTGGAAAGGGTTGAAATGTTTAACCAATAGAAATGTGTGTTTGCTTTTGAGTTTATGTGTGAAAGATTGTGATTTGATGTTTACATGTATATGTGTGGAAAATGAAAGGGAAACTTTTCCATTCTTTGTTTTTGCTGAGAGGTGCACAGTGCAGAGATTCTGTAAAAGAAAATATGGTGAGTGACTGATATACTTCTTAATCTGCAAAAGAAAAAAGAACTTGAAAGATGAGTTATTTAATTTTGAGGGGATGTATGTAGACTATTTTGATTTGAATCAGACTAATGTTTTTCTCCTGCTAAAGTGTAGCGAGTACTTTTTTTTCTCTACAATCTTATTGACAGTGTGTGTGCATGTAGAAACCATTCTGTGATAAGTATTTGTGTTTTTCATGTGTTTGCAGACAGATAACTGTGCAGTTTTTATATTTTGGTAGAATTAGAAACCAGTCATTGTTTATGAATTTGTGAAATGAGTTATGTTATGTTTCTATACTAAGATGTAGTACTTCTTCTAGATGAAGAAATGTGTTTTGGTATAGTGCAAGGGATAGTGGTGTTTGTCTAGAATCACACAGTGAGTATGTGTGCATTTGGGAACCACTGTGAGAGAAGCATTTGGTAAAATTGTGTATTTGCTGACAGATAAATGTTTTAAAACCTGTCATGTTGTCAAGTTTTAGTAGCATTAGAAGGCAGTTTTTGCTTATGCTTTGATTAAATGAGTCAGGCTTTGACACAAAAGTGCAGTCCTGAAATACGTAGATTGTGTGCAGTTCCCTTACCACTTGCACTGTAGTGAATGTGTTTTGGTAAACTCCTAGGGATAGTGGTACTTGTCTAGAATCACACTGTGAGTTAGTGTGTATTTGGGATCACTGTGAGAGAAGCATTTGGTAACATCGTGTATTTTCTGACAGATAACTTTTTTAAAACCTGTCATGTTGTCAAGTTTTAGTAGAATTAGAAGCCAGTTTTTGCTTATGATTTTATTAAATGAGTCAGGCTTTGACAGAAAAGTGCAGTCCTGAAATATGTAGATTGTGTGCAGTTCCCTTATCAATTCCACAGTAGTGAATGATTTTTGGTAAAGTCCTAGGTATAGTGGTTGTTGTCTAGAATCACATTGTGAGTCTGTGTGCATTTGGGAACCACTGTGAGAGAAACATTTGGTAACATCGTGTATTTTTTAGCAGATAACTCTTTTAAAGCCTGTCATGTTGTCAAGTTTTAGTAGCATTAGAAGCCAGTCTTTGATTATGCATTGATAAAATGATTCTTGCTTTGACACTAAAGTGCAGTACTGAAATATGTAGATCGTGTGCAGTTCCCTTACCACTTGCACTGTAGTGAATGAGTTTTGGTAAACTCCTAGGGATAGTGGTGCTTGTCTAGAATCACACTATGAGTTAGTGTGTATTTGGGAACCACTGTGAGAGAAGCATTTGGTAACATTGTGTATTTGCTGACAGATAACTGTTTTAACCTGTCATGTTGTGAAGTTTTAGTAGCATTAGAAGACAGTTATGGCTTATGCTTTGATTAAATGAGTCAGGCTTTGACAGAAAAGTGCAGTCCTGAAATATGTAGATTGTGTGCATTTCCCTTGCCACTTGCACTGTAGTGAATGAGTTTTGGTAAACTCCTAGGGATAGTGATGCTTGTCTAGAATCACACTGTGAGTTAGTGTGTATTTGGGAACCACTTTGAGAGAAGCATTTGGTAACATTGTGTATTTGCTGACAGATAACTGTTTTAACCTGCCATATTGTGAAGTTTTAGTAGCATTAGAAGACAGTTATGGCTTATGCTTTTATTAAATGAGTCAGGCTTTGACAGAAAAGTGCAGTCCTGAAATATGTAGATTGTGTGCAGTTCCCTTACCACTTGCACTGTAGTGAATGAGTTTTGGTAAACTCCTAGGGATAGTGGTGCTTGTCTAGAATCACACTGTGAGTTAGTGTGTATTTGGGGTCACTGTGAGAGAAGCATTTGGTAACATCATCTATTTGCTGACCGATAACTGTTTTAAAACCTGTATTGTGGTCAAGTTTTAGTAGCATTAGAAGCCAGTTTTTGCTTATGCATTGATCAAATGAGTCATGCTTTGACACTAATGTGCTGTACTTAAATATGTAGATTGTGTGCAGTACCATTAACTCTTCTAGACTAGTGAATGAGTTTTGGTAAACTGCTAGGGATAGTGTTGTTTGTCTAAAATCACACTGTGAGTCTGTGTACATTTGGGTAAGGATTGTGAGAGAAGCATTTGGTAACATAGTGTATTTGATGACAGATAACTGTTTTAAAATCGGTCATGTTGTCAAGTTTTAGTAGCTTTAGAAGCTATTCTTTGCTTATGAATTGATAAAATGAGTCAGGGTTTGACACTAAAGTGCAGTACCATGTACTATTCTATTCACTGTGCCAGAACTGAAAATTTAAAAGTTTTACCTAGGCACTAACCTAGTAGTAGTCTGATGATTTAGTCGGTTTTCAAGTCCTCATGTTGTGAACCATACATTATCACATAGATTGTTTCAAATGTCTATGCAGTATGCATGCAGTCTTCTAACATACTATACACTTGTCTTTCACATTTTCAATTCGCTAGTCAGTATCCATACACTTCCAGGAAACAACCTGTAATCCCTTTGCAGTCCTCTAGTGACCCATTCAGCATCATGTACTAATCCATTCACTGTGCGAAAACTCAAACACTTATAAATTCACCAAGATACTATCTTTGCAGTACTCTAATCATTCAGTCAGTGCCTAAGTATTCATGCACTGAGCCAGGCCTTAGCACATGGACTGCTTCAAACCCCTATCCACTATGTATGCAGTCTTCTAAGCACCTAGACACTTGTCTTTCACACTTTCAATTCCCTAGTCAGTATCCATACAGTCCAGCAAACATCCTGTCACTGCCTTTGCACTCCTCTAGTGACCCATTTAGTACCAAGTACTAATCCATTCCCTGTGCGAAAAGCCTACCACTTATAAATTCACCTAGCCACTGTCCTTGCTGTACTCTAATCATTCAGTCAGTACCCAAGTAGTCATGCAGTGAGCCAGGCCTTACCACACGGACTGCTTTAAATGCCTATGCAGTATGGATGCAGTCCTCTAATCACCTACACAGTTGTGTTTCACACCTTCAATTCCCTAGTTAGTATTCATACACTTCTAGCAAACACCCTGTCACTCACCCAGTGTGTCTCCTTATAGTACTGTAATCATTTAGTCAGTTAGCATGTAGCGTTTTAGTGAGGTAGGCTTTAGGGCATGAACTGCTTCAAAGTAGTATGCACTATGCATGTAGTGTTTTAACCATCATCACACTTGTGCTTCAGGGCTATAGTTTCTTAGTCAGTATTTATATAAAATGTGTTTGTACAGTAATGGAATAGTATAAATTTGAAAGTTATTAATATACATTTATTTGTGAGTCTTTTTTACAGATACAGAACAGGAGTGTTTCTCATCTGTTTGCACTCTTCTCGTGCAAGATTGTTTGGATATAGGGTCCTTAGGTGTTTCATCATACTTGCTGTGCCGCTCGAGTATTTTTTGTTAGGATCTCCTCGTAACAGAACACTTTTGAAAATCATGCGCGTGACAAAGGTGGCATTGGTCTTTGTTTGCCCCTCGAGAAAAGTAGAAAATTTCCACATCACTGAAGGAAAACGTTGTGGGCGTGGTGCATCCTCCAAAAATACATCTTTAGATTCGGTGAATATTTTAAAGCGACATCTTTTACAGTTTTTGTAAGTTAAAGTTAAAAAGTTTTGCTAGCTGTGTGCATTTTATATATCTGTGATTTGTATCTTGTTTTTTTTGTTGAGAATAGCATGTTGGGTTTTTTTTAACAATTTTTGAGATTGTGTTTTTTTTGCCCGCTGTTAAGTTATGAGTACGATTGAAATCACTATTTTTAGTGAAATTTAATATATTCTGAGAACAGCAAAAAAGGCAAAAAAATTACTTTGTGGAAATTATGCTGTGTTGTAAAAAATGTATTATTACATGTTATATTTTATTTTCCTTTTCTTTCACAGATCCAAATTTTAAAATAAGCAATTGTTAAGAATTTAGATTGGAATGAAAATGTGAAAAAAATGTGTACCATTTTTTATTCCTATTACTGTGAAGGTAAGTTTAACTAAGTCTCAATATGCTGAATGAGGAGGTCTGCAAGAAGCTACAAAGTGGAAACATGTTTCTAAAAACACTCTGTTTATACCTATGTAGTTTTGAAATCTGACCATAATCAGATATCATGCGACCTGCAAAAAAAGAGATTTGAGGGGTTCATAATATTTCCTATTTTAGCTATTGAAGGACCACAATTATTTCAATCATTCTTTGAACATCTTTGCAGACAAAACTCTGTGCTTACCTTTGATCATTCGCAAGGAATTTTAAAAATGGAAATATGTCACTTTTTGTAACATAGTTATTGTGTAAGATACTCTTTCATATTTACAAAGAGAGGAAAAGGCACTCTGTGCACTTTTTATACGCCATGTAAATACAACCTCATCATGCAGAACACTTTGTTTTGAAAGGGTGTTCTATAAGTGTTGTTGTGCATGATTGCACTGAATACTCATAGAACAAGACACATGTCTAGATTTATCAGAAATCATAAATCTCGATATGTGTGTGAATGGTGCACCATTCTAAAATTGGTGTAGGAAAGCACAACAAGGAGAATTGTTTTCATTTCTCCACATTTTTATATCATCAATGCATGCTGAAATGTTCAGCATACGTTGAAGAAGAAAAATGCATTTTCTCATTGTTTTTGTGCAGGAAGGTGTGTCTTCCTGCAGAAAAACAAACAGCACATGACACAGATATCCTTGCACTATGGTGCAAGGGTGCCTGTGTCACCACATGGCTGCAGTTTAAGCAGCCGTGCAGACAGAAGCATAGATTTGCAACATATTTATGTACATATGTTGCATCCCTGTGCTTCGGAAGTACTACAGCACACAGCAGTTAAAGAGGTTACTGTGTGATAATGCAGCACTTCCTCATACTTCTGCACTTATACATTCACCATACGTTACTAATGCATACATTCAGTGAATTACGTACTACACATACATTCATCTAAACTAACACTAACAAAGAAATTTAGCTCTTTTTTTAAACCAGGAAAGTTAGTTCTTACAAGAACCTTTTTTTTCTTCTTTCTTCTTTTCAAATTTTTTGGGGGGTTTCTGAACAATTTTTAAATTTTTTTGGTTTTTCTGCAAAAAAACAAAAAAAAACCAGGAGAAACCAAACAAGGAACTTCAGGGAACAATAAAAAATAGAAAAAAAACTAGCAAATGTGACTTTCTTGGTGGCGGCAGATCAGATCGATCGACTGCTCACCATAGCACAAAGTCACATTGCACTTAGTGCAGAGCACTTTTAAAAATTTAAATTGAGGACGGATGTCCAAGGTTTGGGCTGATGGATGCACTCTTGATGTGCTCGGCTGCGATGAGGTGGATGGCACAGGAGCAGGAGTGTTTCTCATCTGTCGGCACTCTTCTTGTGCAAGATTGTTTGGATTAAGGGTCCTCATGTGCTTCATCATACTTGCCGTGCCGCAAGAGTATTTCTTGTTAGGATCCCCTCGCGACAGGACTCTTTTGCAAATCTTGCACGTGACCAAGGTGGCATTGGTCTTATTCTGCCCCTCGGGAAAAGTAAAAAATTTCTACACCACTGAAGAAAAACGTTCTTTGGGAGGTGCCTCCGCCAAAAATTCATCCTCAGAAGTATGAGGTGATGTAGGTGATGCCTGCTGCCCTGAAGTCATTTATGGTTGAAAAAATTTAGAGCTAAGTGTAAACTTAGTCTAAAAAATCTTCTTCTCTCCAAAGAGATGGTGCTCTAAAGAAGGTCAAAGAAGAATGATTGAAATGGGTTGGGTCTTTCAATAGTTAGAAGAGGAAGTGTAATGAACCAATCAAATCTCTTTTTTTGTAGGTCACATGGGATCCGCGCACCCTGCGCTTACGCAGCACGCACCCAGCACACATCCGTGAAATTGAATTACATTTTTTTATAGGATTAGATGTAAAAATATATTAGTTTTAAGACTAGTTTACAGTTTGTCTTCAAGTAATATTCACATGAAATACATATATATATGTGTTTTTAAATGGTAAATATTTCGCGGGATCCGCGCACCTACCGCGTCATAGACGCTGATGACGCATCGCGGAAGCGTGCAACATTGTGTTACGTACATCGAACGTGTCGCGTATACGCTGGGAGTTGCGTACCGGTCGCATTGCGATCGCGCACTAAACACATACCCAACGCATACCATACGCAGATGCTATCGTGTAGGGATCGGGAACGGTGCGCTTAGGGTGCGCGGATCCAAAAACATTGAAAAAAATATATAAAATAAAGTTTTGCACATATAGTTAAAAAAATATTTTGAAAAATATAAAAAAATATGTTTGAAAAACCCATAAAGTTCAAATAATATTTTTTAATTTTTAAAAGAATTCATTGAAAAAATAATTTTAAGAAATGGTGATAAAAAAGTATTTAAAAAAAATTTAATTAATGAAATTGACACACTGAATTTGAAAAATATAAAACTCCAATCAAAATCATTAAACATGATATCTTCAGAGATAAGTTATAGATAGGAATTAGCATTTAAAAACCTTTGAAATTCACTGAAAAAACCATAGGTTTCATGCACGTTATAGTTAGGAATTGGCATTTAAAAAACCTTTGAAATTCACTGAAAAAAACAAAGGTTTCAGGGGCGTTATAGTTAGGAATTGGCATTTAAAAAACCTTAGAAATTTACTGAAAAAACCATAGGTTTCAGGGGTGTTATAGTTAGCTGGACATTTCCCTCGTACAAAACCCTAGAAATTCCCCTGTTATAGTTAGTTCAGCTAACTATAACTTGCGCCCCCGCAATGCACTGCTGATGATGTCACATATTACATCACTCATGACATGGTCAGTGACATCACTGATGACATCACTGATGACATCTCAAATGACATCACTGATGACATCACTGATGACGTCATCCAGGGAGTATGTGTTTCTGTAAAGTTTTAATATGTTTACTATATATAGGGAAAGGCCTGTTGAAGAATGAGTGGGTGTACAAGTGTGTGAATGGATGAGTTTGTAGGTGTGTAACTGACTCTATATGTGAGTCATTAAATGTATCTTACTACAGACTAGTGACTAAACTGTGTGAAATTCTGTATGTGTCTGTGTGTTGGTGTATAAGTGGCTGCATGGTTTTGTGAATAGCTAAATGAGTGTCTATATGGGTTATTGATTGGTTGTCTGAGTATCTGTATGGGGGCATGAGTGTTTGTGTGCGTAGGGTGTGTGTGACTCTGTGCATAGATGTGTGAGTGGGTGATTCTATGGGTGCATGGTTTTAAGAGTGCGTCTGTGATCAACTGTATGGTTGAGTGGGTGTATGTATGGGTGTGTTAGGGATTGAATGTATATCTCAGTGGTACATTTGTGACTAACTACATATGTGAAAGGCAGTATATATGCGTGTAAGAGTATATAAGTGGGTATATGTGAAAGTGTGTGATTGTGAGAGTGGCTGTATGACTGCATAGGTGAGTAAAATGGGAGTGTAATTAATTATTTGCATGACTGACTAGGTGTGAGAGTACCTCTATAGATTATTGGTGGTGTGTGAGTGTATATGTAGATGTATAAATGCATATGATAGTCTTGTACGGAGTGACTGTAAGTATGAGTGACTTTCTAGGGTTTTGTACGAGGGAAATGTCCAGCTAACTATAACACCCCTGAAACCTATGGTTTTTTTCAGTGAATTTCTAAGGCTTTTTAAATTCCAATTCCTAACTATAACGCCCCTGAAAACCTTTGATTTTTTCAGTGAAAAAAAATAATAAAATATTATCTACTGGCGGTCGCCAGTAGATAGTTAGAGTTAGGACCGTGTTTCCATAGGAAATCCGCAACATTCTATTTGGAATAACTTTGGCGCCGGTTGACGAATCCTAGCGAAATTGTCAAAATAGGTGGGGCGCTCCGCTCCGCTCCTACCCTGAAAGTCTCGGGGGGATTCGTCAAGCGGGGGCTGAGAAAAAAAGGGGGGTCCCAAAACGCGTTTTCCCCATACAATTTTCCATAGGGACCTTTAGTCCAAAGTACAGCCCGAACGGCTGAACAGAATTACTTGAAATTTGGCAGAGAGGTAGTCCTCAGCTCAGGGAAGTGCCTTTTGCAGGTCTGGTGTCAATCTCTTCAGTAGTTCCTGAGAAAAGCAAAAGTAAAATCATATATATATGTGGGCGGAGCCTAACCACACATCTCATCCTGAGATCTGATTGGCTGTCAGCACTTCATCCAAGAAGTGTTTGCAGCCATCTTGGGACCAATATACATGATAGCACCTCATTAAAAAGCATTGCAGTTAATTGAAGGTTTTAAGACTTTAGTTACATTATAAATCATTTGTTGATGGTACCATACTCATTTTAGGAATTGTGGTATGTTCTAAGGTGATTTCACCATGTGAAAAAGCCTTCTGCTGGGATATCATGATTGAGAGAAAAATATTTTCTCATGCTTTTCCCACAGAGGTTTGGAAGGCGATCTATAAGCTAAACTGATAGCTTATTTTCTGTAAATTCACATTATCTTTCTCAGTCATGTGAGAATGAATTCTGACATTCTCAGTAAAACATGTACATCCAACAAGGGCAGAGACTGTCAGTTGATTCCTTTGTGTTCTACTGCAGCTTCCCAGAGTGTTCCAAAGAACAACTAGAGCGCTAACAGTCCTACTTATGATAAACGTATGGCACACCTGAAGCCATCTTGCTTGGATTAAAGTGGTAACTCTTAAAACATTTAATTTAAAAAGGAACAACATGAGGGGGTTCATTTTTCCATAACAAGTATGATTAGTGCTGCAGAAAGAAAAACTAGGGCACATTTTGACTTCTGAAATCCTCTTTTATTTCATTAAAAAATTCTGACATGCAGACTGAAACATGCACTTTCAATACCAGGAGCAGACTTCCATGGTGAACAGTAGTTTTACTACAGTGATCTAATGAGCAACTAGAGTGCTAACATTCTGAATTTATGGCAAATGTGTGACACATCTGAATGCCTTCTTGATGGAATCAAAGTAAAAAACTGAAAGTATTTCCTACTGAGGAGACTGCAGTAAATGAGGAAATTAGGAAACTTCATAACAAATAAATCTCCCAAGATGGCCACCGGAGACAAAAGAGCCCAAATGTAGCCCAAAATCACCCAGATGTAGCCCAAATATAGCCCAATGACAGAAGTGTGCAAAACACTTATTATTTTGTGTTTTTGCAGTATTATATAGTGCAGACTTGTCAGGTATTGGAGTGCTTTACATGAGCATTGGATACATCACACAAGAACAAATTCATTTTGGTTGTAGACATGGGGAGACTAAGTGATTTGACCAGAATCACAGAATGTCGAGCTGAAGCAGAAACTCCAACCTGGTTCCCCAGTTGCAAAGTCTGCAGTTCTGGAAGTAACACCACATCCTCTCCCCTAAGTGAAACATTTAATCAAGTGGTCAACTGGATAAAAAAACATAAAGATAACAAATAATTTAAAAGTGCTTTGTCGCTATTTGAAAACTCAGAAAATATGTCCTTATTTTAGTCTTTTAGAGCACTAACCATAATTTTGATGCCAATAAGACCCTCTCATATATGTAATTTCTAAAGGAAATGCTCTAGGTATTACAGTTTTGATTACATCAAGATGACGTCAGGCGTTCCACACTTTTGTAATAAATATAGAATGTTAGTAATCTAGTTGTTCATTAGGATACTGTTGAGAGGCAGAGGCCAGGGGCACGGACTCTGAAAATTGAAGGCAGGTAGGAGGGTGCAAAGGCAACAATTTAACCACACTGAGCAGGCAGGAAGGGCCGTGGCAGCACAACAGACTATGGAGGGCAGTGGAAAGGGGGGCAGGGGCAACAAACCAACAATACAGGACTTGCAAGAGAGGCTGTGGCAATGTAATAGACCATTGTGGGCAGAAGGAAGAGGCAATGGTAGTACAACCATACATGCCAACAGACCCGATTCAGCCAGGAAACGTCCAATGTTTTTAAGCTCAAATGGGCTTTATTTGATCTGTCTCATGTCTACAATCTCCTCTTTTTCAATGTAACTCAAAGGGGAAAATCAATACCCCAGTTTTTTTTCAAAATCTCCCTCTTACCAAGTTCAAAATGTTCGCAAGTATGGTACATTGGATCATGGAAGGAAATGGGGTAGGGACATGGACTTGGATAACAGAGGACAGGAGGGACATGGAGAGGTGCACCAAACTGACCCTGCAGGGCAGGCATCAGGGTTTGCAGCAGCACAATACACCACACAGGGCATGCGGGACGGTAGTGCAGCACAACAATCCATAGAAAGCAAGAGGGAGGGGACAGGACCATGCACATGGACAACAGAGAACATAGGGGCAAGAGGCAATGGTAGCTAGCTGACCATAATGGACAGACAGGAGAGAAAGCTGCAGCATAACAGACCATAAAGGGCAGGAGGGATGGATCAGGGGCATTACAATGGAACAGACAAGCCAGGAGGGAGGGAGTAGGGGTCTGCACATGTAATCAGAGGGCTGGGGGCAAGGGGGCAGGGCAGGAGCAGCAAGATATCCATGGAGGTCAGGCAAGATGGGCACTAGAAGCAAGACACACCATGAAGAGCAACAGTGAGACTGTGATGGCATACACACATACCTTGGAGGGAAGGTGGGAGGGGGTCAGGGGCAGCTAACTGACCACACAGGGAAGGTGGGAGGGGCCATGGCAGCACAGAAGACCATGCATGGCAAGTGGGAGGGTTAGTGGCAGCACAATGGCTATTATGGGCAAGAAGGAGGGTGCAGGGGCATGCACAAAGGACGATGGAGGATAGAAGGGATGGTCAGGACCTGTGCACAGACAAGAAAGTTCAGGGGAAAGAGCCTCACAACCGACCGCATGGGGCAGGCAGGAGGAGCAGTTGCAGCACAACAGACCAGGGAGGGCAGAAGGGTGTGGCAGTACAATGGACCATGTAGGACAGGAGGAAGAGGATAGGGGCATGGCATGTGGACAGGCAGGGTGGAGGTGGCAGGGACAGGTTACAGTCATCTGACAATGCTAGGCAGGTGGGAGGGGAGTGGCAGCTAAACAGAACACTCAGAGTAGATAGGAGTGGCAGGTCCATGGAACATGGTGGGCAAAAAGGATGGAGCAGGGGCATGCACAAAGACATCGGAGGGCAGGGGGAAGGAGAATAGGGGCAGCAAGCTAAGCACAGAGTTTAAGCAGGAGGTCAATGATGGGGCATAGAATTGGGCAATGGAGGGCAGGAGGAGGGGACTGGTACATCATACTAAATTGAGGGCAGTGGCAGCACATCAGACCATGCATGGCAGGAGGGAGGAGGCTAGTCCATGGATTCACACAACAGAGGATAGGGAGGAGGGGGATGGGGCAGCAAGCTAACTGTTCAGAGAAGGCGGGTATTAGGAACTTTATTGTTTTTAAAATGTGTGTCTGTGCGAACTACTTAAAATATGAACAAGTATGTAGCATAATCTCACTTTTATTCAGGAAGAAGAGGACGTTTGTGACTGTGACTCCGGGCTCACTTGGCAGAAACACCCCCTGACCCTCCACCCCCTATCGCAAAATGTAATGCCCGTGAAAAGGGTAGGTGAACACAGTATTATATAGAACATAGTCCAGAGAGCACGATTGAAAATGAAAACTAGATATAGTGTATGGTATAAACTATGCACCAAAAAGTGTGATATAGGATGAACCGGGCGTGAAATATAATATGCAATACATTGTGCGCAGTTACAGATTCATTGGAGAGCGTGAGATAGTACAGGCACTAGCGCGTGCTATGCGATGTGCGCCTTGGAGTGTAATATGCACAGGGCAGTGTTGTGTAACCTAACTAGTCTCTAAAGTTGTAATATAAAATATGTGCTGGGGAGTGTAACGTTGCATATGCACTGTGACAAAGATATGGATCCCAGATTGTAATATGTATGGCATTGCACTGTGCGTTATAACATAGGCATCGAGGAAGGCACGTTAGATGGGGCAATATTACGCGTGCAAAGACAAGTGTGGCATGACATATTCATAGGGTGGTGTTACTGTGCACATGGGCTAGAGAGTGTCATAGCATATGCACTAGCTGGTGTTATACAACACAGAGGTGTGTGGCACTCGGCAGGCAATGGTGGGTGTAACACAGCATTGGGCTCTGCCAGGAGCGCGCTGTGACTCTCAAGTGATGTTCGTCCCCTTTCCAGAGAGTAAAATAAAAAGTATTACACATCCGGCAGTGGATGTGTGTTTTATTAACTGTGAGGGGGGTTTCTTACATAGTTTTGGTCGAATCCCCTTTGAATGGCTTGGTGTGCATGTGTATTAAATGTTCCCGTCAATAGCTACCCATGTTTGTATAAATAAACGACAAGGGTGTCTTCCGGGATTAGGCACGGTAGGGCATCAGACATGTCAGAGCTTCACTAGTGGTGTAAATACATTCCACGTGGATTCATTGTATGCATAGTCGCCTTTTAATCAATATCACTCAAATCGTCATGGTGATAGGTACGTACAGTTTGTCCAGCATGTCCTAGGTGTGTCTATAAATATATATTTTTTAAAAATAATAAAAAACAGTGGCCGGCCCTGGGGATTGGGGTCAAAAAAATATAAGTAGGAGACAGGCCCTGGGGGATGGGGTCATCAGGGCCAATAAATTAGAATAAGAAAGGGAACCACACAGCCCCCCTTCTTAAAAAATTAAAATAAATAAAAGACTGGCATCGTGCCGGAGGCCATGCCCCCTCCTTGCAGCACTCTGCAAACGCACCCCCTGGCGAGTTGTAAGTTGGGGAATTGCTTCCTCTTCAATACTGAGGGTCCCTGAGGGCCAACTAGCCCAACAGGCATCTCCAGTATGCGCCAGGGAGCTGCGCTGCAGACAGGTGTTCTGAGGCCAAGCCCCTTTTTACACCTCTCTGCAACGCAGCTCTGTGGTGCTTACTGGAGGTACCTAGTGGTCTAGTTTGACCCTAGGGACCCTTAGGATTCAAGGGGACTTGATCTCCAACTTAGAACGGCCACAGGGCACGTTTACACAGTGGTGAAGGGAGGGGACGGGGCCTGAGGTGACGTGTGCAAACACGCACTATGGCACGTTTTAAATTGGGGATATAATTTCCCTTCAATACTGAGGGCCCCTGGGGGCTAACTAGCCCACCAAGTGCTTCCAGTAAGCGCCACTGAGCTGCATTGCAGAGAGGTGGTCCAGGCTGTGCCACTTTTTACACCTCTCTGCAACGCAGCTCTGTGGCACTTACTGGAGGTACCTAGTGGGCTAGTTGGACCCTAGGGACCCTCAGGATTCGAATGAACTTAATTTCCTAACTAAAAATGGACACAGGGCGTGTTTACACAGTGGTGAAGGGAGGGGACGGGGCCTGAGTTAACGTGTGCAAAAACGCCCTGTGGCCTGTTTTAAGAGGTAGTTTTAATCCCCCTGCCCTATTATATACTAGGGACTTACAGAGGAGGTCATGCTAATCACAGGGGGACCCTAACGCATAATGTTCCCTAGTGTATGTAGGTGTTTTCACTGTATTCTAAGTGTCTTTTAACATAGCACTGGCTCTAGGACTGGTTAGTCAGACTCAGTCACCACCAGTATCCGTCTGAAAAAGTTGAGGGTACAGGATGATTTTGCAACAAGGATTCTTTCTGCTCTTCTTTTTGTTCTTTCTGCACGTTATCCTTCTTCCTGCACTTTTCTTCGTCTTTGAGGACTTCTGTTGCTTCTTTCTGCACTTCTTTTTTTTCTTTCTGTGCATTTTTTCTTCTTTCTTCACATGTCCTATCTCTGTAGGCATAGTTAGAAATTAGCATTTAAAAAACCTTTGAAATTCACAGAAAAAAAACATAGGTTTCAGGCACGTTATAGTTAGGAATTAGCATTTAAAAAACCTCAGAAATTCACTGAAAAAACCATAGGTTTCAGGGGTGTTATAGTTAGCGGACTTTTCACTTGTACAAAACCATTGAAATTCCCCCGTTATAGTTAGTTCAGCTAACTATAACTCGCGCGCCCGCAATGCACTGCTGATGACGCCACATATTATATCACTCATGACATGGTCAGTGACATCACTCATGACATCACTGATGACATCTCAAATGACATCACTGATGACATCACTGATGACATCATCCTTGTGATAGAGTGGCAGACCTCCTCTCACCCTAATATAACCTTTGATACACACATTCAAAAATAGAGACTAAAATTTTCAAAACAATGGACATACCAATACCAGTTACAACAACCACTTCAGTAATTCTAAGATCCACATACACATCCACTCATTCACCAACAGTCCTATACAGTCACTCATATATGTACTCACTCATCATATGTACTCATACACCTATACATCCTGTTACACAATGCCACTCATCCATAGAGCTACTCACACACATAGTCACTCATGCTAATAAAGAATCAAACATACATTTACTTGCATATACAGTTATACACACACCACCACACTTACTTCTACGGAAACTTACACATACTTAGTCTTTTAAACAATCACTTATAGAAACACATACTTATTCATACCGGAACTCTTTCAATCTCTCACTCTCACATATACTCACTTATATACACAAATAGTAACATATACTAGTTTAAAACATATGCAGTTACTCATAAAGACACTATTGAGACAGTCATTCACTCACTAACACACCCATACACACACTCATCCACCCATACAGTCCTGCACACATGCTGTCTTCAACACATACAAACAGTGAGTCACTCATTCATGCACCTATGCACTACGTAATACCCCCACCGAACCATGCAGACACTCAGACTGATACTCAAAAAACCAACGAATAACCTATGTAGACACCCATGTAGCTACTCACCAACCCATGCAGCCACTTATACACAAAGTGAGAGACTGATACAGATATTTACATATTTAAACATTACTCACTAAGCCATGTATTCACTATGATACACTTAATCAGTCAGTTACACAATCAATTTTTCAAAAACAAATCATCCATTTAGACAGTTATATACCCATTTATTCTTCCATCGACCTTGAGATATACATATATAAAACATATTTAATTTTCAGAAAAACAGACATTCACTAGATGATGTCATCAGTGATGTCATCAGTGATGTCATTTGAGATGTCATCAGTGATGTCATGAGTGATGTCACTGACCATGTCATGAGTGATGTAATATGTGACGTCATCAGCAGTGCATTGCGGGCGCGCAAGTTATAGTTAGCTGAACTAACTATAACGGGGGAATTTCAATGGTTTTGTACAAGTGAAAAGTCCAGCTAACTATAACACCCCTGAAACCTATGGTTTTTTCAGTGAATATATATATATATATATATATATATATATATATATATATATATATATGGTGCCTTACGTAGGGACAACCCCATGCATGTAAAGTGAATCTACCATCTTTCTCCCAAAATAACTAATGTGTTTAATCGCATGTATATTTCAGTAATTCACACAATGATATTTTTAATAATGGAGATGAATATAAATATATTTAATAACATGTTAATGAATGAACAATGTCTGTGAGTCTTCTTTTAACTTAATTTCTATTATAAAAAAATGTGGGTATATAATGTTGAAAAAGGAGTCAGGGACATGGTGTTTAGCTTTCTTTTTTTAAAATAAAACCAACATGTCTCTGAGTCTTCCTTTTAAGATTTTACAGCCAATAAATACAACCAAAAAAGGGTCTTGCAGTCCAGCAGAAGACAATAAATCTCCAGCTAGGAGTGCTTAAAAAGATTTGGTAATCTCCCCTCAGGTCATGGATTATTTGACACTGAAAACGCATCACCAACCTCCAAAGATTTTTTTTTTAAAGTCCTCTCAGGGCGTTATCGGGGGTTTTTACAAGGACAGTGACTAATAAATGAGCAGCTCCAACAAGTCATTTATTTTTCATTTTTGTGTCCCAGTGCCCACGGAACATTCATTATTTCTAATAATTATTAGGGAGGGCGAAATGTAGCCCTCCTCCCCAAGCCTTTACATGGAACTGTTTTCTTATGATATGCAGAGGGGGCATGCAGCCCCTTTCCTTGAGCCCCATTCCCAGAGGCCGCACATAAAATAAAGGAGAGTTGCGTATGTCCCACATCCCTGAGCCTATAGAGGCCCCAGGGACCACATTGCCCAGGGTCTTTTTTTCTAAGGGGAGGATAATGCATACTTTGTAAGCTCCTGCTGGGTAGGAGAAGATAAGTCTCCCTGCATTGACGACAGGGAAACTGCTCATCAGGGAAACACTCAGTCTGGGAAGTGGGCTCCCACGGACACAGTGAGCAAGCCATCCCCAGGGGACCGTGTCCTTGGGGCCTTTCAAGTCTCTCGAAGGGGGGCACATGCCACCTACACAATAACTATACGTTGACCTTGGAGAAGTGCCCCTGGGGCCTTTGCTGGCTTGGGGAGGGTGTCTGTGTGCCCCCTCCCCATTAATTTTAAATCAGCCGCAGGTGATGGGGTTCCCAGGATCTCAGTGTGGCTTGGGGATGTGGGCGCTCACAAATCCCCTTTATTTTATGCGTGGCTCTGGGAAATGGGGTCCTCTGAACCTTTCCTGGTTCAGAGAGGGATGGCTGTGTGCCCTTTCCCCTTTAATTTATGCATGGCCCCAGGGAATGGGGTTACTGGGCCTTCTGTGAGGCTCAGGAAGAGGGATCCCCTGCCCAAAATATATACAATGTGCTGCTCTTCAGGTCCTGACTTACCCTTGGGGGTTTGTTTTTTAGACGTGGTAGCCTGGATTTTTTTTTTAAACCCTACAGCTGAATCTTACATTCTTTGCGAATGTGCGGCAAGATTAAAAAACAAATTATTATTTACACCCCCAAACCAGCCAGAGTGAGGCAGCGTATCCCTACCCGGCCCTCTTATATCTTTTTTTAACCTTTTCTCTAGGACTTGGAACTGAGTCCTGAGTCCTAAGATGGCTGCTGCCACATCGCTGTTGATGTGGTGGAAGCCAATCAGACTTCATACTTAGATTTGTTGACTCTGCGGATCTTGCACGCTGTGAAATATACAATGTTTATGAGGCTCGTTCTCAAGAGCTACTGAATTGATTTACCCCAAATCACAAAAAACCCGCTTTCTTGACCAAAATCCAGCTTTCTGCCACATTTGCTGAAAATATGTTTGGGCTGTAGCTATGTCAGCCACGGTCAGTGTAGGTACCAGCGGTGAGGCGGTGAGGCGGTGTGAGTGGTGATTTCAAGGGACGATGCAGAGGGACAATTAATTCTTTATTTAATTTCCTCACGGCATCTTCTCTCGAAATCCTCCCCCCACCCAGCCCCACTCCCGCCCCCACGCCGTTACCTGCATGGACTGCGGCTGAGCTGTCTCAAAATTTCCTTTGGAAAATGAATGGGAAAAAGAGGTAAACACATTTTGGGAATCCCCCTTTTTCTTGCCCCAGTTTGACGGATTACCCTGAACCTTTCCAGGAAGGAGCTGTGGTGGCAAAACATTTTTGGGAAGGTTTTGTGAAGATTTGTTAAATAGAACCAAACTTATTAGGAAAACAACAAATATGTTTCTATGGAAACACAATTCTAACTATGACGGCCACTGGGATATATACATTTATACTGACCCCTAAACCCAAAAAACACCTTTGCCACACAAATACCTTTACCCACCCTAATCCTATAGATATCCTTGTCACCCAAATACCCTTACTCAGCCTAAACCCTAAAAAATATCCTTGCCACTCAAATATAAAGATATATGTACACAGGCACTCACACAAACACTCACAGACCCACACAGGCACTCACACACCCACTCACAGACTCATACAGCACTCACACACCAACTCATACATGCTCTCACAGACCCACCCACACACCCATAGAACCACTCAAACACTGATGCATCTACTAAAATACCCACACAGACACTCACACAGCCAGTCACAGACCCTCACATGTACTCACACACCTACTCGCAAATGTTACAGGCTACAGTGAGGAAATACAATTTTAAAAGAACTTTGGAACTCAGTGAAAAAACTAAAGGCTGCAGGAACATTATAATTAGGAAATAGCATATTAAAAAACCTTAGAAGTGCACAGAAATTCCAAAGCTTTCAGGGATGTTATAGTTAGGCTTTTTGAGATGTCATCAGTGATGTCAGGAGTAATGTACTGACCATGTCATGAGTGATGTGATATGTGAGGTCATAAGCAGTGCATTGCGGGGGCTTAAGCTGTAGATCGCTCAGGTAACTATAACTGCTGAATTTCAGTGGTGTTGTGTGTGTGAAATGTGAGCCTAACTATAACGTCTCTGTTACGTTTGGGTTTTTTTCAGTGAATTTCGTAGGTTTTTACATTTTATTTCCTAACTGTGACCTTTAACCTCTGAAAATGGGAGTGTGAGTGAGTACAACAGTGTCTCAGTCGATGTGTGACTTAGTCTGTGAGAGTCTCAATGGGTGTGTGACTGGGTGTGTGAGTGTCTGAGTGGATCTGTGTGTGCCTCAATAAGTGCCTGAGTGGATCTGTGAGTGGGTGTGTGAGTCTCTGAATGGGTCAGTGAGTGAATGTGTGAGTATCTAAGTTGGTCTGTGAGTAAGTGTGTGAGATTCTGAGTGGGTCTGTGAGTGATGTGTGAGTCTCTGAGTGGGTCTGTGATCAAATGTGTATGTATCTAAGTGGGTCTGTTTGTGAATGTGTGAGTTTCTGAGTGGGTCTGTGTGTGGGGGCTTGAGTCTCTGAGTTGCTCTGGGAGTGGGTGTGTGGGACACTGAATGGGTCTGTGAGTCAGTGCATGAGTCTCTGAGTAGGTCTGTGAGTGGGTGAGAGAGAGTATGAGTATGTGGGTGTATGAGTGTCCAACTGGGTCTGATAATTGGTGTACTTCTCTTTTCATCTGAGAGTAGATGCTTGAGTGTCTTTATGGGTCTGTGAGTGACTGTGAGAGTGTCTGAGTTCTTCTGTGATTGGGTACATGAGTGCCCTATTGGGTTCTGCTCACTCTCTGCTCATTTTCTGCCTTTTTCTGCTAGTTTGTGGACTTTATTTTGCCTCTTCTGTTCATTTCTGACCTCTATTTTGCCTCTTTCTGCTCGTTTCTGACCTTTGTTTTGCCTTTTTCTGCTTCTTTTGGACCTTTGTTCTGCCTCTGTCTGCTAATTTCTGCCCTTTATCTTGCTCCATTCTGCTTATTGCTGACCTCTATTCTGCCTCCTGCTGCTTGTTTCTGACTTCTATTTTGCCGCCTTCTGCTTGTTTCTGACCTTTATTGTGCTTCTTTCTGCTGCATGCAGGGAGCTAGGGAGCTAATGGAAATTCAGCACCCTGCATGCGGGAGCAGTACTTTCATCTCTTTCCCTGCCCACATGTCCCCCATATCCTGACCCTGGGGGGTGGTGGTCCCCAGTGCCATTAATGGCTCCATGGGGTGAGCCATGTTGCCACCGCCTTCTTTTTTCATGGGCCAGCTGTGAGGAGCTGGTGGTCCTTGGGAATTATATGACCCAGGAGGTGGGTTCTGCAGACCCCCTACCACATGTATTTTACTGTTTGCCCCGGGCAGGTGGTGGTCCCCCACTAATTATTCATACTAAGCCCTGGGGAGGTGGTGGCGCCTGGGGATCAAAGAGTCCACAAAGAGGGTTCTGCATGGCCCCCCTCCAATATTTACACAAAGACCCATGGAGGTGGTGGTCCCCAGGCCTCTAAGAGCATTAGGAGGGGGCTCCGTGCCCCCTCTTTTTTTTATCAATGCCCTGGGACCTCGCCCACCCAGGGGCTCTAATCAAAATGAACGTGTATGCCTGCGCTTGTGTTTTTCAAAAGTTTGCCATGGATTTGTGGCTCTGTCACATTTCTGGGAGAAAAAAACTTTTTAAAAAGTGATTTTTGGCCCTGTCGGGGTCACAGGGGGACCACAGTAAGGGGGTCATAGTATTCCTACTTAGCATCTTTTTGCGTGGACTCTAACACTTCCTGGATGAAGTGTTGTCAGCCAATCAGACTTGAGCACAGGGATCTCAGAGGATCTGCATCCCTATATATTCAAACTTGGATTTCTTTTAATACCTCAAAAACTACTGAACAGATTTACACCAATTCACAAAAAGGTCACTTTTCTGAACCAGCAGTGACCTTTCATCCAAATTTGGTTTCATTCCATTGAATAGTTCTGGCTGTAGTTGTTTCTAAAATCCCTATGGAAATTTGCATGGGAAAATTGCATTTTGGGCCTCCCCTTTTTATCGGCTGCTGCATGACAGATCACCCTGAAACTTTCAAGACAGCAGCTGAACTGAGTGTTGTACTCCTTTTTAAACTTCGTGAGGATTCGTCAAATGGCGTCAAAGTTATTGGCAACATAACAAATGCTCTTCCTATGGAAACAAGGTCCTAACTAGAACTGCCTAATAGTGACCGCCTGTGGATAATACACATGTATGTAAGTATGTATTTATATGTACATACATACATATTATCGACTGCCGGTCGACTGTGGGTAGTTATAGTTAGGGCCATGTTTCCATTAGAAAATATTTTTTTGACTTGCCTTGAACTTTCATGTCAGTTGACAAATCTTGACAAAATGTTCCCAGAAAAGTGTCATGTTAGGTTTTGTTGTGCATGGAAAGTTTTGGGGTGAGCCGTCAAGTGAGAGCTGAGAAAGAGGGATGTAAAAAAGTGTGTTTTCCATGTTCATTCCCATAGAGTCTTTAGACACTCCTGTAGCCCAAACAGCTGGACAGAATTGCACCAATTTTGGCAGAAAAGTAGATCTGGTTATGCAGATTGTGATTCTTGTAATTTGGTG
The DNA here is from genome assembly GCF_964204655.1 of Triturus cristatus. Taxonomy (NCBI): domain Eukaryota; kingdom Metazoa; phylum Chordata; class Amphibia; order Caudata; family Salamandridae; genus Triturus; species Triturus cristatus. Next base: position 889,265,106 of record NC_140587.1, on the reverse strand, counting down.
TAAAGCCATTCAGTAGTTTTTGAGAAATTTAAGAGAATACACTTCGTGATATCTGTGGCCATAGATAATTTGTGATGATTTCATGAATAATTGAGAATGTGTGTCCCAACAGGACAACGTGATATATGGGGTCAGGGTAGAGGTATTCTGAACTCATGTTTGACAAATTGTGGTGTGAATGACACATTATATTTTAAAACATGCGATATTCGCGAATACGCTGTGACAATCAGAGAAGCCCCCCTATGAAGCATTGTGGGGATTCCGTTAATTTCACATCTTCTAGGCAATTAAAAAATACTAATAACAAATATACACACACCCATGCTCAGTTTTACTCAGACACTCACCCACTCACTAACAGACCCATTCAGAGACTCATCCACCCACTCACAGTCCCACTCCCACACTAATACACCCTCTCATAGACCCACTCAGATACTGAGACACTGATGCACCTATTGACAGACCAACTCAGAGACTCAGACACCCACTCACAAACCCACTCAGACACTGATGCACCCACTGACAGACCCACTCAGAGAGTCAGGCACCAACACACACACCGACTCAGAGAGTGATGCATCCACTCACAGATCTACTCAGAGACTCAGATACCCACTCACAGTGATCCATTTGGACACTGACACACCCACTCACAAATCCTTTCGGAGACTCAGACACCCACTCACAGATGCATGCAGCCACTGATGTACCCACTCACAGACCCACTGGGAGACTCAGTAAATCACTCACAGATGCATGCAGACACTGCTGGACCCACTCACAGACCGACACAGTGACTTGGGCATCCACTCACAGACCCCTGCAGAGAGTGTTGTACATAGGCATAGACCCACACATAGTCCTATTGAGTCACTCAGAGACACATACTTTCACTGACACACTTAGTCACAGACCAATTGATATTGTCACACAGTCACTGACACACCCCACTCAGACACTCATGCACACACTCACAGATCTACTCACAGACTGATACAGTATGCGATAAACACACTCATCACTATGTGTGGTCATAAGCAGCGCATTGTGGGGGCATGAGCTGTAGCTAGCTCAGGTAACTATACCTGCTGAATTTCACTGGTTTTGTACAAGTGAAATCTGAACTTAACTATAACGTCCCTGTAACCTTTGCTTTTTCAGTGAATTTCTAAGGCCTATTTTATTCCATTTTCAAAATATAACGTCCCTGTCACCATCATTTTTTCAGTACAAAAGAAGAATCAACTAAAGAAATGATTCGCTGGCCACAATGATCATCTGTGTGTTGTTTAATCAGCCGAGAGAAGATGCGTTTCGACCACAGCTGCGGTCTTGATCACCAGTTCTAACCCCAGCCCACATCACACGTAAGGCTCTGAAAGGAGAGTTGCCTGATCAGAAAAGCAAATGGTTGCCATCTCTTCATATTATTCAGCAGTAACCACTGGGTGGATGGGCACGTACTGTGTGTCACCCAATCAGTTCCTCTATTGCTCCATGGGAGCAATTTACACCACAAAAACACTGAACAGTGACCCTATCAAAATAGTAATGAGTGTGTTTGTCAGGCTTCCCTCCTCTCATCCTCTCCAGCTCATGTTTTCAAGCGTGCTCTGAGTCCTAACCCATCAGAGCACGCAATTTCCTGAGGCCAACTGATCTGTAAAAGATTATAGTGTGGGAAGTGAGCGTGGCACTGTGTGCTCTGGTGCACTCAGCTCCACTGGTGGAGGTTTTTTTTATATAACTCCACACTCCATTTAGAGCGCGGAGTGCCAAAACTCTGGGAAATCCTCCAGCAGAGTGGAGTTCACCACCCACCCTTAATCTCTAGATGACTCTTTCTTGAGTGGTAGATGAGAGATCTTCTATGAATGGAAAGTGGCAGAATTCATCAACATTCACCCTCTGTGATGTCCATTGTTAAGAGGACCAAAGAAGTCAACGGCAATTTGATTCCATGCATGATTTGGCATCTCTGGCAAGGGTGTTGACTGTTTTATGATGAAAGGAAGCTGCATAGATGACAGGCCTTCAATCATCTTTCAACTCTCTCATCGAAATTGGAAAACCGGAATCAGTTTCAGAAAAGTTTGTTTTGTGACAGCAACTTCATGATGTCCTTCATGGGCCACTTAAATTTTCTGTTGTTGCAGACTCTATGGAATAACAATCCTCAAACCTCTCAGGATAATGCATTCTTGAGTAACAGACAGTTAATTTTTGAGATGTTTGAAGTTCTGGTATTCACTGCCACTGGTAAGAGGTCAAGTGTGCTTGTTCCAGGACTGATGTGCAATAATGACTTTCAATTTTAACATTTCACTATCTTGGCTCGTGGCAGTGACAATTTGTACCAACGAAATGGCAGCTGGTGTGCTGGATTTCACATTGAAATGTATGTAGGCTTCAACTGTCTTAGAAGGGGTACCATGACATTGTAGAGTAAATCATGAGAAGTAGTTGACAAGATTTTCATCTTTCCCTGGACAATGCACAACTATGTAGTGTTATTCTTCTCATCATAGACCCCAACGTACAAAGCGAGGAGGCATCTCAGCCTTTGGATTTGCAAAGATGATCAGCAACGCTTGATGATCTCACAAATCACAAATAGTGGTGCAGAGATAAACAAAGTTTATTCAAAGTGGTCCAATTCCATGTTGTATGTGTTGCATATCTTCTTTATTTTTAATTGCTAATAAAAACGAGACTCCGACCATAAGGGCAAACAGGTAAAGCATTTCGTTCACCATATGTGAACTTTTTCAGGACTGTAAAAGGATACATAACATATATCTGTGTACTACACATGTACAGACAAAAAATATATATACACAAATACACATATACATAAAACGAATACCACATAAATAATCCCACAAATGACCTCATGTCAAGATGAAGGGACCCACCACCCAAATCAGAAATGATTCCACCTAACATTTGAAAAACACTCAAAGGAGTCCATTAAAAACATTCGGGACCCACAGGCATTGAATGAGCTGTGCCGCCAGTATGTTTTACATAACGTAACATATGCACATAGTACTATACATTGTTAGTCCTCAAATTATTGAATTTCATATTCCGTATTCAAACCCACGAGCTTAGACAAACAGTCCATATCTACCAGTGCACAATCCCTCAACGTACATTGAGGTATGGGGTAATTCCCCACGTAAAACCTTCACAAAGAACATTTGTACCTAAATGCACAGTGCATCAGTTACAGAATTGACATATTGTTCAATGGTTTGTACACATAAGGGTCCAAAATATAGACCAAGCAACAGGAAGGGCCAAGGGTAATGCCAACCATAACTAAGGGATAGGACACAGTTAATTCCAAGTGTTAAAATAACACAATTGCTCAACATTTTATATACACAACATGATATGTTAATTACATACCTCATATTGTTATACATCCATCGACCATATGTAGCATTCAGTGGTTCCACCCGTCATCCATTCGATAAGGGTCATTTGAATATAGATGGATCCTGTTTGTGAACAAGCCCAATTCCTCAGTCTCTTAAGAACAGATTAGCCCAAGCGATTGACAGGCTTGGTTAACTAGTACACAGTCATGTGCAATACACTGCTTTAAGAAATTGGTTTGAGGGGATTTAGCAACACTAATATTGTAATCATGGGGCTATCACCCGAGCTGCCTTATCATTCAGTGTCGTTAGGTCTCCGATTGAAGCATTGTCAATGGTAAATGATGTAAGAATGGACTCCTCCCTGCAAACTATTGCACGCTTGTGGGTACTTTTGGATGCCTGTGGGGGACATATCCCGCAGAGGCAAAGGTTGAGTAAGGTTGAACCTTATAATTTTGTTCTTTTGTTTGCGGTTCATTGTTTGTAATAATAGGAACATACATGTGCTACTTGATTGTAGGTGTCAATCACATGGGCTAAATAAGAGATTTTGAGGAATTGGGCTTGGTTTGGGCGTGTTGTGCCTCTGGTGGGAAGGCATACAATTCTGACGCATTCCCAGGACTACCAGTGTTGGTAAATCTGGGAATGCATCTGAATGAATGGGTGGATGCATGGGAACCCCCATGCTCCATCCATTTAACTGCTCCACCACATAGTGTAACACAAGGCAACAACTTGCGCTGCCTTGCATTATACCAGATTTACCAAGGCAAGCAGGGTTGCCTTGTGTGGCTTGGTAAATCTGAATATAGGTATTGCTTCACCCTGCGCCACCTTGTGTGGCACAAGGGCGACGCAAAACCATGATAAATATGCCCCTGAATCAATACTTCAGATGAAATCACCGAAATAACATTTATTTTAATGACTTCCAGTGGCAATTCACCAGAACTTCACAGAGGCTTTCAATTTGGCAGCAAAATCAAATAGTTGCCAGATTTGGAATAATGTACCTGTTTTTTTCCATTATTCAGAATTGTGCATAACAAGCCCCAAATAAGCTCATTAGCCCACCTTTGCAAAATGGATCACCACTAATTGCTAATACGTTGACTATTACTAGACTTGCATTTTTTCCCAAGGGGTCATTCACCCCAGCTCTCGTCCCAGGTAACTCAAACTATTTCAGTGGCCTGTCTACTTATGTTTTATCATCCATCTTTGCATGTATACACCTAAGACTGCATTCAATGAGGTGTTTGAAAAATTGCACTTCATTGTTAGTTTTTGTACGGGTGAGATGGGCAGCCACGCACCTTTAGCATCTGCTTTCTAGAAAAAAAAACTTCCCACAGAGCCAGTATTACATAAACCTCCCCTTCTTTTCTAGGAAATACTTATAAAAATCTCTTTTGTGTTTTTCCAAGAGGAAGGCCTGTGACTGCCGAAATATGCCTGACCAAATGAGCTGCTGTCAATCATCTGAAGTCTGGGGCTCATATTATTAGTTTTCTTAAATCAGTAGGCCTTATCTGCAACATGCAAGATATTGGAGCTCATTTCTTGCACTGCAAAATCCGAACAGCTAACTGTCCTCAAAATTGTAGACATATATCCCAACTCAGTGACCAACATTTCATATAATAACAAATGCTATAAAGGTAAATGTTAAAATGTCCTGATGCGTTTAAAAAAATGACTTAACAACCCTCGCCTTATAAGTTGATTATTCAGTATATATAGCAGACTGTGACAGGATGTCGAACACCCACTTGCCTCCATAACGAGAGCAATAACATTTAAAAAAAAGTATTATATTGTATTTTATTCCAGAGATTAACTTGTGCATAAAGAACACCAATTTTGGCAGATGAAGAAAGGTTGGGACACGGAGATGGGAATTTACCAAGATCACACAACTGACACCTCTGTTTCAAAGATCTACAAACCTCGCCACTATACCACAAATCCTCCCCTCAGCTTGCTGTTTTGTGCACAAGTGCTTTGCAGATAGTGTCCCACAATCAGATGCAATTGAAAGTATTAGTAATTCAGTTGGGGCCCCTGAATCTGATAGTTATTGATTTCTTTCAGCGTCAAGAACTGGATGCAGATCAGTTATTTTCCTTCCTTGATGATTAACTGAAAAAAGTGCAGTTCCTCCCAATCATCACAGTGCCACCCTCTGCCTAATATGCACATGAAAGCTGCCAAGTGTCTCCTTAAGAGGGCTCCTGTAGGAGAAAAAAACACAAAGCTCAGAGAACACTTCCTTGATAACATTGTTAGATGCTGATTGATGATGATAAATTATACAATTATTGTTCAGCAAGACACCAAAACTATTCTAAGATTGTGTTTGAAAGGGCTAAACATAAGGTCTTCCAGAAGGGATTGATTGATTGATGGATTTAGGTTTTCTAGACCTCATTATTAACCAAATAGGCGTGACTCATTGCTGAATGGATATCTAAAATGGTATAAAGCTGCATGATTGTCATGGTGCTAAAGGGATATCCAACAACAATAAAGCTGCAAAAAAAGAAAAAGTTAAAAACAACGAAACCAATAAGATAGGGTGTGAAGCATGATGGAAAAAAGGGTCCAGGAGGGTATGGCACAACACTCTCTTATCCTAGTCTCCTTATATATACTCTAGGCAGGACAAGATATCATGAAAAAGAGAAAGACTTACACCTTGGTTTGGAAAACTCTGCCAACAGATGGGATGTGGTCATCTTGAACAGGAATTATTATTAATTCTTTATTTCGGCCAATTTGGCCATAAAAGACACATGTATATAAAAAAAACAAAGAATCATAATAGCATACATGCAGCAACACTTTAAAACAGTAAGTTTAAAAATGTAATACAAGAATAAATTTTCATCTCCTCAATTTAAAACACATTTCTTTTTAGGAACAGATTTTTATAAGCATATACAGAGATCCTACTCAGAGTATCTGACCAAATTTCCTGCGAATAATATACACAGAGTAAAGGAACCTGCTTATGCTAAATACAATAAACTGGGTTGTATTGCTTTTTATAATCCTGTATGCTGTAGAACAGGATCTGGTTCCTAGGAGAGTACACATGGGTTTTAGCCATTTCTTTCGAGCCTTCAGGTAGGCACTACATTCAAACAACATGTGAACCTCATTCTCCGTACAGGAATTTAAGCACATAGGACAACACCCGCTTTTGTCATTCAGGCCTCCCAGTCTTTTCTGTGACCAGCGTTCTGTATTATAGTTCAGCATAAGGATCCCATATCTAAACTTCAAGTAAAGGGACTTTGCAATAGGTGGCTCAATTTCATCCAAAAAGGATTCAAAGCGGGGTTCGTCCTTAAAGGATAAAAAACCTTGAATTAGAGACCCAACTCTACTTTCATGTACGAGCCTGTCACTCATGTAGGACCAAAAGGCTCGTTTTACTATAGATTTAGAAGAAGCCGGTAAATTGTCAGGATTCTCCCACATTGAGTACAACCCCAAAAGCATGAACCATTTTTTAATATGCACAAGCCACTGAATAGAGTTAAAAGAATCAAGAATCAACAATTCTTGAAGGCCATTTCTGTAATCGAGCAGTTCTGGGGTGGACCATAACCTAACCCAAAACATTAATGGTCTTATAATGGCAAAGTAATCTGTTCTTTTGAAATTCAAATCGAGCTGGAGTGGTATTAAGGGTGTACTATTCGGGACCCTAACAATAGCTCTCATGAATTTATTGTCCAAGCCCTGAAAGCTGTCTCTGGCCCAAGGTCCCCATATCTCTGCTCCATACAACACAGCAGATTGAATTTTAAATTTAAAAAGCTCTAAGACAGGGGTTACACTCTTGCTTGTGCTAGCGTTCAGTCTACGTATAATAGGTTTAAAGTTGTGGGCATATGATACCTTACTTTTCTCAACTTGGGCCTTCCAACTTAATTTTGAATCAAGTGCAACGCCCAAATAGGAGAAGTTTTCCACAGTTCCTAATTTCTGGCCATTCAAAATCAAAAACCCTCTGTCCGGTTTGCTTGGGTTTAATGCCATACATTTCGTTTTATCAGCATTTATTTCCAGACCCTTGGTCGTGCAATAACAGCTAAAGGAATTTAAGAGTGCCTGGAGTCCTTTCTTGGTCTGGGATATAAGAATGGTGTCGTCCGCAAAGAGCAACGCAGGCACCCTCTCTCCATTAAGCTGCGGGGAATCATTAGTACAACCATTCAAATAGTTGGGAGCATCATTAACAAACAAGAAAAACAAGGTAGGGGCCAAGACACACCCTTGGCGAACCCCACGTTCAATGGGGATGTTACGTGTCAGTTCGCCATTTGGACCCCACCTGATGTTTGCATAATTTCCAGCATGCAGCTCAACTATTTGAGCCAAAAGACACCCTGGCAAGCCTACTTCACTTAAGGTCCTCCAGAGCAAGTTGCGAGGGACAAGGTCGAATGCGGCTCTCAGATCTACGAAAGCTACATACAAATGACCTTTCCTAATATGCACGTACTTCCAGATCAAACAACAGAATCTGAATATTTGATCTATGGTACTAGTCTTGCTCCTAAAGCCGGCTTGAAATTTAGAGATTATTTTTGAGTCCTCCAGCCAATCATTAATCCGAAACAGTAAGTGTTTGGCATATAGTTTTTGCAGGGTGTCCATTAGACTAATTGGTCTATAGTTTGAAGGTACCGATCTGTTCCCCTTTTTAAAAATTAACACAACTTCCGCTGCACGCCAACTATCTGGAAAGCGACAGCTTGTAGACAGAACATTAAATAAACGATTTACATAAGGAGCCCATACTTCGATGTCGTGTTTATAAAGATCCCCCGGTATTTTGTCAGGGCCTGGTGCTTTGCTATTTTTTAGTTCATTAATCGCCCTTATTGTTTCCTCCAATGTGAAGTCAAGGGGTTCAATAGAAGGGGGGCACCATAATATCTTGTTGTCATCAACATCATATTGTTTATAAAGGGATGTGAAATGGGTCACCCATGTCATTTCATCCAAAAACGTGTCTTTTACAGCTCTGCCTGCATGCCCCTCATTTGCCACCAACCTCCAAAACCCAACATTATCATTAGTTTTTGCAGCAGCTAACATTTCTGACCAAATCGACTCTTCCCATAGCTTTTTTGATGTTTTTTGGGCACACTTATATACCTCCCTTGCAAGTTTGACTCCTTCTTTTGATTTGCTTTTAATAGCAAGCAAGAGGTTTCTCTTGGCCAACCTGCATGAGTGATCGTACCATAGTTTTCCGTGACTTCCCACTCTTATATTTTGTTGCTTTTTCCTTGGCATTTTTGACAAGCACGTTTTTAGTTCACTGAAGAAAACATTGTGTAGTTCGATAAAGTGATCAAAGTGGACAGGTAGAAAAGATTGTCCAGCTATAGGACCAAACATTTCCCCAAAGAGAGAGTACACCGATGCTAGGGCCTTGCCATCAGACAAAATATAGGGCCATTTTACTGCACGTCTATTATTATTTAGATGTACATCCTCACACATTTTGCCATTGGTGGTCTCAGATGATAGAGTAGCTAGGTTAGTAGTAATATCACTAAACATTTGCACATCAATGTAAAGTTCTAAAGGGTAGTGATCACTTTCCTCCCTACTTGCCACTTTTAAATCAATCAAATAATGCCAAAGGTTAAGTGAAACAAGTATGAAATCTAGATTACTATTGGATTTCGCAAAAGTTGGTTGTTTTGTCAGGTCCGAAGGGAGGCGGCCGTTACATGCTCTAAGACCATGGTCTGCCGTTAGCCTAAGCAATTGAACGGCCAAAGTAGAACACTTAACAAAGTTTGAGGTTTCAAGCTGGGGAATTTTGTACACCTGGTCCTCGTCCTCAAAGACGTCATTAATACCAGAAACCGGTTCGAAATTACAGTTTAGGTCGCCTCCCAAAATTACCGGGGTATCTCCAACCACCTTTTTCAAAAAGAGATCCAGTGTTTCCAAAGTAGGTGAGACCTTGGAATGGGCAAGTGGTCTATTATAGACGTTAACAATGTAACATTCATTTCCATTTGGGGGTACAATTTTTAGGGCCAGAATATCGGGTGTTCCTGTCTCTATAATTTCAACCCTCATAACCAAGGTGATTTTAAGCCATATGATCAACCCCCCTGACGGTCTCCCCCTATCAGACTGAACTGCCTCAGTGCCATAGGTTTTGTATCCGACTCTATGTGGAACATCTATTGCCCATGTTTCTTGCAATAAACAAAGGTCACTAGTATCAACATAATCAGCCCATTCAGGATCCTTAAGATTTTTACCAACACCAGCAATGTTCCAAGACAAAATGAGAAAACGTGGGGTCAATCTATTACTGGAACAGGTTTGGTCATCAAAAGCCTGCATAAATACCGGCTGATGATGAACATTACCTAACTGTGTATCGGCAGTTTGATTCTCTGTCTCAATGACCACATCTCTTACTACAGTATTGGTTCCCCCATCTAAGCAACCCACATCCAGATCGTGACATACTTTATCAGCTGCTAGAGACCTTTCCTTACTCTGGTGGTGATAAGACTTATTACCTAGTGTACAGTAGGTGTCATATAACTTGGGAATACAATCTGGCATAGTCCCAAGTCAATCGACAGCATCTAGACAACTGAACCTGTTAAAAGTGGGAATACCAGACCACATATTTCGATCTGCCTGTCTAGCCAAGTTGGGTACATAGCCGTGACACTGTTTGACAGTGTTCCAATTGGACCCATATTGTATGGGCCTAGGTGGGGGGTAAAAAAACGATAGAGGCCTGGCTTCAATGGGTGGTGTATCTCCATATGATTTCCATTTGCAAATCTGTTCAACACTATGGGGTTCCTCAAAAGAAATGACTATGCAGTCACCCATAATTGATTTAGTCAAGGGTCCTACCCACGGCACCCTACGAACCATGAGGATTTTACTTTTCATATGATTCGGAATGGGTTTATTCGAATTTAACCAATAGATCACTTTATTTTTTAGAGATTGAAAGTTCTCCTCATATTGGTTTTCTAATTCAGGTACCCCTGTAAGAACAATTACAAATGGGCTTGCGTCAGGTGGTAAATCTATATACCCTCCTTTAAAGTTGTTATAAGCATGGCCAGATTGATAGTTTGGCTTATTAGGAACATTGGCAAAAGATCTATCAGTCAAGGATTTATTGCTGACAGGTAGATTAGATGTGGATTTCTGTGGAACAGGGGTGTTGGGGATAGGAGAATGGGTAGTAGCAACATTTGGTAATTGAGGCTTTTTTCCTTGAACATGACCCTTCAGCAAAGATTTGTTAGAGGTATTTGCAGATGACGAGGTCGAGGGAATTATATTTGATGTGACTGATGTATTTGTTATCGATGTTTTATTTGTTCTTTTAACTATTTCCTCTTTTTGCTGCTGTATGCTAGCTGGGTTTTTATTCAGAGGTATCACCGGAGCAGTAGGTGGTGCTTGCATAGACACTATGGGTACATCAGTGCAATTGAGACTTAAGCTAGATAGTGTAATAACACTTTTTTCTACCTCAAGCAACTGATTCTCAATGCCAGTTAACCTCACTTCTAATGGCCTGAGTAGTTTCTTAAGCGTATCCCATACAAGTTTTAAAAACTCTTCCCTTCCCTCTTCCTGTCCTACCATGTTCAAAGAATTTCTCTGGCCCTCATTGACCGAGTGGTCAGTCAATATGACCGAGTTATGCTCATCTGTACTATCATTGACGCTTTGAACAATTAGAGGCGCTTGGTCAGACATTTTATTAGCAATACTTACATTGAGTGTTTGCGGGGCCCCCCCTATAATATTTTGACTAAAGGCTACCTTCGCCTTTTTTCTAGCATACGCAGATATATGTTTCCGTTTTCTCTTATATTTTAATGATGTCTTAACAGGCACCTGGCTTTTAATCGGGTCTGTTTCCACCAATACCTTTTGCTTCTCACCATTTTTACTACCCACGATATTCCCTATCAGTGGATCCGAAGATGGAAAGCTTTCAGATACAACACTGGCAGAGGGGCCCGAGGGAACAAAGTCTTGATTAATAGAGGGAGTTGTTTCCTCAGCAATAGAGTGAACCTCGACCAAGGTGATAATTGGTGTGGGGCCAGTAGTGCGCTCAGGGGTTTTTGAGGAGGCAATACTACCTAGAGAGGATTTTTTCCCTAGTACTAGTTCGGTAGAGAGCCTCCTTGCAGACTCCAGCTCCAACGATACTCTGTGCTGAAGTTTAGTAATCTCATTATCAATTGAAAGGCTAGTCCTTGTGATAAAATCATCCAGGGTCCCTGTAGCCTTTTTCACGGATTTAGTAGACTTACTCCTAGTTTCACGGACAGACATTATTTAAACTATAGGTTGTTTAGAATTAAAACACAAGCGCAACTAGACAACTCAAATACAAAACCAAAAGGCATGGCCCGGTCCGGTCTTAATCGGTCTATAACGGCCTAAAACGGCCCTGTCTTTGCCCAGTCTTAGCCCCGGCCTTTGCCCCGCGCGCATCCCGCGTGCGCGTTGCTATCACTGATTATCAGGGGGAAGAACAGGTGGAGGGGGCGGGAAGAGGACCAGCTGCGGCCGATCAGCGCCGCTGAGCACGCTGGTCCTCGCAGTCCCGCCTCTGTCCTTGGTGTCAGCTGTGATGCTGTGATGTCCCTGAAGGCGCGTTGGTGCTCCAATGCACAAATGGAAACCCAAGGGCTGGATCCCCAACAAGGTCTCTTGCCTGCCAGCGGCTCCCGCGATGCGGGGGCCGCGAGGCGTGGCGAAGTGGCCAGAAAACGGACAGGCAAACAGGAGCAGCACTCCCAGCAAGGTCAGTAAGTAACCCAAGCAGCTCCCACTCCGTGGTGATTTTAACGGGTGGAGGGGGTGGGAAGAGGACCAGCTGCGGCCGATCAGCGCCGCTGAGCACGCTGGTCCTCGCAGTCCCGCCTCTGTCCTTGGTGTCAGCTGTGATGCTGTGATGTCCCTGAAGGCGCGTTGGTGCTCCAATGCACGAATGGAAACCCAAGGGCTGGATCCCCAACAAGGTCTCTTGCCTGCGAGCGGCTCCCGCGAAGCGGGGGCCGCGAGGCGTAGCGCAGTGGCCAGAAAACGGACAGGCAAACAGGAGCAGCACTCCCAGCAAGCTCAGTAAGTAACCCAAGCAGCTCCCACTCCGTGGTGATTTTAACGGGTGGAGGGGGCGGGAAGAGGACCAGCTGCGGCCGATCAGCGCCGCTGAGCACGCTGGTCCTCGCAGTCCCGCCTCTGTCCTTGGTGTCAGCTGTGATGCTGTGATGTCCCTGAAGGCGCGTTGGTGCTCCAATGCACGAATGGAAACCCAAGGGCTGGATCCCCAACAAGGTCCCTTGCCTGCGAGCGGCTCCCGCGAAGCGGGGGCCGCGAGGCGTGGCGAAGTGGCCAGAAAACGGACAGGCAAACAGGAGCAGCACTCCCAGCAAGGTCAGTAAGTAACCCAAGCAGCTCCCACTCCGTGGTGATTTTAACGGGTGGAGGGGGCGGGAAGAGGACCAGCTGCGGCCGATCAGCGCCGCTGAGCACGCTGGTCCTCGCAGTCCCACCTCTGTCCTTGGTGTCAGCTGTGATGCTGTGATGTCCCTGAAGGCGCGTTGGTGCTCCAATGCACGAATGGAAACCCAAGGGCTGGATCCCCAACAAGGTCTCTTGCCTGCGAGCGGCTCCCGCGAAGCGGGGGCCGCGAGGCGTGGCGAAGTGGCCAGAAAACGGACAGGCAAACAGGAGCAGCACTCCCAGCAAGGTCAGTAAGTAACCCAAGCAGTTCCCACTCCGTGGTGATTTTAACGGGTGGAGGGGGCGGGAAGAGGACCAGCTGCGGCCGATCACCGCCGCTGAGCACGCTGGTCCTCGCAGTCCCGCCTCTGTCCTTGGTGTCAGCTGTGATGCTGTGATGTCCCTGAAGGCGCGTTGGTGCTCCAATGCACGAATGGAAACCCAAGGGCTGGATCCCCAACAAGGTCTCTTGCCTGCGAGCGGCTCCCGCGAAGCGGGGGCCGCGAGGCGTGGCAAAGTGGCCAGAAAACGGACAGGCAAACAGGAGCAGCACTCCCAGCAAGGTCAGTAAGTAACCCAAGCAGCTCCCACTCCGTGGTGATTTTAACGGGTGGAGGGGGCGGGAAGAGGACCAGCTGCGGCCGATCAGCGCCGCTGAGCACGCTGGTCCTCGCAGTCCCGCCTCTGTCCTTGGTGTCAGCTGTGATGCTGTGATGTCCCTGAAGGCGCGTTGGTGCTCCAATGCACGAATGGAAACCCAAGGGCTGGATCCCCAACAAGGTCTCTTGCCTGCGAGCGGCTCCCGCGAAGCGGGGGCCGCGAGGCGTGGCGAAGTGGCCAGAAAACGGACAGGCAAACAGGAGCAGCACTCCCAGCAAGGTCAGTAAGTAACCCAAGCAGCTCCCACTCCGTGGTGATTTTAACGGGTGGAGGGGGCGGGAAGAGGACCAGCTGCGGCCGATCAGCACCGCTGAGCACGCTGGTCCTCGCAGTCCCGCCTCTGTCCTTGGTGTCAGCTGTGATGCTGTGATGTCCCTGAAGGCGCGTTGGTGCTCCAATGCACGAATGGAAACCCAAGGGCTGGATCCCCAACAAGGTCTCTTGCCTGCGAGCGGCTCCCGCGAAGTGGGGGCCGCGAGGCGTGGCGAAGTGGCCAGAAAACGGACAGGCAAACAGGAGCAGCACTCCCAGCAAGGTCAGTAAGTAACCCAAGCAGCTCCCACTCCGTGGTGATTTTAACGGGTGGAGGGGGCGGGAAGAGGACCAGCTGCGGCCGATCAGCGCCGCTGAGCACGCTGGTCATCGCAGTCCCGCCTCTGTCCTTGGTGTCAGCTGTGATGCTGTGATGTCCCTGAAGGCGCGTTGGTGCTCCAATGCACGAATGGAAACCCAAGGGCTGGATCCCCAACAAGGTCTCTTGCCTGCGAGCGGCTCCCGCGAAGCGGGGGCCGCGAGGCGTGGCGAAGTGGCCAGAAAACAGACAGGCAAACAGGAGCAGCACTCCCAGCAAGGTCAGTAAGTAACCCAAGCAGCTCCCACTCCGTGGTGATTTTAACGGGTGGAGGGGGCGGGAAGAGGACCAGCTGCGGCCGATCAGCGCCGCTGAGCACGCTGGTCCTCGCAGTCCCGCCTCTGTCCTTGGTGTCAGCTGTGATGTCCCTGAAGGCGCGTTGGTGCTCCAATGCACGAATGGAAACCCAAGGGCTGGATCCCCAACAAGGTCTCTTGCCTGCGAGCGGCTCCCGCGAAGCGGGGGCCGCGAGGCGTGGCGAAGTGGCCAGAAAACGGACAGGCAAACAGGAGCAGCACTCCCAGCAAGGTCAGTAAGTAAGGAACAGGAATTGATTTGAAGCCATCGACTCCTTCTCTTTCAGAATTCTTGGTGCTTTCTCAGGCCAGCCAATAGAAAAGAATAATCTGTTTAACATGCAGCCTGATGCACTGCTCCACAGGCGCACATGACCACCAAGTGCAATGATTCGCCTCCTCATCATGATTAGATCATGTCAGACCAGGTCACTGTTTTCATTGAGTTCCACTCACAGGGCCTCGTTACGATGTGGGTCGGAAACTAAACCATCCGACTCCTTGTCGGATTCGGTTACGACCGACTCGGGGTCGGAGGTTCCGCTTGACCGATTATGATGCTTCTGAACACCGTTCGGAAGGACTCCCATTGACTTCAATGGGAGCCTGTGTTCTGACCGTCAACACAGGCTCCTATGGGGAAAACCATGCACCCTGCCGCAGGCACCCCATGGTGCATGCCAAACTGTGCATGGTTTTACAGGGGGGTCCCTTGGGTACCCCCTCGACCCCAAACCGGAGGACTCAGGATGAAGTGGGAGCTGCTAGGGCCCCCAAAGTCAGATCCCCATAGCCTTTTCGTGTCAGACAGACCGAGCTGGAAAGGCTGTTGGAATCCGACATCGTAATCGCTCGGTGAGAAACGCTGTTCGTTGAGCTGTACGAATTTGCTCTGACTGACTGGGATTCTCCGAATGCCAGTCGGACCGATTCGGAATCCCCCTTCCGACCGCGAGCATTGTAATTGGTCAGTCGGAATTGTTTCAAACCGAAGTCGGGCTGGTGGGTTCCGACACGGTCTAGGGGAATCCGATTGTCGGTCGGAGGCTTTCCGGCCGACTTCGTAATCAGGCCCACAGGTTTAAAAAGCTAAGAAAAAAGCACATCACTTTCAGATTTAGTTGTATGTCTGGGTATAAAGTCTATATTTGCAGAGCCCAGCTCTGGTATTTATTTTAAACGGTAAAGACAGTAGCCCCTCACTTTATTGAAACTTTTTGACAAAGGCAAGTAATCAACTAATAACATTAGAGATTTCATAGAGGAGAGGAACACTATATTCTGCTGGGTTTGTTCCTAGATTTTTCTCTAGAAATTTGGTTAACCTGTTGAATATTCATGGACTATTATGCCCTCCAGAACCTTCTGTGAATCTTGAAGAAGGATTTGAAAACTGGTGTACATGTAATATTTATTTTTAAGACTTGTTACAGAGCGCAAGGCTGTTCAAGGTAGGCTAGTTTACACATTTTTAAGCACTCTAGACTGGAGGGCCATTCAGGATACTGTACCTTTCCTTTAATATTTATCTTCTGTAGGGGAAGGCAACCCCCGCAGGTAAGTGCAACTTACTTTTTCAACCATGCAAAGTAGGGCAAGACTTCACAGAGAAATAAGTCTTTTCTATAACATACCCTCCTTGCGCTCCCTTTGGTACTCTTATTGATGAAAAATACTTTCTACACTCTAATTAAAACAATAAAGAGGACCATTTCTTAGAATCGGGCTATTTGAGTCAACATAAGACAAAGCCAAATACCATCAAATAAAATCTCTGCTAGACAAGGATTCAAGTCACAACCATATGGGCTTATTCAACATTAGGATCAATAAAGAAGGCAAATAGTTGTTCGTTAAATCAAAGGGAATTCGAAATTATAAAGTTAATCACTATGAATCAAAATATGGAGGAAGATTACCATAAGGTCAACTCCAGAAGTATCAGCCAAAACCAAAGTTTAGTTAAACAAAAGGATCGAGATAGAGTCTGCTGCCAAATATTGCACCGAAGTGACTAAGGGCTTGATTGCATTCTTGGAAGATGGGATACTCTGTCAAAAACGTGACGGATATCCTGTCCGCCAGATTCCAATTCCATTATTTCCCATGGAACTTTTAATATGACAGCTGTGATATCCGTCATGTTTGTGATGGAGTAGCCCATCCATCAAGATCATAATCAGGCCCTAAATATCAAATAAAATCACTGATACAGAGTCTGCTCAATTTAAAAGGGACAGACAGTCTCCAAGTATAAGTGAAATGACAGACTGACACAGAGTCTGCACAGTTAGGAAAGCAGAACACTTCTGCCATATATCTCAAAAACATCATTGTTTTTAGGTCTTGACACAAAGAAAGCCATGCACCCGGTATGATGAGCATTGATGTAATAGGGCTTGATTCAAAAAGATACTTTTATTTAAACCAATCACTTTATAAATATACCACATAAACAAGATACATCAAATAAGGTGCATCTAGTAAACACTTATGTTGCTGCATTTTAATAAAGAGGTCTGAATAGAAAAAGAAAGAGATGACATGACATTAATATCATACAGAAATGCAATATGCAGTTCAGCTAATGAATGGTCCCTAGAAAAGACTTCAGCAAAGAACTTCAAGCGCAAGCCACATCAATACAGCTTATTAATACAGTAAACACAACCACTAAAGAGGTGGATGTGTGCCCTTCTCGAGCAACAGCCACAGTTCTTGTCAGGTTGAAGTCACTAAATTAAGCTGTGCTTAATACTCTCCTATCTTGGCACAAAAACAGTCAGGCTTAATTTAATGGAAATGTGCAAAGTATTCACGCAGCACAAAAACAGTAATTAAGTAAAAAGCTACATGAGAAAAATCCCACACCAATTTAGAAAAATAAAGTAACATTTAAAAAAATGTCTTGACACCAAAACAACAAAAATCCACTCAATAGAACCAGAGATATGCAATTTCAAATATTTAAGTTAAGTATAGCACCTAAAATCACAAAGCGCCACTCATGGTTTTCTGGTCGTGCGGGAGCGGGTGAAAGTCACAGGTTCAGGCTTACAACAATGAAGTGCTAGCTGGATACAGGGACCAGGTTAGTCCCACTGAAAATATTACCTTCTAAAGTCAGTTTGCAGTGGAGGAGGACGCAAGGATCAGGGAGAGTGCCTCTGGTGGTTGTATCACAAAGAGCAGGTCAGGTATCATAGATGGTTGTTGCTGTGGCACAAACATCCTGTTGGGATTCACTGACTGTCATTGCTGGAGATTCACGTTGGCCGTCACTGCGGGCTGTTGCTGTAGCATTACTAGGCCCATTCAATGTTATATGGTCCTCTGATGGATCTTGTTTAATGCTGGGAGGGGTTGAATCTGAAGGGTTCCAACAGGCATTCAATGAGGACCAGGAATTGAATGATTGAACTAAGAACTAGAAACCAGACATATAGATTACTCTCAAAATAATACTATAAAGATTTAAAGATTATCATGGCAAGCCCAAATCTCCTGAAGAAACACAGGGGAGTCAAAATCATACACACTAAGGGCCCTGCTAAAGGTATACAGAATAACCGCATTAGTATTTGATGTTCTGAGATCTCTCTAATATGATCTCCTCTGGTCATTAGTCCCAAATCAGGAATGTACATTCAATTGAAGAGAAGCAATCATGATAACTGAGTCAATATGATCACTTAGTTTAGTTTATCAAAAGTTAAGGTAAACAAGTGCATCAGTACATCAGGTTATAAGTCAATTTAGTTAAATTCTAATAAGGAATTTGAAATAAGATACTTTAGCTCAAGAGTTGAGGAAAGGGCGTGAAACATGCCGGTTTAAGCAGTCTCCCAAGAATGAAGTGACCACTGTACACACACATCATATGCGTCAGTTCAGGAAACAAGCCAGGTATGTCCACATTTGGGCAAGTTGTGTTTACCAAGGAAACTTCTGCAAAGAATTTTGTAATTATGGAAATAGTGAGCAGCCCTACTGTCACTATCCAGCTTCAACAGTCGCTTGCTCCTCTATCACACAATCCATTAAATCGAGCAATATATATTTTTTTAAGTTCAGTTGGTGACACTTCCTAGATTTACCTCATTAGTTTAGACCACTCAGACCACTGGTCAGTTCGTATAGGATGGGTGTCAGGTGACATAAAGAAGACACAAATGTAGAGAAATATGTAAAACAATTAAGCAGTACTTAAGCAAGCCAATATGTGAAACATGAGCAAGAGCACATACTCAAGTTCAAGAGGACAGTTTCCCAGGCATCTGTTCAGGATTGTATAAAAAAATGTAGCAAAGTATCATGTACAATACATGAGAACTCAGGAAAGAAAACACTGTTTCATGTTACTGGTTATACTGAGATATTCTTGCATGAAGAGTAGATTCGGCAAGTTAAGAGACTTCACATATGCAGTCCGGCCTACATTAAATTGAGCTACTATAACGGAAAACATATATGATTAATAAGTTTATAATCATAGATAATATGAATTGTCATGATTCTAATGCAACTCTGCTGCACGTTAAATCATTTAGCATGGTAACAAATAATATGTGTCAATATGATGGATTTCTGCTTTCGAAAGTACTAACCTGTAAATATTTTCTACTACATAGAATCTTACTGTCATTTTAGGTGCATACTATCAGAAAGTTTCATGAATGCATTATTAATTTGGAATGTGCAGTACCTATGTTTCTTTTGTCATTTCGGTGCACACGTTTACACACCATAGGCATGCAAAGGGTTGCGTTCTTCAGAAGACGCTCTGTTGAGCACATTTCTAAACAGAACTGCTAAATTTGGCCCGGACTCACCCTGGACCTTCATGTTACAGCCTTCATTGGTAGACCATTCCTTGGATCCTTACCCTGGTTGGGTTTTTGTTTGTGACCAATTGATTGCTTAAATTGCTAAAACTTACTTGACAATTCAGTTTCCAATTTATTAATGCTTATGATTCCTCATCGAGTGTCTGCTTTCGATTGAATGCCCACACTGACACCACTTACCTGACTTTGTAGAATTCCCACTGCACGAAGTGCCCCTTGGGTGCACTTCATGACGTGCCATCTTGTTTTTAGGTCTCGCTGAGACAGCGAAAGCTGTCTCTTTGAGACATTTTGTAAGTGGGTTTTCAAAAGTGCTACCCACATGGTTTTGCTGGCCTAGAGCTTGAGTGCACAATGGCGTGCACATGCACAGCTGCTCCTCTGCTCCTTGCATTCCCCCCTCCCTTCTCACCCAGCCCTTTGATGCTCTGCTTGCATCTCCCTCCTCCATGGGTGTGAAGGGATACAGAGCCATCCTGCTTGTTTAATGGCTTTGCATTCCCATGTGTTCCCGCAGTAAACATGCCCGAGGCGCCAGCCGAGCACAAGGCACACGGAGACATTCTCTTTACCCTAGTTAGTCCCTGTATCTGTATTTCCTTCAGAAGCTCTTGCTTTTTCCCACTAATTAAAGGACTTGAAGATCAAATTGATTAAAAAGATTGAAACACAATCCCATCATGCAAAGGCTATTGTACACAGACTCATGGAGGGGCCACAGACACTCGGACTCAACGCATTCCACACAAACCCGCAAACCTCAATCTAACAATCTTTATGAGGACTAGCGCCGACTTCAAAGACGGCGTTTACTATTCTAACTGTACGTCCATGTAGCTACAGAATGTTTTTCAGAGCCCCACAGTTAATGTTTCCGCATTGAAACACATGCACATTAACTTACAGTGCCCCGTATAAGAACTGGGTCCCATAGCTCTTTGTCCTTTACAAAGATGGTTGTCTGAGTCAGTGAGACTTTACGATCATCATGAGGACTGGTCTGGTTCTATGGTATTTTTCTAAATATCCTCACTGTGGACAGCATCATCTGATTCCCACAAAGCACAATATAAGAGGACATATGGCTGTATGCCGGAAGAGGAAGGCATTCTCTCTCACCTCTTAAGTCCAGCATGAATGCATTTTGTAAGCCAAAGGCTAACATGTGATAGTGCTTCGCCTTGTTGAGTTGGGGACATATCTCTATATTAATACATACAACAAGCAAAAAGTAGCATATTAAAATGTAAATTATTTTTCCTATTTATTATACATCTTTATTGAGCCTCAGGACAGCTTGCTAAGAACTAGCAATAAAACATGCCATAATGTACTAAACTATAGAACGCAGGCTTCCTGAAGTCAAAACGATGAGCAGCAAACACCTCTTAAAAGTTACACAGCCTTTTCATCTTCCATTTCCACTTACTCCTATGACACACATCAAATCAAAATGCACTTTGCTAATAATGGCAAGTGGTCTTATCAAGGCCACTCGTTTCCCAATTACAACATTATGTTATTGGTCTGAAAGGGTAAGGGTTACACGGTTAAACGGATTATACAGAAGTGGATAATGAGGTCATGATCCCAGGGGGAAACCAATTAGCTTGTTTGGGCTTCAACATCTTTATTTATGTACTCTAGTTGGCATATTCCCAGTGGCACTAAGTTCGCTTTCCAAAGTTGAAAGAGATGATTAAGAAGCGATTTTATGAAGGTGTCGTGATTTGACACTGAGTGCAGCTTCTTGAAGCTGGCATGCGGGTGTTGACCTAGTAATTTCCATTACCTATCGTCTCAGCAGCAGTTACACCGTTATCGTAACTACATGTATTGGCCTGAGATGTTTCCACTGATGAAAAGTACCATTTACTTTACACGCAATAAACCGTACTGCCAGTTACACCAGGCCTTCATGCCAAATAACTTTAGTTGCCTTTAATGGATGGCTCTTGTATGGAGGGCTTTATGTGGGCCGGATCCTGCCAGTGCTCAGCACCGGCAGTTCTAAAAAGCAGGGGCTGAAACGGGTCTCTATCTGGCTCTCCATTGTTGCCCTCACCCTCGGGGTGAAACATCTCAACTCAGCAGCAGTGCCACCCTTCACTGCCTTTGTTGTAAATTCAAAGAGACTCGTTATAGTTCTTTCACATTGTCATCATTTCAGAGCCGAAGCAATTTCAATATTGTATACAACGAAGCCATTGTTGTTTATTTATCTTATGCAAGTAACAACCATTGACAAAGACAACAGTCCTGGATTGTTGTAGGTATAATGTTACTTATATTGTATATCTGGATGCAATGACAGAAACAGCAAAATACCAGTCGAGCGTCACACTATGTTAAGCACAGATGTTAAGCTTAGGTGTTTTTGAGCCACGCCCTTAATTACATTGGCTATGCCCCTCTGAGAGAAAGCCAGTTTTTTCATCCAACTTAAAGTCCTGCTTGTATGTATTTACAAAACTGTACTACAGTTGTAAAGATGTAAAGAAGCACTTTTCCTATACCCTCCTTGCACGGGCCAGTAGACCAAGTGGCATGACAGCGCCATAAGCTCTGCTTCTGCTATGTCAGCCCAGCAGAATATGGACCTGTTGAACCCAATGTCATATGCCACGGGCTGGTTCAACATAGGCCCTGGAGGGCCTGGTCCATTCCTGATTTTCAGGATAACCTCAAACCTTGTGAATGGAATCTCTAAAGATTCATTGTAGCCTAATTTATTTTATGTTGGTAGCCTGAAAATCTGTGTTGGATCTGCAACGCCTGAAACTATGTTCGGTACCTTCATCCAAACAAATGGTAGTGGGTTATAAGGATCCACAGTGAACACTTATCATGGGGATGAACTGTTATTTAAGTTATTTTTTTTTGTTATGACCCTTTCTCACAGAGCTACAGAAACTAATATCAAGCATACTCAAAAGAAATATAGAGCAATTCCTTTCTAAATTGCATGGGCTAATATTTTGAGTGCAAACGACAGGTCTCAGACTCTCAGGTAAAACCTGACAAGGTTTCCAGTGCCATCTTTGACAGCACGATGCACGCTTTCTCTCTTCTAAGAACGCTTACAATGTGCAATTGTTTTCAGCTAAAGACTACCATTCTAAGGAAATCCACAGTTGTTAAAAATAACAAGTAATTGGTAGCTATTCTTAGTGATCACTGAAAATTATCTAATTAGTCCAAATCAAAAAGTTTTCGTAGATTTATCTTGTTATTAAGACAGAATTTGGACTGATTTATTTCAAGTTCCAAAAAAGGAGGCTGAATTGAGATTTCAGTACAAAGTTAACAAGAAAAAGAAGATTTCCCTCCCTCCCAGCTTCCTTTAAAACAAGCATTGACATAGCCAATAGGTCTCACCTTTGGGTCCTTATAAGTGTTTAGCCGTGCAACAGTTGATGTTGTTGCAGTAAGGATATTGTGCTGCATAACTAAATACTTATAAGGTCCCAAAGTCGAGACCTATTGGCTATGCCAATGCTTGTATATGTTGAAATGGATCTGATTCCATCCCAGCACTCACAGACTAATTTGGTCCTGATAATGACTTTAAATGCAAACAGGTTGAAACGCCGTTGACCACACAGCACATTTTTTGTCATTCTTGGTACTTAACATGTCTTTTCTTAACTGTATCCTCATTATCTTGTTTTGTAACCACTTTCTAATCAAAATTTGTTGCACCGTTTTCCCTGTTCCTTGCACTGTCTCACATGTTCACTTGCCCTGTTCACTTCCTGCACAAACATGTTTGTGCACACTAATGCTTGGATTACACTTACATATAATATAAAAGTGCTGATATAACAGTTACAGTTTGTAGCTGTACGCCCCAATATGATCACTTTATTTTCTAAATTAACTAATGCTGTCTCCTTGTTTCTGTCCTGTCGCAATTGGTTTTGCATCATATCTAATTGCCTAGAAATATTACCTGTTGATACATTATTGTTTGTTACATAAAAGTCACCCAGGTCTCAATTGGGTTCACCGGTTACCTCCAGTGGTTTTTCTGTGACTTTCTAAAAGTGACATTGTCAGAATGGTCATTTTAAATACGACTTTTCCATTAAAGATGGTTTTAAATTACAATTCCTCAGTCACCAACCATGACATTCCTGCCTACTCCTAATCAAAAGTTATCACTTATTATATAGGGTAACCCAACGTTGACCTATGGGAGATGTAGTCTTTGCAATAGTGAAAAATGAACTAGAGTGTTTTCACTACCTGGACATGTAAGACTTAAAAGTAGATATTCAACTTTTTACAATAAAGCATGCCCTAAGGCAGTGTTTTCCAAACTGGGGTCTTTGGACCCCCAGGGGTCCGTGAGACATTCCCAGGGGGTCCGCAGGCAGCAGTTTTAAAAGCACTGCACAGTTCCTTGTAGAATTAGCAGTTTTTGAGCAACAATAAAAGTGTCAAGATAACACCAGTGATTAATGTACCTGCTGGAGAGAGATAAGTTTTGTCCATTGGCACATTTGACTTTATCTAATGTAGCATTGAGGGTTAATATGCCTGCTGCAAGGAACGTGTGCCATGCATTTTAAAAAACAGTATTTTATGTGCATAGGTCAGTGGGTTACTGCTTTCGTCACAGATTCTTTTGTTACTCTGCAGCTCATAAGAGACAATCATAATCTAGCACAGTGACCTATAAAATGTCATCAAGGAGCTGCTTACACACTGCATGGTACAAGTTAGTAACTTATCTTTTTTCCCAGTCTTTCATTATCCTGATGCTATTAAGGGGTTTATTTGGGTAGTAAATACATTTTTATTGTTAGTCAATGCTAACCACTGTGTTATGTTTTGAATCCTGAGTTTGTGCTTTTCCAGACCAAGCACTCTTTAAAAATGCCTACCAGTAAGAAAGACATGTGAATCCTACACGTTGTAGTCCCCTATGCCTTATGTAACATTTTCTCTACACTGATTTACAAGTATGATTCATTGTCTCTATATGTGTTTGATGTAAAGTGCTCTGACATCCTACAATGGTATGAGAGATGCTATAAAACAAATGAAATACATGTGAGAGATGTGCTATAGAGAAATGAGAGCCACTGTTGAAGGGTGATAATAAGGGAATCATTGAAGAACCCCAACAAATATTGTTGTATCCTGGTGCATAGTAAGGTCATCATTTACTTTTCTTTATAAGTTAATACAATTCAATATATAATGATAAATTTGTTGTAGAATGCACCATCGTATCATACATTTTTTTGGGGGAGGGGAGAGCCTCCCAAAGCCCCCTTTGTAGTGGTCATGCTCACTCATTGCACTTGGTGTGCACTGTAAGGGGACTGGTCTTAAAACATTTGCCAGGGCTGCTTTGGACTTCCAGTCTGGCCCTGGCAGGAGCAGGAGCCTTGTATTGCGAAATAAAACTAACCATTTAAAAGTTAATCACGGAGATGCAGCACCAACCTTCCCATTAATTTTTTCATTTTTTTGCAAACTCTTTCAAATACTAACATCCTTAGTAATTTGAGTATTCTATGGTGGGCACACATGTGTTTATTTTTTTGGGATTACTCTTTTAATGTTTGAAATTTAAATCATACAAATTTCTGGGGGTCCCTGGCTTCCAGTGGTGAGCCAATGGGGGTCCTCGGGAGTCAAAGGTTTGGGAACCACTGCCCTAAGGGCTGTTTAGGGATTACCCTAGGGATGACTGTGAACTGTTACTGTACACCTCTCAAATAGCTAATTCCTGTTAAGTGGCCCTTTGTTGATAACACCCTTACCTGAATGACAGACTATTGTACTTTGGAGAACAGGGTTGCTACTGCCTTTCCAGAATGCGTATTGTCGTCCGGAGTCGAGATCAGTGACAAAACTGGTTCTACGCGAATTTTCGCTCAAGCAGCACAAAGAACATTTTTATGAAAATTTACTTTTCCAGTAAAGCTATCATAAATCTGATTTTATAATTTAATTAGAATTTTTAAACTGAGTGGAAAATAACTTTCAATCACATTGTTAGTACTTTTTAAAACAAAGTTAGAAACTAAAGGTTTTACATTTACCTACACCTGTTCATGGGGAATCTGATTAAAGCTACAAAGTCAAAATAGCTTATATTAAGTCACTGTGTGTCATCTCAGTGCTTTTCAACTGCATCCCAGTCAGAGCACAATGTGCCCACATTGTTCATCCTAATGGCAATGGTAATTCTGCTGCTAAAGTTTATTCCGTCAATAAAGTCATATGCACTAGTATGGTGTCTAGACCATTGTCTACATCCAATGCAAAAGATATTAATACGAATGCAAAGTGCAAATCAAAAATAAATGCAAATGGGGCTTTTTGCAAGTCAAGCACTGCCAATTTGTTAATATTAAATCTCTTCATAATAGATAAAAAAAAGAAAGAAATGTCGGAAACGCAAATAGAAAATCAAAACAACTAAGCCTGGATGTTAAATTCTGCACCGCTAAAGGAGCTCTTTCTACTCCCCTCTCTGCATAGCAGAGTTCTCAAAAACTCTCCATAGTGGCACAGAGTTTTTTCCCTCTCACAGCTCACCAACATTAAGTACACTAGACTAACTCCCAGTGAGATTTCTCAATGCGGACGGTTGCAACAGGCCGCTTCTGCTCGCAATGAAAAACCTGCCACTCACGTTGAGGACTCTGCCACCAGAGGATAACATCTACTAGAGCAGCAGAAAGAAGCAGCACCCTCTTGCACTTGATGTGGTACCGTTAGACAAGAAAGACCGTCCGATGGTTTTCGGCCGGTCGACGAGTCGACCGGGCAGAAAAGGGGCTGCATATGGTGGCGGTGTCTGCAAGACGCTGCCATCCATATTACAATGCAGGCGGGAAAGTGTCTTTCCATGGCGGAGTTGCAGCCATGTAAAGGCATGCGGTTCCTGACCGCGGGGCCCGTTGCGGGCCCCCAGTGTATTGGGGGGGTGGGGGGTGCACATGGGGTTACCTATGGTACCCCCCTGCATTTGCAGGCACAACTTGGCAGGCACAGCATTGTGGCGGGCGGTGCTGTGAGCACCGCCCCCACAATGTCGTGGATGGGGATGCCACCGCCACTGTGGCAGTGGCATCCTAATTGCCGGTGCGATCCCGCCGCACCACTGGCGGCCGGTCCCAGCACCGCTAGGGTGGCAGGCGGACGAAATTCAGCCCGCCATCCTAATAGGCCCCCTAGTATTTCCCCAGATCTGATTTGTTGTCTTTTTTCATTTATGCTATCTTCCTGAAGAGCTATTAAAAAATAATAAAACAGAAATGATGCACATTTAGACTTATTAATACAAATGATTTTGGTTGTGTACGTTTCATTAATTATCCATCTGATTATGGCAACAAAATTACAAAAGTAACACTTAATCCACTGCAGTCAGGAATTTGAATAAAAAATCATATTGATCATATTCATATAATGGGCCTCGATATTTTACCAACTAATCAATGTGGAGACTCTAGATTAAATAGTCCTAAATGCATCAGCACAATGCACATTATCATTGAGACTAGGATTCTGCATCCCGTGGACAACAACTATTGTAGAAACATAGGTCTTCAGGAATGCCAAAGATTATCTTCTAAATTACAATTTGAATGTTTTCCTACTTGCATACAATTAAGTGAAAATGATCAACAAGTAGAGTATTATGGTGATTAGGGGTAGGCGGAATTTGCGAAATCCACTTTCGCAAATTATCGCGAAAATGTTAAAAATTATCACAAACACGCGGAAATATCGCGAAGATGCGGAAGTTTTTTTCCCGCATGTTCGCGAGATTTTCTGCATGGTTGCGGCTCGCCAACTTACCCATGTGGTTGCTCACGGGCGCGGCCATCTTGTTTTCAGTTGTCTCGCGGTGCATGATCGCGAGAAGAAAGATGTGATCGCGCGACGCATGACGTCACTGCGGGCGCGAACTGACGCGAGACAGCGCAAATGGCTAAAAACAATACAACATCTCATGGAGAACGCGACCGGATCAAGAAAACTTGTCGGCGAACGCAGGGATTCAGGTAAGGCGATCGCGCACGAGAATGTATTATTTTACGGTGCGAGCAAGAAACAAATTATCGCCAAGCTGCGGAATGCGGAAATTTAGACATTTTCGCGCTCTCCGCGGAACGCGAAAATGTCAAATTATCGCAATTTCCGCGAACGGAACGAGATTTTCGCCCAGGCCTAATGGTGATCCCTTTACAGGTAAAGAGAGTGAGCATGGATTGTGTGAGGACAGCACCTGCCAGACTGGACTGGAACTGGCTGCCGAAACAATGTACAAAGGTAGTGAATATTATCTGCTAACAGGAAGCAGTCTAGTTGGCAGATGGAAATCTATCACTCCTTTTCAGCAACTCAGAAACATTTTAGTGCCACCTTGATTGTTCATTGGAATATATCATTTCACAAATTAAGGTAATTCTTCTTCAGGAGTTGTGGTTAATGGGGCAAACCAACTTAAAATTCCAAACATTTGTTCAGGTTTCTATGGAGCCCTTCCCCAGGGGTAGGGTAGATGGTTTCTTAGACATGAGAATTACTAACTCACTGGGTTAGACATCGTGGTAGTGCGCATCTTCCCTCCTTCCATATATGTTTTATCTAGAATTGGAAGTTAGAATGATGTGTTGGTTCTATTAGAGAATTAGAAGGGCGCAGAGGAGGAGATTCTAAAAGAGGGAGTTGGGAGACGACTGTTGGTGGATGAGGTGTAAATAAACCTACCTTCTCAACGTGCTTTGTTGTTCCTGGTTATTCAACTCCCGGAGAACACTACATTTATTTGGCGATGATCGGACGAAAGGGCACCTCAACACCGATCAAGTTCTGTCCAACCGCAAGTCTTCTGGTGACAGTCTCGGAGTGGTTGACGACTCATCTAACAGGAGAGAATTCGAAATACAGGCATCATCTTGAGGTATCGTAAGTCGAGTCGCACTTTGGGTGGAGCGGTTCGCTTTTGGATGGAAATCGATTTTTGTTTGTTAAGTTGTGGCGGAATATTGTTTGCGCGAGACTGACGCGATATCAACTCGATTACGAGCGCGAGGGATCTGAGCGTGCGCGCTACGAATCCAAAACGAGGCTTGACTCTGTCCAATAAGGAGTGACAACGTCATTACTGGTGGCCATTTTGTGTGATTGGGAAGACACACACGGCAACGTTAATGTACGTGAAGTAAGCTGGAGCGTTTCGTGAGAGATTATCGGTGGATTTTCATCGAGTGTGGGCAAAAGCAAAGTAGAAGCTAACGCGTGCGCTTCAGGAGATCTTCATTTTCATTTTTGAAGAGCAGTGCGTTTGAACGCATGCAGGTGCCACTGTCTATGGCATGAATAAAAAAAAAGAAAAGGAAAGTTGAAGGGAACATCATTTTAGAAGTAACAGGTGACAATTATACTTACATGGAAATGTACAGGAACACAAGTTTGACTTGAGACGTTATGCAATAGGATATCATCCCAAAGGGAGGCAAAGAGGTTATTTTTGGTAGTTCTGCATAACTAGCGATGGGTAGCGATGGAGTGCTGGTGTCAGCTGTGGGAGCAGCCTCCGCCCCCTCGGAGTGCTCAGCCTCGGACCCGTCTGCGTCATAGTCGGTGGTGGTTTGACTGGACAGGTCCTCCGCTGCACTCCCGTCGGCCTCCGTGCCACTCGATGTGCCAGACAACTCTGCACTGCTGGCACTGGTGCGCGCTCCCTCCTCATGGTCCGTGCCAGTGTCTCCCTTGGAGTCCCCCGACGATGCTGTGGGCAAGGTGAAGAGACAGGAGAAATCAGACACCTGTATACATATGTCACATGAGTCAACTCTACATAGGTCACAGTGCATAGCCTAAAAAGCTACAAGAGTAACATCTACAATACAAGGTACATATGTAGTCCCTGCAACACACAGTTTGTTGACCCACCATGCCACTGTAAAAATATGGAGAGCATGACACAATAGCAAATAACTTGATATCAAATTGTACAGAGGAGCCAGGCTCTGGGGACAATCTAGCACAGCATCAGCGACACACAGCGTAGCCAAGAAAGGGATGAGAAGGAACCATGTCTAGCAACTCTTGGGACATGCTGCAAAGGTAATACAGTAAACCATGGCCAACATGACTGGGGCACTGCACCTTGAGTGTTTGGCCACACAAACATCACACACTGGCCAGACCGAGCAAGGAGACTTCAGGTTTGGACATGTAGGCCTTGCCCGCACCAACCCCCCCCTACCTGAGACAATGTGATTGAGACAGAGGAAGTACTTACACCTCTTAGTCTGGGATGAAAACACATGGCCTGCAATTAATCCTGATCGCACACAAACTACCCCTGGTGCGCCTGTCCACACATATCACTGACAAACAACCATCATCAGATAGTTGTACCAAGACACACAGGCACTGGCCCCTTTGAGTATGCACCAGCTAATTTAGGTCACCCTGTACAGTGGACACATGTAGCACAGTATACGTCAATTCTAATGAGGCCATGGTACCATGACACAGGGCCCAAACTATGCTGAAGACACAGAGAATGTCCACATTGTCTGATGACACACATGATACCTCGGAAAAGGTGCCCCAGGGGACTGTAGTGGCCACACTACTCCATGGCCCTGGATGGATATGACTGGAACACAAGCCACCATCCCTGCACTATGCACATCTCACACTCAAGCATATCATGTCAGAGGGCACAACATTCGACATGCAGGCAGTAAGGCAGTACACATGAAACACATACTCCCATGTCGGGACTCAGCATCAGTGCCAACTAACATGGACCCCACAATGACTGAACTGGCCAGGGCACAGGCAATGTGCAAAAACCTGTTACACACCACCCCCACACATGATGCTGCAAGCATTGGGCACTTGGAGTTACTGCCAGCCTAGATGACCTTGTGCAAGAGTGACTACACACAGACCAGGGAACACATGGCAAGGAGGGGAAGGGAGGAAGAACAGCACCGCTTTACTTTGGGGAACAGGATACGCACTGCACATTTAAACCCTGGCAGTGTATCCATGCAACTGCGCACTTCCAAAAGCTGGTGACACACAACAAACACACATGTACCTACCCCCTTCCTGCCGCTGCTTCTCCGCTAGGCACCTATCCAGATCAGGGAAGACCACCGCCAGCACACGCTTATGGATGTGGGTCAGACGGCGGCGCCCACGGTTTTTGTGGCTCTCAGGTGAGTCCCCCAGCAGGACCCGTGCGATCCTCCGCGTCCAGCACCGGATGTCCTGCCAGCGTTTCCTCACCTGGGCTAGGCGCCGCTTCCGACCATCCGCCCTCCTCACGGCACTGACGGCTTGCTTCCAGATCTCCCCCTTGGCACAGACGCCTACCTGTGAGGATGCAAAAGTGACAATACATCAATCCATCTTATCAATGATACAGAGACACACATATTACAAATCATGCATGTTTGAACTGGCCACAGTATGCAGCCAACTCATTGCACCTTTGTCATAGTGACATCATCCTCCTGGGAATGGGCAAATGCAGTAGGTGCCATTGAAAGCACACAGGTGGCATGAGGGGTGCAACACAATCAATGATGCAGGCTCACACTGTGCATCCCAAGCTACAACAGGAATCTGAACAGTACCCCTAAGCAGTCACATGCCCCAGCCCACTTACGCCACCTCAGCAGAGTACACAGACACACACAGGCACTGAACAATCACCTGGCATTGGCAAGTGCCGCTACAAACCTCACTCTGCACATGTGCCACTAGACTGGGGGTGTCAGAGATGTGGGGCTGTCTCAGCACGGCAGACATCCAGCACAGCTCCCTGCTCACATCAGATGGCCAGGGTGTATCAATCCCACATGCAGCTGGGGTGCAACACTCCACATATGCACACACCCACATGACAGGGGACTCACACACACACACCAATGTCCAGGGGACGAACACATCATTTGGACACTCTCACCACAGGTACACAGAACAGACACACATCTATGGGTCCTGGCACCTGTCACCCTGGGGGAGCACAGACTCACATCAGGACTGTAGGAACAACATTTCCAGGAGGATTAGGCAGTCCGAAAGCGGCATGCACCATGCAGTGATCGTCACAGTAAGCACCATGCTAGTGCGTTGTGCACACAGGAACTACAGCATGCTCTGCATGGGAGACATGAGCCCTTCCCCCCCTGGGAACCACTATGAAGAACCCTGCATGTCTGTCACACCTGGACACAATGCCAGAAGTCACAGTTAAAATGAGGGGCACAGTTTAAGATAGTGGGGTCTGCACTCACCTGCTCCCCTGGTCAACCATACAGCATGGTGTACTGTGGGAGGATCACATTCAGCAACGCCATATTCTCCTCCATGGTGAATGGCTGGGCCCTCTCCACAGACCTGGACATGGTGCCAGAGGAATGACAAGCAGCAGTAGTGTTGTGTCATGAAGGGATGTGCAGGCAAGTGCTCTCTCAAGGGACCTGGCTGCCTTATATCTTCCTTGCTGGCCTGTTTCATTTACAGGAGTACAGAGTGATTGGCTCAGTCACATTTGCATCCTACGTGTCCTCCAATCAATTTAAAACTACCCCAGTGACAGGCTATGCATGGTTTTAAAATTGAGCATGATGTAATGTCAACAACCACATTGCAACAAAGTAAATTGTCTCCAACCGACTTCTGCTGGCCACATGATGCAAAATTCAAACCTGAAACTCGGTCTCCACGACAACCAGCATGCATTTAGGCCCCTATACTTGTCCCTCATGTGTCCCCTATGGCAATCCTATGTCACAACACAGGTACGGTGCGTCCCACAGCCCTAGGGCACCCCAAAAGCATTGCAACGGACCGTACATGCGTGTGTACGGTCCCTATCACTATGGTGGTGCTGGCGTACGTGTACGCCATAGTAGTCCGGACCGTACGCACGCGTATACGGTCCCTATCACTATGGTGGTGCTGGCGTACGTGTACGCCATAGTAGTCCGGACCGTACGCACGCGTGTACGGTCCCTATCACTATGGTGGTGCTGGCGTACGTGTACGCCATAGTAGTCCGGACCGTACGCACGCGTGTACGGTCCCTATCACTATGGTGGTGCTGGCGTACGTGTACGCCATAGTAGTCCGGACCGTACAGCGTTACATGCACGGACAAGTTTGAAAATCTCCTTCGGGTAAGGGACGCAGCACGACTTTTTGGGAGTGGTATTTGTTTTGAATGTGTGTGCACTGCTCCTGTTCATATTTGGTTACTTTGCATACATGTAGAATCACCATGGGGCACATGACCTGGAGCAGAATTCACCTGAATTGATAGTCAGACTTGGTGACAGTCATCTGTAATGGGATTGTGATGGAGCCATCAATGTGTGTGACACTGGCCTCGGAAACATACGGGTTGCACCGGGTTGACATGATGTGTGAATTCCCCATTAGGGGCTCAATGGTGTATAGCAGGCTCTCCGTGAGCAGCAGGGGGTGTTTAGCTGTAACCCATCACTTGTGTGCCAGTGCCATGGATTTCCAGCATCTGTGGCGGTAAGGGGGGTGCCAGTGTTGCTCCCACGTGTTCATCCACATGACCTGTGTATGTGTTGACAGAGTTGCATTAGCATTCCGACACACGAGTAATAAAGGTGTCCCTCTGCCTCCGAGGTGCCTCATCTCTGTCAATGGTGGTCTGTTCCCACTGTGCATGCGGCATGTCTGGCATTGTTCTCAGAGATGGTGCATATGAGTCTATGTGTAGAGTAGCAAGATGCAAGCTGTTTGTCAGGGGTTAGATTCTGTATTGTGCATGATGTCCATGGCTGTGTAGGTATTGTGGCATGTCAGTCTCCACGACGGCCACTGTGCTGCATGTGAATCCAGTGTGTGTGTGTGTCATGTTGAACCAGACATTCCTTCCTTGACATACACCTTTTACATAGTTCCTTCCTGAGATCCTTATCTTTGTGTGCTACTTGTGGCATTGTTTCCTTGACATGGCGCATGCTGCTGCAGGCCCTGCAGCAAGGGCACCCAGTGTCCACGCAAACGAGCTGGTGTCATCATGGATTGCTTGCTGACATGTGCTATGCTGATCGGCAGCATCTGTGCCTCATGCGGCAGCACACTCTGCATTATGCACAAGATCCCCAGTTCCATCCACCTCAAGGCAAGAGGGAGACCATCCCCCAGGTCAACTACGACATCCGTGTCTAATCCTACCCTGCACTCTACGGACATGTGCGTTACAAATCTCATGATACTTGTCCGCATCCAGGGTGCATCTGCACAGCTCTGCTACTACATCCGGCGACCAGGCCACATCAACGTCCAACAGAGATGGGGGGAGTGGATCACTGCCAGCTGCAGGATGACCTTCTCAATCCACGCACACACTCAGAATGCAGCCCACAACCACAACACAACCTTGTGGCACTGTGATCCAACACCCAATTGTGCCATCTCCATGAATCCAACCTTGGCTGGCCCACAATTCTCCACATCCACCTGACTCAAGCATGCAGGACATGGTTCTGCCACGTGTCTACACATACATGGGACTCCCACCCCAGGACACTCCACATGATCCCTGACCTCTGCGCATGACTGTTCCTCTTCTAAATAGGTCTGTAGGCACAGTTTTGCGGGCACCCCCTCAGCTGGTTGGGTGAGTATGGTGCTCCATGTCTGTCTTGGATGGTACGTTGTGACCCACCTGTGTCCTGTGCCAGACTCAGACCCCAGGGTATGGATGTTTGGAGTTAATTCAGAAATCAGGCATGGTTTGACTTTACAACACACACATGTAGTGGAATAATGCAAAATGACGGCATCATCTTGTGATTGTGATGAATTTTATTAGTGCTGGGGTACGTGTTTGGGGGGGTGACAAGAGGTGCTTGGCGGGAGTGTAGAATCCAAAGTTCACAGGGGGAGTTGGTGTCCTTGCCATTGACAGTCATCAGAGTCTGTGCCACAATCTTTGTCAACATTGGTCAGACAGTAACCAGCAAGGCCATGTGGCAGAGAATGTCCTTTGCTGCTGTGCTGCTGTTGGGCCAGAGGGCCAGGTGCCAGGCCAGGTGACCTGGGAGATGGTGATGTTCCGCTGACTCTCACGGTCTTTTTTGTGGACGACCCACCTTCCTGCGGGGACCCTCAGATGCCTGCCTTGACGATGCAAGGGACGCTCCGTCAGATGAATCCTCCTCCTCCTCCCTCCCTGGGTCTGGTGCTGCTCTACGCCTGGTGGCACAGGGAGGGTTTGCCAGGCTTTGGGCGATCTGACGGAGGGATTGGCTCACGTCCCTGTGCACCGCCAAGAGCTCTGCAAGTCTTGCCTCCATCCTGGCATGATGCTCAACCTGCAGGGCCTTCATCTCATTGAGGGCCCCCACTACCTGGGCAATGCCTCTGGAGTCACGCCTGTATGCGTCCAGGATGGTTCTGACGTGTGCCCTAGACGGGTCCTGAGCCAACTGGGCAGGTTCGCGCCTCCGCCGTCCTCCACTCCTACCATCCCTGCCCACTTGCGTCTGGCCTGCCGTTGTGGGCACATCGGGTCTCCGGGACCCCTGAGGGATGGCATTTGCGGTGTCGCCTGCCTCCTCCTGGGTGCCCGGAGAACCTTGTCCCTCGTGGACAGACTGGCTGTGTTGTTGTGTGCGGGCAGGGCTCCTGGGTGTCTCCTGGGATGTGGCAGGAATGGGGGTGGTGGTTGGCACAGTTGTACCTGACGCAGGTGCTGCAGGTGGTTGGACACCAGAGGGGCCAGGTTGGTCTGGGTCATCCACGGAGTGGTGAGAGTCGTCGCTGCCGGTGGTGTCCTCTTCACGCAGAGCCTGGTCCTGTGAGTCTTCCCCCCCAGTGTTGGGGGGAGATCGATGACGTTGACCTGTGTGTGAGAGAGACAGTGTTAATTGTGTTACATGCGACATCCATGTTTCATTCTTTTTTGATTTGGCACAGTTCCTCTGGGTGGTTGGATTTGGCTAGCATTCCTCACACAGTGCACTTGTGCATGGGTATGTCCCTTGGCCACAGCTTTCAACACTTTACCTATGTGTGACACAATCTTAGTTGATGCATATTTTGGGAACGCAGTCAGCAGTGTAGTGAGCGGGCGTAGCAAGCCATGCTGAGCCGCATTACGTGTTGCACTGTACGTGGCCAAATGGTGTTTATTCCCTGCTATTTGAGAATGCAGGTAGGTAACTTAACAATTTGTGACAGGGTTCTGACGAACACAGTGGGTAGGTATACTGGGTGTAAGGTTCTGTTTGTGCCTGCAGCACGGATGTACTCGTGCACAGATTGACACACGGCCTAGTGTTTATCAAAGGTTGAAGGAGGGGTTAAGGCACTGCCAAACCTTGTCTACATGCACACAGTCCACCTGCTGACGAGCGGACATGGCCACACCACCCAAGGGTGATTTGGTGTCCCTCTGTCTCCCTTTCTCCCTTCCTCTGTCAGCCTCCTCCCACTGTCCGTCTCCCTTTCTCCCTCCCTCTGTCAGCCTCCTCCCTCTGTCCGTCCCCCTTTCTCCCTCCCTCTGTCAGCCTCCTCCCACTGTCCATCTCCCTCTATCTCCCTTTCTCCCTCCCTCTGTCAGCCTCCTCCCACTGTCCGTCTCCCTCTATCTCCCTTTCTCCCTCCCTCTGTTAGCCTCCTCCCTCTGTCCGTCTCCCTTTCTTCCTCCCTCAATCAGCCTCCTCCCTCTGTCCATCTCCCTATCTCCCTCCCTCTGTCAGCCTCCTCCCACTGTCTGTCTCCCTCTATCTCCCTTTCTCCCTCCCTCTGTCAGCCTCCTCCCACTGTCCGTCTCCCTTTCTCCATCCCTCTGTCAGCCTCCTCCCTCTGTCCGTCCCCCTTTCTCCCTCCCTCTGTCAGCCTCCTCCCACTGTCCGTCTCCCTCTATCTCCCCTTCTCCCTCCCTCTGTCAACCTCCTCCCACTGTCCATCTCCCTCTATCTCCCTTTCTCCCTACCTCTGTCAGCCTCCTCCCTCTGTCCGTCTCCCTTTCTCCCTCCCTCTATCAGCCTCCTCCCTCTGTCCATCTCCCTTTCTCCCTCCCTCTGTCAGCCTCCTCCCTCTGTCCGTCCCCCTTTCTCCCTCCCTCTGTCAGCCTCCTCCCACTGTCCGTCTCCCTCTATCTCCCTTTCTCCCTCCCTCTGTCAGCCTCCTCCCACTGTCCGTCTCCCTCTATCTCCCTTTCTCCCTCCCTCTGTCAGCCTCCTCCCTCTGTCCGTCTCCCTTTCTCCCTCCCTCTGTCAGCCTCCTCCCTCCCTCTGTCTGTCTCCCTGTGTCCACCTCTGTCTGTGTCCCTCTCTCTGCCCCTCTCCCTCCCTCTGTGTGTCACCCTCTGTCACCTCAGCCCAGCTTCCTGGGTACACACAGTTTGCAGGTCTTGCAAAGGTCATTGTCTTGTTCATGTGGGTTTGTTTCTTCTCTGCGGGCACCCATTGGGCGGAATTTGTGAGTCTGCGCTGCTGCTGTGGCGGTGTGTGCTGACACTCTTTCAGTGTGCTGCGTCTTCATTGGCTGCTGTTATGTGCAAATTGTGCCTTCATACCCATGTCGTCCTGCAACGCGGCCACCATTAGCAGGCAAAACAGTACTGTGTGGGGACACACTGTTGGTATGGCTGTGCCCTAAGCCATATGGGCTGAGGGCATTGTTGTGTGCTTCAGAGTTGCTCTATGTTAGTTTTGAGGCCCACCCTCCCGGCATCGGGGACATCCTGTCTTGTGTTGGTGTTTTGTGTGGCCTGTGACTTGGCATGGCCTTGCTTGGGGCATGGGGCATGGGGCATGGAGGCGCTAGTGGCATGTGTGTGTTTTTGGAGTGTGGTTGTGTCCGGTGCTGGCTTTGGGGGGGTTGCGTGCATGATTGGTATTTGGGTTGTATATGGCGTTCCCCCCATGTGAGGTGAGTTGTTTGTGTACTCACCAGGCTCTCAGACTCCTTCTAGTCCGTCTACTGCCAACGGCGGCAGCGTGGCCATCACCTTCTCCTCCCAGGGATGGTACTGTACCAGTCTGCGGGGCGGCCCTCCTCCAGTGATGTTGGCCTGGTTGTGCTCGTCCGTCATTTTGCGGCGGACCGTCCTCCGCAGATCGTACCACCTGGCTTGGCACTCATGCCTGGTCCTTCTGGTGGCCCCAACAGCATTCACGGAATTGACTATCCTCTCCCACATGGCAGTTTTTTCTGATATGCTGGTCCGTCTGACCAATGTTCCAAAGAGCTCTGGCTCGACTCTGATGATTTCGTCAACAAGGGACTCCAGCTCGACCTTTGTAAACTTTGGATTCTTGTTGGTGGGCATGGTGTGGGGTGCGGGTGTGGATGGTTGTGGGGGTGGGGGTGTGGATGGTTGTGGGTGTGTGGGTGTGTGTGTGTGTGAATGTGATGAGGGTGTGTTTGTGATGGTGGTTGTGTGAAGGAGTGCAAGTGTAAGGTGTATTGATGGTTGAAGTATGGTGCAGTGCGTTGTCTCTGGGGTCTGGCAGCAGTGGATCTGTTGCAAAGGATCATGGTTTGTGTGTGTTGAGCCTTTTTATTGGTCCATTTGTGGGTGTGGCTGTGTTTGAACTTTGGGTGGGTGTGTTATAAGGAGTGGTAGTGGTTTGGGCCTCTGTTTATCTGTTTGTCAGTTGCAGGTCAGTGTATAGGATGTATTTGGCCTTGTTGGATATGTTTTGTGGTGTTGTGTGCCTCGGATTGACTGTCCTTGTGTTTTTTTGGTTAGTCCTGGTTCAGTAGGAGTGTTTTTAGCCTCTGTACGGTGCGTACATGGGCCATGTTGTTGTACAGTGCTGTCCTTTGCTATGGCTTAGTACGACTCGTACATGCCCGATGTTGGGTGTGGGTGCTGGTGTGTGGGCCTGGGGTAGGGTGCGTATGAACACAGGCAGGGTGTTGGTCTGCACCGTCCATCGGTGGTGGTGTTTCGCACCGTACATACAGGGGGGGGCTGGGTGTAGGGTCCGTACATACACGGGTGGGGAGTTGGTACGCTCCATGCATACACGGGTGGGGGTATGGTCCGTACATACACTGGTGGGGTGGGGGTACGGTCCGTACATACATGGGTGGGGTGGGGTACGGTCTGTACATACACTGGTGGGGTGGGGGTACGCTCCATGCATACACGGGTGGGGGTACGGTCCGTACATACACTGGTGGGGTGGGGGTATGGTCCGTACATACACGGGTGGTGTGTGGGTACGGTCCGTACATACATGGGTGGGGAGTTGGTACGCTCCATGCATACATGGGTGGGGGTACGCTCCATGCATACACTGGTGGGGGTACGGTCCGTACATACACTGGTGGGGTGGGAGTATGGTCTGTACATACACGGGTGGGGGTACGGTCCGTACATACACTGGTGGGGTGGGGGTATGGTCCGTACATACACTGGTGGGGTGGGGGTACGGTCCGTACAGACACTGGTGGGGTGGGGGTACGGTCCGTACATACACTGGTGGGGTGGGGGTACGGTCGTACATACATGGGTGGGGGTACGGTCCGTACATACACTGGTGGGGTGGGGGTATGGTCCGTACATACACGGGTGGTGTGTGGGTACGGTCCGTACATACATGGGTGGGGAGTTGGTACGCTCCATGCATACATGGGTGGGGGTACGCTCCATGCATACACTGGTGGGGGTTCGGCGCGTACATCCGCGGCCGGGGGGCATTTTGCGCGTACATGCGGGGTCTGTGGTGGGGTGTTCGGCGCGTATGCGAGCACGTGTCTCCATGGTTGCTATGGGAGTTCAGTCCGTACGGTGTTTTTTCCATACAGTTGTGAAATCGAAAGGACGGGAGTGATCGTACTTGCGCGGTCGGACTTCATTTTTCCGATTCGTATGGTAAATCGTCCGGGGATGTGTCGGACACAATTTCCGACCCGAGGACGTGTGGGGAACTTTTCCGAATGTGATTCGTATGGAGTTTTTCCCATGCGAATCGTACTTGGCAGTTTGTACGCTACTTGTACGATTCGGACGGAAAAAAGTCCAGATTCAATTCGGACGGGGGAAATTTTTCCAGGATCCGAATCGGCACCTTAATCTGTGAGATAATTTGTTTAACAAGCCTAGATACTTAGGTGTGTTAAATAGTTTGTTCATACATTTAAATAACAGTTTTTACTCAACAGGTTATTCCGATATGCAGAATGTAACGCAGTCTCCGTTCTTTCTGACGAGCCCAGGTGAACCTAGTGTGAAGTGGCAAAAATGGAAGAAAATATTTATAAATTATACGAGGGTATGTGGTACAAACCTAAGTGCGGAACGTAAACATTCATTATTGCTGCATTGCCTTGGGGGTGAGAGACAAGAGGTTTTAGAACACTTACCGGATCTAAGTGCTTCTGAACAAAGAAACCTGAATGAATATGAAATATGCATTGTACAATTAGATTGACATTATTTACCAAGGTTAAGTACTATAATGGAAAGGTATCATTTTGGTCTAAGGGAACAAAAGAAGGATGAATCTGTAGAAGACTTTGTTTCAGCTCTGAGGAAACTTGCATCTTCATGCAAATTTGGTCCTGCTGTAGAGGAGAGGATCAGGGATCAGTTCGTTTTGAAATGTGCACATGATAATATCAGGAAGGAACTCTAGTTGAAGGATGAACCTCCGCTAGAAGAAGTTATAACGATTGCTAAGCAAGTTGAGCACATGATGAAGTGTGTTGACGAATTGAGTGGGGAGAAGAGTAAAAGTGCATTAACTGAAACTAAGGTAGAAGAGGTGGTGTGTCAAGTACAAAAGAAAGAGGTGAAGGGAAAAGATACGAGTCTCCCTACGACTATTAATGTAGATAACTCCTCTACTGATGGCAAGCCTGTTTGTTTTAGGTGTGGTCGATCTGGACATTTTGCAAATTCACCTTATTGTCCTGGTCTGCGGGCCATTTGCAACACTTGTGGTCGGAGAGGGCATTTTGCAAAATGTTGCAAAAGTAATAAAGATAATAGTCTGTCTACTAAATATCAACCTGAAGTAAAAGTAGTCACTTTCCAGGTTGATGTAAGTAAGGGTGATCACCCCTCTCATATGGTGAATATAGATGGAGTATCTCTTGATTTCAAATTTGACTCCTGTTCACATTTGACAATGATTGGGGACGATGTCTTCATGCAACACTTTGCTAACAAAGCCAAACTTCTTAGGAATGATCTCTCTCCTGTGGGTTATGGTGGCTTACCTACAAAAATGTCTGGTTACTTTGTAGCTACCATTGAACTCTGTGGGAGGATGATCGCTGGGAAAGTATATGTTGCTAAGCATGGTGATTCTCTTACGGGTTGGCCTCACCAACGTTTACTTGGGGTGCGTTTGAACCCTAATGCCTCTCCACAGGTTCAGGTACAAGCGGTTGTAGATTCTTCTCTCACTTTCTTGAAGCAGTTTTCTGACATATTTAAGGACACTCTGGGTTGTCTTAAGGGGTAAAACACCACATCAAGATAAAAAAAATGGGGCAGTACCTGTGGTTGCCAAAGTAAGAAGAATTCCGTTAAATGAACAGGCTGGTGTACAGAAAGAAATTGATAAATTGATAAATGCAGGTATAATTGTGCCGGTTGAAGCCAATGAATGGTTGGCTCCCATAGTCGTAGCCAAGAAGGCCAGTGGTGAGCTTCGCCTATGCATTGACTTACGAGCATTGAATAAAGAAGTCATTGTTGATAGGTTTCCGTTACCCAACATAGATGAGATAGTTAGTACATTGGGTGGTGCTAAGTACTTTTCTACTCTTGACTTGGCATCAGCCTATCACCAGGTTGAATTAGATGACTCTTTTCAAGACCTAACTGCCTTCGTAACTCCCATGGGCACTTTTAAATTTTGTAGAATGCCATTTGGTCTTATCTCAGCGGCTTCTGTTTTTCAACGTATAATGTCGCACATTCTCAAAGGTCTTACTGGGGTAAAATGTTATCAAGATGATCTTTTGATTTTTGGTAACACTTTTCATGAGCACAATGTTCATGTGTTAGCTGTACTGCAACGTCTAAGAGAAGCTGGACTTACTCTTAGAAAAGACAAATGCAAATTTGGGTTGGAAGAAGTAAATTATCTTGGCCATTGCATAACTGGGCATGGTGTTTTCCCTAAGAAGGAATTGGTGAATTCTATCATGAACATTTCTGAACCAGTCAACAAAGAAGAACTTCTATCTTTTCTTGGCATGGTAGAGTTCTACAGTAAGTTTATCCCAGACTATGCTGGTAAGACCCACAATTTGAGGAAACTTACTGTAAAGAATGCAATGTTTTTGTGGTCAAGTGAGTGTGAGAAGGAATTCAGTTCAATCAAGGAGGAACTAAGTAAAGCTCCTGCCCTTCATGCATTTGTGCCTGGTGATCCTACTTTTATTATGACGGATGCTAGTGAAAAAGGGTTGGGTGCTGTGCTGGTTCAGAAAAAAAATGGTCTTGATTGTCTGATTGCCTGTGCCTCAAGGTGTCTCAGAGGGTCTGAAAGGAATTACTCGGTTATAGAGAGGGAGTCTCTAGCCATATTTTGGGCCTTAAGGAAGTTTAAAAATTTGGTTTGGGGAATGAAGGTTAATGTTTTGTCTAACCATAAGCCGTTAAATGAGGTGTTTTCTAAGAAAGGTCTTGACTCCATTTCATCTAGAATAAAGAAATGGATTATTTCTCTTCAAGAATTTAATTTTGATGTGGATTATATTCCAGGTGTTATCAATAGATCGGCAGACTCTCTTTCTAGGTTGGTTGATCTCAGTGGGAACAATGAGGATGATGTTGTTTCTGACAGTGAGGTCGTTGATGTATGTGAGATCACTGATGGTACTGTCACTCAGGATGATTGGCAAGTGGAAATCAACAAGGACGAAGAGATTAGAAGAGTAATTGAGATGTTGGGAGAGAGTAAATGTTTGGAGAAACCATGGAGCTTGGTTTCTGATGAACTATCAGTGGTTGATGGAATGCTTACTAGGGGCACAAAATTGGTTCCGCCGTTGGGTATAAGAAAGAGGTTACTCAACTTTGCCCATGTTGGCCATCTTGGAATTGTCAGGACCAAAGAATTGTTGAGATTGCAGTTTTGGTGGCCTGGCATGGATATGGAGATTGAGAGGTTGGTTCGGGAATGTGCTGAATGCTGTGCTAGCGACAAGATTTTGAAGACAAAACAAACCCCTATGGTGTGCAGGAAGTTACCTGATCATCCTTGGGATGAGATTTCAATTGACATTATTGGTCCATTACATAGTGTGTGTGATACTCCATACTTGATAGTGGTTTTGGACCTTTACTCCAGGTGGATAGAAGTATGTGCTGTTAGAGATGTGTCCACTGTATGTGTTATTAGATTCTGACAAGACATCTTTAAGAGAGAGAGTTTTCCTAACAGCATTCTTTCTGACAATGGACCACAATTTACTTCGAATGAGTTTAAAAATGTCCTTGACAAATGTGGTATACGTCATAAAAAGTATGCGATTTATCACCCTGAAACGAATGGGGCAATTGAAAGGGTCAACAAGACTCTTAAAGAAAGTGTTCAACTGGCGAGAGCTAGTGGTTTGAATTGGAAGGAATCACTTCAAGACAGAATCTTGGCTTACCGGGTGTCGCCCCATTCAACCACTGGAAGATCTCCCATTGAACTCTTTAAAGGGAGAATCCCTAATACTTTATTATGTCCCGGTTGGATGCAATCGAACAAGGGTTTTCTTAATAATCAAATAGGAAATTGGAGGGACAGAGAGATAGAGAAACAGTCTTTGAGGAAATCTTATGTTGATGAAAAGAAGTGCGCTCAGTTCCAAGTGGTAAATGTTGGAGATTTGGTTAAAATAAAAGCTCCTGTAGGGTGCCAACCTTGGTCAAGATATACCAATGTAAGACCTGTGATTAAGGTATTCAATAATGCTGTTAAGACAGGTGGTGGGAGAATTTAGAACAAGAGTCGTATTGTGGTTGTAAATCCCATTGCTTCATCCGATCAGGCGGGTAGCAACAGATCTAACTCAGGTTCCAAGTTCTCTAATTGCTCATCTTCTTTCTCTGACCTGCCTAGTGTCTCGGGTGGTGTTAGAGAAAGAAGTCAAGATCAAGATCAAGAAATACTTTATTCGGTTCAATTACAAAAACCATAAAAGTAGACAGACAACAAGAACAGGTCCCCTAAAAATACAGTAATTTTCCTTTTAAAAAAGAATATAAAAACAAACATTATGTAGAAAAACCATTCTAAAAAATGTATCTGACCAAATCAGTAAAACAACCGAAAAACCCGCTAGGCTACTCTCTTCCAACTTATCTTTTTACTCAATCTCATGGCTATGGTCAGAAAATTCGCAATGTTAAAAATTTCCCAAATATTTGACAACAATTGCAGGTACAAAAGGGCCGGTTTAACCTGTCTAAAGCCTTTATCCTTAATTAATGGTAGTATGAATTTTCTCCTTATTGGGGTAAAATATGTGCAAAAGAACAAAAAGTGTGTAGTGTCCATGATTGAAAATCCATCACAAGGACAAATCTCTAGGTCTTTCGCATTTGTCCACCCTGGGCGGCCTGTAATAAGAAGGTGCATTTTGTTTAATCTGAATCTGGTCAGCAAAAATCTATGGTTGGAATT
The DNA here is from genome assembly GCF_964204655.1 of Triturus cristatus. Classification (NCBI taxonomy): domain Eukaryota; kingdom Metazoa; phylum Chordata; class Amphibia; order Caudata; family Salamandridae; genus Triturus; species Triturus cristatus. The sequence continues at coordinate 889,221,081 of NC_140587.1, read as the reverse complement.
ATTGACCACTCTCAGATACAGTTCCATCTCCCCAGAATTTATTAACAGCTGATAAGCTCTTACAGTAGGTTTAGACAATTCTTTGTCTTCCCTTTCTAGTCCCATGATGAGCCTATATGTATGTTTTACCCATTTCACATCCCCCTTAACTATTTTGGATGGCTGATTATACAATTCAGGACGACCTAAATAATCCGCTATCTTTTTGATGTAATTCAGCCACGGGATGGAATTACATCGGTCAAGTGCTAAGCAGTCCCTTAAGACCTCATGGTTTAATTCTAGGTCTGCATTCAACCACACTGTAATCCATTTTAATAGTGGTGCAAGTGCAATTCGATCCACCAGGTATTCCACCCCACATTCTTGGTGGGCAATACACCCCGGGGTGGAATGGGATACAGACAAAATGCTTTTTAGGAACTTATCCTCCACACACTGCAACGATTTTGCATCTTTAAAGCCCCATAAATCTGCACCATACATTGCCAAGGAGACACATTTAGCGTCATACACCTTTAAAACTGCCTGCAGTGGTTTCACACCTATTTTCCGTGCAAATCCTAATACTGACAGAGTGGCCCTAGAGAAGACATTACGCTTGGCTGCCATTTGAGGCAGCCATGTGGAGCTATCATCGAAAATGACCCCTAAGTATGGGAATCTAGAGACTTTAGACAGGACATTTCCGTTACAATACAAGTTCTTCATTTGTTTGCCTTTTGGTCCCACTGTCATTACATGGGATTTGAGGTAGTTAACACTTAAAGCTAAAATATTCATAAAATCATAAAATGAGTTTAAAAGCCGCTGTAAACCTACCATGGTACGTGACAAAAGTGTGGCATCATCGGCATAAAGTAGTGCCGGTATAGTAAACTTACCCGCCCTTGGTATGTCCTTACATACTTTCCCTAGGACCATACCAAGGTCATTGACATAAAGGGTAAACAGAAGGGGGGCTAAAATACAGCCCTGCCTGACCCCACTCAGAATCCCGATCTTACCCGTACAGTTACCCTTGCGATCATACCTAACTGTAGCAGTAAGGTCCCTGTGAAGATCTGCCAGGAAGTACACTATGTTTTCATCAATGCCTAATTTTAAAAGTATATCCCACAACTTTGATCTATTTACTCGATCAAAAGCTGATGAGAGGTCCATAAATGCTATGTATAGTGAACCCCTTTTGGCAATTGTGTACTTCCCAATTAAAAGTTGGAGATTGAGGCATTGGTCTATAGTACCACGGCCCTTCCTAAAACCAAATTGAAGAACTGAAAGGATATTTGTTTCATCCAATTTTTCACAGAGTTTACTCAGGACCACCCGTCCTAGGACCTTTACTGCAGAATCAATGAGCGAGATCGGGCGGTAGTTACTGGGATCCCCTCTGTTACCTTTTTTGAATATCGGCACAATGACTGATTCTGACCATGTGGTTGGAATACCAGATTTACAGACTCTATTATAAACATTTGCTAAAACTACGGACCATAGCTTGACATCTGATTTGAAGAGGTCAGCAGGGACGCCGTCTGGGCCCGGGGCCTTATTGCTAGTCATTTTCCCTATGGCGTCTGCCACCTCTTCCACCGTAACCGAAAAAATGTATGGATGCAGAGTGACAGCGGGTGAGCCCTCCTCACCCGAGTTTGTTACTTCATAAACTGATTTAAAATGCAAAAGCCATGACTGTTCCTGTATGTTGCAATCTAACACATGATTGCCAACATCATTAAAAAAAGGTTTATTAACAACGGACCAGAATTTAGCACTATTCTTCAGGACATCAGTGGAGGTCAAGTCTTCCCAGGCTGTTTCCCTAATCTCGCGCTTTCTAATCTCTATAGCCCTTTTATAAGATTTCCTTAAGGAAGCCACGAGTGTCCTATCTACTGGGTTCTCCTTCAGGGCCATTCGTAGTTTTTGGTTGGCGCGTGTACATTTATGGTCAAACCAACCGACCCCCTCTGATTCTTTTACTTGACCTGGACATTTGAGGTCAACCCCTATTTGACTGCAGACTATTTGGTACGCATCTAACACCTCCTGATCCCCTGCTTCCAAATCGCTGCATATGTCCAGCTCCCTACCAACATTAGCCCTGAGATTGCTTAAAAATTCCTCAGGGACAACCTTGCCCCATCTTAATCTTCTCCCCTGATCCGTTGGGACGATCTCTTTCCTACTAGCCCTATTCTGACCTTTCTCCAGAACACAAATGAGATCCATAATTCTAAGAGTAACTGGGTTGTGGTCACTAAAATGGGACCATTCCGCACTGTAACTCTTGATGTGATTCCCTAAGGTAAGGCTGATAAAGATGTAATCTATGTTTGAGCCCCTTCCTCTACCTTTAAAGGTAGGTATATTCTCATCTTCCCTTTGTGGGAGCATCAAACCATGGTCTGCCAAAATTTTTTCAAGAAGTACCCCCTGTGCTGAATGCTCAAAATGAACTTCCCCTAGCTCTATGGGTCCCATCTGGTCCAAAGAAGAACAATTTTCTGGGCAGCCATGAATGTTAAAATCGCCCAGGAGAATGATTGAACAATGATGCTGATTAACCTCCCTATATTTTTCCAAAAAACAATCAAGAGAGGCCAATTGGTCAGTCAGGCCTGATCTATCAAAAGAATTATAAAAATTCACAATTAAAATATTACATGCCCCGTCACAAGCAATTTGTACTGCTAAACAGCAAGGGAGACCGGTTTCTATCTGTGTAAGTGTCCCTGGAATAGTAGCCACAATTAACGTCACTAGACCCCCCCTTTGCCCTCCCCATAACCGAGGGTATTGCCGGTAAAAAATAGGTGGAATAGCTGTCTATACTTAAAATATTTTCTAAGTCCCAGGTTTCTTGTAACCCAATGATATCCACTGTCCCCATGAACTCTCTCCAGATGGGATCATCCAATTTATTCCGTAGACCCGCAATATTCCAGGTTACGATTTTTATAACGGTAGTAGTCAGGGAATGTACTAACCCATCTGAGACTACCATCGTCCCCACTACGGTATTTACGTCATCATTTTGAATCGTAACATTTGGGGGCAGGGTCTCACCCTCCTCCCGGGAACCGGGTATAACTCTGTTCTCTAAGCCATGCCATAGTCAGTCTATGCAGCCTAGGTTGGACAGAGCATCAAACTGATTAAAAACCGGGACATTGAAAAAATTGTCTGGTCCCAAGGTATGACGAGAGTTATGTTGGGGATAACCTTTGTACAATAGGGGGATGGGCAGTGTCTTTGTAAAGTGCCTCCTTTGAGCACCATTTCTCTCAGGAAATTGCATAGAAAAGTTCTCCATGCCAGCCATTTGGGGGGGCCATGGGTAGAAATAGCTCAGGTCAAAGGTCATGATTCCACCCCCATTATTGTGATTCGGGAAACCGCTAATGAACTGGACCACACGTGGGTTTCTAAAGTTCACTATAATGCAGTCACCCTCAATGTCCTTTGCCTTTTGGCCTTCCCAACAGACCCGTCTCACATTTATAATTTCCCCATATAAATCTCGACTTAATGGCCGGTTTTTAACTAACCAAAACATTACCTTATTTTTAATTCTTGATAAGACTCTGCCCTATTGTTCACCCACTCAGGAACCCCCGCCAGAACAATCACAAATGGATAAGACTCCTCAGGGAGATCAATTCCCTTATGATTGCTCAGAGCATTTGTTCCCATAGGCACCGCTTTAACTTGAATGTTGTCAATTGTCTGTGTGCCTTTCGGGGTTATCTGGCCATGATGTACAGCTATATTGCCTATCTGTGTGTCACTAGCTACCTGAAAAGGCATACCCTTAGTTCCCCCCCCCCCCAGGATTAAGATGTACTATACTCTCTTTAACCAATTTTTCCTTAAAGCAATACTTCTGGCTGGTTTTTGGAGGATTAACTAAAGTAGACGCACTATTTTGTGGCTGATGTACTTCCCCACATTATTAGGCATATTTAAATTAGCGGAAGTAACAATTTGAAGGGCATCTAACTGCGAGCCTATCCTTCTAAGTCGTTCGACTATTGGAGAGATTAATGATTTTAACAAGCATTCGAACTTATCCAATAAATGAGCAATGTCACCAGCTCCATCAGCAACATCAATTTTATCAGGAAAAAAGTTAACTTGGGGGGGCACAGGAGTCACCTCCTGTAAAGAGGTATTTTTACTACCTCCCTGAATGCCCCCCTTGTGGCCGGATAGTATAACTTTGGATCTCTTGCAGCTCCCCCCCTTCAATGCTCTATCACAGCGTTTACGCTTTAAAGCTAGCGCTGGCGTACTTTCTAGGGACTCGTGTACCACTCGGTGTTCTAGTACTGGTACTGGCTCATTACTTTTCCTAGTCCCTTTATCCGCACTTGGGTAAGCCATAAAAGAAGCCAAGCTAGCATCCACCCCACTTATATCCGAAATAGCGGACCGCTCCATGATTATGTGATTTAAAGGAGCACTCTGGGTCAGTGTAGAAGGTGGAGACACTACGAGTGCAATGTTCCCAAGAGAAGATCTTTTTTGAAGAGCGGGGTCAAGAGATAGATGACGGACCGTTTGGTCGATCTCCTTTTCCAGGGCCGAAGCAGCCATTGTAATAAAGGCGTCTATGGGACCTATAATCCCCCCTGACCCTCCCTTAATACTCAGTTTCTGGCCTTTCAGTGATTTTGATGCCATGCTTACTCCCCCACAGGCTACACGTTAAACTTATCAGATGACTAACAGACACTCTGCAATTGGGAATTATAAATCAGTACTTTACGTGGGACTCCTATTCCCCTCACCAGCACACTATCCGAGTCCGTCAACCAAAGGGTATGGCCCAGTCCAGTCTCCTTCAGTCTCTGACTGTCTCAGACTGTCCGCCCTTTGTCCGGCCTTCGTCCCGCGCGTGTCCCGCTGTGCGCGGGTCCAGTGATGATTTTATGCACCTGGTCTTGGTGTGCTGGGCGTGGCCGAGGTCCCCACAGCCTTGTGGGCACTGTAGTCCTCTCCAGAGGTGTCGCCCCGGTGCAGGAATGAGCGAGTGTTTCCCGTGAAGCGGGAAACACGAGAAGTTGGTGCAGGTCTATTAAAGGGCTTTTCCCAGTCTTTCCAGTCTGCCCTGATCCACTACACAGCCAAACACGATTGCCAGGACTCTCCCGCTTTTCCACCGGTGCAGTGGTGATTTTATGCACCTGGCCCTGGTGTGCTGGGCGTGGCCGAGGTCCCCACAGCCTTGTGGGCACTGTAGTCCTCTCCAGAGGTGTCGCCCCGGTGCAGGAATGAGCGAGTGTTTCCCGCGAAGCGGGAAACACGAGAAGTTGGTGCAGGTCTATTAAAGGGCTTTTCCCAGTCTTTCCAGTCTGCCCTAATCCGCTACACAGCCAAACACGATTGCCAGGAGAAAGAAGTCAAAGGGTAGGCAGACTTCCTGTGTACATGAAGGATTATGTTAGGTCGTAAGTCAGTTAAGGTAGGATGTTATCTTCATCCTGGTCATATGTTGCATGGCGTGTTCATGCTACAATGTTTTGGTGTTTCTGATTGTGCATGTTTTTTTATCTCTCGCTATGTAATTGTGTGTAATTTGCTAATTTCTATTGTTGAGGAGGAAGATGTGTGGTAGTGCACATCTTCCTTCCTTCCATATGTGTTTTATCTAGAATTGGAAGTTAGAATGATGTGTTGGTTCTATTAGAGAATTAGAAGGGCGCAGAGGAGGAGATTCTAAAAGAGGGAGTTGGGAGACGACTGTTGGTGGATGAGGTGTAAATAAACCTACCTTCTCAACGTGCTTTGTTGTTCCTGGTTATTCAACTCCCCGAGAACACTACAGACATGCTCTCCTCTTGTCTTTGATTCTGATAATTCTTTACCTTTTGCTATTTATTTTGACAATTTGTCCAGTGGGAAACTAATCTTGGTATTAATTAGGCCTGGGCGAAGCACTACGCTACGCTCGCGTAGTTTGCGAAGTTCGCGCTACTTCGCACTACGCGAACTGCACGTAGCACAGTGCGAACACGCGTAGCGTAGTGTTGCGTAGTGCCGCGGTCATTTTTTGCTTGCTCGCGGTCCTCAACGTCAAGTTGGCGACCGCGAGCAAGCAAAATGACATCCCGGCGAGACTTTTGCCTTGTTCGCGATCGCGAGCATGGAAAATAAACCTCCCGGCGAGATTCCCAACGCGAGGAGGTCAGGTTTCTCATTGCGAGGGGTCGCGTATGCTCGCGACCGCTCGCGATGAGAAACTACCAGTTCGCGTTGAGAAAGCTGCCGCTCGAGTAAAAATCTACTCGAGCAGCAGAAAACTACAGCTCGCACTGTGCAAGATGCCATTTTCAATGCTGGCACAGTGCCGGTTGCTTGTCTGCACTGTGCAATCATTGAAAACAACATCTTGCTCAGTGCGAACATGTTACTATGCAGTTCGCGAAGTGCTACGCGTAGCTCGCGTAGTGCGAACTTCACTTTGCGTAGCTTCGCGAAGTGCTACTTCGCGAACTACGCCCACCCTTAGTATTAATTAACTGCTATTTATTGCAAGGGAATCAATGAGATAGTCAGGTTTTGACAGATATTAATTGGTGTAATATACTTGAGGATAGGAATGTCAGCAAGTTATGCTTAAGCTATTTTTACTAGTAAAGTGACAATGTTGGGGTTTAATCTATTTCAACATCTAATTTTACGGAGTTCTCCAGCGATGCAAAAGGAATTAAAATCCTGCAGTGCCTGATTTCAAGATGCTTTACATTTATAGATGGGTGGTTGTTAGGAGATATTCCTGGAGACTTCACTATACCAAAGGACAATTCTGCCATAAAACTCATTATATTTCCAAAATTGGTATGGCACAACTAATAATTAAATCAGTTGTCACCAGTGGCTTGCATCACCCTCTTGACACTGAGCGCTATCCCACCATAAAAAGATGAAGGATTACTTAGTCTAGCCAGAACAAAGACTAATAATTGTGGAGTTAGCCCATGCTGTATGATGTAGTAATTCTTACCGTCTAAATTCTGAGGACCCCGACTTAATTATTACTTGAATCCTGGAACACCTCTAATCCTTCCGAACTCGGACTCTCCCCCACGCCAACAGACCATGCCCGCAACCTTGGCACCATCCTGTAAAGCAAGCTCATCATGAAAAACCAGATCAACGCAGTCTCCTTCACCTGCTTCCTCACTCTTTGCATGCTTCGTAAGATCTTCAAATGGCTTCTTGTCAACACCAGATGAAGTGTCACTCAAGCCCTAGTCACCAGACGGTTGGAGTACGGCAATGCACTCTACGTAGGAATCACATCACACCTCTTGAAGAGACTGCAAACCAAACAGAATTCAGCAGCCAATCTCATCTTTGATCTCCCAAAGCAAAACCACCTCATCCCTGACATCAGTGAACTCCATTGGCTCCTCATTCGGAAGAGATGTAAATTCAAGATGCTGATCCACACCTACATAGTCCTACACAACCAAGGACAGCATACATCAACCAACGCCTGAACTTTCCCCAACCCTCCAGACACCCGTCCATCTCCCTCGCTCACACTCCCCACATTCGCTGAAGCAACAATGGAGGACACTCCTTCTCCTACCTCACTGTGAACTCAAGGAACAGCGTCCGCTTTCACATCTGGACTGCATCCTCTCAGTTGGAATTCAGGAACGGATTCAAGACCTGACTGTTCAACTGAACTCTCTCTAAGCAGCAGGTTCTCAGCACCTGGATACTCTAATGGGTGATTAGCCATGCCTGATAAGTCCTGTTTGATTGCTTGATTGATTCACACAAGGACGACAGATTGCAATCAGCCGCGGCCCGAACAGGTAAGAATGGTGAGGCCGTGTGAGGGGGGATTTTGACGGACAATGACCAAGGCAAATTAATTTTTGGTCATCATCCATCGAAATCCCTCCCACCTGCCCCACCGCCCCACAACTCTTATCTGCACGTGCCGCGGCTGATTGCAATTTTAGAAATGTTATACGTTCAATTAGCGAAGGTTGAGTTTAAATGGCTCCCGCTGGTTCAGAATGCTGTAGTGAATAATTAGGCATAAAGTTTACGTATCAGACAGATCATAATGTCTTGCACGGTTGTTTAACTTTGCAAGTGTTGTGAGATGCACTATATATTTAATAATGCTAGATTGGATAGTTTGTGCATGGGTCATTTCTCACTCTTATACGGAGCAGTAGACATTTGTCATTGTGTGGATGGGATACTGACGACTGCCATTTAAGTATTCACTGTAATGCTTCTGAATTCCCAATGCACTCCTTGTTGAACAGACAGAAGGAGCACATTTCTGCCACTGCAAACATAGCTCATCCTAAGCAGACTATAAAAACAGTAAGATTTTGAACTTGGCACACCATTTCATCTGTGCATGTCCCTAGCTGAGCTCCCTGGAACAGTAAAATATTTATTCTCACATTAAAATGAAAAATTACAATTTACTACTTTAATGAAGTAATATTTGTAAACATAAAATGGTGGATAAGTCACATTTGATCAATGCCGAATTTTGGCCCTTGTGGCCTAAGTTATGTTAAGTTGCTGAGTGGTACGCAATCCCAGAGTCACTTCACGCACCGGGTTATTTCATGGGCACTTCTTGTCCACAAATACATTTCGCCAGAAGTGGGTACACTGAACCAGTTAAGTTTCCATGGTGATGCATAAATAACCTTTCTTTGACATCAGTTCTTTCTTAATTCAAAACATATTTCATATTTCAGGTTTAGTAGCTAACTGACAATGTAAAACAAAATGCTAGTCCCATGCTGCCATGGGTTGCAGGTATTTAGACGACAGAATGCTTAACACAACAGGGCATCTTTACAAGGGCATTGCACCACAGGATAGTAACTTTTAACGACGTTCCTGTGGCACAATGCCCTGCTCCATATATACAGAGTGGTGTTAAGCCACTTTTTGGGGCTTAACACCGCTTTCTAAATATGCTACCCTTTCACACAGGTATCTGCATGAACGGGGCATGCAATGGGTGTTGCTGTGGGTGTTCCACAGCAACACCCATTGCTTTTGATGCTGCCCCAGATTTACAAGGAGGTGTCAATCTGAGGCAGTACCAAAAACGAACACCGTGCAAAAGCAGTCATTAGAATGAAGAAACCAAGGGAAATGTGTAATAATCTAGTAAGTGTTTGATGCATCCTCTCTGTTGCTGTCCTTGCTTTGCTGCTCAGTCTATGTGATGTCATCGGACTGTTGAGAGTGTTTGAGTGGGGAGAAGGGATCAGTTGGTGTAGAAGGGCTGAGCAGCAGGGAGGCTGCTCCTGGTGGGGCATTGCTTGGTATTGAACAAGGCCTAGCACGGGACCTAATGTGGATCCAATCTGAAGAATAAAGCTGTGATCCTGAACTACATCACTGGACTGCGTATCTTTCATTTATTTGAAACACTGGCGACGATTTTAAAGAACCTGCGTGCTACTTTAATGCAGATTGGACTTTTCAAACTGAAGAAATCAAAAGAATTTCAAGTAAGTGAATCATCTGGACTTGAAGAAACCTGGCACCCTTAATGCCCCACCAGTGACCTTGTCAACGGTCACCCACAACTTAATTGTGCCAGTTTCTGTTGGCCTGTCTACTACTGCATTTTGTTTTCCTCCTATATTGGCCTGCTGTGATGTACCACACACTCTGTAAAGTATGCTGTGGAACACTGACTCTCCTGCCAAGTTGTAATACTGATTCAGAGATGCAGAGGATGGCAAAATCTCTGAAACCTGTTCTTATCGTGGTGTGGTGTTGAGGAGCTCTGCTACTTTCTGTTTCTGCCTCAATGTACCGGATCTTTAAGCTATTGGTTGAGATGCACAGATCAAGGTCCGGTGTTTGAGTCACAGGCAAGGTTTGTAGAGTGGGTCACCTGTTTAGTTTGCTGTCCAACAGCGTACCAAGAGAACCGAGGAATGTCTGAACTGAGGAGTGTTTTTTTTTTTTTTGTTTTTTTGTTTTTTTTTGTTTTTTTTTGTTATCCTCATCTCACCAAAGACTTCCACAGATTTGACAAGCCAACATTGTGTCGTTCCTGGGGGCCTCTTTGGCTCGCTGTTTCTGTCTAGACCCTTGGCCTTCCTCTCGTATTTGAGGACTGGTGTAATCATAGGACCTTTTAAGTGGAGATTATTATTTTATTTATTTATTTATTTATTTATTATTATTATTATTATTATTTTTTTTTTTTTGATTCGTTGGTGGATTGAATCAAATCAGATGTCTCTGCCGTGCCCAACTTGTCAGGGGTTGCCAAATGTTATGATGACTGTCATCCCTGGTGTCTTGGTCTAATCTCGCCATTCTTATGGCGGCTCTCAACCATTCTTCCTTGCCCGGAGCGATGTTATCCTTCCACTTGATACAGATTTCTCTTCTTGCAAGGAGGATCAGATATAGAACGAGGATCATGTGATCCTGTGAGAGAACGCCATTGGTAGAATCGTTCTTACCAAAAAACACCAGGGATAGGTCTACAACTATGTCTACTTCTAATATGGATGAGAGGATATCTTTCAAGCCTTTCCAATATGTTGTTAATTCAGCGCACTGGAAGAAAATGTGTAGATCATTGGCTTGTACAAGACTACATCGTGGGCAACTTGGGGGCGGGATTGGTGCAAATTTTGCAATTTTGGCTGGGGTGTAGTATAGTCTGTTTATTACAAAAAAATGATTTTTCTTCAGGGATGCCGGCTTTATATATTTATACAATAATTTTAATGATGGATAAAATAGCTCCTCAATGCAGGTGTCTAAAGGTGATCCATTCCAAACTGAGGAGGGAGAGGAGGTCTTGATTTCTTCTGCTTCCTGAATTCGAGCATACCATAAGGCTATCTCCTTCTTCCTCGGGGATGTATCTTGTAATAATTGCTCTAGTTCCCAGTTTCCGACGATGTTATGTTTTTCTGACTCGTACCAACTTTTTAGTTGTAGATATTTAAACCTTGAGAGGTGAGGGCCTACTTTAACTGAGAGTACTTCCCAAGGAAGGATTCCCTCTGAGTCAACCAGTTCTGACCACCTCTCCATACCTGAGTTTTTAATTGGTATTGCCAAACTGTCACACATACAAGGGGGGGTACCCGGAGAATCCCAAATTGGAGCAAAATTCGAAAAATAGCCAATACCCCATATCTTCCTCATTTGATACCAATTTAATAAGGCAGATTTCAATACCTTTAGCCGGACCCTTTTAAAAAACCTTGGTGCACCATATTTGTACAAAAACCCGCCTTGCCGGCTGCCGCCCTCAACTAACACCATTTCCCCCAGTACTCTCCCCCATGCAGTTGTATCTGGGTAGGTTAATAGCATTCTAACAGCTTTAAACTGGTAGGACATTAGATACCAGTTGATGTCAGGCAAGGCTAATCCTCCTTTAAGTAACTTCCTCCTAAGCTTCTTCCACGACATCCTAGATGTTTTTTGGCCCCAAATAAAGCTACCTATTTTACCCTGTATCTTGGCTATGGTTTTACCAGGAAAGGTTAATGGAATAGCATTGAAAATATAGGTTAATTTAGGGAGCACAGACATTTTGACCAAGTTTACCCTTCCAAAGATGGTCAAAGGGAGGTTCTTCCATTTGGCAAATAAATAATCTATGTCCTTTTCGATTTTCCCAAGATTTATTAATGTAATTTTATTTAAATCTTTGACGATTTTTATTCCAAGATATCTAAATTCCTTACTCTGGGGGCCACTATTGTATGTGGTGTTCCAACACATTATCTCGGTTTTATCTGAGTTGGCCCGATACCCTGATACCTTACCAAATTCCCTTAACGTGAATTCCAATTGAGGGATTGCATTCTCAGGATCGTTAGTGTAAACAATCACGTCGTCAGCGTAAAGTGCCAATTTACATTCATAGCTTAATGATTTAAAAGGGGTAATGTCATTATTCAGTCTGTTTTTTGGGCTAGGGGCTCTATATAGAGGTTGAACAAAAGTGGAGACAGGGGACATCCCTGCCTTGTCCCTCTCTGAATAGGAAAGCTAGGAGTTAGTGAACTATTTAGGAGGATTTTAGCCGAGGCGCCTGAGTAACAGTGCTTAATAGTATGTATAAATACGGGGCCTATTCCCATGACCTCCAAAACTTGCCACAAATATCTCCAACAAACGCGATCGAATGCTTTGGCGGCATCTACTGCCACTACTGCCAGGGGGTCTTTTCTTGCTTCTGCCAGATCTATGTTTCCAATCAAAAGTTGGGTTTGATCTTGAATAACCCTCCCTTGTATGAAGCCTTTCTGGTCAGAGTTAATTAAACTAGGAGCTAACTTCGCCAGTCTCTCTGCTAAAATACCCATGAAGATTTTATAATCTGCATTGAGCAGAGAAATTGGACGGTAGGAATCCGCCGCCAAAGGGTCCTTCCCGGGTTTTAAAATTAACACCAACGTGGCCTCACTCCATGATCTAGGCATCACCCCATTGGGACAGTAGATTGAGTTGAAAAGGGCGTGGAGTATTAGTAAAAGGTCATCTTGAAGTAATTTGTATATTTCGTTGGGGAGGGCATCAAGCCCTGCTGCTTTTTTGTTTTTTAACCGCTTTATTTGAATCGATATCTCCTCTGTAGTAATGGGAGCATCCAGAGCCATCTTGGAGGCCTCTGTTAAGACTGGAAGAGACTTATCTTTTAACCAATTAGATATCTGGGCATAGGAGGGTTCAAGGTCTTCCTTGTATAGGTCTGAAAATAGTGTTAACAAAGTCTTCTGTATTTCTTCCGGGTCACTAGATTTATTTCCGCTACTGTCAATATATAACTCATTGATATCGTTCTTTGCCCTATCTAATCTTGCCTTCCAGGCCAGAATTGCCCCCGCTTTCTCCCCGTATTCGAAGACCTCCATGTTTCTAGTCTGCCATTGCGCCTTACACTTCTCATCTAAGAAGAGCCTAACGTTTTGTCTTGCCTCCTCCAGTTTACTATTTATCAAATCTTGTTCCCGCGCAGCTCCGATTGGAGCCTCTCTCATCTCAGTCTCCAACGTAGCAATCTTTCCCTCAAGGGTATTTAGTTCCTGGGTCTTTATTCGATTTTTTAAACTTATTTGTGCTTGTATTAAACCTCTTAAGTTAGCCTTATAGGCATCCCATACGTGATCTATGGAGGTTGATCCCAGGTTAATAGAAAAGAATTCTGAAGAAGAGCTGCTGATAGATTGAATTATTTCTGGGTTCAATAACATTGCTCTATTCAGGGTCCATCGGGTTTGGGAACATTTATCGCTGATCGCATAAGCTACTAGTAAAGGTGCATGGTCTGATAAATGTGTCGGCAAAACCATAATGCTTGTAAAACTTTTTAACGCTTCTTTATTCACCAATATATAATCGATCCGTGAGGAATGATTATATTTTTTACTATAATAGGTGAAACCCTGGGTATTGCTTACCTTGGCTCTCCATAGATCGACTAAGTTTAAGTTTGAAATTAAGTTTTTCAAGACCCTTCGTGATTTTGGAGTTGCTATTGTGTGACTTGCGTGGGAACTGTCTTTTACTGGATCGAGTTTTACATTAAAATCCCCTCCTACTATCAGGGGGGGATTTACTAACATTAGGCTACCTTGTAATTTAGCTAAGTATGAGGGGTCATCTGAATTTGGTCCATAGTAGGATGAACAAGTCATTTCGACTCCCCCGATATCTAGGAGGGCAATGATCCATCTACCTGATTGGTCTGTTTGGACCGACTTGATCCTACATGGGAACCCTTTTTTTACGACGATTGCTACCCCTCGGATGTTCGTTACTTGTTGTGAGGCACAAAAACATTGTACCCATGGGGTCTTTGAGAAGACCGCTTGAAATTCAGCTGGGTTTAAGTGTGTCTCTTGCAGTAGACATATCTGTGCAGATGTGAGCTCTAAATATTTTAATATCAATCTACGCCTACGCTCGCACCTCAGGCCGTTTAAGTTCCAGGAGATATATTGGATTTTACGGACTTTATTCATCCTACTGGTTGTTGCCATGAGTTTTCTTTGGAGTAAACATTCTTCCTTATTGCTTTATTACTGTTAACTAGACCTAAATCTTGGTGCGATGAGGTATTTTTATTTTTATTTTTCCTCCCCTTACTCTGCCCTCCACCTAGTGTTACCCCCCCTTTCATCCCCCCTCCCACTCTTAACCCCTTAGTCTCCCCCACGTGACCCTTTACCCTCCCATTATTCCCTAACCCTTGAGGAACCCTCCCTTCTATTAGGCTGATCTAAGCCTGTTCGGGTGCTTTCCTCTTGAGCTCTCCCCTATCTAAAAAACTGAGATATATATTGTGGGCGGAACCTTCCAGTTTAGTAACTATGTCTCCCTCCTGTTTTGTTACCCACCCTTTTTCTCTTGCTGGATTTTGGCAATGAATGTATCGACATCTTCCAGTGTCCGCAACATGTGCATATGGTTCTTCCACATGACCCGAAGGGTGGCTGGAAATCTTAATTGTGCTTTTGCCCCCAAGCTATTTATCTCTTCTAGCCTCTTACCCATCTCCCACTGTCTTGTGGCTGTTATGTGGGAGATATCGGATCTTATAGTGAAGGAAAATGTGGGGTTTACCGTTGGTGGCGAAGATAGTGTCCCTTCTTTTAATGCTGCTGAAAGGATTAACTCTTTGACGGAATAGGTTAAGAAATTCACCAGTATTTTACGTGGCTTCTGTTTCCCAATCTTTCTTTTGAAGGGGTCTCTGTGAATCCTTTGAATCTCATGATTGAGATCGATATTCGGCAAGTTTTTAAGGATAGTAGCCTTTAACAGAATGATCAGAAAACCTTTCAAATCGTCCCCTTCAAGTGCCTCAGGGACATTTAAAATTTTTAGATTATTTCGCCTCGAGTGATTCTCTAGACGTTCCAGGTCGTCCTTCAGTTCTTTGTTCTCAACAGAGAGGGAATCCAACCTTGCTGTGGTAGTCTCTAAGGAATCTTTCAGTTTTGGTATCTCTTCCTCAAGTGTCTCGGTTCTAGCCGTGATCTCTTCCAGTTTTTTAGCCAGAGCGTCACATGAGACCCGGATAGCTGCCTGGTTTGCCTCTGAGACGGAGAACCGCGTAGCCATCTCCGCTTGGTTTGTCTCTGAAATAGTAAACCTGGATGTCATTTCTTCCTTCATTGCTAACAACAGATCTGCTAATGAGCGTGGATCTGATGTTGAGGTATCTGAGGTCGGACAGCTTGATTCTCTCTGATTGATCGCTGATCCATTTTCCATTTCACCTTGTTCTTGATCCTTATTATGGACTTCCTCCTCTTGGTCCTCCTCTTGAACCTCTAGCACTGAGAATCTATTGGAGAGGACTGTTCCTGTAGGCGGATCTTGTTCTAATGACATTGTAGGGGTAAATTTTGCATGTTGTTTATTTAGCTCTTGATTAAGACCCCTATTGTCACTGATTGTGGCCTTCTTGGCTGTCTTAATCTTTACTGGCCTCCCCACCTTCTCTTTAGGCGTAGAAATGAGAGAAAGATCGGGGGGTGCCTGTAATCCGTTCGATGTGTCTGTTGGGGGAGCTGCCCCCACCTGTTGAGGAGGGCTAGGCATGACTTTGCTTAGCGATAGGGGGGGTTTGGCTGAAGATATACGTGAGATGACCTGATAGTATGTTTTCAGGGATGGAGTGACTTTAGTTTTAGTCACAAGGTTTTTTTTTCTCCTTTCTAACAATCTTAACTTCCCCTTTAACTGCCCTGACTCCGTGGGTAGCTCTCTAGCTGTAACCTCAGGGATTGTTGCCACGGGCGCTGGAACCCTCTGGGAAAAATGTACAATATCCCTGTTAGCGGCTAGGTGTGCTGCTCTTGCACGCAAGGAATATCTACTCAACTTGGGTGGGGAAATGCCCTCATATAGTTTTGTGCTTTTCTCCATACAGTCCAATGAGCGGGCGGCCCCCCCTTTTAGATAGCACCCCCTACACACAACACCACAACAAATATAATCTTCGCCGGGCCCCTTGCAGATCTCAGAACCGCCAGCAAAATGGTAATGGGAATCAGCCTCTCGCCATCCAAGTATTTCAAAAAAGGAATCCCCCACGGGGACCTCGGTCTGGATTTTACACTCCAACCGGGCCCCCCCTACCTTCAACACCAAACTGTTTACTCCGGAACGCGGACGTTGTGCTGGGCTTCCCCACAATGACCGCCAAAGCTGCGAGTGCAGAGCGTTGCCTCCTCGCGCTGCTGCCGCCGCCTCCCACTTCCAGCGCGAGACGGCTCCACCTTTGCCCTGGGAAGCGAACGCGTTCCTCTCGACCGAGAGAGGACAGGGGAGCTGGTGCCTCCAACACTCCTTTCTCATCTCCAGAACGATCCCTGGAGTCAGCGTTCGATGGATAACCTCATTAGCCCGCCGTCACACTATAAGAGGAGAGCGAGAGAAACGCACCCGCGACCGCTCACACTACGGCCGCCATGTTCCTCTACTCTACTCAAGGTGCGCACGTGTGGAAATTCCTTACTTTGTAGTTTTTTTGATGTGCTTGTCAGGGGTTGCAAGATTACCCTTTTAGTGTTACATTTTGAAGCTTTGTGTTATTCTTGAAGCTCATTGATTTTTGTATGCGTGTATCTCCATCAACGCACCTTTTATTTATTAGTCTTATTGCATGTATGTACATTGATCTTGCGTGTTTGTATTTTGACAAATTTGATGAGGGGGGGATGTGTTATAATCTAGTAAGTGTTTGATGCATCCTCTCTGTTGCTGTCCTTGCTTTGCTGCTCAGTCTATGTGATGTCATCGGACTGTTGAGAGTGTTTGAGTGGGGAGAAGGGATCAGTTGGTGTGGAAGGGCTGAGCAGCAGGGAGGCTGCTCCTGGTGGGGCATTGCTTGGTATTGAACAAGGCCTAGCACGGGACCTAATGTGGATCCAATCTGAAGAATAAAGCTGTGATCCTGAACTACATCACTGGACTGCGTATCTTTCATTTATTTGTAACACTGGCGACGATTTTAAAGAACCTGCGTGCTACTTTAATGCAGATTGGACTTTTCAAACTGAAGAAATCAAAAGAATTTCAAGTAAGTGAATCATCTGGACTTGAAGAAACCTGGCACCCTTAATGCCCCACCAGTGACCTTGTCAACGGTCACCCACAACTTAATTGTGCCAGTTTCTGTTGGCCTGTCTACTACTGCATTTTGTTTTCCTCCTATATTGGCCTGCTGTGATGTACCACACACTCTGTAAAGTATGCTGTGGAACACTGACTCTCCTGCCAAGTTGTAATACTGATTCAGAGATGCAGAGGATGGCAAAATCTCTGAAACCTGTTCTTATCGTGGTGTGGTGTTGAGGAGCTCTGCTACTTTCTGTTTCTGCCTCAATGTACCGGATCTTTAAGCTATTGGTTGAGATGCACAGATCAAGTTCCGGTGTTTGAGTCACAGGCAAGGTTTGTAGAGCGGGTCACCTGTTTAGTTTGCTGTCCAACAGCGTACCAAGAGAACCGAGGAATGTCTGAACTGAGGAGTGTTTTGTTAAATTTACATGGTAGAACACAACGGTGAGCAATGGTATTTCGATCCCAATTTCAAGCGTCTTTTTAATTCATGTGACTGTTAACCGTGGTGTGGGAGTTTGAAAATAAGGCGTGAATAGCGTGCGCAGTTTTACCTGCTTCTCGGAGAGCTGTGATGTTGCAATGGTTCCTCTTCGACATTCTGAACTGTACGCTGTGGATTACTGTTCCGTAACCTGCATGCAACAACGTGCCGAGAGCCACCCGACGCACTGTCGTCTACGTACCACCATTTTGGAATTGTTTGACTTTCCTGCTAGATTGTTTTCAAATGCAATGCCGCTAGGTTGTTGTTAGTGACAGCACAACTCATTTTCAAATTGTCGGAGGCATTTTTTTCGACAACGAGATATTGGAGGAACTGGTTTAGGGCTCTATTGGAGCAGCGGCGATTTTTCCACGGTTACCAAGGGAAACACATGGGAGATTCCCTTTTTGTTTCGCTGTCATAAAAGGCACCTGTGAGCCTCGGGTGAGAAGTCGCTCACCGGTCATTTTGACTGTTTTGCTAAGCTTATCGAATGTGACATTTATGTTATTGTCATAACGTTATTTGCCACACTTTATCATTTTTTTTGTTTTCATGCCTATGAAGCTTTTCTATGTGATGTTAAAAGTATTTTGGGTATTGTGTGAGAGTTATTATATGTGTGTTGTCAGTAGTATAAGGTGCAAGACCTGCAAGTGGGTGTTGTATGGGGATTTCTCCAGCTTATCCAGAAAAGGGGATGTAGTTACTTTTCTGTTTTTCTGCCATGTTTTTTTTATACAAGAGGGGGGTGTGAGAGTGTTGTGTCTATGTTGTGAATCTGTAAAGAACAGAGGGAGTGTCCCTGGTCTTGTTAGTGTACGTCTTTTATTACGTTTTTCCTCATGTGAGGTGTTGGTCTGTGCGTTATGGGTGCGCACATGAGAAGTCTCCTTCTTCTGAGGCTTCTCTGACTTACCTGTTGTGGTGATACCTTCTGATTGGTTGTTACGTTGGACTGTGCGTTACTGGTGCACACATAAGAAGACTTCTTCTTTTGAAGCTTCTCAGACTTACCTGTCTGGTTTTACCCTTGAATTGGTGGATACCTCGTATGAGGTGTTGGTCTGTGCGTTATGGATGCGCACGTGAGAAGACTCCTTATTTTGAGGCCTCTCAGACTTACCTGTTTGGTCTTACCCTTGAATTGGTGGTTACCTCGAGTGAGGTCTTGGTCTGTGCGTTATGGATGCGCACGTGAGAAAACTCCTTATTTTGAGGCTTCTCAGACTTACCTCTTTGGTCTTTCCCTTGATTTGGTGGTTACCTCGAGTGAGGTCTTGGTCTGTGTGTTATGGATGCGCACGTGAGAAGACTCTTTACTCTGAAGCTTCTCAGATTTTCCTGTTTGGTTTTACCCTTAAATGAGTGGATACCTCATGCGAGGTGTTGGTCTGTGCGTCACAGGTGCGCACGTGTGGAAATTCCTTACTTTGTAGTTTTTTTGATGTGCTTGTCAGGGGTTGCAAGATTACCCTTTTAGTGTTACATTTTGAAGCTTTGTGTTATTCTTGAAGCTCATTGATTTTTGTAGGCGTGTATCTCCATCAACGCACCTTTTATTTATTAGTCTTATTGCATGTAAGTACATTGATCTTGCGTGTTTGTATTTTGACAAATTTGATGAGGGGGGGATGTGTTATGATCTAGTAAGTGTTTGATGCATCCACTCTGTTGCTGTCCTTGCTTTGCTGCTCAGTCTATGTGATGTCATCGGAATGTTGAGAGTGTTTGAGTGGGGAGAAGGGATCAGTTGGTGTGGAAGGGCTGAGCAGCAGGGAGGCTGCTCCTAGAGGGGCATTGCTTGGTATTGAACAAGGCCTAGCACGGGACCTAATGTGGATCCAATCTGAAGAATAAAGCTGTGATCCTGAACTACATCACTGGACTACGTATCTTTCATTTATTTGTAACAAAATGCTTTTTATTTCTCCGTGTGTGTTTTTTCTGTGTGCTGCATTCTGCAGCACACATAGGGCCTTATGTAGGTGGGCTGGCATTTACCACTTCATAAATACCGAATCATACCGATTCGGTATTTATGAAGTGGTAAATGCAATGTAGGTAATGAGTCGGTAAATATTACCGAATCAGAAAAATTCGGTAATTACCGAATCGGTATTTAGCGATTCGGTAATGAGGCATACCTTCCCATTGATGGGAAGGTATGCCTCATTACCGAATCGGTAAATACCGATTCGGTAATGGGGGAGCACATGCAAGGGTGGCAGGGTGTCACATTGACACCCTGTTGCACCCCTGATTCGGCCATGTGTGCACATGTGGCGCACATACATGCCCTAAGGGCATGTATGTCTGCCACATTGCACACTTAAACGTCCACAAAAATGCTTTTTTTCACCTATTCGTCATTTACCACCAACCTTTAGTTGGTGGTAAATAACGAATCCCCACACCCACCACACACTCCCCCTACATCTCATTTCATGATTCGGTATTTACCGAATCGGTAAATTTACCGAATCGGTAATATTACCGATTCGGTAATTTTACCGATTCGGTAAATACCGAATCATGAAATTCTCCCCCTACATCTCAAAAGCCAAAATACCGGTCGGTAACGGTATAATTACCGAAAATCGGCCGTTACCGACCGGTATTTGGCTTCCTACATGAGGCCCATAGAGAGAGCAAAACACCATGAATGATAGCTTAGTTGAAGGAAGGTGTCCCTTCCTCCACATAAATAATGACAATTTCTGCAGCACACAAAGAAGTAACAAATTGGCATTATTGATTGTTTATGTGCAGGAAGGGGTCCCTTCTTGCACATAAACAACTATTCCCTGCAATGCAGGCACTCTTGCCCTATGGTGCAAGGTTGCCTGCGTTGGCGCTAGGCAGCAAATTTTAGCCCCAAAATAGGGGTAAACACAGGGTTGCACCGTATTGTGGTAATTATAGTGCATCCCTGCTTTTTAAAATGTTGCAGCATGGTGCTGCCAAATTTTGCACAGCTCTGTGCTCCGACATTTCCTTGCACATATGCCCCAATAATCCGTTCGCTGGTGCAGAAACAGAGTGCACATCGCTTATAAGTAGGTCATCCTATGCATCCACTCAGATAAGAACGTCCTTTTGGAGTAAGGTGTAAATTTAGAATCCGTCACTGGTTGACATTGACTAATGGGCAGATTAATATTAAAGTACCACTGACAATTGTTCAGTTGCTGTCCATTTGACCCCATTCTTGCAGTGCATTATTTCACACCCCTGGACACAGAATGCTGTATAATTTGGTTTTTGAGACTTAACTATGTCACAACATTAATTTCATGCTTCATAGATACTAGCACATTGGTTCTGAGAGACCAGTAATATTTTGTAACAAAATCTCTATTGCAATGGAAGTCAATGAGATGCAGACACCAAAACGATTTTGAAGAAGATAAGATCAATAGCAAGTACATATTCTTTATTATGTCAGGGTGCACAGTGCCTTCAGTCTCGCCTAGCAGGGCATCTGACAGGAGGAACTTGAACATTATAATTGAGCTTCAGTGGAATGTTCCAATAGGGGATGAAAGGAAGGGGTTGAAGACTGACCAGGGAAAACCCAATGTATCTCCCTTCTAAGGGAAATATGCACTCTAATAAATAAGGAGATAAAGAGTTAAAAAACAAAGGATGGAGTAAATAACAATATTAAAAAATTACATGAAAGCACAAATGTAATATAGCGAATCAGCTGTTATGTTTTAAGAAAAATATAAATGTTTAATGAAAACATTAAGAAATGTGCACATGCTGAGGAGTAACATGTTAACCCCTTTTGTGAGCATGATGCAGTTTTGCCACTCTACCCATACTACAGCCCCTATCATCTTCTAGAATTACAATTTTGCTTTTAACACTCAAATTCTTGAAGGTGGGGAAAATGTGTTGGATCTGTTTTGGCGTTTGGTAGGATTTTTTATTACTACCCACTGCCTCACCTTCCACTTGGCATTTCCCATACTCTGATTTTTATCATACCGAGATTTGTATTTGTTTTGATGGAGTTTGATTTCACTACCTGTAGTGTACCTATGGACCTACAAAAGATGCTCTCCATGCAGCTAATTTGGAGTGAGTTTATATCCAGGTTACCCACACTTAGGAGATATGAAGGGAAGGAACCCAGTGACAGAGTTGGGTGAGGTGTGGCATGACCACAATATGTCATGTAGGGTTTTGAGAACCAGTTTACCTGTGGCGTAGGCCAATTGAATCAATTCCTTTATCATTTTGTTCATTCTTTCCACAATCTTATTGGCTTTTGGGCATTAGAGAGGTGTTCTAATGTGGTTGATGGATAGATCCTTCAAATATGCTTTCATATCTTCGAATAAAAACTGCACTCCATTATTTGAGCCTTTGGTGCTCACAATGTTTCTATACAGAGAAGGTGTCAAAAAGAAATTCAATAAAAATCTTGTGGTTGATATTATGTACACATAACGTTGCGATTCAATGGGAGTGATATTCAACTAGTACAAATATATATTTGTGGCAAACTTGAGGTAAGTTGATGGGACCCACAATGTCTAGTCACAGTTTAGTCTATGGTGTAGAAGAAACTTGCATAGGGGAAAGCAGGATTGTATGAATCACCTTGCTTTTATCACTCACTCCACAAGCACAAGATCTCTCACTTTAATTTCTAATATTCTATCCATATTAGGAAAACAGTATTCTGCTATGACCTTGCATTTAGTAAGAGATCTTCCATGTTGGCCTTCATGGGTTATGTCAGCAATGAGTTCACTAATTCCCTCACGGGGTATACGTTTTCCCATTCTTAAGACAAAATCACAAGTTCATTTCTCACATTTCAGTATGGTTCTAACTTATCAGGTATTTGATCACATTTTTTCTGACCATCCCTGTGAAATTATGTCTGAACTGAAATTAGAGTTTTTTTTGTTTCTCATCCTTTCTGCCCACTCATCCTTCAAAAATGCTGTAATGTGAATTGTTAGTTTAGATTAATCAGGCAGTATCAACTCTTGGACATGGTCACCAGCAGGCATTCTGGATAAGCAGTCAGCTATGTGTTAAAATTCTCCAGGAACATATTCCACCTTAAAAGTATATCCTTGTAGGCCCAAAACCCACTTCGCAATACAAATGAGATTGATTATTTAGGAACTATTCTTAAGAGAAGGAACAATCCCCAAAAGTAAAACTTGAAGAGTTTAATACCCTAGAAGTTGGCTAGTGTTTTCTTTTCCATGTGGAATAATCTCGTTCAGCACCTTTGAGAATTTTGGAAGTGAAAGCCAGAATTTTCTCTGCCCCTCCTGCAATTTATGACAAAGTAGCTCCGAGGCCCTTTTGCTGTTTCTGTTGTTAATATAGCTTTACATTTCACGTCAAATTTGCCAATGTTGGGGACATTGATTATTATCATCATCAAAACACGTTTTTTCTGTTCACGAAACCATAGAAGTACACAATCGAAACAAGTAAAAGTACAACTTTAAAAACAAAGTTCACTTCAACGCCTTGAGACCCGCACGTTTGATTAGTTACGCTATATAAACCATGATTGATTGATTGAGTTATATAGTGCATTAATCAAGTCTGAACAATTTGGAGCCATGCTGCCTACATTAGGGCGAACAGGCATGGGGTAAGCTAAACTTCACCAGCAAAGCAGTTGCTATGTTAACGAAAACCTAAAGAGAAGTCCTTAAGGTGAACTTAAAAAGAGTCCGCCATGCCATCTGAAAAAGTACTGATTCATGATACTTTGGGGCCCATTAGTATGTCGGGCGGATCGCCACCGCCCGCATGGCGGTGGCGATCCGCCCGACATTTCCTCCCGCCCGCATGTAAATTGCCCCGCCATATTACTCTTTGATGATTCGACCAGGCGGAAAAGCTGTTAATATGGTGGCGGTGTCTGGTAGACTCCGCCATCCATATTAAAATATATGCGGGGTCATGCCGTTGCCGCCAAGGAAAGGCATGCGGTCTTCTAATTTGGGGGCCCGTAGCGGCCCCCCAGAGATTCTGGGGGGTGGGGGGTGCACATGGGGGGTACCTATGGTACCCCCTTGCATTTCAATGTACAATGTGGCAGGCACCACGCGGTGCCTGTCATGTTGTGCATTGAAATGCACAACTTGCATTTTTGGCATTGCGGAGGGCAGTGCTTTCAGCACCGCCCGCTGCAATGTTAGGAATGCGGGATGCGCCCGCCAGTGTGGTGGGCGCATCCTAATGGTATGTGAGGGACTGCCGCATGCATTGCGGGCGGTCCCATTTCCGGGGGGTGTGGCGGGCAGAAAAAGTCCGCCTGCCATGCTAATGACCCCCTTTGTGTCACCCTCTGTAACACCCTAGAGATGCTACATGGTTTAAGAACAATTGACATCATAAAAGCGGAGCACAGTTCAAAAATATATATATTTTTTTATGTTTGTGTGTGTCAAAGGTGCATTGTTGATAAGCTTCACATAAGCAGCTGCGATATGTAAGGCGTAAACTCATCTAGTTGCTAAACCTCAGTACTTAAATAGTTGCCAGATAAACAGTAACCTCAGCGAGAGTCCTGAAAACAGAACTCAAATAGAGACCACTATGCCATCCAAAGCAATACCTTGTTCATAATGCCTTGTTTCAGTTTCTGTACAGCCCTGAAAATGAAAAACAGTGAAAAACAGTTCGTTCATAAAAACACTGCAGAGTTCAGGAAAAAAAACAATCAATAATAAGAATTCTTATAATAGAACCGCATTATTAATAAACTTCTCGCTAGCAGCTAGGACATGTGAGGTAAAGTGCAGGCACATCGGTTAATAGCTCCCAGACAGTTTCCTTGAGTGAATACCCCAGGCCCATAGTAGAAACCTAGAGAAAGTGAAGACAATGTTTTTTTCTTAGTGTCATATTTTAAAATCCCACACGCTTCCCAGTAATGTGGTGTGCCCATAAGTTTACAGACTGGGATAATCCACCTTCGACGAGGGAGGGCGTAGGTTTGAAAGGAGAAGTGCAAGTGTCCATCCGTCTCTAAGTGCAACGGGCAACACGGGCAGTTCGGGGATGAGGGTCCTTTTTTATTCCATTTACTTGGAAAAGCATTTAGGGGCAGGATACCAAATCTAGACTTCATAAAGATGTTTTTGGCTGGCAGAGGGCAAATTCTGTCCACATAGGGTTCGAAGATGGAATAGCACCTGTGAGAGAGAACTATTTCGGATATGCTCCCCATCTTTTGCTCGTTTCATATCTGGTACAGGATAATTTCCCCAAAATGCATGCTTCAACTTAGCAAGAATACTTTTCTTTAGAGTCCGGGGTGAGATCCTCACATCCTGCATCTTAATGCCTTCACTTCAGTATTTAATTTGGCTTAGCCACGGGGTGCATTCCTGTTTGTTAAGAAATTCCACCAGGGCTTCCCTATATGGTGCCACTTCCGATGTTGTCCACAGACGCACCCAGAAGGTCAAAGGTTTAAAAGAGCTATATGATAAACTCTATTTAGTGCAAGATCAGTGTGTAGGGGAGTGCTTGGGAGTAAGTTAAACTGTGATCTAATGAATTTATTCTCAGTTTGTGTTAGCAAAGACTAATCTGCACCACTCCTTGGCTCTGCTCCATAAATGGCCCCCGCGATAGTGGGTGCCCTGTAAACTTCCAGAGCAGGTGTTACTGTGCGCTGTAGGTGGCCTCGTATTTCCTGCCAATAGCAGACGCCCTCTGATGCAGAATGGTCCTGCTTTTTTCTACCTTTGGGCCTCAGGACAGGTTATTGGCCAACCTAACACCTAGGAAGTCAAAGCACTTTACCTGTTCCAGTGGTACCCCCCCAGGAGCCTCATCCTGCCTCTGAAAGATCGATGGGGGTTCAGCACCATCAATTAGGATGTGGAGTGATTAACCTCTAAGCCCCTTACAACACAAAATTATGAAAAGCTGTCTAGGAAGGATTGAAGGTCAGAAGGAGTTCTGAAGATTAGAAGTGTCATCCACAAACATGAGTATTGTACAGCTAATCCCTATGGATTTGGGGGCGTCATGTCTGCACTGAGCCAGCCATTCGACAGAGCCACTAATATACAAACTAAACAGCATGGGGCAGGCAGTTTATGTTTATCCTGTATGTACACCCCCCTCAGGGTTCCACCTACTTTGTGCAAATGTGTCGGTGTGTAAAATCTTTAAGATTACTAGGCATCAAGGGCCTCATGTAGGTAGCCAAATACCGGTCGGTAACGGCCGATTTTCGGTAATTATACCGTTACCGACCGGTATTTTGGCTTTTGGTATGTAGGGGGTGAATTTCTGTATTCGGAATTTACCGAATCGGTAAAATTACCGAATCGGTAATTTTACCGATTCGGTAATTTTACCGATTCGGTAAATTCCGAATACAGAAATCAGATGTAGGGGGACTGTGTGGGTGTTGTTTAGAGTCGGTATTTACCACCAACTAATAGTTGGTGGTAAATAAAGTATGGATGAGTAAAAGCATTTAAAAGCGCTTAGAAGTGTGCACATGTGGCAGACATACATGCCCTTAGGGCATGTATGTGTGCCACATGTGCACACATGGCCGAATCAGGGGTGCAACAGGGTGTAAATGTGACACCCTGCCACCCTTGCATGTGCTCCCCCATTACCGAATCGGTATTTACCGATTCGGTAATGAGGCATACCTTCCCCTCAATGGGAAGGTATGCCTCATTACCGAATCGGTAAATACCGATTCGGTAATTACCGACTCACTCCGATTCGGTAACATTTACCGAATTTTTACCTACATACACTTTACCGATTCTTAAATACCGAATCGGTATGATTCGGTATTTTAGAATCGGTAAAGTGTATGCCACCTACATGAGGCCCCTAGTGCGAAGTCATATAAGTCTAGTACTCTCGAAAGGTTTTCCCTTAATACCAAATCAAATGCCACTCTCAAGTCCATGAAAGGGACATATAGATGGTGCAGTTTTATGGTAATATTCTTCCAGCAAATTGCGCTGAAATGAAAAACCTCGTCATGGGGGCTGACCTTGGACATAAACTCAGCTTGGCAGTCTGAGAGGATTTGTTTATCAAACATCCAGGATTGGAGACTTTCTTGGACCTGCCTGCAGATTTTATTTTGAATGTTGACAATCAGGTTTATTGGACTGCCGAAGGACAGGAAATCTTTCCTACCCTTTTTATAAATAGGTACAATTATTGTACCCTTCCAATAGGGAGGGATCTCTACTCTTTTCACAATTGCATATCCCAGAGCAATCAGGTACAGAATCCAAATATTGGGTTGTGAAAGGTAGAGGTCACTGTGGATGCTGTCTCGGCCAGGCACTTTCTCCCTTTTCATTAGCCACAGGGCCTGGGCTGTTTCTAGGCCAAAGCCCAATGGGGCAATGGAGCATCCATCTGCCTTTGGTGCTATTTTGGCAGATAGAGGCATAGTGTTTGTCTGGGATATGTAATTTGATTATCCATTGATAGTCCTGCCCATGTGTGTTGAATTATGTATTGCAAAGTCAATTAGTGTCTGGAATGTGTCATTGGGGTCTCTGTCATTGGTCCCACCCTTAAATACAAGATTGGGGGTTGTGTAGAGAGTCATAGCCTCTGTTGTGTCACAGGGCCACTCCCCATATGATTCACCATAGCGGACTTTCCATGATTATGGCTGGACCACCGCCTGAAGGTGGTTATCTACTATGCGTGAACCAGCTGCTATCATCTTCCAGAATTTCTTTAAATTCTCATTCTGTAGGGAATCTGCAAATGTGTCCCACTGGTCTTTCTCCCACAACTTTTTTGCCAGGGTCAGGGTAACCCTATACTTTCTTCAGGCATCACTTAACGCTCTAAGGTCCCCTTTTTTAGCTGCTTCTAGAAGGGTTGTTATTGTGTGTTTGCACTCATACATGTACCATCCTCAAAGGATTTTTAGGTGCTGGCCCCTTCTACCCTCCTAGTGAGGAGGTATTTCAAAGACTCCTTAAGCTCAGAGTATGTGTTAACATAGTTTGCCCCACTCTTCTCATTCTGTGCCAAGGGAGTCAGTTTTTCCCAAAAGAAATCATATATTTGGATTCGAATTTTAAGATTGGCAGCTATCCCTGTCCATTGTGCGTTCCTTCTGTTGTTACTAGTCTCAAGTGGGCTACCGTTGGTCTTAGGTAGGAATTATAGGGCAGATTTACAAGCCCCTTGCGTCTCTTTTACACAGCCGTTGCGTCACTTTTGTGATGCAGCAGTGGCACAAAGCCAGTGCTATGGTGTGGGGTACTTACAACGTGACACATCTGGGAGAGAAATATAGGGCACCCAAGAGCCTTGCTGGAGCAGCGTCGCGCTTGCGACGCAACTCCAGCAATGCGCCGCCTTTACGGCAGCAGATGCGTCACGCATCTGCCCATTTTTGCCCCATGGTGTGCCGCATTGTAAATGTGGCGCATCCATGGTGGCGGAGCCGTGATGCACAATAACTGGTGCATTCCTGCTGATATGCAGGGATGCGCCAGTTATTGTAAATCTGCCTCTTTGTTTTCAGGTACAGGCGTACTAGGAAATGGATGCTCACAGCGTTATGGTCATTATCTTATCTGGTGACTACCTCCAAATCAGTCATAGCAAGACTACTATCCAAAAAGATATAGTCAATATGGCTTGTCTACACTCCTCCCTTAAAGGTTGGGCAAGGTTGTGAATCAGAAAGGGTGAAGCCATTCTCCACCTTTAGCCCATGTGCTTGTAGGAGGTCAATGTGCTGTACAGAGACCCTGGACTGCCTTTTTCAGTGCCGTGTAAGGTGGGCCTCAATCCCCTTAAGTATTGGGTCCAACTGGTCCAAGGTCGTGGGACCGGCAGGAATTTGGGCATTACAGTCTCCTGCAATGATTTTAATGTGGCTGTACTAGTGCTGCTCAATCATATTTAGGAGACTGACAATGGTTCCTGAATGCATGTTTGGGGGAACAGAATGTAGGTATGTTTATAATATCAATAGACCTCTTTCTGATATTTCCAGCCTAATAAGTTCGACCCTTGCTTGAAAAGAGTCCCTAATATGGACCTGTCCTTGACATGTATATTTTTAAAATTTCTTTTAAAGGTGTGGGCTCTTTGTTGTATCCTCCAATTGATATGTCAGTAAGTTCTAACATATAGCTCTTCTCAGCAGATTTGTCTTGAAATGTTTTCCAATCAATCAGTGTAAAATGATAAGATGAGTCAGCATACATCTCAAAAGTCACCACATCAGGACAATATTGCATGTAGGGTAAGTCACATTTTGCCCTTTTCAAAAGAGTTTTCCTGGAAAGTTATCTCATTTTCTACTTCAGTATTCACTGTATTTCGTCTGACTATGTGAACATTCTTATTTTCTGATTCCCTGCACACCAACAATTTTGCAAGGGTTAGATGTGGGAGAGAAGGAGACCTATCATCCAGCTTTTCCGTTGACAGGGGGGTAAGGCAGGGGTGTGTTTTGGCACCAACCCTGTTTTGCCTCTATGTAAATGGACTTATCTCCCATTTGAATGCGGTCCCGAATAGAGACGCTCCAAGACTCGGTGGTATAGGGATCTCAGCTATCATGTTTGCTGATGATACCCTGTTACTTGCCAAGACACCAATGGGCGTCCAGCGAGTTCTGGATGGTTTTGTCTCTTTTTGTTCTGATCGGGGGCTAGAGATAAACACGGCCAAAACGAAATTTATGATTTTTAATCCTCCTAAGTCATCCCGCCCTAACCCGGTTATTCATGGTGTTAGTCTTGAGAGAGTTCATACTTTTGAGTACTTGGGATTGACTTTAAACGAAAAATTGACCTGGTTCCATCACCAGACAAAATCAAACGTAAAGTTAACCCAAAAGGTGGGGGGTATTATTAAATTATGGAATAAATCCATGTTACAACCCATTGGTTCGCCACTTGAAATCTATAAAATGCAGGCGCGTGGGGCAATAACTTATGGCGGTGAATTGTGGGGACACAATTGTGCCCCTGAAATTGTCGCGACTGAAAACAAGTTCCTACGGAACTTGGCTGCCCTACCATTTAGCTCACCGCTTCTTCCTCTCAGGCTTGATCTGGGATTAAGATCAGTAAAGGAGGAATTAGGTTTGAAGCCCTTAACTTTCTGGAGGCGACTTTGGGTAACCCCCGAACTCTCTAGTTACCGGTGTGAATTTACGGAACTATTTCAACATCAAATTGTACGGAAAATTCCATGGCTAAAATACATAAAGGATGAATTAGCGAGGCTGGGTTTTTCGGCTTTGTGGACGAACCCGGAAGAGGCCTGTAGTAGTATATCTCGCAAAGACTTGGTCACAACGTATTATGATTGTAATTTGACTGCTTCCCTAGCAAACGACAAATTGGGGATAATGTCTAGTACATTTTTAACAGTGAAGGACTATTATAAGCTGGAGACAGTCCTGGATGATATTAACCCCATTGGTCTTAGGAAATTATTTCTCCAATGGAGATATAACGCTTTGCCAATCAGAGCCCTTACCAGTAGATGGCACCCACCTACCACCAAAAACTGTCCAGCCTGTACTGAAGAGCTGGAGAACGACATTCATGTTATGTTTTTTTGTCCATCCTATGTGAAATCTAGGAAAAAGTGGATTATTCCCATTTGCAGAAATTGGGGGTTCAGGCATCATTTGCATGCATACCGACTATTGAAATCTGATTTATTCCCTCTAACTGTATTTGCTGTCAGCAAGTATTTAGCTGCTGTATGGAATATTAGAAGAACTTTTGTGACAAAATGAGATTTTGTTTGGCATACATGAAGTCTCTATTGTTGAGTAATATCTCTTTTAGAAGATGTATTTTCCTTTCCTTTTTAGAATGTCTTATTTCAGTGTGTAAAGACCTGGTGTCACTTGCATTGTAATCTCTTTTATGATTTTATAAAGTCGAAATAAAGATAATGAAAGAAAGAAAGATTCCCTGCATACCTTTCAAAGTGTCCTTTCCTGTTGTATTTCCTGAAAATTACTCCCCAAACAGGACATTTGGAATTTTGGCTAAATTACCTTTATTTCCACATCTGAAGCACTTAAGTGTTCCTGATTGTGTTCTGGGTTTCTATAAACGTACTTCTTTTATTTTATATGATTTGCTATTTTTCTGGATGTAATTATCCTCATTGGTCTCTTTAAGTGATTCTGATGATACTTTCAATTCTTATAAATATTGCAGTGTGCTCTATACTCTTTGCTATGTCAAAGGCTTCCAGTAAATCAGGGTTTAGAACTAACAATCTCTCTTTGATTTTTGGACCAGTGGTAGTTCTGAGCAGCTGCTCACAGATTAGCAAATCTGCTAAGAGTCCAAATTCACAAGTCGCAGATATACCTCCAAGTATAGCAATGTAATTAGCAACTTTTTCACTTTTGCCTTGAGTTCTATTAAATAACTTTTGCCTCTCTAGAACATCCACTGATGTATTCCTTCTAATTTAATGTGATTTGGTATACATGTGGTTGTGCCCCTACCCCATCACCATCATGTTTTAAAGTAGATTCAGGCAGACCTTCAAAGATTGTTCTACGTTGTATACCCATATCGCATAACAAAATATGTTGTTTGCCCACTGGAGGAAACTATGTTGTGCCTATTGCTATTAAATATGATTCAAATACTTCTATCCTTGTCATTTACAGGGTAAATCAAGTTCCACTACTTCATTCAGCTACCATGGTGAGGAGAATAAAGAATGAAATAGTGAAGATACAGAAAATGTGTGCAAAATAAAGCATACATTAACCGCTAGGAATGATATGGAATTAACTATACAAAGTCATAAGTATTACCTAGGCTATAATAGATAATGTGGAATAATAAGAGACATGTATCAAAAACAAAGATTATGATTTCTCCTGTCTGTAGATTTCTTCTACTTATTTTTAGCTAAGCTTTCCCTCGCCCCTCTTTTACATGTCTTGTTGTACAGTACTGTTAGGAGAACAGATTTTGGTAACATAAAGAGGATTGCAGGCCCAAGTATTCACCGAACATGTTGGTTGAGAAGGCTTTCTTGATCAAACAGTCAAAATATACAGGGGCAGAGACTGAGTGGTCATGGACCCCCAATGTTGTCAAGCAGTTTACATGGCAGTGCGACTTGTCAGAAATGTAAATGTAAATGTGCAGATATTTATATAGCGCAAATCACCAAGCGGTCTCTAAGCGCTTGCTTAGGGAACCCGTCCTGGTATTCCCCTGTGAGATAACCCAGCAGGGCATTCACAAGGTGAAAGCCAGGCATCCTGCCGCGAGGGGCCATTGTGGAGATTAAGCAAGCTATTGCCCAGAGTCGCAGAGTGTGAACCCATGAATTGAGTATGCACTGGAGTGAGAATTATCAAGTCCATGGACAATTTATGGACTCAAGACCCAGCCGAGCCGGGAATTGAACCCTGGTCCCAGGCTGACCTCTGCTTCCAGGGCTGCCTACTCTAACCAGTGAGCCACACTTCTCCAGAAATGAGATCCCATCCATTACCAACCAATACGCTATGTGTTGGGGGGAGGTGGGTGTGCACTGGGGTGGTTAACCATGGTACCCCCTACATTTCCCTGCACCAGGTGGCAGGCACCGCCTGGTGCCTGCCAAGTAGTGCAGGGAAACACACATCATGCATATTTAGTATTGCGCGCGTGCTGCAGCCAGCAGCACCTGTCGCAATGTTAAACATGCACAATGCGACCGCCACCAAGGCGGTCGCATTGTAATATGTAGTGCAGCACCGCCGCCATATGGCTGTGCGGTCCTGTTTCATGTGACGATGGGGGACAGACTCGAATGTGTCCGCCATCGTAATCACCCTTCTAATCATTAGCTATTTATGTCCCAGCCTACACAAAAATGTAAACTCCATCTCAGCATGTGCCACATTTATATGCCCTAGTGACTTATAGTTCTTGGCTTCCAGTACAGATTCAAAGTTCCAATTTTTTTCTTCCATCGACCAATTTGACTAAGTAAAAGCGTACTACATAATCAGTAACACCCAACCATTACATAACTAAACCTCTGTTTACCACAAAAACATTACATAACTAAACCTCTACCTAGGTCATTCTCTATTATCCCTATTCTTTACCTCCCAGTAGACTAACTTTCCCCATTGCCAAGTGAAAGTATTTGCTGAAAATAATATCTGGTAGATGCT
Source organism: Triturus cristatus (assembly GCF_964204655.1). Lineage (NCBI taxonomy): Eukaryota > Metazoa > Chordata > Amphibia > Caudata > Salamandridae > Triturus > Triturus cristatus. The sequence goes on along the minus strand of NC_140587.1, from coordinate 889,188,280 downwards.
AGGGTGTAATGGGATCTCTGACATATTATCGACAGACACATTATCGAACTACACAAATATCGCATCAAATATATCGACATCAAAAATATCGACATTGTATACTTATTTAAAAAACTACACTAATATCGACACTACAATATCGTAATACAATTATATCGATCACACAAATATCGCACACATTAATATCGCAATACTAAATATCGACATGAGTAAATAAATATGACACATGTCACAAATATCGATAACCAAAATATAGACATCAAGAATATCGTTTTTATAATAAATATCGACTATTCTAACACTAATAAAACCAATATTTTAAACAACATAAAGACAATATTTTCCCAAAACATACATTTTTCAAATGAGATTCTACTTAAACATAAACATAACATTTATAGCGATCTCAATATTTAACAACATAATAAAAAAACACTGAAATAATTATCACATTGGCATTTCGAACACATTTAAAAAACATTCACTACACATTATAAACAATCTTTTTATATATAATGATTTAAAACTCTCCTCCTTTAAAACTAAATATACTCTTACTTAGCATTTTCTATAAAAGGAAACCAATTAACAAAAAAAAAATCAAACCATCCAATAGAAAGGCAACATACAGAAAACAACCAATAACATGGACATTACAAACGTTAAAGGCAGGGAAGGTCCCCTGGGACTATTTTAATACAACATCTTTATTGCTTCCCTTTAACCTTACTGAAAAACAGAAAAACAGCAATTAATGTCCATGAAAGATGCTACATATTCATTGTTACATATTGAAAAATTTGAACCTTTACCTTTCTCTGTAGCGGAATTGGATACAGGCGTGTGATTATTACATGGGTTGATCACTCTCCCATTCGCGCTTTTCAAGTTTACGTCCTGTATAAAAAAACTATGCTCTGGGTAGATATGAACAGCTGGGCACCGCTTTCATACATGATGTTTGGTCCCTCCCTTTTATGTATAGATGTACAAGGGACGGTACTGAGGTTTCTCTGACAGTTGAAGAATGTACAACGACACCTGATCATTCTGTAGTATATAGACACATTCAATTACACAGTGCATACAATGTACAAACTCCAAATTTGGCCTGCGTCATGAAAGGTATCCCAGTGCCAGTGATTACGCCATCTTTCAAGCTGCTTGCAAACGGTAGTTATTTAATTCTGAACAATGAAGCTTGCTGCGGGATGTTAGTGGGAATCCCTTACATAGTGACTGTATCGCAGAGACTTGTCTGCTGCAATAATGTTCTATTTCCACCCCCGCATGGGCTGCTGGATGTTTCCATCTGGCCTTAGATTCCAACCTTGAAAGCAGAGTTCAACAAAATGAGCAGAATAAAGGCGCTATTGTCCAAAAAGGAGGTGCCATTGACTTCCTCCGGTGAAACATTTGTCCTTCACGTTGCAAATACGCGTACTGAGGTACAGGCGCTTTTGAATACTGACCTCCCCCTACATTTTGGTGCTTTGATCCAAACAATTTTCAATTCCTCGTCCACGACTGGCCTAGCTCATTTTTTTAAGCTTGTGGGCTCGGGCCTCGTGACCTCTTTCCAAACTATTTGTGGTGTGATTGCGGCATTTTTTCACTCTATTTTCTCGAGCATCTTTGGAGGTGTCCCGCTGATTCTGGCGCTTGTGGCAGGAGTGCTGCTTTTACTTTTCATACTGCGAAATGGCTGCTCTTTCTGTGCCACACGACAACCTGTCCCGTCTGCATCTTCTCCGTGACAGGATGCTTGAATATTATGGTACGCTACCATTGGCGACTTTGAGCCTGGCGTATGGATTATCCTTCCGGTATTCCTACTTCACCTGCGTACAGCCAGTCTTTCACTGCCTAGATTGTCCCTTTGAATGGCCTTTGGATTTGCGCTTAACCAACATGGTGTCTCCGGTGCCAGATTATGATCGACTGATGAGGCCCTTAGTGTCTCACGAGTTTGCCTGTTCTGGTGTTCGGATTATGGCCTGTGGTGCGGCGCATGGTATCCTGGGTAATTGGGACATCGCAAGAGCAGCCTATAATTTCTTGAATATGAGCTATCTGGAGGAACAATTGGGTTGCCCTCTGATTGTGCTAGAGGCTCCGCTCATTGAAGAACATGTATGTTCCTTTTCTTTGATTAATTGGATGGCTGAAACTTTTCATGGCTCTGCAAACGATTTCTTGTTGGAAGCAGTGGCCACGTATGCTGCATATACGTTCATGGATTGAGTAAACTGTGGTTTTTTCTCCCGTGCCTTTGGACTGCTGTCCACATAAACAATTTTTAATTTTTCCCATCACATGTTTGTGGTTTTTTTCTCCCCTTTTCGATTTTCATGTTTTCGGCTTTTGCCTGAACTATAAATTGTTTATTAATTGAATACACCTTGTTCTGCTCTGTCGAAACTGAACTTTGCATTCTCTTTTTTCTTGCCTACTGTATAGTGCTTCCATCAAGGGGGCATGTAGTGAGGACTCCCTTAATACGTACATACATTGTGAAGTTAGCATAACCGCGTTAGATGTTAGAAATCCATCTTGCCGCTTTTGCGCACGACACTGCGTTTACATGTTATTGCTTAAACGAACTGCTGACTCGAGCTTTGCCTCACACGGAAGCAATCTGTTGTTACCATCCCGAGCTCTGCGCAGGGACCTTGGTCTGTACATGGCGTGACAAAACAGTCTGGGTCGTTAGACAAAGCATGTTTTCCACTCCAGGTTGATCGACCCACTATTTAGCCATAACACACAGGCAGCTGCGAATACCTGAAAGTTGGTGCTTTTAATAATGCAGACATCATGTTTAATATTCAGACCGAAGACGAGCCTTCCTGCGAGAAGACTCCTGATGCTCCTGTGATGTGATTTCACTAAGCTGATCTTTGAGGTATGGGGTCCCCTATTGAAGCCTAAGAGACCTTCTATTAGCATAATAATAATATTAGCTTCTTAGTAAAGGGAAGGTGATATTATCCACTGTCATTATAATATGATCACCCCTTTTATATTCTATGGTATTGTAAGGAAGCTGATGGTTTTGATTTTAATCATTTGTCTGCTTGTATTAGCCAACCTACTGCATTTTAGGACACGTGGTCTATAAAAATAAACTCTTTTTATTTTCCCCGTGTCTCTGTTGATTCTTCTTGTGGACTGATGTGAGAATAATATACGGACAGGTATTTCGGAATCCCACCATTCCTGAGAGGATACTGAGTCGCTAGTTCTGTGTTGTCTTTTCATTGTGATTTCTGAGCCTAATCTCGGATAACGAATGGGACACTAATACTAGTCAGAGACTGGGTTCTGGGTTCTGAGGTGAGTTTCTGGTACACCACAATTGACTGAGTTGGCAGTATGTGCTGGACACTGAACTAAATTAATTTACTATTCCCACTCCAGTCTATATTAAATTAAAATAAGTGCTGGACACTGAACTTAATTAATTTACTATTCTCACTCCAACCTATATTTAATTAGAGTATGTGCTGGACACTGAACTGAAATAATTTACTATTCCCACTCCAATCTATATTTTAGTAAAATAAGTGCTGCACACTGAACTTAATTAATTTACTATTCTCACTCCTAACTATATTAAATTACAGTAGGTGCTGGACAATGAACATAATTAATTTACTATTCCCACTCCACTCTATATTTAATTAAGATAAGTGCTGGACACTGAACTTAATTAATTTACTATTCTCACTCCAACCTATATTAAATTAGGGTAGGTGCTGGACACTGAACTAAATTAATTTACTATTCCCACTCCAGTCTATATTAAATTAAAATAAGTGCTGGACACTGAACTTAATTAATTTACTATTCTCACTCCAACCTATATTTAATTAGAGTATGTGCTGGACACTGAACTGAATTAATTTACTATTCCCACTCCAATCAATATTTTAATAAGATAAGTGCTGGACACTGAACTTAATTAATTTACTATTCTCACTCCCAACTATATTAAATTACAGTAGGTGCTGGACAATGAACTTAATTAATTTACTATTCCCACTCCACTCTATATTTAATTAAGATAAGTGCTGGACACTGAACTTAATTAATTTACTATTCTCACTCCAACCTATATTAAATTAGGATAGGTGCTGGACACTGAACTAAATTAATTTACTATTCCCACTCCAGTCTATATTAAATTAAAATAAGTGCTGGACAGTGAACTTAATTAATTTACTATTCTCACTCCAACCTATATTAAATTAGGGTAGGTGCTGGACACTGAACTAAATTAATTTACTATTCCCACTCCAGTCTATATTAAATTAAAATAAGTGCTGGACACTGAACTTAATTAATTTACTATTCTCACTCCAACCTATATTTAATTAGAGTATGTGCTGGACACTGAACTGAATTAATTTACTATTCCCACTCCAATCAATATTTTAGTAAGATAAGTGCTGGACACTGAACTTAATTAATTTACTATTCTCACTCCCAACTATATTAAATTACAGTAGGTGCTGGACAATGAACTTAATTAATTTACTATTCCCACTCCACTCTATATTTAATTAAGATAAGTGCTGGACACTGAACTTAATTAATTTACTATTCTCACTCCAACCTATATTAAATTAGGGTAGGTGCTGGACACTGAACTAAATTAATTTACTATTCCCACTCCAGTCTATATTAAATTAAAATAAGTGCTGGACAGTGAACTTAATTAATTTACTATTCTCACTCCAACCTATATTAAATTAGGGTAGGTGCTGGACACTGAACTAAATTAATTTACTATTCCCACTCCAGTCTATATTAAATTAAAATAAGTGCTGGACACTGAACTTAATTAATTTACTATTCTCACTCCAACCTATATTTAATTAGAGTATGTGCTGGACACTGAACTGAATTAATTTACTATTCCCACTCCAATCTATATTTTAGTAAGATAAGTGCTGGACACTGAACTTAATTAATTTACTATTCTCACTCCCAACTATATTAAATTACAGTAGGTGCTGGACAATGAACTTAATTAATTTACTATTCCCACTCCACTCTATATTTAATTAATATAAGTGCTGGACACTGAACTAAATTAATTTACTATTCTCACTCCAACCTATATTAAATTAGGGTAGGTGCTGGACACTGAACTAAATTAATTTACTACTCCCACTCCAGTCTATATTAAATTAAAATAAGCGCTGGACAGTGAACTTAATTAATTTACTATTCTCACTCCAACCTATATTTAATTAGAGTATGTGCTGGACACTGAACTAAATTAATATAATATTCCCACTCCAATCTACATTTAATTAAGATAAGTGCTGGACACTGAACTTATTAATTGACTATTCTCAATAAAAACTATATTAAATTACAGTAGGTGCTGGACAATGAACTGAATACATTTACTATTCCCACTCCAATCTATATTTAATTAAGATAAGTGCTGCACACTGAACTTAATTAATTTACTATTCTCACTCCAACCTATATTAAATTAGGGTAGGTGCTGGACACTGAACTAAATTAATTTACTATTCCCACTCCAGTCTATATTAAATTCAAATAAGTGCTGGACACTTAACTTAATGAATTTCCTATTCTCACTCCAACCTATATTTAATTACAGTATGTGCTGGACACTGAACTAAATTAATTTACTATTCCCACTCCATTCTATATTAAATTAAAATAAGTGCTGGACAGTGAACTTAATTAATTTAATACTCTGACTGAAATCTATATTTAATTATGGGATTAGTTAAATTCAAAAATAAATTTAAAATTTCTAAATATTAATATTTTATAAATTAACAATATATAAACATGTTAAATTAACTTCCCACCCTTATCCCCTATAACCCAACATTCCGCTCCTACAATTATTTGTAACATTCTAACAAAAAAATTACAATTTCAAAATTAAATTTTTTTAAAAATTAACAGATATATAAAATTTTTTACAACACTTCCCACCCTTATCCCCTATCAACCAACATCCCGCAGCGAAATATATTTGTAAAAATCGAAAATTTATTTCATATTTATAAATTTTTAAAAAAAATTAATTAACAAATATATAAAACATTTTTAAAAAAATCCCACCCTTATCCCCTATAAACCAACATCCCGCTCCTAAAATTTTATTTAAAATTCAAAATTTAATTTACAATTTCTAAATTAATGTTTTTTTTAAAATTAAATAATATATAAACATTTGTAAAACACTTCCCACCCTTATCCCCTATAAACCAACATCCCGCTCCTAAAATATTTCTAAAATTCTAAATTTAATTTACAATTTCTAAATAAATTTCAAAAAAATTCTAACAATATATAAACATTTTTAATACACTTCCCACCCTTATCCCCGATAAACCAACATCCCGCTCCTAAATTTTTTTTAAAATTTCAAAATATAATTTAGAATTTCTAGAAATTTATTTTTTTAAATTTACAAATATATAAAATATTTTAAAACACTTCCCACCCTTATCCCCTATAAACCAACATCCCGCTCCTAAAATTTTTTTTAAAATTCTAAATTTAATTTACAATTTCTAAATAATTTTTAAAATAATTCTAACAATATATAAACATTTTTAATACACTTCCCACCCTTATCCCCTATAAACCAACATCCCGCTCCTAAAATTTTTTTTTTAATTCTAAATTTAATTTACAATTTTTAACTAATTTTTCAACAAATTCAAACAATATATAAACATTTTTAATACACTTCCCACCCTTATCCCCTATAAACCAACATCCCGCTCCTAAAATTAAATATACATTTCACATTTTAAATTAAATTTAATAATTAAATTTTACAATATATTAAAAAAAAATATTAACTTTTTTAAAACACTCCCCACCCTTATCCCCTATAACCCAACATCCCGCCCCTAAAACAATATAAATATTTCTCATATTATATACATTTTAAATATTTATACAAACAACTTCAAAATATTTACTAAACACACAATAACGATATTTTCACATGTCGATATTATTACGAACGATATTACTTACATCGACATATAAGTAAAAAAAAAATAACGATATTTTTCACATCGATATTAGCTATTTCGATATTTTGGACATTCGATATTTTTGACTCGATATTTATGTCCCTCGATATTAAAAAGTCGATATATAGACTGCTCACCGGTGTAATGTGGGACTAAGGGCCTGAACAGGAGTTTGGCAGATGGGATACTCTGTGACAAAAGTGACAACGAATAAAATATATATCCCGTTCACTGAATCATTTATTTCCATGCACTGTTGTTTACTGGAATACTGTGGACAGGATATCTGTTATCCACCACCTGTGTGATGGAGTATGTGATGTGCCAGACTCTATCAGCCCCTACGATTGGAATCAGGATATAATTAAAAAAGGAGTGAGAGAAGAGCAGAGACATTGGAAGTAATGATAATTAGTTATTAATTAATAATATGCCATCACTGCTTCCCCACAAAATATTGCATTATGTGATGCATGTGTGGGAAAAACCTGGCCCTGTGACTAATCACATAAAAATTAAATTCAAATGGCTTTAGGGGACCAGCAATGTTCGACTACTTTATCACTATAGACAGTATAAAAAAGTGTTTGCATTGAGCATCACAATTTGTGCTTTTTTTCTTTCTTGGTATACTTACTCCTGCTGCTAGAGCCAGCCACAAAAAACTATCCTGATGGAAGATATCCTTCTGGTTGTGGAGCCAGAAGTTGGAGGCTTGGCAGCAGAATACCGCCAGCTGGTGGCCATGAAGGAGGAGGAGGAGGAGGAGGGGGCACAGGACTTCAGTTGCTTGGGCCACCAGTCAGACCTGCCTCCAACCTGGCCACACCACCAACAGCGCAGCCTGCAACCAGGGTCTACTGCTGCCCAGAGGACCACCACCCACCCCCTCTTAAGTGTCATCTTCCAAGTGTTTCCTCTACCACATCCTATGTGAGCTAGCTCTATTCAGGCATGGGTGAACGAACCTCTCCCGAGAGGTGGCAGATATCAAAAAGGAGATGAATACCTTTAAAACCCTTTTTATTGAACATAGTTTGGTGGGAGGGCTGTTTATGGTGGAGAGTGTGGGAAGGGGAGTTGGTGAAAGTGTCAAGGGACATTTGAGGTTTTTTGCTTGGGTAGGGGGTGGGCCTGTTATGGGTGGAGAGGGTAGGCATGGGAGTTGGTGTATGGGTCAAAGGGATATTTCGAGTTTTTGCTTGGTGAACGGTGGGCTTGTTTTAAGTGGAAAGGTTGGGAAGGGGAGTTGGGGAAAGGGTAAATTTACATTTTTGGTGTTTGTGCTAGGGGTTGGGGTGGGCCTGTTTTGGGTGGAGAGGGTATGAAGGGAAGTAGGGAAACAGTCAAAGGGACATTTGGGGTTTCCTCCTTGTATGGTAAAAACATAAATGGGCCTTTTTTGTCTTTAGCATCTGTCTTTGCAATGCTAGTTACTGTAGCATTTTGGTTTCGTGACGAGAGCGAGGCAAGAAGCTTTCCTCTGTAATTGTTACATTTTATAGTGTAATTTCCCAATTCCTTTAAGGCTTTCCCTACCTGATGCCCCTTGCCATGCATTTATTATTTAGTAAGCTATCCACCTCTTCCTGCAGTCCAGTATACTCGGCTTCCAGAGTTGGAACAGAAAACTAATTATGTTTGACTTTATTGCTCGATGAGGTATTGCGGCAACCAGTCACCTATCAGTGATGCTGTATACTAGCCAGTTACTGCCCTTGTCTTACCCTCTGTAACTAGTAGTAACCACTAATTGGGTCTGCAAACAACAGATACAAAAATCTCAATCTTATCTCTCCTTCCCGAGAACAACTTCAGTAGTACTAAGTTCCTAACTAGTTCACCTGATTAGATTAAGCGATGTCTGCTACCTCTCTGAAGCTTCCCAAACCTAATGGCATGGTTTCCCAAAGGGCCTTCTTAATGCTTGTGGTAGTAGTGGGCTAGTGCTAACTGGGAAGACTTTGCAGGGTCCCGCCTATTCCGAAAGATTCTTGCAATGTGAACTCCAACTTTACGATTATGCAGAAGGATTGTCCATCACAGGCAACTAGACTGAAAGAAAACACAAAGTTAGCAGTCATGCCAAGGCTGGGAGCACCATAGCACAAACGTGATACAAACAACAACTAGCAGAAGTAAGTAATCTGCAGAGCTAGTATTTAATGCATTAAAAAAATGAAAAATAAACTTACAAAATCCTTGAGTCAGTACTTAGGAGAATGTTACTTCATGTTGAATTGATTTTGTAAGCAACACAGGGTCTGGTTCACAAAGGTAAAGTAAATGCCACTTTTGGAGTTACTTTACTTTTGCAGTGTAAGTTCACACTAGTAGTAACTTTTCCATTAGTAACTGTACAAGTAGTAACTTTGTGAGTGGTAAGTAACTCTTATTTTCAAAAGAAGGTACTACTTGTAATTAGTTGCTACTTGTAAAGTTACTGGTAGTATAGTTACACTACAAGAATAAAAATACACCAAAAGTGTAATTTAACCTTTGTGAATCAGGCCATAGGTACTGTACACTAGTACTACCTAAGCTGGAACAGACAAATTCAGGGAGTCCTCTTTCCTCATCCCCATAGCATTGTTGGTAGCAAGGTCCACGAAATAGTTGCCAGAGGGGGTTCGGAAGAGTCAGATTGAACAACAAATTAAGGAGCTAATCACACTGACAGCAGAGCACTCCTTCTGTAAAGAATAAGATCTCAGTGGCGGGCCCATCCAACCTCCACCAGACTCCGCTCATCCCACTCTGTGGGAGACAAGGACGACGCCCAGGGCTTGATTCAGTGCAGCTGTGAGATCCTGTTACTTTGCACCCTGGATGCCGGAGTCCAATCTGGAGCCCACACTGCAGCCAACTCCTTCTACAGTCTAGACTCCATATATAAGGGCTGCAGTTGGCTCTTGGGCCAGTCTTTGCCTTCATCTTTTCCCAGCCTGATTTGCGCTCCTCCCAATCGCCATGTGACTGGCCAGCATTATAATGCACTCAAAAATGGAACCCAAAAACAAAGTGCATGTTGTTCTACTTCACTACACATGCCCTGGTGCACCCTCTACCAATGATGCAGCAACAAATCACCTTGCGCTCCCACCAAAATGATTGCGTTGTCCCTGGTACTTTACTCTGGCCAGTCCTTTCCTCTCCCCTGGCCACTGGGCATTGTGTAAGTGTATCAGAGTGCTGGGGTTCCTGGTGTCTCCTCTCCTTCTACCTCTGGGTTGAAGCCGACTGCTTCCCTTGATTGGTACCTCCCTCCGGCATCTCTTGCCCACCTTATGAAGCTGACTGCCTTGGTCGTTTTCTGCCTCATGCTCTCCCTTCATAGCGATGCAGTTCTGGAGAAGTGTACCTTCCCCAACTAATTGAATGGGCCATAATTGCAGCTCAGAGCCGGGCCCCAGCAACCCACGGTCTTCAGCCCCCTCGGGGTCCCTGCACGAGGCCTCTCCATGGTGACAACCTGCCGCTGCCCCAGAAGTTTGAATCTCTGGGTTGAAAGCAAGAACCCGAGCAATGGAAAGAGGATCATGCTGTGTAAATATGTAATATATATTTGTCCACCCCTAATCACTTCAACTTTTCTTAAAATGTAACCTTGAGTGAATTTGCTACCTGTATATTTGTTACTCTAACCACTAGTATCTGTAGTAGACTTATGAACTTACTACAATTCTTATGTGAATTTAGAGTTTATCTGTTTGTATCTTTTATGTAGTTCATGAAATCTGAAGTCCTTATGTAATGTAACTGGTTCTATTGTGAAGCGCTCTGACACCTTCTGGTAAAGTTTGCGCTACATAAAAAAAGGATGAATAAATAAACATTAAACCTATTGTCCTCCTCCGGGAACAACTGCTGGCGTTCGATAGCCTCTCCCTTTCAAAGGTGTTTGTGTGAGAGTGGAGGAAAGACTGCGACCCCTAAAAATCACATTGTGGTGGTCCGCAGGAGAGGTCGGGCATGTGAGGGCGTGACCGCTCTGGTATGTAATTGCAACACTTGAAAAGGACATCTAAAGCAAATTGTGGCTTGGGAGATTAGTATTGAGCCCAGTAGGGTGAAAAGTCTAGAGGAAGAGGTTCCAGAGCTCAGTGGGTAAGGTGAGCAAGAAACAAGAATGATAAAGAAGGATGAAAGAAGGAAAAGGGCATAGTGGTTTCTATGGATAAGGCTGTAATGCAAAGGAAGGAAGTGCGGTAGTGGCGTCATGGAAATTGGAGGGATATTTGTTTGGGCATTGTATAGGATCGGTTTATTGTGGATGGAGGGAAGAAAGGGGTTGATGAAAAGCAGGCTAAGAGGATGAATGGAAATGGAATATACTGTGAAGTGTTAATAAACATGTAATATATATGTAGGGGTGAGAGTAAGCTAGAGAGGGAAAAGTAGATGGGAGTTCTCTTTTTATGTATCACTCACAGATTTGGGCGCATTGAAGACCTATATGTACCCCATGGTTGTAATGAGCTAGATAGATAACTGGGGAATAGAGACATTGCAAGTGAAACCCAAAACACAGTGCAATAAACCTATCGGTGTGGATATGTCCTATGGCGGCTCAGTTCTTAGGAGCTACAATGCAATCATCAAATCAGCTTATCCTGGTGTAGGATTTGACCAATGAGAAGCAGGTCCCAAGATTTGGCATTATATTTATCAAGCAATCTATGGCATCTAACCTGGAAAAACATAGTGCAACCCAAAGAGGCACAGATTGCAAGACTTCACAGTAGCTGTTACTATGTTGTGTTGTATTTTGTTATGTTACATTAATTTACGTTACATTACGTTATATGTACTTGTAAAGTGTGCACTTCACCCTTGACCTCTAGTGGCACTGAGAAAAGTTCTTGGGGCCTTTCTAAGTACAGTACTGGTATTAACTTTTGTTGTAGGGAAGGCTAATTGTTGAGGTGTGCCAGTAGACAGCCACTGCGTGGTACCTCTATTAAAGAGATTTATCTATCGAGGGGCTTCAAAATGCCATGAAAATATTTATTTGCCCCTTTCTAGGGATTGCTGAGGGTGGCTGAGCACATGAATGGATGTATTATTTATGTGTGAAACTACATGCAAGAGAGCAGTGGAGTGATGTTCTTATTGTTTCATAAAAGTCTGTTCTATGATTTAATCGCTTCTGGGCAGATTTGTGTCCACATCTGGAGGAGCAATCCGAAATGATTCACTGTTCCATCTTTCATTGCATCCAATAGTGATACCACAAGAATATGAAGGCCAAGAGTAGAAACAAGCTGCAGAGAAACAGATACACCAGACATCATTAGTCTGATAAATGTGACCCCTTTTTAAAAACATTTTATGCACAGGTCATAAAACACTAACCACTACTGATGAGTGTAAATTAGCCAGGTGCATAAACGCAAAGAGAGCAATATATGCTTGCCACTTTCCCATTGTATTACTTTCATAGTATAGTGTAGGTAGCATCCTGCCCCAGCCCAGGTGCTTGCAAATGATCATGTCGCACACAGAGACCAGTATTACACATCTTTACTTATTATTTTTATTCATCAGCGCGTAACTGTGAACTGAACATTCCATATCATGAATTTTATTCCCCACCCCCACACACTTACGTCACTGTTCTATGGAGTTCATCAGCAACCAAAAGGGTCCTGTCATCTCTAACTCATAAGACACTAAAGTGTCTCCTCAGAATATCACTTATATTAACCTGCCTACCCCCTGAGCAAGCAACCACAAATTTGCTGTTTCACTGTATGTAGCTAACTTTATGGCTAATTCTGTGATCAAATCTCTCATTTCAGTTGTTAGTTGTACTTGTCCACTGTGTAATTGTGATATTTTCTTCCCAGAATGTGGGCATCCTTGCAGACCTGGAATTTTCTGGGTTCTTTTTCACACATGGAGTCCTTTTTCTGGTGATAATTCCACTTCCAATTGCCACCTGGGGTGAGGGGAGATGCTCATTACAACAAAGGCATTTTTACAATGCAGGTTATTTTACATTGCATGCCTTTACAACACATGTGGCATTACAACTCATGCCATTACAATGCATTCCATTACAACGCATTGTAAGGTAAGTAATCATTTTAATTGAGGTAAGTTGTTTTAGTTGTAAATTTTTAATAGAAATAGTATTCTTTTTTATTTTTTTTAATATTTACCTGGGATGGTATATACGGGAAATAGGGGTTTTGGGTGAGTATTCAATGATCATGTTATAATTACATTATTTTAAAAAAATATATATTTGTAAATTATTACAAATGGGGTTTCTGTTGGGGCAGTGTTTAAATACTATGTTAGATTTTTTTTAAATTATAAATATTGGAGGGGAAGAGTAATAATAATCATGTTTAATTTTAAAATTAAGAGTATTACTTTAAATATTTATTTTTTATTATTGGTTGCGGAGAGTAATAATAATCATTTTTTTTAAATAAAATGAAGAGTATTAATGTACTCTTTTTATTTTGGATAGCATAATATTTAAAAAGATATTTAAAAAAATGTATAAAGGTGGGGAGTATTTTAATATTCTTGATTTAAATAAGTAATACACGGGAATTTTATAACATTATTTACATTGTTTTATATTTTACCACTGTAATTTATTAAATAAAAAAACTAATAATATAAAAAAGAACACTTGCACCTATCCACTGGGATGGGATGCACTGCAAGGGAAACACAGGTTTAGGGTGGGGAGTATATTAATATGTGAGTATTATTTATTATAACATTTTTAAGTATATACATCAATCAAGTTTAAAATTGTCTATATTAAAAAAAAATAATAATTAGTGAGCTCATAATCTCATGGTGATTTTGGAGAGGGGGTGAGTTGATGTTAAGGGAATAATTAAATATATATTTTAAAATAATTATAGAAATTGTTATACTAAATATTATAATATAAAATATAAATAAAATATATTTTTAATAATTTTAAAAATAATGAAGGCATAAATGCACAACATAGGTATGTACAAATCCATGTATAGAAGCTGTAAAAGTAAATTTTGAATAAAAAAAATGAATATAACAAACAATCAATAGACAGATTTAGGATATTGTTTTTATAAAAATATAAATAAATAAGCTACAAATATTCAAAAAATATTTTATTAACAATATAATTTTATAAAAATAAATATATATTTTTGAATGTATTATAACATACATTTTTTAATTTCTTTGTAGGTTTTCCCATAGTTTTTCATTGAAGTCAATGGGTAAAATTGTCCTTTTTTCCATTTTTACAGAAAGACATGACGTTGCCGCGTGTACGTAACTTTCATCATTGCAAGGATCGTCCGCACTGGATCAGATGCAGGGGAGAGCTGTGTCCAGGTAAGGCAAATTATAATTATTACAAATATATTAATGGTGGTAAAGTTTGTTGTAAGGAGAGAGGAGGGAGGTAGAACGGAATAGAAAAAGGTGTTTTTTGTTCATATTGTGTGTTTTAACATCAAAATAAATTCCAAAACAGGTAGCCGTTGTAGGCCCACATCGAGTTGATGTCTTTCATAACACTTTTTGTTTAATAGAATATATAAAAAAATATAGATTATTCATTCTACTAAACAAAGTGTCATTAAAGTAATCGTTTTTGCTGATATTTTTGAAGCAACGGATTATAAAGAAAATAGGTAATTGTGTGGTCGCAGTTTTCGGGATAGGTCGTAGGAACATGGAGAAAGTCTTTGTGGTATGGAAAAAAAAATGTGCCCACTTTTAAACCATTCCTATATGGGTTTTTGGACTTCGAATTGACTTTTGCCGGGAGAGGATTGCAACGATGGATTTTTGATTGGCGATTTTTTTCAAACACAATTTACTTTTCTGGATTTTTTGGGGTACCGTTTTTGTAGGTGTACACAGTATATTTTACAGTTTCTTTTTTTACTGTAAAAATATGTTTTTGCAGAACTGTGCTCTTTTTTGTTAGTTTAACGATGGTCATGGATTAAAGCATGGATCATGGAATATTTGCAATGGTTTAAATGACTGCTCATGACTCTTGGTGAAAAGCTGCACTGTACATAATTCCAAGAGGTGAAAAAAGAAGACTTCTGAAGGTAAGAAACACCAATGTTACACTTTTTTGAAAAAGGCCAATTGAATTAGGGGGAATTTTTGTCAAAAAAGGCAATTAAGTACTTATAGGAGATAGGGTAGATTAGAAACGGGGGATGTGTGCATTATTATCTAGGTAGTCTGAAGCCACCATCAACAAAAATTGTTGAATTGCACCCAATAGTCGCTTGAACATTTACGTTGTTCTTTAAGAAATTCGTGGGTTCAGACTACCAGTTAATGATTGTGAAATTCTCATTTCATGGAAACTTTGCTCTTTCCTCAAAATTTCCCAAAAATTATAGAAGTTAGGATGTGGTCTTCCAATACATTTGTTGAAGGAGCAGTGCCATCCCTCTATGGCATTATTTTATTTTGCTCCTCACTCTAAGCAGGTTGAGTAGCAGTTCCACCACTTCACATGGAAACGTGGCTTCCTCCTGTGACCTGACCTGCTTAGATGGTCAGTCCATGTGTCTTCAAAGTAATTTAGAAGGGGTGCCAATTTGTCTTCGTTTGCTGTAAAGTATTCAGATTCAGTAATAGATGTGTAGTATTCATCTACACTCTCAGGAGGAACAAAACCTAGGGCCTGATTCTGATGCGGTTAGGAAGGCCTCCTAACAGCATTTTCTCAGTCCAAATCGGAACGAGAATGTGTCTTTCCAACCAACTCGGAAAGGTTTCCAACCGACTGAGGGGCCAATTCCGATCGCATAAGGAAGGCCTCCAAACGGGATTCGTAAAGAGCAAATCCGATTCAGAGCCTATCTTTCCGTCCGAATCGTCCCCTTTTACGAACTACCAAGTACGGTGCGAAGATCGCTTCCGCGCCGACCAAATCGTTTACGAACCCGAATCTATCCGTCCAACTCATACGGAGCAAAATTGCGCCGTGAAACGGGGCCGGATTACGAACTGGCAAATATGATGCATGATTCAGACAGCTGTATTGACTCAATCTCAGCGAGTTTAAGCAGCTGTGAGAATAGGAATTCGGGGGACCAGAGCAGGCCCCCCTTCACCTGGAACACTCCGCATCAGTCACAGGGGAAGTGTGCATGGGTCCCCCTGATCCAAGCATGCACAGTGTGGTGGGCAAAATGGGGTACCCGCCACGGTGTGTACACTTTTCCCCACAAACCCCTTTTTTGCTATGGGAGCCTGTGTACGTGTCCGTACAAAAGCTCCCATAGAGTGCTATGGGAGGCCGGCCTAACCGAGTCTGTAACCATGCGGTTGCATTGTACTCGATCGGTTGGACTCGCACAGCACGTCTCGCTTGGAAAGCCCTCCAGGTCCGATTCGTACGGAGGGCTTACCAAGCGAGATCGGAATCGGTCCCTGAGTATGATGCGAGTTAGGCATTAGGAATATCCCAATCCAAACCCGACAGCATTTGGAATGACCAAGCAGTACGGAACAGAATTGTACGTCTTTACGGGCCATGTTTCCAAGGGACCAGTACAATGTTGGATTTGGACAGCCTTCTGAATTGTGCTGTCCTATTCGATTCATCAGTCGATATCAGACTTTGGGGGCCTGTAGTGGGCCAACCAAGGGCCTTCCCAATCAGGACCGTGGGGGTACCCATGGGTCTTCCTTTACCAGCCATGCAGAGTGTGGCAGACACCAGGGGGTGCCCCCTACAGGGTGTCCAATTTTCCCCAGCCACCCCTTTCTTCAATGGGAGCCTATGCATTCGGTAGGAACAAAGGCTCCCATTGAAGTCAATGGGAGTCCAACCAAATCGTACCTGGAAGCATCCGATGCATCAAACTCAGTTGGACTCTGCCAATCCGATTCGGTTGAAAACCATTCCCATACTCATTTGGTTGGGAAGCTTTCCAATCCGCATCAGAATCGGGCCCAAAGTGCAGTTTGTTTTTTTTATTTCAAATTGCAGTTTGCTGTCTGAGATATAACCCTCAACTAAGGATGTTTTTTTGCCAATATGCCTGTGAAAAGTGGAGAAAACATTCTTGAATTTGGGCATCTGTGTACATTTTGGTAATTGTGGTAATCATAGGTAATTCAAAGTCAATTAACACTTTTCTAGGACTTTTGTTCATAGTTTTAGCTTTTATCACTGACAAAAATTCAGTATATGTTGAGGATTGTTAACAGCGAGTAAACTGTACACTAAAGGAACCACTGTTTGATTAATACAGGCATGAATAGTAAATATTTGGGTGAAAGGATGTGGTGTGGATTTAAATGTCCCATCCATCATCCAAATATCACTCTTCTCCAACTTAACAAGATAATGCGGTGTGCTAAAGATTAGTATTCTCTTAAGAGGACTTTTGTTGTCATGTAAAAGAAAGGGTTCAATAGTAACAGTTATAGAAAGTTCAGGTGGAATGTTAATGTCAGAAAAGGTTTGGGGTGATACTCGTACTTGCCTGTTTTTTACACTAAATAATTCTGCGTAGGTTGGGTATTGTGGGCATACAACGTGCTACATGTGTTGGAATGTGTTGTGAAACCTCCTGCATAGCCGAGTGGCAGGGTTCAATGGAGGTGGATGCAAGTACTTTAATTTCATTTATATTTTCACAAACCTCTATCTCCATTGAGGAGGCAGAGTGGTTATGTTCTGTGGTTCTTTCAACAGAGTCACCAAGAGTAACCGCTCAGGCCAATGCAATGAGATGAGTAATATTGCACACACCTCCAATGAAACCTGGGCCCAGTTAAACCCTCCTTACAATAAACATACCCACTATGACTTAATAGTCTGTTTCCTCTGATGGACTTAATGTAAATGGCTTGTTTACTTGATGCCATTATCTGAAAAAAACTGAAAAAGAGAAAAATATTGTTTCATTTATTTGAAGTGTTGTTATTTTCCTATAACAAAATAATATGTTAGTGAAAAGTCAATGCACAATATTTCGCAGCTCTAATCTTTGACAGTATTTACCTTGATTTTATTGTTTATGCTTGTTGACGTCGCGTTTGAATAGTTTGCTTTTTTTACCTACAAAAGAATGAAGGTTAAATTTGAATACACTAGAGTTATTTGCAAAGCTTATCTTTTTGAGCATTTTCTTTAGTTTATTCTGAAAGTTCTGATGTTCTTTGTGGTTGGATTTTAATTCAAAGGCTGTTGCTCAATTTGGGCCTTTTCCTTGATTTATTGGTTCTGAAAAAAATGATTATTAATTAATAATTATTTTATCAATTATTTTAGATTTACTGTTAACCTGCTTTTCAAAGATTAGTAGTTTTCAATGCTTGTGTACTTTAAAGCTGCAATTTATCACCAAAAATATTTTGAATATATTTTTATTTAGTTTGGCTTGTGTTTTTACAGACATTTTGCCTTGGTTTGTGAGTTTTACTTTTTTGGAACACTTCAAACTTTATTGTGGCTAAAACTTTACCTTTTAACGATGTTTTACTTTTGAGGGGCTGTTCTTTATTTAATTTGTGGCTTTATGGTGCTTCCTGTAATTTTTAAGGAATATTCAGTTTTCCAAGTAGCCTGCAAAAATAGATTTTCATTTTTAAATATGATTAGAAAGTTTTACATAGAGGCCGATTCCGATCTCGCTCGGAAGGGCTCCTTGCGGCATCTGCCAGTAGCGAGTCCGAGTCAAACACTTGATTTCCAGCTGTACGAGCGAGCAAGTACGATGCGATTATCGCCTCGCTGCCTGACCGACTCGTATCCATCAGCGATGCCTCCCGAGCGACTCAAAGATGTTCGACGCGTACGGCGCAATGCGTTTGATTTCCGGCCCGGCCAAGTACGATGCACGTTATGTGCAGCCGGTGCAAGTAGGAGCTTCTGGCTCGAAAAAGCTCCAGGTAGCGTACTTCGGTTCGGGGGTCTGTGTCACCCCTTCACCCGGGGCCCTACGAATCGGACATCGGGGGCACCCAGGGTCCTCCTCACCCATGCGAGTACATTGCAGGGGCACTGACACAAACACACAACAGGGGGTGCCCTTTTCCAAGACGTACATTTTTTATTATGGAAGCCTATGTATGCAACGTACGACATGCTCACATTGACTTCAATGGGGCTCCGAGCGAACCGAGTCCATCAGCGCTGCAGGGCATTGTACTCTGTCGCTCGGAGCCCCGGAGCACAAGTCGATCGGAAAGCTCTACGGGACATAGTCAGTCGTAGGTCTTTCTTAGCAAGATCGGAATCGGCCCCTTAGTTGTGATGACAAGTTACATATACACCACATAAAAATGCTTTTGCACTTCTAACCTGCAAATAATAAAAAATATTGAGAAAATGTGTACCTAGCTTTCTTGTTTGCGTTCTTTGATAATTGTGGCGTGTTTTTTCTTTTTTTGCTGGTGGGTGTGTCCTCCTTTGTTGGTGTTGTTTACCTTTATTTATGTGGAGAAGATTTATTGTTTAAAACATGTTTTATTGTTTGCATTTAACATATTTGACATAAATATGCTAATATGACTGTTTTAGTAATTGCCACTTTTAATTTTCGTACTACAACTTAGCTCCCACCCCATCCAACAGTTTCCCTGAGGCCAGCACAGGTCCGAGCTGGAATAGAAAATTTGCCCCCACCACCATCCAACACTTTCCCTGAGGCAAACTCAGTTCGGAGGAGGAATAGTAATTTTGCGCACCACCACTATCCAGCACTTTCCCTGAAGCCAGAACAGGTCGGAGTAGGAATAGTAAGTGTACCCCCCATCACTATCCAGCACTTTCCCTGAGCCCAGCAGAGGTCAGAGTTAGAATAGTATATTTGCCTCCACCACCATCGCACTCTTTCCATGAGGCAAGCATCTGTCAGAGTAGGAATAGTATATTTGCCCCCACCACCATCCCACACTTTCCATGAGGCAAGCACCTGTCAGAGTAGGAATAGTAAATTTGCCCCCATCACTATCCAACACTTTCCCTGAGGCTTGCACCTGTTGGAGTAGGAACAGTAAATTTACCCCACCACCATCCAGCACTTTCCCTGAGGCAAGCTCCTGTTGTAGTAGGAATAGTAAATTTGCCCCACCACCATCCAACACTTTCCCTGAGGGCAGCATCTGTGGGAGTAGGAATAGTAAATGGCAATGCAATAGCACAATGTGTCCATAGGTCCAGTAGGCATGCTCCGCCACTGCACTCACAGTCCTTGGCCACAACTGAAAGATGCCAGATTGCGGTGGAGACCACCAGGCCCCTGAGGTGTGACACCGCCTATGCCAATGCCATTGCAGCCAATGGGAACTGCCATCACGGTGCAGTTTTGAAACTTGCGGTAGGCATGCTTCGCCACTGCAGTCACAGTCATTGTCCACAATTGAAAGATTCCAGATTGGGGTAGAGAACACCTGGCCTCCGGGATGTGACACTGCCTATGCCAATGCCATTGCAGTCAATGGAAACCGACATCACGGTAGTGCAATACAGTTTTGAAACTCGCCGTAGGCGTGCTCTGCCACTGCTGTCACGGTCTTTGGATACAATTGAAAGATGCCGGATTGTGGTAGAGACCGCCTGGTCCCTGCGATGTGACAACGCCTATGCCAATGCCATTGCAGCCAATGGGAACCGTCATCGTGGTAGTGCAATGCAGTTTTGAAACTCACGGTAGGTGTGCTCCGCCACTGAGATCACGGTCATTGGATACAATTGAAAGATGCCGGATTGCAGTAGAGACCACCTGCCCCTCGCGGTGTGACAACTCCTATGCCAATGGCATTGCAGCCAATGAGAACCGCCATCACAGTAGTGCAATACAGTTTTGAAACTCGCGGCAGGCATGCTCCGCTACTGCGGTAACAGGCATTGGATACAATTGAAAGATGCAAACCAGGCAGACCAATTGCATCAGCAGAGTACCACTGGAACTAGGTGGCCCACAGGGTAGAACCTTTGAAGTAGTAAGTTGATTACGCCACAGCTACGTCGGATTGAGGTAATGCGTGTGGTACTCGTATAATTGCAGTGTTATTCTAATGCTTTAGTTTTACCTATTCTCCTTACAGCGTGTGACTACAAGGCTGCCCGTGCCGTTATCCAAGAGATACTGTTTGTTCCCCCAACCAGGGTTAAGGTTTGAGAGCGCTACTGGACACAGCGTGTGTAATAGAGGTGCCCAACTCATTAAAATTAGGCGCGATGCGATATCACCACTATTGTATGTGTGTTGCCTGCACTGATATTTTGGATGGCATGCGATTATTCAATTTCTGGCATGCTACACACAAGGATTGACACAGAACTTTGGCATTAAGTATGAATGAATTTCTATGGATCGGATATGAGTGGGTGTGTTTGAGCATCTAGGATAAATACAAGGAGATATCCACTAATGAGAATACAATATAATGTGTGATAGTTTAAGCACACCGCCTACTGGGCGAAATGTGATCAAATTATCTCATTTTAGCTCAGAGTCACTATCACGCAGCAGTAATCAGACACTTTAGGAATATGAGCACCCTTGCATGATGGGTGCGGTCACGCACACTGGCTACGATTATTGAAATGTTTAATTGTTTGTGTTGTTATTCTTTTTGTTTTCCCTTACAGGCGGAATTTTTCTCGTACCTGAAGAAGGGAGATAAGTATTCTCCCTACTTTTACTTTGCACGAAGGTTACAGCTTTCTGTTCCTTCAAAACATATATATATATATATCTAGAGTGAATCACTGTCAACATCAGGGAAGGAACCTTTTGTGCCCTGATGAAAGCCCAGGACCCTAGAGGCCACAAATCTTTGGGCTGAAACATGTTGGCTGATTATTAGGGTCATAGGACCATTATTCCAAGAAAGACCCGGGGAATGAAGTAGGATTTTTATCTTTAAGTCCCCCTGGCCTACATCTCTTAAGAGCTCCCTGAAATATGGTCGAGCCCACCCTGACCTTTAGGAGTCAGGGTGAACCCGATGATAAAGCATTACACCAATAGGGTGTGTGAGGGTTAAATTAACAAAAAGGATTTGCTTTCTTTCCGCATTCTGCGGTCTTCACCACATAAAGATTTTAGGACCTCTAGAGCGTAGTTCTGGATGGATACAATTAGGGGAGTGTATCACTGAAACAACCCTAGGGGCCTATAAATGTCTGTGTGAGAGTCACACATGTCACTTGTATTCAGACACTGTTGCCTGCCATTCAACACCACCAACTGCTGCTGTACCTCTACTCTGGACCCAGTCATGGCTCAACAGAGAGCATCAGGGACCGTGCCTTCACCACAGAGGAGCTGGAGGTCCTGGTGGATGAGGTCCTTGCCCAGTATGGGAGGCTATATGGTGCTCCAGAGGTACTGGTAAGTGTATGAGTAAAATTGTGAGAGGGCTCAGAATGGTCACATGATGTTACTGTACAGTAGTATGTGCCTATGAGTGCAAGCCAATGTTCATGTATCAATATTCTGCCAACTGCATGGTCCATACATGACCTAGTACTTATTGCACTTGTGTATGTGGGGAGGATGGCAACATATACACTGGTCCAGCTCATTTGAAGGCAAACAATGCACATATTGTTCTTAGACTGGGTAATGTTAATGTGTGAGACTCTGCCTAGCATGCTGACTTCACGTCAATGGGGTGTTTAGCCGTATTTCCACAGATCCCTAACTGCAATTAATGATGGAAATGAAATACTGTGGTTTAGCAGTTATACGGTTACACTGCTGATTTAAGAAACTCGAACTCTGAACACACATTCCCTGTGACATGTAATGTCATAGTTCATTAAGTGTTCATATGCTCATTTGTGACATTTCAAATGTAGATTGACCAGAGGATACTTAATAATGTGTGTACTGCTTTTCAAATTGACCCTATTGAGATGTGTCCATTCTGCACACGAGTACAATGCCTGAGTCTATCACTATTGGCAGTAATTCACCTATGACACATCTGCTAAATGTAAGGTGGACATGTCATCCTTCTATTGATTCCATGATGTGTTGAGTATCACATGTGTATGCACTTTTTCTCCATTCTCATTGTACATGCATGTGATTTCTATGATGAACCATATTTATCTTCAGTGTAAGGCCCTCTGGCCTGCACAGTAACTGCCCAATGTCACAAGGCCCATCCTTAAAAGAACTCAGAAAAACATATGTGTTGTCCACCATCCTATTTCTTAATGAGATATCATAGGCCTGAGGAGTACACAATACAGGACTACACCTTATGAGAAGAGTGTTAGAATGTAAGATCAGGGACCTAAATGTGACCACCATGACACATTTAGCTATGCAATGGTCAAGGACATTTAGGGGTGTGTACTGTAGGACACAGTGAGTCTGACCACTACACATCATTTCTAGTGTATGGTTTGTCATGCTCACTCACATAGTGCATCACAGATGAGGCCCATTTTTACATTGGTTTATGTGCTGGCACTCTGCATGTATATGAGATGGGCATGTAGTGTGTTCATCATCATAGATGTATGCATTGCTATGATATGGGTTGATCCGGGTGTACTATGTGACATGCTGTATGGGCTCTGCTCTCCATTGATGTATTAGTGTGCTATGTATTTTCATGCTCCTGTACTGTCAGACAGTGGTACACAACACAGTGTTACAAAAAGTTCCTCTTCTTGTTTCCCATGCCTGCAGCTCAATGTCCATCAGTGTAAGGCCATATGAAGGGCCAAAGGTGCGGTCTCTGGGTGTCTCAAACCGATGACATACACACTGCCACAAGAGGCAGGATGACATCTGCCGCCTCAGCAAAAATGTCGCACAGGAGCATGTTACCACTAATGGCCCGCATCCTGGCAGTGACACAGCCAGAGCTGGATGGACGCTTGAGGGCCCATCAGCAGCAAGTTGGGGGTGAGTATTGTGCAAAGTGTGACTTTGCATATGAGTGACTGTATGAATCCCAGCCCTGAGCAAGTGCGGACCTCAGTGATGTCTCTAGTGTGATGCAATTGCTTATAAGTGGCCTCAGTGTTGAGTGCAGAGGTTCTGCATTCGTACAACATTTTGTTTCTCATGTGGAAAATCCATGAACATTGTGGTGGCAAATCATCTTGCCATGTTATCATCTCACATTTTGTGACTGTTGTCTGAACTGAGACCTTCCTACACAGGAAAAGTCATTGGGCCATATTATCAAGAATATCTCAAACATTATCGCTGCTTTAGCCGCAGGAAACTGCCGCAAAAGCGGCGATAAGGAGCTTGATAATATGCCCTAGAGAATTCCAATAGAAGCCCAGGTTTGATGTCCTTAACACCAGAACGTGGGCTTTTATTGGAATTCTCTAGCGCATATTATCAAGCCCCTTATCGCCCCTTTAGCTGCAGTTTCCTGATGCTAAAGCTGAGATAATGTTTGCACCATTCTTGATAATATGGTCCTTGTGTGAAGTGTGTAGCCCATTACACTTGTCAGGCTTGTGTGTGCTGTGTGGCTACCACAATAGCGTGCTTATGTGATGATGTGTAAGTGGATAGCGACATGCACAGATGTGGACTCAGGTAGCAGTGAGTTGGTAGAGGTCACACCTGTCCCATGGGTCCTTTTCTACAATGATAGAGTTGACAGTACCATTGCAAAACATATTACCCTAATATTAGCAGCATGGCATAACATGATGTAATTTCCTGCCACAGTGACAGCAAGTGCACACAGTTGCTGATGGGGTAGATAATGAGGATTGCAGTGATGCATTGGCTGATTTGCATTTGCCATTTGTGCACATGGCAACATGACTGGGATGGTTAGACTCTGTGATTCAAATGCAATGTAGCTGAACCTGGCTATTGTGAAATTGTTTTGGCCCTATGGCTTAACATGGCTGGATGTGATCAATGGGTATGGCAAATTGTGATGTGACTGAGGTGTTGTACAGTAATTTGAAAGATAATAAGGAGCAAAGGTTACTCGGAGTGTCAGTCCTCAGTATGTGTGCATTGGGGTGTCCATGTGCATCAGTGCATGGTGAAGTTGTGGCTAATGCTTTTAATCAGTGAGTGAATTTTTGGCACATTGATGTGTCTGAAAATGTTATCAGTCAGCACAACGTAAGGATGTCATATGCCAGACCCTACGTATTCTCACACATTAACTGTCCCAATGGATGCCATTGACTTCCTCATCTACAAATTACACTATCATGCCTTGGATCAATGAGGGCCTGTCAGGCACTTGTGGAGATGTTAGTATGTGACATATCACAACCTATGAAGGCCTTGCATTAAATTCCCATTCTCATGCTAGTGTGCATTGTCTATGTGACTACATTGTTACTTGGGGCTTATTTGTACTTCATTAACAAATAAGATGTGCCCTTGTGACATATGCTACAGTGTTAGTATTTGAGACATCAACTGACAGTGAACAGCAGAGAGCATCATGTTGGTGTGCATTTAAAGATGTGTGCTATGCACATCAAATAAATTGTAACTTCTACACAGCTGACACCAAAGGACAACTGTAGTCGTGCTTCAAAGCCCAACATGGTGGATTTCAGGAGGTGATCTCCCTTGCAAAAGGATATATTTGATTTTGTATCTGTGGTGTTCCATGAAATATACTTCATATGTGACTAGGACAACATGTTTGGATGTATAGCTATCTTACCTACAGGCACGTAGGTGTGCCTACAGAAAATTGTATGTGTGGTTACAGGTAGGCACAGGCCCAGCTATTTGGCTGTGTCAATGCAACATAGAGCATGACTATCAACTAAGCATGTTTCCATGAATCAGCTGATGATTGCATAAATGTGGCATATGCTGAAAGTACATGGAGTAGTTCAACATGGGAGTTTCATTCGAAGGATTGGAGTTTGTATTAAATATGATGTTTGTGAGTATGGCACTATACTGAACCTATGTCTCTGTCTCTTGCAGCATCTACCGAGGGCAGGGAAGGACAGGGGCCCAACATCATTGGGGAAGCTACTGGCACAACTGCTACAGAGGAGTTCAGTGACACTGAGAGTACCAGCACCTCGGAGGAGGATAGGAGTGCCCCGGAGGATTCCCACCCAGAAACACTAACCTCCACATCTTCACAGTCCAGTGGTGACTCCTCGATGTTGGCGGGCACCGGAAGTTCAAAATCTGCATCTTCTTCTGCCACACCTCGTCCAGTGCCCAAACTCCCGGATGCTCCCCCAAGTGCTATCTGTGCCCGCACCCCTAAGAAGGGAAGAGTCTCCTTCCCCCAGGCACCGCTGCCTCTGCCTCCCCTGCTGCCCTCAGTGTGGAGGCCATAGACATTTTGCAGCAGCTGTGTGTGGGTCAGACTGCTCTCCTGAATGCCCTCCAGGATCATGGCAATAAGTTGTCACAGGTTGTTGCGTTCATAGAGTGCATTCATTTGGACGTGGGTGGCCTACACCGAACTGTCCAGTCTTTGTCCTCCACAGTGACAACAGCCATTCAGCAGTCCCTAGCTCCCAGTCCGGCTCCTGTCCCTTCCGTCCACCCTTGCCCCCACCTGAACAGAGCACACACACACCAGAGCCCTCAGGCACCCAGTCATCCACATGCAGCACACAACATCAGCACTCTAAGCATACCAGACACCATACACCATCACCACAGCAGAAAAAGAGCACACATGACTGCAAGACAAAAAGCCCATCACAGGACACTCAGGGACATAAGGCAAAAAAGCATGCATCCATATTACATTCCTCCAATACATCACCATCCAAGGGAACTCCCATCCCCACCCCTGATCCTAAAGACACACACACACTTGCCCTGTCTGCAGTGAATCTGGTGCCTGCCACAACTTAGCCCAAACACATTCTGAAGGCAGTTTCACCCAACACTTTGACTTCCACCCACACCCCTGTGAAACATGGACAAGAGAGCAAAGTGGGGAGTGTACCGCAACAACAGGGGATGCAGGGGAAAAGGCAAGCCCACCCGCAGCTTAACACCAGGTCCAGCAAATCCCCACGGGGAGAGCCATGAGCACCTGCTACACCTTTGGGGAAGAGTGAGGCTGTTGTTCCCACCTCACTCCTCACTCCTGCCAAGACACTTTTGGGATATCGGATCCCCAAACAATTGAGACTTAGCCCTCAACATTCGCCCTCAGCCACTGAGCCTCCACACAGCATGTCTCCACCTCCCAGTGCCACCACTCCACAAGGTCAAGCAGCCCTCAGGCTCCCACATCCATGGATCCCTCTACCTCAGCCAGTTCTCTCCCTCCCAGGTCCAGTCCTCCAACTGGTCCCGACAATCAGCCCCCTCCCAGTGCAACTTCAACCCAAAGTTAAAGCCAAGTCCCCCTTCCCACACCATTTCTCCCTGAGCAGTGCCTGCACTGCCCATTCGAAGTCCCTGACGTGTGGTGATTCCCATGGCAGTGGACTGTGTTACCCATTTGAGGTGCAAGTTTTCAGGAACACAAGTGCGGGCTTTAAATTTGGACTGGCCAATGGCCTTGATGTTTCGCACTTTTGATGCCTATACAGAGTTTATGTAATAAAGACTGTTACTCATGTTGTGAGCTTTGTCGCTGCCCTTGAACATGACACCTACACACATGTATGATCCAGGTAATGAGTGCCTGTTTGTTTACATTATCAGACACCTGCTTTAGATTGTGGGCGCATGTAGAAGTTGTTGATTGAGCACTGTGCAGTGTGTCAGTATGACCTTGCAGTCCTGGGGTACACCTAATTGTTGCCACTGTCATTTGTGAGTATGCAGAGTGTGTCACTGCAATGTCTGTGTTTTGGTTTGAGGATCAGCCATGGCCCTTGCTTAGGTTTGTGCTCACTGTGATGACCTGTTCAGGCAAACTGACATTATAAGTGACTTTTCTCATACATTGATGTCATTTTACACTTTTTTTTATAACTATGTGGTATTAAGAGTCATACCATCCCCAAGAGTGGCTTTTGATGCCTACACATTGTGTTTTACTCCTCTATGTGTTTTTGCTCTGTACACTCCTCGCCTGTCCAATACTAATGTACACGCCAGTTCAGTCTAATATCTTCCACCCCATGCCTTGCCAGTGTGTGACCCTCCCCACCACTTCACAGTGTGACACTGTACTGTGGGAGGATGATCTGTGTCGAGGACCAATGTTCCACTCAGGACTGTTTCAAAATTTGTTATGTGCTATTGTCTTCTACTTGATTGTAGTCATGTTTGCTCATGTACAGTGCAGATGTTTTTCCAGCACAGTCCTCTAGTCATGTTTCATGCATCTCTGTTTGCCAGAGTTGGGCAGCAGTAGGTGATAGCTAAAGTGTATGTCTGTGTGCTGAGGTAATGCTAACCATCCTGATGGCCCTGTGATGATTTGTGATGTTGAAGTTCATGGTGGAGCACTCAGATATGTGTGATACTGGTTTTGTTGGTGTTCGCACACTGCTTACTGTGAATGCACTGCTGTAAGGGTAAGTTGCCTTGTCCTTGCCTGGTGTGAGTCCCCCTGATGTCCAGCTGAGTTTGCTATGGAATGATTTTGTATGTCCATATGTTGTGTATTTGTTGTTGAGGGATGCAGTATTTGGCCTGTGTTGGCTCTTTCTTCTGACAGGTCCATGTGTGTGTAATGTTATTTTTGCATGACATTGTGTGTGAGGAGTTTGTGTTTTGGAATACATGCAGATGTGTGTTGAATTTATAGTGTGCATTTCTTGTGTGAATGTCACTTGCAGCAATGTGGAGTCTTGTTCATTAGCTTGTTTTGAGTGCACAATTGTGCTATGGCCTCCTATATTTGAACAGTCACTTGTCAGGATTGCGCATGTGCATACTTGTGCTACACATTGACACCATGCTCACTTTGTAACTGGTGTAGTGTATATGTCTTTGTTAGCAGATGTGTCTTATTGCACACAGTTAGTGTTCATGATTGGCATTTGATCATTTATTTTTTGATTGGTTTGGTTGATGGTGTCTGTGAAGTTGGCCAGAGTAAAAACCTTATCTATTTCTGTGCTGTTTAGGATCACATTGCCTTTCCACTGTTTGCCTGCACATGGCTGAGCTTGTTGGACTTCTTTTGATGATGTTTGTGATACATGTGTTTAGCAAAGTTTTGTGATCAGCATTGGTTCAGACATCCCTGAGTGGGATTCTGACATTTGTAAATACACACCAGTATGTGGCATTGTTAATCAGGAAAGTCACAGGACCTTATTTTCACCTTTATCTGTGCTTCTCACAGGTGTTGAGTAGTGAAGGTGTGAGGTGGGTAGATGAGGGGTATGTTTGAAGGTCATACTTGGGTTTGACAGTCAAGGAGTGTCAGAATGAGCCATGAGTGTTGTGCTGGTGGCATACACATGTCAAGATAGTTGACACAGATGAGTGGCTGGTCACTGTCTGGCTTCTGACAGTTCCTATCATCCTGGGCCAATGCATTGCTTGCATTGCAGTATAACAGGAATATTGCACAGATGCTAATTTATTTCAATTTCAATCACTGTGCCACCCATGTATGATTTGGTGGCCTAGGTGTAGTGTGTTATGTGGCACCTCTTGCATGTCATGTACAAATGGTATCTGAAATGTCTCCATGTTTTTCCTGCACTGTGCACTCCACTTAAGTCTAGTTTAGTTATTGGCATACATTGCTGCTGACGTCTGGTATGTGTATGAGGCTAGGTTTAAGTGTGTGAGCTGTCTGAAGGACTTGACATGCAGTGCGAATAGATCCAAGGTTGTTAATCTGCACAGTGACTCTTCATCTCTTCAATTTCTCACTTTGATTCACATGAGTGGAAGGCAGGTGTGAGGAGGAGGAGGGCTGTCATGAGTCTAAGGTCAGAGTTTCCTGCTGTCAAGATGGAATCTTCCGGACACTGGCATTCATTCACTACTTTGCAGTTGGCGCTCCCTTTGTTGAGGTGCAGCAATGGTGCGTAGGTGTTCTGTGAGTTGCAGTGTAGTCAGTGTTGTTGATGTACTGGACATACTCACATGGTGTCATGTATTGCAGCTGTACACTTGTGAGTCAAATGCACAGCGGTGCTTACTTTGAGTTTGCTGTTTGAGTCAGGAATTTCTTACTGTGTTGCATGGTATGGGCTGTCATTGTGTGTTATGGTCTGCCATTATATGTGAAGGGCCTATCAATGTCTGCTTGGGGGCTGTGGGTGGAGATCTGTGATTGTGTGGCAGTGGTGTCTAATATGATGTTTCATCTACCTGGGCTCACTAACACATTCCAACACCTTGTTGGACTACTGTGAAATACACATACACACACTGCTTGGTCTGCCCTCCTCTGTTCCACATTGTATTTTGACTGGCCCTTATTTGTGTGCAATGATGACTATTGTCATTTTAGTGGGACTCTTGCCTCAACCCACACTCATGTTACTATACAATTGGTGATGATCCTAATGAGATGTTACTATAGACAGTGTCCCTGCACATGACTTCTTACTGCAGATATGTTGTGCTAGGTGGTGCTTCTTTTATGATACATATGGTGTGGATATTGTGATGTTGGTCTTGCTTGTCTGGGACAATGTCCTGGACTCCTACTACATTGTGGGCAGGTTTTACACGATCGGCATGACTGGGCTAGTTGCAATCATTTCTATGGGTATGGGTGACCTTGATGCAGAGGTGTCAATTTGTGACGTGCAGGACATGTGTACTTGGACATTGGTATATGTTTTTGTCTCCACCAGGGTGTCTGATGTAGACAGGGCACGTATTTCAGCGCAACAGTTGTGTGTTATTGCACAGGGGTTGTATGCGGGGATGTGTTTTTGACTTACCTGCAGTGTTGACCACAACGGCATCTTATCTGCTGGTAGTGGATGAGGTACAGCAGCGGAAGGGCTTGAAGAGCATGATCAATGGCAGCCAGGAACGTGTTGCAGTTGTCTCGGACTCGAGTTTCTATCTCCGCAGTTGTGCTTCCACCGTCTCCGGGTGGCTGGTTTCTCCACTGCGTTCTGATGGGCTGGTTGAGGCATCGTGATTTGTCCGGCGGTTGGAATGTCATTCTGCACTGCAGTGTTTCTCTATTGGTTCCCTCCACCACCGGTAGAGAACCAAATATCTGACGGATCCAAAAAACTCAGCGACGGACGGGAAATGGGCTATCTTTGCCAATTGTGTAATATAGCGGTCATGAGGACCGCCGCAGGTGTAACTAAATGGACTTTTTCCACCACCGCCAGAACCGCGGAGGGGCCTACGACCACCATCGTAATCAGCACCTATGTGCCTTCACTTGTTTACAGTGGTGAAGAACATTCAGGCAAGGAATTTTAATTGTTCGCTCAAGTGAAAGTATGCTTGACAAACATATGGAAACGGAATAGGTCTACACTGACATATGTACACATGGTAAATAATTAAGGAGGAGAAGAAATGAAATAAATATATTAAACCAATTATGCAGTCTGGTAATGAGATCATTTTTATGAAACTATAATTAGGCCCTTAATTTGCCTACTTTTAAAACTAGTGATGTAAACAGATGAAAATGGCAATGAACGCTTAATTTATATGTATTTATGGTGAACTGCCTAGGATTTGACATGATATAAAGTACTTCACATTAGACATGCGCAAATGATTAAGTAAGGAATGTGTGACATCGATATCTCGAAATGTATTAATTATTACAGTGATTAAATTATCTATGGAGTTGCATCTTCTCAACCCTTTTAGAAAAGCTCTATACACCTAGCTCTGTGAGTTGTACTTGTGTCAGGTATCACTAGATACATTGTGTTAGGCCTGATATTCTTCAAGTAGTGTTTCCCTAAACTTTTTGCTTTTTCCTCCTGGGTTTTACTTATTCTCTTGTTGTGGCCTTACGGCTCTGGCCACTTTACCACTTACACACGGTAGGAAGTGGTGCTTACCTGATGTTTTTGCACACATCACAAGCCTGCTGTTGCAGGCCTGGGTGTGCACACTTGCACCTATGGACTTTAAACATTTGTCCAACCTTCCATTGCAAGCCAGGTTGTGCACACATGCACCTATGGTGTTTTAAACATATGTCCAGCCTGCCCAGGTAGTGAAGAATACCCATGTGTGTATTCAGTACCTATAAGGTTTGCTCTTCCCATAGGCTAACATGTGGGAATGGTTGAAATCACTTCAGGCTGCATGAGTGGATTGCAATGGAACAGTCTCATAATGTTTCCTATCATTGGAGTTACAGTGACAAACACTCTCCTGTTGTAAAGGTGGATTTGTCATTATTAGCTGAGAAATGCTACATCTAGAAATTGTTGGAGGAAGGGTATTTGCACTAGGAAGTTCTGGGTTTTTTGACTGCAGTAAGGTTGATTAGTGAGTAGTATCATTTAGGTTCATTTTACACTTAAAGCATCGATGTCTAATGCAGAGAGTTTGTTTTGTACAAAAGGTTGAGATGTCTTTTTCATTACCCATTAAAGTGACCCCTGACTAAGGGTCTTTGTGGCCTGAAATGTAATGGGTGAAAAGTAATAAACATCTTTTGAGCCAACTCGATTTTAATGATTCTTTTCAATGTGTCGCTGTTGAAGGCCCGGAGAGCATGAAGGAGATATGTGAAAATGGTAAAATGAATCATGCTGGAATCACGCAGTTTTCACTGAGATGCTGGAAGTATGGATACACTTTGGATTAAGGTTTTGTGATTGGTTTACTTTGAATAAAAGGACTACAATTATAAGGAAAAGAGAAGTTGTTGATGATAAGGATACATTCCTGATCTCGCAGTGCGACAGATGGGTGCGCATCAGCGTGCCCTTCTGGATATTCTTCGATAGAACTGTGATTGTGACAGATCGCAGTCTGGTCGCACCCATCCACAATTAACGATTTTTCCACAAAGTTCGATAAACTATTACTAATTAAAGGGAAGGAGTGCATTCTTTCTATTTTTCATTTTGTAAAACATCTAGAAAGTGGGCATTTCTCTGTTCTAAAACTCTATGCGTGCTCTTTAGTTTGACTTCATCCCACACTAGAGACTGGGGAGCCCACCTGGGCATTCTCCAGCAACAACCATAAATATTGGCCATGCACCTGGAACGACAGACCTCTGCCATTTGAGGGCCTGGCTGGATAGATTGGAGGGCGATGTTTTGACACTTGCCCTCTGGGAGC
The DNA here is from genome assembly GCF_964204655.1 of Triturus cristatus. Lineage (NCBI taxonomy): Eukaryota > Metazoa > Chordata > Amphibia > Caudata > Salamandridae > Triturus > Triturus cristatus. Next base: position 889,155,120 of record NC_140587.1, on the reverse strand, counting down.
CAGATCATGGCCCAACTAAAGTTTAAGATCTGCATTCCACGACCTCATGGCAGACATGACTGAAATTTATGGGAGGAATCTGTGGTTCAAATGGAAATCCTCTGAACCACCCCCAACTTCAAAGGCGCACTACAGTATAATTACTGGTGGAATACTTCAGCAGGGGAGAGATACATTTGTGGGGATGTGAGACTGGAGAACCTGGAACTGTGTGGTGCACACTGCCAGAGGAATCTGTTGAGCACGAGGAGGGTTACTGCTGTTGAAATGGACCATGCCCCCTTCCTGAATAGTGACTGGCCTGAGCTGACTACCTGCTGCTGTGTGGCACCCTGAAGTGTGCTCTCCGATGGTTTGTTGGCTTGCTACCAGTTCTTTAGGAGGTCTCAGGGACATCAAAGATCAACTACAAGGGAACCACACCTGGAGAGCGGTGCCCTCTCTAGTGCCCACACTGTCTGCTGGATCCCAACTGGTAGTGCGTTATGAGCGTGGAACCACAAATTGTGCCGAGACCCAGAAGTCTTGCCCGCATCTAAGGTGTGTGGCCCCTGCATCTGGGGACCTTGACACGCATAATCATCTTGGTGAGCGGATTCACCGGTCGTGGGATCCAGCGTGGGCCACGTCATCGTTCGGGCTGCATCTCTCTTGTGCAAATGCCAACTGCATGCTCATTGCATGTGGGGTCCGATTCACAGGTTGCAATCCTTGGAGGTTGGAGGGTAACCATAGTAGTGCCTCAGTCTACCTCATGTGGCATTGCTGAACTTGCACCTGTGTGTGTGACCGGTATTGTCTGGTGCGACCTGTATCATCGCTCACCGGACATTGTGCCTCATTTCCAGGGATGTATAGAATTTGCAACTCTTTGTTGTGTGTGACCGGGACTGTCTGATGTGACTCGGAGCACTACGCACTAGCCGTTGTGCCTCATTTCCAGGAAGGTAGTATGTTTGCAACTCTTCTTCATCATGTGAGATTAGAATTGTCTGGTGCGGCTCGTATCACCGCACACCAGACGTTGCACCCAGATTGCCTGGGTGCTACACTGTTCGACGTGTGCCTCATTCTTCTGAGAGTCTCCCCTGCTTCATTCCCCATTCATACATTTTTCCCTTCATGGCCCTGGCAGATTAAAATCATACCGACACCTGCCTCCCCTTTGTCTCTCTTGTCAGGCTGGCACTAAAACCACTGTGAGTAAAGGAGCTGACCAGAACCGGTTTGGGGATGGACAAAGGCTTGCTGAGAAACAGAGAGGGTCCCTGACTGACATACATAGGTTTGGAGAAGGAAGCAGGGAAATCATGAGGTAAAGAGAAACAAAAACTTCTCCAGAACAATTTCATATAGTGAATGGCAATATGTCCATGATATATATACTATGCTACACCAGAGCAGAGGTTTTTTTTTACATTTATTTATCAAAAGAACAAAAATATATTCAATATTTCTTTTCCTTTTTTATATATGAATATTATTTATACATAAAAACAAACAAGCAAATACATACATTCACATATTTCTGTGTATTTACTCAAAAAGCACACACAACAATACTGTAGTTAAACAAATACATACAAAACAACTAACATTATAAAGTGCAAATAACAAAACTAACAAAGGACTAGGACAATAAAATACAAGTGAACAATTAACATACAGGGCAAAAGACATTTACAGAAAAAAGTAAACAACAATTGTTCATTATGTCTGTGAATGTGAATTAATCAATATTACACATAAACAATGCTTTCAAGGACAGAGATGCACCAATGCGCATTTCGGAAGTAATTGGGAGATGAGCAAGTCCTTCATCAGGGCACTGTCTGTATGCACATATTTCAGTGGCAGAAAGCCATCTACACAGGATATATTATAACTTGATATATTTGAATGCGCAGGGGGCTCAACAGATGTTCACAACCAATGGTCTGAGAGACAGAAAACATTAATGATAAGTATAATCAAATACTGTTAAAAAGCAAGGGCACAGTGAAGACAAAGTAAAGCAACTCATGACATCTCACAAGATTAAGACAAAGTGCAGCCAATAGTCATAGAGATAGAGACTCAGTGCAAAGAGGGGAAAAACACCCAAAACATCATGGAGTTAAAGTGTAAAAACCAACAATTTATGCCAAACCTACTGAAAGACACAATTCATGGAAATGAAAAAACATGCTGGTATGGAATCATCTGCATCTCACTAGTTGATTATAGGGGTACTCGACCACTGCGATATCTAAAGGGGAAACGTAAAGATGTAAATGATACAAAAAACCAGGAAAAAACGTTAATCTTGTAATCCCTAACATATGTCATACCTAGGGATGCTAGAAGATACTGCTGGCGAAAATATGTACCATCGGTCCCAATCAGAGAGTCCAATAAGTATAGAACCCAATGGCTAATATCAAGTATGGGCAAATATTTAAAAAAAGTAACAAGAATAGACTGTTAGATAAAGCCCAATATCAGAAAGGAGTCAAAAGACGGCAGCGTATCACAGAGTGTAAGTTAAGCTGACCTGCAACTCTGGTTGTAAGAGCTGCAAATAAATTCATAAGGCACCAACGTTAGAGGAAGTGCCTATAACAGATAAAATCTATGACAAAAAAATATAAAAATTGTTGTCAAGGAGGATGTAAACAAGCACCTTGAGGGGCTAAACCTTACCCGCAGTTCTCAATGAGACGCGGAAAATAGCGCAGTTCAAAAGACTGCAAATGCGCTCTTGAGGCACAAGCCATGTACAGACTGCCGATACTGCAAAGAAAAAAAAGACATGCGGTCAGGAAATAGTTAGACCCATCGGGCCGCAGTTTGGAAGTTTAAATAGGCATCGAGGGGACTGTACACTAACCCGAGAGCCTCACAGTTGGTTGAATCCTGATATAGGGGGACAACCTACGGTCGAGTAAGGAGCCGGTAAATGAATGATTCCCTAGTTGCGCTTTATAAAGGGAAATTCGGGCCGGGACGTACCGGCTAGATGGCTCACACCTGAGCCACAAACACAATGCATGGTGCGTATGTTAAAGAATGGGTATCGGGCGCGCGCCGCCATCTTTCCAGTAAGCGAGGGTACTTGGTCGACATATTAAAGCATGCTCAAAACAACAATTGAAAAAATAAAAAAAAATTATATGGAAGAGTGAATCATACCAAAAGTAATAATAAGCTTAAAGTTACAAACAGAATCTCAATGCCGATCACAGACGTGGACAAAGGCTTGACCGCAATCCTCAGGCGGGCACTGAGCATAAACGTGCACCCCACAGACCTCTCATAAGAACAATCCTGGACTTGTGAATATCAGAAGGACTGCCCTGCTGTCTGACACCTGAAGGAAGACTGGACCTGCTTCCCTTGAACCCAGTTCTCCAAAAGTGACTCCAAGGGTTGGGTCAGTTGGCATACCTCCTGTTTGAAATACAGGGACACAACTAGCTTCCAGAGGCCCTTACCGAGGCCCTTACCCTGCAACTGCTCACCTGCCATAAACCCTGCAGCCGGCCTCTTTTGGAGTTAGTTCTAACCCCAAAGTGGTGCCCCTCCCAAATCCTGGAACCTCTGATGCTATTGGTGTGTACTCATTCTGTCCCCACAAACAGCAAGAAGTAGGAAGTAGGAACTTTTTGTCAACTTTCTACCTTGAGAACTGATGGAATCTAACTTCTAGAAAAGCTTCTAAGTCCTACTAATGTAGATGTTTTTATTGGGACCAATGCCAGGCAGCATCCAGTAGACGTGGAGGCCCTCCTGGGCATGGACTTCCAACTTCCCCTACTTGGAGCTTTCCTGCCATCAGTGATGACCACACTGGGACCCTGTGCTTCAATATCCCACCATCGTTGAGCCGTGCTTCTGATCCAGTTTGCAGCTTGCACCGCTGACAAATCAACTCACGGAGGACCACTTTTGTGTGTTTTCTCCATAAAGGTTTCTAAGTCAGCAGGTAAACTTTCCATGGGGGAAACTGGCCCCTGTATCTGACCGACACTTCAAAGCAATCAGCCTTAACTTTTTTCTTTGACCTGGTCTAGAGAGACCAGATTAATGGGTTCACTCATTGAGCTTTGTGATGCCAACTTTAATTCAAATAAAAAAAATCATATCTCAGGTTTACTTATTGGATTCTGTAATTTTGGTGTCATTTATTTATTAAAGTAGTCTTTATTTTTCTAAATTGGTTTGGGATTTTCTTGTTTTGTATTTTTACTTTACTGCTGATTGACTACTGCATAAATACTTTGCACATTGCCTCCAAGTTAAGACTGACTACTTCGTGCCAGACTACTAGAGAGCTAAACATAATATTCAGGGATATTAGAGGTTCACTGTGACAGGGATTAAGATTATTATTTGAGGTGGGTTCTCACCCCCCCCCAACTAATGCTCCAATTTCTTACAGTAACTAATTGTTCCCACATACTAACGGGGCATGAGTCTCTGGGGTGAGAAAGGCTTGAACTGGACATTTAAATCATGTGGCTGAGGTCGATGGCACACCAAACCCACAGTGGCAGTGCGGCTATCGCAGCACTGGTGGTCTAACCACCCTATTACAAGTAGGACAGTTGAACCACCATGGGACCACTGCTGCCGCCAGGAATCCCCGATCCCTGGCAGTCTTGCAGCAGTCTGTGGCCCCTAATATGCTGCCACCGCCAAGCATATTAGGAGTTTCCTTACACCAGAGTTTTCATGGCGGGGAGCCCACCATGAAAAGTGCGCCTGTGAAAAAACAGAGGGAGCCCTACAGGGCTCCTGTTGCCTCTGCACTGCACCAGAGGATGCATGCAGGGGACCATATGGTGTATCCCCCTGTATGCATGCACCCCCAGTTCCTGCATGGCATGGACTTGACGGTACATGCCCGAACTGCCTTTGGTGTTCCCATTGTGGTGCCTTCTTCATAGATACCAAAGTGGGTCCGCCAAAGAACCGCCTGACAGAGACAAAAAATTCTTATGGGTTTGGTGGTCATAATAAGGCCATATGTTTGCTAAACAAAGTTATCTGGAAACTTAAAAGAAACCATTTACCTGGTAATTTCTTGAGCTAGAAACACGCACATCTATAGAAATCGTAGATAGTCAGATGGGGGAGAGGTAATAGAGGTAATAGAGCAGTGCAAGAGAATGATGTCTTTTATTTTTTTCTTGAAGCCATGTGTAAAGTGGACAGACTCAAAGAGAGGGGGAACTGGTATCAAGGTTTTTGTTGTAGGAGCAGGGAGGCCTGCTAACTTCTTATTTTCTTGGACTTGAGGGTCTCATTATAAAACTTCCCAGGTAAGCATTGGTAGTGTCTTCCACCGCACCCTATGCACAAAACTCCATGATGCCGTCATCCATGACAAAGCCCTGGGATGGATCAGCTCCTACCTCATTGGTCAAACGTAGAGCGTCAGACTACCACCGTTCCTTTCAGAACCCACAGAGATCAGCTGCGGAGGGCTCCTCCCTGAACCCCACCCTCTTCAATGTCAACATGGCCCAGCTTGCGGCCATAATCAGGAACATGGACTCAACATTGTCTCCTACACCTATGACACCCTGCTGATCCTCTCCCTCACCAATGAACCCACAGTCGCCAGGTGCAACATACATAATGGGATGAAAGCCATCGCCACCTGGATGAAAGACAGCTGCCTCAAGCTCAACTCAGAAAGAACTGAGGTCCTAATCCGAGGCCCCACCCCTTGCTTAGGATGTCTCCTAGTGGCCCACTGCACAAGGAACACCCCCCACTCCCACAAACCACACACGAAACCTCAGCATCATACTGGATACATTGAAAGATTTTTCAGATGGATCCCCACCAAGTCCAGAAAGTTAGTCACCCACGCACTCATCAGTAGCAGACTCGACTACAGCAAAGTACTCTACACCGGCGTCACCCAGAAACTCCTCAAGAAACTGCAGAATATTCAAAACGCTGCAGCCAGACTCATCCTCAACATCCCCCGCAGCAGCCACATCCACGAACACCTGAGAGAACTCCACTGGCTCCCAGTCAACAAAAGGGTCACCTTCAAGCTCCTCGCACATTCCTACAAAGCCCTGCATGATACGGGACCTGCATACATCAACCACTGCCTCTCATTCCACACACCCATCAGACACCTCTGTTCCACCAAACAGGCCCTGGCTACCATCCCACAGATCCGTAAGACCAGGGCCAGAGGAAGATCCTTCTCCTACCTTGCCGCCAAGGTCTGGAACACCCTGACTCTTCACCTCAGGCAACCACGGCCGCTGCCCCAATTCAGAAATTACCTCAATACCTTGCTCTCTGACTGAACCACACTCCTAGATGGATCAGCACCCCCCCCCCCTCCCGGTGCATTGAGATCCTTATGGGTGAGTAGCCACGCTTTACAAGCATTTGATTGATTTATGTTATGTATAAGAAGCATAAACATACCTTACAATGCAACAGTAACTCTGTTTCTTGAATGCAATACAAATGGGAGATATAGTAACGATCTCAACATACTGTCATGCAACCATGACCATTATAGAGAATGAACTGTGTCCTGATGGAGTTAAAACATCAGTGATGCGATAACATGCAGTCATTATCTTTAGGGGTGTGCATCAGCAGTTGATGGCACCTGGGGTATTTTTTGTTAAAACACACATGGAGACTGAAACCTTACCCAGCAGTAGAAGACTCAAAGTTTTCATGTAGGAAATTTAATCAATAGGCAAGAACAAAACTGTAGGATACCCCATATTTGATGGGTAGTGTAGAGTAATTGGAGAAGTCCACTTGAGTGTACATATATTTGTTGGTGGGTATGAGTCAACCTAGCAGAGTACAGATTCAAGTTTGTCCATGAAGGCAAATAGTGTGTCTCTGGTTGACAGTGTCAGAGGCTGCAGTAAGTTTGAGCAAACCTGTCATCTGCAAAGTGCCACACATGATGCCTATATTTTGTAGCTTCTGTACTGTATTTAGATGCTGGCGGAAGTCTGAAGGAGATTGTTGTCGTCATGGAGGATAAAGGTTGCAATGTCAAGAGAAGTCGCTTAGAAGGTTGGGAAATGTAAATTGTTTTGTAGAGCTCTGTATGATATTTATTTTAACAATGTGAAATGGTTAATGTTAATGGATTGCTCGGTGGAGTACCAAATGATAGTGGGTGCCATGGGGAATATACAATGATTATCTGCACTGAAAAGAGACTTATCATGGTATATATCAGCGATGGCCCTTTAATGAATCATCAGTGGGCACTGTATACACTTCTGAGCGCTAATACATCTAATTGGGATTTTTTCTCTACATTCTTTTGAGAGGCTTCCTGGTGTTAGTTTTACATGTACTATTTTGTGATGGGTTTTGGTTTGGCTTTTTATGTTCTTAGTGGACTCACTGAAAGTGGCCATTTTTTTGGAACCTGGAAGCTAAGTGGAAGGGATCTCTCTGCAATTATGGTGGACTGCTGACGTGATTGTTTGTAATGAGTGTGATGGGCTCAAATTGTACGTGGCTATACTGTTTTTATCTGGCTAATGGGGTGATCTGTGGCAGGAAATCACCTCCTTTGGAGCCTTTCCTCCTTTGTTGTTGTTCTTACCAGTTTTTGTGGGTAGTCGTTTGCTTCTGGTTCTGGGGAAGGGGTGTTGGGTCAGTTGTATTGGGTTTTGAGTTTTTGGTAAAGTTGCCCTAGTCTGCTGTTCTCGGATGGCATGGGCTGTATGTTGGGCCACCATTGTGTGCACCGCAGTGGTTTTCCTCTATGCTTGCTACACATGGCGACCCTTGTGAGATACAACTTAATCTCTTGGAAAATCCAGGTTCTTATTAGCATGTCTAAAAGGTACAAGGTGCACTAATATCTTGAGAGGTGGGGTACTCACATAACCCTGCTCCAGGAGAATCATCTTATTAGGTCTGAAGGAGTGGCTTTTCACAAGAGATGGCGGGCCAGGAGTATGCCACGACTTATTTGGCTTTTGCCAGAGTTGCTTTGCTATGGGTCAGACCTGGGGTACCCTTCCAGAAAATAGCTTAACTTGTAGATCCAGAGGGTAGGTAGGTGGTCATCTCTGGGAGATCGGCTGGTCGTGACCTTGCTATTGTCAGTACCAATGCTCCAAACTCCAACCGGGGTTTTCTCGCGGACATGTCCATGTCTTTCGCACCTCTTCTGGCTCAGACCATATTATTGGGGGAGATTTTAACTCTGTGGCGAATCCTGTACTGCATCATTCACATGGGCCCCCTGTGGGTTTTCCTGGTGTCCCAGACAGCTAGTGTTTTCTCTCCACAGCAGCAGCAGTGGGGTCTGGTGGCCTCCTGGAGGTGACTGCACCCTGTGGCACACAACTTCTCATTGTATTCAGGCTTACATGAACTTCATGTCCAACTTGATACATATTTGTGCTCCCCGACTTTCCATGATGTGGTCCACAGTATTGTATACTTTTGTAGAGCAGTTTCAGAACAATCCCGGTATTAGACTCTCTGAATTGGGAGTGCGTGCGTCCTCGCATTCCAGTCTGGCTGCTATGTGTGGAGGCATTGGATAATGAGCTCCTTAAAAACAATATAGGCGAAGCCAAAAATACTTATTTTGTGGACAATGAGGGACTGCTCATCCTCTTTGATAGAGTAGGATGCTTTTAAGGCAGTGGCCAGGGGTCATTGTATTGCAAAATTGGTTGGGGTGCATAAAACGCTGGTAGGTGAGGTAGAATTTCAGGAAGAGAAACTCCCGGATCTTGAGCAGTAGAGGCTAGGTAATCCGGCACTTAAGTATCTCGTACTGGAGGCTAGGGAGTTACTGGCAGCCCGACTTTGATGACATGGAAAATCTGACTCAGGTGCATGCTTGAGCATGGTAAAGCAGGTTCCCTTTTGGCATGGCTTATTAATTCGAATGTCAGCGACTCCTTGGTCTTGCAGCTTGACTCTGACGCTGGCGAACCCTTATAAAGCCACACTGCCAAAAATGCAAGGTTTCAGGAGTATTACATTTCTCTCTGTGCTTCTGCGCTCAGGTTACCTACTCAGCCCATTGAGGATTTCCTGGCCCTTGGCCAACTGCAGGTACTTTCGCTGGAGGGTGCAGATGATTTTTGAGAAAATATCACTATACATGAAGTGAAAGCTTCAATTGAAAGCATGGCATGGGAAGGTTCCTGGAGTTTTTTGTGGCTTATGGGGACATCCTGGCCCCTGAACTTGTAGAACTTTACTCTGCAGCTCAGAAATTAGCTCATCTGCTGGTGTCTACACATGGCCATCCCACTCCTGAAGCCTGGGCGCACTCCCACAGATGTCAGAAACTATTGGCCATTGTCCATGCAACTGTGGAATATATCATTTTTAGTTGAGTCCTTGTGAGTTGACTTCAGCCTCACATGCCCTTTTTGATTCACATAGATCAAGTGGGTTTTATTCCTGGGCATAATATGGCAAAATATCCGGAGATTCATCTCACCCCTAAATGATGAGTTCCTGGATAAACGGTTGGCAGCTGTTTTAGAAACAGACATTGAGAAAGCCTTTGAATGTCTAAGTTGGGGCTTCCTGAATCAAGTAATGGCTCGAATAGGACTGTGTCCTAGGTTTATACACTGCTCCAAGCTTCTCTACATGGGTCCCAAGGCACGGGTTTGCTCTGGTAGAAGAGTATCTGAACCTTATAATGTAGTGCATGGTACCAGGCAGTGGTGTTTGATTCCCACTTGATTATTCCCCATCACAATGGAGCCCCTGGCCTGCTGTGCTCACACTGGGGGGGTTTATCGTAGGTTAGGGGTCTGAGGGCAATCCCATTATGTGGCATTATCTGCTGCTGATATGCTACTCTTTTTTTGGGATGTTGGAGTGGACATGCTAGGTGCAATAGACTTGTTGGTGCACTTTGGGGCTGTCTCTTGCCTGAATAATACCTGGCAGAAATCCTGGGGGATATCATCAACGAGGTGATACAAAATTATCGCCGCTTTTGCGTCCGTTTTCGGACGAAAAGCGGCAATAATTTTATCGCCTAATCAGCAAGGTCAAGCTACCGCGTGAAACCTTGCATTAGCGCCTGTATTCTGAACACCCAGCTTTGCATCTCTAATGAGATGTAAAGTGGGCGTTCCTGCCCTGACATAAGTGGAGAAATGTCGCTAAGCGACATTTCTCCAATAATCAAAGGGCACGCTAACCTGCAGAGACCTCTGTTATCGCTACTTTCCTTACGCCTGCTTCAAGACTGACTTAGCCATGATATCCTATGTACGGTGGATATCATGGATAAGTATGCCTTGCCCTATCATCAAGCTATCGCCAAACTTTGTGAGATTATCACTGGATTTCCTGCGATAATCTCACATTAGGCAGTTAGCGCTTGGAATTTTATCACTTTTGAGATAAGCATTGCTAATAGCACGCTATCTCAGCAATATAATTCCACGTTACCCGGCGATAATTATCCTAGCGCTAAGTGCGCTTAGCGATAATTATTGCCGGTCTTGGCTGGAGCCCTACTTGCCTTAAATATTTAGGAGTTAAAATATACCATAGCTAGCAAGACTAGCTGGGTGGTAATTTTGGGGCAGCCTTTAGATCGCTTCACACTAATAGAATCTTTGAACAACATTGCCATTATCTGTGGCTGGCAGAATTGCAGTGGCGAAGATGATGGCACTCCAGAGATTGCTTTATTTCTTCTCCATGTTGCTGCTGCTGGTTCCTCCCCAGTTGTTCTGGGATCAGCAGAGTCTACTGTTGGAGCTAATCTGGGGGGCATGTAGGCGTAGAGTGGCTCTGTCTAAAATACAATGCACTGTGTTGGAGGGTGGGCCAGCTGCACCTGATTTTGAGTCTTATTACTTAGCGTTCCAGCTGCAGTGGTTAAACTAGTGGATTAATAGTAGGATGAATCCAGGGGAGGGTGTAGTTAACTCTGTCTGTCTTGCGGGAGTTATTGCAGGTCTTCTTGCTTCTCCCAGCGGAAGCTGCCTGCTGCCTGCTGCCTCTCAGGAACTCTAGGTAATACACCAGTGCTGCCGGCGCTGCCTTTAGAGGACTTGGGTCGCAGTGCCTTATTCACCCTATCTCCCAAGTAAGTGGATGAAGACGGTGGCTTGCATAGATGCTCTAGGGGGCAATGAGAGTTGGGCAGCTTATGGGGTTAATTGTGCAGGTGATTTATATCGGGATGGAGTATTGCTCCAGTTTGAAGCATCTGCAGACGAGTATGGTGTTCTTGGTGGCCAATTATTGTTGTACAAGGCTGTGGTCGCCATGATTAGAGGTAATTTGGGGAACTGAGGGGCCGAGCCAGTAACACATCCTGTGTATCAGCTTTCTACTGCGACAGGCCATGTAAAACCAGTTTTATGTCTATAGCCTGCTATACGTGGTAGTGTTCATACTGTCCTCATTGAATTGAAGGTGAAATAGGAAGCAGATATAAAACTCCAGACTGCTGATATGGATTGGGAGAGGATTTTAGCGCATATACCAGCTATCTTGCGAAATGCCAGGTGCAAATGAATTCATTTTTTCATTCTGCATGGAGCCTTGATGTGCCTCCTTGGGAGATATCCTCACCCCAAAAGAGGAAATTTACTAGATCTACTGACTTAGCATTGATTCTGGCATAGCGTGAAGTCAGAATGCACTGGATGTACTGGAAGTCGGTGCAGAACCTTTGGATGACTAGATGAAAAAAAGAACTGGTTAAATGGGCCAGGCTTGAGAGTGTTGTGCTGTTTTGGAAGTTGAAAAGAGAGCGGGAATGATCGAAAGAGAATGTGAATGGGAACAGCTTGTGGACTGCTTGTTGACTCAGAACGCTGACACTGATATGCACAATACCTCCATGGTATCTCCGGAGGATCTAAAAGAAGGTAATAAGTGACCTTGCATGGATTGGTTTGGGAGAGATTTGGGTCCACTGTGGTGGCCATTATGGCATTCAATATTTAGCAGCTTGACAAGGGGTAACTATAATAAGTTGCTGTTCATTGCTAATTGGAAGTTAAGGATCTAGTGGGTTGTTATAATAGATTTTGCACTCAGATTGTACCTATTGTATGTACTTTCTTGCAAAACATGTTAAAACCATTCGATAGATGTTTTCAGTATCTATTGTTTGTACTTGCTTGCAAAATATTTTTTAACTATTCATTAGATGTTCTTGCTTACTTGTCATATTTATCCTATTTATTATATGTATTTGCTAGCTACTCATTTTAAACCTATTTATTGCATGTTAAAACTATTTATTATATGTATTTGCTTACCTGGCATTTTTAACCTATTTATTATATGTATTTGCTGACTTGTAATTTTTAATCTATTTAGTATATGTATTTGCTCGCTTGTCAATTTTGCTATATTTATTATATGATCTTGCTTGCTTGTTATTTTCATTTACTTGTTTGACATTTTTTGTGTACTGTTTATTCTCTGTATCAAATCCTTGAAGCTGCTGTTTAATGTTCTACTTTAGAAATAATAAAATGTGTTTCAATTAACTAGAAAAATTAACAGAAGTCTGAGAAATCTGTCCCAAAGTTTTGCAGGTATTTCTTCATACCAGAAGTTGCATACAAATCCTGGATTGCCAACCCCCTAGAATTCACAAAAGCTATGTGAATTTACTGGTTTCAGATTGACACTTTTTTTTGTATGGAGTTTTTGGGGCAAAGAGTCCAGGCTACAGTGAGTCTGTTTGCTCACTCTTTTTGTCCTTATAGAGCCTTTCTTCTTTATAGCTCGAGGATTGCCCCACTGAACAGTTCTGACCTCTAGAAAAGTCCTAAGTCTGAAGGATAAACTTCCAGCAGCACAAAAGTCTAACTTGCATCCTGATGTAGTCACTAGTAGGGTCAGGCACAAGGGACAAATTTGTCCCAGTCAACAGCATAAAAGACTAACGGCCCGATTAAGATATTGGGTGGAAAGTCTCTGACCAGTGGTCAGAGGCTTTCCCGCCTGATATTAAAGGTATCAGTACGACAACCTTATTAAGATGATGGTGGTTGGAGTGAAACCAGTAGGGAGATTCTGACGGGAAAGTCTGTCCGAGTGTGGGAAGCCACCATAATCTCCTAATGACGGTGGATCCAGTCTCGGTTCCGCCGTCGAGATTATGATGGCACTTTCCGACTGCCTTCCCATGTCAGCCTTTCCAACATGAAAACGCTGTCAGAAAGTGTCTTTGGGGGGCCCTAGCAGGTCCCCCTTCCCCCCTGACCCTCCACTATGGGGCCTGGGGGGCACCTTTGGGACCCCCCTAAACATCCCTGCACTGTGTGACAGGCACCATGAAGTCCCTGCCACATGGAGCAAGGATGTTTACAAACATCCATTTGTCAATGGAAGCTTGTGCTGGCGGCCATTTCTACCTGCCGCACAAGCTTCCAATGACAAATGGATGTTTGCAACGACACTATGGGCAATTGCATCATAATTCTCCGGTCGAAACGGCTGGGTGGTTCCGAACCTCAACCGTGTCTGGTGGACGCACATTATAACATAACTTTTTCAATATTTCCCAGCTAAAAATTGTTTGTTTCTGTTTTATTACCATCAAATGTGTGATATGGACTCTTGATATTCTTAACCAATGAGCTTGATCATGTTATTGTGTTCTTCTTAAAGGCGCAGCCATTTCTGATCTAAGGTTGCCATACCAGTCACTTTGAAAACCAATTTCATATTTATGCAAATGTTTTGCAGAGTAAACTATGGGTACATAATTAAAATAACTTTTTTCACATTTGAATCTTGAAATGTAAATTGCTGTTGACAGTTTATGGTTCCTGCCATAACAAGGAAAAGCCTGGACTAAAGTCGAACACGGATTCAAAACTGTTTTTCTTTGCTTTCACAGTCAAATGCCAGCTTTGCAGAATGGGGATAATTACGCATGACACATTCAATTAAAATTTTAGATTTTGAGGGACTATGTTTCTTTATCCACGTTTGAAATATTATATATGTGTAGCCTGGGCTTACCTGCAGTTCTTTACAAGAGCTCATCCACATTCTTTGCTTGCCTCCTGTCAACTATATCTATAATCCACTGTGGCTAACAGATCCAGGAGTAGTTTGTTCAAAGTGAGCCCACACAACAGTCATAAGAATAGAAGCAAAAATGTGCCAAAGTGTTTTTAGATCATATCATCTGTGGATTACCTATACAGCAATCTGTTCTTCTGAGCTGGGGGTTTGGGCTCAAACATTAGGAACCAAAAGGCACATAAGGGCTAGTACAGACCGTAGCTTAGGATGGACATTTCCTTTTGTTCATGGAGGAAGTTACCCTGGCTTACCCAGAGTAGACTTTGGTGAAAGCACAAGATGCAAGTCAAACCCTAGAAATTTTAGTTCGATTCATGTTGAGATCATCACCAATCATTAACTGATCGACACTTTAAATTGCCCTCCTTCATTCACTACCAGAAGAGAATGGACTACTCAGTAGTGGCTGCTACCGGATTCTGGTGGTCGGGCGGGGGGAGGAGGGAGACAGGGGACGTGGGACGATGAAGATGTATTTCTTTTAATTACATGTAATGGCCGGCCACCGCCTCTCTATTCACCGTCCTCTTCCTTCTTCTTGCAGTTCCGGCCAGCAACAGGAAGCATTCGGCTCCCAGGTTCCCCAGAGCGAATCACAATGCTGCAATGCGGGATTGTGGTTGGTCTGAGCACCGTGGATCGGCGCTAAGATGGCGAATGGAAGGCTTTGCATGTTCCTCACCAGGCTGCATAATGCAGCCTGGTAGGGAAGATGAAAAGTGCGCATTACTGGTTGGCCATCCCAAGAGGGCCGGTCAAGCAGTCATGCCCACTTAAGAAGTGCAAAGCACTCAGCTTCCCTGCTGTGCCCAGCCCGGCCCCACCCCGTGAGCCACTGACTGCAAAGGAAAACTCATATGATAAAAACGATAGTTATTATCATTTAAGTCTTCCTTTTGTTCACAGGGGTGGCGCTCCTCCACCATAGCGGAGGAGCCGCCACTAGGACTACAACAGAATATGATGCTCTGAGAAATGTCGGACTGAGAGATACATGTGTATTTGTCTCAGCTTCATTGTGAATCTTTGGGATGGTGAAGCTGCTCCATGGACTTCTCTTGGTATCCTTTTTTCAACCTTAAGGATTGAGGTCAAGGTCATGTAGAAAAATTGCTTGACCCTATGTAGATTGTTTCTTTCAGTTAGAGAATGGAGAAGGCTGTGGAAGAGAGAAATTTTTGTCCCGCATTGTAAAGCAGTAAGTATAACTGGACTTCTTTCCTGCCTGTTCCTCTGAAACCTCAGTCTGAGTAGTGCAAAGGGCCCTGGGGACAATGGAAGTCATTGCTGATGCAGTGAAGTTCCAAAGACAACATGAAACAGTGCATTTTGCTGTGTACGTGGCCTGGGATTGTGTGAGCCTCCTGAACTTGAAAACCATATACTGGTATCTGAGCAGCCAACCCGATCATGTTCTCTGATGTGCTTGCTAACAAGAACATCTATTTTGGAATTTAGGAATTCTGCCCCAAGACAGCAGAACATTTGCCTTTTAAATATAAATTTTTCCTCAAAAAACCCTGCATTTCTCAGATACAAACTGTAAGGAGAAATGCTGCCTTTTACTGCAAAAAGAAAATGTAACTATGCCTGCCTTGTGACTGTTTTGAGAAAATAACAGAACACTACAGATAAAATGACAGAAGACTATGGTTGAAGAGAGCTGTTTTTACACAACAGTAATTGCCACACATGTTTGTAATAACTTTTGATCACCATAGCAAACTCCATTTATGTGCCCTTTTAAAACTACTTCTGATATTGTTTCATTTTTTACCTAATATTTTGGCCATTTACGGCCTTTATTATCTTACCAATTTTTGTTTTGCCTTTTTTCATTAGTTCTCCCACAACTGCCACGCATATTTCTCTGAGGAATCCCTTGCCGCTTGAGCCAAGCTACCAAGGGTGAGCCACAAACTTTGCACATCATACCGTTTTCCTTTCAGTGCTCAGATTTTGTGGATGTTGTGTGAGCCCAGTTATAATTCAACCCACACGTCACTTTTTCCTATTAAATATTTATAGTTTTAATACGTTTGACATATTTTGCTGTATTGATTAATTTTCTCTAATGAATTATCTGCTATTTGCACTGAGATAACATGGGTTATTCGGGGGTTTATCACAGAAAGCAGTTTATTTGGGACTTGTGTGAGCTTTGCCACATCTTACATTAAGATTGATGATTCTCTCTCCCATAGCCAAGTGTTGCATTTTTTAATAGTCGGAGGCAACGGTGGGCCAGTGAGACATCAATGTAGGAGATTATACGAAAGAATTACTTCGAGTTATTATGACTCAGTGAAACTTAGTAGGCAGTGGCTTACTATGAGATGTTTTAGGAGAGCTCTTACACCAAGGTATGGTCTTTAGATTAAGTCAAGGCAAGGCAGCAAACTGTTATTACCCCATAAGTGGCAAATGAGACATCCCTTCATTAATGTCCTTAGGAGATGAGGAAGCATTAAAATGTCACTTTGGCAAGGGTGGTAATAGTGCTTATACCAGCTTTGCCATTTCCCCACTCGTCACTGTATTTTTATGTATTCATTTATTTTTGCTCCAAAAGCATTTACAAATGAAGAAATATGTATCTTACTGCTTTTTTTACTGTTTGACAAATTTTATGTGAAATGTACTCTACCCCACTTGCTCAAACATACCCTTATGAAAAAACACTTAAATAAGGTAGTCCTTAATGGAGGAGTTAGAACTGTCAGCCAAACGTTTTGAACTTCACCCATCCAACTTTTTCTGAATTTGCTTTTGTTGGCTTTAGGGCTCTGTGTACTTTAACATATTTAACACGTGCTTAGTTTTGACTGAGACAGTTAAAAAGTTAAGTTTGGTGTCTTTAATGGTTATGACAGATTTTAAATTACAATTCCCAAAAATGCCACTTTTAGAAAGTTGCCATTTTTGTGCCCTGAACATTTGATGCCTGCAGCCTGTTCCCCGGCCACATGAGTAGGTGTGAGTGACAGTTGTCCACTCAATAGAGGGATTATTTTTGCCTGGATGGGCCATCTCAGGCAGGTCAGGGGCAGAGAGGGGAGCAGCTCCATTTGCACTTCAAATGTCTGTGCTCCGCTCTCACACAAATAACTTCTCAGCAGCCTTTTGCAAATGAAGCCAGGCTGAAGCCAGAGCAGGGAGGCAGGAAATTGCAGACACTTCTCTAGGGGAAGATTCCAAAAGTTTCTCCCACTGCAAAGTGGGTGCCAGATATAAAAAGGGAACCCTCAGGCCCATTCTTCAGTTCACTTTCTGGATCAGCTGAAGGACTCTTAGAGGACTGCCTGCTGTTGTGGTCTGCTGTGTACTTTAGTAGACAACTGTGCTGGACTAAGTAGGGCTGCGCTGTTGTCTGAAGCCTGCTTTGTACCCCCAGATATCTTCCCTGCTACTTGAGCCCAGCACTTTATCTTAACCCAGGAAAGCCAGAATGACTAAAAAAACTTGTTGGCTGGCCTTCTCATCAGAGCCTTGAAGGAGCGCAGAAACCTTGGTAACGGGAAAGCAAACCCGTACCGGTATCCTCCCAACGTCACAGACCCGACGTCTCACTAACTCATTCACACATGCAGTCATTGGTGGGGCCCATAACACCAACACTCACTCTAACCATTCCCCAGTCTGCACACAGTTGGAGGGATGAGCGGTTCAAGTGCTCGACATGTGAGGGGAATACCTTATAACCTATAGGGAAAGAAGAGTTAATTTACAAAATATACATCAATATCCCTTCCACCTACAGATCTCAATCCTAAACATCAAGGCACTCCTCCCACGTGGTCAATGGACCAAATAGTTGGATTGGTTGATGGTGATCTAGAACCAGCTAAAACACATTTTAAGATTTAGATCTTATCCTTCTCAATAAACCACAAACTCATTCTTTGTTAATCTGTTCATCTAAAATTTCTTAGCAAAGTTAAATTTCCATTTGGATAGCTAATATCAAATTTCAATTAAATCGCAAAACATCATGTTTACCTATTCTGTCTATCTGGAGTCCTCTAAATCTGTTGTCATTCATCAGAGCAGTTTAATGTTCAAGTTCTGTGCTCAGCACGCCACAGTCTCAAAGATCGGAAAAGACCAGAGATGTGCAAGCATCTGTCAATGCCCATAGAATTAGGAAAAGTTCGTAGTCATCAGGTAATTGGGCAGCATCCGGACTATTTAGGATTCAGGAACACAGCAGTCACCCTAAGTAGTAGAGTTCACGTAGCGTCACCGTCGTCTTCGTGGTCATCAGTCAGTAGGGTAGGTAGTAGTAGCAGTAAGTTCCCTCTCTATTCTACCATGTACTTCTATAACGAAATCAGAGTAAAAAGTTACATTTTGATAATTTCGTACGGTCGTGATTGGTTGGTTGAGATCGTCCGAAGGGGTTTAGAACAGTTTGAGGGGTGAGGTCACAATTCAGTCCATTCCGGTTTCGTTTGTAAACGTTCATTGTTTTGTCACTTAGCTGTTGTCCCACCATGGCCTTGCCTTAGTACAGTGGGCTACGGGTCATGCAGAGGCTGCAGTCATCTTTGTCGCACATGCCCTGTTCTCTCCATGCCTCGTGGGACAGTGGCCATATCGTCATGTCGCGTCGGCGGCCATTTTATAATTTAGGCCCAAACGCCAACTTAAGCGAAACAAACACAAAAGAGTAATTAATGCATAGAAATAATAAATCTAATATTAACCCCTTACTAATCCCTCTATGTGCTTGTATTTATCTAGCGTATAGCGGCATTTAAAGCGTTTATATTCACCCTTTACATTGTCTTCTCGGGCAACATTACAGAGAGATATATACCATGCAATATTCTATTTATTACATATACTACTGTTAGTATGCATACGGATTTTAGTCATAAAGGTTATTTAGCCATGCAAAATGCAAATCCCACCTATATTTTGTATATTAATAATGTTGATTAATAAAACATGCAAACTCATTTAATATAATATTATAGTTAATAGATTATTCAATTAGTGATCTCATGCAGAATAGGGGGGTATACAAAATGTTGTACTACCCGCTCCATCAGCCTCAGGGTCAGAAAAAGTTTCAATCATCTTGAACCTGCACTGGACCATGCCTGAGGGAGTCCTGACCCTTAAAGTGATATCTCTCCAGTCCCATACCCTTGGACATTCTGCTAACGGTTCCCAAATAGCCCAAATCCCAACACTGGGATGTAAACAAAATTTTGCCACAACGTGCTCTGAGAACAAGTAGGAGTCTGGGACCTACCTGCTCATTGATCACTCAAGGAGCATCACCCATTGGTCTGACTTCATGGCAGCCCTGGCTGCATTCTTCTTTGCAGCAGCAAATCCTGTTCAGTCACTCCTTGCAGAAGGGGCGTCCAGCCTTGTAGGGCCCTCATCAGCTACAGCTTGGGAGATTTCAGCTTCCAAATAAAAGGCTGAGTCTGAATGAAAGAATCTTCATCTTCAACTTCATCCAGTGCCTCCTCGTCAATGGCACCTCCACATTGGACACTGCCAGCTGCCTTGCCCTACTGAACTGAACTTAACTTTGTGTGACATTTTTCCTTCTTTAGGCAAGCAGAGACTGGTCCAATCCACTTTGTATATCCGACCATGCTCCATTGTGGTCGGCCATACCTTTAGACTTTGCCCCAGTCTTGCGCATCTAGCTGTATGCGGTTTGGCACTTGGATCTTTTTTTAAGCTAGTTTTTACTTTACACTTAAAAGATTCATAAGTCTGGTTCTACTGATTGGACTGTTGTCATTTTGGTGTCATATAATTTTGTTAAAGTGTGCTCCATTTCTCTAAATGAGTGTGGGATTCTTCTTACACGTGTTTCCACTTTATTACTGTTCAAGTGCTGCATAAATACACATTGCCTGACTGCTTTTCTGCCATGCCTCCAGAGGTTTTTTTTACTTACTTACTTATGCCACCGCAGGTGTGAACAATTACCCTGTTACAGGGAAGCACTGTGAGAGGATGCCTCATCATAAATATGCATCCCTCACTCCACTCGACACACATTGGGAGGGAGGAGAAGACGCAAATAGGCTTTCAGAGAGGTGTGCACCTTGATGAAGTAAGTGGGTGAATGTATGTAGGGATAATGTATCCGTTGATGTGGATGACAATGAGTCGGAGCATATATATTAACTAAATGATACCGAACTTTCTCCCAGGTACTACCTTCAGAGTTTGACTACAGGGGTTCCTTAGCCCTCCCTCATTGGGGCCCGGAAGCTGGTCTCATAACCAAGAGAAATAGATGGTTTTGTGTTACCTCAGATGTTCAGTACCACATGACACCGAGCATGTGAATGTTGCATGCTTACGGTTATCTATGAATTATAGTGTATCCTTTGATCTACATATTATTAAATTCTTAAAGAGCGTTTTTATTTACTTGCAGGTCCATATGGTCCAGATATATAAGAGATAGACACAGGTTACTCTTTGTTTTCAGTGGCAAGACTAATGCATGGCTGCCACAATTGGATCCCGTATTTACGTATTGAAGAATGCTACAGACTCATATGAGCCACCAGGCAGAAACATGTTGACAGAAAAGTGGTGATGGAGTACTAATTCTCCTTGTCCCCATGACCGGTTTTAATACCAAGTGTCAGTGTCTAGTGAATAAAAAAGGTTTTAGAATGCCACATTGGTTTTTAATACACTTAGGTCACAGGTCCACTCTTAGGGGGACATTACGATGGCGGGCCTTCCGCCATCGGACCCCGATTTCTCCCCCGCCACATTATGATGGCAGAAGGATCCAGACTGCCACCGTGGTGGATGCAAAGACCATCCACCACAGAACCACCACAGGCAATCATTACCTTTCCCATCATTGCCTGGTGAAGCGTTCTGCATCCATAAAATGGTGCGGTGCCTAGTAGGCACCGTCGGTCAAATTAGGATGCTGTCTTCAGCCAGCCTTTCAGTGGCAGTTAAACCAGCATGAAAAGACTTTTGGGAATAGGTTTTGGGGGCCTTTTGCAGACCCCCCTTGTGTTGGGGGGAGGTGTGTGTGCACTGGGGGTACCCATAGTACCCCCCTACATTTCACTGCTCCAAGTGGCAGGCACCGTGTGGTGACTGCCTGGTAGTGCAGTGAAATGCACAACAAGCATTTTGGACATCGCTGGGGTGCTGTAGTCAGCAGCACCCGCCGCACTGTTGAAGTGCAAAATGCGACCCCCATGGTGGCGGTCACATCCTAATTGGGAGTATGGGACGGCCGCATGTATTGCGGACGGTCCCGGTCACCACTACGATGGTGAACGGACTCCAGTCTGTCTGCCATCGTAATCGGCCCCTTAGTTAGAAGTGCCTCCCTGATTGCATGTGAAAGCTTGCTCTCCATCAAACCGGGTTTTGGGAGAGCGTGGGTCCTATGATGAAGCATGACCACTGGTGGTGTGTGAGGACAACCCATCAGATTTTTGCTTATGTCCAACAATGTGCATTATGTTGAATAGAACAGTGATGAATGCATAGTAAATTAGAAAAATAAAAAATCTTGGGTAGCTCTTTTTTTATGCACATATTGTGCTGGGACCCCATAGCCTCTAGTTCCCTACCCTGGGTTCATTCCAGGTATGTGTGTTTGCCTACTCTCCTAAGCCCATCTGCAGAGGGAAGAGAAGACTGACAAGGTGCCAGCCACATCAGCACAACTTGGCCTCAATATTCACAGGGGAAAACCAAGATCCTGAAGGTTAACACAGCGAGCAAAACTGCAGTCACTCTTGAAAACGATGCACTGGAAGAGGTTGAAGCCTTCAGCTACCTGGGCAGTGTCATAGACAAGCAGGGTGGCACAGACGCCAAGGTCAGAGGGTTAAATACAGGTTATTTTAGTGACTTTTTGTTTTAATCCTGATTCAGATTATGGCTGTTGTTTGAGTAGGATTTCACCCCACTCAACCAACAAACAAACTTCTCACTGGTGTCTCAATGTTTTGCGACCCCTTTGCAAATTCCAGGTTTCACAGGGGTCAGAAATATTATAAGCTATGCAATGTTATCACAACCAGTAATGGTGCAATAAAATTATCATACTCTGTTAAATTTCAATTGGCCAAGAATGGCTGAATTTAACGGGTGCCATTTTAGTGTAGAGACAAATATCTCAACCTCCAATTATTGCACCCTCCTCCAGGCCTCTCGTGTTCTTCCCATCAAAATATATTTACAATGTTACAGTCAAAAATATCACATTAAAATATTATTAAGTGTTAAAGGAAAAATGCTGCTACTTTGGCTTCTGAAATTGTTATATATACAAAGTGGTATAGCAACATCCACATACATTGGCAGTTGGAAAGGTGAGTGAAATGTTGTTTCTATCTTCCCAGTTCACATTTCACTTGAATCTGAAAGTGTTTATTGCAAGATTTACTAGTCTGTGAATACTGAGAATACAGACACGTGGATCTCCCTTGCACCAGCAAGGGAGCTAGGATCCCCGACAGAAGACACAGCCTAAATATATACACTACTGCACACACAGTTATAGTATCAATCAAATATGAAAATTAGAACTAAGAGACCAAGCAGGTGTATAACTGAGCTCATGGAAATTAACAAAAATGTTAACATGTTCAGATGACCAAGTTAATTTCAAACGTTTGTGCCTCAAGTGCCAACGCACAGCATGTCTATGGCTGGTGGATGGGTTTATCTGGTAGGCTAAACTAGCATGAGCTGGATAATATGGCTGAGGCAGGTCACAATTAAAAAAACCAGAACAATGTATTTCGATTCTTTTCCATTGGTAAGTACCTAATCATACCAATGCTTTTCATGCTTTTCCCTCTCACATTAGGTTTTGGTATGATACCAAACTTAACCCGATATTGTTTGCTTCATCGCAGTGTGGGGTTTTTGATACAAGGTAATGCCGAACAAATATTTGCATATTCATCTGTGTGCTTGATTTTAGAAAGTAAAAGCAGTTGCTGTTGTTTCTCAATCTGTCTTGCACAATACAGTAAAGTTCTACTGGGATGTGCAGAGGATCTACAAAACTCAGGCAGTGAGATCATACATCTTTATTTCTCCCATGTGTCCATCCTAGACTGGGATATGACTCAGGGTTAGTGCTGGAATCATCATTGACTTCCATCCTAATCTGTGATTCCTATGTTGTCTAAAAGGGTTGAATTTTCTCTATAAGGTCTCATGCTGTGCGCCATACATTATGTTTGTGTTATGTGGTTCCCATACACATTTCAATGTCCAATATCCTAAGGGCCAATCACGGGTTTGCTGGTGTGGGAGCGGGCCACCGTCACTGTCAAACTCGTAATCCGGCCCTGAGTGTCAATCTAAGTGATACTTTGGCCTGAGGCTTTGCATCTTTCTCAGCAAGAATTTGCATGTGAACCACTTTGAAGCTCAAGATTCAATAGCATGTGATCCTTTTGGCAGGAAGGCACTGGATTTAGTGGCATACACCACACAATTGCAGTCGGCTTGCTACTTACTGAGACTAAAGCAGTTGGTACTTCAGCGGGCTGCAACCTTAGAGAATTTCAGTAGGTATTTGAAAGTTATTTGTCCTTTTGGGATTCTGGAGAATTGTTTCAGAAATTCGTTTTACTATTTTCTGAATCTGCATACTATTCTGCTTTCTTTTCTTAGCATCTCACAATTTTAAGCAAATAATACCTAGCATTGTTTACATGGTTGCAGCTTTCAGAAAACATTTGCACATAGATTCCTACACAAGCTTAGACTGTACGATACAGGTCCATATATTACTTGTGCTCTAAAACATCACTGGTGATGACTGAACTATATGTGTTCCTGGTGAAGCTTTGATGGGCAACACTTGGCAAGGGTTTCACCAAAAAACATGACATGGTCGTATTCTTAGAACTGTAGAGGGTGTAGAAAATAATTCAAAGTTGAAAAAATTGAGTAAAGAAGGGAAACCAGTTTGCAACACGCCTCGCACATAGAAAAAAAGAAGCATTTGAAAGTTACCTGAATCGATAAACAATATAGGGGCATATCAACAACAACCGGCGATAATTATCTCTAAGCGAACTTAGCGCTAGGATAATTATCGCCGGCTAGCGTGAATTTTTATCACTGAGATAGCGTGCTATTAGCAACGCTTATCTCATCAGCGATAAAAATCCTCACGCTAACAGGCTAACGTGAGATTATCGCTGGAAACCCAGCGATAATCTCACGTTACCTTGTTGATAGGGACAGGCAAACAGCCATGATATCCTCCTTCCATAGGATATCATGTCTAAGTCAGAAAAATACCAGACGTAAAAAAGCAGCATTAACCACGGTTAGCGCTGCTTTTTTTGTCTCTAACAGGGTTAGCGACATTCTTGATAATAGGAGAAATGTCGCTTAGCGACATTTCTCCTATTATTTTACTCTGGAACGCCCCATTTGCATCTCATTAGAGATGCAAGGGGAAGCGTACAGTAAAAGGGTGCTAACATGCAAATTTGCATGTTAGCACCCTGTTGTTTATAGGGCGCTAGTTTTATCTCTCCTTTTTTGGCTTTTAAAGCCAAAAAAGCAGAGATAAAACCCTTGTTGATATGCCCCATAATCCGTTACTGAAATGTAGATCACTCTTTCCACCAATTTGACTAAAAGGTTTGTGCTACAGGATCTGATTTAGTTTGTGTCTGGAGAGCGCATCTGTCTAATTATATAAGCACATTCCCCCTCATTTGTTTTGCATTCAACCTCACGTGCTTCTTTTCTCTGATGCTTGAGTTCCATTTAGGTGAAGGAGCATCTTACAGCCATCACAAGTGATAGATATACTTGTGCGAAAAAAAAGGATTTGAAATGCCAACATCGAACATTCATACTGTCTTGAAAACATGTACAGCGCGGTTTATAGTTTTTTCCAACTTGCATTGAGTTTTCATCTTAAAATAAAAAAGGAAGAGAGACGTCAGTCAATTGTGTGATAATTTGAATATTTTTTTTACCACCAGTGAATGAAATATAAAATAAATTTTTAAAAATCATTACAATGTATATTTATACTTAGACTGCCACATTAAGGGGCATATTTATGAAAGAGTTACATCGCTTTTGCGCCACGCAAAGGGGAGCAAGAGCGACTCAAGGCTAAACTTTGAATTATCACCTTTCATGGCTTGATAAATCTAGTGAAATGCAACACAGCACAAATCGCTGCATGGCATAACTATGCCCCAGGGGAGCGTTCAATGGGTGGAGTGTTGGTTTTCCCATGCATACGCCCATGAATTATGGCGCATTCCCACATTTACCATTACTGGTAGGCTTGGGAATACATCAAAATGCTTCCTCTCCCAGGTGAGAAGTAACAAGGAGAAATATTGATATTTCTCCTCATTACTTCCTCATTCTGGGGCACACATTGAAAGAGGAAATTGCCTCAGGGGAGTTTTTTGTGCGGGAATGTGTCCCTTGTACCTAGTTTTGCTGCCAGTACATGTAAAATTTAAACACACATGTCCTACTTTCTAAATACCATGCACCCTGCTCCAGGGTTATCCTGTGGTGACTTATAAGTAAAAAGGAAGATTCAGTGCTGGCAAAAGGTTTATTTTGCAGGTCAAAATGGAAGTTTAAAACTGCACTACAGGCTTTAGTGGCAGACCTGAGACAAGCTTTACAAGCTACTTTAGTGGGTAGCAACTTTAGTGCTGCAGCCCACTAGTAGCGTTAAAATGTACTGGCCTTGGGGCTGTACATAAATGCAACCGAAAAAACAATACAACACATCGCTACCACAACTAAATGCAACACAACAAATATGCAAAATAATTTTGGTCACTCATTTTCAACCCCAGAAAGGAGCTTTCCTCGTAGAGTAGTAAAAGGTGTTTGCGACAAACACTGCCTTGTCATACTATTGAAGGCATATATTAGCCCCCAATTAAAAAAATGTGTGGTACAGCGATTTTTCTTTGTGTCTTTTTTTAACATTTTCTTTATTCAGGTTATGTTATTTTACTAATGGCTTTGGTGTATGCAGACGAGCCACATTCTCATGTTGATTAAGAATAATGCCTCTGAAGTGCAAAATGCAGTCACGAACTTGGGTGAGCAAGAGATGATTGCAAAACAGCTTACTCACAAAATAATGTAGGTCCCATTAACTCGGTGGTGCAGAATGGCCGGTGATATGGGGTTGAGCCCTTAGAAGCAACGAAGAATGAAGAATTACGGTCATTCCAAGTACAAATACTGAGTTATTCCTCATTCTCCATTGGAGTTTTCCCTGCTATTTCAACTGCTTTCAGGAGGAACAAACGAGGCTGGAGTACCCGCACCATCGATAATTGTGGGTCACTCTCCCAGTGTCATAAGCCACCTTGGTCATCAGAGCATCATTTACTTTCTGCAAGAGACATCATAATATTGGGTTAGGGGTGCAATTCTCCACTAAGAAGTCTTTGGGGCAATTTACAAGAAAGTGACTCAGTGCTTGCCGCAAGCCATTTGGCTCCCCTGCACTGAGTCACTTTGAAAGCACAGGGATGCAATATATTTACAACAAAATGTCGCATCTCTGTGCCTCCTTCTGCGCTGACGCGCATACTGCTGCCATGCGCTAGCGCAGGCATCCATGGTGCCTGCATCGCGGGGTGATTGTTTTTGTTCAGGAAGGGTTCCCTTCCTGCACAAAAACAATCTGAAATGCAGTTTTTCAACTTCTACGTGTGCTGCATTAGCACACATTAAAGTTGAAAAACTGCATTGTTTCAATGATTGTTTATGTGTAGGAAGTGAACCCTTCCTGGACAAAAACAATCATTATAGGTGATTTACTCTTTCTATGTGTGCTGCAGAATGCAGCACGCATAGAAAGAGGGAAAAAAACCGAGGAGAAAATAATACAATTCTCCTTGTTGTACCATTCAGACACATTTCCAGATTTACAATTTCTTGTAAATCTGGAAATGTGTCAGGTTCCAAGGGTGTTGCGTGGGAACACCCACAGCAACACCCATGGAATGCCCCATTCACGCGAAGTGCTGCATGCAAAAAGGCCATATTTATAAGGACAGGAAAAGTAATGCATGGTGGCTTTTCCAGTTCTTTTAAATATGGAGCAGTAAAATGCGCCACTGGTATGTCACGAAAAGTGACGCACCGGTGGCACAAGGGGCTTGTAAATCTGCCCCTTTGTCTTTTGTAAGAAAATGGTAGAACAAAAAATACACCCCAGACAGAAATTCCATGAAGGGAAAAACCTGTTGTTTGTTTATAGGACTCCAATGTAGTTATACTCCAAGCAGAATATCACAGATGTAATACTCAACCAGCTGATAAGCTGCCAAAACCTGTTCTGAGCTCATGAAAATAAGTCAACACATTTTTTGACTTGTCGCTCTTTTCTGCTTTTTTCAGAGGTAATCCGATCAGGGCTCCATCTGTACACAGTCCTTTCATCAGGCAGACCAGGTACTCGGATTCCTCTTCGCATTTTCTTTCTACTCAGGGCCAAATCAAGGGGCATATTATCAAGCACGGAGTTAAAATTATCACCGCTTTAGCGGCAGAAAACTGCCGCTAAAACGGCGATAATGGGCAGAGAATTCCAATAGAAGCCCATGTTGACACTAGAACATGGCTTCTATGGGAATTCTCAAGGGCATATTATCAAGCCCTTTATCGCCGCTTTAGCATCAGTTTTCTGCCGCCAAAGCGGCGATAATTTTAACGCAGTTTCTTGATAATATGCCCCCAAGTACGCATTGAAGATATGACAGCTGTTTATAGATCAGATTGAAAATGGTGTAAGCACGCATCTAAGTTGATTATAAATTCCTACGCCTCAAGGATTTTGATTCTTTCCTAATTTAACACTTTTATCGCGGTTTTCAGGCAACATTCTAAAAATTTTAAACTTGTCAAACAAGTTAATAGAATGCGAACAAAAAGTAACCTTTGAAAGAATTCAATTTGTAATGACTGCACATGTAGTGAAATAAAAAAAGATCAAAAAAGTAAAATAAAACTCCATAAGACTGAATCTAACTGAAGACCTCTGGATGATGTGTTCAGGACAAAAAGGCAATTGCTAGCTTTTGTGCAGAGTTCTGGCCATGGTTTCAACCCTGTTTAAATTGCATTGTCAGCCTCAGGACAATTTGCATGAAATGTCACGTTTGCCCCTGGTGTGTGACTTAAATACAATCCCAGAGAATGCTAAGAACATGTACCCTCTTTCTAGCACAGCAGAAGCAAACTAACAAAATAAAATGTGGTGGAAAGTAGAAAGTTTGAAAGGAAGTTAATAATGCAGCAGTAGTGGCTCACACAGAGAGTAAATAATGTGAAAAACCAACGTAGGGATTGAAAGTGGACAGATAGTCTATATTTATTGTGTTGTATCTCTCACATGGCCATCATCTTCCACAATTCTGAAGACAATTCAGATTTTACACAGCAGGGGGTGGGTAGAAAATCATGATTTTATTAAAGTCATGGAGGCTACTAGTATGTGCATCCCCTTTTTTGACACCACAAAAAAAACAAGTTAGAACATGAAAATAGAATCACAACTTTAAACAATCAAAACAAGTATAAATGACCAGAAGATGCAGCCATCATCCTTCTTTTTGCTGCAAATCAACAAAACTGGAAATCCTTCAATGACTTCTGCTTATAAAATTACTCCAGTTAAACTCCATCACTATCTGCACACCAATGCCAACATCAAATTTGACCTCAAACTAAACAAAATCATAAGGGAGGAGTGAAACTTTGTAGGGATAATATTAGCATCGAAGTCATTAATTAAATCATGATTTTCTATCCACCCCTGCTGTGGAAAATCTGAATTTTATGGCACGGCACAGAGGCCAATATTATGCATGTTCAAAGTCTTGTGATAACTTTCGCTGCTGCACTTACAACTGACTTAAAATAAAATCTTTTAACCACAGAATCTGTTGCCCAGTCCGCTGAAGCCAGAATCCTTCCCTGACTGTCACTCACAAAGAAAGCCTAAATTTTGAAACATTAATTCCTGCCCTCTTCATGACCTCCTTAAGCCACTTCACTAAAGTGGGACAAGAAACCACCTTATGTGGGTAGCTGAACAAAATCAACAACTAAAAATATCCATGTCTCCTTAACCCCCAGTCCTTCCCTCATACTCCTTCAAACACTCAACACACAAACTCTCCTTTTCTCCCCAGGCTGACAATTGTCTCAAAACCAAATAAAAATATCAAAGTGACAAATACTTCAGACCTGGGGGAGGTTTCAGCCGTCCACTTCTTTTCAATCTCCTTACCACATCATGTTGTCCTACCAGCAGTCCATAAACCAACACATGACTTGCTGAAATTGCGGACCTGCTCAAATATATTGTTCCATAAGAACTTCCTCCAAAAACATTTCCATCAAATAATTGACAACACTTACAACAGAGGCCGAAACAGGATCCAAACTCCTCTCTAAACACCAACTTGCCCACCTCTTACTTGCCGATCAAAATGCCTTAGTAGTACCTGGTGCCCAAGATCCCCCAATGAGGCTTGTAGCCTCTGCCAATAAGCCGGACACCCAGCTTTCTCTCCTTCAACCATCCATCCTGGCAACTGTAGATAACCTTCCAACACCAGTTTGGAAAACTCCCCCATTGGATTCACCCACAACCTCAAATATCTCGGAAGCAATACTTGATCATTCATCAACATGCTGATGACATCTGGAAGCCACACCTGGAATTACCAAAACAGAGCCACCAACATCACTTCTGCTTGATCATTCATTACCTTTAATACCAAGCTCTGAATCACGGAAAACTGGGGAAACAGATAATTGCATCACAACTTCCAAGTTTTTAAGAATGCATCCACCGCCTTTGCCTCTGGATCCAATTTCCAACAGTCGAAAGCTGGAATATGTGCATTCAACCTGCTTGCAAATAAATCCACCCTGAATGGACCCCACCTGCTTTCCAAGGCACTGAAAACTTCCATGTCCAAAATCCAATTGCTGGAATCCTTCAAATTCCATCGATTTCCAGTCTGCCACTGAACTGCAATATATTGAGCCTGTACCATGAAACTCTGTCTCAGACAAAGGTGACAAAAATCCCTTGACAAATCACTGAAAGCACCTAACCGAGGACCTCCCAATCTGAGCACATACCTGACTGCTGACACATTGTCCATTTTTAACAAAACACAGAACTTTACATATTTTCGGACAAAACTCCTTGGTGCAAAGAAAGCTGCCAACAATTCTGGATAATTGATATGCATCTCTTTCTCTTACAAAGATAATTTTCCTCCTGTTGTCAACATACGATTTCTTGCCCCATTATAATGTGGTTCATTAGTGGGGGAAGGTAGCCACCTACCACAATAACAAGGCCACAATCACAAATTAAGGCCCAGTCAAGGTCTCAATAAATGATTGCCTTGCTCAATCCTTAGTAACTGGCTGTGAGTAGGCAGGCTAAAGTTAGCAGACAGGTGAGTTAAACATTATAAATCAATACATTAAATCAGTAAGACACAGCACAATAAAAATCAAACACCACTTTATTAAAATAGGAAATATTTTATATATGATTGAAATGATACCAAAAGAACAAATAGTCAATATAGGGAACCAGAGATATGCATTTTCACAGAATAAACACTTTCTAGTGCTGAAAATCCAAAAGCGCTATTTTGGGACATCTGGTTTCACATGACCGGGACAAAGTCAAAGTTTCAGGCTGACAGCAATGGAGTGCAGGTCGGATACACTTTGCGGTAGGGCCCGGTCAAGGGGCATATTATCAAGACAGGCGATAAATTTATCGCCATTTTAGCGGCAGAAAACTGCCGCTAAAATGGCGATAATGGGCTTGATAATATGCTCTATGGAATTCCAATTGAAGCCCATGTTAGATGTGAAGGACATCTAACCTGAGCTTCAATTGGAATTCAAACACAGCAATTCTCTCCTTGAGGTTAGGATCTGGATAAGCCAACCCACTGGCATGGCGAAGTTTCCCTCACACTCCCCTTTCAGCCCATGTGCTAATTCAATTACTCAGGCTCTTGTCTGGCTAGGAGTGCAAGATGTGGGAATGAGTCTGTGACCTGTCCCAACTGCCATTCCCTCTTTGAAGACCAGTTTAGATACTTCACCCCTATCCTGCCCTTTTCTCAGCCGCTGCAGATCTCCTTCCACCAGATGTCCCTTTTCTCCATGCAGGCCACTTCACACATCATCAGAGCAGTTTGGCTCAGCCTGCCAAAGGCTTGCAATCAGGAGAGGCTGCTGGAAGGCTGGATTTGGGTTCAGCAGAAAAGTGACATATGTAAAAAAAAGGTAGCCCAAGACTGGAAGTACCTTTAATTTCAAAGTCGAAATTTGCATATACTTTAATGTTAAAAGCAGCCAGCAAAGCAGAGCTGCTTATTAAAATGTCAGCAGGCAACACAGCAGTGCACACTAAAGTACAGTAAATCTGTTGGGCCTCTAAACCTACATGCCTTCCATATACTAGGGGCATACAGATAGGTTTTCATATCAATTGTAATTACAACTAATTACCATATACCTTTTACACAGAGCATTGCCCTGGGTCTGGTTAGAAGAGCCCAGCGCACAATCAGAGTCAGTTACCACCAGTATCAGTGAAAAAATGGGTGTGATCAGGGCAAAATCCTTGAAGATTGGCATCGGACTTGAGTAGCCAGTCTGGAACTTCCCCAAAAATGCCCCTTCCATTCCAGTCTTCCAAATTTGCCATCCACCAGTCCAGCTCCTGGTTTGCATCGACCGTCAATGCCACCTTCTGAAAATAATTCATCCCCAATCAAAAAGTATAAGTCTTCATTTTTTGGAAATCCTTGTAATGTAATGGGTCTGGAAAAATCACCTCAATCGATGTGAACAGCAAACTCAACAACCTTGCTAACTGCTGCAGTAAAACCAGACTGTTCACTCATATCCTCCTTATCTCTTTGCACATCTTCCTCACTTCCACCAGCAATCTCAACAGACAATCCATTGCCCTTATCTGAAAGCCAAAAATATTATCTCCAAACATGAATTGCCCTGTTCACTGTGAAAATCCTCCAAAACATGTAGTGCCAACTCCTTCTGCTCCTGCCATAGCTCCCTTGTTTCCACCACAATCAAAACATAGTCTAATTACAATATCAAACTAACACCCCTTTACCTCAACCATGCCATTACAGGCCTCATTAACTTTACGAAACACCACAGAGATGCTGTCACTTTGAATGGGAGATGTGTAAACCTCCACATCACCCAATGCCACTGACATCTCAGATAATCTCTGTGGTCCAGACATATTGGAACTGTCAAATGTGCGTCTCTCAAATGTATGTGCATTAACCAGTCTCCCTTCCTTAGAAGATCTCTCAGTAAATAATTGTATTTGACCGAATTGTTCAAATGCTTTAGATTCATCACAGGTCTCATTCCCTTGTCCTTCTTTCCACCAAAAATATATTGCCTACAAACCCTTTTGAATCTCTGCAAGACTTCTCTATAGCACCCTTCTCCACAAGTGTGTTCACCTATTGAGTGACCATAATCTCCTGTTAATTTTAATTTTAAATCTTCAAAGCCCTTGGCCTCCTTTCTTACTTTGGCAAAATTACAAACTCTATACGATAACCCTAAACCTTCTACAAAACCCACTGCTCTCCTGTGATCTTTTTCTAACTTGACCAAAACGGGCGAGTCAGCCTCCCAGTTTTAGAAGGGTATATAAAGGGTCATTTGAACAACATCGCTTGAGACCCTCTTGCCTTTCTGTCACCTCTTGAAAATCTCCCTCTTCCTCCCTGTAGTTGCAAAAAATACGTAGACTGGTACACTCTGGAGGGTCTAAAACCTCACGAAAAATATGACCGGTTGATTCCATAATCTCAGCTGGAAAATTGATCCTACATTCTCCCGGCCTCTCCAAAACCTTCCTAACATCTTTTTGAACCTCCTAGATCAAATCAAAAGTTCCAACGTATCTGGCCATATCCTTCACAAACTCCTCTCTTAATCCAATATCTTAATTATACACTTCCTCTCTCCACACAGAGAATTATTACCTAATAATCAAATGGTACTTTGCACACAGTGGTGCAACTCCTCAACATTCACATCAGTCTTATTCAAATATGCATCCTCGCACATATCAAAACATATAACAAGCTGTCTTGACACCCTTTAAGATTCTGGTCTGACCTTTACCTAGGGTCCTGACCAACGTCCTTCATCTTAGGGTCTGCCGGGGAGAGCGAAGCTAAGTAGGTGGTAAGGAGGGTAGGGCCCCTTGACAACGGTTTCACTACAGGGCCAGAGGGTATAAACTGGATTGGCAAGTATAACACCACCTGTGCATGCCTTGAGTTAGTAAGCATGCCATGTAAAGATTCTTATATAAAACTTAGTTAGGAAAACAAACCCACCCTCACAAACACCCAGGGCCTAACCAAACCAGTAGTGTAGGGCTAAAACAGGTTGGTGAATTAAAGGATCATAGGACCATTATATCCTGCATCCCGTTTGTACTTTAGTTTTAATCTTTCCCATACACTCTGATAATAAAGGGACACCTTGGAAGACGATGAGGAATTTTTATCTTAGTATTACACCTCCTAGCTAAAATTATAAAAAGAGCTCCCTGGAATATAGTCAAGTCTAACCCTGGGCATAGTTCGCGTAGTAGCACTACGCGTAGCTACGCAAAGTGCACTTCGCACTACGCGAGATATGCGCAGCACTACGCGAACTGCGTAGTGCGCTGTTCGTGATGATTGCACAGTGGCAGATGCTTGTCCGCACTGTGCAATCATTGAAAACGGCATCTTGCACAGTGCGAGCTGTCGTTTTCTGCCGCTCAAGTAGATTTTTACTCGAGCGGCAGCTATCTTAACGCGGAATGGTTGTTTCTCATCGCGAGCGGTCGTGAGCATACGCAACCACTTGCAATGAGAAACCTGACCTCCCCGCGTTGAGAATCTCGCCGGGAGGTTTATTTTCCACGCTCGCGATCGGCAACTTGATGTTGCTGATCGCGAACGAGGAAAAAGTCTCACCGGGATGTCATTTTGCTCGCTCGCGGTCGCCAACTTGACGTTGCAGACCGCAAGCAAGCAAAAAATGACCGCTACGCTACGCGTGTTTTCACTGTGCTACATGCAATTCACGTAGCACGAAGTAGCACAAACTACACAAACTATGCGAGCGTAGCGTAGTTGTCCGCCCATGGTTAGTCAAGTCCACCCCAACTTTAAAGGGTCAGGGTGAACCTGATTATGAAGCATGCCACTATTAGGGTGGGTGAGGGTTATTTATAAAATGCTTTTACCCCCCTTTTCCCACTTCCTTAGAAAGTGGTGTATAGGGTTTGGCATGTAACAACCCCCTGCTTAAGTGTCTCTTCTTTTAGAAGGAAACGTTGTTGTTTGTTGTACAATTTGTCTCAAGGAGAATTCATCTCTTCATCTTTTTATACAATAAAGAATCTCCCTACACCCCTAGGTTCGGCAGGTCTCCTGGCCTCTCTTACCAAAAGTTTTGAGAATATGCATAATATTAGCCTTTGTGCCTTGCCTAAAATTGCCTTTGCTCCTCCATTGTTATAAATCAAATTCATAGAAATATAGTTTACAGCTGCATATAACCTTTGGGAGGTTTCACTTCATATAACAAGTTTTAGTGCTGAAATTCCCTTTTCAATTCCATGGTAATTTTCAGTGCTCTGAATTCTAGGGATTCCTCTGATCTGACATAATAACCAGCAAACAATTCTCCATCAACTTCATGACCATGACACAAAAAATAAAGAAACGCCATGCGGGATTAAGTATAAACAAAGAGACAGACATCCATTACCATGCTGTACTACAGCTTAAATTTAAAATCCTTTACTGCTGAAACCAGAGTGGTACCTTGCCTTGTTATTCTGGTATTTGTCTATTTAACTTGTGTTAGAAATGGGGGTCTCTAGTTGGCAATGGCTGGCCACTGTCCAAGTATGGACCCTTCTTCCTAAGTCAGAGTAAGCGGGCTACACCCTTTGACAACCCCTGCTCAACCCTGTGATAGGCTTATCTCAGAGGCAGTGTGTGAAGCATTTATGACCATACACAGTAACACAGTGAAGAGCACTACAAAGGGACACCACACAAGTACTTATAAAAAATAAGTATCTTTATATATAGACTTATCACAAGACCAATAACAGTAAAAAGCCACAATACTAGAAAATAGGGTTACTCTCAAAATGCTGCAAAAATAGTTCAAGGTGTGCAAAGAGGAGTTCAGTTCAAGGCAGTGGTCTCTGCGACCCTTTTACTCACAAGATACCTGGATTCTGTAGCAAAGCAACCAAAATGTCGCTAAGGAGTTGTAGCGATGATTTTCCTCACGCGTGACCAGCGATGCGTTGAATCCTTGCCGCAAGGGAGGATGATGCGCTGATCTGTGTGCAGGACAAAGCGATAAACTTCTCCACGCTAAGCCGGCGATGTGTTGAAATCCTTGCCGCAAGGGAGGATGATGTGCCGAGCCTGTTGCGTGTGCTATCTTATTGCGATGAAAAGAAATGGCGCTCCGCGAGGGAGCGACGATCGCGATGCGATGAAAATAGCGGACGCACGGCGTCCGCGCTGCGATGTCGTGAAGCGATGAACTCGATGCGATGATCTCTGGTTAGCGAGCCTTTGGCAGCCCGCAAACAGGTGGTGTGATAATCTTGAGGTCAGCGAGCATTTGGCAGCCCGCAAACATGTGATGCGATGATCTCCAGTAGCGAGCACTCAGCGGCAGCAGCGCGATGATTTTTCGTACACGCTGCGGCGGCTCGCAAACAGGCGTTAGGGACGATTTTCAGCACTCTCTTCTCCACAGTAGAACTAGAGGCCCTGGAACTCACAGGAGCCTCACCTGCAGATAGAAATCTTTGCTGGGAGGAAACAGGAGGTTGGTGGTGGAGTCTGATGTGCCTGAGACTCCAGCAGGAGGCTAGGTCTCTTCTAGCCCTTGGGTGATTGCTGTAGCAAGTTGAAATAAAAGTTCTCTTCAAAGTCCTTTTCCTCTTCTTCCAAGTCCAGTAGTAACCACTGCAGGCCAATCCAAGAAACAGAACACAAGCACAAGGACAGTCACCTCCTGCAGATTCCTTCAGTTACACGGACAGAGGTTCCTCTTGTTGTCCAGGAGCAATACAAATTGTAGGGGTTTCAGCACAGATATTTATACCCCAAAAGTCTTTGTTCTCAAAAGCTACAAGTCACTGAACCCAGCCAGAACCAGTTCTGCCCAGTCCGGGAGCACTTTGTTTACCAGGCTGTATCCTTCCTTTCAGGGCAGAGACATCAGACGCACCACAGGAGGTGGAGCCAGCATTGTGGAGGAAAGGCACAGCCCTATTCAGGTCCCAGGTGCAAATCCTCCCACCCATCTAGATGCAGATCTCTCTATTCACCATTGGGACACCTCACCCTGTCTCCTGGAATTCCCCAGCCCTGTCACTCTAAAACCAGACAGCCAATACACATAACAGCAGAGCACACTGGAAGGCTTAGGCAAGAAATTACCTACTTTCTAAAAGTGGTATTTTCAAACACAGAATATAAAAATAAACTTCACTAAAAGATGTATTTTAATATTCTGAGCTCAGGCATACTAAATTCGTTTTTCTACTATGTTCTTTGGCTCAATTAGGACTATAGAGTGTAATAGTCAAACTGCCCATTCTGGCCTATGGAGAACAGATAGCCTTACAGTAGTTAAAAACGAAATTGGGTGTAATTCACTACCAGGACATGCTACGCACATCAGGGCATGTCCTACCTTACACATACAATGCATCCTGCCATAGGGATGACTCACATGATGCCAAGGGAGGTTCAGGGGCTGGGAAGTGGATGCACTTCACAGCCAAGATGGCAGTTCTGGACTGCACACAGACACTGCAGTGGCAGGTCTGAGGTACACTTTACAAGCTGCTTCTGTGGGTGGCGCAAACCAGCGCTGCAGGCCCACCAGCAGCATTTGGGTTACCAGCCCTGGGCACACACAGGCCACGCTACTAGGGACTAACAGGTAAACCAAATAAGCCAACCATGGATATACCAATGCACATGTCATATTTACACAGGGAGAGCATATGCACTTTAGCACTGATCAGCAGTGGTAAAGTGCCCAGAGTCATAAAGCCAACAAAAACAGGTTAGGAAAAATCCAGGAGGAAGGCAAAAAGCTTAGGGATGACCCTGCAAAAAGGGCCATTTCCAACAACTTGTAGAAAGGATACGTGATACTATGGCAAATGACTCAATGTAAGCCCCGTCTTTAAAAACAGTCCATCTACTAGAGCTCTGGGAAGCTCCCTGGGGAAAATTCCCAGTGAATGGAAGTAAGTCAATAAGAATGGGCAAGGAAGGCACCCATCTTCAAATGACTGGCATCATGTGGTACTGGTATATGGTTGTCTTGTTCTTTCAAATTACTTATTACAGATAGCAAGGGGAAAATGAAAAGGTTGGCTTTGATGTAAATATCTGACCAATATTATTGTCAAATAAAAAGGAGATCATTTACCAGCATGAGCTAAACAATATGCAATAACAAATTGAAAGGAGGAGTGGGACCCTTCTGGAATTTGAGCTCCACTGGATACCAAGGGCCTTACAATGAGTTTAGTGGTCCATTAACCCTCCGTACCCGCGGTCACGGACTGACCACCGTGAGCGCGGTGGTGCAACTGTTGGATTACAAGATGGACGGATTGCTATTTGAAAGACTGTGTCTGAACCACCGACACACCCTGCACACCAATGACCGCCGGTATTGTGGTCGGGGAAAAGAAGCTGCCATAGGGTGGTACAGAGGAGTTTCAATGCCATTCTGTATTACAAGTTGGCTTTCTGACAAGCTGATCATGGTAGTGGGACTGCCAGCTTCAAGTCAGTGGAAATGAAGGATTTGGGGATAATTCGTCAAGCGGGGGCCGAGAAAAAGGGGGGTCCCAAAACGCGGTTTCTCCATGTTATTTCCCATAGGAAATTTTGGAACAGGCTACAGCCCGAACTGCTGGACGAAATTACACCAAATTTTGCTAAAAGGTAGCCCCTGGTTCAGAAAGAGACCTTTTTTTTTTTAAATGGTGTAAATCCGTTCAGTAGTTCCTGAGAAATTCAAAAAATAGACGTCAAAAATCTATTTACCATAGGAAACTTTAGACACAGTTATAGCAAAAACTGCTGAACGGAATTACACCAAATTTGGCAAAAAGGTACTGCTTGGCTCAGAAAGCGACCTTTTTAAAGATGGTGTAAATCCGTTCAGTAGTTTTTGAGAAATTAAGAAATAAAGATAGTGATATCTAGGGCCGCGGTGGATCCTCGCACCCTCCCGATTCCGAGCTACATGCTAATTGGCTGTCAACACTCCAAACCAGGAAGTGTTGGAAGCCATCTTGTGCTTTCGGTAGAACCAAGGCACAAGAAAACAGAAAAACAAATGCGCAAAATAGGAAAAGGGGGCAGGGTAGAAACACCCTGACCCCCTAGGCCTGCTCAGGGGGTCCCAGAAGGACCCCCAGGGCACAAAAAATCATTGGATGCACGGAGGATCTGCGGATCCGGCTGAAAATAATATGATATGTGTGCAAACACGCCCTGTGGCGTGTTTGAAGTTGGGGAATTAATTCCTCTTCAATCCTGAGGGTCCCTGGGTGCCAACTAGCCCACCAGGTACCTCCGGTAAGCACCACACCTCTCTGCAACGCAGCTCCCTGGCGCATACTGGAGGTACATAGTGGGCTACTTGGCCCCCAGGGACCCTCAGGATTGAAGAGGAATTAATTCCCCAAATTAAAACGCGCCACAGGGTGTGTTTGCACACATGTAACCTAAGGCCCTGCCCCCTTCCTTCACCACTGTGAAAATGCACCCCCTGGCAAGTTGTAATTTGGGGAATTAATTCCCATTGAATACTGAGGGTCCCTGGGGGCCAACTAGCCTACCAGGTGCCTCCAGTATGTGCCAGGGAGCTGCGTTGCAGAGAGGTGTTCAGAGGCCACGCCCCTTTTTACACCTCTCTGCAACACAGCTCTGTGGCGCTTACTGGAGGCACCTGGTGAGCTAGTTGGATCCCAGGGACCGTCAGGATTCAAGGGACTTTATCCCCCAACTCAAAACGCGCCACGGGGTGCGTTTTTGCTCAGTGGTGAAGGGAGGGGGCAGGGCCTGGGGTGACATGTGTGCAAACAAATCCTGTGGTGCGTTTTAAGTTGGGGAATTAATTCCTCTTCAATACTGATGGTCCCTGGGGGCCAACTAGCCCACCACTTACCTCCAGTAAGCGCCACTGCGCTGCGTTACAGAGAGGTGGCCCAGGCCATGCCCCTTTTTACACCACTCTGCAACATAGCTCTGTGGTGCTTACAGGAGGTATGTGGTGCGCTAGTTGGACCCAGGGACTCTCAGGATTCAAGGGGACTTAATCCCCCAACTTAAAATGTGCCACAAGCAGTGCATTGCGGGGGCACGAGTTATAGTTAGCTGAACTAACTATAACAGGGGAATTTCACGGGTTTTGTACGAGTGCAATGTCCAACTAACTATAACTTTCCCTAAAACCTATGGTTTTTTCAGTGAATTTCTAAGGTTTTTTAAATCCTAATTTCTAACTGTAACATGCCTGAAACCTATGGTTTTTCTCAGTGAATTTATATATATATAGTAACATAATTATTAAAAATATATATTTTACATTATATTTTATTTGTTTAATTCTTTAAATTTACTACTATAAAGTGATTGTGTGATATTAATTTGAAATTATATTTTTGGGGATATTTTTGTGCTTACTATTAAAAGGGTAAGAAATCGATACTTTTGTAAATTATATTTTTGAGACAATATTTCTGTTACATGATATTGTTGATTCCGATATCATATCAGTGATCCCCTCGGATGCCTGCTATCTCATCTGCATGGTTCCACAAGGATCCTCCCTGAGTCAACCCTCTTCAATACCTACATTATCCATCCAGCCAGAATAATCACCTCTCACGATATCAATGTCCTCTCTTACACCGACGGCACACAACTCATTCTCTCCCTCACATACAAGACGGCCAGTAACCAGATCAAGTTGAATGTCTACAAGAATGAAATTGCGCACTGGATGATTACCATCTGTCTAAAGCTGAATACCGACAAGACCAGAATTGTGACAAGACCAGAATTGTGATTTTGGCAAGAGTACATCACCGTGGGCCTCCACCTGGTGGTCAACAGAGCTAGGGCAGACACCCACTCCCGCCACCCACGCCAAGACCCTCAGGATCATCATCAATAACAAACTCGACATGACTACCTAAGTCAATGCCATCACCGATTCATGCTTCCATACCTTAAAGATACTGAGAAAGATTTTTAAATGGCTCCCAGTCAGCCCCAGAAAACCATCATACATACTCTGGTCACAAGCAAGCTGGAATACGGAAACACCTTCTATGGCGGGATCAACAAAAACTTACCAGAAGACTCCATACCATTCGGAACTAGGAGACCAGAATAACTCTCAGCCTCCCAGGCTACACTCACATCACACCACACCTGAAGGAGCTTCTCTGACTCCACATTCACAAACAAGCACAATTCATACTAATCACCCAGAGTATCAGGGCAATACATAACACTGGCCCAGCATATCTCAACAATCGCATCTGCTTTCACAAAACTTCCAGACACCTCACACGTCTGGACTGCTACCTGCATAATAATAATAATAATAATAATATTGGATTTTATACAGCGCGAACAGCTACCTCACGAGGAGGTGTCCCGGCGCTAGTAGAACACAGTAAACCTGGGCAAAAAAGGAAGGAGAACTAGCGTGGATGGGTGAAGAGCCAGGTTTTTAGCATCTTCTTAAAACCGGGTTCGGATGGGGCCTGTTGGATTGCTTGTGGCAGGGAGTTCCACAAAGCGGAGACATTTGCTGAAAAGGTTCGACCGCCAAGTCGAGCCTTTTTTGCTCGCGGGACGACCAATTGGACACGGTCATTGGACCGTAATGCGCGGCTTTGGGCGTATTTTGGAAGGCGTTTTTTTAAGTAATGTGGGCAGGAGCCATGTAAAGATCTGAACGCAAGCGTCAGAGCTTTGAATTTTATTCGGTTGGCCACTGGCAGCCAATGCAGGGTTTGAAGATGCGGAGAGACTGACTGCTTGAAAGGGATTCGCAGTAGCAGTCTCGCAGCCGCATTTTGAACTACCTGTAGTTTGTGAGTCAGGAATTTTGGGAGGCCCAGGTACAAACCATTGGCATAGTCCAGCCGTGAGGTGACAGTTGCATGGACGACCGTTTTCCTACAGCTCTCCGGTAGAAGTCTAAGAATTTTTCGGAGGTTTCTTAGCTTGCTCAAGCAGCATCCGGCCACTTGTTGGATATGGGATGTAAAAGACATTTTATCGTCCCATCTCACTCCGAGGTTTTTTGCCGAGTGACTGGGAGAGGGGGGGGGGCCCATCTCCAAAGGCCACCAGAGATCAGGGGCGGGAGTGGGACCCTTGCCGAAGAAAATGACTTCGGTTTTATTGGCATTAAGTCTTAGTTTATTAGTGTTCATCCAGTGAGCAATGTCCTGGAGACAGCCTTTAAAGTTTGAGAAAGAGTCCTGCGTCATCTCAGAGTAAGGAAATACCAACTGGGTGTCATCGGCATATGAGATTGCCTTGACACCCCAGTTGGCAATTAGCGTGAATAGGGGGGCCAGATAGATGTTGAACAAGAGAGGGCTGAGGGCCGATCCTTGCGGGACTCCACAGCTGAGGGTTTTGGGTGTGGAAGAAATCGTCCC
Organism: Triturus cristatus; assembly: GCF_964204655.1. Lineage (NCBI taxonomy): Eukaryota > Metazoa > Chordata > Amphibia > Caudata > Salamandridae > Triturus > Triturus cristatus. Next base: position 889,113,209 of record NC_140587.1, on the reverse strand, counting down.
TAGTGCCACCTTCTGCGTTCTCTGAGATAGGTAGGAGTTTATCCACCCCAGCGCTCTGTCATGAATGCCTATCTCTGCCAGCCGGCTGAGTAATCTGGCGTGGTCCACCGTATCGAAGGCGGCCGACAGATCCAGGAGTACCAGCATTGCTGATTCTCCTGCGTCCATCGACCACCTCACTGACTCGGCTACCTCTATGAGCGCTGTTTCTGTGCTAAAGCCGGGCCGAAAGCCAGATTGGGTTTCATGTAGAATGTTGCTGGTTTCCACAAAATTACTCAGTTGGCGTTGTATAACTTTTTCCAGCATTTTTCCCGGGGCGGCTAGGAGGGATATTGGGCGGAGATTCGTGAGGTCATCTGGGTCCCCATTTGGTTTTTTCTTTAGGGGAAGGAGAGTAGCATGCTTCCAGATGTCTGGGAAAACGCCTAATGTGATGGAAGAGTTCCAAATACATTGCAGTGTGGGAGCTACCGAGTCAGCTATGGCACTCCATATTTTAGCTGGACAGGGGTCGTCAGGGGAGCCGGATTTACAGCGGCTGAGTTCATGTCTTACCTCATTCAGGGAGATATGCCTGAACTGGGTGAGGGTCTCTCCTAGCTCACCATTGATCGCTGTGTCCTGCTTCACAGTTTTTATTACTGGACCAAAAGAGTCGTACACTTTTTTAATTTTGTGATCAAAGTATTCTGAAATTTGCTCACATAGCATAGCCGTGGGGACAACCTCTCTTTCAATGCATTTAGGTTTGAAGAATGACTGTACCACTTTGAAGACTTGTTTGCTCGACTGTTCTGCTTGGAGAATCGAGTCCGCGTAGAAACGTTTTTTATTGTTTCTAATGGCTTTCCGGAATTTTTTGGAAGCTTCCTTATATCTGTTTTTTTCTTCTAAACCGTAGTTAACTCTCCATAGTCTCTCCAATTTTTTACAGGCCGCTTTCTCATTCCTAAGTTCCTGCGAGAACCAGGGAGCTGAGGGGGAGTCTCTTTTTGATAGAGCCCGAGAGGCTGGGGCAATGGAGGAAACCATCTTACCTATCCATTCATTGAGGAGTATAGCATCCTTATTGGTATTATTTGTCAAGGAAGGGATGGTTTGCGCCAGGACCGGGCCCATGGTGTCAGGGGTCAGTTTTTTCCATTGCCTTTTCATGAAGTAGCATTTGCTCGATGCCGGGATGTCATTCAGAATGTTCAGAGCAAAAGGGACGAGTGAATGGTCTGACCATGTCAGGGGGAGGGGTGTTCCAGATAACACATTCTTGATATTAGAAAAAATGAGATCAATAGTGTGGCCCCCAGTGTGTGTAGGGCCCTCATTGATCAGTCTGAGACCGGCAGCATCTAACGTTGTTCTGAGCAGCTCTGCCATGGTACAGACAGCTTTATCCATGTGGATATTGAAGTCACCTACCACTAAAAAAAGGGGGTGGAGGAGCGAGCTCTGGACAATCGTGTCTAATAAGGTAGTTAGGTAGGGGTCCGTGCCGACCGGGGGGCGATATATCACAAGTCCTGCTAGTGAAAGCTGAGGGCTCACTTGGAAGCAGAAGTGGAGACCTTCGACTCCTAGAATAGCAGTGGGGGCTGAGGATGTCAATATTAGATGCTCTTTAAAAATAATAGCTACACCACCGCCTCTTTTTGTCCCAAGGCGGTTGGCGAGGCATATTTTAAATCCCTGAGGGATTGCAAGAGCGATGGAGGTCAGGTTATCCTCCTTGATCCACGTTTCAGTTAAGAACAGGATATCCCAATCCTGCTCTTCTAGTAGAAGCCAGACTTCATCTGTGTGTTTGGCGAGGGATCTGCAGTTCAGTAGGCCCGCCCTGAGGTTTGTTTGAGGTGGGGATTTGGGATTAGGAGGTAACTCGGGGGCAATACTGCCAATTGCTATCCCGCAATTGCTACAGATCTGAGGGGGGTTGAAGGTTATAGGATCTATGGCGTGAGGGCAACATTTAGATGGGAGGTCGAGTGCTTTTAGGTCCTCACCTGACCACGCTATCTTTCCACCTTGTGTTCCACTACCGGCAGCATAACTGGCCCCGGCCGCGGTCTGGTCGCGGACGGGCGCAGACGGGCTTGCCTTAGGCGCGCCTTCGGCGCGCAAACGGCGCTCCCGCTGCGCTCGTCCGCTGCGCTTCCGGCGGCAGCACATAATATGTAGAGGTGGAGGCAGGGGTGTGGCTTAACGGGTGGTGGGCGTGGCCTGCGTGTCCCCGGGGAAGGCGTCCACACCAGGAGTGTCACGTGGCCCAGGGGATCGAGGTACAATTATTTAGCTTCCCAAAATGTACACTCAACAAGGTAAAATCTGTATTTAAAATCACAACAGTTTACACAAGTTTTAAAATATCGCTAGGGCGACTCTCCCGGCTTCCGCCTCAAGAGGTCTAAAGGTTTTGCCTTGCACTCTGTTTGGCGCGCTATTTAAATGCGCGGCGCAAAAGGGGCGTGGCTTAACGGGTGGTGGGCGTGGCCTGCGTGTCCCCGGGGAAGGCGTCCACACCAGGAGTGTCACGTGGCCCAGGGGATCGAGGTACAATTATTTAGCTTCCCAAAATATACACTCAACAAGGTAAAATCTGTATTTAAAATCACAACAGTTTACACAAGTTTTAAAATATCGCTAGGGCGACTCTCCCGGCTTCCGCCTCAAGAGGTCTAAAGGTTTTGCCTTGCACTCTGTTGGGCGCGCTATTTAAATGCGCGGCGCAAAAGGGGCGTGGCTTAACGGGTGGTGGGCGTGGCCTGCGTGTCCCCGGGGAAGGCGTCCACACCAGGAGTGTCACGTGGCCCAGGGGATCGAGGTACAATTATTTAGCTTCCCAAAATGTACACTCAACAAGGTAAAATCTGTATTTAAAATCACAACAGTTTACACAAGTTTTAAAATATCGCTAGGGCGACTCTCCCGGCTTCCGCCTCAAGAGGTCTAAACTGCATAAATCCCACACAGTTAGTAAACCATATCTGGGAGTGGAGCTTTCACCCACATCGCTCCTAAAGCATGGAACAGCCTGCCACTACACACCTGCCTCTTTCCCACCTCTTGAATTCCGCAACAAGCTTAAGATCTGACTTTTCACGTAGTTCCACTAGACTCTATCTGTACCTAAAGTCACACTGGCTAAGAGCTAGGAAACCCTCCTGGGTATATGTGCACTCTACAAATCTGTATAACATAACATAAACAAAGCAAGGTAAAGTAGCAGCGATAAGGTGCCCTATTGTGGTAATGTTTGTAGTTATAACTCCAGTGCAGCTGTTATGGTCTGACTTGAAAGAGCAGCTGCCACAAGGCAATTCAGTGAACATCACCAGGAAAGGGGTTTTGAGCCCACCCACATGTTGGGAGCCAGGAGTACATGTTTTGATTGAGCTGAAGTTATGTGCTTCCACAAAAAAGTGCTTGACCTTCACACAGTTGTGTTCATTTTGTTTATTTATCCAGTTTCATAAGCCTAACCTTCCAGGGTACACACTTGACATTGTAGTGCTATAAAAGTGTCTTAGATCACAAAATAATGTTTGGTGCTTTTCTCTGGCTGCAGCATAGATAGAAAGAAAAGGGTTTTTCGGTCTAACTTGACCATGCAACTGTCTTCTGACCTTTTAACCTACAACTATATCATTCTACAGTTCTTTGCTTTCACATAAATACATATCAATTTCCATGCTACCTACTTCTAAATCTTTACATTACCTTACAAATTGCCTTTTACGCCAGACCTATTAGCATTGCCAATGCTCGCTGTAATATGTAGGTGCAAAGCACTTCCTAGCTCAAATCTTGCATTGACAGTAGCAATTATAAGGGGGTCTTGCATACTGGTAGGAATAGAATGAAAGATTTTCTTCTTCCATAAGATGGGATGTCTGCTACATTTTTAATTTGATCTTGATGAGAGAGATGGCTAACTATCCAGCTTTGCAAGGTATTTACCATATCCTTGGGAAAGATGTGATTTTTGAAAAGCATTGGCCCACCTTTTCAAATAAATTCTTTATTCAATTTCTGGTTCTTACAATTAGGACTCCTGTATTGTTTCTGGCAATAATTTACCATTAATCCAAGTCTTCCTTTCTCACAGATATTTTGTTAGGCTGTGTAAGCTTAGCTCCTCTGAAATTACTTTTATTTACAATTTGAGTCAGATGTGGTTAGTTGATTTTTATAATTGGTTTAGGATATATTAAAAAGACATAACTGAGACAATGGTGATTACTGGGGGTCCCCAAAAGTATTAACAAATGACAATGAAGTATAGGTATTTATGACCTCTTCCTCTCAAGAAGCAGGGTAGACATTCAGTAGCTGAACTACTTGCTGCTGATATTTTCCTAAAGCCCTGGACCACCCAAGGGGGTGACTAAAATGTCAGTAAACTGGTCTATGGTCCTTCCTTCTCCCGGTTAAAGTGGCAAATGACCAGCAAATGGCATGAAGACACCTATGGTAACAAGTTTTCAAGTAAGAGGTTGGGGTTCTTTTAGAACCTTGCTAAAAAAATCTAACATCTCCTTCCTTTAATGAGTTACTTGAACTTAAACCAATAACTGGGAAACAGCCTTGTCTTCTCCAGGCCAATGGGACAAGTGACCAATGCATTGCACATAGGATTCATGAAACAACACTTTGTAACTGTAAATGCTTTCCTCTTTAAATGTGCTGCAGGGCCTCATCTTGACACTGTGGTTGGTGGCTGGATTAACTGCCAAATATTGTCCCAGGTTCTCAATTTACACACAAGCCTTGGCTGCTTTTAATACAGTAAAAAGCACAGAAGACTGTCGGCTCTGTTATTTAATCCCTGATGCACAGAACAAGGTTTGAAAATTAACTTGTCTACACCACTGCACATCATGTCTTCATCCAATGCGTTCTGTATTTCTATATCTTAAAGTGCAGTACATGCAATCTAACTCTAGCTTTGCCCATAAAAAATAAATTACCTTAAATGACTAAGCTACAAAACTACAACTACCAAACATTGTTTTTTGTCCTTCTGACCCAAGGCTGCATTGTGTGCTAACAGCACTAAATGGAACAGAATACCAACAGAGGCAGCAAGCAGATCCTCATGCTCAGTAAGTTCATCATTCCTGCAGTAGGATGTTTGTGATGAATTATTCATAATTACATGAATGTACGTAATTGAGTAATTTTCATTAATTTGAGTCAAAAGTGTAACACAAAATTCTACAATTACTCTGATTACATGGCATAATTAAAAATTTGCCCAGTCCTAGTTTTCACTCACTGTGGTGCAACTCCAACCAGTATGTGCATGTGCTTGAGAAGTCAAAGGAGTGCAATAATATGTGTCTTTTCTGACAGGCACTGCCAGGGCATACATTGTCTCCCACAGATTCCAGACCTGTACCTCATAGAAATGTGAGGAAAATATGTGTTTTTATCCATAATTTGAGGTTTGCAATGTCTTCTTGGCAATAAAGCCTTGCGAGAACAGCAAAGGTCACACCAACCTGGAAATCTCCCTGTATCTAGTTATAAAAAAATATCTAGCTTTGGTTGCTTTCTCTAGGTTGTGGCTGAGCTAGGGCCCAAAATCTGCAGATGCCTGCATTGTAAAAAAAAAACATGGATTCTACTGTATGAAATGTGATGTCTCCAGTTAGCATTTATGGCATTTTGTGTCACATGTTGTATGCAAAGCCACACAATTGGAGTGCTGTTTTTGTTGGCAGACATGTGGAAATACAGAATAGTAGAACGTTTGTTATTACCAATTGGATTTCTCTATATTTGTGGCATCCTAATGAAAGACAGTGTGCAAGAAAGAAGACATTTTACAAACTGCCCTCTGAATCACTTGATTGTATGGGTAAACATTTCAGAGGGGTACAAATTACCACTGTTCCCAAATTGTATATCTTGTATACATTTAAGGAATACATAGGTTTTCATCATACCCATTTTTCATTCTAAATTGGTGTATAGTCTGTACAGAATGAAAAAGCATTGTAAGGTGCAGTTCAGTTATGGGCTTTGGGTATCACTTGTTTTTGGGGAGCCTAGAAAGCCATTATATATTGCCATGACTAGAAGAGTTTGTGAGATGCAATGTTATTTAGTTTTTGTAAGTTGTCCTTCGTGTCAAGAAGTTACAGATTAAAATGTTGTTATAATTGACTGTTTATTCTTACTAATTTTCATTTTTTTTATTCAACAGTTAGTATCTTTAGTAAAACATTGAGGCATCTGCACAAATGATCCCTTGTTGAATTCAGGATTTTGACAGAAATGTACAGTTTTCCATGATCTCTTACTTGTTACAGGTACTTCCAACACAAACTGCAAATAGTTAGAAAATATACAAATTAGGAAAAGTGGACTTCCTCTTGGAAAAATGTAAACACTGTGGTAAAAAAAAATTGGGGATACAACTATGCTTGTTATTGAGAGCATGGACGATGGTGTTTGAAGCACAGCAAAACTTTTGTTTATTTAATTTCTGGAAAAAATACCTAGTCGTTCTTGCACAGCACATTTTCCCCATTTGTTGCATTTTTGCAAAACAACAAACTATAGACAAGATTTGTCTATTTTCTCTGTCCCGTTCAAATCCTGGATACCTATAAAAATTCCAGGATTTTGTGAAAAATTAGACGTATTTGTCATAAATACCTTAAGTGGAAAAAAGCTGTAAAGGCATAGCTTGAAAACCCCCCAAAAAGGTTACAAAAAGGTGCTTAGAGTTGTAGGGGGAAATGGCTTAGCAGGTGAACGTCACAACACTTCCCTCTTAAGTGCAGTGAATTCATTTTTATTATAGATATCACATTTTGTTCCTCTCTCTTAACATCACACTTGAAAAACACGCTTCTTTTCAACCTATTACAATCAAGGGCAGCTAAATTGTACAGCGTTTTCCTAATTAGAACTTGTTGGTTATTTTACTTTAATGATACCGTTGATTAGATATTAACTGGCCAGCAAAGAAACATGATTTAAAATTAAAACATCATATCCAAAAATAAACATTATTTTGTCACGTTTTGGATCACAGACATTTTCTTGCTTTTGTTGATAGCGTATTTCCAAAATGTTAGTGAGTTATGTCTTCAAAGTTTTAGTAAAGGTTAAAAATCTTGATTCAGCAGAGGAAATTATAGCACAATGTTGAGTCAAATATCTTAACGAATTAACAAATACAAAAATATTGAAAAACTCAACACATCGATTTTTTATAAGTGAAAGTTCTTCATTGATGAATTTAGTTGTGATTATGTATGGGACAGTGAATAAGATACTGGGACAAGGGGTTACAGGTTGGATGTATGGATGAATAGGTGTTGACTTAGTGACTGAAGGTATGGTTTAGAATAATGGATAAATGAATACATTTAGCGATGGTTGAATAAATGGGTGAGTGCTTAGGGGTACATATAAATGAGTGGTCAATTGAAAATGAGTGGAAGGTAGGTGAGAGAGTGGATGACCAAGGAGGTAAGTGACAATATGAGTGAGCATAAATATAGATAACTATTAACTAAGTGCGTGGATGGATGAATGTGAGAATGAATATGCTGATGAGCTACTGCGTGGTCAGAGGAGTGTATGCTAAATGGATCAATGAGAATATTAGTGAGTACATAGATATATGATTAGTTTAATTTATGGTTGGCATAATGGTTGGATGAGTGAATGAATGATGGATAGTTGAATGAATGACTAAGTGCATAGATAGTGGAATGGGGGGATGACCAAGCATGTCATGACTTGCTCCCTGCATTCCTGTGCCCACCGCCAGGGGACTGGACTGTGGGACTTTCTAGTGTTCTAATAAGCTTCCAGACCCTTCCCTTCATGTACATACTGACTTCCAGCCATTTGGACTCTACTTGTAAATGGCTATCCATTCCGAATCCATGCCGGGTTTTGTGGAAGCCAGCCTGCTCATGCCAGAAACTCCATACCTAGAATTCCCTGCTCACTGTTTCGTCTCCACCCCTGCAGGCCAAGGATGGGTGGAGAATTCAGCTCACCTGTGGCTGTCTGCTGCTAGCCTGCTCACACCCGACGCATGTGATTACTGTGAGCTTTTTTAATCCCCAGCTCCCTTCAGGCCAAGGTTGGTCATTGTAGCTGTATACCAGTGAGACTAATCCTTGTTTCCAGTGTTTCCTGAGCCTTTGATATCCTTGTTTCCGGTGTTTCCTGAGATTTAGTTATTCCTTGCTCCTGAGCTCCTGCTGTTTTTCTTATTCCTGAATAAGCACTGCCTGCAGTGCTGCCTTGACTCTAGAGCCTTAGCATTCTTTTTAATGTTTCTGAGCTGCAGCTATTTCTTATTCCTGCTTGCAGTGCTCCCTTGACTCCTTGTTTCCGGAGCTGTAGATATTTCCTGTTTCCTTGAACTAGCACTGCCTGCAGTGCTACTTTGACTCCTGAGCTATAGTAATTTCATGTTCATGCCTGCTGTGCTGCCTTGGCTTTTGAGCTTTTGCTAAATTCTTGTCTTGTTCCAGCACAGCCTGCAGTGCTACTTTGTTTTCTTGACTCCTGATCCAGAACTCTCTAGTATACCCTTGCAGCCCCCCTCTGTATATCCTTTTCCAAGCCCTGCCTTTCTTCCCATTTCCTTGGTTCCAGTTCCTAGTTTGCTGTCTTCCTGTTCTACTGTGTTGCTTCTAGTTTCCTTGTATATTTTTTACTTGCTTTTTGCCCAGTGTGTCCTTGTTTTCCTTCCTTTCCTGTGAAGCACTCCTCCTTGCTATCTCTTTGTCTATCAAGCTTGTGTTTAGTTCTAGCCTCTTGCTGTTACTCCCTTGCGTGTTCCTGTTTGATCGACAAAATGCATGGGCACAGCTGTCTACCTAGGTGGGGTTCCATGTCCACTGTGAGTCTTGTCTTTGAGTAACATTTATAACATCACTATAGGTATCAGCTCACAGACTCTGCCTTTGCATGCATATCATATATGTGGGTATTTGCAGTCAGTATCTGTAACAGCAATTGTGAGAGAGGAAGCTACTGAGCTTCAGTCTTACCGTGTGGAGCTCCCAAGTGCCCTTTATTGGTAATGTTGTTTTATATATATGTCTTGCATGTCCGTCCTGGGTGTAGTTAGTCTGAATGCTAAATTGCCTCATGAGTGCCTTTCCTTTCTGAGTCTTAGCCTTCTTGTTCACTTGTACAGGCTCCTTCTTTGGATTCCTTTTTCTCCTCTGACTCCCTGTATGATCCTGGGCAGCGCTTTACTACTCTTTCTTGGGCTTTTGGCAATCCAGTCCTTCTTGGATAAAGAGAATGCTGATCAGTTCTCTTACAATGAGATGATCATGGAGATGATTGATATTATTCTTTGCAATAATTTTTTCCTCTTTGACAGATGCTGGTTCCAGCAAATTCTTGGTACTGCGATGGGCTCCAGGTTTGCTCCCTCATACGCCTGCCTTTTTATGGGGTGGTTCGAGAGGGAGCATGCCTGGGGCAGAGGTGGCTCCCCCTGGACTGACCATATTGTATTCTGGGGGAGGTACATCAACGATGTGATCTGTCTCTGGTCGGGCTCTGTGGATGAGTTGAATGATTACTTAATATATCTGAATGATAATCAATACAATGTTAAATTTACAATGCAATTTGGAAAAGATAGTATCAACTTCTTGGACATTAAATTTTTTGTGAAGGATGGGAAAATACACAGTACCCTTCACAGAAAAGACACAGCCTGTAACGGGATCCTTCATGCTGATAGTGCCCATGCTCGGTCTGTTATTAATAACATCCCCTACGGGGAAATGATAAGAATACGTAGGAACTGTAGCGATGATGACACTTACCTTGACAATATCTCGGAATCTAGAACTAGATTCTTGCAGAGGGGATATACTAGAGAAGTAGTGGACAAAGCCATCGAGAAAGTAAAATGTCGCACTAGAGAAGACACTTTGCAACCATCTTACAAAAGGGATACGCCTAATGCAAATCCAGTTAGGTTTATTACACAGTATAATGCAAATAGTTCTAAGGTCTTTAACATTCTAAAGAAAAACTGGAGTATACTTGGAGAAGTACCATCTCTAAAGAGTTGCCTTACTAATGTTCCGTCTGTAACATACAGAAGAGGTAGATCGCTGCGGAATTTCCTATGTCCCAGCTATGTTACTACCCCAAAGGAAACGTGGTTGCCAATCAAACCCAAAGGTTTTTTCACCTGTGGAACGTGTAATATGTGTCCACATGGGAAAAATAAAACTTTCAACTTCTGCTACAACACTGGTGTCAAGTATGATATAATGCATTTTATCAATTGCAATACCACTCATGTTATCTACGTAATAGGCTGTAATTGTGACATCATTTACGTAGGGAGTACAATCCGCCCCTTAAAAATCCGAATACAGGAGCACCGTAGGGCTATTGTAAATAAAGATTGGAGATATCCCTTGAGTGAACACTACAGACTTGCACATGTAAACAATGATACATTCTGGTTTCATGGAATAGACCATGTCCCTTTTAACAACAGAGGGGGCAATAGGGAACTTCTGGTCAGACAAAAGGAGGCAAAGTGGATATGCAGACTCAGGGCGACTGACGCAGGTCACAATACTGATAAGGAATTGCATTACTTCTTAGGTTAGTGTTGTTCTCCTAACTGGTTATGAAGCAACTTGGTTGCTTTATATTCAAATAATATTGTCTATATGGAACAAATAAGGCTCTGTGTGCGTTGTACAATTTTGTTATTATCTCTGATGCATACTGTACATGACTTCATGTCTATACATTACAGACTAATGTGTAGTACACATACTGATACATGAATTATGGTTGTGTGTCTGTTTTCTTTTATGCCCTACTCCTCTGCCCCCTTTTTGGTTTCTATCTTTATCTTGTCATTTTTTCATTGATTTCTTTTTTCTTTCAAAAAATTTTTATTTTCTATTTTCACATATGGTCCTTCTTAACTGTTTCCTTGGTTCATATTTGTGTCAATGGATAATCCCTTGTTTTATGGTAATACCATTCCAAGATGGCCGCATGGTCTGCTTTGACACATAATTTCTGATGAATTCTGTGCAAATATTGCGCTACTATAATCACAATGCACTTCCTCTATAAGTAATATTAGAGATTTTGAGTATTAGGTTGGTTATTTCCCTTACATGACATTGATGTGTCACTATTATAAGGGATTATGTTAGATTGCCATATGACTTCTGACCAAGTATGTACATTCCAAGATGGCGGCGCTATTAGCTTTGTCTGTTAACCTTTTTTTATTTCACCACTGCTGGAGCACGCACGGCAACGTTTGGCCGGTATATTTAAACCGACCTCAACATGTGGGTCTGTTTGCTGTATTGCTCTCTTGCCGGTTATCATGCCGTCGGTTTCTTTCTGAATAATAAGGTGAGTCCTTTCATACGGGTCCGCTTTGTTGTAACGCAGGGTGGGCTCTTGAATTATACGTTTTTTGATCTTTTTCATGATAAGCTGGTTCTCGCATTTGGCGTTTTATTTGCAAATACTCACGGGTCCGCTTTGTGGTAACGCAGGGTGGGCTGTTGAATTATACGCTCGTTTGACTTTTAAATGATAAGTTGGTTTTTGTATTTGGCGTTTTCATTCGCAAAAACTCACGCTGTTTCGCTTTAACTCTTACCAATGGGCGTACAGCGGTTTCTATTATCCTTGCGTGTTATATGTGCTTTGTGTGTGCTTTTTAGGAAAATTGCGCTGTATGATAACTGAGATACTAGGTGAATGTGACTGCATTTGAAACATGTGCTATGGGGATTGTTTTCATTTATTCCCTTCACGTAACGGTTTCCCCTTACTTTGGAGGTTGTAAATATATTGTTACGGGTGCTCTCGTTACACATGGACCCCCCGTTTGGCACCGTTTAATGTAAAGGCTCCTATTTGGGATATGGTTAAGGCTTATCCTTACGAGGACCCTCCGTGGTTGTGATAATCTGACATGGCCTTATAGCATGTAATATTCAAACATTGCCCACATGCTTAATGGGTACCTGCTGTTTATTGCCAAAGTTGTTCTCTGGAATGCCACTTAGATGTATATATGTGTTTTAATGCGCATTTATGGCCACTTTCTGAATCCATGAATACGGTGTTGTATTCCATGATTTAAGTTCCTTATCAACACTGTATCTTGGGTGCATATATGTGTTAATATGCATATATAATTTTGAAGCGATTAATATGTGCTTTAATTTATGAATGTTAATATGTATTATATCATTGTATATCTTGTGGTGGGATTACATATCTCCTTTTTTTTGGTTTTTCTTTTTTTAGAATTATTGATCTAACAATGGATTCCCTACCACTTTGAGTGAATATTGTGTACAACACACGATTTAATCTTAATATGAGATTTTACGTTCACTTTTAAATTTGCGGGTGAGTGTATTTTCTGATGACCTCAGATTTTTATGCATATACTTAGGTCATGCCTATATACTTCTTTACTCAAGATGCAATTGTTGTCTGGTGTGCCCACTATATTATGGGGCTGTTTATATTTGTGTTTCAGACGTGCTATTATACACCAAATGTGTGATACGTCATTATGATTTGGGTATTGCCGGATTCAACGAATATGGAATAAGATTTCTCTCGTGCTATCTACTCTGTGGTGAGCCCAACCCCTTGGTTTTTGTTCTTTTCCCTTTCTCTGTTTCTCTAGCCTGGATTGAGTTACAGTTTTTTGATGAGACTGATATTTTTTGATATTTATAATAATGCTTTTGCTTCTTGTCTCTGTAAGTATTTGCCTCTGCTATTTTGAGTTCTTTTTACTTTTTCTGGCTTTGTTTCTGTTTTTTCTCACTCTGTCTTCTTTCTTCTCCGCTTGTTATTTTTTCCTGATATATAAAGTTGGTATACACAAATCTTGCTTTTCAATCTTTGAGACAGAATTATATAAATCAGAAAAAGCCTACACTTACAGAATTTTAACTCTTTGATATGTATGTATATACATGTTGTATTTTAGGTTGGTTTTGTATTCCATTTTGATTTGTGGTTATTGTGGATTTTTCAGTTATCTTTATATGTTGTGATGTAAATGTATTGTGTATACATATGTTTTTGTTTATATATGTTGTTTTATGTATTGATTTCAGCCCTGAAGAAGTTCCTGTGTTTTAGGAACGAAACGCGTTGGCTGTCATTCTCTTTAATAAATAAGAAGATCAAGAAAAATTCTTTGGAATATATATCAATTTGGACTTTGTCTTTTGAGTGCACCTTCCTTTGTGTTAAAAACTTTTTGTCCTGCCCCGCATCTAACAACGACGGATGTTGGAAGTTGTTGCACCACGTACACAGACATAGTGTACTTTAATAAGAAGGAAAACAGTTGGAATCCAAGTGCTTGACCTTAGTCCGTCGTTGGGTTTGCTTTGTTTATGTATGGTTTTGTTGGACTGTTTTGCACTGGTTCCTTTTCTTAAATCTAATTATTACAATGCAGAAATTTCAGGATGGGAGGGAGGAAATGGCCCTCAACCTATTTGGTACTGACAATACGAAATCTACATCACAACTAAATGTTCCCACCAGTACTAGCCTTAAAACACTGTTTCTTAGATTGGAGCGCCTAAAAAAGCAAGAATTATCCCGTTGGTGGGACGAGGTTATGCTCCAACAATATTTAGAAAACAAAAAAGTCCCAAGAGGTCTTAGAATACTAATCTTCCCGACCTTTGAGGATCTCAGCAGTGAGCTTTTAAAAGATTGGGAGGGTAATCTTGAAAGTGCATCGGTTACTATGATGCAGATACTAATCAAACATGCTAAGGAGAAAGGTGAGAAACTTCAGTCCGAGATAGAAAATTTGGAAAGGGAGATTAATGAAATCGAACAAAAGGATTTAATTGAAAAGAACGTTGCCATTTTGAAAAAGGTTATGGAGGACCATCAACTCTACCTAAAGGATAAGAAATTGAAAAAAATAAAGAGAGATGATCGAGAATATAAAGATGGGCGAGTGTATACATTTGCAAGAAAGTTTGATAACATACTAGGCTCAGAAGACAAAAAAAGAATAAGGGAAAGTAGGGAGGAAAGTGATGACACCCGTTCCGTCAGTGGCGTCTCCTCTTCCTCCATAGAGAGTACTACATCAGACTTATCCCGTGAGGTCCCTTTAGGAGAAGCAACTTCCTCTTTTGAAAAGGAAATGGCAAAATTGCGAATCAGCAGCAGATTACAACAAAAGAGAGAAATGCCAAAACCCGGCGGGGAGGTCGGAGGGGCAAAGGCAGGTACAAAGGGAAAAGGGAATACGGTGGGACAGGTCAAGAAATAAATGATACTCATGTGCAAAACTTTTCATGCAATGATGTACAGTCTGTTGAAAAAAACTTGGAAATTGTTAATTTGTCCAATAAAACCTTTGACAAGGATGAAGTGGCGGTGTTACGGAAGGGCTTGAATTTTTGTCCAACCCAGAGTGGGGATATTACCAATGTACATATAGATCTATTTAAGTTTGTTAGGATCCTCAAATTAAAAGATCATTTCTCTCAAATCTTTCCGCAGAATCCTGAACTCTCTGTTACTTCAAGACCCATGACCCATACGGTCGCAGATATAAGGGACATCCATTGTCTTATGACTCTTGATGATAACGAGGAATGTGATATGCTCTCTTTAATTAATGACTTGGATATACCACAGAACTATACATTAGATAGTGGTTTGAAATCTAAATCCAAATTTACACCAGTCATGAATTATCACCGCAACATAGATGTCTTTTATGAGAAAGTGAGTGAGGATCTGTACAAGATGGAGACTGTCAAAAAATTTACACCTTGGAATAATCACAACATTACCGCACAAGAGAGAAAAGCCCTCAATCGCTTAAAACAGGATAAAAGTATTGTGATTATGGAGGCCGATAAGGGCAGTAATGTTGTGATTATGAACCACGATGACTACATGAATGAGATCTACCGCCAGGTTAACAACGATTCCTGTTACAAGAGAATTGTGGGAAACCCGATTGAAAAGCTGAGCACCATGATTAACATCAAATTGAATGAATGGAAGGATGTTATGCTATTGACAGAAGATGAATTTCGATACCTCAGAGTGGATTTCCCTAACTTTCCATGCATATACATCCTTCCAAAAATACACAAACCTAATGCCTTTCCACCTGGCCGTCCCATCATTTCGGGGGTAGGTTCACCCACTGAGAGGCTATCAGAATTTGTGGACCTGAGACTGCAAAAATATGTTGTAAACCTCCCGTCATATATCAGGGACAGTAAGGACATATTGATAAAATTTAAAGATTTTGATTGGTCGGAAGAATTACTCTTTGTAACTTTCGATGTAGAAAGCCTATATACTTGCATTCGCAAGGATCTTGGGCTTTTGGCAATCCAGTCCTTCTTGGATAAAGAGAATGCTGATCAGTTCTCTTACAATGAGATGATCATGGAGATGATTGATATTATTCTTTGCAATAATTTTTTCCTCTTTGACAGATGCTGGTTCCAGCAAATTCTTGGTACTGCGATGGGCTCCAGGTTTGCTCCCTCATACGCCTGCCTTTTTATGGGGTGGTTCGAGAGGGAGCATGCCTGGAGCAGAGGTGCCTCCCCCTGGACTGACCATATTGTATTCTGGGGGAGGTACATCGACGATGTGATCTGTCTCTGGTCGGGCTCTGTGGATGAGTTGAATGATTACTTAATATATCTGAATGATAATCAATACAATGTTAAATTTACAATGCAATTTGGAAAAGATAGTATCAACTTCTTGGACATTCAATTTTTTGTGAAGGATGGGAAAATACACAGTACCCTTCACAGAAAAGATACAGCCTGTAACGGGATCCTTCATGCTGATAGTGCCCATGCTCGGTCTGGTATTAATAACATCCCCTACGGGGAAATGATAAGAATACGTAGGAACTGTAGCAATGATGACACTTACCTTGACAATATCTCGGAATCTAGAACTAGATTCTTACAGAGGGGATATACTAGAGAAGTAGTGGACAAAGCCATCGAGAAAGTAAAATGTCGCACTAGAGAAGACCCTTTGCAACCATCTTACAAAAGGGATACGCCTAATGCAAATCCAGTTAGGTTTATTACACAGTATAATGCAAATAGTTCTAAGGTCTTTAACATTCTAAAGAAAAACTGGAGTATACTTGGAGAAGTACCATCTCTAAAGAGTTGCCTTACTAATGTTGGGTCTGTAACATACAGAAGAGGTAGATCGCTGCGGAATTTCCTATGTCCCAGCTATGTTACTACCCCAAAGGAAACGTGGTTTCCAATCAAACCCAAAGGTTTTTTCACCTGTGGAACGTGTAATATGTATCCACATGGGAAAAATAAAACTTTCAACTTCTGCTACAACACTGGTGTCAAGTATGATATAATGCATTTTATCAATTGCAATACCACTCATGTTATCTACGTAATAGGCTGTAATTGTGACATCATTTACGTAGGGAGTACAATCCGCCCCTTAAAAATCCGAATACAGGAGCACCGTAGGGCTATTGTAAATAAAGATCGGAGATATCCCTTGAGTGAACACTACAGACTTGCACATGTAAACAATGATACATTCTGGTTTCATGGAATAGACCATGTCCCTTTTAACAACAGAGGGGGCAATAGGGAACTTCTGGTCAGACAAAAGGAGGCAAAGTGGATATGCAGACTCAGGGCGACTGACGCAGGTCACAATACTGATAAGGAATTGCATTACTTCTTAGGTTAGTGTTGTTCTCCTAACTGGTTATGAAGCAACTTGGTTGCTTTATATTCAAATAATATTGTCTATATGGAACAAATAAGGCTCTGTGTGCGTTGTACAATTTTGTTATTATCTCTGATGCATACTGTACATGACTTCATGTCTATACATTACAGACTAATGTGTAGTACACACACTGATACATGAATTATGGTTGTGTGTCTGTTTTCTTTTATGCCCTACTCCTCTGCCCCCTTTTTAGGTTTCTATCTTTATCTTGTCATTTTTTCATTGATTTCTTTTTTCTTTCAAAAAATTTTTATTTTCTATTTTCACATATGGTCCTTCTTAACTGTTTCCTTGGTTCATATTTGTGTCAATGGATAATCCCTTGTTTTATGGTAATACCATTCCAAGATGGCCGCATGGTCTGCTTTGACACATAATTTCTGATGAATTCTGTGCAAATATTGCGCTACTATAATCACAATGCACTTCCTCTATAAGTAATATTAGAGATTTTGAGTATTAGGTTGGTTATTTCCCTTATATGACATTGATGTGTCACTATTATAAGGGATTATGTTAGATTGCCATATGACTTCTGACCAAGTATGTACATTCCAAGATGGCGGCGCTATTAGCTTTGTCTGTTAACCTTTTTTTATTTCACCACTGCTGGAGCACGCACGGCAACGTTTGGCCGGTATATTTAAACCGACCTCAACATGTGGGTCTGTTTGCTGTATTGCTTTCTTGCCGGTTATCATGCCGTCGGTTTCTTTCTGAATAATAAGGTGAGTCCTTTCATACGGGTCCGCTTTGTTGTAACGCAGGGTGGGCTCTTGAATTATACGTTTTTTGATCTTTTTCATGATAAGCTGGTTCTCGCATTTGGCGTTTTATTTGCAAATACTCACGGGTCCGCTTTGTGGTAACGCAGGGTGGGCTGTTGAATTATACGCTCGTTTGACTTTTAAATGATAAGTTGGTTTTTGTATTTGGCGTTTTAATTCGCAAAAACTCACGCTGTTTCGCTTTAACTCTTACCAATGGGCGTACAGCGGTTTCTATTATCCTTGCGTGTTATATGTGCTTTGTGTGTGCTTTTTAGGAAAATTGCGCTGTATGATAACTGAGATACTATGTGAATGTGACTGCATTTGAAACATGGGCTATGGGGATTGTTTTCATTTATTCCCTTCACGTAACGGTTTCCCCTTACTTTGGAGGTTGTAAATATATTGTTACGGGTGCTCTCGTTACACATGGACCCCCCGTTTAGCACCGTTTAATGTAAAGGCTCCTATTTGGGATATGGTTAAAGCTTATCCTTACGAGGACCCTCCGTGGTTGTGATAATCTGACATGGCCTTATAGCATGTAATATTCAAACATTGCCCACATGCTTAATGGGTACCTGCTGTTTATTGCCAAAGTTGTTCTCTGGAATGCCACTTAGATGTATATATGTGTTTTAATGCGCATTTATGGCCACTTTCTGAATCCATGAATATGGTGTTGTATTCCATGATTTAAGTTCCTTATCAACACTGTAGCTTGGGTGCATATATGTGTTAATATGCATATTTAATTTTGAAGCGATTAATATGTGCTTTAATTTATGAATGTTAATATGTATTATATCATTATATATCTTGTGGTTGGATTACATATCTCCTTTTTTTTGGTTTTTCTTTTTTTAGAATTATTGATCTAACAATGGATTCCCTACCACTTTGAGTGAATATTGTGTACAACACACGATTTAATCTTAATATGAGATTTTACGTTCACTTTTAAATTTGCGGGTGAGTGTATTTTCTGATGACCTCAGATTTTTATGCATATACTTAGGTCATGCATATATACTTCTTTACTCAAGATGCAATTGTTGTCTGGTGTGCCCGCTATATTATGGGGCTGTTTATATTTGTGTTTCAGACGTGCTATTATACACCAAATGTGTGATACGTCATTATGATTTGGGTATTGCCGGATTCAACGAATATGGAATAAGATTTCTCTCGTGCTATCTACTCTGTGGTGAGCCCAACCCCTTGGTTTTTGTTCTTTTCCCTTTCTCTGTTTCTCTAGCCTGGATTGAGTTACAGTTTTTTGATTAGACTGATATTTTTTGATATTTATAATAATAATAATAAACTTCTTTATTCGGTTTTTACAAATTGTAAAACCATAAAAGGTACATTTCACAAAAAAAAATGCAAATATACAGTAAAAATGATGATCGTGGGAAATAGTTACACAAATTCAAAGTCAGGTGTTTTACAGAGAGCTATTCTTATGATATCGGTAACATTTTGTCTTACAGATTTTTCCTGTGTTTTACAATACATTTTAAAAAATTGAGAACACAATAACAGACCAGTTCAGATTCTAGCAGTTGAAGGCGTAACATGGCTGGACGACATTGTCTAAATCCCCACTGCTTTAATAAGGGAAGTAGCCAAACCCTCCTGTGTGGGTGATGGAATTTACAGAACAATATTGTGTGTAAATTTGACTGTATTGATTTTTCATCACAGGGACAGGTAGAGAGAGTTAAATCCCACTTTTTGCTGTCAGGGAATGCTACTAATCTATGAAAAAGATCTAGTCTGAATCTTGTTAGGAGCATTCTGTCATAGGTACTAATCTGTAATGTAAGGTAGGGCTGGATTAAAAACGTCAGCTGGATCATATTGGCATGGAGGACCGAGGGTTTTGACCACTCAGCTGCCAGCCTTAGTGATTCTAAATGTGTCAGGGCCAGTTGTTTCAATGATCGTTTTGATACTTCGATAACATTTTTGGGTTCAAGATAATATTTCTCCAATCCAAGATCTTTGAAGAAATTTCTAATGTATCGGAGCCATTTAATTTTTGATGATTGGTCAAGGATCATTGAATCTGCAACAACTTCCTGAGTTATGCTATTTTTATCAGAGGTCCATATGCGCCGCCAAAGCAATAATGGTTGGATCTTTAATAGGTCCTCTAAATAAGGGATTCCGAGTTCTAGATGAGAAGCGTAGATCGAGGTGCTACGTGGTGTTGCTAGCAGGAAACTAAGAAAGGTGTTTTCAACCACCTGTAGAGGGCTAACATCTACATGTCCCCAGAGTCCCGCCCCATATAATGCAATGGCCTGGCATTTGGCTATATATATTCTTAGTAGTTCCACTGGGGGCCTTTTCCCCAATCTCTGAGAAAAACTCATCAAGGAAATTATTGCTCTTTTGAGAAGATGACATCTGGCCTCTACTGCTGGTCTCCAATTAAGTTTTTCATCAATCATGATACCCAGGTAGCAGTACTGAGTGGTTAGCTCCAATTTTTGGTCATTAAGGTAAATGTTCTTTAAATGTTTTTTCCCGCTACCTGCTACCATGACGAACGTTTTTTTTACATTTACTTGTACATCCAGCCCACCCATAAAATTGACATATCTGTTCAGGGAACTTTGCAGTTCTCGTGGTGTACGTGCCAAAATGACAGCATCGTCTGCGTAGAGCAGGGCGGGAATCAGGCGTTGTTTTACTCGTGGTAGGTCCTGCGCCCCCCTCAACATCGCCTCCTCTAATCCATTTGTGTATAGAGAGAAGAGGAAGGGAGCCAGGACACATCCCTGCCTGACTCCACGCTCTACTGCAAAAGGTGCTGTCAGCTCCCCTCTTGTGCCAAAGCGAACCCTTGCTGTTGCATTTGAGTACAGTTCTCTTAAAAAGTCTAGAATGGGGGAATCCACTCCCATATGGGCCAAAATCGTCCAAAGTTTTGCGTGCGAGACGCAGTCGAACGCAGCGGACAAGTCCACATAAACCATGTAGACTGTGTCATTCTTTGCTTGAAGATATTTGGCCACTATCATGCTAAGATTAAGAGCCTGCTCCACGGTTCAAAAGCCCTCCCGAAAACCGAATTGAAGATCTGAGACAATATCTTTCTCTTCCGCCCAGTTCCGGAGTCGCTCAAGCACGACTCTGCCAGCAACCTTTCCCAAGGAGTCTAATAGGGAGATCGGACGGTAACATTTCACATCTTGACGATCTCCCTTTTTGAAGATAGGGACCATAATCGATTTAGTCCAAGATTTTAACAGGCCCAACTTCACTGATGCGGTGCATACTCTCGTAAGGATGGGGGACCAGAGATCTAAGTTAAATTTAAAAAGATCCACTGGAACCCCATCTGGGCCTGGGGCTTTCCCACTTTTGCTCGCTATCAAGGCCTCTATAACTTCGGAAATATCGAAGTACATGGAGATTGGGTATACAACTGTAGGAAGTAGCAATTGTGCCCCAGTCGGTGTAGCTGTATTGTTAAAAATATTGGAGAAATGAGACACCCAGATATCTTCCTCTATTGCAACTTCTATCTTTGGGCCGTCTTTATCTTGTAGGTAAGGAGTTTTAACAATTCTCCAGAAGGCAGCGCTATTTTTGGAAACGGCGCTAGAATGTAAATCATTCCAAATTTTCTCTTTTAAGTCTTTGGTTCTTTGCTTACGAGCCCGTCGATATTGATGTCTCAAGAATTGGATCTGAACCTGATCTCTGTTGGTTTTGTTTAACGCCTCCTTTAATTTAGTTAGGGCCATAGTACAGCTATGGTTAAACCATCCTTTAGTAGTTGGATTTGAATTATGTAAAGTTACTGTGAGAAGTTCCTTAATTTTCTCTAAAATTTGTGCAAAATTATTTAGGACCTCCACATCTGTTACTCCTAAATCCAAACACTTGATTATATTTTCGTATGCCTCGTTGACCAATTTGCCTGTAAATTCTTCCGGGTCCACTTTTCCCCATTTTAATGTATAACCATTTTGCCTTCCCATCTCAAGATTATTTTGTGCGAGGGTCTTCGCTATAACAGCAGTTGGAGATTGACAATCGGTTACATGACATTCCATCCTGAGGGCAGAATGATCACTTAAATCGTTTGTCAAAACCTCAAACAGCCTGACTCGGGGCAACAGTCCTGTTGATACAAGGATATAATCTACTGTGGTTTTATGGCCCCGACCCACGTATGTTGGTTGTAGGGAATTTGTACCTGGACTTGATTCATTGATGATTACAAGTTCCAGGTCTGTCAAAACATTATTCATTGCGTTTCCCCCCCTGCTATGAAAAAAATGCATCAGGGGAGTGTCATTTTCATCCACAATCCCGCAACGGTTTTTCCCGACGTGCGGGCATGGGTGTAGATTCAGGTCTCCTCCCCATAAAAGATGGGCTGCCCCTTTTCCCATCCTTAGTTTGTGGGTTATCCTTTCTTTAATGTTAGATAGAACAGACAAAAATGTGTTGTAAAGATTAAGCAATAGGATCGTCTCTTTGTTATTTTTCACGAGGGAGAGTAACTGAAAGTTTGGTTCATACACAACTACAGAGACTTTCAAAAAGTTAACTGTGTTTGCTATGTATGTGATCAAACCTCCCTTGGGTCTACCTACATTGGTACCCTGAGCGGGAGTGAAAAATGTTTTATAGCCCTGAAGATGGAGTTCGGTCATAGACCATGTCTCCTGGAGACATATGATTTTCCCCGACTCCAGGAAAGTAACAGCCGTCCCATCGTTAATCTTGGAGCGGAGGCCCGCTACGTTCCAAAAGAGGATGGGTAAATGCTGCAATTCTATATTTTCCGGGGCTTTATTTATTATATAGGTCATTTTTTCTTTAGGTTCTGGGTAACATGTCTTGGGGTTTGTAATTTCCGGGTTGGTCACAAGATCAGTTGTTGGACAGATTGTTTTTTCCTTGGACTTTAGTTTGCATGTTGTTGTTTCTGTCATGTCTAATAGTCAATCAACTGATTCAAGAACGCTATACCTATTTGTCATCGGGATACTAGTCCAAAAATCATTTTGGGGTGGCTCTCTGTATACCATTCGAGAACCCCAATCCTCCCGCCCTCCTCTCCAGTGTTGTGGTCCCGATGCATGCCAGGGGCCATCGTGGTCATAATGGCGGGAGCCCGCTACTTGCCAATGATTAGGTTGTTTCCCCTGAGGTAGAACTATTGCTTCCCAGGGGCGAACGGCATGATTTGGGATCCCTTTAACAAGACCAGAAGGATAGAAAAAGGAGAGTCTCCTAGTTCCTATTTCCTCATTTACATTCGAGAACTCCCAGGAGCAAATATAGTTTACCACTCTTGGGTCCTCAAATGTGATCAAAATACAATCTCCTGGTATAGTTTTTCTACTGTTTCCCACCCATGGGGTCCTGCGTACCATCAGAATCCTACAAGTCCAATTTACTGGTACAGGACGATTAGTATTAAGCCAGTATTGGACTTTATTTTTTAAAGACCACGTAGGTTCTGTATTTGGGTTATCTATTTCAGGGACGCCTGTCATTACAACCACGAAGGGAGTTGCTTCTGGGGGCGAATCCACAGTCAGTCTAGGTTCAGGAGGCTTCCTTACGTCGCCACTATTACTATCTGGCACCACGGTTTTTTTGGGGGCTTTGTTTGTCGGCGTTATTTTTTTGTTAGGCATGACTATTTTTGGTGCCAGGGTTATCGGAGCTGATGTTTTTTCTTTCGGGATGTTATTCTGGGGCGGAGTTGTCACGAGATTTAGGGTGGATTCCACTACTCTGTTGCCATTTCGCACTTTAGAAGGAGGTAATTTTGGTGTTACTTTTACTGATACATTTTCTAAAACTTTACGTTGTCTGTTTGCTGGCTTTTGAGGGGGCAACTTGGTTCTTTCCTTGCTACAATCCCCTGGGCCTTGCTTAAGTTTTATATCATCTATCAGGTTCACTAGCTGTTGCTCTATCCGCATTAGTCTTGATTCAAGTGGAGCAAGGGAAGATTTTAGGAGGGCCGTGAGATTGTTAATCAATTGTGAATTGTCAGTCTCATTTCTTGTTTTACTGTGAGGTGAGTGCATAGGAATTTCTTCGCCTGTTAGTTCTAAAATGTCTTGCGTAGACTGATTTATCGCTATTAGATCAGATGGATGTTCTGCATTGTGAGGTTCTATCTCTAGAGGCATTTTTTCGTTTCCTTATGGCACCCTCTCTCCTCCCTCTTGATTGTCTCACTTCTTCCGGTGTTAATTGAGGAATCATGTCTGGTGTCCTCTCTAAATCTAAACTTGTCTGGAACTCAGATAGTTGGGAGGCCGATAAATCAACGTTATTTGGGAGGCTACGCCTACCCTCGCAGGGTGGCCTGCGCCCATCAGTACTAAGAGTTTCCGGGCTTTTTGCGTTCCTTAGGTTTCCAATGGATGATCTTTTGCCCAAAGCTAAATCCAGAGAGACCCTATCTTCTATTAGGCTGATACTCTGGTCAATGAATGTATTTGCCTTGGCTATAAAGTCGTCCATGGGGCCTAGGCATTTCCCTCCACCCCCCTTCACTTTAGATTTTTTCCCTCTCGTTAATACCATGTTTCCTAGATACCAGTGGAAAGTGGGTGAGGGATTAAGTGTACGTATTCAGGAATCGTCGCACCTTTAAAAGCATAAATATACACTAATAATATAATATGATAAAATTACTTGAAGTAATACGTACACTAATCGCACAGAGTTAAGGGCGTTAGGGGAATGGCCCGGTCCGGTCTCTTCCGTTCTCTAACGGCCTCAAACGGCCCGCTCTTTGCCCGGTCTTAGCCCCGTGCTAAGACCCGCGCGCGTCCCGCTAGCGCGTGAAGGCAAAATTGTGTTCTTAACGAAGTAGAAAAACAATATTGGGGGAGGAGTCGGGAAGAGGACCAGGTGCAACTGATCAGCGCCACGCGCAGCACCCTGGTCCTCGCAGTCCCGATAGCACCGGCCACTCACAGTGGACAGAGTGACCGGGTACGCTCCCTCGCCGATCTTTGGCGAAATTCGGTGATCCGGGCAGCGTTTAGCAAAGACACCGGTGGGACTCCAGAGGTATGGAAAGCAAAGTCTTGGTCCCTCGAGCGGCGCCCGTGCAGCGGGGGCCGCGAGTCATGAAGGCAAGTTCCAAACAGTTGGCGGGTAAAATCCAGATAGTCACCAGGATCTAGACTCCCATCTTTCGAAAATGTAGCCCAAGGAACAGAGGCAGCGATGATTTTTAAATATGTTGGGGTAGGAGTCGGGAAGAGGACCAGGTGCAACTGATCAGCGCCACGCGCAGCACCCTGGTCCTCGCAGTCCCGATAGCACCGGCCACTCACAGTGGACAGAGTGACCGGGTACGCTCCCTCGCCGATCTTTGGCGAAATTCGGTGATCCGGGCAGCGTTTAGCAAAGACACCGGTGGGACTCCAGAGGTATGGAAAGCAGAGTCTTGGTCCCTCGAGCGGCGCCCGCGCAGCGGGGGCCGCGAGTTGTGAAGGCAAGTTCCAAACAGTTGGCGGGTAAAATCCAGATAGTCACCAGGATAGGGGATACTAGACTCCCATCTTTCGAAAATGTAGCCCAAAGAACAGAGGCAGCGATGATTGTTAAATATGTTGGGGGAGGAGTCGGGAAGAGGACCAGGTGCAACTGATCAGCGCCACGCGCAGCACCCTGGTCCTCGCAGTCCCGATAGCACCGGCCACTCACAGTGGACAGAGTGACCGGGTACGCTCCCTCGGCGATCTTTGGCGAAATTCGGTGATCCGGGCAGCGTTTAGCAAAGACACCGGTGGGACTCCAGAGGTATGGAAAGCAGAGTCTTGGTCCCTCGAGCGGCGCCCGCGCAGCGGGGGCCGCGAGTCGTGAAGGCAAGTTCCAAACAGTTGGCGGGTAAAATCCAGATAGTCACCAGGATAGGGGATACTAGACTCCCATCTTTCGAAAATGTATTTATAATAATGCTTTTGCTTCTTGTCTCTGTAAGTATTTGCCTCTGCTATTTTGAGTTCTTTTTACTTTTTCTGGCTTTGTTTCTGTTTTTTCTCACTCTGTCTTCTTTCTTCTCCGCTTGTTATTTTTTCCTGATATATAAAGTTGGTATACACAAATCTTGCTTTTCAATCTTTGAGACAGAATTATAGAAATCAGAAAAAGCCTACACTTACAGAATTTTAACTCTTTGATATGTATGTATATACATGTTGTATTTTAGGTTGGTTTTGTATTCCATTTTGATTTGTGGTTATTGTGGACTTTTCAGTTATCTTTATATGTTGTGATGTAAATGTATTGTGTATATATATGTTTTTGTTTATATATGTTGTTTTATGTATTGATTTCAGCCCTGAAGAAGTTCCTGTGTTTTAGGAACGAAACGCGTTGGCTGTCATTCTCTTTAATAAATAAGAAGATCAAGAAAACTTCTTTGGAATATATATCAATTTGGACTTTGTCTTTTGAGTGCACCTTCCTTTGTGTTAAAAACTCTTTCTTTGCACGGTATGTTTACTACCCAGTCCCTAGTCCTTGCTCAAGTCCCTGACTGTATTCCTGACATCGTCCTGGACAGTCCCTGACAAAGCAATCTTGTAATGGCAGCCAGCAGAATGAGTGCTGTACACCGTATTAAATCTCAAACCCCACCAAGCATAATTAGGATAGGGTGCTCTGTACTGTCAGATGACAGAAGCCTATCCAGGTCCACCATCAGTTCTTATTCTCCAAAAAAATCTGTCAGGCACTTTTATCAATGCTTCTCATGATTTGGAAGAGAGGCTTATGGCTTGCTCCATCTTTGTTGAGCCTACTACTCAAAGAACAATGTGATAGAAGAAATGATTGAATTATTCTCAAAGGCTAGCAATAACATTTCAGACCCTTGCCAATGGGACAAGTGACCAATGCATAGCACATAGGATTCCTGAAATAACAAGTTGTAACTGCAAATGCCTTCGACTTTAAATGTGCTACAGGGTCTCATATTCACACTTTGGTTGGTGGCTGGATAAACAGACAATTTATTTTTTTTGCTGGTCCAGTTTCTCAATTTACACACAAGCCTTGGCTGCTTTTAATAGAGTAAAAAGCACAGAAGACAGTCAAAGGGCACTGCTATTGCACTGGTATGTATTCCCTGATGCACAGAACAAGATTTCAAAATTAACTTGTCTACGCCACTGCACATCATGTCTTTATCCAATGCTTTCTCTATTTCTATATCTTAAAGTGCTGTATATGCAATCTAATTCTAGCTGTGCACATACAAAATAAATTATCTTCAAAGATTGAGCTACAAAACTACAACTACAAAACAGTGTTTTCTGTCCATCTGACCCGAGTCTGCATTGTGCGCTAACAGCACTAAATGTAACAGAATACCAACAGAAGCAGCCAGCAGATACTCGTGCTCAGTAAGTTCATTGTTCCTGCGTTAGGATGTTTGTGCTAAATTGTTCATAGTTACTCGAATGGACGTAATTGATTCATTTTCAGTAATTTTGCATCAAAAGAGTAACACAAAATTACTACAATTACTCTGATTACTTGGCATAATTAAAATTTGCCCAAACCTACTTTTTACTCACCATGGTGCAAATCCAAAAAGTATGTGTATATGCTTGAGGTGTGCAATAATATTTGTATTTTCTGACAGGCACTGCCAGGGCATACATTGTCTCCCCCAGATTCCAGAACTTTCCCTCACGGAAATGTGAGGAATATGTGTGTTTTTATCGACAGTTTGTGGTTTGCAATGTCTTCTTGGTAAGAAAGCCTTGTGGGTACCACAAAAGCCACACCACCCTGGAAATCTCCCGGTATCTAGTTTTTAAAAATGTCTGGGATTGGTTGGTTTCTCTGGGTTACGGCTGAGCTAGGACCCAAAATCTGCAGCTGCCCACTTTGTACAAAATAATAAGCATGGATTCTACTGTCTGAAATGTGATGTCTCCAGGTCGCATTTATGGCATTTTGTGTCACAAGTGGTATGCAAAGTCACACAAGTGGAGTGCTGTTTTTATTGGGAGACATGCAGAAATTCTGAATAGTAGAACATTTCCTATCCTATTACCAATTGGATTTCTCTGTAGTTGTGGCATCCAAATGAAAGCAAGTGTGCAAGAAAGAAGACATTTTACAAAATGCCCTTTGAATCACTTGATTGTAAGGGTAAACATTTCAGAGAGGTACAAATAACTTGCTTCATTTTACATCTTGTATACATTTAAGGAATACATAGGTTTTCATCATACCCATTTTACACTCTAAATTGGTGTATAGTCGGTATTAAGGGGTGCTGTTCAATTATGGCTTTGGGTATCACTTGTTTTTGGGGAGCCTAGAAATCCATTATATATTGCCATGACTAGAATTTTTTGTGAGATGCAATGCTATTTAGTTTTTTTAAGCTGACCTTCGTGTCAAGAAGTTACAGATTATAATGTTGTTATGAATGAATGTTTATTCTTACTCATTTTCATTTTTTTATTCAAGTTAGTATCTTTAGTAAAACATTGAGGCATCTGCACAAATGATCCCTTGTTGAATTCAGAATTTTGACAGAAATGTACAGTTTTCCATGATCTCCTACTTTTCACAGGTACTTCCAACACAAACTGGAAGTAGTTAGAAAATATACAAATTAGGAAAAGTGGACTTCCTCTTGGAAAAATGTAAACACTGTGGTAAAAAATGTTTTTTTGAAACAACTATGCTTGTTATTGAGAGCTTGGAAGATGGTGTTTGAAGCACAGGAAACTTTTTGTTGATTTCATTCCTGAGAAAAAGACCTAATCGTTCTTGCGCAGCACATTTTCCCCATTTCTTGCATTTTTGCAAACCAACAAACTATAAACATGTTTTGGCTATTATCTCTGTCCCCTTCAATTCCAGGGTACTTTTAAAGTCTCCAGTATGCTGGGAGAAAAATTACACAGATTTTTCAAAAATACCTTAAGTGGAAAAAATTCTGTAAAAGCATAACTCGAAGAACCCCCAAAAAGGTTTTAAAAAAGTGCTTAGAGTTGTACGGGAAAATGGCTTAGCAGGCGAACGTCATAACACTTCCCTCTTAAGTGCCGTGAATTCATTTTCATTATAGATCTCACATTTTGTTCCTCTTTCTTAGCATCACACTTAAAAAACAAGCTTCTTTTCAACCTATTATAATCAAGGACAGCTAAATTGTAAAGAGTGTTCCTAATTAGAACTTGGTGGGTATTTTACTTTAATGATACCGTTGATTAGATTTTAACTGTCCAGCAAAGAAACATGATTGCAAATTAAAACATCACATCCAAAAATAAACTTTATTTTGCCACGTTTTGGATCACAGACATTTTCTTGCTTTTGTTGATAGTATATTTCCAAAATATCAGTGAATTATGTCTTCAAAGTTTTAGTAAAGGGTACAAATCTTGATTTAGCAGAGGAAATGATAGCACAATGTTGAGTCAAATATCTTAACGATTCACAGATAAAAAAACATTGACAAACTCAATAGATCTATTTTTTATAAGTGAAAGTTCTTCATTGATGAGTTTATGTGTGATTATGTATGGGACGTTGAATAAGATAATGGGACAAGGGGTTACGGGGTGGATGGATAAATGGATGAATGGGTGTTGACTTAGTGACTGAAAGTATGGTTTAGAAGAATGGATAAATGAATAAATATAGCGATGGTTGAATGAAGGGGTGAGTGCTTTGTGGTACATATAAATGAGTGGTCAATTGCAAATGAGAGAAAGGGTAGGTGAGTGTGTGGATGCCTGAGTAGGTAAGTGACAAGATGAGTGAGTATAAGTATAGATAACTATTAACTAAGGTGCATGTTTACAAGAAACTATCATCAAGTCAACGTCACTTTATCGCAGCCAAAGTTGCAATAAAAGTACCTCCCCATTCACAAGCCAGTGTAAACAGTCCACAGCACCAGTCTGCCCGCGATAGCAGCCTCAAAAACATCTCCACAGAGGACCCACGCAACTATCGCTAAGGAGATGCAGAGTGGGCGTTCCAGTGCCAAAAGCCGCGACAATATCACACCACAACATTCTCAGTGACCAGCCTCATTGGCAATAAAAAATCAAAACAGGAGATAAGGCGCGTTAGCACCAGGAAATCTACACCTGCTCTGACCTGGTGTAAAGTCAGATGGCAGCCTGCACCACAAAAGGAAGACCAGCCCAGGGCCACACCCGAAGGGCAACAGAAGCCATGGAGCCACCCATCATGAGGCCCGGACACCCAAGAGGGCCACAACACCCTCCAACACCAAACCCAGGTGTGCAACACCCTCCCCGGGACCACACCCAACCCCTGAACAGGAAACTGAACACCAACACCACGAATACCAATACAAACATTTTGCCTGATGTCGCACAAGCAGGAAAATTAACAGACATGCATGGCAGGAAATGGAGACTCAGTCAAACAGCAATGCAATCACCAACACAAAACGCCATACAAACAAAAGCCCAGACAACTCGTAGGATGAGTCCTAGCGGCTCCTCACTGGACAATCCATAGCACACAGCCTGGAAGACCTAATCCAAGAGAAGAAGGTGTGCCATGCACCTAACAAAGGAAAGAGAGGGAGAGAGCAAGGGAGAGAGTCAGAGTGAGATTGCACAAGCAGCGCAAGACCCTCGGGCATCTGCCTCCACATGCCAACATGTGTGTGTGTATTGCCATCCGTACACCATGAGCCCAAGGCCCTGTCCCAATCTCAGCGCCAAAGCCACATCACATTCCGAAAACGCAAGTAGTAGTCAGACAAACATCAGGGATGAAAGCTCCATTGTTCCAATGCAGAAGGCGGGAGGACTCCTGCACCTCTGAACTTGGTCCGGAACGCGCCTGGAACACCCTGAGAGAGATGCCATGGCAGACGGGGATGACTCCCACACCACGCATTCCCCAAATGAACTATCCAACACATCCACTCCCCACACACAGAAGCCCATGCCTGTGGTACCCCAGCATGGCATGCCCTTGACACTCACGGAAACAGCAACCCACTCTCCCCAACTTTGCACATACAACCGAATCATTACTCAGAGCTGTGGCATATCCGCCATACAACTGCCACAGTTCAGAAGAGTGCCCGTTCCACGAGATGCACCAACGCAATGGCAGGGCATACAGGGCACATGCACAACCCCGTCACGTGGAACAGTACCGTGCATGTATGCTGCATTTACTGGGTGCAGTGCCACTGGCAGTGCTGCAGATCAGTTACTGGTTCAGCTTCTGCATTGCCTAGGTCACATCCGTCCAGCCCTGGTTCCACTGTCGAACATACACATTCGAGTGTTCCATGGATGTCTGCCTATCCAACACAACTGTTGATGAATTGGACTATGACTTGTGTCTGCACCCCCTGTTGGATCACAAACAGGAGTGTAACCGAAACAGCCGTGCATGGGATGCCTTGACATACTGCATATGTATTGGTAGTTGTGCATGGGAGATTCCTCATGTGCAGTGACCACATCGAGGCGCTCCCCTATTGGGCTTTGTTACGGATTGGTGAAACTGCGTGGGCTGAGCACACCTGCCTGGACCACTTAATGGATTGGCTCACCTTGGGGTTCCTTGAACACGACAACAACAGACTAATAGAACACGTTGCACATGAAGCTGCATGGGCATTCATGGATGAGTAACTACGTTCCTGCAGCCACATCTGATTGGCATCCACAGCACATGTCCCAACAACTTGTTGCATCGTGGGGATTGCTCACACATCCGACCACAACAGAGGATACGTCTGCCTTCGTCCAGGCTCTGGATGCATGTGCGTGGAACAACGCGTGTGTACACACACCTGTTCAAGGTGATACAGGTCCGTGCCCGGTGCAACACAGCATCGTTCGGACACATTGCTGGGGGAGAGCACACACATGGCAATGTAGCATGATATGTGAACCTTTCGGACCTTCACACCTGATCACTGTCAGCAGAGCAGACAATCGGCGCACTCCAGAGGCAGAGCACTATGCAGAACCCATGGGCAGTGAGTCATGCCCCTCACACGGGGCAATGGGCAGACAACAAACAACACATGACTCATCCAGCAAGGCAAGGTGGGCTGAGAGCGTTGCCATCCGTGATGAATGTTGCCCATTTTTGCCCCAATATTTTCTGAACTTCAACATGTACTGATGCTGCGTGTAAGTGTCTTAAGCATGTCCCTGCCTGTTGTGGCTCTTGCCTCTTCCATACTGACACGCACATGCCAATAAAGTCTATGCAACTCCACTGGTGTCTAACTGTGAGGTGTGTTGTTTGGATTGTCCACTCTTGAACCACAATAAGCATCGTCCCTACACAGGGAGGAACTGACTGACACATGTGCAATAGAGGGTGTCCCTTTGACAAGCTCCACCTCTGTGAGCCAGACCTTGTTATTGGATAGGTGCTGGACGCCATGTGCACTTACGTGACTTCAGCAATGTGAGTTTGGTGTCCAACCCCTGACCATGTGGAGCAATGTCATATATCACAACAGAATGTGTCCACACAGATGTGTGTGAGTAGGTATGCAACATGAACTTCTGGTGTCACATGTGCTGTAGGACACCACTCCTGGCCTGCTTTCGTTTGGGTCAGTCCTACACACAGCCCTATTCAATACATGAACATGTGCCTACGTTGGGGGTTGTGAGATTGTTGTTGATGTGCAATGGGGACACAGCTTGTACTCACCCTCTCAGTCATCCAATTGGCCATGTGTCTCAGAAATACACATGCGCATAGATGTCAGTTACCAGGGTGTACCTTCATGTGCAATCATTGTACCTACATCCAGCCATATCCTCCACAAGTGAGTGAACATAGAGATAACACATCTGTGTGATTTAGAATGTTTTATTCACATTCAGGTGATTGCGGGAGCTGGGGCTGTACATGGCCATCCAAGCCCACATCACATGGAAGCCCAGTGGTGTGCCAACCAGAGTCCTTTGGGGATTGCACAGTGATTGGGAAGAGGGAGAGTGCAGTCCACAGCAGGATAGCTGTGTAATTGGCCAGCGGTGAAGAAATGGCAGTCCGTGTAGGGGTCTGGGTGAAAGTCACAGAGTGTTCCAGGGGTCACTATGAGGTGTTTCCCAGGCCATGATGCATAGGTCATAACCAGCCATGGACAAGCCATACGGTGGTGATGGATGCTACTGCCTCTTTCCCCACACAGTAGTTCACATCCCCTTCTTACTCCCCTGATACAGGTTCTGTGTCCGGTGTGTCCGGTATGTGTGGTGGGGTGATGGCTACATCTCTGTGTGCCACTGACACATCAGACTGTGAAGGTGATGGTGCAGCATCACTGTGTGCCACGGACACTTCCGGAGTCGGAGCTGTGTGTGTCGATGTTCCCGCTGCAGTCATCTGGGAATGGCTCAGTGGCAGCAATGGCAAGATGAAGTACTGCAGGGCATTGAAGTGCCCAGCTACTACTCGCTGGTGTCCATCCGTGTCAGACATCCTTCCAGCTTGCATCTGTTCCATGGTCTCCATTGACCTCCGAATCTGTCCCAACTCTGTGCTGTCATGGCTGGTGCCTGTCTGCCCACACAGTTCTTGTGTACGATTCATGGCACCAGCGAGGTCAGCCAAGGTCTGTGGCGGAGCATGGTGTGGACAGGGGGTGTCCGATAGGGACTGTGCGCGGTCCATGATGGGACTCAGACACCCACGTATGGCATCGAGTTTGGCTGCCATGAGCTCGAAATCCACCCACAGCTGTTCAGCCAACTCCACCTGGGAAGACCACACACGTTGTATGTGCTCCATGGATTGGTCGAGGGAGTCCTGGGAGACAGCCATGGTGGTGTGTGTTTCCTGCTGTGTGGTCTGTGCAGGTGGTGGGGTCACCTCGAGGCAGCTGGCCTGCCCTGCTCCTGGGAGTGGGGTGCAGAGGCTGTCCAGTATCCATTGGAGGGTATCTTGATATATGTGCAGGTTGTCCTTTACATCATCAATGGCGGGGTTTGTGTTCTGCTCTGCAGTAAGTGTTGATTGTCCCTCTGCAATGTTAAGGGGAGATGCAGATTAACAGGGTTTCACATGTATGTTGTTGATTTGCATATGTTTACATTCAGACTGCATGCCATTGCACATTATGAATGTTTTGGAGGAGCTGGCTATTCGATGGCAGTCAGTGTGTTTTCCCAATACATGACGGATGTGTGGTGGTACCCATTCATTATCATCACACTGTGTCAGGCAATGCCAGATGTGAGTGGACTGTTACTACGCACGAGTGGAACCTGTTGTGGGCTCTGTCCTGTAGTGTTGCACATTGTACCACATTGCCGTCGTTGCTGATGTCCTGTGATTGCTATGTGTGTGTGCTGCATTGTGGGGGAGTTTCCCCTACAGCTCTTATTTCATGTGGCCTTCTCCCTTTGAGGCAGAGTGCCTTTGAATTGTGTGCTTTTCGGGGCCTGATTTGCTTTTGACCTGGGTCATATGTGCTCTCGGACAGATTTTGTGGCCTGGTGCATTGTTCGTCTGCTGCGTGTATTGTAATGATGGGTTGTGGGGCCACGTGGACATGTCAGGGTGTGACCTGCTCCTTTACGGATGTAATCCGCACTGGGCTATCGCCATGTCGATTCGTGGGTCATGTCATTTTTTTGGGCTGCTTTCATGCTATCGGACATGCAGTGTTACTGGCATAGTCAGTGTGGGACACAGAGCCGTTGCTTTGCTCTATTCGGCACATGTGCATGGGTCGGTGGTGATATTGGTGATGGAGGGGCCCCTCTGTGCACATTGTGGATGGGGGCCTGCTTGGCATTTCTATGTGTGCTGTAGTGTGCCAAGGCAATCAGGGACATGTTCCAAAGTCATTGTGGGTGTGCAGTGTGCTATGCATACTTGTGCATGTGTGCCATTGTGCCCATCTCCCCCATCCCCCACGTCCCTGGTTGTTACTCACCCTGTTGCTGTTGTGTCAGGTCGTATCGTGCTGTGTCCAGGCCCCCCCAATCCTGCCACCGTCTCCTCACTGCTGACTGTGGCCATAATTTGCTCCATCTCATCCAGCTCCTCCTGTGTCGCAGGAGGCCCACCTCCAGTCGCAAATGCTGCCTCACTGTTGTCGGCAAGCTCATGTTTGGTCTGCCTTTTCAGATCATGCCAGCGCCTCTTGACCTCCTCCAATGACCTCCTGGACACTCCAACTGCACTGATGTTGCTTACGATGGCCTGCCATATTTCGGTTTGGGTTGCCAGTCCCGCAGTACAGGTGCCAAACAGTTGTTGATGGTGTTCAGTCACCTCCGTGACGAGGATCCGGTCTGCCTGCGGACTGAACCCCGTCTTCCTCTTCCTCTTGTCCTTGCCCTTCCACAAACGTGGGGTTCCTGGCTGGTCCTCCGTGAGGCTTGTGGTGTCGGGCTTGTCCTCTGCACTCGGTCCGGGTGCATCCATGGTGCTACGCAGTTTGAATTGGTTTTGGATTTTTTTTTCTTTCTTTTATAGTGCATTTTCGTGCCAGACGTGTGGGATTTGCAAGCCTGTGGCTGGTCTTCGCTGATTTGTGTACCACGATTGTCCTCATCACATGATTTTTCGTGTTTGCAGTTTGCATTTTTGCGGCGTGGCATTGATTTTAACACTGACATTTGATGCGGTATTTGGTGTCTATTGCATGCTACCACCTTGTTGTGAATTCCACGTTGACACAGGGTTATTTTCCCGCAATGGGCTGCGATATTGAAAGTTGAGTTACTCTTCTCTTGCGGTAGTTATCACACGTTCTTGTGAATATACCCCTAAGTGCATGGATGGATGGCTGAATGTGAGAATGAATATGCTGATGAGCTACAGCGTGGTTAGAGGAGTGTATGCTAAATGAGAGAATTCGTGAGTACGGTGATTTATGATTGGTTTAATTTGCGGTTTGCCATAATGTTTGGGTGAATGGATGGATGGATGGATAGTTGAATGTGGAGAAGTGTGGCTCACTGGTTAGAGTAGGCAGACCTGGAAGCAGAGGTCAGCCCGGGACCAGGGTTCAATTCCCGGCTCGGCTGGGTCTTGAGTCCATAAATTGTCAATGGACTCGATAATTCTCGCTCCAGTGCATACTCGATTCATGGGTTCACACTCTGCGACTCTGGGCAATAGCTTGCTTAATCTCCACAATGGCCCCTCGCGGCGGGATGCCTGGCTTTCACCTTGTGGATGCCCTGCTGGGTTATCTCGCAGGGGAATACCAGGACGGGTTCCCTAAGCAAGCGCTTAGAGACCGGTTGGTGATTTGCGCTATATAAATATCTGCACATTGAATGAATGACTAAGTGCAAATATAGTGGAATGGGGGGATGACCAAGTAATTTTGCAATGCCAGCCAGCAGTGTATTAAAACCTCAAACCCCACCAAGTATAATTAGGATAGGGTGCTCTGTACTGTCAGATGACAGAAGCCTATCCAGGTCCACCACCAGTTCTTATTCTCCAAACAAATCTGTCAGGCACTTTTATCAATGCTTCTCATGATTGGAGAAGAGAGGCTAATGGCTTTCTCCATCTTTGTTGAGCCTACTACTCAAAGAACAATGTGATCGAAGGAATGATTGAATTATTCTCAATGGCTGGCAATCACATTTCAGACCCTTGCCAATGGGACAATTGACCAATGCATAGCACATAGGATTCCTGAAACAACGAGTTGTAACTGCAAATGCTTTCGACTTTAAATGTGCTACAGGGCCTCATCTTCAAACTGTGGTTGGTGGCTGGATGAAATGCCAATTAATGTTTTTGCTGGTTCAGGTTCTCTATTTACACACAAGCTTTGGCTGCTTTTAATAAAGTAAAAAGTACAGACGACAGTCAAAGGGCACTGCTATTGCACTGTTATTTAATCCCTGATGCACAGAACAAGGTTTGGAAATTAACTTGTCTACACCACTGCACATCATGTCTTTATCCAATGCTTTCTGTATTTCTATATCATAAAGTGCAGCATAATCAATCTAAATCTAGCTGTGCCCATACAAAATAAATTACCTTCAATGATTGAGCTACAAAACTACAGCTACAAAACATTGTTTTCTGTCCATCCGACCCGAGTCTGCATTGTGCGCTAACAGCACCTAAATGTAACAGAATACCAACAGAGTCAGCCAGCAGATGCACGTGCTCAGTAAGTTCATTGTTCCTGCGGTAGGATGTTTGTGCTAAATTGTTCAAAGTTACTCGAATGGACGTAATTGATTCATTTTCAGTAATTTCGCATCAAAACAGTAAAACAAAATTACTACAATTACTCTGATTACTTGGCATAATAAAAATGTTGCCCAGACCTACTTTTCACTCACCCTGGTGCAAATCCAAAAAGTATGTGTATATGCTTGAGGTGTGCAATAATATTTGTCTTTTCTGACAGGCACTGCCAGGGCATACATTGTCTCCCACCGATTCCAAAACTTTCCCTCACAGAAATGTGAGGAAAATGTGTGTTTATATCCACAGTTTGCAATGTCTTCTTGGTAAAAAAGCCTTGTGAGAACCACTCTGGGTGTCTAGTTTTCAGAAATGTCTGGGTATGGTTCGTTTCTCTGGGTCGTGGCTGAGCTAGGACCCAAAATCCCCAGCTACCCACATTTAAAAAAAAAAAAAAGCATGGATTCTACTATATGAAATATTATGTCTCCAGGTCGCATTTATGCATTTTATGTTACATGTAGTAGGCCCAGTCACACAAGTGGAGTGCCGTTTTTATTGGGAGACGTAGAAATACAGAATAGTAGAACATTTGTTATTACCAATTGGCGTTCTCTGTATTTGTGGCATCCAAATGAAAGAGAGTGTACAAGAAAGAAGACATTTTACAAAATGCACTTTGAATCACCTGATTGTATGGGTGAACATTTCAGAGGGCTTCAAATAACTATTGTTCCTGAATTTTATATCTTGTGTACATTTGAGGAATACATAGGTTTTCATCATACCCATTTTTCATTTTTATATTGGTGTATAGTCGTACAGAATGAAAATCATTGTAAGGTGCAGTTCAGTTATGGGCTTTGGGTATCACTTATTTTTGGGCAGCCTAGAAATCCATTATATAGTGCCATGACTAGCAGGGTCTGTGAGATGCAATGTTATTTTGTTTTTGTAAGTTGGTCTTTATGTCAAGAAGTTACAGATTAAAATATTGTCACAAATGATTATTTATTCTTACTAATTTTCAATTTTGTAATTCAACAGTTAGTTTCTTTAGTAAAACATTGAGGCATCTGCACAAATGATCCCTTGTTCAATTCAGACTTTTGAAAGAAATGTACAATGTTCCATGAACTCCTACTTTTCACAGGTACTTCCACCACAAACTGCAAGTAGTTAGAAAACATCAAATTAGGAAAAGTGGACTACCTCTTAGAAAAATGTAAATACTGTGGTAAAAATAAATGCTTTTAAAAACAACTATACTTGTTATTGAGGGCTTGGAAGATGGTGTTTTAAGCACAGCAAAACCTTTTTGATTCTATTTCTGGGAAAAAAGACCTAGCCGGTCTTGTGCAGCACATTTTCCCCATTGTATGCATTTTTGCAAAACAACAACCTATGGACATGATTTAGCTATTTCCTCTGTCCCGTTCAAATCCTGGTTACCTTTAAAATCTCCAGGATGTTGGGAAAAATTACACTGATTTGTCATAAATACCTTAAGTGTAAAAAAGCTGTGAAGGCATAGTTCGAAGAACACCCATTTAAAATGAGCTTAGAGTTGCAGGGGGAAATGGCTTAGCAGGTGAACGTCATAACACTTCTCTCTTAAGTGCCGGGAATTCATTTTCATTACAGATCTCACATTTTGTTCCTCTCTCTTCGCATCACACTTAAAAACATGCTTCTTTTCAACCTATTATAATCAAGGACAACTAAATTGTGCAGAGTTTTCCTAATTAGAAATTGTTGGTTATTTAATTTAATAATACCGTTGATTAGATATTAACTGTCCAGCAAAGGAACATGATTGCAAATTAAAACATTATATCCAAAAAGAAACTTTATTTTGCCACGTTTGCTACAGACATTTTCTTGCTTTTGTTGTTAGCATATTTCCAAAATATTAGTGAATTATGTCTTCAAAGTTTTAGTAAAGGGTAAAAAATTGATTCAGCAGAGGAAATAATAGCAGAATGTTGGTTAAATATCTTAACAGGTCACAACTACAAAAATATTGACAAAGTCAACAGATCTATTTTAATAAGTGAAAGTTCTTCTTCATTGATGAGTTTATGTGTGAGTATGTATGGGAGGGTGAAGAATATAATGGGACAATGGGTTACGGGCTGGCTGGATGGATGAATGTGTGTTGACATAATGACTGAAGGTATGTTTTGTAAGAATGGATAAATAAATAAATGTAGCGATGGTTGAACAATTGGGTGGGTGCTTTAGGGGACATATTAATGAGTGATAAACCGCAAATGAGTGAAGAGGTAGGTGAGAGAGTGGATGCCCAAGTAGACAAGTGACAACATAAGTGAGAATAAGGATAGATAACTATTAACTAATTGCGTGGATGGATGGATAAATGTGAGAACGAATATGCTGATGAGTTAGTGCATAGTTAGAGGAGTGTATGCATAAATCGATCAATGTGATAATTAGTGAGTACGTAGATTGAGCATAGCATTAGTTGAGTTTGTGGGTGGCATTATGGTTGGATGAGTGAATGAATGAATGGATTGTTGAATGAATTGACGAAGTGCATAGATAGAGGAATGGGTGGATCACCAAGCAATCATGTAATGGCAGCCAACAGCCAGCACTGTATTAAAACCTCAAACCCTACCCAGCATGCTTAGAATAGGGAGCTCTGTACTATCAGATCACAGAAGCCTGTCCAGGTACACCACCAGTTCTTATTCTCCAAACAAATCTGTCAGGCACTGGTCTCAATTCTTCCCTTGATTGAGAAGTGAGGCTTATGGCCTCCTCTATCTTTGTTGTGCCTTCTACTCAAAGAACAATGTGATAGAAGGAATAATTGAATTATTCTCAGTCACTTGTAATCACATTTTAGACCCTAATTTTCTCACTATGGCACACTAGAAAGAGACCTACCATAGGCAGATGAGTCCTGGTACTGCACCAATAGGAACAGTCGAGCCCAAACTGCCAGGCCTGATCCCATCCAGAAGGCAACACAAGTAAGTGCAGACTAGTTTTGACATATATAGCTCTCGTCTGTGAAGTATAGGATGCGCTGTGTTACACAGTGAGCACAGGGTCCCTCTCTGGGCATTCCCATCGCATTTAGAGCATCTGCTGCAATGAAATAACAATCACACATTACATACAAATGTTTCTTGACCACTTTGCAATTTTAGGCAAAAACCTGTCATATGAAAATCAGTCTTGGCCCTGCTCCAGAGCCACCGCTCTAGCCTAAACTTCTTGGCAAGGTCTCCTCAAGAAGGAAACACAAGCAGCCCCAGACTTGTTTCAGCCTACTTAGGTCTTGTCAGTGAGGTATAGATTAAATTATGTGTCACAGTGAGCACAGGACTAATGTCTAGGCACTTAGAGCATCTACTATAACAAAGAACAGATGATGGAAGTTATGCTTGAGTGTTCAAAGCCATTGGCAATGACTCAGGCCACAATTTAGAACACCAAAATAATAAAGTGATGGGTCTAATGGCTAAATTCATGCCAGCTACAGGTAATAGCTCAAGGTCACATCGCAGTCTGTCATTTTATTCCCACCAAGCCATCTCAAATGAAACCAGCTATAAGCAGTTTAGCCTTGGCGCTGCACCATTTAGAATGGTCAAGTCTGAACGGCCATGATAGGTCCGTCTGAATGGAAACATAACCAGTCCCTAACCGGTTTTGACTTAGGCATTCTCAATAAGGTATAGCTTGAGTGTGGGGCAGAGTGAGCACATTTACAGCTTTATAACTAATCTAGTCCATTAGATCATTTTTTTTAATTTAGAATTTTGTTAATTTTTCACAAATAATTGAATAGATGGTATTTCCTAAAGTAAAGAGGATGGTTTGCCCACACATGTATACTATTGGGTGCATTCAGAGGCCAGGGTGTAGCCTGCAAGCCTATATGATCTGCTGAGGCCCTTGCCCCCACCCAGTGTAAAACATCCCACCACATGGGGGGGGGGGTGCAGAGCCAATCCCATGCTGGAAGAGGTACACTGATTTGTGCTCCTGCTGACTCTGAAAAATCCCTGGAATCCTGCAGTATAGATGCCCAGCTGAACAGCGGTCACCCCCAAGCTGAGATCACAGAGGAGGGTACCTTCATTGCTGGGCCCGAAACCGGCTGGGCAACACAGAGAAAGAGGGGATACACTGCCGCTCTGCCCCTGCCGTACATTAAGATGGCAGCCACCTGAATGTGAGCTCCCAGTATAGAGGGATCAACACCTGAGTCAAGAGCACCTCCCTCCTCTGATTTGCCTGGGCTTTGTGCTTTTGTGGCCTACCAGCCTAATGTGCTCCTTCTGAGTGCATTGGTGGTCTCCAGGTAAACAGCTGGCTGAAACATAAACTCCAGAGGTTGAAGAGAGGGTGGCTCAGCTGTACATGAAGAGCAGGACTACCCCGCAATTAAATGACTGCCACCCGGGGGCCCATCATGGTAGGAATGAGCTTGGCTCCCAGACTTCCTGGGGCGTGTTTCCTCTTCCACCTCCTGAACTGCGCTCCTGTCCTCTAGCCTTCATTTGCCTGTCCAGCCTGGGGACCTTAAAGGCTGGAATTCCTAAAGGTGATAGCAGCATTCGGCCACCGAGTTTTCTTCAACCTGAGACTCCATAAAGGACTGCTCCCAATTATCTAGCCACCTGCACCCACGCAGAGGAACCATCAATGCATTGTCGCCTGGGCCGCACAGGCAGCTTGATGACCCACTGCCCCAACAGTGGGCGATACTGCAGATGGGGCATTCTGTTCATACACCCACATCCCTGCCCTGGTTACCGCCAGTGGACAGGCCCCAGTGGGCCTGGGGCTTGCAATCCATCAGCACAGGTCCTCCTGGGGCTTAAACTGGAACACATGGCCTGCAGAGAGGTGGGGACTGGACCTCAAGGCTAATGTTGGGGTTACATCACCTGAGAGTCCCTAATATACTTAGGTTGTCATCATCTCCACAGCTGGTGGTTACATGGGTCAATCAAATCAGCACAAAGAGGACACTGAGAATGGCGCTCCTCGCGTGTTACCAGACCTGCCATGATAAACTAAGCTCAATTCTGGCTGCAATCTATGCCACCCAGGATGCTTAAGTGGGTAAAATCAATTCCCTAGTTGTGGACATGGGGCTGCTGAGGGACGATCATTGAAAGATGGTTGAGTGTGTCAGACATGTAGAGGCTGAATTGCCCCATGTTCAAGATGCACTGTGGATTTGAACGTGCTCTCATCCCGGGTCAAGACACTGGAGGCCTTTATTGAGGACCTAGAGGGCAGAGCACACCAGAACATTATCAGGGTCATGTGCCTGGTACATCCATGCTTATGTGCCTTAAGGACTGACTACAGGATGTGGTGGACCCCTGAGGGTCTTTCCAAGTACTGCACTCTTGAACGGGTGCACAGGATTCCAGCATGCCCCTCACTGCCCAGATAGCTTCCATGTCCTGTGCTGACACAACGTTTACACTATAGAGATCTGGACTTTTGGTTTAGAGAGGTGTGTACCCATGGTCCTTACCAAGTTGATAATTCTTGTTTCTCATTCTTTCCTGACTTCACAGCAGCTGTCTAGGAGCAGCAAGTATACTTCCTAATTGTGAAAAATAGGCTTTGAGACCTGGAAATTCACTATGCGCTGTTATTCACTGCAAAATTCCAAATTCTTTTGAATTGGAAGTCAGTCTTCTTCCCCACACCAGAGGAGGCTGGCTTGATGAAAATCACTCGACTGGCTGCGGCCAACCTAAGCCCACTCGACTGGAATGGCAAAAATGCAGGAGATCGTACCCTTATTGAAGTGTAAAGTCCCACCCCACGTAACTATGTGCCCTGGCTGTCCGCAACAAGGCTCTTGTGATGGTGGTCTCCCTCTTGCACCCTGGTTGTGGCTTTGAAGGGGTAGCGGACTCTGAGGAAGACTCTGGATCAACTGCTGAGGGTGGCACTGAAACAGACATTAGTATGCCCCTGCCAGTGGTCACCCCTGGTAAAGCTGATGAAATTATATGACAGGCAGTAGTATCATCAATTTCATGACTTCCTAGCAGGGCTTGAACTTTACCATAGGCATCTGGTATTTCAGCACTGCTTCAGAACACATACATTCTGGGGTCAGAGGAGATGTTCATCCTTTGATACACATAATCCCCCCCCCCCGTGCCACGGGAGCATGACTACTTATCGTCCCCACAGAGGGAACCTTTAATAAGTACTCTTAACAGTTTCAACAATGTGTTGTAGTGC
Source organism: Triturus cristatus (assembly GCF_964204655.1). Lineage (NCBI taxonomy): Eukaryota > Metazoa > Chordata > Amphibia > Caudata > Salamandridae > Triturus > Triturus cristatus. The sequence continues at coordinate 889,070,187 of NC_140587.1, read as the reverse complement.
TGGAAGGGGTCAGTTGGGGGTTCATATTGAAGTAAGTTTTTTTTCTGTTGTTCTGTCCTTCTGGGGTGCTGCACAGTGTCTTTTATCATATGGAATGGGATGCCGGAAGGGGGTTGGGACTGCCAACTGAGCATGCACATTCAGAATGATGGTTAGTACTTGACCCACCATCTGTCTACTCACTTTGAGTGTGAGGGGCTTTAACACCCAAAGTAAGAGATAGAGTGAGCAAGTCTACATAAAGAGATGCAAAGTGCAGTTTTCCTTTCTCCAAGAGATACACCTGAATGAATTGGAGGAGCTCATCTTGTAGAAATAATGGAAGAACTGCATATCTATACAATGTTCTCGGCCTACTGTTGGGGTGTGCTTATCTGGGTGTTGCCAGGAGTGTATTTCCTCCCTCGACTAGAGCGGATTGATCCTGAGGGCAGATACATCATGGTCAGGGGTGAATTGGAGACGAAGCACTTATTTACCTCTATGACCCAAAGGTTGACCAGCTGGCCTTCCTCTCCTTCCTCTCCATTAACATGTCTACAGTGCTGCATTATGCATTTATAGTAGGAGGTGACTACTACTCTGGACGGGTCATACCCACCGATGCCTACCTCTTCAACTCATGCTGTAGCAAAACTCCTTTGTGGTTGAATGTGAAAATGGGGCCTGGTCAATACCTGCAGAGAGTATAACCTGCTGCTCTGGGAGTACTCATATCAATAAGGCCTCCTTGACCTTATGTACACTTAGACAAATTACAATGCATCGGTTTCATGTGGGACAGGGTCACACATACTGAATAACTGGCCAAGGCTCATTCAGACCACAGTCCTCTTAAGTTGGCCTTGTAATCGGATTCTCTTAAACCACAGTTTGTGACCTCGAAACTGAGTATAGAGGCCCTGGAAGACCCCACCTTCCGTGATTCACTAGGGACCACCTTGTGCAATTTCTGACCAAGTGGTAGGCCCTCAAGGTAGTGGTTTGTGCCAATGCATAGCCTCATCTATGAGGATCTGCTCTGAGTTCCAGCATGGAATTACCCAACAGGAGGAGCTGCTTGATGCACTGTATAGGCATTGACCTCATGATCTCACTGCATGCCAGAGGGGTGAGACTGAGAGGGAAAAATTATTGGTATTAATTGAGCGGCTTTGGGTTTTGATTACAGACAATACATTACTGAAACACACAGTGAACAGGACAAAGCAGGGAGAATATTTGCGTGCATTGCTAACTCAATTTGACAGTATGCCCCCATGCTCTCCCCAATTGACTTCACCAGCCAAAACACATAGGGCCAAATGTATCAAAACCGAGTTTTGCGATTCTCTAATTGCGTATTTTGCATATCGCAATTAGTGAATCGCAAAATGCAATGTATGTAGGATTTGCTAAAAATGTTACGAATCCTACATATTCCTTATTTGCGAATCGCAAATTGAGATTCGCAAATAAGGAATACCTTCTCATTCATTCCTATAGGCTAGGAGGCCCATAGGAATGAATGGGAAGACATTCACAATTTGCGATTACCAATTGAAGAATCGCAAATTGAGAATGCAATTTCAAGGTTGCAAGGGTGCCAAAAGGACACCCTGTTGCACCCCTGAAATATGCATATGTGCACATTTTGCACACATACATGCCCTAAGGGCATGTATGTGCAACATATGGCACTTTAAAAAAAAAATTGTGCTTCTTATATTGCATTTAAGGAATCGCAATTTGCGATTCCTTAAATGCATTCGCAAAATAGGGAATCGCAAATTTTGCGATTCCTTATTTTGCTAGTGGGTTTTTGTGTGATACATTGCACACTGCTAAATTGCGATCGCAAACACTGAAATTCAGCGAATTTCAGCATTTGCGATCACCAATTTAGCTTGATACACATGGCGCATATTCTCAGGAAGGCATAAACACCATATTTCCTAACTACTATGCTGAGTTCTATTCCCCTGGCCTGGTCCTGACTCACAGGCTCTACATGATTATGTAATATCCGCCATGACTAAAGGATTGCACCAAAACTTAGTGGCCCCTCTTGATGTCAACATCCATGTGTAGGAGGTGAGAGATACCATGGCCAGGGGGAAAGTTCCGGGGACAGATGGGTTACCAATTGAAATGTACTCAACATATATGGATATGCTGGCTCCCCATTTGACCAAGCTCCATAATTTGGCTAGGGTGTGTGGCTCCCTCCCCACCACCATGCACAAGGCCCTACTTGGTCCATTCCTTAAATGGAGCACAGAGACCAACCAAGTTGCCTCCTGTAGACCACTATTAATTCTAAATATAGACTCCAAAATATTAAGCAAGATCTGAGTCAAATTGCTGGTGTCTCAGCTCCCAACCTTCATAAACCCGACCAATCCGGGTTCGTCCCAAAACAGTATTGTCTACAACCTCAGATGCATTATTCACATCTTACATTCCTCACTTAACACTTACCCCAAGGCTACAGTCCTAGCAGTGGACTTAGAGAAAGCTTTTGTTTCAATAATCTGGGACACAGCCATGGCTGGCATGGGTCTAGATAGCGGATTTTTCATGTGGAATAAGCTGTTATATACCTCCCCTGCACGTGCCAAAACTAGTGGGTTTGTCTCCTTCCTCTGTGCTGTTGTGAGGGCTACCAGACAGGGTTATCCATTCTCACTGCTGCTCTTCGCTATGGCCATAAATCCGTTGCCAGCTACGGTCAGGCAGGCAACTCATAACAGGGGCTACGATTGGGTGGCACCCCATACTTTGTCTCTCTCTACTCAAACAACATGCTGTTATACATCCACAGTGAACAGGCAGAAATGCAATGGGTCTGAGCTAGTTTTGAGCTTTCTGAGGTGACTGGACTCTATGTAATCTGGAGCAAATCCAATGCTTACTCTCTACTGCCCACTGGCCTCAGAGGGCAGACACCATGAGATAGGTGAGGGGATAAGATATGTACTGCACACCTTCCACTACTTGAGAGTACAAATTAATGGTACAGAAACCCAATTCATAGAGGATAATATCCAGGCTGCTCTGGCTGCTGTCTGGCAGTAGGCAGCCTTCTGGCATACTTTACCCTATTTGTCATGGGCCGTGCAGCACTTACGACAATGGTGGTTGTAGGCTGTTATATTATTTTGCTGCTACCCTGTTTGTTTACTCAGGATATTTTTTCCGGAATTGGATGGGTTCCTGCCTTCCTTGTTTTGAGGTGCCAGGAGGCGAAGGGTCTCATTGACAAAACTGACTTTCCTGGTAGGGTTGGTGGTCTCAGTTTTTGAGCTATACTTTCTAGCCAGCCAACTAGTCTGAGTTTGCACCAGGGGCCGAAACTGCAGTAACTCCCAATCATGTTGCCCTGCTGCTCTGCAATGAGTTTTGATGAATCAACTCAGGGGAAGGTATCCTGTTACATGTGTGGGTCCAGGTTCTCCAGCGTACACATTGTCCACTCCCTAATGCTTGTGACCTCCCACTATCGGTACTGTGTGGTCTCCGTCCTCTGGGTGACTGGAGCTCACTGCATGAGTGGGCCACATTGGGCATCATCATATTGGGTGACTTTTTTAAACAAGACTGTGTTAAAGAGCTCCAGACCCTTACAGACCAATTTGAGCTCCTTCTGCACCACTTCCATGTTTGTGGATCCTTTAGGGCCACCATGCGAGCCAACTGGAGACCTGGCCCCACAGAATACCCAATACATGCTACCCTTCCGATCATCTGGAGGTTGTTGGGCAAACTTAAGTTGTTTACTTTACTCTATATTGCATTATTTTTGCATGCCATGGTAGAACTCTGAGTTATCCAGACTCACTGGTCTGAGGACATAGCCAACCCGATTACAGACAAATACTGAAACGTTATCTTACTTGCTACCCCATGCATATGACGAAATGCTCAGCTCAAAGTTAAACAATATTATTTTCCTCCACAGGGCCTACCTCACCCGATGAGTATCAATGTGATGTTCCCTGGAGTGGTTGCTGCATGCCCTAGATGTGCTGCCAAAGGGGTGGACTTCCTGCAGAAGTTGTGGATTTGCTCAGACATTAGCTCTTGTTGGAACACTGTGACTCACTTAATAGCCACATCCACAGGGTGTCTGTTACGCCTGTCATCCTAGGGTGGTCTTCTCCCAACTTTTTTCCTGCTTACCTCCACTTTCTGCTGTATCTTTTTGTTGGCCTAAGGACTCTGAGCACTTTACCACTGCTAACGAGTGCTAAAGTGCATGTGCTTCTCCCCTAAACATGTTGACATTGGTGTTTCCTGATTGGCATATTTTATTTATTGGTAAGTCCCTTGTAAAGTGATATACCATATACTTAGGACCTGAATTCTAAATGCTACTACTGGGCCTTTAGCACTGGTTGTGCTACCCACACAAGTAGCCTTTCAAACACGTCCCAGACATGCCAATGCAAGGCCTGTGTGTGCAGTTGACTGCCACTACCACTTGGCATTTAAAACCACTTGGAAAGCCCTAAACACCCCATTTATTACACATATATCACCCTTACGGTAGGCCCTGGGAAGCCCTAAGGGCATGGTGCGATGTACCTAAAAGGTAGGACATGCACTTTTAAGTTTGACATGTCCTGGTAGTGACAATCAGCTAAATTCATCTTTCACTACTGTGAGGCCTACACCTCTCACAGGTTAGCATCGGGGATTTCTTAAAACACTTTTTAAGCTGTAATTCCTGATCAGAAAGGAGCAGCTTCATCATGTTTCATATCTTTTGAATGGTGGTGATAAATTCTCTTTAAGTTTAACGTTGGATTTGATATTACCATTTTAGGAATGCCACTTTTAGAAAGGGGACATTTCTCTGCTGTTAACTTTGTTCTGTGTTCCTGCAGCCTGTCTCTAATACACAACTGGGCTGAGTGACAGCTACACTTTGTGCATTCCCTCTAGACAGCCACAAACACTGGAAAGGCTGAGTGTGACAGAGAACTCATCGGCATACTGATAGCCTTCTTGGGCAGGAAGGGGGAGAGGTAGCTCACACTTACATCTGAATAGGCTGTGCCCTTTCCTCACACAAATTATGGATTACCCCCCGCAGATATCCTGGCAGACATAAGGGTATTGAAAGGGACCCCTGTATACTGCAGCGGGATCCTTCAAAGTCACCCCCTACATCAAAGCCACTTTGGGTATACGTACCAGGGATCTGCCCCTGTCAAATCAGTACGCTACTGGACCTGGGAAGAACTCTGCTGGAGAAAATGGACACATGTCTGCAAAAAACACGATACCCTGAGGCATTTTGCTCCTTCAACACGTGCTGAAGAATGCAGCACACAGAAAGAGAAGAAAATGAGCAGAAATAAAAATGTTGCTCCTCATTACGCCTCCCCTCGGGTTGCGCAGCATTTTGACACATTCCCAGGTCTACCACTAATGCTAAATCTGGGAATGCACCACAATTCAAGGGTGTTGCATGGAAATACCCACCCAACAACCATGGAATGACCCCTCGAGCAGAGTAATGCAGTGCAGCAAGTTGTGCTTCTTTGTGTTACTCTAGATTTAGCAAGCCACTCAGGGTCACCCAAGGGGGCCTTTTGTGGCTTGATAAAATCTAACTTATGATCTGCATCGCTCTTGTGCCCCATTGTGTGGTGCAAGGGCCAAACAAATCATTGATAAAAAAAAATCCTGCCTGGGTCTACCATGCTTTGCATGATGGACCAAGACATAATAAATCATTGGTGGTCTCTCCCCTTTAAGTATGGCTGGGGGTCCATCTCTTTCCCATACAAAACCTATATAATAAAATTATAAATAAAACACCAGTTGAATAAATATACAAAACCACCTACTATGCCAATTTTTGGGACTATTAAAGAGAGACATTTTTGGCAGAAGGATGGAGAGGTAAATTTGTGCATTTGGACCAGTTTGGGTCAGTATGTTATTATGTAACAGGTAAAAAAACAAAGTCAGGAAGCACTAACATTGAGGATAAAATCGATGAACTTTTTTCTTTAAAAATGGTGCATTTGCATCTATAGAAAAAAAATCTTAAAAAGGAAAACAGTCGGAGGTCAACAATGCTACTGGATACTGCACTCTCTGGGATCTTAATATCTGCCCTATGGTGAATATTGCAATGGCTTTCAAGCCAATGAAATAACAATTTTCCCCAATAAAATTCACTTTTGATTGGATAAAATCAGCAACATAATGTGCTAGAAAATGCCGCACACATAGAAATAGGAGAAAATTAGGAGAAATAAAGATATTTCTCCTCATTATGCCTCCCCTCGGGATCCATAGCATTTTGACGCATTCCCAGATCTATCAGTAATGGTAAATCTAAAAATGCATCTAAATCCATGGGTTTTGCATGGAAACACCCACACGACAACCATGGAATACTTTCCTAGGGCAGAGTAACTCAATGTATTGATTTGTGCTGCGTTACATTACTCTAAATGTGTCAATCCATTCAGGACCATGCAAGGGGGCCTCAGGTGGCTTGACAAAATCGAACTTATGAGTTGTGTCATTCTTGTGTCTCACTGAATGGTGCAAGGGTGATGCAACCCATTGATAAATTTGACCCCTAGTTGCAATTTGTGACAAGTCTGTAGACATAAATTTTCTCCAGATGAAGACACAAAAATTATCCAGCCAGTGAGTCCAAAGGTAACACTTTAGACTGTGTCAAACCTGGTTTCTGTATCTGACCCACACTCCATTGCAGTTAGCCTTAATGTGCGCCTAGGTGAAGAGTACCTGCATTGGCACTAGGCAGCACATTGTGCACCAGCACTGGGAAAAGGCAGGAATGCCTGTATTATGTTACATACAGCTCATTCTTGCCCTTTCCCTTGTCGTGAGGGTTTAGGGGTGCCAGCGGATGTTGCTAAGTTGGCATTAGTTTGTGCTTTGCATCATTGCCATCTTGCCGCTTATGCACACAACACTACATGCATTGTTTCCCGTAAACAATCCTGCTGCTTCACATGGGAACTGTCTGCATTTCACCATTTTGGCTGTGCTTTGTGTTCTACTCTGCACACTGTGTTCAAGGACAGAAAACAACTTCACTGGTTAATCGGCTTTGGTCTGTCCCACACTCATATAGACATAACATGGAACACAGCTGCGCTACTGACTTTTTGGGTGTTTTTAATATGGCACGGGATGCAAGTTAAGACACTTGGAGGAAACCTTTCCAGGGGAAGAGCTGTGCTTGTCCGGAGATGTAAATCATATCATCTAAGACTTGAGGTAGGGGGTTCCACTTTCCAAGCACAGAGGTCTTCCACTGATATAATAAACATAGCTTGTAGCACAGGGAGGGTGGTAAGGCGCTATAAGGGTTAATCCACTGTCATTATAATATGCTATCCCCGTTCGTATTATAAGGAATTGTAACCATGCTGATTATATTGTTTTTATGCATTTCTTTGCTAGTTTTAGCACGTGGACTGCATTACAGAGCATGTTAGTTGAAATAAACGTTTTAAACTATACAGTGTCTCTGGTTACTTACATTGTGAACAGGTATGAGTATCTAAGCAAAAGAGTGTCTTGTTCCCACGAATTCTGAGAGGCCCTGAGTCGCATGTTCTAGGATATCCAATCATTGGTAGCTCCGCTGTAGTACAGAGAACGAATGGGATACTATAGCTACCCGGATAGGGGTTCTACACTCTGAGGCGTGTTTTTGGTACACCACAATACACCGAAGTCCTCGTTTTCTGTGCATAGTTCTGTATATGTGCAGAATCCCTGCAATACCCTGTCACACAGCGCAGCAAGCTGGCATGCTGTGTGACTTTTTGATAAATGTGCCCCTTGAAATCTTCCAGTGGGCCAAGGCTACAGGCTGTAGCTAAAGAGGGCTCCAAGAGGCTGGATACCTTTTCTGTGAGGTTCCTCTGATTCAAATTTGCTGCTTTGGAAAGGCTCTGAGTGGGAGCAACTTGAACCTTTGGCCTAGCAGCAACACACCTTCGTCAGATCAGTCCCTGATTTCTGGAAAAGTTATGTGGAGTAAACTTTGTTACCAACCAAGCGTCTATAATCTTGAGAATGACTCTTGGGGTTTATGACTCACTCCAGCAGAGGCTAGCATCAGGTTCCAGGGCAGGTCTAGTTGGAAATGGTCAGCTTGGCGGTTGCAGAAAAGGCCTCTTGTAGCTTGTTTTGTCCCTGTAGCTTGAACAGGAAGTCACCCTTATGAGATTTTAGTGTCCACTTCTTTGTCATGGGTGAAAGAGGGAGTGCAGGTCTAGTCTTCTATGTTCCTCTCAGGTTAGAGTCAGCATGTCCAGTACTCTTCTGTTGTTTCACAGGTCCAGCAGGCTTTCTGATGAAGTTACTATGGGTTCCATATTTTTACCCAGAACTAGCCTTTGGGTCAGGGTGACTCCTGGCCCCTACCTAACCAATAGGGTATAAGTTCCCACTGGCAAACCTACCCACTTTTTTAGAACTTTCTGTGTGCCCTACTGCAAACAATCCCACACAGTTCTTCTCTGCCAAAATCCAAGATGGTGAAACCCTTCTCCATTTTGCAGTGCCTGTGGGCCCAACCCAGAGGAATGGTCAGGCGAATGAGCAACCCCTTCCTTCTGGTTGCTCTAAAATAATTTTGGGAGTAGCCCTCTCTCACTAGGACTGGGGCCTTTCTGGATGGGGGGACGAAAGGGAGACTTGCAAATGTTTCAGCTAACATTTGTCAGTGACAGGGTAGTCATCTATGAAATTAATTAGATTTACTGGCACATCCTGCCAGTGGAAAGAGGAACAGAACACCTCACAACCCCAAGGCCTTTGTCTCAGCTCTGTGAGCAAGATCACACCTCATCAAGGGAGCTATTCAGCTACCAGATGACAGATGAGCTCATGCAAATGGGCTTCCGGAGGCTTTAGGCAGGTAACAGGGAGGTTTCTAAAAGTAATCTTTCTAATATATTTATTACAAATCAATTTTAACCAGTGATTTAGGCTTGTAATAAATATTTCAAAAAGTCAAAAAAAATATTTCGCAGCTACTTCCAATTCAGAAATAATACAATACATGTACTATTGCATCCCAATGCTTTCCTGTGGAGCAGCCAATCCTGCTACACTGAAGATAGATTTCAGGGCCTTTTCACTGTAAGGACATGATCAACATTAAACATTTACATGTCCTACTTTTACATGCCATGCTCCCTGCCATGTGGGCAGTAAGGCTTCTTTGGGATGACAATATTATTATAAATAGAGTTTTAGGTCGGTGACAAGGGGTTATTTTGACAGATTATAACTGCACAGTCACAAAGGGTAGGCCTGCAGTCATGGTTTGAATTGTTACTATGGTGGTTGGCACAATTGATGCTGCAGTTCACTTGGGACATTTAACTTAACGGTCCCTGATAGACTTTTGTACTATGTACTAGGGACTTATAGGTAAGTTAAATATGCCAAACAGGGGTTTGACAATTTTATTATGTTAAAAGGGGGAGCACAGGTACTTTACCACTATTTAGCAATGGAGTTCTACAGCTGCAAAAATAGTCAAGGCAAAAATCATACTAATTCAAAGGAATAGATTATGAGCCAACTTCTTACACACCTAGGGACTAATTACGATGTCAGTCAGACTTAAGTCCGCCCAACACCGTCATGGTCCTAGGCCGACCGACCTCTGGTCAGCGGTCCCAACCTCCTCATTAGGATCGGTCGCATTCGGTTGCATTCATGCATTTCCCTATGGCAGCATACATGTCCGGCATAATACATGCTCCCATAGGGAAATGGGTGGTGCTATTCATCTCTGCATCCTTTGGCAGGCACCTGAAGGTCCATCCCTGGCATCCTGACATAGGTAGGTCCCTCACATCGGAGCACCGAATCTGTGGTAACTCCCTCCCGTCATTGTTGCGGTTGTTTTTTGGATGTACAGGCTGTTGCCCGCGGCATCCCCTTTGAGGTTCACTAGAATGACAAACTCTCTTGCACTTCCCTTTTCATCACCTCTTTTGGGTTACTTTGAAATCCATGATATAGGGACGGTACTCCATAGGATACCCCTCTGACCGTCTCCTTCAGTTCAGAGCAGTGTAGGATTTTTTACTTTTTTTTACCTGGTCCTGATGAAACGCCACTCATCCATTAGGAGACTATAGGCGTGAAACATGTTGACCTTTTAACCACCTTCACTTAGCTGCAGCAGGTTTATTTCTCCTTGCCAACCATGACCCATGCGGTCTGTTTTTATCCGTAGCACCAGTGTCTAGTTATTAAAGGCTCCTAAGGGCACTCATAGCTACTTTTAACATACTCACTACACCCACTCTACTCACTACTCATCTGCCCCACCACATCATCACATAGCGCCCCCGGCTTACAAAAGATATCCCGCAAAGAGCCCTCCTGCGGGACCCAATGGGCATTGCAGCACCGGACCAACGAGTAGCTGCCCTATGATGAAGCATGACACTTCTCGGGGGTGTGAGGGCCCTTTCTCCTTATTGGAGCATTCCCCCCTCTCTGTTCCTTCTCCTACAGGGTCTTCCATTTCCCTTTGTCCCGCCTATTCCCTTCCTTAGGAACTGCATATCCCATTGTATGATCTCAAGGTGGCTGCCTTAGGGTGCAGGGATCAAGAGTGCCCTCTCAGCCCCCAACCGGAGGCCACGCACCTAAGGGGACCCTGCTGTGGGCCCCCAAACATGCTTTCTGACATGGTCTCCATGTCGAACAGGCCAGGATGGAAGCCATGAAAGAAACCATGCACCATAATCCCAAGAGCATAAAGGCCCGCCCTTTGGGATTATGATCCAGTTCCAACTGGCCAATGGGCTCCTTGAGCCCATCTGAAGCCAGCCAGAATAACCAGCCTGGTTTACTTTCCGACAGCCAGCATTGTAATGCGGCGGTCTGAAAGTAAACCGAGCAGCCAATTATGATGCGGCCTGGAAGGCTCCGACCATTGGTTTGTGAGCACCTGTGTGAGTCTGTGAGTGGGTGTATGACAGACTGTGTGTTTGTCTGTGAGTGGCTGTGTGAGTGCTGATAACGGTTTGTGGGTGGGTGTATGAGCGTCTGTGTGAGTCTGTGAGTGGGTGTGTGAGTGTTGCTATGGGCTTTGGGCATTTACATGCTTAAAGAATTTAAACGGGAGAACTATGAGCTCTATTTTCACCAGGCGATGACAAGAAAGAAACCTCTCATCACAGTGACCCAAATTCAGAACGCTGTCCAATATATAAACAAAGCATTCACTTCCATTAGGGATTTCAGATTATTTTTCAATGTGAAATACAACAGGAAACATATTTGCTTTCTATTGGAAGCCCAAGAAGTTTGGATTGTTTGTACTTTAGGCAAGTGGAGCTTTAGCTTGGGCTCCTGGTATGTGTAGGTTCGTATGTGCTTCTTGTTGAAGTTTAATTTATGTGAAAGGAGCATCAAGGCCAGAATGGAACCACATTTTAGCCTCTAAGAGTCCTCACTTTTGCCGAAAATGTCTACTCAACTGTAGTAGTTTCTACTTACAAATTAGTAAGTGCTATCTCATTGGGAAAATGTCTACTACATATTGTACAGTCCAGTGGCGTAAAGGACAACCCATTTAGGTATTTCTCTATGTCTCTGTTTGCACTTTTTTAGTGGGTTAATCACTCCATATAATTTTTTTTAATTTCTTATTTTTGCTATTTTGCTGTGAAATATTGTTTTCCAGTGTTGCAGATATTTGTGAAGTTAGCGTCTTTTTGAAAAACTTGCCATAGGCCTGCATGTTTTCTTTGTTGTGGCCATGCCTCCTTGTTGGTTGTTGTTGTGACCATATAGCTGGTGGCCATTTTGGCCAGTGTGCTTTTGCCATAGGCCTACATGTTGTCTCCTGTTGACCATGTGGCACTGGCGGGCAGCCATTTTGTGTGTCCAGCAAGTTTGTGTTTGCCATAGACTTGCATGAAAGGATGAGATATCAGTTTAATAATATGCTTCAAGACAATTTCAGTTATTATTAATTTTTGAATTCTAATTTTTTTTAACATAATATTGTTATATTTATTTTTTTATTTCCATCTTTAATTTATTTTTAAATGTAATTATTCTTTAGTTTAATTTTGTAAATTATTATTTTTAATTTCTTTATTTGATTTCTTTTTTAAATGTTTGATTTTGAATTTTGTAAAAAAAAATATTGTAAATTAGTTTATCCCTTTTTGCCTTGGTCAATCTATCATCAGTCCATTCATCCACCATAGGCGCACAGCCATGCAACAGCATTTCGTTTTTTAGGTCTATAATTCAATTTTCTCCTTGACACCCTGGCTGCGGTGCACTTTAGTGTGGACACTAGACTTATTCATTTGTGTAATGATGATAATTATTCCATTCCCCCTGGACCAAATTGCCTTCCATAGGCGCACACTAACCTCCATTTTTAAAAGATCACTACAACATTTACCCATTCAGTTCCCTGAGTGCCACAGGTGTCTCCTTTAGAATATATGTCCATAAAGGGAAGAGCTCTAGCCTTTTGTATATTCTGTGTTATTCTGATGAGTAATTAAGTTATGGTGGTGTGGTTTGCATTTAAAGTTGTTACCTAAGTAAAAAAAAAACAACCACATTAATATTGCCTTGGTCTGTACTAATTCATCCTGCAAACAATGCCACATTTCACATTTAGGGGCATATTACGATGATCGGTTGGAGGCTTTCCGACTGTCACAGTCGGTTTCATTTCCGACTGGCTGATTATTAATCAACTGGTTGGAACTGGGCTCAAGGACACCCAGCAGCCGTTTGGAGGCCAGCCCGTAATCCCAAAGAGCGGTCTTGCCGCCCTTGGGATTGCCATGCATGGTTTCCAATAGGGTTGCAATGCTGGGCTTTCCAACATGGAAATCCTGTTGGAAAGCTTGTTTGGGGTGCGCTAGCAGAGCCCCCTTGTGTGCAGGGCCTCTGGTTGGGGGCCTCCTGGTTAATCCCTGCACCCCGTGACAGGCACCTTGAGGTTAAGCCTGGGCGAAGCACTATGCTACGCTCGCGTAGTTTGCGAAGTTCGCGCTACTTCGCACTACGCGAACTGCACGTAGCACAGTGCGAACAGGCGTAGCGTAGTGTTGCGTAGTGCTGCGGTCATTTTTTGCTTGCTCGCGGTCCTCAATGTCAAGTTGGCGACCGCGAGCAAGCAAAATGACATCCCGGCGAGACTTTTTCCTTGTTCGCGATCAGCAACATCAAGTTGGTGATCGCGAGCATGGAAAATAAACCTCCCGGCGAGATTCCCAACGCGAGGAGGTCAGGTTTCTCATTGCGAGGGGTCGCGTATGCTCGCGACCGCTCGCGATGAGAAACTACCAGTTCGCGTTGAGAAAGCTGCCGCTCGAGTAAAAATCTACTCGAGCAGCAGAAAACTACAGCTCGCACTGTGCAAGATGCCATTTTCAATGATTGCACAGTGCCGGTTGCTTGTCCGCACTGTGCAATCATTGAAAACAACATCTTGCACAGTGCGAACATGTTACTACGCAGTTCGCAAAGTGCTACGCGTAGCTCGCGTAGTGCGAACTTCACTTTGCGTAGCTTCGCGAAGTGCTACTTCGCGAACTACGCCCACCCTTACTTGAGGTGCCTGCCACGGGGTGCAGGAATTTACATCACCTCCAATATTCCTATTGGAGTATGTACTACAGCTGAATTACGCCATAGCACATGCTCCCATAGGGAAATGTTGGAATGCGACTGAACAGTGTTCGGTCGCGTGCAAATCAGGCGGCTGTGACTGCCAGCCAGAGGACGGTCAGTCCCGTTTATGAGACGGTGTCGGCCGGCCATTGAAATCGGCCCCTAAATGTTTTCTTGCTGCTTTGCTTTTAGGTGCACAAGAGAAGATACATCTCCCACAGTACTGCCAAACAGAAGGCCTGTGCAGTCACATGTCAGTCCTTCAATCTCTTCCACTTTGGCAGCTTGGTTGAACTGCCAACTGAGAGCTTTACGATTACCCTAAAGAAACATGCTTCCGGGAAAGTGGTCAGTGACAAGAAGCAGCTTTCCAACTGTGGCAAATCACCCCAAATCTTTTTTTGACCACCACATTGTGTGCCTGACGCACTGGCTTCCGGGAAACAAGCTGAAACTAGCACTCCTGCATCAACAGCACCAGCACAACCTAAGCCCAGGACCATGTCTGTCAAGGAACCAGCCACTGCAATCATGTCGAAGCCAGCGATTAGTGACACTGAATTTGATTTCTCCCTTTCGTAATTTAGTACACAATTGTTTCAGAAAACAGAGCAAAGTGGACAGCAGCAAACAATATTTTTTTTCCTGATGTTGGAGGAGAACAGGAGAGTGAGCTTCCTTCCAAAGCAAGAACCTGCTCTTTTATAATCATTTGCTTCCAGATCACCAGCATCGCAAAAGAAGAGTACTACTCCACCATCTTCCCCAAGCACCACTTCTGATGATGATAGAGACATGGAGTGGCCCCCGGCAGAGCACAGGAGACAACAGGATAGGCAATGTAAAAGAAAAGTTCCTGAAAGACTTAGAATTATGGAAGGGGGTGATGAGGAGGATGACTACAATGAGGCAGTCATTGTGGAAGGTGACAGAGAGGAGTCTGACATTGCTATTTCCCCTGCTCCAAGTGATGCGGAAATGGTAGCACCACCAGCTTCCACATTTGCAAAGCCCCAGCTGAGATCTGCACCAACCCCTACCGCAGAAGCAAAGAGGCAATCGACTACATGTCCAACTACTTCCAGTTCTTCTTCAGGCATTGGCAGTGGCATAAGTAAAAAAGTACTCCTCCCAGTTTGGGACTTTTTTACGGTTAGCAAAGAGGGGGGGCACATTGTAGTATGCACCATTTGGCACACAAATGTTCGGCGAGGTGAGCCTAGTACATATTTTGGTACTGGAGTCCAAACGACCCATAGGAAAAAATGGCACAGAATCATGTGAGAGGAGCACCTTAAAAAAATGCTGAACATGGTTGTGGTGGTGAGCAGAGCTGGGGAACATCAGTTACAAGTCCAATCACAGAGGTAATGATGAGGAAGAAGGTGACATCCTCACGCAAAGCAGCCCTGTCCCCAGCAGTCCACCAACAGAACAACACACCTCAGCATCTTCAAAATGAAACTTGAAGAGTAGAGTGAGATGGAGATACCACAGCATACAGTGACTCCCCCACCATGACATACATTGAGAATACCACAAACATCAACTTCTCAAATGATGCCTTTGACAGTGGTCCCAGGAAAGAAGATAATCCAAGTTACTATTATAATCATGTTTTGGCTAGAGGGGCCCTATAAGCGGAACCACCCAACTGCACGATTGTACAATGAGAAGCTAGCAAGAATGTTAGCTCTAGATCTCCTCCCTTTTTCGTTTGTGAAAGGGGTTGGATTCTTGGAATTTGTGGCAGTCATCTGCCAAAAATGTATGTGCTGCAGTTGGTTGGAGAGGCTTTGCAGCAAAGTGTTGTTCATACTATCCACCTGACAACAGACATGTGGACCAGTTGTCAGGTGACTGATTACCTGTGTCTCACTGCACATTGGATCTCTTTTGCAGGGGTGAAGCAAAAGATGACTGCAGGTCTTGGCCCTGAAGAAAGTTTTAAGAGCATTCGGTGGCAAGCAACAGTGGCCATGTTCGCCATTGAGAAATCATTTACAGCTGTAAACATCTTGGAGGAATTTAACAGCAAGGTGTATGAATGGCTGTGACCCAGAGGTCTTAGAATTTGACTTGTTGCCACTGACAATGGCAGTAACATAGTCAAGGCCATGTCAGATGGAGGCTATTTCAGGGTCCTGTGTTATGCCCATTGCATAAACCTTGTGGTGCAAGAGTTTCTAAAAAGAATACATAGTCATCAACATACTGACCACCTGCAGAAGAATCTGCACTGATTTTAGTCATTCTTTCAACGCCCGGAAGCATTTGTGGATTAGTCAACGTAATAATAGAGCACCAGTTAAAGCCCTAATACAAGAGGTGCCAAACGATGGCACACAACCAATTTTATGTTACAATATCTGTTGGAGCAGTAGAAAACAGATCAATTACAATGTCATTCAAAGGGGAGGGGATGCTGTTGGGAACACTAAGACCTTGGATGCAGACAAATGGGGCCTAGTCAAATGCCTGACACTGATGCTACTCCTGTTTGAGGTTTATACACAGGAAGTTAGCAAGGAGAACAGTATGATGGGCCAAGCTATCCCGTTTTTGAATCTGCTACAGTACCAGGGAAAGAAGGTTTGCCCCCACAGGTGTGAGTGAAAGCACAGAAGAGCAGGCCTTGGTTGAGAGCTTAAACCTTCCCTTGGCTTGTAATGCAAGGCGGCAACATGACACCATCACTTCCAAAGAGTATATCTGTGTCACACTACTTGATCCATGGTACAAAAAGTACCCACTTTCATTCATTGTTCCGAAGGTGATGTTTCAAAATACATAAGGTAGATTGTTGAGCAAGCCAGAGACCTGGAAGAAGAGCAGCTGGAATTTGGAGTCCCACCCCACAGTTCTGGGGTACCACCATCAAGTTCCAGAGAGAGCAGTCTTGTCTCACAGCAGCCAACAACACTCTCAACCAGAACACCGGCAACAACAGAAACAGAAAGACCTGGCCCAACCTCTGCATTTCATTGGTTTCAATGGGTAGGGCTTAAGTCCAGTGCAGAGGCAATGGCAAAAGAAGTTGAGCAAGTGACAGCACCAATGATGACCCACAGGATGTTCCAGAACTATCAGGATGATCTAAAAGCGGTATATGTGGATCAAAGGAAGCTCATTGATGTGTTGGTATGGACGATGCACCAATGGTCAGCTTAGCAGGCTGGCAATAGAGTATCTGGGTTGTCCTTTAGCTAGGGTGTCTGCTGAGCATGTGTTTAGTGCTGCTGGCATGGTCATTACAGTAAGAAGGACCAGTGTCTTACCTTAAAATGAGTAGAGATTGACTATGATCAAAATGAACTAATATTTCATACCACACAATTGCACTGTTCCTAAAACAGCACAGGAGGAGGGTGACTGGTCAAAAACAACTTTGTTACCTGAACAACTTCTTCGATTTTATGACAAGCTCTATTTCCAGGCCTAAGTATGCCAGTGCCCCCATGGAACTTTTTAATTATTTCTCAATGAACTTCTACCTTTGCAACAAAAAAAGGCGCATGTGGAACATTATTGTTTTTGTGTCAGGTTTATGCTGCCACACCATTTTTAGCCACATATATTGCCAGATTGCATTTAGAGCAGTGTGCATTGAAGAAGCCTATACAATGAAATCATTACATTGGAGAAAATGCCTGCATCTCCAACATGACTATGGCTGATCCTTTTTTATATCACTTTGCACTAGTAGGTCTGCCGCAGAAGATCGTTGATTTACAAGCGTGCCAATGCCAAATTCAATGTGTTGTCTGTGTCAAAGATGAATACCTAGAGGGAGATTTATGAGCCCCGTGAGCCACATTTGCGCCACCGTTGTGTCACTTCTGTGACGCAGTGGCGGCGTAAACCATGCACCACATTGCGCCCTATTTACAATGTGACGCATCTAGAGAGATGCGTCACGTTGTAAAGCCCCGCACCACATGAAACCTGCGTCAGGTTTCATGTGGGCATTCCAGCACAGAGGGGTGCGTTCCGTCGCAGGAACGCCTCAGAAAAGTGCCTGAGTAAAATCTACAAGATTTCACTCAGTCACTTTTCCGACGCTGCTGCGTCAAAACCTTGCGCATCCTTGAAGCAGGCGTAAGGCGTGACGCACCATGTTGAGGATAGGCCAGGTTGGAACAGTGCTGGAGTTGTGTCGCGCCCGCAACACAACTCCTGTACTGCACCAACCTTATGCCGGCAGATGCGACACGCATCTGTTTATACTTGCACCATGATGCGCTGCATTGTAAATGCCGCGAATCTGTGGTGGGGCAAGGGTAAATTTGCGTCATGCATCTTTTCTGGCGCATCCCTGCTCATTTGCAGGGATGTGCTAGGAAACGTAAATCTGCCCCCTAATACTTAAACTACCCATGCTTGGATTGAAAGAGGTAACTACAACTATTGCAACTGTGAGAGAGTGATTGTGTGAGTGATGATGATTGATGAATAATGTGGAGGCAGAGAGTGAGGGAGGTGTTGAACTGTAACTTGGGAACTTGCTTGAGATTGTTGATTTGCAATGTTTTGGGCCTGAGTGATGGGTGATCGTTTTTTCCCTGCAGTTGATGGACTTTACAAACTTAAATAATGTAACCTTCAAGGACCACTGCTATAATTCTTCTGTTTTTTCATCACCTCGGAGGGCTGCCTTTGATGATTGTTTGATTTACAAAACCGCCAAATTCCATTCATTTGCTTGCATCAAAGGGGAGATAGTGTACCTATCACCATACATGGATTAGAACAGGTAACCATTGCACCAATGAGTGATTGTGAGTGATGATTGGTGAATCATGTAGCAGCAGGGAGAGTTGAACTGTAATTTGGGAACTTGCTTTGGAGGATTGTTTTGCAATGTTTGGGGCCTGAGTGATGGGTGATAATTTTTCCCTGGAGATGATTGGCCCTCACACGCTTAGCCAGATTTACTTGCAGGGTCCACTACTTTTTTCCGGTTCTTCCAAGACCAGAACAGTCAATTTAGTTAACAAACAAAAACCAATGCAAAATACTTCAATTCTGTTTCTCTACTTGTTCTTCAACAGCAGTGCACTACACGTATATCTTGCTTGGGTCATGACTGGTCTGGGATGGAGTTACCTGGATTCAGGAGGAGGATGAAAGAACTCAGCTGTGGGACTACCTCATTAACAGCTAGAAGCAAGAAGTTATCGACTTCAAAGGTAAACCATGAGTCTGAGGCCTAGTACTCAGCTATGTGAAATGGAGAGTGGTGTTTTGATTTGTGTGATGCTGCTGTGTGTGTGTGTGTGTGTGTGTGTGTGGTACTGGCATCAAAAGTGAAACCCTGAGCCCCCACTTGCTTTTTTTGCTCTACCTCTGAGTCTTCCTGATACACTCCTCATGAAGCTTACCATCCCTCTATACTTCTCCTTGACTCCAAATTACAGTTTTAGTTTTACAATCCATAGATTTTCTAATCTACTGCATGAACAAAACGTAGATGCACTACCTAATTTTGCAATACAGTATCATTTTTCTTTTAACAATCATATTTGGAGAACTGGGTGGGTGGGTTCACTTCCAACCAAGAAGACAGAACATTTAGATATCTGATAACTTGGGTCTCAGGGACAAAAAGACTGTTTGCTTGGCCTGGGAGGTAAATTTCGTTCCGCTCGCGGAATTTGCGATATTTTGACATCTTCGCGTTCCGTGGAGAGCGCGAAAATGTCAAAACTTTCGCAATCTGCCGCGAAATGGAAGTATTTTTCTTGTTCGTGCTTTAAAAATGCATTCTCGCACGCGCGGTCGTGACTTACCGGGTCCCTGCTGAAGAACCAGAACCTTTTGGACCTGGCGGCGCAGGGTACGCCCTCTGTCTACGGAGTTCACCTGCTTCGCTACACAGAGACACGGGACACTCTGTCGGTGTTAGAAGATTGGATTTATTTAGCTGCAGCTTGTACAGTTATCCTAGAAGTACACAAAGTAGGTTCTCTGGAGACTGCACTTCACTCTGTGGCGCATCAGAATAAATACTATACAATACATAATTATTAACAAGACACACGCCCCAAGCATGGAAGAAAAGAGCCAATAGGTTAAGTGGAAAAACAAAGCGGAACCAGTAAGAAAGGTTCGAAAATAGAAATATCAGATGACTCGAAGAGACCTCTCCTCCAACTGTGTTTGTTATCCCACCCCCGAACTAATTCATTAACAGATTATAACTAACTTGCAGGTGGTGAGATACGTTTGTGTGTATTGGAGGACAGTCATGACACAAGAGAATGCTAGCAGGAGACAGTGAAGGCCATTCGATAAGATATGATCAGGAAAGAATAGTGCGAGCCTACAGATAGTTGAAACAGGGATTAGGAAAGCCAGACAAGGATTAGTGTACTCGGCTAGTCCAAACACCAGCTTCGCAAATAAAGGCCGAGGACGTATTTCAACACCAAGCTACGGAAAAGCAGAATAGACTTCGTTCACCGTGCTGCCTGAGTGATGGCAACACAAAATGGCGGCGGGTCACAAAATGGCGGGTCGATTCGATCGTGATCGAAAATCGAAGTTCCTCACTGCGTTCGCCAACGAGTTTTCCTCTCCGTTCGGCGCGCCACAAGATGTTGGATTGTTGGGAGCCGGTCACGCTATCCCACGAGAGTTTGCGATCGTGAACACGTCATTGCGATCGCGAACAGGAAATAAGCATCGCGAGGAAGATGGCCGCGGCCATTAGCGACCGCATGGGCAAGTTGGAGATATATTTCCCCGCGAGCACGCAAAAACACATCGCGAGTGGGCGGGAAAAGCAATCTCTGCATCTTCGAGAAAGTTCCGCATGCTCGCGGAGATTTAGCGCAATTTCGCGATAATTTGCGAAAGTCAATTTCGCAAATTCCGCCCACCCTTACAGTTTGAAATGCATTTAACTGTACTTTGTCATACTCATTCCTTCGTTTCCTTCAACAACAGTTT
Source organism: Triturus cristatus (assembly GCF_964204655.1). Lineage (NCBI taxonomy): Eukaryota > Metazoa > Chordata > Amphibia > Caudata > Salamandridae > Triturus > Triturus cristatus. The sequence goes on along the minus strand of NC_140587.1, from coordinate 889,049,571 downwards.
GAGGATGAATGATGTGCTGCTCATTGCCCAGATGAATGTTGTCCTTGCTTAGTTATTGTCAAACCTTTCAAAAGACCCCTTTACCATCCATTCATTAAACCTTTAACCCTCTTCCCCCGGGCTGTGTGATTTATTGAGGTGTGGCTTAATTTACACCATGAATGGATCAGACACTTGGTGGGGCAGATGTGGTGAAAGTAACACCAACTCACTGCAGGATCTTCTAAGCAGTAGCCCACAATGGCCCCATTTACACTCTCGCACATAAAACATAATCCATGTTTTAGATATAGAATGAGGACCATCAGTGGTCAGCATCATCTTTCAGGCTTTGTGTTTAGTAACCATAACCGCCTAACCTAAGCTTGTGCACGCCAGACTTTGGGTTCATTTTTTGTGCTCGAGGATTTCATAAGTTACTACTAGCTCCCCATTAGCAAAATTACTACTATTTTTGTTTTTGGTATTTTATCGCTATCAGGAATTCTTGCTGTGTCATCATGTAGTAGTCTGGTTGCAAAACGTTGATATTACTCACTAACTCAGTTATTTTATTTCCATTTTGTTGCCTACAATGGATAATCCTTCTGGTTAATCCTACAGTTGGAGCTCCCCTGAGTGGAAGTGGAACCTTGCTTGTGAAGTTGTGATGCCTTCCCTGTTATTACTTCATCTATATTCAGGTAATATAACTATGGAGTGAAGTGAACTAGTTAAGTTACTAAGGGGCATATCAGCAAGGGCCGGCGATAATTATCGCTAAGCGTGCTTAGCGTGAGGATAATTATCGCCGGCTATCGCTGAATTTTATCACTGAGATAGCATGCTATCAGCAACGCTTATCTCCAAAGCGATAACATTTCAAGCACAAGCTGCCAAATGTGCGATTATCGCTGGAAATCCAGCGATAATCGCACAACGTTTGCCGATAGCTTGATGATAGGGCAGGGCAGACTTAGCCATTATATCCACCTTCCATTGGATATAATGGCTAAGTCAGACTGAAAGCAGGCGTAAGGAAAGTAGCGATAACCGCGGTTAGCGCTACTTTTCTTATCGCTACGCAGGTTAGCGATCAGCTTGCTGATAGGAGAAATGTCTGTTAGCGACATGTCTCACATTCTTTTGGGGAGGAACACCCACTTTGCATTTCATTAGATATGCATAGCTTGGCGTTAAGGGAAAGGGCGCTAAGGCATGGATTCACGCGATAGCGTGACCTTGCTGATAGTGTGATAAAATTATCGCCGCTTTTCGCCCAAAAACGGATGCTAAAGTGGTGATAATTTGATCGCCGGCCCTTGCTGATATGCCCCTAAGTAAGTAACTAACTGCTACTTCAAGTAATCATTTATCTAGGTTGTTGTAGACAATATAGGTCATGGCTGCATCCGCCCAAATGGTCAAGATGGTTAGAGAGGTATAACTCTATAACTAAGCAGTACACTCTTACAAGCACACAAACAGGCTTCATAAAAACTGAAGGCATCAGTGCAAAGTAAAAGTAAAACAAACTACTTCAGGCATACATTTTTATAAAAGATCGTTTCCCCTTTATATTTTTTACAAACAAACCCACCCTCTCCAGCCACACAACATGGCCAACCGTCTCCCCATAAAAACTGACCCAACCCCCAATGTCCCAAAATCTGAAATGTCCAAAGAATAAAACCCGGTCCCAACTCCCTTCCCACCCTCTCCATCCACAACAAGTCCCTCCCACCGAAACTAACAAATGTTTTAAAAAAAGGGCTAGAAGAGGGCATTTTGTATCTGGTGCTGGTCCAGGCCCTGCTCCATCATTGCGGGCTGGCTCTCTATGGTGTTCAGCCCCTGCAGGATGCGCCACAGCAATGGCCTGCTGTTGTCAGTATGGGGGAACAGCAGCAGTTGCTGTCTGCTGGTGGTGGTGCCAGTGATGGGATGGCTGGGAGGCTGAGGGGGACCTGCTGCTCTGGGGCCTGGCAGAGACTGCTAGGCAGCGATGTCTTCCTCTTATTCCTCTAGGACCAGCAGGCACCATTATTCCTCCTGGATTCGCCTGGCCTTTACCACTGTGAATGGCCCAATATCTCCTGCCTGTTGAGTGCTACGGGTGCAGGAATAGCTATATTGAGAAAAACAAAAAGAACAATTGTAAATAATATAAATAATGCTCTCTGCAAACAATTGTTTTAAATTAGTGGGTGGCACAGTAGCAGTATATTGCTGGTCCCCTAGGGCCATGGGAATTTGATGTTATTATGTTTAGGACGGTCACAAGGCGAATTTTGTTTTAGCCACACATGTCTTGAAAGAAAACTATTGAATCTGTGGCAGAAAAATATTAAGGCAGAATAACACCAGATTAAAAAAACTGTGATTTGATTTTTTCTTCTAAAGGTTTTCAAGTAACTATAAACAGTCACTTTGATTGGCAAAATAGATGACCTCTCATTAATGAGTACGGCATTATGCACGATGGATTACAAGTTGTGTGTTGTGCTAAAATAATGGAGCCATACTCATTGCTAGCCAACGCGTCGGGATTTTGCTACAGTCTGTAGCTGGGGCGGCTGTGGCTGACAATTATATGTTTTTAATTCCAATGGCTCTGCTCTGCTCCAAATGGATTTCTCTTTTGACCCTAACTCCAAAGAGGCAGATGAATAATAAATAAGATACTACGTCACACACCTCATGTATAAAATGCGAATATTATCCTGTCTGCCGTAAGTAGACATTGACTGTACTAAAGGGAAATTAACAGGCTTTATACATTTAACTCTTTCGCCATGCCAAATTTGGCATCAGATCATGCACTTACTCCCACTTTACTCACTTACCTCACCCACCACCGCATATTATTTACAGCAAATTCAGCCGCTGGGTAATAAGTAAGGAAAGAAAACTTGACTTACTCTACTGCAGGGTAGGGTAGAGGGATTAGGTGGGTTGGATAGATCTTTTGATATAGAAAAGAGTGGCTACTACACTCATCATTGAGCCATCATCTTTGGCTTATTCAGTCACTGAACTAGTCAACAGAAGTGGAAAGGGAAAAATCCAAACAGTTTTGAAATAAATCTGTTATGAGAAACCATGAAATATATTCTGGATTCACTAACCTTCACATGGTTATAAAATCAATGTGGCACATCCCAAGAATGGATTTTCAATTTTTTTGGTGTGCTGGGAGTGGGGATCTAAGAGGTGACTGAATGGGCCAAGGGAAAGACACCTTGTGTGTTTGGTTTGCAATACATTGAAAACTTTGTAAATGCTACTTTAACTGAAGCAGGTGCACATTGCATAGACAACTGTACTTTGTCGTAGGTGGTAAAATGTCATGGGTACCGGACCACCCTCGCCAAGTGGAGCCAACACTTCCACAGCGGGTAGTTACTGCTGGGCCTGCCACCTGCTGCTAGGATAGAGGGGAGGGGGTGCTGCACAATCAAAACTAGAGATGCCACCTCCTCCTCACTAAAGATCACCCAGGGCTGCACACCTGGGTAGGTGCACTGCCTGCAAGATAGGCGACCCGCTGCCATGGCACTGGGTGGGGCAAAGAAAGATGAGAGAAGAAGGAAAAGGAAGAAAAGGAAAGAAGTCACGAAAAACACCAAAGAATTTACAAAAATATAAATAAAAATGAGAGTTTGAAAGTGGAAGGATTAAAGTGATTAAAGAGGGATTGAAAATTAGGCCCAACACCACAACGGAGAGTCGAAAAAGAAGATGGCTATGCCCCTGTGAACTGCATGGTGCCATTTACGCATGATTTTCAACACAAGGATGCATATGAGAACCACATGGTGCCATCTGCACGCTATTTTGGAATGGTAGGACACACTCCACATAACACATGGCAGCACAAATGGGTGTATGGCAAACTCCACCTCCATATGGAACTCCGCATAGAATGGTGAAGTTCCACGTAGCACAACTCTGAGAACGCCAACCGGGCCTACAATAAGCCCAATGAAGCGGGACCTTGCGGCTCCCCTGCAATTTATTAAATAAATCCCCGGGGAGGTGGTGGTCAGCGGAGCAAAAAATACCCTAGAAGGGGACCCCATGCACTCCCCTTTCTTTTTTTATGCCCACAAGCCCCCCGGACATGACCCACCCAGGAGTTATAGTGTAAAAGAAATGGGGGTGATAGCACTTTTTGGCGCAAAATAATAGGTCCACATGCGGTTTTGTGGCAAAAATGAAAAAAACTAATTTTAACCCCCTGTGGGACCCTACCAGCAGGCCAAGAGAGCAGGGTATTCCTACCTTGTACCTTATGTCTTTTTTTTAGGAGGTGGGCCCCATGCCCCCTCCTTTTTTAGTGTATACCCACTGACAGACCCACTCAGAGACTCACGCACCCACTGACAAACCCACTCAGACACTTATGCACTTAACTACAAACAGGCACTTAAAACACACTATTTGAAGGTCCGTAATGAGAAGAAAAGTTTTCTGGCAAAAAAAATTGATTCCACTAATAACTGCAGCAAAGAACTATTTAAGATAGTGAAAGATTTTGTTTCCCCTAACGCTTCCCAGAGTCCTTTTACCCCCACTCTAGAATGGACCGTGAGCATGGTTAAGTTCTTTCATGACAAGATTAAGTCCATTCAGGATTCTTTTGACCTATCCTCATGTCGAAACTTGGACGACGTTCTGGACTCTATAGGTTGTGCCAGGGCGGACGCTCTTGTGGAGTTTCCATCTTTGGACACTTCCCTTACTATCTTGAGTGCGCTTAAATCTGGGTCGCCTGCAGATCCGTGCCCTGCCAAAATAATTGCATCTGTCGCCGAGGTTTTAAACCCCGCCGCCAACCAAGTTATGAATCTCTCACTAGCCACTGGAAAAGTTCCAGCTAGATGGAAACAAGGTAAAATACTTCCTCTTCTAAAGAAGCCTTCTGCTGACCCTGCTGTTGTCAGCAATTATAGGCCTATAACTCTGCTTCCTTTTTTTGCAAAAGCATTGGAAAAACATGTGAATGCAATCATTACCAACTATATAGAAGCTACAAATGCCCTCCATCCCAGTCAATCAGGTTTTAGAGCCAATTATAGCACCGAGACAGCTTTGCTAGAAATTTCTGAAAGTATCAAAAACACCCTTGATACAGGAGGAAAAGCAGTTTTAATACTGCTCGATCTCTCGGCCGCTTTTGATACCGTGCCCCATGATCGTCTCCTTCAGAGACTGAGGGAATGTGGTCTTGGGGGCACGGTTCTCAGCTGGTTTTCCTCCTTTCTGAACGATCGTCAAAAATCTGTTTGGTCCCCACCTTTCTCTGCGGATATTCCCCAACTTAACGTTGGAGTACCGCAGGGCTCTTTTTAATATTGATATGGCTCCTGTGGCATCACTCACTGAAAAATTTGGTGCTAAGATTATAACCTACGTAGACGACTCACAACTCCTTTTCACATATGGAAAGGATGAACCTTTTAATGAAAGTGAAATTAATGAATGTCTATCCAACATCTTTGGCTGGTTTCATCGGAATCAGCTGTCTTGTAACTTGGCTAAAACCGAAATAATCTTCTTTGGACATACTCCGGGGGACGAATGGAAGAACTGGTGGCCCCAGGACCAACCCTCTCCCCCTAGCCCTGTTACCACTGTGAAAAATCTTGGAGTCTTATTAGACTCGGATCTTTCTATGAAGTCGCAGGTGAAATCTGTGACTGGTACGGGCTTCAGGCTCTTAAAAATGCAGAGAAATTTTCTCTAACTTATGCCTCTGCCCCATAGACAGACGATAGTTCAAGCCTTAATCATTTCTAGATTGGACTATGCGAATGTCATTTACCTGGGCATCCCGAAATATTTAGTAAACCGCCTCCAGCTGGTTCAAAACGCAGCAGCCAGGGCTATCTTGATGGTCGGGCCTAGGACCCATTTAGCTAGTCACCTAAAATCGTTACACTGGCTCCAAGTAAAAAACAGAATTAATTTTAAGGCGTTGGTTCTAGCTTTCAAAGCCTTACACGACAGTGGAGCTTTGTATCTTAGAAAGAGAATCACTCCCTACTGTCCGGGCAGGACGCTAAGATCTTCAACACAACACTTGCTAGAGGTGCCTAAATTTTTCTTAGCAAGGAAGGGAGAAGGCTCCTTCCAGGTGATCGTAAGTAGATTATGGAACGCGCTCCCCTATGTCCTCAGAAGTGATCTTGAACTTCTTAGTTTCAGACGTCAACTTAAGACCTGGTTGTTCCATCAATAATCTCTGACCTGTAGGAACGATAGCCTGTCTGATCTCTCTCTTTCTCGAGGTATTACTCCAGCGCCGGGACACTCTTTTTGAGTAGCCGTGTGCTCTTTAAATCCCCCATAACATAACATAACATAACATAACATAACATGCACACATTCACACATCCATTCAAGCACTCATGCACCTACTCACATACCCACTGACAGACTCACAGACACTCACAGATCTAATCAGAGACTCATGCACTCCCTCACTGACACACTCAGGCAATCATATACCCACTCACAGACCCACTAAGAGACTCACAGGCCCTACTCTGAAACTCATGCACACATTCACAAACTCACTCCTACACTTAAACACCCACCCACAGACTCGCTCACAGACTCACCTATGCTCTCACATAGCCACTCAGACACTCATGCACTCACTCGTAGACCCACTCAGACACTCATGTTCCCATTCACAGACCCAGTCAGAGACTCATGCACCCACACACAGGCCCACTCAGAGACTAATGCACCCACTAACTGACCAACTCAGAAACTCATATACCCACTAACAGACCCGATAACACCTCCTCAAATTGTAATTATTGGTGGGGGACTTCAACATACACAGTGATGTGATAGATTGTAAAGAGGCACAATCTGTGTTAAATGATCTTTCCTTATTGGGGCTAACCCAAAGGAACTCTGGGCCAACTCACCGGGCAGGACACACATTAGACTTGATTTTATCCAATTTTCTGGCAGTTACTTGCCCTCCGCCCACTCAAGTTAGTTGGACTGACCATTATATTATCGAATTTTATTCTTCTTACTCCACCAACACTTTGTACAAACCAATTGCTCTTCCCTGTCTCCGTCGGCAGTGGCATAAAGTTAATAATGACGTTTTTTCAAACAACTTTATTGCGCCCTCCATTACTCGTTTGGACAATGTGGAAAGTGCTTTGAGTAAATTGGAAGCGGCATCTGGAGCAGCCATAGATAATATAGCCCCCATAAAGAGCTTCAAATCCCGGCCGAATCAGAAACAGGAAGTTTGGTTCTCCAACGACCTGAAAATATTAAAACAAGCAGCTAGAAAACTAGAGAAAAGATGGAGGTCCTCCCATTTGGAGAGCGATAGGAAACTCTATTGGGTTTCGCTATCTAGCTATCATAAAGCAATCCGGAATGCGAGGAAAACACATATAACTTCCCAAATTACGGCAGCAGGAAATTCTTCCAGGGTTCTCTACCAGGTACTTAACTCTTTTGCTAAACCTGTAGCGTGCGAAAGCACTGAACCTGTATCTCAGCAGCTCTGTAACAACATATCCTCTTTTTTCTCTAACAAAATTGATGTTATTTACGAGAAGATTGTGGCATCCAATGCTGTTATGGTTGCAGATGTGGCTTCTGCCTTTCAAAATACAGAGTTTGATCATGGCACACATACTCTGGACTCCTTTCCCCCCATTACTGAGGAAGAGCTATCTGTGTTGGTTAAACAGATTAAAAGTGGTAGTCCAGACGATACCATTCCAGCCAGATTAATACCCTCTCTATTTGACACATTATGTCCCACTGTCATCAAACTTATTAATCTGTCTCTGAGTACGGGGTCTGTTCCTAAAGAATGGAAACGTGCACTTGTCAGGCCCATCAGGAAAAATACCACCATTGCCTGGTCTGAACTATCTAATCTGAGACCAATTTCACTGTTACCTTTTCTTGGGAAACTTACAGAAAAGTATGTCAACAGACTCCTTTCCAACTTTATTGAAACTGTGGGCGGCCTTGACCACTCGCAATCTGGTTTTAGGCCGAAACACAGTACTGAGTCTACATTACTTTCTGTTATGGACGACCTACACATGTTCCAGGATAGGGGTTTTTCAGTGATCTTGGTCTTACTGGACTTGTCAGCAGCGTTCGACACCGTGTCACATAACATTCTTATTGACCGGTTGTCGAACGTGGGGGTGAAGAACAAAGCTCTGGCATGGTTGGGAAGCTTCCTCTCTGATCGTACCCAGACTGTCACCATGGGTACGTATCGCTCAGCAGAGATGAAAGTCTCGAAAGGGGTGCCACAGGGCTCTTGTTTAAGCCCAACACTTTTTAACATCTATGTGGCACCCCTAGCGAGAGTGATGCGTAAATTTGGCTTTATCCCCGTGTCTTATGCGGACGATACGCAGCTCCTCTTCCCTTTTAAGACTCTTACTCCGGAATTGAGGAGGTCTTTCTCTGCTGGCATGGAAGCTGTGGCATGTTGGATGTCCTCCAACTACCTACAGTGTAATGTAAATAAAACGGAGGTTATGCTGTTTGGTGAAGCAAAAATGCTTTGGACCCCTGACTGGTGGCCTCCTGGTCTAGGCATAGCACCTGAGCCCAAACAGATAGTTAAAAATCTGGGGGTTCGCCTTGACCAGGAGTTGTCATTGAAACAACATACAAACTATGTCACTGGCGTATGCTTCCACACCATCAGCTTGCTGCGGAAAGTTTTTCCATTGCTGCCTGAGCAATTCAGGAAAACGCTGGTGCAGGCCCTTGTCATGAGTCGGATTGACTATTGTAATGGTCTCCTACTTTCTGCAAATGAGGGAGTACTGAATAGACTTCAGGTTATACAGAACACCGCGGCTCGCCTCGTTCTAAATGCCCCCCCAAGAACAGCATCTAAGCCTCTGTTAGAAGAACTCCATTGGCTTCCTATCCGTCATAGGATAAAATTTAAAACTTGCTGTTTAATACACAAGAGCCTACATAGACAAGGTCCACTCTATTTGGAAAAGAAATTTATTCCATACATTCCATCTAGAATGCTCAGATCCAGTAATGGGCACTCACTGGTAGTGCTGCGTGCTAAGAAAGCCAGGCACGGAAGTAAGGCACTCTCAGTGTTGGGACCTAAATTGTGGAACTGTCTTCCTGTAGCCATTCGCTCCTGTTCTGAACATTTGGTGTTTAGGAAACATCTAAAAACTCTGTTGTTCACAAATGCAATCTAATGCCTTCCACATGCTCCACTCTTGATATAGGATTCTTATGCCAGTAGCGCAGAGATACTCCAGTTGGAGTCGATTCTAGCGCTTTACAAACCTGCAAATAAATAAATAAATAAATAAATAAGTGACTGTATGGGTGAGTGAGTTAGTGTCTGAATAGCTTCATCAGTTAGTCACTGACTGTGTCAGTGGTTGTACGGGTCAGTGAGTGGCCATTTGAATGACTGTTTGGTTAAGTAAGTTGGTGTGTGAGTGGCTGTGTTGTAAAGTATGTTTCAGTGTGAATGGATGTATGGGTGAGTTAGTTTATCTATGAGTGCATGTATGGATGTGTGAATGGGTATGTACGTAGTTTAGTGGGTGTGTGAGTGAGTTTGTGAGTGCTTGTATGGGTGAATGAGTGGCAGTGTTAAGAGGCTTTATGGGTGACTGAGGGGATGTGTGAGTGGATACATAGGTGAATAAGTGGATGTGTGAGTAGCTGTTTGGGTGAGTATGTGACTCTGTGAGTGGCTGTATGGGTAAATGTCATCAGTGATATCATTTGAGACGTTATCACTGATGTCATCAGTTATTTCACTGACCATGTAATGGGTAATGTAATTTGTGAGGGCATGAGCAGTGCATTATGCGGCATAAATTATATTAGCACAGGTAACTATAACTGCTGAATTTCATTGGATTTGTATGAGAGAAATGTGAACCTAACTATAACTTCTCTGTAACCTTTGGGTTTTTTTCAGTGAATTTCTAAGGTTTTTTAAAATTCTATTTCCTAACTATAATGTCCCTGTAATCTTTGATTTTTTCCAGTTACTTTCTAAGGTTTTTTAAATTGTATTTCCTAACTATAATGTTCTTGCAACCTTTGTTTTTTTCTAGTCCTGGACATAAAATTCCGCTCCACTCATGGAATTTGCGGAATTCGGCAACTCTGTGTTCCACGGATAATGCGGAGTTACCGATAAACTCCGTAATGGAGTGGGATTTGTTATCTGATGGCATGGTTGTCACGTCATTTTGTGTGCTTGTGGGGTGTGATGAGACTTGCCGAGCGCTCTCCAGCAGCCAAGGGGAGTTCATCCCCCAAACAATAGTGCATCAGGAGGCCCCTTTGCAGAGAGGTTGAGAAAGAGGTGGGCCTCCAATGAGGCCTCAGCAATCCAGCTGTGGGGGACTTGCTTTCTGCAACAATCGTGGTTGTAGGCGTCCAATGACACTCAGCAGCCAAGGGGAGTTCATCCCCTAATCAGTAGTATGCAAGAGGCCCCTGTGCAGAGTGGTTGAGAAAGGGGCGAGGCCTCCAACGACATATCAGCAATCCTGCTGTAGGGATTTACTTATCGCACCAATAGTGGTTCTTGGTCCCCAAAGACCCTCAGCAGCCAAGGGGAGTACATCCCCAAACCAGCAGTACACCAGGAGGCCCCTGTGCAGGCAGAGAGTTTGAGAAAGGGGGTGGGGCCTCTGATGTTGTCTCAGCAATCCAGCTGTGGGGGACTTACTTATCGCAACAATAGAGGCTCTTGGTCCCTAACAACCCTCAGCAGCCAAGGGGACTTTATCCCCCAACCAGCAGTGCTCCAGGAGGTCTCTGTGCAGAGTGGTTTAGAAAGGAGACAGGGCTGCAGACAACATCTCATCAATCTGGCTGTGGGGTACTTAGTTATAGCAACAATAGGGATTATTGGCTCCCAATGACCCTCAGCAGACAAGTGGAGCTCATCCCCCAACCAGTGGAACCCCAGGAGGCCCCTGAGCAAAGTGGTTGAGAAAGGGGGCGGGGCCTCCAACGAGATCTCAGCAAGTTTTTGCAAGCTAGTTTTTTATCTTTATTTTGCCTCTTCTGTTCATTTCTGACCTATATGCTGCCTCTTTCTGCTCATTTCTAATCTTCATTCTACCTCTTGCTGTTCATTTCTGTTCTCCATTTTGACTCTTTCTGCTCATTTCTGACCTACATGCTCCCTCTTTCGGTTTGTTTCTCACATTTATTTTGCCTCCTTTTGCTTGTTGCAGACATTTATTCTGCCTCTTTCTGCTCATTTCTGATCTGTATTCTTCCTCTTTCCGCTCTTCCCCGGAACTGTGGGGGAAGTCTCAAGGCCCCCGCTGTCCCAACCAGCTCCCAACTCCTGCTGGAGCCGGCACTGCTCTCGCAAGCAGGGAGCTGCTTGAAATAGCAGAAATCTACTCGCAGGAGCAATGTTTTCATCTGTTTTACTACATGCACATTTGCATGCAGGGAAAAAGATGAATACGCAGCTTTATGCAAGCCAGGGCTGTTTGAATGCACTGACTTGCAGAAAGTGAAGCTTTGTTTTTTTTTGTTTGGTGGGGGTTGTCAGCTCCCACCAAAAAAAAGCAAACAGATGTCTCCTAAGGGTGGACCGTTTGGGAGGTAACAGGAGCCAGCCCTGGGGTGAAACGGTCACTAGGGCCATCCATTGCTTCATGAGGGAGCCCGTGTATCCCCCCTCTAATGTGTATTTAAACCCCAGGGAGGTGGTGGTCCCCAGGTTTCAGCAATGGACCCCCTTCATTTTTTTGGATGAGCCCTGAGGAGGTGGCAGTCCCCAGGGCTGCTGGGGGGCTGAACGGGTCCCCTGCATTTATTTTACATTGTTTGCTTCAGGTGGTGGTAGTCCCTGAGGCATGGGCAGGCCCACATATTATACAGTGCAGGGGAAGGAGGTGGACCAGTGGGCCAGGAAGCTCTGTGGGCCCCAAACTTTTTTAACATTGTATGCCCTAGGGAAGTAGCAGCACCCGGGGCTTGGGCAGGTCCAGCAGGCCCACTTATCTACATTTAGTGCCCGGGGAGGTGGCGGTCCCCAGGGCTAAAGTAATTCCTTCGAAGAGGGCCTCATAGACCCCAGAAAAATATGTATTACCGAAAATCACATGCCCCTGGAGTTTGCCCCACCCGGGGGCTCAATTACAGAGGAGCAAGGGAGGTTGTGTTTTTTTTATTTACGCCAATTTTCATGATGTTGTTGTGAATTAGTGACATTGTGAGTTAGTGACAAAAATGTAAAAAAGAACAATTCTTTTTTGCTGTGGCGTTGTCTCAGTGGGACCTCAACACCAGGACTTGGGGGTCAGGATATTCCTACCCTGCCTCCTTTTCTTTTTTTAACACTCTTTTTGGAACACTGTTGAAGCAAAGTCCCAAAATGGCTGCCAGCACTTCCTGGTTGAAGCGTTAGCAGCCAATAAGAACTCTGCATTTCCCTGCACGCGCTCCGTAGTATTTTTTGTGAAGTCGTCTCGGCCACAGATATCACTAGCTTTATTTTACTTTAACTGAACGGATTTGCACTGAATAGCACAATCTGCATAACCAAATCTACCGTTCTTCCAAATTTGGTGTAATTCTGTCCAGCTGATTCTAAAGGTCCTACAGGAATTGAACATGGGAAAATTTACTTTATGGACAACCCTTTTTCTCGGCCCCCACATGAAGGATCACCCTGAAACTTTTCATACACAACAAGACTTAAGTTGACAATTTGTAAAGCAAATTTTGTGAAGATTAGTCAACCAGCACCAAAGTTATAGGCAAATCAAAAAATGCTTTTCCTTTGGAAACATGGTCCTAACTATAACTACCTACTGGCGACCGCCAGTAGGAAATATATATGCCTACTGGTGATCGCCAGTAGGTAGTTATAGTTAGGACCTTGTTTCCTTAGGAAGGCATTTGTTGTTTTGCCAATACCTGTCATTTGACAAATTCCCGCGAAATTTTCAAAACTAGTTTGACACTCACTTCAGCTGCTGTCTTGAAAATTTCAGGGTTATCCGTCAAGGGGGGCTGAGAAAAAGGGGGCTCTCAAAACATGTTTTCAACATGTTCATTTCGATAGGAACTTTAGACATGGCTACAGCTGCTGAGCAGAATTACAGCAAACTTGGCAGAAATTTAGCTGTTGGTCTAGAAAGCACCCTTTTTGTGATTTTGTGTAAATCTGTTCAGTAGTTGTGGAGTAATTTAAAGAAATTAGCAGTTTTATATTGAGAGCTACGGAGGATCCATGACCCCTTCGGATCTCGTGCTGAGATCTGATTGGCTACCAACATTTCAAACCAGGAAGTGTTGGCAGCCATCTTGGGACTCGGCTTGAACCCAGTCCTAGAAAAAACAATAATAAATAGAAAAAGGGGCACAGTAGAAACACCCTGACCCCCTAGGCCTCTTGGAGGGAGGGGTCCCACCAGGCTAAAATATTTTCTTTTTAAATAATTTGGCGGGAGTGGCACTGGATCTGCGAATCACGGCAAAAAAATGAATAAATGAAGCGCAGCGTAGAGTGGACTCCCACGCTTTGTTACTAATCGGGCCCCTGGGTGAGCTATGTTCCGGGGGCATTGAAAAAATAAAGCCCTCCTGGGGCTTACTGATACCCTGGGGACACCACCTCCGTGGGACTTCTCTATGAAAAACTGCAGGGGCGTATGGCCTCCCCTAGCTCTGGAGAATGATGCCTTCCCAGTGCTTTCTCATCACACAATGCAGAGGGGCTGCCCTTCTTCTCCCCACAGTCCCTGGGGCCACCCCCTTCCAGATGCTTTAATTTTAAAATAATGCAGGGAGTGCATGCCCCATCACAGCCCCGTGGACTGCCACGGCCCCAGGGCTTTTGTTTATTTGAATGGGGGGCATAAGGCCCCCCGCCAGCCCCAGAAACTACCACCTTCCTGGGGCAAAATATAACAAAGTAGGAGGCTGCCCCCCTTCTGATGCCAACATGACGCTGGGGGCCTCCACCCCTCAGGGCCAGTTACTGCTATGTCTCGGGGTGCCCTTTCCCAGGACTTAGCTGTTTACTATGGGCTGACAGGATCATTACTGCTCTCACCATGCCATAGCAAACTGTGCTTGATTTCAGCAAGCAAGAGAATTGAAAATGCTCTCATTGCTAGAATCAGAGAAAAATTGCTTTCACAAAGAGAGAGCTGCATGTTTGGCGGGGAGCCTGCAGGGACCAGCGGGGCCCTGAAACTCCCCCTGCGGTCCCCTAAAGAGTAACCAACATTGAAGCTGGGCCCTGGGAGATGGGGTCCCTAGGGCCAAAATCAGCATTGGGAGAAGGACCACATGGCCGAACCCCTCATTCAAAATAGGCCTGGAGCCAAATGATGCAATACCGGGGCCAAAATTGGTCAAGGAAGGGGTGCTTGCAGCCCCCTCCCTGATTAAATTGAAATTAAAATAAAAAAATAAAAGACCGTAAGTCCCCAAAGACCCGCCCCCTTTGACCACCACTGCAAATGAGCCTCCTGGCACACAGCTAATTGGGCGTGTTGGCTGCAGTGTGTCCTTGGTGGCCAACAAACTCCTGTTACCTCCAGTAAGTCCCAAGCAGCAGGATTGCTGAGAGGACTTCAGAGGCCATGCCCTCTTTCTTCACCACTCTGCAAATGCGCCTCCTGGTGCACTGCCGGTTTTAGGGTGAAGCCCTTGGCTCTAGAGTGTCCTTGGGGGCCAACAAGCCCTCCTGTTACCTCCAGGAAGTCTCACACAGCGGAATTACTGAGAGGTCTTTGGGAGCCACACCAGCTTTCATAACCACTCTGCAAACATGCATCCTGGTGCACTGCTGGTGGGGGGATGAAGTCTTCTTGTATGCTGAGGGTTCTTGAGGTCCCAGAAGTCCTACTGTTACCTCCAGTAAGTCCAACGAAGCTGGATGCCTGAGAGCTGGCCAGAGGCCACACCCCCTTGCTCTACCCCTCTGCAAACGTGACTACTAAATTAAAAAAAAACATAGAAATTAATTTTAAAAACCACAGGTTACAGGGATGTTATAGTTAGCAAACAACAATAGAAAAAAAATTGAAATTCACTTGTAAAACAAAGGTTACAAAGTCATTATAGTTAGGAAACAGAATTTAAAAAACAAAGGTTGCAGGGACGTTTATTAGGCTCTGATTTCACTCATACAAAGTCAGTGAAATCCAGCAGTTATAGTTACCTGAACTAACTATACTTATGCCCCAGCAATGCACTGCTTATGACCTCACATGTAACATCACTCATGACATTATCAGTGACATCATTCCTGACATCACTGATGATATCTCAAATGACATCATCTACAGAACCACTCACACACCCTCTTATACCCCATAGAATCTCACATACACCCACCCCACACATTCACTCACATTACCCATTCACAGATCCATGCAACCACTCACACACCAACTCACTCATCCATACAGCCACTCACACAGCTACTCACTCACCAAAACAGCCACTCACAGAACCGCTCACTCATCCATAAAGCCACTTACAAAGCCAGACATTCACCCATACAGCTACTTACAGGGCTACTCACTCATTCATCAATACAGCTACTCATATACCCATTCACTCAATCACACAACCACTTACATACCCATTCACACACCCATACAACCACTTACATGCCCTCTTACTCACCCATTCAACCACTCACAAAGACATGCACTCTCTAATACAGCTACTAACATACCTCCTCCCTTACCCATACACCCACTTAAAGAGCCACTCACTCATCCATAAAGTCAGTTACGCACCCAGTCACTTACCCATACAGGCACCTGATCAGCCATACAGCCACACCTACTCACCCACCCTTAGAGCCAGTTACTCATCCATACAGGCAATTACATACTCATGCATACAGAAACTCACACACCCATGTACAGCCACTCACACAACTACTCACTCACCCATACAGCCACCCACACACCTTATCAATCACCCACACAGCTACTCTTATAGCTACTCACTCACCCACATAACCACTTACATATGCAGTCACACATCCATACAAGCACTAACACGCCCACTCAATCACCTGTACAGCCACTCATACAGACACAAATTGTGCAAGACAATCACTCACACACACAAACTCACCCATACATCCACTCAAACAGCTATGCACTCATACACCCACTTACACACCCAGTCACTCACCCATAAAGCCATTCACACAGCCACTCAGTTACCCTTACAGCCACTCACACACCCACTCTCCCACCAGTACAGCCACTTACACAGCCACTCAGTCAACCATACAGCCACTCACACAGTCACTCAGTCACCCATACAGCTATTCACACACACACCTACCTGTGCCTTCTTACTTAAAAAAACAAATCTAATGGCATTTTATAAACTATATTGAAGTTTACATTTCTGGATGATGTAATCAGTGATGACAACAGGGATGTCATTGGAGATGTCATGAGTAATGTCACTGACCGTGTCATGAGTGATGTAATATCTGAGGTCATAAGCAGTGCATTGCCAGGGTTGGCAGTTATATTTAGCTCAGGTAACAATAACTGCTGAATTTCACTGGTTTTCCAAGAATGAAATCTGAGCCTAACTATAATGCTTATGTAACAATTGTTTTTTTTTACGGTGAATTGAAATATTAGAGAGAGAGCTTTTTTATACCACACCCTAATAGGTTGATCACTAGTTATATATTTATCTATATATGTATATATATATATATATATATATTCACTGAAAAAACCATAGGTTTCAGGGGCGTTATAGTTGGCTGGACATTTCCCTCGTACAAAACCCTAGAAATTCCCCTGTTATAGTTAGTTCAGCTAACTATAACTTGCGCCCCCGCAATACACTGCTGAAGACGTCACATATTACATCACTCATGACATGGTCAGTGACATCACTGATGACATCACTGATGACATCTCAAATGACATCACTGATGACATCACTGCTGACGTCATCCATGTGATAAATTAGTGCATCTTCTCACACCCTAATATAACCTTTGATACACCGACTCAAAATTTCAGACGCCCATTTTGACAACCATAGATACACCAATACCAATAACTACTCACCCACTCATTGACTTTTAGGTCTACATACATGTACACTCACTCACCTCTACAGTCACTCATACTTACAGTCACTCTGTGCATTTATACACCTATAGAGACACTCACACACCGCCAATCATCCATTGAGGTACTGACACATCTAGTCAGTCATGCAAATAATTAATCACAGTCCAATTTACTCACCTATACAGTTAAACACACTCAAGTTCACTTACTCATAAAAATACTAACAAATTCTGTGTCTTACTGCAGAAAAAACAAACAGCACATGACACAGATATCCTTGCACTATGGCGTATACAGCCACTCCCAAAATCTCACACACTCAGATATAGATAGTTATATACTCTTACACAAATATACACTGCGTTTCACATATGTAGTTACTGACACATGTACAACTGAGATATACATTCAATCACTAACACACCCATACATACACTCACCCAACCATACAGTCCATCACAGATGCACTCTTA
This sequence comes from Triturus cristatus, assembly GCF_964204655.1. Taxonomy (NCBI): domain Eukaryota; kingdom Metazoa; phylum Chordata; class Amphibia; order Caudata; family Salamandridae; genus Triturus; species Triturus cristatus. The sequence continues at coordinate 889,031,993 of NC_140587.1, read as the reverse complement.
AAACCATGCACCCAGTGAATCACCCACTCACACATCTAGTCACAGAGTCACACACACCCTACCCACACAAACACTCAGGCACCCATACAGATACTCAGACAACTAATCAATAAACCATATAGACACTCATATAGCTATTTACAAAACCATGCAGCCACTTATATACCAACACACAGACACATACAGACATTCACACAGTTTAGTGACTAGTCTGCAGTAAGATACATTTAATGACTCACTTATAGTCAGTTACGCACCTAGAAAATCATCCATTCACACACTTGTACACCCACTTATTCTTCAACAGGCCTTTCCCTATATATATTAAACCTAATAAAACTGTTCAGAAACACATACTCAATGGATGATGTCATCAGTGATGTCATCAGTGATGTCATTTGAGATGTCATCAGTGATGTCATCAGTGATGTCACTGACCATGTCATGAGTGATGTAATATGTGACATCATCAGCAGTGCATTGCGGGGGCGCGAGTTATAGTTAGCTGAACTAACTATAACAGGGGAGTTTCTAGGGTTTTGTACGAGGGAAATGTCCAGCTAACTATAACGCCCCTGAAACCTATGGTTTTTTCAGTGAATTTCTAAGGTTTTTTAAATGCCAATTCCTAACTATAACGCCCCTGAAACCTTTGGTTTTTTCAGTTAATTTCAAAGGTTTTTTAAATGCCAATTCCTAACTATAACATGCATGAAACCTATGGTTTTTTCAGTGAATTTCAAAGGTTTTTTAAATGCTAATTCCTATCTATAACTTATCTCTGAAGATATCATGAAAAGCATTCTTTTTTAAAAGTAGGGTGCACATTAGTTTTGTGGAAAAGCATCTTTGTGATTGGTTAAGAAAAAGCAGTTTCAACGTGGAGTATATATCATAGGATAAAATTTGCTCAGCTCAACCACACCTGCTACTTGCATTTGGAAGGCACTGTTCGAACTTAAAACAATCGTCAACTTTTAACCTGCACGTGTCGTTAAATGTTCAAGAAAATGTTACAAAAAAATATCGTAAAGTTTTAAATAATTGATGAACTTTTAACCTGCACGTATTGTAGAATGTTCTAGAAAGTGTGTTGATAGAATACGTTGCACTTCTGACTTCTATGTGTTGTTGAATATTAAAAAAACGGTTCATATGGAAAATTAAAAAGAAAGCAATAGAGAGGTTTTGAAACCTAAAAGAATCAAGGAACTATTCTAATTTATTCTTTACAAGTATTTATGTGTGCAGCAACAAAATTATAGACACAACAGCACTAGGAAGAGGAAGAAGCAGGGAGTGGGGGGAGGGGGGAGATGGGCAGAATGGCTGGCACACATGCACAATTAAGTACAACACACATATAGACTAACAATGGCCAAAATGAAACACACCAACAAGGAGCACAAGTCACACAACCTGCCAACATCACACCACTGAACTAGCATAGAAGTGAAAACCACGCTGCATTCATACAGGATGTGTACAAAGGCCAGTTGTTGGTGTTGTGGGATGTCTGCGACCGTGGTCATCATGGATGAGATGCCCAGCATATGGCACATGGTCGAGTTCACTGTGTGTTATGTTGCCAAACGGCTGCTCCTCCCTCCCACGAGCCCCCACACTTTTGTATGGTGAGCTGTTGTATCTCGTGCACTCGTACGGCACGCCATTGTAATGCCTATTTGTGCATGTCCTGCTACATTCCAACTACAACATCACAGTGCCGTTTGGAGGTGGTGCATGCCACTTTACAACATCGACTGCTGCGGCTCTTGTAACAGGCCACCCCAGAACACAGAGACACACTTACCACACTTCCTGTACACGGACATGTCCGAGACACCCCGTTCCCCTTGCCAGATAGGCACACCCCTGCACTGACCTGTGAACAACAGACCAGCACACGCCAGTTGTGCATGCAGGAGGATGCGTACGTAGCTACACAGGTGACAGCACACTGTGATGTTGCAGGGCTCGTGCCTATCATGCTAAGACAATGACCACAGGGACACACTTACTAAGATGTGGGTTTGGGGGGCATTGGCGGTCCTGGAGTTGTTGAGATGAGTCTTCTGGCCCTCATGGGTATCCCTGTATCATGCTCATTGACTCTGTTGCACCTGTGGGTGTTCTTCTGTGGCTCTTGGCTGTTTTCCCTTTCATGGTGCAGGTAGTTGTCCTGCTTAACACCAGCAGAAAGCAGGTGTAAAATCCCTGGTGCTAACATGTCTTATCGCCGGAATTTGTTTCGCATTGCAATTGGTGTGAAAGTTGTGATGTGATTTTTTTCGTTTGCACATCAATATACGAACTGAGCAGTGTATCTCGTCAAGATCCAGCACCTGACGCACTATTCCCAATCAATATAAATACAATGAGATTTCTTAATAGATTTTGTGTGTACACTGTAAGTGCAGCCAATACCTCAGTGCAATACAATACAGGATTTTAGTATTTAGAATAAATCGCAAAGGTGCACCTCGTGTCTTTTTGCACGGGAAAGGCTACTCTCCATTTCATTATCAGCACTTTAATGGAAGTAAAGTTGAGATAACTCTAACACACTATTCAGAAGTTGGTGCAAACTGCAGATATCACCAGTATTCCAGCGATAAGTGCCCCAAAATTTAACACCATGGTGGACTCCATCAAAGAACAGTAATAAGAACAAGAAAGAATCACACAGCAGTTAAGAGAACAACCAAAAACGTTAATAATTTTTTTTTCAAACATTATTTTTTATAATAATAAATATATAAACGAAAAACAATTTTCAAACTTTATTTTTTTATTAACATATATATGAACAATAAACTAATAAACAAAATGTACCAACAATAACAAAAAACAACAAGGCGGAACACTACTGTGGGGACAATGGATGTCGACGACAGACCTGGAAAATAAGAAAGATTGTAAAAAAAAAAAAAACATGGTATTCTCAACAAAATACCACAAGAAACAAATCACAGATATATAAAATGCATACAGCTAACAAAATTTTTATAGTTTAACTTACAAAAACTGTAAATGTTGCCGCTTTAAAATATTTACCGAATCTGAAGAAAATGTTTTGCAGAAGGCACCACACCCACAACGTTTTTCTTCAGTGGTGAGGAAATTTTTGACTTTTTCCAAGGAGCAAACAAAGACCAATGCCACCTTCTTCACTCGCAAGATTTGCCAAAGAGTTCTGTTACGAGGGGATCCTAACAAAAAATACTCGTGCGGCACAGCAAGTATGATGAAACACCTAAGGACCCTTCATCCAAACAATCTTGCACGAGAAGAGTGCAAACAGATGAGAAACACTCCTGTTCTGTATCTGTAAAAAAGAATCACAAATAAATGTATATTAATAACTTTCAAATTTATACTATTCCATTACTGTACAAACACATTTTATATAAAAAATGACTAAGAAACTATAGCCCTGAACCACAAGTGTGACGATCGTTAAATCACTACATGCATAGTGCATACTACTTTGAAGCAGTTCATGCCCTAAAGCCTACCTCACTAAAAGACTACATGCTAACTGACTAAATGATTACAGTACTATAAGGAGACACACTGGGTGAGTGACAGGGTGTTTGCTAGAAGAGTATGAATACTAACTAGGGAATTGAAGGTGTGAAACACAACTGTGTAGGTCATTAGAGGACTGCATCCATACTGCATAGGCATTTAAAGCAGTCCATGTGCTAAGGCCTGGCTCACTGCATGACTACTTGGGTACTGACTGAATGATTAGAGTACAGCAAGGAGAGTGCCTAGGTGAATTTATAAGTGCTAGGCTTTTCGCACAGGGAATGGATTAGTACTTGGTACTGAATGGGTCACTAGAGGAGTGCAAAGGCAGTGTCAAGTGCTGGACTGTATGGATACTGACTAGGAAATTGAAAGTGTGAAAGACAAGTGTCTAGGTGGTTAGAAGACTGCATGCATAGTGCATAGGGGTTTGAAGCAGTCCATGTGCTAAGGCCTGGCTCAGTGTATGAACACTTAGGCACTGACTGAATGATTAGAGTACTGCAAAGATAGCATCTCGGTGAATTTATAAGTCTTTGGGTTTTAGCACAGTGAATGGATTAGTACATGGTGCTGAATGGGTCACTAGAGGACTGCAAAGGGAGTGACAGGGCATTTCCTGGAAGTGTATGGATACTGATTAGGGAATTGAATGTGAGAAAGACAATTGTGTAGGTGGTTAGAGGACTGCATGCATAGTGGATAAGGGTTTGAAGCAGTCCACATACTAAGGCCTGGGTCACTGGATGAGTACTTGGGTACTGACTGAATGATTAGGGTACTGCAAGGAGAGTGCCTGGGTGAATTTATTAGGGTTTGGCGCTGTGAATGGACTAGTACATGATGCTGAATGGGTCACTAGAGGAGTGCAACGGCAGTGACAGGGTGTTTGCTGGAAGTGAACGGATACTGACTGGGGAATTGAAGGTGTGAAAGACAAGTGTGTAGGTGGTTAGAGGACTGCATGCATAGTGGATATGGGTTTGACATAGTCCATGTGCTAAGACCTGGCTCAGTGCATGAATACTTAGGCAGTGACTAAATCATTAGAGTACTGGAAAGAGAGTGTCTAGGTGAATTTATAAGTGTTTGAGTTTTGGCACAGCCAATGGATTAGTACATGCTGTTGAATGGGTCTCTAGAGGACTGCAAAGGAAGTGACAGGATGTTTCCTGGAAGTGTATGGATACTGACTAGGGAATTGAAGGTGTAAAAGACAAGTGTATAGTATGTCAGAACACTTTTATTTGAAGCAATCTATTTGGTACTTAGAACTGACTAAATAATCAGACTACTTCTAGGACAGTGCTTAGGTAAAACTTTTAAATTGTCAGTTCTGCCACAGTGAACAGAATAGTACATGGTACTGCACCTTAGTGTCAAACCCTGACTGATTTTATCAATGCATATGCAAAGACTAGCTTCTAATGCTACTAAAACTTGACAACATGAGAGGTTGTAAATTAGTTATCTGTCAGCAGATACACGATGTTACCAAATGCTTCTCTCACAGTGGTTCTCAAATGCACACAGACTCACAGTGTGATTCTAGACAACAACCACTATACCTAGGAGTTTACCAAAAATCATTCACTACTGTGGAAGTGGTAAGCGAACTGCACACAATCTTCATATTTCAGGACTGCATTTTTATGTCAAAGCCTGACTCATATAATCAAAGCATAAGCAAAGACTAGCTTCTAATGCTACTAAAACTTCACAACATGACCGGTTTTAAAACAGGTATATGTCAGCCATTACACGATGTTACCAAATGCTTCTCTCACAATCCTTACCCAAATGCACACAGACTCACAGTGTGATTTTAGACAAGCAACACTATCCTAGGAGTTTACCAAAACTCATTCACTACTCTGGAAGAGTTAATGGTACTGCACACAATCTACATATTTAAGTACACCACATCAGTGTCAAAGCATGACTCATTTAATCAACGCATAAGCAAAGACTGGATTCTAATCCTACTAAAACTTCACAACATGACAGGTTTTAAACCAGTTATCTGTCAGCAAATACATGATGTTACCAAATGCTTCTCTCACAGTGATCCCAAACACACATTAACTCACAGTGTGATTCTAGACAAGCACCACTATCCCTATGAGTTTACCAAAACTCATTCACTACAGTGCAAGTGGTAAGGGAACTGCACACAATCTACATATTTCACGACTGCACTTTAGTGTCAATGCCTGACTCATATAATGAAAGCATAAGCCATAACTGTCTTCTAATGCTACTAAAACTTGACAACATGACATGTTTTACAACACTTATCTGTCAGCAAATACACAATGTTACCAAACACTTCTCTCACAGTGGTTCCCAAATACACACAGACTCACAGTGTGATTCTAGACAAACAACACTATCCCTAGCAGCTTACCTAAACTCATTCACTACAGTTGAAGTGGTAAGGGAACTGCACACAATCTACATATTTCACGACTGCTCTTTAGTGTCAATGCCTGACTCATTTAATCAACACATAAGCAAAGACTGGCTTCTAATGCTACTAAAACTTGACAACATGACAGGTTTTAAAACAGTTTTCTGTCAGCAAATACACAATGTTACCAAACGCTTCTTTCACAGTGGTTCCCAAATGCACAAAGACTCACAGTATGATTCTAGACAAGCACCAGTATCTCTAGGAGTTTACCAAAACTCACTCACTACACTGAAAGTGATAAGGGAACTGCACACAATCTACATATTTCACGACTGCTCTTTAGTGTCAATGCCTGACTCATTTAATCAACACATAAGCAAAGACTGGCTTCTAATGCTACTAAAACTTGACAACATGACAGGTTTTAAAACAGTTTTCTCTCAGCAAATACACGATGTTACCAAACGCTTCTCTCACAGTGGTTCCCAAATGCACACAGACTCACAGTGTGATTCTAGACAAGCACCAGTATTCCTAGGAGTTTACCAAAATTCATTCACTACACTGGAAGTGATAAGGGAACTGCACACAATCTACATATTTCACGACTGCACTTTAGTGTCAATGCCTGACTCATTTAATCAACACATAAGCAAATACTGGCTTCAAATGCTACTAAAACTTGACAACATGACAAGTTTTAAAACAGTTTTCTGTCAGCAAATACACGATGTTACCAAACACTTCTCTCACAGTGGTTCCCAAATACACACAGACTCACAGTGTGATTCTAGACAAACAACACTATCCCTAGCAGCTTACCAAAACTCATTCACTACAGTGGAAGTGGTAAGGGAACTGCACACAATCTACATATTTCACGACTGCACTTTAGTGTCAATGCCTGACTCATTTAATCAACGCATAAGCAATGACTGCCTTCTAATGCTACTAAAACTTGACAACATGACAAGTTTTAAAACAGTTTTCTGTCAGCAAATACACGATGTTACCAAACGCTTCTTTCACAGTGGTTCCCAAATGCACAAAGCCTCACAATGTGATTCTAGACAAACACCAGTATCCCTAGGAGTTTACCAAAACTCATTCACTACACTGGAAGTGATAAGGGAACTGCACACAATCTACATATTTCACGACTGCAATTTACTGTCAATGCCTGACTCATATAATGAAAGCATAAGCCATAACTGTCTTCTAATGCCACTAAAACTTGACAACATGACAGGTTTTAAAACAGTTATCTGTCAGCAAATACACGATGTTACCAAATGCTTCTCTCACAATCCTTACCCAAATGCACACAGACTCACAGTGTGATTTTAGACAAGCAACACTATCCTAGGAGTTTACCAAAACTCATTCACTAGTCTGGAAGAGTTAATGGTACTGCACACAATCTACATATTTAAGTACAGCACATCAGTGTCAAAGCATGACTCATGTAATCAACATGTAAGAAAAGACGGGATTCTAATGCTACTAAAACTTCACAACATGACAGATTTTAAAACAGTTATCTGTCAGCAAATACATGATGTTACCAAATGATTCTCTCACACTGATCCCAAATACACACTAACTCACAGTGTGATTCTAGACAAGCACCACTATCCCTATGAGCTTACCAAAACTCATTCACTACAGTGCAAGTGGTAAGGGAACTGCACACAATCTACATATTTCACGACTGCAATTTACTGTCAATGCCTCAATCATTTAATGAAAGCATAAGCCATAACTGTCTTCTAATGCTACTAAAACTTGACAACCTGACTGGTTTTAAAACAGTTATCTGTCAGCAAATACACGATATTACCAAATGCTTCTCTCACAGTGGTTCCCAAATGAACACAGACTCACTGTGTGATTCTAGACAAACAACACTATCCCTTGCACTATACCAAAACACATTTCTTCATCTAGAAGTAGTGCTACATTTTAGTATAGAAACATAACATAACTCATTTCACAAATTCATAAACAATGACTGGTTTCTAATTCTACCAAAATATAAAAACTGCACAGTTATCTGTCTACAAACATGAACACAAATGCCTATCACAGAATGGTTTCTACATGCACACACATTGTAGAGAAAAAAGTACTCCTTACACTTTAGCAGGAAAAATACATTAGTCTGATTAAAATCAAAATAGTCTACATACATCCCCTCACAATTAAATAACTCATCTTTAAAGTTCTTTTGTAGATTATGGAGTATATCAGTCACTCACCATATTTTCTTTTACAGAATCTCTGCACTGTGCACCTCTCAGCAAAAGCAAAGAATGGAAAAGTTTCCCTTTCATTTTCCACACATATACATGTAAACATCAAATCACAATCCTTCACACATAAACTCAAAAGCAAACACACATTTCTATTGTTTAAACATTTCAACCCTTTCCAACTGAAATACATTTCAACCCTTTCCCCAATCTGCCTTCTGCCTGTTACCATAGAAACAGGTCATGGAACACTGCACTGAGCTCACAGGTCACAAGTTCAGCACCCAATGTTCCTACACAAGACAGGAAGTGTGCTTGACTTTTAAACATATCAGCTTATCATATATAATGATCCATACAATCTGTTTTTGTTAACGGTATAAAGATAGTATATCGACGGGAAAATATCGACTAGCATTATTATCGTGGTAAGAATATCGACTGTGAAAAATATCGTAATAGAAAATATCTTTGTAAAAAATATCGTTTCTTGAGAATGACAAAAATATTGTCAAGAAAAAATATCGATGAACAGAAAATCGTTGATCAAAATGTCGTTTCATATAATATCGACAGAAAAATATAAGTTGTTATAAAATTTATAAAAAAATATGTATTATGTTTTTAAAAAACTTACAAAACTCCTACTAGTAATAATATGTGTTAAAAAATATTTTCTACAAAAGAATTGTTAAAATTTTAGTAGCGGGTTATTGGTATTATAGGGGATAAGGGTGGGTAGAAATTTTAAATTTGTTTTTTACAAAATATCTAAAATATAAAAATATTCGAAAATAATTAAGAAATCGAAATTTTAATTAGAAATTTCGATTTGTTCACGAAATTAAATTTGTAATTAAATTTTAAAATTCCCCCAAAAAATTTTAGGAGCGGGTTATTGGTATTATAGGGGATAAGGGTGGGTAGTAATTTAAAATTTGGTTTTTACAAAATTTCTAAAATATAAAAATATTAGAAAATAATTAAGAAATTGAAATTTTAATTAGAAATTTCGATTTGTTCCCGAAATTAAATTTGTAATTAAATTTTAAAATTCCCCCAAAAAATTTTAGGAGCGGGTTATTGGTATTATAGGGGATAAGGGTGGGTAGTAATTTAAAATTTGGTTTTTACAAAATTTCTAAAATATACAAATATTAGAAAATAATTAAGAAATCGAAATTTTAATTAGAAATTTCGAATTGTTCACCAAATTAAATTTGTAATTAAATTTTAAACTTCCCCAAAAAAATTTTAGGAGCGGGTTTTTGGTATTATAGGGGATTAGGGTGGGTAGTAATTTAAAAATGTCGTGTTTTAAAAGTGTAGAAAATATTAATAAAATAGAAATTTATCATGAAATCAAAATTTAACTTCGAAATTTTAAATTTTACATGAAATTTATTTTTTAATATTAATAAAAAATATTAAATAAATTAATATTGAAGAAGCGTTATTTTGGTATTATAGGGTAATAGGGTATAAAAAATAATTTAGATAGAAAAATTTATATTGTTTACTAACCTGCACATTTCCTGACTTATGTTGGATTGGAGTTAGAATAGTAATTTGTTATGGTTTACTATCCAGCACTTTCCCTGACTTATGTTGGATTGGAATTAGAATAGTAATTTATTATGGTTTACTATCCAGCACTCTCCCTGACTTATGTTATGTTTGGAGTTAGAATAGTAATTTATTATGGTTTACTATCCAGCACTCTCCCTGACTTATGTTATGTTTGGAGTTAGAATAGTAATTTTTTATGGTTTACTATCCAGCACTTTCCCTGACTTATGTTGGATTGGAGTTAGAATAGTAATTTATTATGGTTTACTATCCAGCACTCTTCCTGACTTATGTTATGTTTGGAGTTAGAATAGTAATTTATTATGGTTTACTATCCAGCACTTTCTCTGACTTATGTTGGATTGGAGTTTGAATAGTAATTTATTATGGTTTACTATCCAGCACTCTCTCTGACTTATGTTATGTTTGGAGTTAGAGTAGTAATTTATTATGGTTTACTATCCAGCACTTTCCCTGACTTATGTTGGATTGGAGTTTGAATAGTAATTTATTATGGTTTACTATCCAGCACTCTCTCTGACTTATGTTGGATTGGAGTTTGAATAGTAATTTATTATGGTTTACTATCCAGCACTTTCCCTGAGTTATGTTATGTTTGGAGTTAGAATAGTAATTTATTATGGTTTACTATCCAGCACTTTCCCTCACTTATGTTATGTTTGGAGTTAGAATAGTAATGTATTATGGTTTACTATCCAGCACTTTCCCTGACTTATGTTGGATTGGACTTTGAATAGTAAATTATTATGGTTTACAATCCAGCACTTTCCCTGATTTATGTTGGATTAGAGTTAGAATAGTAAATTATTATGGTTTACAATCCAGCACTTTCCCTGACTTATGTTGGATTGGAGTTAGAATAGTAATTTATTATGGTTTACTATCCAGCACTCTCCCTGACTTATGTTATGTTTAGAGTTAGAATAGTATTTTATTATGGTTTACTATCCAGCACTTTCCCTGACTTATGTTGGATTGGAGTTAGAATAGTAATTTATTATGGTTTATTATCCAGCATTATCTATTTACTATTTTTAATAAGAATAATATATGTCATGTTGTAATATTCATTTCAACAATATAAATTAAAAACATGTTTATAACATTTTTACATACATATGACAAGTTTCTAAATTAAGAAATAACAATTTTTAGATCTTTTTTTTTATTCATAGTTTAATTTGTTACTGCAAAGATTTTGAACATTTTATAAAACATTTAACATAATTTTTGTTAACAAATTATATTGCAGTTTTGTACATAAATACAGTTTCAATTATGCATACATTAGTATATTAAATTTTTATATTTTTTATAAAAATTTAATATATTACATATTTTTTATGACATTGATTTTATCACGATATGTACATAACATAAATTTACATTTTTTTAACATCTGAGAAAAATATTTAACAATGAAATACATTTTTTAATATACAATAAACAATTAATATATAATTCTATTGAACATATTAATGTATATTTTACAATATTCATTTGTTTTTTAAGAATAAAAAGTAAACTATTACTAAACATGGTAAATTTATATTTAAAGGATGGATTTAGCTATTAGGTCTAAGTATGCTAGACCTTCTATACTTGGGTACAGTCTAGTTTTTTGCTGGAGATATTCGTACATATTTAATGTTTGTTTACTTAGTTTAGGGCCAATTTTAGAAAGGGATTGCTCTATTCTGAGTTCTTGGTAGCTTTGTTCTTTTTTAATGCTTTGGATTAGTTTGTGAAGTGTTGGTTGACTTCTTCCTAAAGTGGCTTGGAAGGCATTATGCCATCCTTCAACTGCGTTGTTAGTTTTAGCTTTCTGTGCTATTGTACTAGCATACACATTCCACCATGGAATTTGAAATTTAGGTTGTCTACGGTGGCCTGAACGATGTAATCTTCCAACCCAGGTATCTTCAAAATAGTCCAAGAAGGGAGTTAGTATTTTCTCATTGGTGCGGTAGAAAGGGCTGTCAATTAATAAATTGTAGTAGTTAGCTACTTCTGTTGTTGGTACATATGCCAATGCAATCAACTTTTTTATTTGATAAGCAAAGTGACTGTTTGTACAATATTCAATGCTTAAGGTAGATTTTTGTAAGTGCCTCCATATACTTTGGTTGTAGTGATAATAACAACCTTGTATTGAGGTATGGGGATATATCTTAAGGATAGCTTGAATCATGGCTATTTCAAAGTCAATTATAATTTTTTGAGGATAGTAATTATCTGTTAATTCTTTGATCTTTGTTAAAAGTTCAACGTAGGTAGTATTTGTTTTGTTTGGCAGCAGAGTATAAATTAGAGGGATATTTGTATCTTGGTATTCCCCATGGATGGTGTAAAGTTGATAGAAAGGTTTGGGACAAACTTTAAAAGTCCCGTCCATCATCCATGTTTCACATGATTTAAGTTTTTGCAAATTACTATTAGTAGCAAAAAGTAAAACTCGTTTGTCATGACTCTGGTTGTCATACATTAGGAATTTATCCTCATTATGTGTAATGGTATATTCAGGATATATTTTTATATCCTTAAAACTTTCTGGCGTTGGTGGAGTTGGATCTGAAGCACGTTTAGTTTTTGAAATTAATCTTTTTAAGTTGAGAATAGAAGGTAGCTGTCCTGTCACATGTTCTGGCACTTTGCTTAAAACATTTTTCAAAATACTAGTGCTTGTTTCTTGTGATCCTTTACTAGCATCTTTCAATGTTTCCAGTGCTTCTCTAACTTCCACTTCTGTTACATTTGGTGGGTGGTTATGCTCACGTACATTTACCACATTGTTATCAACAGTTGTTGCTCTACCATAGCATGCACTTGAGTAATATTTGCTACATTTCCAATGGGTTTTTTTTGCTTTTACTCTTTCTTGGGTGTAGGTGTAACCCATGTAGTTCAGCATTAGTTTCCCTTTTTGCGAAGTAATGAAAGTAGCTCCAGTTGCCATGTCTAAGGTAGATCTGTGGAAAATATATATATGTATTTTTAAGAACATTGAAGACGATTTACAGAGATGTGTATAAGAGCAGGAAAAAGCGTGAACATATACTTACTATGTGGCTTCACTGGTAATTCTTTTATTCTTATTTCTCTTTCTGAATTTTCTTATTTTTAAGTTCTGTAGTAGTGTTAAAGAATAATTGAAAGACATGATTTAGTGTTATAGGTGTTTGATTTTGCTTTCAGAATTGTTATACATACAGTGACTATACTTACTTGATGTAGTAGAAGATGTTGGTAGTGTAGTTGTAGATAGGTAAATAATTTTGTAGAGTCTGTGGAAAAAATAATCATTGTGTTACTTATAGTATTTGGATGATAGTAGTTGTTAACATATGAAGTAAATAGTACATTTACTTAGCAAGTTTAACTAATTTTTATCAGCTATCTAAGTAGACATGGATAAGGTAGTTTATAAATGTTTTTACATCTAATTTTTTGGTCGTTGTTGATAAGTTCAACATGTTTTGTTTTCACTCTAAAGAAGAACAGTTTTTAAATTAGGGAGTTTATCTACTTTTTGCTAAGTTCGAATGAAAAAAGCAATGGGATTTTACTTACTTGAAGTGTAGTATGACGTTTTGTAGTTGTAGTCGTAGGTTTGTATTCTCTTCTCTCAGCAAGGTAACCGTTTTTCTCCAAGTTTGTGCCAAAAATGGTAAATTACGTTAAGTGTATAATTGTTTTTATATTAGTGAGTTAATTAATGGTAGCTTTTGATTGGTTCAATTAGTGAAATTTCAAAATCATTGGTCGAGAACGTAATTTCGAATTAGAAAAACGTTATTTTCGTAAGAGTTTGTTGCATCACTATTTGTTTGTTAAAGTACATTGTAAAAAGTTTTATATGTGCTTTTTTGTTTTATATGTAAATAGTTTATATGTAGAAAATAATGAAATGTGTTTCACAATGAGGCCATCGGAGTGTATGATAGTATCAGTAAATGTAATTTTTTTTAACATATATTATATATTTTTATATCAATAAGTATTAGGAAAACTAAATAATTATATGTGTGAATAGTTTTGTAAAGTAAAATAGTAAAAACAAGTGAGTAAAATAAAAGAATCGTGCATATCGAGTTGGTAATAAAAAGACGATGTTTTTTGTATATTTCTATAAGCAGATAGGTCGTCGATGTTAGTGTAGTCGATATAAATGTCTAAGGTAATGATATTTAAAATAAAGTCGATAATGTAGTAGTCGATATTTATGTTGTAGATATTAGTGTGAACGATATTAGGGTTGTCGATAAAAAAAAATCGATATTTGTGTGAATTCTTGTTTAAGTATAGGATGACGATATTAATGTAAACGATATTTTAGTGACGATATTTATTTCTGACGATATTTATGTTAACGATATTCCATCATGGAACCTTTGTTAACCAATAACAATCATACCTTTAAAAAACAAAAATATACACCTACCTTTCAGTGTAGAAAGTTGTTATACAACCAATGATTTCTTGTCGTTTTTCAAAAAACGTTGCTGTGGATCCGCGCACCCACAGAGAGGGAATCCGTGCATCCAACGCGATAGGATGCGCGCACCGTGCGCGCATTTCGCAGCTTTAAAAAAAAAAAAATATATATATATATATATATACATATTACCTACTGGCAGTCACCAGTAGGTAGTTATAGTTAGGACCTATTTTCCATAGGAAATCTGCAATATTCTATTTGGAATAATGTTGGCGCCGATTGACGAATCTTCGCGAAATTTTCCAAACTGTTGGCCAGCTCCGGTCCGCTCCTATCCTGAAAATTTCACGGTGATTTGTCAAGCGAGGGCCGAGAAAAAAGGGGGGACCCAAAACGCGTTTTCCCCATGCATTTTCCCATAGGACCTGTTGACGCAGCTACAGCCCGAACCGCTGAACGGAATTACACCAAATTTGGCAAAGAGGTAGTCCTCAGTTCAGACTCGTGCCTTTTGCTTAAATGGTGTAAATCCATTCAGTAGTTCCTGTGAAAATGAGAGTTAAAAAGATAGATATATCTGGGCGGAGCCTAACCACACATCTCATCGTGAGATCTGATTGGCTGTCAGTACTTCATCCAAGAAGTGTTGGCAGCCATCTTGGGACCAATATACATGATAGCACCTCATTAAAAAGCATTGCAGTTAATAGAAGGTTTTAAGACTTTAATTACATTATAAATCATTTGTTGACGTCACCATACTCATTTTAGGAATTGTGGTGTGTTCTAGGGTGATTTTACCATGTGAAAAAGCCTTCTTCTGTGATATCATGAATCATGTTTGAGAGAAAACTATCTTCTCATGCTTTTCCTACAGAGGTTTGGAAGGTGATCTATAAGCTAAACTGTGAGCATATTTTCTGTAAATTCACATTATCTTTCTCAGTCATGTGAGAATGAAGTCTGACATTTTCAGTAAAACATGTACATCCAACAAGGGCATAGACTGTCAGTTGTTTCCTTTGTGCTCTACTGCAGCTTCCCAGAGTGTTCTAAAGAACAACTGAGCGCTAACAGTCCTACTTATGACAAACGTATGGCACACCTGAAGCCATCTTGATTGGAATAAAGGGGTAACTCTTAAAACATTTAATTTAAAAAGGAACAAAATGAGGGGGTTCATTTTGCCATAGAAAGTATGATTAGTGCTGCAGAAAGAAAAATTAGGGCACATTTTGACTTCTCAAATCCTCTTCTATTTCATTAAAATATTCTGACATGCAGACTGAAACATGCACTTTGAATACCAGCAGCAGACTTCCCTGGTGAGCAGTAGCTTTACTACAGTGATCTAATGAGCAACTAGAGTGCTAACATTCAGAATTTATGGCAAATGTGTGACACATCTGAATGCCTTCTTGATGGAACCAAAATAAAAAACTGAAAGTATTTCCTACTGAGGAGACTGCAGTAAATGAGGAAATTAGGAAACTTCATAACAAATAAATCTCCCAAGATGGCCACCAGAGACAAAAGAGCCCAAATGTAGCCCAAATATCACCCAGATGTAACCCAAGTATAGCCCAATGACAGAATGTCCCAGAGTGTTCTTAAGAACAACTAG
The DNA here is from genome assembly GCF_964204655.1 of Triturus cristatus. NCBI lineage: Eukaryota > Metazoa > Chordata > Amphibia > Caudata > Salamandridae > Triturus > Triturus cristatus. The sequence goes on along the minus strand of NC_140587.1, from coordinate 889,016,142 downwards.
AGCGCCTACTGTCTTACTTATGACAAAAGTATGGCACACCTGAAGCCATCTTGATTGGAATAAAGGGGTAACTCTTAAAACATTTAATTTAAAAAGGAACAAAATGAGGGGGTTCATTTTGCCATAGAAAGTATGATTAGTGCTGCAGAAAGAAAAATTAGGGCACATTTTGACTTCTCAAATCCTCTTCTATTTCATTAAAATATTCTGACATGCAGACTGAAACATGCACTTTGAATACCCGCAGCAGACTTCCCTGGTGAGCAGTAGCTTTACTACAGTGATCTAATGAGCAACTAGAGTGCTAACATTCAGAATTTATGGCAAATGTGTGACACATCTGAATGCCTTCTTGATGGAACCAAAATAAAAAACTGAAAGTATTTCCTACTGAGGAGACTGCAGTAAATGAGGAAATTAGGAAACTTCATAACAAATAAATCTCCCAAGATGGCCACCAGAGACAAAAGAGCCCAAATGTAGCCCAAATATCACCCAGATGTAACCCAAGTATAGCCCAATGACAGAATGTCCCAGAGTGTTCTTAAGAACAACTAGAGCGCCTACTGTCTTACTTATGACAAAAGTATGGCACACCTGAAGCCATCTTCATTGCAATAAACTGGTAACACTTAAAACATTTAATTTAAAAAGGAACACAATGAGGGTGTTCGTTTTGCCATAGAAATTATGATTAGTGCTGAAGAAAGAAAGATTAGGGCACATTTTGAGAGACTTCTCAAACAATTCTTCTATTTCATTAAAAAATTCTGATATGCAGACTGAAGCAAACACTTTTAATACCAGCAGCAAACTTCCGTGGTGAGCAGTAGCTTTACTACAGTGATCTAATGAGCAACTAGAGTGCTAACATTCAGAATTTATGGCAAATGTGTGACATATCTGAATACCTTGATGAAATCAAAGAAAAAACTGAAAGCATTTCCTACTGAGGAGACTGCAGTAAATGAGGAAATTAGGAAACTTCATAACAAATAAATATCCTAAGATGGCCACCAGAGACAAAAGAGCCCAAATGCAGCACAAATATCACCCAGATGTAGCCCACATGTAGCCCAATGACAGAAGTGTGCAAAACACTTATTTTTTGTGTATTTGCAGTTTTATATAGTGTAGACTTGTCAGGCATTGGAGTGCTTTACATGAGCATTGGTTACATCACACAAGATCAAATTCATTTTGGTTGTAGACATGGGGAGATTAAGTGATTTGACAAGAATCACAGAATGTTGTGCTGAAGCAAAAACTCCAACCTGGTTCCCCAGTTGCAAAGTCTGCAGCTCTGGAAGTAACACCACATCCTCTCCCCTAGGTGCAACATTTAATCAAGTGGTCAACTGGATAAAAAAACATAAAGATTACAAATAATTAAAAAGTTCTTTGTCGCTATTTGAAAACTCAGAAAATATGTCCTCATTTTAGTTTTTTAGAGTACTGACCATAATTTGGATGCAAATAAGACCCTCTCAGATATGTAATTTCTAACGGAAATTCTCTAGGTTTTACAGTTTTGATTACATCAAGATGACGTCAGGTGTTCCACACTTTTGTAATAAATATAGAATGTTAGCAATCTAGTTGTTCATTGGGATACTGTTGAGAGGCAGAGGACAGGGGCACGGACTCTGAAAATTGAAGGCAGGTAGGAGAGTGCAGAGGCAACAATTTGACCACACTGGGAAGGCAGGAAGGGCAGTGGCAGCACAACAGACTATGGAGGGCAGTGGAAAGGGGGGCAGGGGCAACAAACCAACAATACAGGACTGGCAAGAGAGACAGTGGCAATATAATAGACCATTGTGGGCAGAAGGAAGAGGTATTGGTAGTACAACCATACATGCCAACAGACCCGTTTCAGCCAGGAAACGTCCTATGTTTTTAAGCTCAAATGGGCTTTATTTGATCTGTCTCCTGTCTACAATCTCCTCTTTTTCAATGTAACTCAAAGGGGAAAATCAATACCCCAGTTTTTTTTCAAAATCTCCCTCTTACCAAGTTCAAAATGTTCGCAAGTATGGTACATTGGATCATGGTAGGCAGGAGGAATTGGGGTAGGGACATGGACTCGGATAACAGAGGACAGGAGGGACATGGAGAGGTGCACCAAACTGACCCTACAGGGCAGGCATCAGGGTTTGCAGCAGCACAATACACCACACAGGGCATGCGGGACGGGAGTGCAGCACAACAATCCATAGAAAGCAATAGGGAGGGGACAGGACCATGCACATGGACAACAGAGAACAGAGGGGAAAGAGGCAATGGAGGCTAGCTGACCATAATGGACAGACAGGAGAGAAAGCTGCAGCATAACAGACCATAAAGGGCAGGAGGGACGGATCAGGGGCATTACAATGGAACAGACAAGCCAGGAGGTTGGGAATAGGGGTCTGCACATGGAAACAGAGGGCTGGGGGCAAGGGGGCAGGGCAGGAGCAGGAAGATGACCATGGAGGTCAGCAGGATTGGCACTAGAAACAAGACACACCATGGAGAGCAACAATGAGACTATGATGGCATGCACACAGACCATGGAGGGAAGGTGTGAGGGGGTCAAGGGCAGCTAGCTGACCACACAGGTAAGGTGGTAGGGGCCATGGCAGCACAGAAGACCATGCATGGCAAGCGGGAGGGTTAGTGGCAGCACAATGGCTATGATGGGCAAGAAGGAGGGTGCAGGGTCATGCACAAATGACCGTGGAGGATAGAAGGGAGGGTCAGGACCTGGGCACAGACAAGAGAGTTCTTGGGAAGGGGCCTCACAACAGACCACGCGGGCCAGGCAGGAGGAGCAGTTGCAGCACAACAGACCAGGGAGGGCAGAAGGGTGTGGCAGTAAAATGGACCATGGAGGAGAGGAGGAAGGGGATAGGGGCATGGCATGTGGACAGGCAGGGTGGAGGTGGCAGGGACAGGTTACAGTCATCTGACAATGCTAGGCAGGTGGGAGGAGAGTGGCAGCTCAACAGAACACTCAGAGTAGATAGGAGTGGCAGGTCCATGGAACATGGTGGGCAAAAAGGATGGAGCAGGGGCATGCACAAAGACATCGGAGGGAAGGGGGAAGGAGAATAGGGGCAGCAAGCTAAGCACAGAGGCTAAGCAGAGGGTCAATGATGGGCCATAGAACTGGGCAATGGAGGGCAGGAGGAGTGGACTGCTACATCATACTAAATGGAGGGCAGTGGCAGCACATCAGTCCATGCATTGCAGGAGGGAGGAGGCTAGTCTATGGATTCAGACAACAGAGGATAGGGAGGAGGTGGATGGGGCAGCAAGCTAACTGTTCAGAAAAGGTGGGTATTAGGAACTTTATTGTTTTTAAAATGTGTGTCTGTGCGAACTACTTAAAATATGAACAAGTATGCAGCATAATCTCACTTTTATTCAGGAAGAAGAGGACGTTTGTGACTGTGACTCCGGGCTCACTTGGCAGAAACACCCCCTGACCCTCCACCCCATCGCAAAATGTAATGCCCGTGAAAAGGGTAGGTGGACGCAGTGTTATATAGAACATAGTCCTGAGAGCAAGATTGAAAATGAAAACTAGATATAGTATATGGTATAAACTATGCACCAAAAATTGTGATATAAGATGAACCGGGGCGTGAAATATAATATGCAATACATTGTGCGCAATGACAGATTCATTGGAGAGCGCACGATAGCACAGGCACTAGCGCCTTGGAGTGTAATATGCACAGGGCAGTGTTGTGTAGCCTAACTAGTCTCTAAAGTTGTAATATAAAATATGTGCTGGGGAGTGTAACGTTGCATATGCACGGTGATAAAGATATGGATCCCAGATTGTAATATGTATGGCATAGCGCTGTGCATTATAACATAGGCATCGAGGAAGGCACGTTAGATGGGGCAATATAACCCGTGCGAAGGCAAGTGTGGCATGACATATCTTCACGGGGTGGTGTTCCAGTGCACGTGGGCTAGAGAGTGTCATAGCATACGCACTAGCTGGTGGAATACAACAAAGAGGTGTGTGGCACTCGGCGGGCACTGGTGGGTGTAACACAGCATTGGGCTCAGCCAGGAGCACGCTGTGACTTTCAAGTGAGGTTCGTCTCCTTTCCAGAGAGTAAAATAAAAAGTAATACACATCCGGCGGTGGATGTGTGTTTTATTAACCGTGAGGGGGGTTTCTTGCATAGTTTGGTCAAATTTTTGTCGAATCCCCTTTGAATGGCTTGGTGTGCATGTGTATTAAATGTGCCCGTCAATAGCTACCCATGTTTGTATAAATAAACGACAAAGGTGTCTACTTGGAGAGTACCCACCAGCGGGGGCGCCGGGATTAGGCACGGTAGGGCGTCAGACTCGTCAGAGCTTCACTAGCAGTGTAAATACATTCCACGTGGATTCATTGTATGCATAATCGCCTTTTAATGAATATCACGCAAATTGTCATGATGATAGGTACATACGGTTTGTCCAGCATGTCCTAGGTGTTTCTATACATATATTTAATAAGAAAAAAAAAAAAAAAAATGCTGGCCCCGGTGGATGGGGTCCACGGGGCCATAAGTGGCCTGAGGAGGGGGGCAATGCAGTCCCCCACCTAAAGAATAAAAAAAAAGGCCATGACCCGGGGGTTGGGGTCCCCGGGGTCGATTAAGGCCTTGGGAGGGTCAAAATAATTTTTTTCAACAAAAAAAATTAGGGTGCAGGCCCTGGGGGATGTGGTCCAATAAACTAGAATAAAAGACCGGCATCGCGCCCGAGGCCACGCCCCCTCCTTGCAGCACTCTGGAAATGCGCCCCCTGGCCAGTTGTAAGTTGGGGAATTAATTCCTCTTCAATACTGAGGGTCCCTGAGGGCCAACTAGCCCAACAGGTATCTCCAGTATGTGCCAGGGAGCTGCGTTGCAGACAGGTGTTCTGAGGCCTCGCCCCTTTTTACACCTCTATGCAACGCAGTTCTGTGGCGCTTACTTGAGGTACCTAGTGGGCTAGTTTGACCCTAGGGACCCTTAGGATTCAAGGGGACTTAATCTCTCAACTTAGAACGGCCACAGGGTGTGTTTACACAGTGGTGAAGGGAGGGGACGGGGCCTGAGGTGACGTGTGCAAACACGCCCTGTGGCACGTTTTAAGTTGGGGAAATAATTCCCTTTCAATCCTGAGGGACCCTGGGGGCCAACTAGCCCACCAGGTGCTTCCAGTAAGCGCCACTGCTCTGCGTTGCAGAGAGGTGGTGCAGGCCGTGCCCCTTTTAACACCTCTCTGCAATGGCGCTTACTGGACATACCAAGTGGGCTATTTTGCACCTAGGGACCCTCAGGATTCAAGGGGACTTAATCTCCCAACTTAAAACGGCCACAGGGCGTGTTAACACAGTGGGGAAGGGAGGGACGGGGCCTGAGGTGACGTGTGCAAACACGCCTTGTGGCGCGTTTTAAGAGGTAGTTTTAATCCCCTGCCCTATTATATACTAGGGGCTTACAGAGGAGGTCATGTTAATCACAGGGGGACCCCAACGCATAGTGTTCCCTAGTGTATGTAGGTGTTTTCACTGTATTCTGAATGTCTTTTAATATAGCACTGGCTCTAGGACTGGTTAGTCAGACTCAGTTACCACCAGTATCCGTCTGAAAAAGTTGAGGGTACAGGATGATTTTGCAACAAGGCTTCTTTCTGCTCTTCTGTTTGTTCTTTCTGCACGTTATCCTTCTTCCTGCACTTTTCTTCGTCTTTGAGGACTTCTGTTGCTTCTTTCTGCATTTCTTTTTTTTCTTTCTGTGCATTTTTTCTTCTTTCTTCACATGTCCTATCTCTGTAGGCATAGTTAGAAATTAGCATTTAAAAAACCTTTGAAATTCACTGAAAAAACCATAGGTTTCAAGCACGTTATAGTTAGGAATTAGCATTTAAAAAACCTTAGAAATTCACTGAAAAAACCATAGGTTTCCGGCGCGTTATTGTTAGCTGGACTTTTCACTCGTACAAAACCATTGAAATTCCCCGTTATAGTTAGTTCAGCTAACTATAACTCGCGCGCCCACAATGCACTGCTGATGATGATGTCACATATTACATCACTCAAGACATGGTCAGTGACATCATTCATGACTTCACTGATGACATCTCAAATGACATCACTGATAACATCATCCAGTGAATGTGTGTTTTTCTGAAAATGAAATATATTTTATATATATATGTATATCTCAAGGTTTTGTATGAGTGAAATGTCCAACTAACTAAAACGCCCCCGAAACCTATGGTTTTGTCAGTGAATTTCTAAGATTTTTTTAAATGCTAATTTCTAACTTTAACATGCCTGAAACCTATGGTTTTTTCAGTGAATATATATATTTTTATTATACTATGTATACATGTGAAAATGTCTCGGTCCGCATGTTTGCCTCGGTGGCACAGAAAAATGGGTGGAACTGATGTCAGCACGCCGACGAGGTCCTCTTATGGCTCCGATGACGTCATATGGTGTCGCGAGCGGAGCCGTGCTATTATGACATCCTCGTCGACGTGGGAGAGCTAGGAAAGAATTTCCGTGGAATGCTGGTGCAGGGGATATTCACCTAAGTGTTCAGGCAAGTTCACCTAAGTGTTCAGGCTAGAAACCAGTGATCCGAGGGCGGAGGCCCTGCAGATGGCACACGAGGTGGGGTGCCCAGTCGTGAGCACCGGCGGGGCAGTGAAAAGCACCACAACCCACAAAAAAGGTAACAAGGGCACTTAATAACACAGGATCTTCTCTTTGTATCTGGCAGGAACAACAAAGTTAAAATGCCCTAGTATCAAAATTTATAGTTAGTGCTAAAACGGTCTTCAAGAGGACCTGCGATGCCGCTCCTGCCTCCTCTACCCTGGAGGTGGCACATGGGTCACGCGGTACAATCATACTGCGGTGGGACGCACACTCGTTGACCTCTCATAGCACTGCTCCACACGTCAGGGAGGACGCTTTCCATTAGCTATGTTTTCTGATGACGTGTCACGCCGGCCCCGTCCAACAACTGAACTCCTTTAGATCCAAACAGACTTTTCCACTTTCTCACCGGAAGTGAAACCAGGCCACGCGGACACTTTCACAATACACCAGCTGGGAATGCACTTTTCGGTAAACAAAATGCATTCCTCACTCCTAATTAATCAAATAAACGTCCCACTGAAGAACAGGGGCCAGCTTCGATCGGTAAACAGCCGTTACAACGACTTTTTTACTTTGCGATACCATTACAATGCGTGCATTACCACACATGCATTGTACATCGCGAAGTCATTACTACACATTATTTTAGAACGCATGGTCATTTACCACGCATGCCTTTACAACAAATTTTGTTGTAAAGGTATGTGTGGTAAATGACCATGCGTTCTAAAAAACATGTAGATGATCCACGTTGTTGTAAGGAAACAGGCTGTTCAGTTTCCTCTCAACGACGTGCACCACACCCTCAGAGACAACGTGAAGCAGGAACCATGAGGAGAGAGGAACCATGAGGAATGAGAGGTAAGGGGGATTGGGCATGGGGTGTTTTTTTTTCTAGGGTTTAGGGTAGTGCATTGGTGTTTGGTTAGTGTAGGGGTCGTGCTGGGGGTAGTGTTTTAGGGTTTAGGGTAGTGCAGTGGTGTTTGTGTAGTGTAGGGGGTAATGTTTTAGGGTTTAGGGTAGTGCAGTGGTGTTTGAGTAGTGTAGGGGGTCATGCTGGTGGTAGTGTTTTATGGTTTAGGGTAGTGCAGTGGTGTTTGGGTAGGGTAGGGGGTCGTGCTGGGGGTAGATTTCGAGTTTAGGGTAGTGCAGTGGTGTTTGGGTAGTGTAGGGAGTCGTGCTGGAGGTAGTGTTTTAGGGTTTAGGGTAGTGCAGTGGTGTTTGTGTAGTGTAGGGGGTTGTGCTGGGGGTAGTGTTTTAGGGTTTATGGTAGTACAGTGGTGTTTGGGTAGTGTATGGGGTAGTGCTGGGGTAGTGTTTTAGAGTTTAGGGTAGTGCAGTGGTGTTTGTGTAGTGTAGGGGGTAGTGCTGGAAATAGTGTTTTAGGGTTTAGGGTAGTGCAGTGGTGTTTGTGTAGTGTAGGGGGTAGTGTTTTAGGATTTAGGGTAGTGCAGTGGTGTTTGTGTACTGTAGGGGGTTGTGCTGGGTTCTAGTGTTTTAGGGTTTAGGGTAGTGCAGTGGTGTTTGTGTAGTGTAGGGGGTCATGTTTTAGGGTTTAGGGTCGTGCAGTGCTATATGGGTAGTGGAGAGGGTTGTGTTTTAGGGGTTAGGGTAGTGCGCCCAACCAGCCACAATATCCGTGGACAAAGGGGATCCTGACTCTTTTGAACGCTCCGCCAATTGAATAATTAGGGTCAAGGACACTACCACGTCCAAGACCTATCAATTCCTTTCATGGGATCCCTCATATACTTGGAGAAAAAGGTACATCGTTTCTCATCAATTTCAGGCGTGTGTGCCACCTTCTCCTTCAGTGAGGGCCTGGGGCATTCTCCCCTCATCTTATTCCTGACCTCCCTTTCAAGGGGTTGATGGATTTTCCCTACCACATACTCTGCCACTTTGGTGTCAGGGGTCCACTCCGCCGACCTAGGATGGTAAATTTGGGCAGGCTCGAACATGTCCGAGTGGACCCGGTTCCCAACCCGGGACTGAGAGGAGTGGGACTCTGGAGGCCAGGGACACCCCGAGCCCTTATCCTCATCGGAGGAGAAATCGTCCCCCGATTCACCCTCTCCCTTCAAGGGAAACCCGCCGTCGGGGTCTACAATAGTAGTGACAGCTTCGCAATTTTCTCCGGACTCCTCCTCCTCCCGGCAGGGTGCATGTTTTAGCGTTTGTGCATTCTTGACGAAGGTCTCCGTAAGTTTATCAAATCCTTCCAAGTGCCCCGCGTTATGCTTAACGGCCCTTTTATTCCCCATCTGGGAGCTACTGGGACCCGCCACCATCAGATCTGGGTCACTGAACACCCCAGGGATACTTTTCGCCAGCTTATCAACCTGGTCCCTAAGCGGAGCCACTGCCCTAGAAATAGCCAGAGAGAGGGCTTGGTCCACTGCTGGAGGGAGAAGTTGGGGGGCCATTCCTCCTCCACTTCCTGGTAGGAGGAGTAAAAATGGTCTTCTGGAGAAGACATGATAGCAGAGGGTGTGATCACAGAACAAATGCCCTTAAAATCCTTAAGGCAGCCCCCTCGCCGGTGCTGCAACAACTGGGCTTTCCCCAAAGCTGTTATAAGAATAGACTGGGGCGTAATATCAATTACCACCACCAGGTGACGATACTCTCTAACGTGGCCGTGTGGGGAAATCATCGCCTAACGGTGTCAAAATTAGGCGAGGGTTGGTCAGGAATCAAACGGACACTAAAGGAGTGACCGGATTCCCAAACGCGCGTAAAGGCCAGCGGGAGTGCTCGACGGAGCTGCCTCGCTCGGACCAGACGCGCCTAACAGGATCTCACCGCGCGCAGAGCTCCAAGCGGGAGAAACTGCGAGGGGGAGAACACTCTCGGGCAAGAGCCTGCTGCGCAGGGAATATGAAACAATACCAAGGCAATAATGCTAATAACGTGCACAAGAAACCGCTATACAAACAGCAACAACTTCAGATTAAGCCAAGAATGTAAGGAATGCACTTAACTGATGAGCAGTGAAGAAAGAGGAAGCGGAAGGGAAGTCACACTATTATATACGATGGACTGTAATATGATTGGACTATAGTTGCCTTGAAGATTACCCCCCTAATGGTTCATAGGTTGTGTAGTCTTTTGTTTAATGATTGTTGTGTTACATTTTCTTTGAACTGCTATGCAAATAAAGTGAGGAAAGATATGCATAATCCTCGCCCCCGTCCTGGCATATAATTCATTAAACTTTATTCGATATGATTTAGAAACATAGATCATAAAAGTGGACATAAAAACAGTAAGTCCTCTTTCCTAATACAATACAGTGAGAGTTAATTAAAACCGGTAGGTAAAAACGGGTGTTACAAAGCCCGGATCTGAGCAACTTCAGGTTAACAGAATCGTAAAGTTCAATGTTTCGCAAGATCAATCTCATGTACTTCGTGCAAAATACGGAATAAGTTGTTCATTAGATCATTGAAGTAAAGCTACTGCTCACCAGGGAGTTAACTGGAAATCTACTGCTGGTATTGAAAGTGATTGTTTCAGTCTGCATGTCAGAATTTTCTAATGAAATAGAAGTGGATTTGAGATCTCACTTAAAACATGGCATCAACTGACAGGCTGCTCCTGTTGAAATATAACAGGAAGATATTTGAGATCACACTTGAAACATGTCCTAATTTTTCTTTGTACAGCACTAACCATAATTTCTATGACAAAAAGAACCCAGGATGGCTGCGGCGAATGCCGCCGCCCCGTAGCCACAGGTGACCTGAGCCCCTCCCCCCTGTTGTGGAGGCAGTCGTTTGCTCGGCAGTGAGTGATGGCGGCCGAGGCTTGAGTTGATGCCGACTGCTGCTGCTGGTTTTTTTTATGGCTGAGTGAGGCGTCCGAGGGTCGGCGTTCCCCCCCAGCGGAGGTATTCGAGAGCTGCTGATAGCAGAGCTGCAGCGGCGTGGGAGCTGGATGCGAGAGCGGCTGCGGATGCGCGGTTTGGGCTTTCTGCAGGTGGTTCCCAGCCAAAATCAAGACCCGGAAAAGCGGATAGATTGCAGTGTGTGCCTTTGACCGGCGTGGGAGGCAACGCTGATGGTTTGCTCGCTCTACTTGCTTTTTCTCTTCTTGGCTGTGTCTGGCGGAGGGAGCTTCAAGCAACTCTACAGGTGTAGGGCATAGCTCTGGTTAATACAGTTTATCGGTGAGCCACATATTATTTGGCGCTTTACCACTGTTGTCTCATACTCCTATTTCGTACTGTTGTGGAAACACAAGGCACCTAACCGCTTTTCCATTCATGCAAGTTCAAAGACATTAACAACGTTTTTTTTTTGTCTTTTGCAAAAATGGGGAAACGCTTTAAATCCTCAAGCACTGCTGTAGTTCCTGATGCAGCGGCGAAACGCAAGACCAAGACACGCCTGGGTCAGACTAAATCAACACTACCCATAGTGACGCTAGAGAATAATCCGGGTCGAACTCCGGCCATTTCTAGCCAAGTCAGCATTGTTGAAGAGGCTCGCCTATCGGCAGATGCTGATTCCCCCCCAAAGGGGTCTACATTCATTTCCAGTACAGAGAGAGGCTCTATCCCGGAAAATCCAAGTTTGCCTCCAGCTCATTTAGCTTTAACTGCCGGGCCCAGTTTAAGAGAATTTCCTTTATTTACCCAAAAAATTTTTACACAAATATCATCTGATACTCTTAATGGTGCAGTAGCTAAGGATCAATCCAATTGATGATATTCCACCGCCTCGATTGAATAGCTCTACTCCGACATCAACTCAATCACTGGATATATCTCAAACCTCGGTTTCGTCATCCGAGAAGTCATCCGAGAAGTCTATTTTGAGACCCCCTAAATTAATTATCCAACTCGCAGACTCCCAGGCAATGACATCCATTGTTTTAACACCTTCTTCCACATTTCCCCTACAGCTAGGCCCAGATACTATTCCTCAAGAGTTAGGGGAAAATACGACAGTTGTAAGTCCGTCACTTGCAACAGCCTTTTCTGAGATCTTGGCCACGCAGTCAAGGGAGGATCATTTGCAAACAGAAAGAGGAGATTCCCTTTTACTAGCCAGGGAGCAAGCAGGGTTTACATCCTCAGTTCAATCACTTTCCCCGCCTCTATTTTCTGAGACTAAAGAACATAGTAGCCTTCAAATGGATATTAAGGTAATGCTTAACATGATCCTAGAAGGAATTCGAGACTTAAAAAAATCTCAAGAAATGGTTACGGCATCCATTCATGGTCGTCTGGATAAAATCGAAGAGACTATGGCAGGTTTCCCTGCCAGAATGCAATAAGCCGAAACAAGAATCTCGGAATTAGAGGATCAGATGACCAGCATGTCCGTGAGAGTTAAAGATGGGGTAAAGGAAAAACGCCTTTTGGAAAATAAACTGGAGGAGCTTGAGAATCATTCTAGGCGTACTAATCTCCGCTTCATGGGGGTCCCGGAGGGGATTGAAGGAGCACAACCGATTCAGTGGATTGAATCTTTCGTTAAACAGCAAATTCTTCCAGGCTGTATGGATGACTTAACAATCACGCGGGCACATAGAATTCCATTGCATCCTCTTCCAAATTCTCGGATACCATGTACTATACTAGTCAACTTTGCTGACTTCAGAGTTAAAGAGAAAATCTTGACCAAGGCAATTGAACAGAGACAATTTACGGTCAATGAGACTTCAAAATGTTGTGTCTTTTCATACATGTCAGCGCAGGCAGCCAGAAGACGCAAGGAGTTTGTCAAGCTTCTACACCTGTTCAAAGCTAAGGGGGCACAAGCCTCCATAGCTCAGCAATCCAAACTAAAGGTTCTAGTTAGAGGCAAATTTCTAATGTTTTCCTCTGTTGAGGAGGCTCAAGATCTACTGAAAGAGCTATCTACAGGGTAGAATACCTTTCTGGGGGATCGAGACTGGAGAGCTAGAGGATAGAAGGGAAGTGAGGGTAAGGGAAGAGGAAGGAGAGCGAGAGAAGAGAAGAAGGGTATAAGGAGAGTAAGGGAAGGGAAGGAAAGGAAAGGGAAGAAGAGAGAGGGAGAGAGAGAAGAAAGGAAAGGAAAGGAGAGGGTAAGGGGGGGGAAAGAAGAGACAAGGAGAATTTATGTATTCAGGCGAGTAAAGTCTGTTAAATAATTTGTGCCTTCACTGGGGTGGGATGGGTTATAGGTCACACACACAGGGTGCAACAACAAAGCACCCCATGCGGTATGGGTGGGAGAGATGTAGAAAGCGGGGAAGTGCCATATCTCTAGGGGTTAGGGGGTTGTGGGATGGGGTGTTAGGGTTGGGAAAAAAAACAAAATGAGCAGTATCAGGGAAAATTATAATTTGGATAAATCAAAGGAAATTACGATCAGGATTGTTTTACAAAAGAATGGTTAGTAAAGGCAATAAATGTATCATAATGTCTGTTAACGTAAATGGGATCTTAAACAAGGAGAAATATGGTGGATTAATTAGATGGCTCACCTCCTTTTCCCCCCATGTTTTATTTATGCAAGAAACTCACCTGAAAACCAACCTTCCTAAAATATTTCTTCCTGGTTTCTTTTCTCATGCGTTTTTTGCTTCTTCTGGTTTAGCGCAAAGAGGGGTCGCAATTTATTTTTCCAGGAATCTTTCCTGGGAGTTTTCTCAAATAGAGAGAGATCCGCAAGGGAGATGGATTTGGGTAGTGGCTAAATTGGATGGCGCAATACTCAATTTCATAAACTATTATGGCCCGGTGGTTGATGAGACTCTCCAGTTAACTAAAATTGCAAATCTAATAAGGGGTGTGCCAGGAAAAATAGTTATGGGAGGAGACTTTAACTTTATTCAAGACATTAAAAAAGACACATCTAATGTAAATAAAAAAGAGTTGAAACCACGTACTAAGAAAGTTCTTGAAGCCCTCAGATCAGAGCATCATTTATATGATCCCTGGCGGCAGTTACAGCGGTCCGTGCATCAATATACTTGTTTTTCGCGTCAATTTCTTACGGCCTCTCGTATTGATTTTTTCCTCTTATCCCAGTCACTAAAGTGCTTGGGTTCGGAGATTGGGGCTAATTCTTTTTCAGACCACTCATTTATTAAAATAGAAGTTGAGGTTTTTGAACAATTAAATGTTCGCTCCAGGTGGCAGATGGATCGGCGCTTAACGCAAGACCCCATCTGGGTGGCAAATACTAAGAATTGGATATCTGAGTTTTTTTCTCATAACCAGGACTCAGCAGGGATATTTGCGGTCTGGGGTGCATTTAAAGCGACATTACGCGGTCAATTAATATCTTATTCATCAGCTCAGCATAAATTACGGCGAGATAAAATTGCTAAACTTCAGCGCGATGTAGAAATAGCTTTACATCGTCTAAATAATGTACAAGGCTTTGTCAATTCTAATGCCCGATCTCTCCTCGATAAGGCTAAACACTCACTGCGAGAATTTTTTATATTAGAAGAGATCAGTCATACTAAAGATTTCCAGCAGAGGGTGTATGAAGAAAGCCAGATGGTAGGCAAACTACTGGCTGGGACAACCAAATTTAAGCAGGAAGCTGCATCGGTAAATGAGATTACCGATCCCCGAACTGAGAACACAACGCTCGAAAAAAGAACGAATAGCCCAGATCTTTATGGATCACTATTCAAATTTATATACCACACAATATAACTTACCTCAGGAAAGAATAATCGAATATTTTGAGGCGGTTTCTTTCCCTCATCTGTCAGAATATCGATGCGAGTTAATTAGTCAACAAATTACTGAACTAGAGGTTACACAAACTATAAAATCTATCTCAGGTGCTAAGGCGTCCGGAGCGGATGGCTTTCCCACAGAACTATATAAAACCTTTTCCCAGGAGTTGACCCCATTTTTGACAAAGCTTTTCAATGTTATTAAAAATGGCTCAGACATTCCCATCAGTTTTAAAGAGTCGCTGATTGTCAGCTTTGTTAAAAAAGGCAAAAACCCAAAGGATGTAAATTCTTACCGCCACGATTAGTTTGCTTAATGTCGATTAAAAACTTTTTATGAAAATTTGGGCTCAACGTTTTACACCAGCAGCGCAGGAAATAATCCACAGTAATCAATCAGGTTTCATAGCCGGTCGTTTTATGTCATCTAATACTAACTACTTGATTCAAGCTCTTGATTATTGTACTTGTAATAAAATTCCATCAATGTTGATGATGGTTGATGCCGAAAAGGCATTCGATTTAGTAAATTGGGAGGCATTATTTATCGGGCTAAACAAACTTGGATTTCCATCATCAATAATACATATGTTAAGAAATATTTATTCGGGAGCTGAAGCTAGAGTAGTTTTGAATGCCGAGCAGATTGGAACAGTATCCATTAAACGTGGGACTAGACAGGGCTGGCCCCTTTCTCCTTTATTATTTACGTTTTTTATAGAGCCTCTTACAATCAGAATCAGAGAAAATCCCGAAATAAGACCTCCAATAGGTGGGATGGAGAAATTGAAACTTTTTGCAGACGATATTATTCTTTATTTACATCCGGATAAATCCAATGTAGATCATCTGTTGGCGGAATTCACTAACTTTGAGTCTATAGGGGGATATAAAATTAATCAAAATAAAACAGAGATCATTATACTAAACTTAAATGATAAATCTTTTTTACCACCCACTTTACAAATACAAGCAGCCAAGTTAGCCCCGGTACGTTATCTAGGTATTTTTATTTCTAAATCAATAGATCAATTATTCTCCCTGAACTATAGGGCCACATTGACTAAAATAAAAACCCTATTTGATAAATGGTCTGTACTCCCTTTATCTATAATCGGATGGGTGTCCCAGATTAAAATGTCGATTCTCCTGCTTTTGTTGTTCCTTTTCAGCAATGTGCCCTTAAAAATCAATGTGAGTTATTTTAAAGAAATTGATTCTTTATTTAGAAACTTTATTTGGGCCAAGAAGGCATCCAGGGTTAAACTTGATATTCTACATCTTGAGGTAGAAAATGGGGGGCTCGCTCTTCCAAAAATGCGAACTTATTATGAGGCGGTGATGCTGGATAAAGTAGCTTGTTTATTAGATATCAATAATTCAGAAGATCATTTTTTTTTAAACAAAATGCTTCAGGAGGCAGGCGTACAATTTCCAACTTTTTTGAAAATCATCAAATTGCCAAAAAAAACTAGGTATAAGACACTACGTGGTTTTTCATTTAGATTGCTATCACTATTTAAACAGAATATTTTCCGAGGGTGGCTTTACTTTAGGATTATTATTACATCCTGTACGTATTCTGAAGTGGAAGGAAATTGGTCTAGAGGAATTGGGACATTTCTTTATGAATAATAGGATCATCTCGTGGCAGGAGATTCAAATCAAACATCCAGATCAAACTGTACTCAATTTTTTTGATTACTTACAGATTTCTCATTTTTTCCAAACGGCCAATTTCCCCCCTCCCTCGGCGACGACACATCTGGCTTCCCTTTTATATGAAACCAAAGTGAAAGGTATAGGAAAATGGTATTCTCTTCTTCGGAAGGATAGTGAGCTCCCTATCTTGCATAATTTCTTGGATAAGGTTCAGCGGGAAACGGGGTACGTTTTGTCTAGTCAAGAATGGCAACTTCAAGCTCAGCTAGGTCATAAGGTCTTGAGAGCGGCTAATTTTAAACGGATGGCTTTTCTAAATAGATGGCTAGCATATTATACCCCTATGGCCCTGAGTAAACGATTTCCGGAGGTAGAAAATAGATGTTTTCGGTGCCAGGCCGAAGAGGGAGGGAACTGGCTTCATATTTTCTATACCTGTCGGAAGCTTAATGAATACTGGCGAAATATTTTTCGAGCCATAAGTCAGACCATCCATAAATCGGTAGATCCCCAAGAAAAGGTAGCCTTATTCGGAATTTCCAGAACAATCTTAGGCTTGACCAAATATGAAGAGGCATTTGTAATGATTTGTTCCTTGATGGCACGGTCTTTAATTTTGCAAAACTGGAGATCACCTGAGATACCCTCATTTATGAAATGGTTTAATAAAATGAAACGTACGAGGGCGTTTGAAGAAGCATATGCGGTGAGGGTGGGAGCAATGAGCAAATTTAAGAAGACTTGGCAGTTTTTTGATTATTCTGATATGGCTTGAAGTTGATTGGGTTTTTTTTTTTTTTTTTCTTTCAAAACAGTACTTTAACATTGTGGCTTATATCAGTTGTATATATACCTACATTTTATGGAAAAAGTTTTCAACTGTGTTTTATATGGAATTTGAATTTGAAGTATATGGAGAGTTACTTCTTTTGATTGTATTTGTTTTTATCCCTGCTCTGCTCAATAAAAATAAAAATAAAAAAATAAATTAAAAAAAAAGAACCCCTTCATTTTGTTCCTTTCTAAATTAAATGTTTTAAGAGTTACCAGTTTATTCCAATCAAGATGGCTTCAGGTGTGCCATAATTTTGTCATAAGTAAGACTGTTAGCGCTCTAGCTGTTCTTTAGAACACTCTGGGAAGCTGCAGTAGAACACAAAGACATTAACTGACAGGCTGCTCCTGTTGAAATATAACAGGAAGATATTTGAGATCACACTTGAAACATCTCCTAATTATTCTTTCTACAGCAATAACCATAAATTCTATGACAAAATGAACCCCATAATGTTGTTACTTTTTAAATTAAATGTTTTAAGTGTTACCAGTTTATTCCAATCATGATGGCTTCAGGTGTACCATACTTTTGTCATAAGTAAGGCTGTTAGCGCTCTAGTTGTCCTTTAGAACACTCTGGGAAGCTGCAGTAGAACACAAAGGCATCAACTGACAGGCTGCTCCTGTTGAAATATAGAAGGAAGATATTTGAGATCTCACTTAAAACATGTCCTAATTTTTCTTTCTACAGCACTAACCATAATTTCTATGACAAAATGAACCTCCTCATTTTGTTCCTTTTTAAATTAAATGTTTTAAGATGTACCAGTTTATTCCACTCAAGATGGCTTCAGGTGTGCCATAATTTTGTCATAAGTAAGACTGTTAGCGCTCTAGTTGTTCTTCAGAACACTCTGGGAAGCTGCAGTAGTACACAAAGACATTAACTGACAGGCTGCTCCTGTTGAAATATAACAGGAAGATATTTGAGATCACACTTGAAACATGTCCTAATTTTTCTTTCTACAGCACTAACCATAATTTCTATGACAAAATGAACCCCATTATTTTGTTCCTTTTTAAATTAAATGTTTTAAGTGTTACCAGTTTATTCAAATCAAGATGGCTTCAGGTGTGCCATACTTTTGTCATAAGTAAGGCTGGTAGCGCTGTAGTTGTTCTTTAGAACACTCCGGGAAGCTGCAGTAGAACACAAAGGCATCAAGTGACAGGCTGCTCCTGTTGAAATATAACAGGAAGATATTTGAGGTCACACTTGAAACATGTCCTAATTTTTCTTTCTACTGCACCAACCATAATTTCTATGACAAAATGAACCCCATCATTGTGTTCCCTTTTAAATTTAATGTTTTAAGTGTTACCAGTTTATTCCAATCAAGATGGCTTCAGGTGTGCCATACTTTTGTCTTAAGTGAGGCTGTCAGTGCTCTAGTTGTTCTTTAGAACACTCTGGGAAGCTGCAGTAGAACATAAAGGAATCAACTGACAGTCTCTGCCCTTGTTGGATGTACATGATTTACTGAGAATGACAGACTTCATTCTCACATGACTGAGAAAGATAATGTGAATTTACAGAAAATATGCTCTCATTTTAGCTTCAGTTTTCTCTCAAACATGATTCATGATATCCCAGCAGAAGGTTTTTCACAGGGTAAAATCACCTTAGAACACACCACAATTCCTGAAATTAGTATGGTACCATCAACAAATGAATTCTAATGTAACTAAAGTCTATGATCACCCTTTATAGTTCTCCTTTTGTTAAAACTCCTGAGGCACAGCCGGGAGTAGGGAACAGATAGCATTTTAACTTGTATTGCCACCATTGTTGTTCTGTTGTTTTATTCGGCGTTTCTGTCCCTTCTCCCTCGCTCAGCAGACCAAAGCAGCTGACGTGGGTAGGGATTCCCAGCTGCAGTAGCGTGATTGGCCGGTTCGCCAGAGGCACGCCCACGACTACAGCCACGCCCCCTTTGCAATATAACAAACGCTGACCTCGAGCGCTGCGTTTTAGAGCTAAAACTCCTGAGGCACAGCCGGGAGTAGGGAACAGATAGCATTTTAACTTGTATTGCCACCATTGTTGTTCTGTTGTTTTATTCGGCGTTTCTGTCCCTTCTCCCTCGCTCAGCAGACCAAAGCAGCTGACGTGGGTAGGGATTCCCAGCTGCAGTAGCGTGATTGGCCGGTTCGCCAGAGGCACGCCCACGACTACAGCCACGCCCTCTTTTACTCACCTGTCACTACCATAAAGCATGTGTCTCCACCGGAAGTGCAGCGGACGAGCGCAGCGGGCGCGACGATTGCGCGCCGAAGGCGCGCATAAGGCAAGCTCGTCTGCGCTCGTCCGCGCCGAGTCAGGGCCTTGGGCCACCCCCCTGCCCCCCAGCCGTCAGCACAAAGATGCTATTCGCTAGCAACCCTCTACAAGTTAAGGCCTCCCGTCAACACATGCCCTCGGCACTCCCTCCAAGCCATGGACCTTCCTTCAACCTGTCCTACCTGTTCTGCGCCTCTCAAACCTAACTTGCGCACAACAGTCACACAGGAATTCCAAACTGCCGCTCGCTGCCTAAGCATAGCGCCGAAATGGCCTTATTGATAGAAGAGCATACCCCGGATATATTGTTCCTTACGGAAACCTGGCTTACCAGTGAGTCCAACCCGGCGATAGTAGAGGCCCTCCCCACCGGCTATCAAATAACACGGCAAGACCGGCCAAAAGGGAGAGGAGGAGGCCTTGCTATCATCCATAAGGAGCAATATCATTGTCGACTCTCTCCTGAGACCATCTCGGACTGCGAGAGCACGGGTTTTAACATCAACCTCTCTCCTAACATCTGCTTCTCAGGCACTTTAATTTATCGCCCGCCCGGCCCCCCTAAGCAGTTTCTTCTAACTCTGCCATCGAATGTGGCCAGCAGAGTCAGCACCTCCTCTAGCTTTACCGTGTTGGGCGACTTGAATCTACACTTTGACTCCCCCTCGGACCTTTCAGCTGCTAGCCTATCAGATGATCTAGCGGCTCTACAACTTACTCAACGTGTCTCCTCCCCCACCCACGAAAAAGGCCATCTACTAGATCCTATTTTTTCAAATTGTTCTGAGATCACAGTGGATCCAGGCATTATCCTACCCTGGACTGACCACTTTTTAATCCCCTTCAAATGGACCACACCCACATTCTCTCCTCCGGCTCCCACCACCAAACTAAGACGAGCCTGGACGCGCCTTGAGGTTGATAAGTGGTGCACTAAACTGGCTAGCTCACAACCAGAAATTCAGGATGATCCCGCCCTAGCAAATCAGGCAGATACCAACTGGATCTCCTACACTCTTGACTCTACTCTCCCAATGAGCAAGACTGTACTGAAGCGACCTCAAAAAACCACCCCTTGGTACACCCAGTCTCTCAGAGAAAAAAAGCGTATCTGTAGAAGGGCGGAGAGACGCTGGCGCTTAGACAAATCGGCGGATAACAAAACCCGGTACCGTGAAACCATCAACGAGTACAAAACTCAAATAAAAGCAGCTCAGTCGTCGTATTTCGCCGAAAAAATCCTGAATGCAAGATCCAAACCCAAAGAGATCTTCCAGATCATTAAAAAGCTAACGAACCCATCCCCTATGGTGCATGTCGAGATATCGGTCACTCAATGTAATGACATTGCCGAATTTTTCTATCAGAAAATTAATAAAATTTATTCAACTTTTTCTTCCCCAAACACCGACCGGTCTACTCAACCTAATAACCCCCCTAGCCTGTCACATTCCTCCACCCCTTACAGCTTAACTCACTTTCCCCCACTAGACCTCCCCACTTTAGAATCACTAGCCCTCAGTGTCAAATCAGGTTCTCCGGCCGACCCTGCCCCTCCTGACATCCTAATGGCAGCATCCCATACCATCCTGCCCGTCATCAGAGAGGTATTAAACTCTTCCATCTCCTCTGGCACCGTTCCACCCGTATGGAAGCAGGCCATGGTTAGGTCACTGATCAAGAAACCCAATCTAGACCCGTCTGAGTTGGCTAACTACCGCCCTATTTCTCTGCTCCCTTGGTTGAGCAAGGTTTTGGAGAAATATGTGAACCAACAGTTAGTGAACTATCTAGAGGACCACCACATACTGGATCCCACTCAGACGGGTTTCAGACCTAAGCACGGGACAGAGACCGCTCTCCTCATGGTCGTAGAGGAAGCGAGAAAAATCCTGGATCAGGGAGGATCAGTGGCAGTGATCCTCCTTGATCTAAGCGCGGCCTTTGACACAGTGTGTCATGACACCCTACTAAGCCGCCTGTCCTGTGTGGGGATCAAGGATAAGGCTTGGGCATGGTTTGAATCCTTTCTGGGGAACAGATCCTTCAGGGTTTTTGATGGCGATTCAGCTTCCTCCAGTAGACCTCTAAATTGTGGAGTTCCTCAGGGCTCCTCTCTGAGCCCTGCTCTGTTCAACCTTTATATGAGACCACTGGCCAGTGTCGTCTGCCCATTTGGAATTAAAATCATCTCATATGCGGACGACACGCAGCTGGTGGTCTCACTGGCGCAGGAGGCATCTCGAACTGCGCCAGGCGGGCTCAGAGAATGCCTGGAGGAAGTGAGGAGCTGGATGTCGTCATCATCCCTGAAACTGAACGGAGAAAAAACTGAGCTGATGCTCCTAGGACCCTCAGAGCCGGCACTTCCCCCTCCCCTATGGCCCCCATGCCTAGGACCGCCTCCAACCCCAAAAAGCACCATCAAAAGTCTTGGGGTATGGCTGGACAGCTCACTGTCTTTCAATGTCCAAGCCACAAAACTGTCAGCCACATGTTTTGGCATTCTGAGAGTGCTAAATAAAATCTTCCCCCTCCTCCCCCTGGAAGCCAAACAGGCTGCCATTCAAGGGCTCATCCATTCCCGTCTTGATTTTAACAACGCACTTTATTTGGGTGCACCAGAATACACTCTTCGGAGGCTGCAAACTGTACAGAACAGCGCAGCTCGCCTTCTACTTAAAATCCCGCACAGGCACTCAGTGAGGACCGGACTGACTAGCCTCCATTGGCTACCGGTCCGGCAGAGAGTTCTGTTCAAGGCGCTATGTATAGCCCACCAAGCCTTCTGGGATATGGGACCCATCATTACCCGTGATCTGATCACTCATTACATCCCAAATCGCAGTCTTCGCTCCAGCCAGACTTTCTTAGCAGCAGTTCCAAGAATAAAAAGATCTAGAACCGGCGGAAGGACGTTCATGTACAATGCAGCTAAGGCTTGGAATGCTCTACCGCTTCATCTTAGAGCCACCCAGAACCTTACTATGTTTCGCAAGCAACTGAAGACCCTCCTGTTCACATCTGCCTGCTAAACCACTGTCTCTTCTTTTTTTCTTCCCTTCCCTGCTCTCTGTAGGTCTCGGGTATCCTAGCGCTTGGACGCCTTCGGGCAACAACTGCGCTCTATAAATCCCCAAGTTTACAAGTTTACAAGTTTAACCCTCAAAATCTTCGATTCACTACAATGCATTTCAATGCCGTACCATCATGTATATTGGTCCCAAGATCGCTGCCAGCAATTCCAGGATGACGTGCTGACAGCCAATCAGATCTCACGATGAGATGTGTCGTTAGGCTCCACCCAGATATGAAAACTTTTTCTTTTTCTAATTTCTCATGAACTACTGAACGGATTTACATCATTTTTAAGAAAAAGGGCCAAATTTGATGTAATTCCATTCAGCAGTTCGGGCTGTAGCTGTGTCTAAAGTTTCCTATGGGAATTAACATGGAGAAAACACGTTTTGAGACCCCCCTTTTTTCTCGGCCCCTGCTTGCTGAATCATCCCGAAACTTTTAAGATAGGAGCTGACCGGAGCGCCCCACTAGTTTTGAAAATTTCGCGAAGATTCGTCAACCGAGGCCAAAGTTATTGGGAAAAGAATTATATGATTTTCCTATGGATAATAGGGCCTAACTATAATTACCTACTGGTATTGCCAGTAGG
Organism: Triturus cristatus; assembly: GCF_964204655.1. Lineage (NCBI taxonomy): Eukaryota > Metazoa > Chordata > Amphibia > Caudata > Salamandridae > Triturus > Triturus cristatus. The sequence goes on along the minus strand of NC_140587.1, from coordinate 888,993,372 downwards.
TAATATATATATATATATATATATATTTTTTTTTTTTTTCAATCTTCCGAGTGGGTCATTCCGGGATTGAGCCCGAGGTCAGGTGGTGCGTTTGCCGGTATGCCCTCACCGGTGAATAATCTTTATCCTTCTTCAAAAAGTAACACGCACTCTCGAAGTTCAATGCTTAACAGGAAGCCAATTTATTATTTGCTACGCGTTTCGACAAATGAATGTCTTGTTCACACAAAATAAAAGCAAAATAAAGACGTGTTTAAATACATATGCAAAACCAAGGAAGGACTTCAATTCATTCATGCTATGTCCTACAAGTGACAAGTGTCGGCCATCTTATAATAGTAAACATAAACATATGTAGCATTTGTAATTCGATTAATATGCAGAGTTTCTTACAGAGGAACAATTTTGACTTTTTGCATTATTTCTATCTCGCTCTAGTGGCACAAGAGAAAGTGAAATTGAAAAAATATATATAAAAAAGATATTTTTATATTTTCATTATATAGGGTATATTCCGTTTGGAAATTCATTGTACTTAGTAAAGAATACATCATATCGCACTAGTGGCGTTTTGCTTCAACTCAATATTTCAACTGTAATTACTCCATAAAATACATTCAATGACAGAATAATTCCCTGTACTATATTTCATTAAACTCTCTATACATATATTGTTTTTCAAAAGAAGGCCTAATTTGTATCTATTAGACAATAGCAGGACTAAGAGACTGTATCTTTTACCTAAGATCCATAAACATCCTACTATCCCGCCTGGTAGGCCGATCGTCTCCTCAGTAGGAAATGTATTAGAAATATTTCTAAATACGTTGATCAATTCCTGAAAGATTATGTCATCAAACTTCCCTCATACGTAAGGGATACTAAGGACTTCCTTAACAAGATTGAGAGCCTTGTATGGGAGGATGAGTATTTATTGATTACCTTAGATGTAAACACACTTTATACTATCATCGATCATGATCAGGGTGTCGAGGCATGTTTACACTTTTTTGAAGTCACGAAATATAATGTATTTGCAACATACCAATATGTTAAAAGACATGATATTGATATGCCTTAAAAACAATATTTTCCTCTTCAATGGTGTTTTATACAAGCAGGTGCGAGGCACGGCGATGGGTACGTGCTTCGCACCTAGCTTTGCCAACCTTTTTCGGTATATTGATGATCTTTTTATTCTTTGGAAAGGCTCATATTCAGTAGCATACATCAGAGAACTCAACACCAACACCGTGAACCTTTACTTTAGTAGTCACATAAGTGCATTTGAAGTAGATTTTCTTGACCTAAAAGTCTTTATATATGAAGGTTCAATTTGCACTAAATTCTTTAGAAAGAATACGGCAGGTAACACGATCTTGGAAGCCCACAGTAACCACCGAAAATCTCTCAAAAAAAGTATCCCCTATGGGGAATTCCTCAGGCTTAAGAGAAATTGCACTAACGAAAATGGTTTTATAACAACAAACAATTAGATGGCTATACTTATTTTTCAGCCCCCCATAATAAGTTAGTTCGTATAGATTATGTCTTCATATCTGACCAGGTGGTAGAAGCCACATCTATTCAAGTTTTACCCAGGATACTCTCGGATCATAATCCTTTAATTATTGAATGTACAATGCAGGTTACCCAAAAGGCTCCAAGGACTTGGACCTTTGAGAGGAAACTGTTATTGGATCAGTCTTATATAGATCATGTGAAAAGCTGGATGAGGGAAATTTTAAATATCAATAAAGATACAGCTACACATACAATAGTTTGGGATACGTTCAAAGCAGCTATAAGGGGTAAAACGAAAAGTTTTTCATTTTTCAGGAGGAAAATAGCTCAGGATCAGACTAAGCGGCGTATCGAGGAATTGGGGGCGGTAGAGACTCAGTTGGTATGTGCTATAAGAGATGGTCATGAGATTTTGGAAATTCAGTCACAGATAGCTAGAGTGAGGGCCTCTCTGTTGGAATTCTTTGGCCAGGATCTTGCGGCAAAATATCTATAATTCAGATCACAGATGTTCGAATTTGGGGAAAAAGCTGGAAGGGTTTTAGCCAAGCGGTTGCATGAGAAAGGATTGGCTAATCATATTCTAAAGATTAAGGACTCCCAAGGCTGTATACAAGATACGCCGGAGGGGGTTATGGAGGTCTTTAGGCAGTTTTATTGTCGTTTGTATACACAGGAAGAGGGTTTATCCAACATGGAGGGAGAAATAGGAGATTTCTTACAGGATCTCACCACCACTCATATCTCCGTTCAGCAAAATGAAATTCTTTCAGCTCCTATAGAATGGGAGGAGGTTGAGTTGGCAATTAAGTCCCTAGCCAGTGGAAAAGCTGCAGGTCCGGACTCCATCCCTCTCGAGTTTTATAAGTTGTTCTGTTCAGAAATACAAGCAGAGATGCTGACTGTTCTTAGAGGTGCACAGGGAGGACATATACCAGATTCTTTGCGCAAAACAACTATCATTCTCATTAAAAAAAAAGATAAACCTGAATTAGATCCCGCATCATTTCGTCCAATATCATTAATAAACGTGGATAGTAAAATCTACTCAAAAATCTTAGCTACTAGATTAGCAGCTGTGATCTCTCCTTTAGTGTCTTTACGACAGCATGGCTTTATCCCAGGTAGAGACACAGCCGACCATGTTCAGCGGGTAATAGCTCTTTTAGACTGGGCTCAAACGACCCATTATCCCCTCGGTGTGATCCTGTTGGACGCCGAGAAGGCGTTTGACAGGGTCACCTGGGGGTTCTTGTGGGCAGTTTTGCGCTGGAAGGGGTTCAGTTTGGAATTTCTCCACTCACTCCAGTCGCTTTATAAATCTCCAGAAGCGACCCTCTCGATTTCAGGATTGCGCTCAAGCTCCTTTTGTATTGGAAGGGGCACTCGTCAAGGTTGCCCTTGTTCGCCCCTGTTATTTGCTTTGTATATAGATCCGCTTCTAAGTAAAATAGAGAAATGTACAGAAATACCTCCGGTCAGGATTCCTTCAGCAGAGTATAAGGCATTAGCTTATGCTGACGATATTGTAGTATTGACTAGTAGCGTGGCACTGGCATTTCCAGCTATTAAGAGTCTCACAGTACAGTTTGGACATTTGTCTGGTTACAAACTTAATGTCACCAAAACCCAGGTGATCCAGTCAGCATCTATGGGTCCGTCCGACGCTCCGGTGGTGCAGACCACGGGATACTTAGGGGTTAAAATAATGGCTGCAGTAGAAAATATTCCAGACTTGAATATCCTGCCGGTAATTAAAGCAACCAACTCTCTATTGACAAGGATAGACAATCTCCATCTGTCTCTGTATGGTCGGGGAAACGTATTGAAAATGTTGGTTTTACCAAAGTTTCTGTACCTTTTCAGGACCATTCCATTGGAATTTTCTCATGCAAGCCTAACTCAAGCTGAAAGGTGCTGCAATAGATTTCTTTGGAGTTACCATCGCCCTCGTAGAGCAGCTAAATGGATGTACCTTTCGAGGGGGAGGGGAGGATGGGCAATACCTAATTTAATGCTGTACTATTGGTCAGCTTATATCCAACATTTAGCCGTACCGCTCTTTGGGGATAGGGCTTGGGTACCACAATGCTGTAGGCCTTCTATTTTTGAAATAGGCTTGGGAGAAGAAGTTAAGGGAATATTAGTTCGGGTACTGGAACCCAGTTATTACAAAAAGACTAAGTTTAAGGTAATAATAGCAATGTTCTCGCTTTGGCGTAAGATCCGCCGTAAATATCAGATTCTTAAAATTAATAATTATACTCCCCTTGCCGCGGCAGGACTGTTACCTCCTATTTTTCAAGATTTAACTCTATTTAGGTGGATGTCGCAGGGGGTAAGGACTATAGGAGATCTTGGAACCGAGGGAGTATTGGCTTCGTTTGAGTTTTTGAGGGAGAAATTTAGTTTGAATCCACACGACTTCTTTAAGTACTTACAGATTCGTAGTTTTGTAGAGAAAGCAAAGGGGCAGGATCTTGGTTTTTTTAAAAAAAATCCACTCATGGAATTGATATTAAAACGCTCCAGAATAGGTATGCTGTATCAATGTCTACTCTCCAGCTTTCCAGATGATATACTCTTACAGAATGCTAAATGGGAAACAAAATTAGGTAAAACAGACTTAGATATTTCTCAGGCTTTAGAATTGTCAAATAATGTTTTTATGTCAGGAAGCTTACGGTCTCAAAGTTATATGGCACTGTTTGACCTGTACTACACCCCGGCTAAAATTGCTAAATGGGGAGGCACAGGAGGTCATCAGTGCTCGAGATGTGGTCTGGCAGCCGCTAATGATTTACACATGTTTTTTTCCTGTCCCAAATTGCATATATTTTTTCACGACATAGAAGTTTTTTTAAACTCTAAACTCAATATTTCAGTTGTTTTTTCGGCAGAATTTGTCATATTCGGTTGTGAGAGTGGCTGTCAGAAGCAGAGAACTCGGGATGAGACTGCTTTCTTGTTTATAGTTATGTCTGTGGTGAGACTGTCGATAACTTCGGAGTGGATAAGTCCTGATGCCCCTACTTTCTTAAATTGGAGAGCAAGGATTTTGGCTTTATATTATTTAGAATCAGCTATTTTTTCAAGATGGGGTAGAAGAAGGCGCGAGAAGGCGCAACGTATCTGGGACCCTTTGGAAAAATGGATTAAGGAGTAGTTAAAAGTAAGGGAGAGAGAGAAAAAAAGGGGAAAGAAGAGAGGGGGAAGGGAAAGAGGGGGGAAAAGGGGAAAAAGGAGAGAAAGGGAAAATGGAAAGGTGGAAAAGGAAGGAAAGGAAAGGGAAGGAGAAAAAGAAAGGAAAGGGAAAGGAGAAAGGGAAAAATAAAAAAAAATAAAAATGGATCAGCTAAACATGAACTTACTTATTATAGTATGTCCTATACCTCTGTCCCCTTTTTACCTTCTCTTTTTGATTTTTTTTTTTTTTTTGTTTTTTTTTTCTCCTTGGTAGCTGTAGCTGTATTTGAAGCCAATGGTGTGCGAATGTCCTATGCATTGTAAAGAGCGTTTGCTCTTGGTTTTTCTTCTTCTTATTCAGTGTTGTTTGTTCCAAGCTTCTTAATAAAAAAAAAATTAAAAAAAAAAAAAAAAAAGACTGATACAAACATGAACTTAACAATGGACCCGAAATGATCATTAGAAAGTATTGAAAAAGATCCCCGAATGGTCTGTAAACCATCCGATAAGGGAGGAAATATCGTCCTGATGACAACAGAATATTACTGTAACGAGGCTTTGCGACAGTTATCTGATGTCAACTGTTACACGAAAATATCCAGAGATGAATATAACACAAGCATACTTGAATATCACTGGCTCATTCAGAAATGGTTTGAGAAATCCATGCTAAGAATGGATGAACTGAAGTTTCTAACATGTTCACATTCGGTACTGTCTACATTCTATCATCTGCCAAAAATGCATAAAGATTCAATGAAACCTCCTGGTCGTTCTATAATATCTTCCAAAGGATGTTTAACAGAGCCAATGTCTCAATACATTGACTTTTTTTCTGGCAGAATATGTGAAACTGTTGCCATCATATATAAGGGACACCAAAGATTTCATAAGGGCTATCTCCAATATATTGGACTAGCTTGTACACCTGTATTGAACACGAGAATGAGGTAAAAGCAGTCAGGTACTTCTTGAGAGGCAGGTCCCTTAAATGTTCCCAACACAATGAAATGTTGATAGAATTATTGATCTTTTGCTTAACTAACAACATCTTTATCTTCCAAAGACAGCTCTACAGACAGACCAACGGCCCAGCGATGGGCACCTGCTTCGCCCCCAGCTACGCGAACCTTTTCATGGGCTGGTGGGAGAAGCAGTTGGCCTGGGCTGAGTGTAACAACTGCTGGGTCTCGTCTGTAGTAGTCTGTTATCGGTATATTGATGATCTTTTTATTCTTTGGAAAGGCTCATATTCAGTAGCATACATCAGAGAACTCAACACCAACACCGTGAACCTTCACTTTAGTAGTCACATAAGTGCATTTGAAGTAGATTTTCTTGACCTAAAAGTCTTTATATATGAAGGTTCAATTTGCACTAAATTCTTTAGAAAGAATACGGCAGGTAACTCGATCTTGGAAGCCCACAGTAACCACCGAAAATCTCTCAAAAAAAGTATCCCCTATGGGGAATTCCTCAGGCTTAAGAGAAATTGCACTAACGAAAATGATTTCCAACAGGCAGCCAAAGATTCTATTGAGAGATTTGTGGTAAGAGGATATGCCACCACACTATTAAATGACACCTTGAGTCGGGTAGAAAAAATTGCCCTGCATACCCTTCTAAAAGATAAACCACCCCAAGTGAATTTAGCAGAAAGTACACCGAGATTTATAACAACTTTCTCGAGTGACTCCAATGATATTAGAACCATTCTGTCACTCAATTGGAACATTCTCAAATCAGATACCATCATCGGCAAGAATCGAGCCAAACGCCCTCAAATAACTTTTAGGTGTAGTCGATTCCTCAAGGACTCTTTAGTACATAGTCACTTTGAAGGGATCACCCAGAATCCAAGAATAGGCAATCTGACAGGATTCTTTCCATGTTCTAAATGCAAAGCCTGAAAAAATAGTCCAAAAACCCTCACCTATGAAATTCCAGGCAGGAAAGTAAATCGGACTATTAATAAATGTTTAACTTGTACCACCCTATTTTGTGTTTACTGTCTAGTGTGTCCATGTACAAAGATCTACATTGGGAGTACAATCCACCCCACTAAATGAAGGGTCCTTGAACACGCTAGAGCCATTGAAAAACGTGACTTTTCATATTCCGTCGCAAGACATTTTGATCAGTTCCATCAGAGTGACAGGAAGTTGTTAAGATTTTTCTGTATCGATCACGTAGCGGCGCCCGAAAGAGGGGGAAATAGAGAGCTATAACTACGCAGGTTGGAGTTCCGATATATATAGTGGATCTACAAACTAAAGCTCCAGATGGATTAAATACTGAAGAAGAGCTAGCAATCCACCTGTGAGAGTTAAATTCCATAAGATCAAGTCACACACAGCTAGATGATGGTTTACAATGAACCGGTTAACTGATCGAATTTGTTATATTTGTTGTATTTGATGATATAGAAGGTCAAAATGAGTTGTTATGTAATAATGTTTTGGTTATTGAAGCTCTTGAGATGTAGACTCCCAGTCCCTATATAAATAGACTTTAGACAATGAACCTCAAACAGCCTGACAGATTGCAGAGTATTGTTGCCCACTTAGGGCTTAATTATGCAGAAATATGAAGAGTACTGTTGCCCATTCAGGGCTCAATCATGTAGAATTATGCAGAATTGCCTGCCTAATTTCAGGTCTCAACTTTTATTAGTTTCCGTCATTAAGTTCTTTATCTTGTGTATATATTCACTTTCAAAAAATTAATTTAGGAAACTTTTGAAATATATTCTAATTGTGATAGTAATGAAATGTCATCATTAAAATTAATATGGCACAGGGCATCAGTCGCAAAATATGCTGAACTGTCACTGAGATCAATATGTAAATGTAAATATTTGTATATATTTGTGATTCGTCAAACAATGCACAGCTCATTCAGGGCTAAATAATAATATGAAATATGAACGCTCAACAATATGTTTGGGATTGAAATAAAAAAAAACTTTATTTAAATGACAATTTTTTTTCTGTACTAAGATGGCATAAAGTATAGTGGCAGTATGTTTGTCCTTCTCTTACGTTAATGGCAGTAACCTGGAGAAATTACGCTGTCCTATTTTGTTGCTCATGCTTCATTCTTTAAAAAAATGCACCCTTTCCTGTTTCCACTCACAGTGGAAAAACGCGCAATGCCGAAATGCGTCCTCTCCCTTTTCATGAGTTCTCAGTGTGAATAAAACAACTGATTTTCCACTGGAAGTAGTGTGCAGTCATCCCTGTTTTGAGTGGAGATGAGGTTGGATATATATATATAAGATGGATGGAACATCTAAGAGCAATAAAAAATTGTGATCTGAAATATCCAATGGCAGTTCACTTTAAAGAACAACATAGACGAAATGAATTAGGTGATATCCAGTTTATGGGTATTGAACAAGTCACCATTGATAGAAGAGGGCGTGACTTAGAAGCGAAATTAAGATCTAGAGAAACGTTTTGGATTAATAAACTACAGGCGGTACAGTTTGGATTAAACGTAGATCGAGAGATTTATACCTTGTTAAGTTAAGTCAGACTCTTAACGTCTCTTGACAAATAATATATACTATAGATCTTTGGTATATAATTAGGTAATAACTTTTTTGAAACTGTTTATAGATCCCTTACCTTCTGTGCAATTGGAATAGTGACTATTATTTCTTAGGTTCACTATATAAACTATGCAACTTGGGTTTTTATTTTGCTCCAATAATTACTTCATATACTGATAACGCATTGTACAAATGCCATTATACTTCACGGAGGTGAATTCTAGGTTCGGCTAAACTAGTATGCTAACAGAGCTCACGCTTTCATGCCGTGTAGATCGGATAATCTTTACAATCTATCTATTTAGTCCTATTATACTTTACAAATTGTGAGATTGGTCTGAATCCGCAAAAGGATTTTTTTGTTGGGTTTTGATTGTTTAAAGCTAAACGGATATTAACTCAATCCGTTTTATCAATGCCTTTCATAGGATTATAATGGAGCTTTCAGAGTGATTAACTAGATAGCTCACCATGTTAAAACTCGATACTATCATGTTGAGCTAGCCTGGGGTTCGTTTTCAATCTTGAGACTTTGGGACTGATTACTCAAATATTCACTTTATTTTTACACGCACAGAATTTGAATCTTGAAAGTATCTTTGTATTTTACTTTAAATAAATTAATTAATAAATAACGTTGGGGATCGTTCTAGCAAACTATTAAGTAGAATCACATTTTTTTTATCAGTGAATAAGCTAGCTCTCTGTGTTAAAACAGAGTACTTACATGAAGATCGTGTCAGGGGTTCGATTCTAACTTAGAGATGTTAATAAATAAATAAAAATTCTGCACCTTAATAGGCAGTATATCAATATACATTTTTGTAAGTAACTAACTAAGATACGGGTAGGTTTCATAATCTATAACAAACGTTGAGACTTCTCAATTCTTTTTAAATAAGTTTTTGTTTGGATGCAGCAGATTATATAGTAGACGAACAGTTCATAGGTGATAGCTGACGCTCATAATTTCCCGCCGTTTTTTTAATTTGTCAATTAAGGGAGGAGTATATATAGCGGAAAGGCACCAACGGTGCTTTACCCGTGGAATAGACGGACCGAATCCAGGACGCTTTTCTACTTAGCGGTAGGAAGGAGGCTTGCACACTTGAATTTGATACTGGTCAACCAATTTTAATAATATCAGGACTTTAGAATATTATTCGTTCCAGTATTCAAATCTTTCTCTTACTTTGATACACAAATCTAGAATTCCATTAGAGATTTATCTACTACAATCTATTCATTATATCTTGCTATTTTAGTTAAAAAGAGAATATAGTGATTGAATGGATAATGCAAGACATTTAATTAACGCAATACATTTTTAACATATCTGTGAGCGTAGCGCGACTAAATAGATCTTATAAGACATTTGATTAATGTAATTTGCATCATATTTTGGTGTTTAGTTTTGAGGATAGTATAGTGTTTAAATGGATTCTTCAAGACATCTGATTAATGCAATACATTTTTGTAAGTAGAGTGGGACTAAATAGATTGTTAATTATTACTTTTATAGATCGTATCAAGGAACGCTAACAAATTTATCAAATTAACAAGATTTTAACGACAAGAATTCTGTGTGTAATAGATCCACGAATAAAGTGAGATTAATTTCTTTTGGGGTAAATAAAGATAGTAGATTAAAGGTACTAGGGTCAATAATTGAAAAGTGATAATTAACTAATACATTTTATCTTAGGAACTGCTTCAAAATATAGGGAGCCCGTATCATTTTGGAAGTTTTTTTCGAGCCTTTCAGAAAAGAGACTTATAATGGAAGATGAGGTAAACTCTGCTCCTTCGCTAACCCTATTAAAAATGTATGTGGATATTAGATGCACATATTGATATATTAAAGATTGGTTTAATAGCGTGTCAGCCTAAATGTTCCTTTTCCCATACATTTCTCTCTATATATTTTTTCATTATTATATTTTTTTCAATTTTCTCTCCCCCTTTCTTTACCCTTTTTTTCTTTTCAAAGTTTATTATGACTTGTAGGGGAGTATACTGGTAGAGTATTCTAACTTAGGTCAAGAACATTAAAGAATGTATGTATATTTGTAAAGAAATAAGTATGTTTATATGAGTTCTAAGTGTATTATTTTTGTTTATGTGACAGCCCTGAAGAAGCGCACTTGGCGCGAAACACGTGTTGGCACTTTTTTGTGATACCTTTTGTGAACTTTTACTTCTAAAGAAACAAGAATAAAAACATCACTAAATGAATGAACAAGAAGACCAATCATCTATTTATTATTGAATCTGTGGATTTATACTGTTCTCAGATGTGTTTGTGTTGAATATATATATATATATATATATATATATATATATATATATATATATATATATATATATATATATTCCAACGTAAAGGTTGCCCCAAAAGAAGACGCCGACTCACAAGGAGGATTGCTTCCTTTAATGGAGGACTTCAGCAGGGCAGCAAAGAACACCATCCCAATTCATAAAATCGCCCAACGCGTTTCAAACACCTCTGTGTCCTTGATCACGGGCTTGAAGAACTGCAGTCATCAGCATCCAGGGAACACCTGATAAACTTTCCAAGTCCCGCCCCTGTGGGCGTGTCTCAAGGTATGCTGGTACTTGTGGTTCCCGTTAGTTTTGCTCAAGTGAGTGCTGCTGTGCCTTTCAAATCAATCTCGTTTTTACCCCAGTGGGCAGGAAGGGTGAAAACCACAGCTCGAACTGATTTTTGATAATGTCCCCTCACACGGACCTCCTCGTTCCTTGAACGCGCTTAGTGTTTACCAAACGCAGGATCTGCCAGGGAGGCAGGGGGGCGTCTTCGCGACCGAGCAGGCCGCTAACATTCCAACGTAAAGGTTGCCCCAAAAGAAGACGCCGACTCACAAGGAGGATTGCTTCCTTTAATGGAGGACTTCAGCAGGGCAGCAACGAACACCATCCCAATTCATAAAATCGCCCAACGCGTTTCAAACACCTCTGTGTCCTTGATCACGGGCTTGAAGAACTGCAGTCATCAGCATCCAGGGAACACCTGATAAACTTTCCAAGTCCCGCCCCTGTGGGCGTGTCTCAAGGTATGCTGGTGCTTGTGGTTCCCGTTAGTTTTGCTCAAGTGAGTGCTGCTGTGCCTTTCAAATAAATCTCGTTTTTACCCCAGTGGGCAGGAAGGGTGAAAACCACTGCTCGAACTGATTTTTGATAATGTCCCCTCACACGGACCTCCTCGTTCCTTGAACGCGCTTAGTGTTTACCAAACGCAGGATCTGCCAGGGAGGCAGGGGGGCGTCTTCGCGACCGAGCAGGCTGCTAACATTCCAACGTAAAGGTTGCCCCAAAAGAAGACGCCGACTCACAAGGAGGATTGCTTCCTTTAATGGAGGACTTCAGCAGGGCAGCAACGAACACCATCCCAATTCATAAAATCGCCCAACGCGTTTCAAACACCTCTGTGTCCTTGATCACGGGCTTGAAGAACTGCAGTCATCAGCATCCAGGGAACACCTGATAAACTTTCCAAGTCCCGCCCCTGTGGGCGTGTCTCAAGGTATGCTGGTACTTGTGGTTCCCGTTAGTTTTGCTCAAGTGAGTGCTACTGTGCCTTTCAAATAAATCTCGTTTTTACCCCAGTGGGCAGGAAGGGTGAAAACCACTGCTCGAACTGATTTTTGATAATGTCCCCTCACACGGACCTCCTCGTTCCTTGAACGCGCTTAGTGTTTACCAAACGCAGGATCTGCCAGGGAGGCAGGGGGGCGTCTTCGCGACCGAGCAGGCCGCTAACATTCCAACGTAAAGGTTGCCCCAAAAGAAGACGCCGACTCACAAGGAGGATTGCTTCCTTTAATGGAGGACTTCAGCAGGGCAGCAACAAACACCATCCCAATTCATAAAATCGCCCAACGCCTTTCAAACACCTCTGTGTCCTTGATCACGGGCTTGAAGAACTGCAGTCATCAGCATCCAGGGAACACCTGATAAACTTTCCAAGTCCCGCCCCTGTGGGCGTGTCTCAAGGTATGCTGGTACTTGTGGTTCCCGTTAGTTTTGCTCAAGTGAGTGCTGCTGTGCCTTTCAAATAAATCTCGTTTTTACCCCAGTGGGCAGGAAGGGTGAAAACCACTGCTCAAACTGATTTTTGATAATGTCCCCTCACACGGACCTCCTCGTTCCTTGAACGCGCTTAGTGTTTACCAAACGCAGGATCTGCCAGGGAGGCAGGGGGGCGTCTTCGCGACCGAGCAGGCCGCTAACATTCCAACGTAAAGGTTGCCCCAAAAGAAGACGCCGACTCACAAGGAGGATTGCTTCCTTTAATGGAGGACTTCAGCAGGGCAGCAACAAACACCATCCCAATTCATAAAATCGCCCAACGCCTTTCAAACACCTCTGTGTCCTTGATCACGGGCTTGAAGAACTGCAGTCATCAGCATCCAGGGAACACCTGATAAACTTTCCAAGTCCCGCCCCTGTGGGCGTGTCTCAAGGTATGCTGGTACTTGTGGTTCCCGTTAGTTTTGCTCAAGTGAGTGCTGCTGTGCCTTTCAAATAAATCTCGTTTTTACCCCAGTGGGCAGGAAGGGTGAAAACCACTGCTCAAACTGATTTTTGATAATGTCCCCTCACACGGACCTCCTCGTTCCTTGAACGCGCTTAGTGTTTACCAAACGCAGGATCTGCCAGGGAGGCAGGGGGGCGTCTTCGCGACCGAGCAGGCCGCTAACATTCCAACGTAAAGGTTGCCCCAAAAGAAAACTCCGACTCACAAGGAGGATTGCTTCCTTTAATGGAGGACTTCAGCAGGGCAGCAACGAACACCATCCCAATTCATAAAATCGCCCAACGCGTTTCAAACATCTCTGTGTCCTTGATCACGGGCTTGAAGAACTGCAGTCATCAGCATCCAGGGAACACCTGATAAACTTTCCAAGTCCCGCCCCTGTGGGCGTGTCTCAAGGTATGCTGGTACTTGTGGTTCCCGTTAGTTTTGCTCAAGTGAGTGCTGCTGTGCCTTTCAAATAAATCTCGTTTTTACCCCAGTGGGCAGGAAGGGTGAAAACCACTGCTCAAACTGATTTTTGATAATGTCCCCTCACACGGACCTCCTCGTTCCTTGAACGCGCTTAGTGTTTACCAAACGCAGGATCTGCCAGGGAGGCAGGGGGGCGTCTTCGTGACCGAGCAGGCAGCTAACATTCCAACGTAAAGGTTGCCCCAAAAGAAGACGCCGACTCACAAGGAGGATTGCTTCCTTTAATGGAGGACTTCAGCAGGGCAGCAACGAACACCATCCCAATTCATAAAATCGCCCAACGCGTTTCAAACACCTCTGTGTCCTTGATCACGGGCTTGAAGAACTGCAGTCATCAGCATCCAGGGAACACCTGATAAACTTTCCAAGTCCCGCCCCTGTGGGCGTGTCTCAAGGTATGCTGGTACTTGTGGTTCCCGTTAGTTTTGCTCAAGTGAGTGCTGCTGTGCCTTTCAAATAAATCTCGTTTTTACCCCAGTGGGCAGGAAGGGTGAAAACCACTGCTCGAACTGATTTTTGATAATGTCCCCTCACACGGACCTCCTCGTTCCTTGAACGCGCTTAGTGTTTACCAAACGCAGGATCTGCCAGGGAGGCAGGGGGGCGTCTTCGCGACCGAGCAGGCCGCTAACATTCCAACGTAAAGGTTGCCCCAAAAGAAGACGCCGACTCACAAGGAGGATTGCTTCCTTTAATGGAGGACTTCAGCAGGGCAGCAACGAACACCATCCCAATTCATAAAATCGCCCAACGCGTTTCAAACACCTCTGTGTCCTTGATCACGGGCTTGAAGAACTGCAGTCATCAGCATCCAGGGAACACCTGATAAACTTTCCAAGTCCCGCCCCTGTGGGCGTGTCTCAAGGTATGCTGGTACTTGTAGTTCCCGTTAGTTTTGCTCAAGTGAGTGCTGCTGTGCCTTTCAAATAAATCTCGTTTTTACCCCAGTGGGCAGGAAGGGTGAAAACCACTGCTCAAACTGATTTTTGATAATGTCCCCTCACACGGACCTCCTCGTTCCTTGAACGCGCTTAGTGTTTACCAAACGCAGGATCTGCCAGGGAGGCAGGGGGGCGTCTTCGCGACCGAGCAGGCCGCTAACATTCCAACGTAAAGGTTGCCCCAAAAGAAGACGCCGACTCACAAGGAGGATTGCTTCCTTTAATGGAGGACTTCAGCAGGGCAGCAACGAACACCTTCCCAATTCCTAAAATCGCCCAACGCGTTTCAAACACCTCTGTGTCCTTGATCACGGGCTTGAAGAACTGCAGTCATCAGCATCCAGGGAACACCTGATAAAGGAAGCAATCCTCCTTGTGAGTCGGCGTCTTCTTTTGGGCAACCTTTACGTTGGAATATATATATATATATATTACCTACTGGTGGTCGCCAGTAGGTAGTTATAGTTAGGACCTATTTTCCATAGAAGATCTGCAACCATCTATTTGGAATACCTTTGGCGCCCGTTGACGAATCTTTGCGAAATTTTCAAAACTTTTGGCCAGCTCCGGTCTGCTCCTATCCTGAAAGTCTCGGGATGATTCGCGAAGCGGGGGCTGAGAAAAAAGGGGGGTCCCAAAACGTGTTTTCCCCATGCAATTTCCCATAGGATCTTTAGCCGCAGCTACAGTCCGAACTGCTGAACGGAATTACACCAAATTTGGCGGAAAGGTAGAACTTGGTTCAGAGTCGTGCCTTTGCTTAAATGGTGTAAATCCGTTCAGTAGTTCCTGAGAAAATCAAAAGTAAAATCAAATATAATCTGGGCGGAGCCTAACCACACATCTCATCGTGAGATCTGATTGGCTGTCAGCACTTCATCCAAGAAGTGTTGGCAGCCATCTTGGGACCAATATACATGATAGCTCTTCAATAAAAAGCATTGGAGTTAATAGAAGGTTTTAAGACTGTAGTTACATTATAAATCATTTGTTGATGGTACCATACTCATTTTAGGAATTGTGGTATATTCTAAGGTGATTTTACCATGTGAAAAAGCCTTCTGCTGGGATATCATGAATCATGATTGAGGAAAAACTATTTTCTCATGCTTTTCCCACAGAGGTTTGGAAGGTGATCTATAAGCTAAACTGAGAGCATATTTTCTGTCAATTCACATTATCTTTCTCAGTCATGTGAGAATGAAGTCTGACATTCTCAGTAAAACATGTATATCCAACAAGGGCAGAGACTGTCAGTTGATTCCTTTGTGTTCTACTGCAGCTTCCCAGAGTGTTCCAAAGAACAACTAGAGCGCTAACAGTCCTACTTATGATAAACGTATGGCACATCCTGAAGCCATCTTGATTGGAATAAAGTGGTAACTCTTAAATCATTTAATTTAAAAAGGAACAAAATGAGGGGGTTCATTTTGCCATAGAAAGTATGATTAGTGCTGCAGAAAGAAAGATTAGGGAACATTTTGAGTGACTTCTCAAATCCTCTTCTATTTCATTAAAACATTCTGACATGCAGACTGAAACATGCACTTTCAATACCAGCAGCAGACTTCCCTGGTGAGCAGTAGCTTTACTACAGTGATATAATGAGCAACTAGAGTGCTAACATTCTGAATTTATGGCAAATGTGTGACACATCTGAATGCCTTCTTGATGGAATCAAAGTAAAAAACTGAAAGTATTCCTACTGAGGAGACTGTAGTAAATGAGGGATTCAGGAAATTTCAGAACAAATAAGTCTCCCAAGATGACCACCAGAGACAAAAGAGCCCAAATGTAGCACAAATATCACCTAGATATAGCCCAAGTATAGCCCAATGACAGAATGTCCCAGAGTGTTCTAAAGAACAGCTAGAACGCTAACAGTCTTACTCATGACAAAAGTATGGCACACCTGGAGCCATCTTGATTGGAATAAAGTGGTAACACTTAAAACATTTAATTTGCAAAGGAACAAAATGAGGGGGTTCATTTTGCCATAGAAATTATGATTAGTGCTGCAGAAAGAAAAATTAGGGCACATTTTGACTTCTCAAATCCACTTCTATTTCATTAAAAAATTCTGACATGTAGACTGAAACATGCACTTTGAATACCAGCAGCAGACTTTCCTGGTGAGCAGTAGATTTACTACAGTGATCTAATGAGCAACTAGAGTGCTACCATTCAGAGTTAATGGCAAATATGTGACACATCTGAATGCCTTCTTGATGGAACCAAAGTAAACAAGCATTGAAAATGCAATAGTTCTCACCCTCGTTTAAGTTAAAGCGATTCTGTTTGTAATTAGGTGCCTGTTTAGCTTTGCTTGTATTAGTGTTTTTCAAACTTTCATGTACATAACATGCATATGTATGCATATATGTATATGTATATGTACGCATGCATTTATATTTATGTAGATATGCAGATTATACATATATATGTTTATATATGTATGTGTATATATATATATATATATTCACTGAAAAAACCATGGGTTTCACACACGTTATAGTTAGGAATTAGCATTTAAAAAACCTTAGAAATTCACTGAAAAAACCATAGGTTTCACACACGTTATAGTTAGGAATTAGCATTTAAAAAACCTTAGAAATTCAGTGAAAAAACCATAGGTTTCACACATGTTATAGTTAGCTGGACATTTTACTCGTAAAAAACCAATGAAATTGCCCCGTTATAGTTAGTTCAGCTAACTATAACTCACGCGCCCGCAATGCACTGCTGATGACGTCACATATTACATCACTCATGACATGGTCAGTGACATCACTCATGACATCACTGATGACATCTCAAATGACATCACTGATGACCTCACTGATGACATCATCCAGTGAATGTGTGTTTTTCTGAAAATTAAATATGTTTTATATATGTATATCTCAAGGTCGATGGAAGAATAAATGGGTATATAAGTGTCTAAATGGATGATTTGTTTTTAAAAAATTGATTGTGTAACTGACTGATTAAGTGTATCTCTCACTTTGTGTATAAGTGGCTGCATGGGTTGGTGAGTAGCTACATGGGTGTCTATATAGGTTAGTAGTTGTTTTTTTGAGTATCAGTCTGAGTGTCTGTATGGTTCGGTGGGGGGTATTACGTAGTGCATAGGTGCATGAATGAGTGACTCACTGTTTGTATGTGTTGAAGACAGCATGTGTGCAGGACTGTATGGGTGGATGAGTGTGTGTATGGGTGTGTTAGTGAGTGAATGACTGTCCCAATAGTGTCTTCAGGAGTAACTACATATGTTTTAAACTAGTATATGTGACTATTGGTGTATATATGTGAGTATATGTGAGAGGGACAGATTGAAAGAGTTCCTGTATGAATAAGTATGTGTTTCTATAAGTGATTGTTTAAAAGACTAAGTATGTGTAAGTTTCCGTAGAAGTAAGTGTGGTGGTGTGTGTTTAACTGTATATGCAAGTAAATGGATGTTTGATTCTTTATTGGCATGAGTGACTATGTGTGTGAGTAGCTCTATGGATGAGTGGCATTGTGTAGCAGGATGTATAGGTGTATGAGTACATATGATAAGTGAGTACATGTATGAGTGACTGTATTGGACTGTTGGTGAATGAGTGGATGTGTATGTGGATCTTAGAATTACTGAAGAGGTTGTTGTAACTGTTATTGGTATGTCCATTGTTTTGTATATTTTAGTCTCTATTTTTGATTGTGTGTATCAAAGGTTTTATTAGGGGAAGAGGAGGTCTGCCACTCTATCACAAGGATGATGTCATCAGTGAGGTCATCAGTGATGTCATTTGAGATGTCATCAGTGATGTCATGAGTGATGTCACTGACCATGTCATGAGTGATGTAATATGTGACGTCATCAGCAGTGCATTGCGGGCGCGTGAGTTATAGTTAGCTGAACTAACTATAACGGGGCAATTTCATTGGTTTTTTACGAGTAAAATGTCCAGCTAACTATAACATGTGTGAAACCTATGGTTTTTTCACTGAATTTCTAAGGTTGTTTAAATGCTAATTCCTAACTATAACGTGTGTGAAACCTATGGTTTTTTCAGTGAATTTCTAAGGTTTTTTAAATGCTAATTCCTAACTATAACGTGTGTGAAACCCATGGTTTTTTCAGTGAATTTGCAAGGTTTTTTAAATGCTAATTCCTAACTATAACGTGTGTGTAACCCATGGTTTTTTCAGTGAATTTGCAAGGTTTTTTAAATGCAAATTTTTTTTTTATTCTTCATTTTTTTCAAACATATTTTTAATTTAATTTTCTTTCATTTTATAAAGACTATGCTTACATTTTTAAAATCCTTAAATATTTTTTTTTAATATATTTTTTAAAATAAACATGTAAAATTTATTACCAGATTTTTTTTTTTTTTAGTACGCGTACCGTAAGCTCACGGTAAGCGTACGGTTTACGCAACGTCCGTAATCTATCTACGCTGCTTGCGTATAGTTACGCATTTTGCGTAGCCGCGCGTACTGCGCGTGGGACGCGTGCGCGCTTACGCCACACGCGCACGTTACGCGGAAGTGCCGGGGAGTGACTGTTATGCGCATGCGCGGAAGCGCGTGTCTTTTTTACGCGCACGCGTACTTTTTGCCGTAAGCGTACCGTAAGCGCACCGTAAGCGTACGGTAGGTCATGTGATCATGAAACACAACTTTTGATTGGTTGAAACTACTTTCAGTTCTAGAACTCTCCTACACCACACCCATTCCCCTCATTTCTGCTTGTGATCCCTTGGGAGAAGGAGCTGGTTTGTCTTTGGGATACGATGGCAGAACAGCAGAGCTCTTCTGAGAGTGAGGCTAGCACTAGCAGCACTGTCTTGAGGCAGAGATCGAGGAAACAAAAGCCTTCTTATGTTTGGGATTATTTTACTTTTCCAGAAGGCCAGCAAAAGGTGAATGCACCCTTAGTTACTTGCAAGCTGTGTCAGCGTGTACTTTCTAGAGGTAATCCTAACAGGAAGTATTCCTTTGGGAATCACACCATGAAGAGACACCTCCAGGATGTACACAGAAGGACACATGGTCATCTTTTTGGAGGTAACTCTTCAGAAAGACGAGGCAGTACATCCACAGCAGCTCAGCCTGGACCATCACCTGCAGGGCTTACTCCTTCTTCTGCAGGTCAGGTGAGCCCTTCATCTGTGGGGGGAGAATCTCCTTTTGCTGGCCCTCTGGAAATGAACCCTCGATTTCGGAAGGTTGATATTCATTGCACATTTTGTAAAGATCTAATTTGCCATAGGGAGACCAGTGTTTCCCTAGTGAACAACAAAATAGATCAGCACATTTGTAGCTTTGAATGATTTTCCCATGCTTCCTTTCCTCTGTCCCTGCATGAACACAACGGTTCTTTTAAGAGCCAACCTTATCTTTCATCTTTTTTTTACATATGTTTTTTTAAACCTTTTTTTTTTTTTTTTTACCGTACGCGTACGGTGCGCGTACCTTTTTTTTATTTTTAAAAAAAAACACTAAAAATCAATTATCACATTACAAGGTCCTTGAGAGACTACAATTATTATTATTGACTTACCATACTCACTCAAAAAAATATTTATTCATTTGTTTTTTTAAAAAATAGTTTTAAAAATGGTTGTAGTTTTCGAAAATTTTCTATATCGATCTGAAAAAAAAGAAAAAAGTATTAATATTTTTTTAACAATTTATAATACAGTATACATATTCACATTTTTTTCCAAAAAATATTTTTGCCTTATTTTTGCTGTTTTCAGAATATATTGCATTTCACTATAAATTGTGAAAGCAATTGCATTCATCATTTTACAGCGGGCAAAAAAAAATAACAATCTCAAAGATTGTATTAAAAAAGCCCAGAATCTCTTCTCACTTAAACTTATCATTACAGAAATGCATATTATTCTAAAAAAATATCATCTAAAAACAATACTTATTTCTTTAAAATACCGTCTGATATGTTTGTTTCAGAAGTATAATCACAATATTATATCTCAAATAACTCCAAAATACATCTGATTTCATTTCCTTTAGGCCAAATAGTATTTTTTTTTTTTTTTTTGGAATAAATTTCCAAGGGAAATCCATTAAAATTCTAAAGTTTAATCTGTCCAGATCTCACCGATTCTCTGTAACATGAAACCACTATTTTTGATTTATTTAATTGCACGTGTCCAAGCTGTTTTTTTTTCAGACCACCACCATGTGCATTCTCTGTGACTGCCTACACTCCACCAAGGGCAACCAGCCTTAGTGATGCTGAATGTATTTGCATTACAGACTTAAACCTGAAAACCCCACTGGCTTCTAAATACTGTGCATGACTATACATGGCAAGCACATGGGTGTGTGCTAAGCCTCTGCTTCTTCCCCCAAAAATTCGCTCCCCCTTTCCATCTAATGCAACTGTGAAATCACCAGAGCAAGACGCAATAAATCTCTGCCTATAATTCTTCTAAGCACACAGAGTCATGTTTTCACATTAGTCCCAAAACGAAATTTTTTTGCCAATTTGAAAGCACACTTACTGCTCTTTTTTTTTTCGGGGCAAGTGTAAATCACTTTTACACACTGTCACATTATGAAACCACCATGTGTAACTACAACAAAAACAATTCCCATTTCTATTATTCATTTCTTAAGTTACCACATACATCCCCTCTCAAACTGTAAACTCACCTTTAAAATTAGTTAGTTGTGAAAGAAATGTGACACTCAAACAGCAGATTATCAGAGCCAGGATCTCTGTTGTGTTCACCTCTCTCCTCTCAGCAGAACCAGATAATGGCAAACTTTCCCTCTATTTTTCCACACATATACATGTAAGTTTCAAATCTCAGTGCTTCCCCCTTTTTTTCAAATGTAATCACACATTTCTATTGGTTGAAAACCAACCCTTTTCCAAAAGTACCCTGCCCCCAACTTGACTTCTGCCTAGTACCCTTCCCCCAACTTGACTTCTGCCTGCTACCATAGCAACAGCTCATGGAACACTGCTGTGTACAGTTAGGTCAGAAGTTCGACACACAATGTTTCAATTCCACAGAGCAAGAGTGCTTGACTTTTCAAACCTTACAGCAAATCCATAGTACTGTTCTTTGGTTACACATTTTTTTGTACCAATACAAAACATGCTTCTATTAATTTTCACATACAGCCTAGTTTTTATTCTAGAATGGTATGAAACAGCCAATCAGTTCTTTTTGTTTTAAAAAAATATGTATGCCTCCATTTCCAAACTGTCTTTCTTTTCATATTGCCATTCTACTGAAAGACACCTCCTGAGTGCATCCAGTTCTCCTTTGAAGATGTTCACAGTGTGGATTGTAGGGCACAGCTATGTCTTCTGGAGTGAAAAGTTTGCAGAGAAAACAGATATGGTGAGAGACCTTGCTTTGCCAAATGTAGACATTAAATGGATTGGTCAGAGAGGGTTAAAGTGGCACCAATTGATGCCATTGGTGAAATCCTTCATTCAAATCCAACACCCTGACCTCATAATAGTGCACTGTGGTGGCAATGACCTAGGCACTTTGACTGGGGTAGGTCTGGAAATGCTTATGAAGGACACCTTTGCACAACTGTTTACACTTTTCCCTAAAACTGCCTTTGTGTTTTCTAACATATGCCAAAGGCAAAAATGGAACTGGTCCAATCATTTCTGTCCACAGATTGACAAAGCAAGAAAGCACGTCAACAAATCTGTTTCTGCTTTCCTCCGTGACTATGGTATGGGTGCCATTTACCACAACAACTTGCGTTATGACATGCAAGACATTTATAGAGGAGATGGTGTGCACTTCAATGATGAAGGGAACAGAGTCTTCCTCTTGAACCTTAGACTCTGCATCGGTACTTACTTGTAGGTACCACTAAAAAAATGACTTCATAAACACAACAGCTCTTTTTAGAGCTCCCTAATTTCTAAACTCTTAAATCTGCTTTTCATTTATTTATTTTTATTTTTTTTACTGTACGCTTACCGTAAGCTTACCGTACGCGTACCCCGTGATTTTTTTTAAAATCAATAAATGTTTTTTTTGTACTTTTCTGTCCTTCTTTGACCCCCTTACAAATGTTAGGGGGTCTGTAACTCTCCTCATTGCCCCCTTTTCTTGTTTTCACTCTTTTTTTTCAGAGTGAAATACACAAAATGGCGGCCGCCGCTTCCTGGTTTCGGCCGATTCGAATGTTTACTAAGATCTAACAGCCAATCAGAATCGCGCTCGCGCACGCCGCCGTACGCTTACCGTAAGCGTACGGTAAGCGTACCGTAAGCGGGCTCAGATATATATATTGATTTAAAGGCTATTTTCTCAGAATCTACTGAACAGATTTACACCAAACCTACAAAAGGCACTTCCTTGACCTAGGGACTACCTCTCTGCCAAATTTTGAGTAATTCTGTTCAGCCGTTCGGGCTGTAGCTCGTTCTAAAGGTCCTATGGAAAAATGCATGGGAAAAACGCGTTTTGGGACCCCCCTTTTATCTCAGCCCCCGCTTGACGGATCCCCCCGAGACTTTCAGGGTAGGAGCGGAGCGTAGCGCCCCACCTATTTTGAGAAATTCACGAGGATTCGTCGACCGGCGCCAAAGTTATTCAAAATAGAATGTTGAGGTTTTCCTATGGAAACGTGGTCCTAACTATAACTACCTACTGGCGACCGCCAGTAGGTAATATATATATATATATCAAAGCTCAAAGTACCCTAACGTACAAGGAGCACTCGGGCCTCAGCTGCACACAACTTGATAGGTAAGCACGCCTCCAACACAACAATTCCTTTCACTGTTCAAAACTGCCCTGGATGCCTCACGCGTTTCGAAGTGTCCCCACTTCTCTTCAGAGGCTTTGGCAGTTTGGAAAAAGCGCTTAGGGCACCACCCCCAGATGGGCCTCGCTGTGCGTGATTCGTGCAAAATCCATACGCTGCTGCCCCACGATATCGGCCCATTATTAAAGACCGCATGTCCCCCGGTTCTCTCAGGGTGGTGCTCCTCCCGCGGCAGGGTCACCGCGTAAATATCAAAGCTCAAAGTACCCTAACGTACAAGGAGCACTCGGGCCTCAGCTGCACACAAGGAGCCTTGATAGGTAAGCACGCCTCCAACACAACAATTCCTTTCACTGTTCAAAACTGCCCTGGATGCCAGCTGAACATTTGCTCAACTTGAGGCACTACAAATCCCACAAGCCCATCCAGGGCGTGCATCTATGCAATTAAGGGTGTGGTGCCCTAAGCGCTTTTTCCAAATTGCCAAAGCCTCTGAAGAGAAGTGGGGACACTTTGAAACGCGTCAGGCATCCAGGGCAGTTTTGAACAGTGAAAGGAATTGTTGTGTTGGAGGCGTGCTTACCTATCAAGGCTCCTTGTGTGCAGCTGAGGCCCGAGTGCTCCTTGTACGTTAGGGTACTTTGAGCTTTGATATTTACGCGGTGACCCTGCCGCGGGACGAGCACCACCCTGAGAGAACCGGGGGCCATGCGGTCTTTAATAATGGGCCGATATCGTGGGGCAGCAGCGTATGGATTTTGCACGAATCACGCACAGCGAGGCCCATCTGTGGGCTTGAAAGGTTGCCAGCTGAACATTTGCGCAACGTGAGGCACTACAAGTCCCACAAGCCCATCCAGGGCGTGCATCTATGCAATTATGGGGGTGGTGCCCTAAGCGCTTTTTCCAAACTGCCAAAGCCTCTGAAGAGAAGTGGGGACACTTCGAAACGCGTCAGGCATCCAGGGCAGTTTTGAACAGTGAAAGGAATTGTTGTGTTGGAGGCGTGCTTACCTATCAAGGCTCCTTGTGTGCAGCTGAGGCCCGAGTGCTCCTTGTACGTTAGGGTACTTTGAGCTTTGATATATATATATATATATATATATATATATATATATTCACTGAAGAAACCATAGGGTTCAGGGGCGTTATAGTTAGCTGGACTTTTCACTCGTACAAAACTATTGAAATTCCCCCGTAATAGTTAGTTCAGCTAACTATAACTCGCGCGCCCGCAATGCACTTCTGATGACGTCACATATTAAATCACTCATGACATGGTCAGTGACATCACTGATGAAATCACTGATGACATCTCAAATGACATCACTGATGACATCACTGATGACATCATCCAGTGAATGTGTGTTTTTCTGAAAATTACATATGTTTTATATATGTATATCTCAAGGTCGATGGAATAATAAATGGGTATATAAATGTCTAAATGGTTAAAAAATTAAATTGATTGTATAACTGACTGATTAAGTGTATCTTAGGGAATACATGGGTTAGTGAGTAATGTTTAAATATTTAAACATCTGTATCAGTCTCTCACTTTGTGTATAAGTGGCTGCATGGGTTGGTGAGTAGCTACATGAGTGTCTATATAGGTTATTAGTTGGTTTTTTGAGTATCAGTATGAGTGTCTGAGTGCCTGTATGGTTCAGTGGGGGGTATTACGTAGTGCATAGGTGCATGAATGAGTGACTCACTGTTTGTATGTGTTGAAGACAACATGTGTGCAGGACTGTATGGGTGGATGAGTGTGTGCATGGGTGTGTTAGTGAGTGAATGACTGTCCCAATAGTGTCTTTATGAGTAACTACATATGTTTTAAACTAGTATATGTGACTATTGGTGTAAAAAAGTGAGTATATGTGAGAGTGAGAGATTGGAAGAGTTACTGTATGAATAAGTATGTGTTTCTATAAGTGATTGTTTAAAAGACGAAGTATGTGTAAGTTTCTGTAGAAGTGTGGTGGTGTGTGTATATCTGTATATGCAAGTAAAATGGATGTTTGATTTTTTATTAGCATGAGTGACTATGTGTGTGAGTAACTCTATGGAAGAGTGGTGTTGTGTAACAGGATGTATAGGTGTATGAGTACATATGATGAGTGAGTACATGTATGGGTGACTGTATAGGACTGTTGGTGAATGAGTGGATGTGTATGTGGATCTTAGAGTTACTGAATAGGTTGTTGTAACTGGTATTGGTATGTCCAATGTTTTGAAAATGTTAGTTTCTATTTTTGAATGTGTGATTAGCATGACCCCCTCTGTAAGCCCCTAGTAGATAATAGGGCAGGGGATTAAAACTACCTCTTAAAATGCGCCACAGGGCGTGTTAGCACATGTCACCTCAGGCCCCGTCCCCTCCCTTCCCCACTGTGTAAACACGCCCTGTGGCCGTTTTAAGTTGGGAGATTAAGTCCCCTTGAATCCTGAGGGTCCCTAGCTGCGTTGCAGAGAGATGTAAAAAGGGGCACGGCCTAGACCACCTCTCTGCAACGCAGCGCAGTGGCGCTTACTGGAAGCACCTGGTGGGCTAGTTGGCCCCCAGGATTGAAGGGAAATTATTTCCCCAACTTAAAATGCGCCACACGTTAACTCAGGCCCCGTCCCGCCCCTCACCACTGTGTAAACACGCCCTGTGGCCGCTATTAGTTGGGAGATTAAGTTCATTTGAATCCTGAGGGTCCCTAGTGTCCAACTAGCCCACTAGGTACCTCCAGTAAGCGCCACAGAGCTGCTTTGCAGAGAGGTGTAAAAAGTGGCACGGCCTGGACCACCTCTCTGCAATGCAGCTCAGTGGCGCTTACTGGAAGCACCTGGTGGGCTAGTTGGCCCCCAGGGGCCCTCAGGATTGAAGGGGAATTATTTCCCCAACTTAAAACGCGCCATAGGCCGTGTTTACACACATCACCTCAGGCCCCGTCCCCTCCCTTCCCCACTGTGTAAACACACCCTGTGGCCATTTTAAGTTGGGAGATTAAGTCCCCTTGAATCCTGAGGGTCCCTAGGGGCAAAATAGCCCACTAGGTACGTCCAGTAAGTGCCAATGCAGAGAGGTGTAAAAAGGGGCACGGCCTGCACCACCTCTTTGCAACGCAGAGCAGTGGCGCTTACTGGAAGCACCTGGTGGGCTAGTTAGCCCCCAGGGGCCCTCAGGATTGAAGGGGAATTATTGCCCCAACTTAAAACGTGCCATAGGGCGTGTTTGCAAACGTCACCTCAGGCCCCGTCCCCTCCCTTCCCCACTGTGTAAACATGCCCTGTGGCCGTTTTTTAAGTTGGAAGATTAAGTCCCCTTGAATCCTGAGGGTCCCTAGGTGCAAAATAGCCCACTAGGTATGTCCAGTAAGTGCCATTGCAGAGAGGTGTTAAAAGGGGCACAGCCTGCACCACCTCTCTGCAACGCAGAGCAGTGTCTCTTACTGGAAGCACCTGGTGGGCTAGTTGGCCTCCAGGGTCCCTCATGATTGAAAGGGAATTATTTCCCCAACTTAAAACGTGCCACAGGGTGTGTTTGCACACGTCACCTCAGGCCACGTCCCCTCCCTTCACCACTGTGTAAACACGCCCTGTGGCAGTTCTAAGTTGAGAGATTAAGTCCCCTTGAATCCTAAGGGTCCCTAGGGTCAAACTAGCCCACTAGGTACCTCCAGTAAGCGCCACAGAGCTGCGTTGCATAGAGGTGTAAAAAGGGGCCTGGCCTCAGAACACCTGTCTGCAACGCAGCTCCCTGGCGAATACTGGAGATACCTGTTGGGCTAGTTGGCCCTCAGGGACCCTCAGTATTGAAGGGGAATTAATTCCCCAACTTAAAACTGGAAAGGGGGCGCGTTTGCTGAGTGCTGCAAGGAGGGGGCATGTCCTCCGGCGCAATGCCGGTCTTTTATTTATTTTATTTTTTTAAGAAGGAAGGCTGTGTGGCCCCCCTTCTTTTTCTAATTTATTGGCCCTGGGGACCTCATCCCCCAGTGCCTGCACCCTACTTTTTTTTGTTGAAAAAAAAAATTTGGAAGGGGGCCGTGTGGCCCCCCCTCCCAAGGCCTTAATCGGCCCCGGGGATGGCCTTTTTTTTTTATTCCTTAGGAGGGGTCTGCATTTCCCCCCTCCTCAGGCCACTTATGGCCCCGGGGACCATATATTTATAGAAACACCTAGGACATGCTGGACAAACCGTATGTACCTATCACATCACGATTTGCGTGATATTCATTAAAAGGTGACTATGCATACAATGAAGCCACGTGGAATGTATTTACACCGCTAGTGAAGCTCTGACGTGTCTGACGCCCTACCGTGCCTAATCCCGGCGCCCCCGCCGGTGGGTACTCTCCAAGTAGACACCCTTGTCGTTTATTTATACAAACATGGGTAGCTGTTGACGGGCACATTTAATACACACGCACACCAAGCCATTCAAAGGGGATTCGACAAAAATTCGACCAAACTATGCAAGAAACCCCCCTCACGGTTAATAAAACACACATCCACCGCCGGATGTGTAATACTTTTTATTTTACTCTCTGGAAAGGAGACGAACCTCACTTGAGAGTCACAGCGTGCTCCTGGCTGAGCCCAATGCTGTGTTACACCCACCAGTGCCCGCCGAGTGCCACACACCTCTGTGTTGTATTCCACCAGCTAGTGCGTATGCTATGACACTCTCTAGCCCATGTGCACTGTAACACCACCCCGTGAATATGTCATGCCACACTTGCCTTCGCACGGGTTATCTTGCCCCATCTAACTTGACTTCCTCAATGCCTATGTTATAACGCACAGCGCAATGCCATACATATTACAATCTGGGGTCCATATCTTTGTCACAGTGCATATGCAACGTTACACTCCCCAGCACATATTTTATATTACAACTTTAGAGACTAGTTAGGTTACACAACACTGCCCTGTGCATATTACACTCCAAGGCGCATATCACATAGCACGCGCTAGTGCCTGTGCTATCTCGCGCTCTCCAATGAATCTGTCATTGCACACAATGTATTGCATATTATATTTCACTCCCGGTTCATCTTATATCACACTTTTTGGTGCATAGTTTATACGATATACTATATCTAGTTTTCATTTTCAATCGTGCTCTCAGGACTATGTTCTATATAACACTGCGTCCACCTACCCTTTTCACGGGCATTACATTTTTCGATGGGGGTGGACGGTCACTGGGTGTTTCTGCCAAGTGAGCCCGGAGTCACAGTCACAAACGTCCTCTTCCTCCTGAATGAAAGTGAGATTATGCTGCATACTTGTTCATATTTTAAGTAGTTCGCACAGACACACATTTTAAAAACAATAAAGTTCCTAATATCCACCTTCTCTGAACAGTTAGCTTGCTGCCCCATCCACCTCCTCCCTATCCTCTGTTGTCTGAATCCATTTACTAGCCTCCTCCCTCCTGCCATGCATGGTCTGATGTGCTGCCACTGCCCTCCATTTAGCATGATGTACCAGTCCACTCCTCCTGCCCTCCATTGCCCAATTCTATGGCCCATCATTGACCTCCTGCTTAGCCTCTGTGCTTAGCTTGCTGCCCCTATTCTCCTTCCCCCTGCCCTCCGATGTCTTTGTGCATGCCCCTGCTCCATCCTTTTTTCCCACCATGTTCCATGGACCTGCCACTCCTATCTACTCTGAGTGTTCTGTTGAGCTGCCACTTCCCTCCCACCTGCCTAGCATTGTCAGATGTCTGTAACCTGTCCCTGCCAAATCTACCCTGCCTATCCACATGCCATGCCCCTATCCCCTTCCTCCTGTCCTCCATGGTCCATTTTACTGCCACACCCTTCTGCCCTCCCTGGTCTGTTGTGCTGCAACTGCTCCTCCTGCCTGCCCCGCGTGGTCTGTTGTGAGGCCCCTTCCCCTGAACTCTCTTGTCTGTGGCCAGGTCCTGACCCTCCCTTCTATCTTTCATGGTCCTTTGTGCATGCCCCTGCACCCTCCTTCTTGCCCATCATAGCCATTGTGCTGCCACTAATCCTCCCGCTTGCCATGCATGGTCTTCTGTGCTGCCATGGCCCCTTCCACCTTCCCTGTGTGGTCAGCTAGCTGCCCCTGACCCCCTCCCACCTTCACTCCATGGTCTGTGTGTATGCCATCATAGTCTCACTGTTGCTCTCCATGGTGTGTCTTGTTTCTAGTGCCCATCCTGCCTGACCTCCATGGTCATCTTGCTGCTCCTGCCCAGCCCCCTTGCCCCCAGCCCTCTGGTTCCATGTGCAGACCCCTATTCCCTCCCTCCTGGCTTGTCTGTTCCATTGTAATGCCCCTGATCCGTCCCTCCTGTCCTTTATGGTCTGTTATGCTGCAGCTTTCTCTCCTGTCTGTCAATTATGGTCAGCTAGCCTCCATTGCCTCTTTCCCCTTTGTTCTCTGTTGTCCATGTGCATGGTCCTATCCCCTCCCTATTGCTTTCTATGGATTGTTGTGCTGCACTCCTGTCCCACATGCCCTGTGTGGTGTATTGTGCTGCTGCAAACCCCGATGCCTGCCCTGTAGGATCAGTTTGGTGCACCTCACCATGTCCCTCCTGTCCTCTGTTATCCGAGTCCATGTCCCTACCCCAATTCCTCCTGCCTACCATGATCCAATGTACCATACTTGCGAACATTTTGAACTTGGTAAGAGGGAGATTTTGAAAAAAAACTGGGGTATTGATTTTGCCCTTTGAGTTACATTGAAAAGAGGAGATTGTAGACAGGAGACAGATCAAATAAAGCCCATTTGAGCTTAAAAACATTGGACGTTTCCTGGCTGAAACGGGTCTGTTGGCATGTACCACTGCCTCTTCCTTCTGCCCACAATGGTCTATTATATTGCCACACCCTTTCTTGCCAGTCCTGTATTGTGGGTTTGTTGCCCCTGCCCCCCTTTCTACTGCCCTCCATAGTCTGTTGTGCTGCCACTGCCCTTCCTGCCTGCCCAGTTTGGTCAAATTGTTGCCTCTGCACTCTCCTACCTGCCTTCAATTTTCAGAGTCCGTGCCCCTGGCCTCTGCCTCTCAACAGTATCCCAATGAACAACTAGATTGCTAACATTCTATATTTATTACAAAAGTGTGGAACACCTGCTGTCATCTTGATGTAATTAAAACTGTAATACCTAGAGCATTTCCTTTAGAAATTACATATATGAGAGGGTCTTTTTTGCATTAAATTACGGTTAGTGCTCTAAAAAACTAAAATTAGGACATATTTTCTGAGTTTTCAAATAGCGACAAAGAACTTTTAAATTATTTGTAATCTTTATGTTTTTTTATCCAGTTGACCACTTGATTAAATGTTGCACTTAGGGGAGAGGATGTGGTGTTACTTCCAGAGCTGCAGACTTTGCAACTGGGGAACCAGGTTGGAGTTTCTGCTTCAGCTCAACATTCTGTGATTCTGGTCAAATCACTTAATCTCCCCATGTCTACAACCAAAATGAATTTGATCTTGTGTGATGTAACCAATGCTCATGTAAAGCACTCCAATACCTGACAAGTCTGCACTATATAAAACTGCAAATACACCAAAAATAAGTGTTTTGCACACTTCTGTCATTGGGCTACATGTGGGCTACATCTGGGTGATATTTGTGCTGCATATGGGCTCTTTTGCCTCTGGTGGCCATCTTGGGAGATTTATTTGTTATGAAGTTTCCTAATTTCCTCATTTACTGCAGTCCTCTCAGTAGGAAATACTTTCAGTTTTTTATTTCGGTTCCATCAAGAAGGCATTCAGATGTGTCACACATTTGCCATAAATTCTGAATGTTAGCACTCTAGTTGCTCATTAGATCACTGTAGTAAAGCTACTGCTCACCAGGGAAGTCTGCTGCTGGTATTCAAAGTGCATGTTTCAGTCTGCAAGTAAGAATTTTTTTATGAAATAGAAGAGGATTTGAGAAGTCAAAATGTGCCCTCATTTTTCTTTCTGCAGCACTAATCATAATTTCTATGGCCAAATGAACCCCCTCATTGTGTTCCTTTGTAAATTAAATGTTTTAAGTGTTACCACTTTATTCCAATCAAGATGGCTTCAGGTGTGCCATACTTTTGTCATAAGGAAGACTGTTAGTGCTCTAGTTGTTCGTTAGAACACTCTGGGACATTCTGTCATTGGGCTATACTTGGGCTACATCTTGGTGATATTTGTGCTATATTTGGGCTCTTTTGTCTCTGGTGGCCATTTTGGGAGACTTATTTGTTATGAAGTTTCCTAATTTCCTCATTTACTACAGTCTCCTCAGTAGGAAATACTTTCAGTTTTTTACTTTGATTCCATCAAGAAGGCATTCAGATGAGTCACACATTTGCCATAAATTCAGAATGTTAGCACTCTAGTTGCTCATTAGATCACTGTAGTAAAGCTACTGCTCACCAGGGAAGTCTGCTGCTGGTATTGAAAGTGTATGTTTCAGTCTGCATGTCAGAATTTTTTAATGAAATAGAAGAGGATTTGAGAAGTCGCTCAAAATGTGCCCTAATTTTTCTTTCTGCAGCAGTAATCATACTTTCTATGGCAAAATGAACCCCCTCATTTTGTTCCTTTTTAAATTAAATGATTTAAGAGTTACCACTTTATTCCAATCAAGATGGCTTCAGGTGTGTAATACGTTTGTCATAAGTAGGACTGTTAGCGCTCTAGTTGTTCTTTAGAACACTCTGGGAAGCTGCAGTAGAACACAAAGGAATCAACTGACAGTCTATGCCCTTGTTGGATGTACATGTTTTGCTGAGAATGTCAGACTTCATTCTCACATGACTGAGAAAGATAATGTGAATTTACAGAAAATATGCTCTCAGTTTAGCTTATAGATCACCTTCCAAACCTCTGTGGGAAAAGCATGAGAAAATAGTTTTCTCTCAAACATGATTCATGATATCACAGCAGAAGACTTTTTCACATGGTAAAATCACCTTAGAATACACCACAATTCCTAAAATGAGTATGGTACCATTGATGCAGCGCGGAATGCAAAATCCCTCTTTTCGTCACAGGTCATAGATCGCACAGACACACTCAATCACTACATTCGCTGGTGGGGCCCATAACACCAACATTTATCCTTTATTAACCTGTTTCCAAAGAGGCGATTGTTCCATTCGCTGTAATGGAAGGAAGTACTCATTTATCCCTAATAGATTTCCCTACCTTTCTCTATTTATTAAGGCCTAATCTTCACCTTTTAGTACTCCTCCCATGAATAGGCCATGAATCAGCTAGCTGCTGGTTGAAGTGATAACTAACTCTATAATTTATTTACATAAATACACTTTTCATAATAACGACCCAACACAGTTCTTGTAATAAATCTTAAATCTTTATCTAAATAATTGAAAATCGAATTTTTTGTTTAATCAAGCAGTAGACCATCATATTTACCTATTCTGGCTAAAAGTCGTCCTCTAAGTCAAAATCTTGGTCATCAGTTCATACTGTCAGAGTCTTAGGAAACAGCTGTCCTGCAGTGTCACCGTCCTCTCCGTCAGCATAACGTCAGGAAATCGAAAATCTTCTGAAGGGTCTCGCTCTCAACCTCTCTAATCTATGGTGTTTTACAGTAAAATTACATTCCAAAAGTAATGAGTAATATTTTTAGAAGCTTCTGATTGGTCCGTTAAAATGGTTCAATAGCTTTCCCATGCGGAAAATGTGTCTTTAAATATAGTTCATAATTTCTTCGGAAAAGTATCTTCTATTGTTTCTTTCAGAGCAGCTGGCTGAGAGCCCGGAGTGTCCTTGAGTGGCACAGTTGAGTTAGGGTCGCGTAGAGGCCACTGCTGCTGCTGGTGACGCATGCGCACTACACCCATAGACCTTCACAATAGAGTTGTGTTCGTCAAATAGGGATGTCGCCCATTTTGTGGCCATCAAATGGTCAACTTAAGCAAAGAAACACAAAAATGTAATTAATACATGGAAATGACTACTAAAATGTTATCCCCTTACTAATACCCATATGTTTTTGTATTTATTCTAGCAGAAGCAACACTTAATGCGGATTATATTCACATTAATAAAGCACAAATCACGAATACATCACGAGAGCAACATATATTCATGCAAAATTCTAATTATCTATGATCAATATGCATATACAATTTAGTTTACTTATTAGTTAGGCCATGCAAATGCAATTCCCACGTGTATTCTTATTAGTAAGCTTGGTTAAATTCCACAGCAATCCAATTAATACAATTACAATTAGTTAATTATTCTTATTAGTAAAAACATGCAAAATGGAGAGGGTATACATTTTTTTTTTAAATAAAACCCGCTCCAGCCCCATCAACAAATGATTTATAATGTAACTAAAGTCTTAAAACCTTCTATTAACTGCAATGCTTTTTAATGAGGTGCTATCATGTATATTGGTCCCAAGATTGCTGCCAACACTTCTTGGATGTAGTACTGACAGCCAATCAGATCTCACGATGAGATGTGCGGTTAGGCTCCGGCCAGATATATCTATTTTTTTTAACTCTAATTTTTTCAGGAACTACTGAACGGATTTACACCATTTAAGCAAAAGGTATGAGTCTGAACTGAGGACTACCTCTTTGCCAAATTTGGTGTAATTCCGTTCAGCAGTTCGGGCTGTAGCTGCGTCAACAGGTCCTATGGGAAAATGCATGGGGAAAATGCATTTTGGGACCCACCTTTTTTCTTGGCCCCCGCTTGACGAATCACCGTGAAATTTTCAGGATAGGAGTGGACCGGAGCTGGCCAAAAGTTTGAAAAATTTCGTGAAGATTCGTCAATCGGCGCCAAGGTTATTCCGAATAGAATGTTGCAAATTTGCTATGGAAAATAGGTCCTAACTATAACTACCTACTGGCGTCTGCCAGTAGGTAATATACACATACATATAAACAAATGCATATGCATATATATGCATATATATATATGTGCATATGTGTGCGTATAGAGAGTGGTAGAGAGAGGTAGAGAGGTAGAAGTGTATTGGTAGAGATGTAGAGGTAGCGAGGTAGAGGTAGAGAGGTAGAGAGTAGTAGAGAGAGAGGTAGAGAGAGGTAGAGAGGTAGACAGTAGAGAGTGAGTAATAGAGAGCAGAGAGTGAGTAGTAGAGAGTAGTAGAGTGAGTTGTAGAGAGTGAGTAGTAGAGAGAGAGTATTAGAGAGTGGGTAGTAGAGAGTGAGTAGTAGAGAGAAGTAGAGAGTAGTAGAGAGTGAGTAGTATAGTGAGTAGTGGAGAGTAGTAGAGAGTGAGTAGGAGAGAGTAGCAGAGAGTGAGTAGTATAGAGTGAGTAGTAGAGAGTAGTAGAGAGTGAGTAGCAGACAGATGAGTAGAGTAGTAGAGAGTGAGTAGTAGAGAGTGGTAGAGAGTAGTAGAGAAAGAGTAGTAGAGAGTGAGTAGTAGAGAGTAGTAGAGAGTGAGTAGTAGAGAGTGAGTAGTAGAGAGAGAGTAGTAGAGAGTAGTAGAGTAGTAGAGAGTAAGTAGTAGAGAGTGAGTAGTAGAGAGTAGTGGAGTAGTAGAGAATGAGTAGTAGAGAGTAGTAGAGAGTGAGTAGTAGGGTGAGTAGTAGAGTGAGTACTAGAGAGTAGTAGAGAGCAAGTAGTAGAGAGCAAGTAGTAGAGAGTGTGCAGTAGAGAGTGAGTAGTAGAGAGTAGTAGAGAGTGAGTAGTAGAGAGAGTAGTAGAGAGAGAGTAGTAGAGAGTGAGTAGTAGAGAGTAGTAGAGAGTGAGTAGTAAAAAGTGAGTAGTAGAGAGAGAGTAGTAGAGAGTAGTAGAGAGTGAGTAGTAGAGTAGTAGAGAGTAGTCAGTCAGTGTCAGTCAGTGTCAGTCAATCAGTGTCAGTCAATCAGTGTCAGTCAGTGTCAGTCAATCAGTGTCAGTCAGTGGCAGTCAGTCAGTCTGTCAGTGTCAGTCAATCAGTGTCAGTCAGTCAGTTTCAGTCAATCAGTGTCAGTCATTGTCGGTGTCAGTCAATCAGTGTCAGTCAGTGTCAATCAGTCAGTGTCAGTCAGTCAGTGTCAGTCAGTCAGTGTCAGCTAGAGCAGCTCTGCTGACCTGGTTCTCTGGCTCTAAAGCAGCTCTGATGACCTGGTTCACTCTCTCTAAAGCAGCTCTGCTGACCTGGTTTCTCTGGCTCTACAGAAGGTCTGCTGACCTGGTTCTCTGGCTCTAGAGCAGCTCTGATGACCTAGTTCTTAGGCTACAGAGAAACTCTGCTTATCTGGTTCTCTGGCTCTACAACAGCTCTGCTGACCTGGTTCTCTGGCTCTAAAGCAGCTCTGCTGACCTGGTTCTATGGCTCTAAAGCAGTGTCTGATGACATGGTTCTCTGGCTCTAGAGCAGCTCTGCTGACCTGGTTCTCTCCCTCTAGAGCAGCTCTGCTGACCTAGTTCTCTCTCTCTAAAGCAGCTCTACTGACCTGGTTTCTCTGGCTGTACAGCAGCTCTCCTGACCTGGTTCTCTGGCTCTAGAGCAGCTCTGCTGACCTGGTTCTTAGGCTCTAGAGCAGCTCTGCTGACCTGGTTCTCTGGCTCTAAAGCAGCTCTGCTGACCTGGTTCTATGGCTCTAAAGCAGCTCTGCTGACATGGTTCTCTGGCTCTAGAGCAGCTCTGCTGACCTGGTTCTCTGGCTCTAAAGCAGCTCTGCTGGACTGGTTCTCTGGCTCTAAAGCAGCTCTGCTGACCTGGTTCTCTCCCTCTAAAGCAGCTCTGCTGACCTGGTTTCTCTGGCTCTACAGCAGCTCTGCTGACCTGGTTCTCTGGCTCTAGAGCAGCTCTGCTGACCTAGTTCTTAGGCTCTAGAGCAGCTCTGCTGACCTGGTTCTCTGGCTCAACAGCAGCTCTGCTGACCTGGTTTTCTGCACTCACGATGTCCGCACCCGACTTCGCGAAATTATATTTAAAAATAATATAAGTTTAATATAAGTACAAATTTATTATTTTTATGACTATCTTACATAATCCCTTATCCTAATATGTATATTAAAGACACATACATATCATTTTGGAACATAATTGTTTTTGCGGGAGTCGCGCACCCAGCACGCCCCAGCACGTATATGATGTCACGCGGGACCCGCAACCACGCAAATATCTCGTACCATAATGCGCATGTGTCATAAATGCGCGGGAGCAGGAGTCGCGGACTGGTCGCATACCAATCGCGCACATCACGTGATATTAAATGTATATGATGTAACTGAAAAACACGCAGCCATCGCACACCATACGCGGATCCTTCATGACTTTTCTAAAATGGCGGCTAGAATGCGCGCACCCACCGTGATGTGTTGAGTGCGAGACTCCAAAAAAAATTGGAATATTTTTTACAAGAAAATAATATAAATATATTAAAATAAAAAATGCAAACAAGAAAATTCATCAATATTTCAGTTTTAATTTTGCAATTTTTTTGTTTTTGCACTTTTCAGAAAAATATATAGGTGCCGATTCCGATCCGTTAAAAATAAATTGCGTACGACCTGTATCCGTATTTTTTTACGTGCGAGTCATACAAGTACCGTACAAACGGCCAAGTACGATTCGTACGTGAAAAATATCTACGAATAGCGTCGGGAAAAGTCTACGAGAGTGCGTCGGAAAGTTTTTACGTCCGAATATCGTCGGGAAAAGTGTACGAGAGTGAGCCGGACATTTTTACGTGCAAATCGTAAAACACAAGTCTGAGCGCGCAAGTACTATCCCGACCGTCCATCCGAATACACAATCGCACGTAAAATGGCCTGTACGGAGCCAACGCAGTAGCACACGTGTACACGGGTAAACTTATGCACGTGTACGAGCCGTACAGCCCCCCACCCCCAAATATGTCAGCACCGTACACCACCCTGTCCGCACTGTACCCCAGCCCCGCAACTGTATGCGCCGTACCCCCATGTATGCGCCGTACCCCCCCATGTACGCGCCTTACCCCGCCTGTCCGCACTGTACCCCAGCCCCGCACCTGTACGCGCCGTACCCCCCATGTACACACCTTCCCCCATGTACGCGCATCACCCCTGCATGTAAGCGCCGTACCTCCGCATGTACGCGCCGTACCCCAGGGCCGCACATGTACGCACCGTACCCCCACCGCATGTACGCTCCTTATCCCCATGTACGTGCCGTACCTCCGCATGTACGCGCCGTACCCCAGGCCGGCACGTGTACGCACCGTACCCTCACCGCATGTACGCACCTTACCCCCATGTATGCGCCGTACCTCCGCATGTACGCGCCGTACCCCAGGGCCGCACGTGTACGCACCGTACCCCCACTGCATGTACGCGCCGCACTCCAACACCGTACCCCAGCACCCTCACCCAGCATCGCGTATGTATGGATCGTACCTCTTACAGAACCAGGACACTGTAAAACAGCACAAGGAGGGTCAATTCGACTCGCACAACACCACAAAACACGTCTACATGACAAAATACATCTCAATGACTGACCTGGCACATCCAAACAGGCAAACAGAGGCCACAAATCACAACCACCTCTTATAACACACCCACCAAAATTCAAACACAGCCACCCCCAAAAATTGACCAATAAACAGGGCCCACACACACAACCCATGATCATTTGCAACAGACCCACTGCTGCCAGACCCCACAGAGAAACAACTCCACATTACTCATACCTTCACTACACCTTCACTCACACACCTTCACACAACCTCCTCCACAAACATCCCCTCTTCACATTCACACACACACCGTCACATTCACACCCACACACCCACAACCATCCACACCCACATCCCACACCATGCCCACAGACAAGAATCCAAAGTTCACAACGGCGGAGCTGGACCTCCTTGTCAACGAAGTCATCAGAGTCGAGCCACAGCTGTTTGGAACATTGGTCAGATAGACCAGCATAGCTGAAAAATCTGCCATGTGGCAGAGGATTGTCGATAAGGTGAATGCTGTTGCGCCCATCCAAAGGACCAGGCATGAATGCCAAGCCAGGTGGTACGATCTGCGCAGGGCGGTCAAGAGGAAAATGAATGAAGAATATGCCCAGAGTAACACTGGAGGTGGGCTGCCCCGCAGACCCGTACACTACCATCCCTGGGAGGAGAAGGTGATGGCCCTGCTACCGCCGGTGGGAGTACACGGAGTCGAAGGAGTCGCAGAGCTTGGTGAGTACACAAACAACTCACGTAACATGGGGGCAATGGGGTCCACACCACATATACACCAAATGCATGCAACTTCCCCAAGCACTCACCGCACACAACCACACTCAAAAACCACGCTCATGCCACTAACGTCTCCATGCACCCTTCACAAATCAAGGCAAGGCCATGTCCAAGGCTACAACAACCACAAACACAAGACTGGATGTCCGGGAGGCTGGGACTGTGGGCCCCACACAACACATTGTGAAAATGAGACGCAGACACCAATGCCCATATGGCATAGGTACATGCCCATGCACAATGCTCAGGGACTGGCAAAGTACTGACAAGGTAGCTGACACTTGGCCCTGCTGTATGCAGCACAAGGCCCTCCTGGGACCACTGTACACTCAAACACCAACTCCACAAGCACAGGTATCTAGCACAGGAATTCACTGTCATGCCAGCATGCACCATGAGGGGACAGACACATAACCTGGGAGACCCAATGACAACTCACACTACACACAACAGCAGGCTCGGTCACAACCCCCCCCTAACACAAGCACACACCCCCGGGGCAGGCAACGGATTTACACACTCCCACAATGGACATATGACACAACAAGACCAATCCATAGCCAAATAAGCATCAGAGCCAACAATCTACAGGTCAAACACTCAGGAGAACATCCCAATCTGTCCCCCGCAACATACCCATCCCCAAGTGGACAGAATGCTAGGCACATCCAAATACCTGTAGGTACTGTGTCACCTTGAATATGTATGAAACATAGATGTCGCATGAAACACCATTAACATTGTCTCTCTCTCACACACAGGGCAACGTCGTCGATCTCCCCCCAACACTGGGGGGGAAGAATCACAGTCCCAGGTTCCGCGTGAAGATGATCCCACCGGCAGCGACGACTCTCACCACTCCGTGGATGACCCCGACCAACCTGGACCCTCTGGTGCCCAAGCCCCTGCAGCACCTGCATCAGGTACATCTGTGCCAACCACCCCCCCATTCCTGCCAGGACACACCCAGGAGCCCTGCTCACACTGAACAACAGAGCCAGTCTGACCAGGAGGGGCAAGGTTCTCCGGGCACCCAGGAGGAGGCAGGCAACCCTGCAAATGCCATCCCTCAGGGATCCCGTAGACCCGATGTGCCCACAAGGGCAGGCCAGGCTCAAGTGGGCAGGGGTGGTGGGAGGAGAGGCAGGTGGAGGCGCGAACCTGACCAGCCAGCTCAGGACACCGGTATGTCACACATACGCAACATCCTGGACTTATACCGGCATGACATGAGAGGCATTAACCAGGTCGTGTCAAGACTCTCCGAGATGCAGGGGACCCTCAATGAGATTAAGAACCTGCAGGTCGAGCATCATGCCAGTCATCAACAACACCAAGGACGGATGGAGGCAAGACTGGCTGAGCTCCTGGCGATGCACAGGGACATGAGCCAATCACTCCGTCAGATCGCCCAAAGCATGGGCAACCCTCCCTGTGCCACCAGGCGTAGACCAGCACCAGACACAGGGAGGGAGGAGGAGGAGGAGGATTCATCTGACGGAGCGTCCCCAGCATCGTCAAGGCCTGCATCTGAGGGTCCCCGGAGGAAGGTGGGTCGTCCACGGAAAAGACCGTGAGAGTCAGCGGACCATCCCCATCTCCCAGGTCACCTGGCCTGGCACCTGGCCCTCTGGCGCAACAGCAGCACCTCATCCAATGACATTCTCTGCCACATGGGCTTGCTGGTCACAGTCTGACCAATGATGACCAACACTGTGCCCTGGACTCTGATGACTTCCAATGCCAAGGATACCATCTCCCCCTGTGAACTTTGGATTCTATTCCCCCGGTAGAGCACCTAATTTCATCTACCAAAACACGTACCGCACCGCAAATAAATATATCACTTTGGTCATGAGACATTCCTGTCATTTTGCATTATTCAACGACATATGTGTGTGGAAATGCCTAACTATGCCTGAGTGTTGAACTAACTCCAGCCATCCATACCCTGGGATCAGAGTCTGGTACAGGACACACATGGGTCACAAGGTATCATTCAATGTAGGCATGGAGCACAACACTCACCTGTGATGGCCTCTGGCTGCTGAGGGGGTGCTTGCTAAACTGTGCGGAGAGACCTATTTGGGAGTTTATCATCAAGGCGTAGAAGTCATGGCTCATGTGGAGGTTCCCGGGGAGGGAGTCCCAGGTATGTGTGGCCAGGTGGGAGAACAATTTCCTGTATGATGGAGTACGGTGGATGTGAAGAACGGTGGCCAGGGCAAGGTTGGATGCACGGAGATGGCCCAACGGGATCTAGGATGACAGACGTACAAGGTTGGTTTGGGGTCGGGGTTGTGGACTGCCTCCTGAGTGTGGGTGGGGAGTGTGGAGGTCATCCTGCAGCAGACAGTGATCCATTGCAGCTATCTATGGTGGACGGTGAGGTGGCTGGGGCGCAGGGTGTTGAAGCTGAGGTGTGCAGATGCCCCCTGGAAGTGGACCAGTTTCCTGGGAGTTTGGATGTACTTGCTCCGTAGAGGGCAGGGCAGTATTTGACACGGATGTTGTCATGGACCTGGGGGATGGTCTGTCTTTTCTTGGAGTGGATCTATCTGTGGATCATGTGCATAATGCAGAGGGCGTTGCAGCATGAGGTACAGATGCTGTGGACTAGCATGGCATATGTGAGCGAGCCAAACATGATGCACACCATCTTGTGTGTTTGTGGCCACTGGGTGCTTGTGCAGGGCTCTTGCAGGTGGGACACAGGCACTTGACCCAGCTGGAAGGGGACAATCCTCAGATGATCACCTCAGTCCTGTACAAGTCCAGCCTCAGGTGGCTCGTGTTCAGCCATTCATCAATGGATCTCATGCATACTTGAATGATGGAACTGCCAATGTCTGTGTCTTTGTTGAGGGTGAGGATCACCTGGCTGTCAATGGCATACGAGCTGATGATGAGGTGCTGTGCGTATGTGATGGTGGAGAGGGGGGTCCTGGACACTCTGTAGATTGACATGCTGAGAGATGATACCTGTGCAATGTCCCAGACGATGACACCATACTACATGCTGAAGCCTTGAGTCCCACTCCCACGCCCTTGCTGTGCTACAGAGCCTGTGGGGAGTATTAGGGACGTGACCTGGTTGGTGTGACAGGGCCTGGAAGGCGGGGCAGCGCAGTGTACGCAGTTGGAGTTGCACACTCAGCATGCAAAGGTGTTGTGTGTGTGCCCAGGGTATGTCTGACAACAGGCGTTAGATGTGCGGATGGACATAGCTCGGAGTGTGGCTGATACATCAGACTGTAGTGTGATGTGGGTTATGCAAGGACAGGATGGTGGTGCAATGTGCACCTTGCATGTGCTGATGGTCCAGCCTTTGGCACCGCGTGGCGGCAACAGTGGTATAGACAAGCTGAGGACAGTCAAATGAATGGGTGGAGGGAGGAAGTGAGGAGCATCTTGGAGGCGTGTGTGTTGCCAAATCTGGATACTCTGTGGGCCCTTGGTGCAGGGGCCGCAGCAGCAGGTGGCATCTCCTTGAAAAATGAAAGAATTTGCACACAAAGACTAGGATGTCAGAAGGACAACTGCAACAGGCGCGTGTGTAAAGTAAGGAAAGTCCAGTGTCACATGGCACACCCAGAGACAATGCATGCACAATCACCAAAGAAGCATGACACCGGATCAGGAAACTGAAGGCCGACCTGCGCACAGGAGACACACCCTCAGCAGCTGTTGATGGCCCATTGTGTGCACCAACATGCCAAAAAACTTACACGGCCATGAACTTAATGCCCAATAGGGAGCTTAACCCATGAGCAACTGCATGCATGTTGCTAAACTACACATGGACTCCTATGCATAATCTTCCACAACTATGCCAGAGATGCCGCATGCAAAGTGGAAAGAGACCTGCATTGACAGAGATGAGGCACCTTGGAGTGTGACGAACACCTTTATTACTCACTCAGTCTCACACTAAGGGAAATGCATCAATTGGAACAGACTCACAGGTCATTTGGCTGACCATGTGTGACCTACACTGGACACCCCCTTCAACACACAGATGTGGTAAATCCTACTGAGCTGCGACACAAGTGAAGGGGTTGAGCCTAACACCACTTGCTGCATACGGAGAATCTACAATTCCCCATTGAGCCTCATATGGGGATATCCCACACTATGTCCACCATTAGCATCCCATATGTTCCTGAGGGACGTTATACACACATTGATGCCTTCATCAGAATCCACAAACCATTACAGATGACTGTCAGGAAGGGTGACTATCAATTCATGGGATCCATGCAACACGTCATGTGGCCCATGGTGAGTCGACATGTATGCATGGTAACACAACATGCACAGGAGCAGACCCCACATATCACAAACACGTACCACCCACAAAATGCCTTGCAGCACTCCTTGCCGCAAATGACTTTTCACCATGTCTGTGCATGTAACTCTGATCCAGCACACGTTGCAATACTCATGAGGAATAGCAGGAGGGCAATGATGACATGAGCAGACGACAGCCGCAAGAACCTGGGGAGGCCATACACACAACAAGTCAGCGAAGAGCTAGTAATCCTCAGACATGTACATGTACTCTATAGGAATTATGTTGTCACCATGCCCTTAATAAATTTAGTGTCCCAGCTAATATGTGTGGAATGACATCATCACTTGAATGACACATCAGAACACACCTCCAAGTCACGTAGCACACAGTCAGCTTGACGCACACATTGCAACACATGCCACACAAGGCTCAAAGCGTGCACACTCAGACACAGGGACTCACCATCATGAGAAGAAGTTGCGGATAAGCTGACTCCGGATGTCCTCATCCTCATCCTCATCCTCACTTGCCCTTCATCCTCCACGGGTGGATGATCCTGCTCATCCGGATCAAGGATGAATGGCACGGCCTTCTCCACTGCCATGTTGTGCAGCATGCAGCACACAATGAAGATTTTGCAGACCTTCACCGGGGCATATGGAAGGGCGCCGCCGGTCTTGTGGAGGCACCGGAATCTGCTCTTCAGGAGTCCAAACGTCCTCTCAATCAAGCGCCTCGTCTGCCCATGGGTGTCGTTGTACCGGTGTTCTGCGGCTGTTCTGGGGTTGCGGAGAGGCGTCATCAGCCATGGCATGTTGGGATAGCCAGAGTCCCCTACTTGGAAACATCATGTGAAGAAGTGGGTCAGGAGATGCCGTAAGATACAAAGATAGCGCTAAACACAGGACTTACAGAGTATACCCACCAACAAGACATGCTTGTTCCGCGTGCAGCTGCAGCATCATTTCTGGCACCCTGCTACGCCTCATGATGTATGCATCGTGTGCGGACCCTGGAAAACGGGAACAGACATGGGAAATCAGCATGTTAGCAAGACACACCACAAGGGCATTAATGGAGTGGTAATGTTTATAGGCTACCTCCTGTGCCTGTGGTGGTACCAAAGCCACATGTGTCCCATCAATGGCCCCAATTACATGAGGCATCCCTCCCAGGGCATAGAACTCACCCTTGACACCTGTCAACTGCTCACGAGTGGGAAAATGGATGAATTCATCCAGGTGCACCAACATGGCTTCTATAACTTCATGCAGGACACGGCTTAACATTGTCTGGGACATGCCACCGACATCAGCTATGGTCAATTGAAACGTGCCGGTGGCAAAAAAATGTAGGGCTGCCATCACCTTCATCTTGGGGGTCAGAGCTGTAGGATACCTGTGTTGTGGTTGGAGGTGTGGTGCAAGCCGGCGGGTCAGGTCCTCTATCAACTCTTGTGAGAAGCGGTATCTGCGTATGCAGTCATGTTCACGCATGGCATCCAGGTCTGGCATTCGTCTGGGGAGAGGCGGTGCCCTGCAGAGATTTGAAAGGAATAACGAAGAGTGAGTACATTACCACATCAATGTCACTGAGGTGAGCACATGTTCAACAGCTAATACACATCTGCTTAATACACGTAGGCCAGCCAGGTGATACTCCTACGAAGAGCCAGCCACAATAGTTGCATGGCAATGTTGACGTGACATGCCATTAAAATAGCTGTGGGCCAGTGTAAGTGACAAGCCAGACACATTACATG
The DNA here is from genome assembly GCF_964204655.1 of Triturus cristatus. Classification (NCBI taxonomy): domain Eukaryota; kingdom Metazoa; phylum Chordata; class Amphibia; order Caudata; family Salamandridae; genus Triturus; species Triturus cristatus. The sequence goes on along the minus strand of NC_140587.1, from coordinate 888,949,113 downwards.
AGTGACAGACATCCACATATCAGCATTTGAAGGATGTCATCTCATACAGACAGCTGGCGGGAGTCTATATGCACAGGTCACATGTCGTCTGGAAAAGGACAGATAACACACATTTCCATGAAGGGGTACATGTCAAAAACTGATGACACAGACATTGAGAGAACGCAGATATTGCCTCATGTCAGGAAGTCATCTTCGAACCATCATGATACATGTAACGTGTGAGTCCACATGTGGCATGGTGTGCGTATATGTGTGTCATGCACATATGCACACAGACACATGTTGGATGCTGCAACAGCAGATGGAGTTGACGGAACACAAACGGAAAGCTCATGGGAACACATGACAAACACATGACATAGTCACATCGTGGCACGCTGGGAGTCACATGTCAGGTGTAATTATCCGTGTACCTGGCATCAGGGGACAGTTGCGGGTGTTGCTGACTGTGCCATACCAGTGATGCAGTGCTTGACACATGTGTCGTACATGCACACATGTGCAAAGTGTGAAGGGGAAGTGTGCCACGTAGTGCCCCATCACACATGACATGGGTAAACAGCTCATCACACATCTATTGTGCCACAACATGAGGAGACATGTGCTACATCACTGCCTGACACACCTAGGCCCTGCACATGAAGGACTGCACTGACAATGACTTGATGTACAGCCTTGTGCGAGTCTGACACCTCCATTCCTTTCGTGTGCGCCTCATATCACCAGTGTAAGCTGTGAAAGGCAGTACACACGCTCTGAGGGCGTGTGTAGGGCCGGTACTCACGCGTGAGTACCTGCCGTACACGCGTGAGTACGTGCCTATCACTATAGTTGTGTTACTGTAGGTCCGAGTGATACGGCACGTACTGACGTATGTACGGCCCGTACACGCGTGAGTACGTGCCGTATCACTAGGACCTACGGTACCCCCAACTATAGTGATAGGCACATACTCACGCATGTATGGCCCGTACACGCGTGAGTATGTGCCGTATCACTAGGCCCTACGGTACCCCCAACTATAGTGATAGGCACGTACTCACGCATGTACGGCCCATACACGCGAGTACGTGCCGTATCACTAGGCCCTACGGTAACACAACTATAGTGATAGGCACGTACTCACGCGTGTACGGCCCGTACATGCGTGAGTACGTGCCGTATCACTAGGGCCTACGGTACCCCCAACTATAGTGATAGGCACGTACTCACGCGTGTACGGCCTGTACACGCGAGTACGTGCTGTATCACTAGGCCCTACGGTAACACAACTATAGTGATAGGCACGTACTCACGCGTGTACGGCCCGTACATGCGTGAGTACGTGCCGTATCACTAGGCCCTACGGTACCCCCAACTATAGTGATAGGCACGTACTCACGCGTGTACGGCCCGTACACGCGTGTGTATGTGCCGTATCACTAGGCCCTGCGGTACCCCCAACTATAGTGATAGGCACGTACTCACGCATGCACAGCCCGTACACACGTGAGTACGTGCCATATCACTAGGCCCTATGGTAACACAACTATAGTGATAGGCACGTACTCACGCGTGTATGGCCCGTACACGCGTGAGTACGAGCCGTATCACTAGGCCCTACGGTAACACAACTATAGTGATAGGCACGTACTCACGCATGTACGGCCCGTACACGCGTGAGTACGTACCGTATCACTAGGCCCTACGGTACCCCCAACTATAGTGATAGGCACGTACTCACGCATGTACAGCCCGTACACGCGTGAGTACGTACCGTATCACTAGGCTCTACGGTGCCCCCAACTATAGTGATAGGCACGCACTCACACGTGTACAGCCCGTACACGCGTGAGTACGTGCCGTATCACTGTAGTGATGGTGCCCTAGGGGCACGTTTGAAACGCACCGTACCTGTGTGGGGATTTAAGAATTACAATGGGGACACATGAGGGACAAGTATTAGGGCCTAAATGCATGCTGGTTGTCATGGATACCGAGTTTCAAGTTCAAAATTTAACATCATGTGGTCTGGAAAAAGCAGTTGCCCACATTATACATTGTTGCAAAGTGGTTGTTGACTTGACATGATGCTGCAAAATCGAAAGATGCAAAGGCTGTCACTGGTGTATGTTTAAAGGGATTGGAGGAAATGTAGGATGCAAATGAGTCTGACCAATCACTCTGTACTCCTGTAAATGAAATAGGCCAGCAAGGCAGATATAAGGCAGGCAGAACCCATGAGAGGGCACTTGCCTGCACAACATGTCAGTCGATACCACTGCTGCTGTATTGTCTCCCTCTGGCACCATGTCAAGGACTGTGGAGAGGGCCCAGCCTTTCACCCAGGAGGAGAACGAGGCCCTGCTGGATGTGATCCTCCCACGGTACCCCATGCTGTATGGTCGACCAGGGGAGCAGGTGAGTGCTGACTCCACTACCTTTGCCTGTGCACCTTTATTGTGTCTGTCACTTCTGGCATTGTGGCCAGGTGTGACAGACATGCAATGTTGGTTGGAGTGGGTCCCGGGGGGGGGTGGCTTTTGTCTCTCATGTAGGGCTTGATGTAGTTCATGTGTGCACTCCTCACTTGCATTGTGCTTACTGTGACATTCACTGCATAGTGCATGGCACATTCAGCCAGCCTAATCCTCTTGGGCATTCTTGTTCTATTGTCCTGCGGTGATTCAGTGGTCACCCCGGTGTGACAGGTGACTGCACCCACAGATGTGTTTGAGAGTTGAGTGGAGCTGTGGTGAGAGTGGTGAGAGTGTCCAAATGATGTGTACGCCCCCTGGACATTGATGTGTGTGAATGTTTCTTGTCATGTGGGTGAGTGTCTATGTGGAGTGTTGCACCACAGCTGCATGGAGGAGGCAACTGCTCAATCCATCTGATGTGTGAAGTAAGCCGTGCTGTGTGTCTGACTTGCTGAGCTAGCCCCACACCTGTGACCCCCCCTGGCAAGTGGCACATGTGCAGAGTGAGGTTTGCATCAGCTGTTGCCAATGGCAGGTGATTGATGTGTGCCTGTGTGTGTCTGTGTACTCTGCTGAGGTTTCGTCAGTGGACTGCTTTGCGGTGCAGTCCATCAGCCTTGAGTTGCTTGTGATGCACAGTGTGTGCCATGATCAAGGATTGTTTCGCACCCCTCATGCCACCTGTGTACTTACTATGCCATGTAGTGCATTGGTGCGTCCACAGTGGAAAAAGTCCCTATGACTAAGGTGCTATTACTTGCCAGCATACTATGCCCTGTTCAACAAATCTAAGATGTTCAAATGTCTGTCTCTGTGACATGGTGCAGGTGTAGTGATGTTGTCCCACTTTGTCATCCACACAGGTATCCCCCTACCACACGGGGAAGATCTGGAAGGATGCCGTCAAGGCCGTGCAATCGGTGGAGGGTCGCAGTCGGCGCCTGCCACAAGTGAGGAAGAGATTGCAGGACATCCAGTGCTGGACCCGGAGGATCGCCCGCGTCATGCTGAAGGACTCACCTCCTCACAAGCATGGCGGGCGCCGGCGCCTGACCCACCAGATGCGGCGTGTCCTGGCGGTGGTCTTCCCTGACCTGGATAGGCGGATACAGGAGTTACAGCAGCAGGAAGGGGGTAGGTACATGTGTGTTTGTTGTGTGTCGCCAGCTTTTGGAGCTGCTCAGTCGCCTGGATACACTGCCAGGCTATGTATGTGCAGTGCATATCCTGTTCCCCAAAGTCAACCTGTGCTGTTCTTCCTCCCTTCCCCTCCTTGACATGTGTTACCTGGTCTGTGTGTTATCACTATTGCACATGGTCATCTAGGCTGCCAGTTTATCAAGGTGCACCCTGCTTTCAGCATCATGTGTGGGGGTGGTCTGCCTGTGCCCTGTCCTGTTCAGTCATTTGGGGGTGCATAATTGTTGGCACTGATGCTGAGTCTCAACATAGGAGTGTGAAGGTTCAAATGAACAGACTTGCAGCATGCATTACCAATGTTGTGGCCTCAGACATGATGTGCATGAGTGGGATATATGCATAGTGCCGGGACGGTTGCTCCTGTAACAGTCAGCTCATTCCAGGACCATGGAGCAGTGTGCACACTACAGTCCCCTGACACAGCCTGCCCTCCTACTCATGTGTTTCATCCAACACTGTGCACATTCACTGTGGGTTCATCATGGCTCTGCCTCTGTGGCATTGTTCCCTGGCCTAGGTAGTAATTTTCACATGTGTGATACATTTGCCCACTGGACAGGGATACACCAGTTTGCTTGTGCATACTCACACTGGGCAGTGCCTGTGTGGCTATTCACAACAATCTGTTGATGTTTGTTTGTGACCAATATGTTTTGGCAGCCCTACAAGGTGATGTTGTGTTAATGAAGCTAGTTTTCAAGCACAGTTATTGTAACCCTGAATAAGAGGTGTCACTTCTTGATCGGTATCAGTCACATTGACTCAGGTATGGGTAGGTGTGTGCGGGAGGGACGTACATGTTCAACCCTGAGGTTTCATTGCCAGTTCTGACTTGTGTGTGATGATTCGCAGTACAGAAAGTCATCGTGAAGTGCACCCGTGATGTTGGCCAGTGCTTAATGTTCGTGCTTCATTGCCTGTGTCAGTTTTTGACAATCATGTATCCTGCTTGTACATTTTTGGCACCTGTGTGTGGTTCAGATGCTACACAGTTGTGACTTTGTGTGCTGACATCTGTGGGTACATTCTGGCTTGCCATGAGGGGGAACCCACAGTACAGCTAGGCTTTTTTGCTAAACAATTGCAGGCCCATTAGCTTATGCATTGTCCTGGGTGTGGACATGTGTGCCACTCCAGATGACAGTCAGTAGGTCATATGTGTAGCCAACTGTGTGATGAGGTGATGGATAGCCATGTGACAGATGACATTATTCAAGTTGTTACTCAGAGAAAATGTCCATTGGCACTCACTACACCTGTCAACATGTCTCAATGTTTCATATGCTTGACCTTGTTGTTTTGTTGTGAAGGACAATGATGTGCCTGCATGACAGATGTCTCCCAAGGAAGTGCACAAGACACCACCTTTACACTTTCCAGGGACACGCTGGCACATTTTAAAGTAAGGCACAGTTTGAACAAAACTTGTTTGGAGTTCATACATATACATGTTCCCACAGTGTGCTAGCATTTGGGTTAGTCCTTGGTTGTTGCTGATACCAACTTACGAGTGTCAAGTCATCCAGACCACCCTGGTGCCATGTATATGTACTTACTGATACGCCATTTCTGCCTAACAGTGGCTGATTTGAATGAGTCTGGCAGCTCAGACAATGACTGTGTACATGTAGTTTGGTGTGCACCTCCTTGTGTGACTTCTGCTATACAGACACATGTGTGTTGTGTTCACAGAGTGCCACATTCACACATGCTAGACATGTCCATTGTGTAAAGGGTTGTGATTCTCCAGGAGTCACAATGTATTTCTTTGGGGTGTCAAAAGTACCCACAGGTCTCTGAGTGTGGGGACACCTTCTGCATTGGCATGTGGTATTTGGCCTTGGGTGCGACAATACTGTTTGGTTCACAGTGAACAAGAGGTGGCATGCCTTCATAGTCTTGCTGTGCTCAACTGATCCCAGACACTAGCTTCTCATGATCTTGTGATTTCAAGTTATTTGCTGTTGTGTCCTAATTTTCATTGTTTCCAAGTGGCATGGTGAGTCAACCAACTGGGGAGTGCAGGGCTTACATATGTGAGGAGTATCCTAGATGTTACTCATGATGCCTTTCCTGATATGCACTGTTGCCTATTTTGTTTGGACTCATGTGTCAGATGTATACAGGTGACTGATTTTTTCCTGTCTCTTCACCTTGCCCACAGCATCATCGGAGGACACCGAGGGAGACACCGGCACGGACGTGGAGGAGGGATCGAGCAGTGGTGCCACCACTGCTGAGGAGTCGGTGGAATCTAGTGGCACGGAGGGCGAGGGGAGTGAGGCGGAGGACCTGCCCAGTACCAACACTGACTATGAGGCAGACGGGTCCGAGGCTGAGCTCCCAGAGGGGGCGGAAGCTGCTCCCACAGCTGAAAGCAGCAGTACATCTCTCGCCGCCCCCTCCATTCCCATCACCGCCCTCCCACTTGCTCGGGTCCCTTCTGTCTGTGCTAGGCCACACCGTGTCTCCTTCGTGCCAGGCACCGCACCCCCTGCCCCTGTCCCCCCTGCTGCCCTCACTGCCGAGTCTGTGGACATTCAGCGGCAGTTGCAAGTTGGGCAGACATCGATCCTGACTGTCCTCCATGGCCACACCAGACTGCTGACCCAGATGGTGTCGTACATGGAGGGCATGTCATCAGCGATGTCTGACCAATGGATGTTGCTGAGGTCCCTGGACTCGTCACTGATGGCAGTAGTGAATCACCTGCAGCGCTGCGTCCCCCCTACCCCTGCCCCATCCACAAGTCCCACACCCATGCCTGTCCCCAGCACACCAAGACATCCACACACACGCACCCCACCAGACAGAAGCAGCACACCACCACGTAAGGGCAAACGCACACTACCTGACATGCACACTCAGGGGGAAGCAGGCACACCCACTGGGTCTGGGGCACACAGGCAGGCACGCAGCCACAGTCCTCGTCCACATGACTCACTCCCCAGTCCCTCCGATGTCACTCCCCTTGGCTCCCCTGCCCCAGATTCGGAGAAGGAGGCCTACTTTGCTGGGCCTCAGCCCCACTAGTTCACCTGGCCGGAAACGGTCAAGGCACTCCACGGGTAGGGGAGTTAAGTCCCCCACCCGTCCACCACCTCCCCCAGTAGCGCTGCAACCCATCCCTCTGACCCACCCCCCTCCTTGGGGCCTATTGTTTCTCCGGGTGCAGGGGAGACGCTTGAAGAACTGGCAGAAGTGTGCAGCGCCGAGCTCGCCTCCACCTTTGGCGCTGCCTCACCCCCTGTGGTGGAGTCATCCGTCCCTGCACCCACCACACCTACCCTTCCCCCTCCTGTCCCTGCTGTGCCTGGTCCTTCCCCACATGATGCCCCCCCCAGTCGACGACACAGTCTTGTGATGTGCAGGCAAGCTAGGGGAGACGCATGGCCATGTGTCCCCCCCAAGGACTGACGATATGGACTGGCCATTGGCCTTTGTGAATAGTCTTGTTTACACATTATTATTTTCATGCTGATTAAAGCATTTTCTTTTTACTTTGAAAAGTCTTGCACTTCAGGTATTGATGTTGATGCTGATGCTACAGGAGTTGGGGTTGTGGGCATGTGTTATGTTTCAGGGAAATGTTGTAGTCTGCTGCTCATGGGGTGGGACCTGGTATCTGCGTGCCATCACAAGGTCTCTGCAAAGATTCTTTGTCGTGTATGCTCTTTGTGTTTGGAGACATTGTCCCAAGGAGTGTTCCTTCCTCTGTGGCACCTGATATCTCCCCTGCAGAGAGTTGCACAATTGTTGTGTTGCCCTGTGTCTACATTTCCTTTGTTGGTGATGGATCCCTTCAACTCTGGCCATGCCTGCTCAGCAATGTCTCCGGCTGCATTGTCTGTGCCATCCTTGGTACTCACTTTACTTGTGTATAGAGTATTTTGCCATGCCTTCATGGAGAAATTGTCCCTTTTCCGCACAATGCTTGTGTGTAATCCTAGCCTAGTACACATATGGTACTTGTTCTGCTGGGTATTTGAACACCTGACTCACAATTGTGGCCATTGTATCTGTGGGAACTCCACCCTATTCCTTCCATGACAGACAACATCTTGGTGGCTGGCCCAGCACCTGAACATTCCTATCAGTCCTGGGATGTGCGTGACAGTGTGTGTTCTCTTTGGCTCTCTTAGTTTATTAGGCAGTGACATGACTATACAGTCTTGTGGCATGATCTTAGTGTCAGTATTGTGCTGCATCTGCCAGGGGTGGGTATGTATGTGTTATTTGTCCTCACACCCACATGTGGTGTGTCATGCAGTGGGGGAAAGACATCCATCCTCCTGGGAGTGGGACACTGCTGTCAGTGATGTGTTGTTATGGCACTATCATCATTGTCCAAAGTTAGGGATACGTACATTCACCCATGGAGTTGTGGCCATCTGATATTGATGTACACCCACCCCCATGTCTCTGTCCACTGCTGGGAGTCTTCTGCACCCACCCCCATGTCTCTGTCCACTGCTGGGAGTCCTCTGCACCCACCCCCATGTCTCTGTCCACTGCTGGGAGTGATGGGCACCCACCCCTCACATGTCCCTGTCCACTGGTGGTATTCCTCTGCACCCACCCCCATGTCTCTGTCCACTGCTGGGAGTCCTATGCACCCAGCCCCATGTCTCTGTCCACTGCTGGGAGTCCTCTGCACCCACCCCCATGTCTCTGTCCACTGCTGGGGGTGATGGGTACCCACCCCTCACATGTCCCTGTCCACTGGTGATATTCCTCTGCACCCACCCCCATGTCTCTGTCCACTGCTGGGAGTGATGGGCACCCACCCCTCACATGTCCCTGTACACTGCTGGGAGTCCTCTGCACCCACCCCATGTCTCTGTCCACTGCTGGGAGTGATGGGCACCCACCCCTCACATGTCCCTGTCCACTGCTGGGAGTCCTCTGCACCCACCCCATGTCTCTGTCCACTGCTGGGAGTCCTCTGCACCCACCCCCATGTCTCTGTCCACTGCTGGGAGTCCTCTGCACCCACCCCCATGTCTCTGTCCACTGCTGGGAGTGATGGGCACCCACCCCTCACATGTCCCTGTCCACTGGTGGTATTCCTCTGCACCCACCCCCATGTCTGTGTCCACTGCTGGGAGTCCTCTGCACCCACCCCCATGTCTCTGTCCACTGCTGGGAGTGATGGGCACCCACCCCTCACATGTCCCTGTCCACTGGTGGTATTCCTCTGCACCCACCCCATGTCTCTGTCCACTGCTGGGAGTGATGGGCACCCACCCCTCACATGTTCCTGTCCACTTCTGGGAGTCCTCTGCACCCACCCCCATGTCTCTGTCCACTGCTGGAAGTGATGGGCACCCACCCCTCACATGTCCCTGTCCCCTGCTGGGAGTTCTCTGCACCCACCCCATGTCTCTGTCCACTGCTGGGAGTCCTCTGCACCCACCCCCATGTCTCTGTCCACTGCTGGGAGTGATGGGCACCCACCCCTCACATGTCCCTGTCCACTGGTGGTATTCCTCTGCACCCACCCCATGTCTCTGTCCACTGCTGGGAGTCCTCTGCACCCACCCCCATATGTCTGTCCACTGCTGGTAGTGATATGCACCCACCCCTCACATGTCCCTGTCCACTGCTGGTATTCCTCTGCACCCACCCACCCACCCACTTGCGCCCTTGCTGTGGTACACTGCTGTCCTGGGCATACACCACCCCCAATTTACAGCTGATGTGCTGCACCAAGCCGTACACCTACATCCGTGGCTTGTGTACGCCTTGTATCCATCATGTAATGGGGCTGTAGGTGTACGCGTGGTACGGCCCGTACCCATGCTCTGGGGACGTGGGTACGGGCAGTACCACCATAGTGGCAGTGACATAGGGGTACGCGTGGTACGGCCCGTACCCACGCCCCCAGAGCGTGGGTACGGGCCGTACCACCATTGGGGCGGTGACGTAGGGGTATGCGTGGTACGGCCCGTTCCCACGCTCTGGGGAGCGTGGGTACGGGCCGTACCACCATTGTGGCGGTGACGTAGGGGTACGCGTGATACGGCCCGTACCCACGCTCTGGGGGGCGTGGGTACGGTCCGTACCACCATTGTAGTGGTGATGTAGGGGTACGCGTGTACGGACCATACCCACGCTCTGGGGGCATGGGTACGGGCAGTACACGCGTACCCCTACATCACCACTGCAGTGGTGGTACGGACTGTACCCACGCTCTGGGGGCGTGGGTACGGGCCGTACACGCGTACCCCTACATCACCACTGCAATGGTGGTACGGACCGTACCCACGCTCTGAGGGGCGTGGGTACGTCCCGTGCCAGCATTGTGGTGGTGACGGGTACGCGTCCACGTCCACTTCCGTTGTGGCGGGACATGGGATTGGTGGACATGCCCCCCGAAGTAACCAGACCATGGAGGTAATTAATGTGCAGGATATATTCGTTTTTTGTGGGGTGTGGGTTATGTTTCATGCCCCTTGCACCCCCCCCCTTTGCCCCTGGGGGTTGTTCTGACCTTCTGTGGTGTCTGCGTCGGTTTCTGAACATGAGGTCGTAGGCTATGAGGGCTGGGATGATGCATAGGTTGGGGTCCATCGCTGTCCGTCGCGTACCGGTGCACCTTGTTCGCGCCGTCCTCCCGTAAAAAATGCTACGTGCGGAGTGAAGTAGGCACGAATCGTACTTGCTGGTCCGTAAAACGCTGCCTGACTCCGTCCGAACGTCGCGTATGCGCCGTCCAGAATCAGATTTGTATGTATTTTTTTGCCGGTCGGTGTTTTTTACGACTCGTACAGAAATGGTATTTCTGTGCGAATCGTACTTGCGAGTTTGTAAGGTGTTTTTCCCGGGTACGAGTCGGATGGATAAAACGCTCCGTACGACCATTTGTACCCGGGTTTTACAGGATCGGAATCGGCACCATAATGTTATTTAATGAATAAAATATTTAGAAATAAACAGTTAAAAAACTGTAGAAAATCAGCACAAAAAAATAGGTATAACTACTATCACACTTAAAAATTAGCATTTAAAAAACCTTTGAAATTCACTGAAAAAAACATAGGTTTCAGAGACGTTATAGTTAGAAATTAGCATTTAAAAAAGCTATGAAATTCACTGAAAAAACCATAGGTTTCAGGGACGTTATAGTTAGAAATTAGCATTTAAAAAACCTTAGAAATTCACAGAAAAAAACATAGGTTTCAGCGGTGTTATAGTTAGCTGGCCATTTCACTCGTACAAAACCATAGAAATTCCTCCGTTATAGTTAGTTCTGCTATAACTAACTATAACTCGCGCGCCCACAATGCACTGCCGATTCATGACATGGTCAGTGACATCTCTGATGACATCACTGATGACATCTCAAATGACATCACTGATGAAACCATCCACGTGACAATCTGACACACCTCATCATACACTAGTATAACCTTTCATCACTCACTGTAAAATTCAGAGTACCATATTTGAAACCATTGACACACCAATACCAGTTACTACATACCCACTCACTGATTCCTAAGTCTACACACACAACTACCCATTCAACAACAGAATCATTTATACATGCAGTCACTAATTAATACAATGCTATCAAATGCACTTATACACATATAGAGACATTGACATATCAGCAGTCATCTTAGTCGGTTATGCAGTCATCCTACTCACTCATGAAAAAAATTAATTGCACTTACATTTACTCACTTACACAATTATCCAACAACACTTAATTTATTCAAACACATAATAACTCATAGTTAATATGTTAAAAAAGCACCATTACAATTTTACACTCATTCATATAGTTATTCTCACAATCACTGACTCTTACACATACTTATTTATATACACCAACTCTCACATACAATGCCTTTTATTTTTTTACTTTGTTGAAGATGAACAACTAAAACATATATAAGCTCACCAACACACAAATAAATACACTCAGTCACCCAAACAACTGTTTCCACATGCACTCTTAAACCTATACACCTAGTCAATCAACCATTCACACATCTATGCATAGAGTTACACACACCCCATCCAACCACACACAAACTCAGTGTCCCATACAAATATTCACCCAACTAATCAATAACTAATATGCACACTCATGTAGTTAGTGACCAACTGATGCAGCATGTTATACAACAACAGAGACAGTGCTGCACACATTTACATAGTTTAGTTACTAATCCATGTATTAAGTGAGACACTTTTAATTACTCACTTAAACAGACAGTCAGACAGCTACTAAATCCTCCATCCAGACAGTTATATATCCCCTCAATCTTCAATACAACCACATTCACTGGATGTTTTAATCAGTGATGTCATCAGTGATGTCATTTGAGATGTCATCAGTGATGTCATCAGTGATGTCACTGACCATGTCATGAATGATGCAATATGTGACATCATCAACAGTGCATTGCGGGCGCGCAAGTTATAGTCAGCAGAATTAACTATAACGGAGGAATTTCTATGGTTTTGTACGAGTGAAATGGCCAGCTAACTATAACACCCCTGAAACCTATGTTTTTTTCTGTGAATATATAAATATATCTCCCAGCTACGTGTGTTTGCACGTGGGCCGGTGGGAGGAGCAGGCTCTCATGGGCACTTTCTCCAAAACATACGAACAACATGTATTGCATTGGCTTAGATACATTGATGACGTGTTTTTTGTTTGGAAAGGTGACCAAGAAAGTGTTGAAATATTTACATCTGAACTCAACAACAACATCAATCTTAGGTTCACTGCACATATAAGTCCATCAAAGGTTGCATTTTTAGACACTACCATCTATGTATCTGACAATCAGTTGGAATCCACCTTATACAGGAAACCAACTGCCGGCAATGGCACCCTCCACACCACCAGCTCTCATCCTAACTAGGGGTGGGCGGAATTTGCATAATCGCGTTACGCGAATCTCCGCGAAACGGTAAAAAATCTCCGCGAACATGCAGAAATTCCGCGGACACGCGGAATTGCTTGTTCGCAATGCTTTTTTCCTGTTCACAATCGCTGTTTGCGTGCTCGGGGAGAAATATCTCGCGAACACGCATTCTGAGAACGCGAACAAGCAAAAAATTTTGCGAAGTTGCGGAAAGCAGATTTTTGGGCAATTTCGCGTTCTCCGCGGAACGCGAAATTACCCCAATTCCGCAAATTCCGCGAGCGGAACGGAATTTACCACCCAGGCCTAATCCTAACCACCTCATTAGGAGTATCCCGTACGGGGAACTCCTTAGAGTTAAGCGCATATGCAGTACTAAGGACGAATACACAAGATGTTCCCAGCAGGCACTATCCAGATTCAAAGTAAGGGGGTACAGTGACAATATCCTCCAACAAGCTACAGATAAGGCCGCTCTCAAAATTAGAGAAACTCTTCTAAGCTTCAACAAGAGAATTGAGTTAGCTACTTGCATAACAGACCCATCGGAGAGCAACGCACCCCGTCTAATCACTACATACAATCAACAACATAAACAACTCAGGGCAATAATCAACAACAACTGGCCAATACTTAAAACTGATGCAGTCCTAGCACACAGACCTTCGCCCGCACCTAACATCACTTTCAGACGGGTGGTCTCAAGGAGAAATCAATTGGTCAGTAAAAATCCAGAATGCACAACCAAAGGGACCTGGTTGCAACCTGTCAAGGGTTTCTTTAAATGTACGTCATGCAGGGCTTACAAATTTGGAGTCAATAGAACTCATTAAAGTACTCCATTCAGCTCTGCGCCAGTCCAAATAGGTGGTCATTACACTTGCCGCACAGAATATGCGGTCTACGTACTCACTTGCAGTTGTGACCTCAACTACATAGGCAGCACTTAACTCCAGATGCATGCTTGAATTTTGCAGCACCTAAGAGCCATCGTTAACAACGATGCCACCTACCCGGTGGCACGGCATTTTAAAATTGCACATCATAATGATCTTAGCTGCCTTACATATTTTGTTATTGATGCCATCCTCAAACTCAAACATGGGGGTAATAGAGAACGCATTGAGACAACTCGAGACTCGACTCACAATAGAACTAGATAGTAAGACCCCATTTGGACTCAATACTACGGAAGACCTACACAATTTTTTATAAGGTGCAATCCCTGAATCACACATTCTGTTCAAACTATGATAGTCCTTTAGCCATGATTAACCACTCTTTTACCATTGTATTGGCATTCAGCTCTGGCTCTCATATAATTATTTATTTCAATTTTTATGATAGCACTTCTCACATATTTTAAATATTATAACTTTAAAAAACAAATTATTTTATATAAGGTTATTTTATTTAATTCATTTAATCGTGCGTACAAGTCTTATAGTCTAAAAAAAAATTAGCAACATTTTGCACATTATCTGCACCTAGCACTTTACAGCTATATTTGCACTTTTACACATACGCACTTTTTCCATTGGGATCAACCTTGTGTGATATCATTGTTAGATGGCTCAGTATGGAATACAAAAAAAAAATTTTACCTGCAACTTTTACTTATCCTATATTTATACTCATGAATGAATAGCCTTTTACACAATTATTATTATTAATAGCACATTTTGCATTCGATAGGTGATCAGTTTTTAAAGACAAATGGCATTTATGCAATAATCTCCTAATCGGCCTGATCTTCTATTGTGCTTTATTTACAAAAAGGCATCATATGAACGGCACTCATGTTTTTATGAGATCATGTATAAATTAATTTATAGGATATTTGTCAATTATTTGATTTATATATTGACTTGCAACACATTATGTTGTTTTTTGCAGTTTGATTTGGCACATGTGATTTGATCTTTCTTCTTTGTAGGAAAGCAATCTGTGTAAACATAGTGTTTTTTCCATGTCCATTTATCACGTGACACAGGCGCTATCACTTTAAAAATCGCTTCTTGTAAAGTCAGTCTCATGTGATCAAGACTGTCTTACTGGCCAAAACGCATCATGGCAGACAGAAGGAAGTAAATAAATAATAATTTTATTCACCGACGAAGAGGAGTTTGTGCGTTCATTTTCGCTACGCGCCACGTCCTGGAAGTTTATGAATGCCTCAAGTTTATATATATAAATATATATATATATGATGCTCAATTTCAAAAAGAAACACACTGCACTCGCGGGCCACTTCCAAAATATTTATTCGCAAGGACGCGTTTCGGCGTTTAGCCTTTTTCCAGCTTGCATATGAATACAACAGCACTATCGTGGTAGTCTTTAAAACAGGTAAAGTGATTTCATTGGATGTAGCCTGTAAAGGGAGAAAGAGGACTGTTATATCTCGGACAAATGTCCTTTCAGATCCAGCTCATACAGGGATTATAAAGTCCAATAGTAACTTTTTGGGAGCACAGAATTTTTGTATTCTCGTCTGCACTAGCGGGGCCACTTCCAAAATATTTATTCGCAAGGATGCATTTTGATGAGGGGCCCTCCATAAGATTCATCAAAGCAGCATAATGAGGTATTTAGAATAATGAGTATATGTATCAAACTGGCGGCTTGGACAGACAGGACTGCAGGTATTTGCCAGCAAAGGATGATACGCACTGTGGACTTTTGGGAAATGTGCCCATGTATCTGCATAATATTTATATGTGTCATGCTGACGAGAATCCAAAAATTCTGTGCTCCCAAAAAGTTACTGTTGGACTTTATAATCTCTGTATGAGCTGGATCTGAAAGGTCATTTGTCCGAGATATAACAGTCCTCTTTCTCCCTTTTCAGGCTACATCCAATTAAATCACTTTACCTGTTTTAACCTCTTCGATGCGTGTGACGGAGCGGTTCCGTCCTGCGCGTCGGTCGCGCTGTGCGGATGCCGGAACCGCTCAGTCATGGCCCCGCCTGCGCACGAACCCTTCAGCACAGCGCGGTAATCCGCGCTGCGCTGAAGGAGTTAAAGACTGCCACAACAGTGCTGTTGTATTCATACGCAAGCTGGAAGAAGGCTAAACGCCGAAATGTGTCCTTGCGAATAAATATTTTGGAAGTGGCCCGCGAGTGCAGTGTGTTTCTTTTTGGAATTGAGCGTGATGTTTAACATGGATCCACCTCCATGTACGAGTGCACCCGTCAGGAAGAGTGCAGCAGACGCCTGAGGTGGAAAGTAGAGCAGCGTGTTATTGAAAGGCGTTTGCACCGCCACAATGGAATTTGGGCACCACCGCCAACGTGTGTCAACAGTTATACAAACTTGGGGAGATACGGCCATTTTACTGGCTCGCACGCTAAGTGCTCTGAAATCCTGTGGTTCGACTAGGGGCCCGCCATAAGATTCATCAAAGCAGCATAACGAGGTATATAGAATAATGAGTATATATATCAAACTGGCGGCTTGGACAGGGAGGACTGCAGGTATTTCCCAGCACAGGATAAAACGGATTGTGGACTTTTGGGAAGTGTGCCCATGTAGCGGCATAATATTTATATGTGTCATGCAGACGAGAATACAAAACTTCTGTGCTCCCAGAAAGTTACCATTGGACTTTATAATTCCTGCATGAGCTGGTTCGGAAAGGACATTTGTCCAAGATATAACAGTCCTCTTTCTCCCTTTACAGGCTACATCCAATTAAATCACTTTACCTGTTTTAAAAACCGCCACAATAGTGCTGTTGTATTCATATGCAAGCTGGAAGAAGGCGATACGCCGAAACGCGTCCTTGCAAATAAATATTTTGGAAGTGGTCCCGTGAGTGCAGTGTGTTTCCTTTTGGAATTGAGTGTGATGTTTGACATGGATGCATCTCCATGTACGGGTGCACCCGTCAGGAAGAGTGCATCAGACGCCTAAGGTGGAAAGTGGAGCAGAGTGTTATTGGAAGGTGTTTGCACTGCCACAACGGAATTTGGGTACTACCGCCGACGAGTGTCAACAGTTATACACACTGGGGAGACACGGCCATTTGACCGGCTCTCACGCTAAGTGCTCTGAAACATTGTGGTTCAAAGAGGAGCCCTGCATAAGATTCATCAAAGCAGCAAAACAAGGTATTTAGAATAATGAGTATAAACATCAAACTGGCAGCTTGGACAGGGAGGACTGCAGGTATTTCCCAGCACAGGATGAAACGGACTGTGGACTTTTGGGAAGTGTGCCCATGTAGCAGCATAATATTTATATGTGTCATGCAGACGAGAATACAAAAATTATGTGCTCCCAAAAATTTACCATTGGACTATATAATCCCTGCATGAGCTGGATCTGAAAGGACATTCGTCCGAGATATAACAGTCCTCTTTCTCCCTTTACAGGCTACATCCAATGAAATCAATTTACCTGTTTTAAAGACTGCCACGTTAGTGCTATGGTATTCATATTCAAGCTGGAAGAAGGCCAAACGCCGAAACGCTTCCTTGCGAATAAATATTTTGGAAGTGGCCCAGCAAGTGTAGTGTTTTTCCTTTTGGAATTGAGCGTGATGTTTGACATGCATCAAGCTCCATGTACGAGTGCACCCGTCAGGAAGAGTGCAACAGACGCCTAAGGTGGAAAATGGAGCAGAGTGTTGTTGAAAGGCGTTTGCACTGCCACAGCAGAATTTGGGCACCACCGCCGACGAGTGTCGACAGTTATACAAACTGGGGGAGACACGGCAATTTGACCGGCTCGCGTGCTAAGTGCTCTGAAACCCTGTGGTTCAATGACGGGCCCTCCATAAGATTCATCAAAGCAGCATAACGAAGTATTTAGAATAATGAGTATATGTATCAAACTGGCGGTTTAGACAGGGAGGACTGCAGGTATTTGCCAGCACAGGATGATACGGACTGTGGACTTTTGGGAAGTGTGCTCATGTAGCGGCATAATATTTATATGTGTCATGCTAACGAGAATACAAAACTTCTGTGCTTCCAAAAAGTTAACATTGGACTTTATAATCCCAGCATGAGCTGGATCTGAAAGGACATTTGTCCGAGATATAACAGTCCTCTTTCTCCCTTTACAGGCTACATCCAATGAAATCACTTTACCTGTTTTAACCCCTTCGCTGCGGGGGTAATTCCCCCGCGGTGTGGGGGGTGGGGGGGGCGCAGCACCGCTGTGCTCGTGACGAGCTCAGCTCGTCATGTATCACAGTGGAGCTGTGCTCATGACGAGCTGAGCTCGTCACGACCCCGCCCACTGAATAATTCTCCCGCACAGGCGGGGAATTATTTGCGCATGGGCGGGCTGCGGCCGTTATCACAAGCTCAGCTTGTCATGAGCACAGCTTCACTGTGACTCATGACGAGCTGAGCTCGTCATGAGCACTCAACGGGTTAAAGACTGCCACGATAGTGCTGTTGTATTCATATGCAAGCTGGAAGAAAGCTAAACGCCGAAACGCGTCCTTGCGAATAAGTATTTTGAAAGTGGCCCGAGAGTGCAGTGTGTTTCCTTTTGGAATTGAGCATGATGTTTGTCATGGATCCACCTCCATGTATGAGTGCACCCATCAGGAAGAGTGCAACAGAAGCCTAAGGTGGAAAGTGGAACAGAGTGTTATTGAAAGGCGTTTGCACCGCCACAACGGAATTTGGGCACCACCGCCGACGAATGTCGACAGTTGTACAAACTGGGAGAGACATGGCCATTTGACCGTCTTGTGCGGTAATTGCTCTGAAACCCTGTGGTTCGATGAGGGGCCCTACATAAGATTAATCAAAGCAGCATAACAAGGTATTTAGAATAATGAGTATATGTATCAAACTGGCGGCTTGGACAGGGAGGACTGCTGGTATTTGCCAGCATAGGATGAAACAGACTGTGGACTTTTGGGAAGTGTGCCCATGTAGCGGCAAAATATTTATATGTGTCATGCAGACGAGAATACAAAAATTCTGTGCTTCCAAAAAGTTACCATTGGAATTTATAATCCCTGCATGAGCTGGATCTGAAAGGACATTTGTCCGTGATATAACAGTCCTCTTTCTCCCTTTAAAGGCTACATCCAATTAAATCACTTTACCTGTTTTAAAGACTGCCACAATAGTGCTGTCGTATTCATATGCAAACTGGAAGAAGGCTAAACGCCGAAACGCGTCCTTGCGAATAAATATTTTGGAAGTTGCCCAGCCAGCGCAGTGTGTTTCCTTTTGGAATTGAGCGTGATGTTTCACATGGATCCACCTCCATGTTCGAGTGCACCTGTCAGGAAGAGTGCAACAGACGCCTAAGGTGGAAAGTAGAGCAGCGTGTTATTGAAAGGCGTTTGCACTGCCACAATGGAATTCGGGCACCACTGCCGACGAGTGTTGACAGTTATACAAACTTGTGGAGACACGACCATTTGACCGGCTCACACGCTAAGTGATCTGAAACCATGTGGTTCGACGAGGGGCCCGCCATAAGATTTATCAAAGCAGCGTAACAAGGTATTTAGCATAATGAGTATATGCATCAAACTGGCGGCTTGGACAGGGAGGACTGCTGGTATTTCCAAGCACAGGATGAAACGGACTGTGGACTTTTGGGAAGTGTGCCCATGTAGCGGCAAAATATTTATATGTGTCATGCAGACGAGAATCCAAAAAATTCTGTGCTCCCAAAAAGTTACCATTGGACTTTATAATCCCTGCATGAGCTGGATCTGAAAGGACATTTGTCAGAGATATAACAGTCCTCTTTCTCCCTTTACAGGCTATATCCAATGAAATCACTTTACCTGTTTCAAAGACTGCCACGATAGTGCTGTTGAATTCATATGCAAGCTGGAAGAAGGCAAGTAAACCGGCATTTTTCGGGTATGTACTGTTTCATAAATGGCAATTTTGGTAAGCAAGGGTTATCACATCCAGCATAAAACTGACTCAAAAGTAAAGTGTAATCTCTGGGGCTAATGAAGAGAAATATGTGCAAGTGCTCACTGCATTGACTTGATGTTTAAACACAGTGAAGGGACCAGTTTTTCATCAGAGGTTGTAACATCTACTACAGAGAAAGTAATGTATGGGAGTATCCAAGCAAGTAAATACATAGAATTTAAAACATGCAGTGATGGCTGCGCTATGTTGAAAAACTGCAGGGTGAATTGAAAGTCCGTCCTCTTTGCCACTATTCACCTTACAATGAGAGCATTCAAAGACTACTTTAAAAGCTGGTGAGGTGATTACCATTTCTTTGCACATTCACACTGAAAAAGGCATGCTTGCTGAAACGCGTCTGTGGCGCAATAAACTGGATCAATTAAACCCACAAAGTGCTCCTTTCTTTTTGTTTGGAATTTTATGATGTGATGCCAGTTTTCACGTAATGGAAGCACCCGTCAAGAGTTCGGTATTTTAAGTGGATTTGGTGGACTATATATTCATATATATATATATTCACTGAAAAAACCATAGGTTTCAGGGGCGGTATAGTTAGCTGGACATTTCCCTCATACAAAACTCTAGAAATTGCCCCGTTATAGTTAGTTCAGCTAACTATAACTCGCGCCCCCGCAATGCACTGCTGATGATGTCACATATTACATCACTCATGACATGGTCAGTGACATCACTGATGACATAACTGATGACATCTGAAATGACATCACTGATTACGTCATCCATGTGATAAATTAGTACATCTTCTCACATCCTTGAGAATACTCAATAAAAATTTCAGACGTCCATTCTCAAAACCACAGATACTCCAATACCAATAACTACATACCCACTCATTGACTCTTAGATCTACACACACATCCACTCACTCACCTGTACAGTCACTAATACTTACAGTCACTCAGTACAGGACTATCATATGC
Source organism: Triturus cristatus (assembly GCF_964204655.1). Lineage (NCBI taxonomy): Eukaryota > Metazoa > Chordata > Amphibia > Caudata > Salamandridae > Triturus > Triturus cristatus. Next base: position 888,928,706 of record NC_140587.1, on the reverse strand, counting down.
ATTTATACACCTACATAGACACTCACACACCACCAATCATCCATAGAGGTACTCTCACACCTAGTCAGTCATGCAAATAATTAATCACACTCCCATTTACTCACCTATGCAGTTATACACACACAAGTTCACTTACTCATAAAAATAGTACCACATTCTTGCGCTCTTATACAATCACTGATACAAGCACACACTCATCCATACAGCCACTCTCACAATCACGTACTCTCACATATACCCACTTATATACTCTTACACACATATATACTGCCTTTCACATATGTAGTTACTCACACATATACCACTGAGATATACATTCAATCCCTAACACACCCATACATACACTCACCCAACCATACAGTCCATCACAGATGCACTCTTAAAACCATGCACCCATAGACTCACCCACTCACACATGTATGCACAGAGTCACATACACGCCACCCACACAAACACTCAGGCACCCATACAGATACTCAGACAACCAATCAATAACCCATAGAGACACTCATATAGCTATTCACAAAACCATGCAGCCGCTTATACACCAACAGACAGACAGATACAGACATTCACACAGTTTAGTCACTAGTCTACAGTAAGATACATTTATTGACTCACTTATAGAGTTAGTCACGCACCTACTAAATCATCCATTCACACACTTATACACCCACTCATTCCTCCATAGGTTTTTCGCTATATATATATTAAACATATTTAAAATTTACAAAAACACACACTCACTGGATGATGTCATCAGTGATGGCATCAGTGATGTCATTTCAGATGTCATCAGTGATGTCATCAGTGATGTCACTGACCATGTCATGAGTGATGTAATATGTGACATCATCAGCAGTGCATTGCGGGGGCGCGAGTTATAGTTAGCTGAACTAACCATAACGGGGGATTTTCTAGGGTTTTGTACGAGGGAAATGTCCAGCTAACTATAACGCCCCTGAAACCTTTGTTTTTTTCAGTGAATTTCAAAGGTTTTTTAAATGCTAATTCCTAGCTATCACTTATCTCTAAAGATATCATGTTTAATGATTTTCATTGGATTTCTATATTTTTCAATTTCAGTGTGCCAATTTCATTAATTATGTATTTTTGAAATTCTTTTTTAACACTATTTTTTAACCTATTTTTTCATTTAAATCTTTTCAAAATTAAAAAATCTTATTTGTTTTTATTGGGTTTTTCAAACATATTTTTTTATATTTTGAAAAATATTTTTTTAACTATATGTTCAAAACTTTATTTTATATATATTTTTTCCATGTTTTTGGATACGCGCACCCTATGCGCACCGTTCTCGATCCCTACGCGATAGCATCCGCGCATGGTATCCGTTGGGTATGTGTTTAGTTCGCGATCGCAATGCGACCGGTACGGGACTCCCAGCCTATACGCGACACGTTCGATGTATGTAACGCGACGTTTACGCGCTTCCGCGATGCGTCATGTGCGTCTATGATGCGGTAGGTGCGCAGATCCCGCGAAATATTTAACATTTAAAAAAACATATATATGTATTTCATGTGAATATTAATTGAAGACAAACTCTAAACTAGTCTTAAAAGTAATATATTTTTACATCTAATCCTATATTTCTTTTTAATTGAATTTCGCGGATGCGCGCTGGGTGCGTGCTGCCTAAGCGCAGGGTGCGCGGATCCCATGTGACCTGCAAAAAAAGAGATTTGATTGGTTCATTACACTTCCTGTTCTAACTATTGAAAGACCCCAGCCAATTCAATCATTCTTCTTTGACCTTCTTTGGAGGAGCATCTCTTTGCAGAGCAGAATTTTTAGACTAAGTTTACACTTAGCTCCAACTTTTTTCTACTAAAAATGGCTTCAGGGCAGCAGGCATCACCTGCATCTCATCATACATCTGAGGATGAATTTTTGGAGGAGCCAGCACGCACACCATGTTTTTCTTCAGTGGTGTGGACATTTTTTACTTTTCCCGAGGGGCAAACGAAGACCAATGCCACCTTGCTCACGTGCAAGAGTGGCAAAAGAGTGCTGTCTTGAGGGGATCCTAACAAGAAATACTCGTGTGGGACGGCTAGTATGATGAAGCACCTAAGGACCCTTCATCCTAACAATCTTGCATGAGAAGAATGCCAACGGATGAGAGACACTCCTGCTCCTGCGCCTTCCACCTCATTGCAGCCGAGCACTTCAAGAGTGCATCCGTCAGCCCAAAACTTGGACATCCGTCCTCAATTTCAATTTTTAAAAGTGCTCTGCACTAAGTTCAATGCGACTTTGTGCTACGGTGAGCAGTCGATCGATCTGATCTGCCGCCGGCAAGAAAGTCACCATTGCTAGTTTTTTGGTTTTATTTTTGTTCCCTGAAGTTCATTGTTTGGTTCCTCCTGTTTTGTTTTTTGTTTTTTTGTTCCAGAAAATCCAAAAAAATCACAAAATTGTTGGAAAAACCAAAAAAAAATATAAAAGAAGAAAGAAGAAAAAAAAAGTTCTTCTAAGAACTAACTTTCCTGGTTGAAAAAAAGAGCTAAATTTCTTTGTTAGTGTGTGAAAGTTTAGATGAATGTATGTGTAGTACGTAATTGACTGAATGAATGCATTAGTAGCGTATGGTGAATGTATAAGTGCAGAACTATGAGGAAGTGCTGCAGCATCACATAGTAACCTCTTTAACTGCAGTGTGCTGTAGTACTTCCGAAGCACAGGGATGCAACATTATTATTATTATTATTATGGAGGTTTATAAAGCGCATGGTTACGCACACCGGCGTGTCCCCGCGCTGAGAAGGCAAGAGAGGCGCCAGTGTAGGGAATCAGATCAGTGCAGAGCGGAAAAGATGCGTTTTTAATTTTTTTCGGAATGTAGTCTCTGAGGGTTCGAGGCGCAGCTCCATGGGGAGCAAATTACAATTCTTGGCCGCAAGAAATCTAAAAGATCTCCCTCCCATCCGAGCTTTCCGGATTGAGGGGACAACTACAAGTCCCGTGTCTGAAGAACGAAGCCTCCTCTTCGGTCTATAGAGGGAGATGAGATTAGAAAGAGGTAAGGGCGCTCTGCTCATTATGATACGATGACACATGCAGAGTGCCTTGAAGACAATCCTCTCCCTGACCGGCAGCCAATGGAGGGACTTCAAGGCAGCTTTAGAAGATGATCTTCTAGGAAGCCTTAGTACCAGACGGGCTGTGGCATTTTGGAGTACTTGAAGACGGTTTAGGCTCCTTTCTGTGGCACCCAAGTACAGAAGATTGGAATAATCAAGTCTGGAGGTGACCAGAGCATGAACAAGGGTCTGTCTGGCATTGACTGGAAGTAGGTCAAGGATCTTCCTTAAGCTCTTAAGCATGCTAAAACATACTCCGACCACTCGATTAATCTGGGCAGTAAATGAGAGATCGATATCAAACAATACTCCCAGATTCTTTGCCTGCTGACAAGGTACTGGAGTGGGTCCAAGGCATGCTGGCCACCAGACCGATGACCACACATTCGGTGCACCTCCCACCACGAGCACTTCAGTTTTAGATCCATTTAATTTCAGGCAGTTGTTGGACATCCAGGAAGCAAGCTCCTGCATGCAAGCACTGAAACTGGATACCGCAACATCCGGTGCTCGTGACAGCGAGATGACCAGCTGTGTGTCATCGGCGTATGACACTAGTTGAAGACCGTGACTTTCTACTATAGAGGCAACAGGGGAGACATATAGGTTAAATAGAGTAGGGCTAAGGGCCGAGCCCTGGGGAACACCTTGATCAAGAGTGACCCTACGAGAATAGTGTTCTCCTTGTCTGACCTGAAAACCCCTGTCCGTGAGGAAGGATTGAATCCACCTAAGTGCTAGGCCCGTAACTCCTCCTTTATTGAGACACTGTAGCAGGGTGAAATGTGCTACAGTGTCAAAGGCTGCACTAAGGTCTAGTAAAATAAGGGCCATCGTGTGCCCCTCATCGACCCCTCTCCTAATGGTCTCAGTGGCCAGGAGTAGTGCAGACTCCGTTGAGTGGCGAGCACGAAAGCCAAACTGACTGATGTGAAGCAGATTGGCTTTCTCCACAAAGGCCATGAGTACATATGTACATAAATATGTTGGAAATCTATGCTTCTCTCTGCACGGCTGCTTAAACTGCAGCCATGTGGTGACACAGGCACCCTTGCACCATAGTGCAAGGCTATCTGTGTCATGTGCTGTTTGTTTTTCTGCAGGAAGACACACCTTCCTGCACAAAAACAATGAGAAAATGCATTTTTCAGCTTCAATGTATGCTGAACATTTTAGCATGCTTTGAAGATATAAAAATGTGGAGAAATGAAAACAATGCTCCTTGTTGTGCTTTCCTACACCAATTTTAGAATGGTGCAGCATTCACACACATATCGAGATTTATGATTTCTGATAAATCTAGAGATGTGTCTTGTTCTATGAGTATTCAGTGCAATCATGCACAACAACACTTATAGAACACCCTTTCAACGCAAAGTGGTGTGTATGATGAGGTTGTATTTACATGGAGTAGAAAAAGTACACAGAGTGCCTTTTCCTCACTTTGTAAATATGAAAGAATGTCTTGCACAATAACTATGTTACAAAATGTGACATATTTCCGGTTTTGAATGATAGAAGGTAAGCACAGAGTTTTTTCTGCAAAGATGTTCAAAGAAGAATGATTGAAATGATTGCGGTCCTTCAATAGGTTCAATGGGAAATATTATGAACCCCTCAAATCTCTTTTTTTGCAGGTCACATGATATCTGATTATGGTCAGATTTCAAAACTACATAGGTATAAACAGAGTGTTTTTAGAAACGTGTTTCAACTTTGTTGCTTCTTGCAGACCTCCTCAGTCTGCATATTGAGACTTAGTTAAACTTACCTTCACAGTAATAGGAATAAAAAATGGTATACATTTTTTTCAGATTTTCATTGCAATCAAAATTGATATAAATTGCTTATTTTAAAATTTGGATCGGTGAAAGAAAAGAAAAAAAAATATTATAACATGTAATAATACATTTTTTACAACACAGCATCATTTCCACAAAGTAAATTGTTTGCCTTTTTTGCTGTTCTCAGAATATATTGAATTTCACTAGAAATAGTGATTTCAATCGTACTCATCACTTAACAGCGGGCAAAAAAAAACCAATCAGAAAGATTGTTAAAAAAACAACAACATGCTATTCTCAGTAAAATACCAGAAAATACAAATCACACATATATGAAATGCTTACGGCTTACAAAATGTTATAACTTTAACTTATAAAAACTGTAAATATTGCCGCTTTAAAATATTCACCGAATCAATGACCACCAAAAAGTCCATAATTCAAAAATATACCTTTCCTTGAGGCCAAATGGTATTTTTGCACTCCTTCTTTATGTAAATTGTCCAATGGTAGTCCTAATAAATTATAATATTAAATTCCTCAGAGAATGAATTATCTTCCTAAAACTCTGACTTTAAAAATATTAGGTAGGAATTTTGTAATTCCCCAGGCAAACGTTGTTTAAAAACCAACTGAGAATCATTACAAAGTATCCAGCCTTTGTCACATTTTAGATAGGCAGTGTAATGCCCAGATGTGGTGGAAGGACCATCATGGAAAATTATAGCAATTGCTACAAAAGTCCTTCCTGATATTGATAGTTGTGCTGCTACAAATTGCTTTATTAAAGTATCCAATTATCTTCCGTCAGCTGTACAACGTTGCATCATTAAAATGATGTATTTTCCATATTTTGTTAAGAATAAAGTGGATAACATTTCTGATTTACATTGGCTACACTCCATGTTTTGATTTGCACCTTTAACTAATTTATTGAAAGAAACTGATCTACAGTCTGGTAATGTTAAATACAAAAATCTCTCAGTGTCTACATTGGTGCTACATGTATACATGCAATTTTCACAATCATGTTCCCATTTGTAAGAAAGGCCAAAAATATTTTCTATTTCTACACCTTCATTTTCAAAAATGGTAAGCATATACATTAAAAATTCCTGAGCATCTTGTTGGATATTTTGTGAAAATTGTGTAGAACCAGAACACACTACCAAAACACTACGAACATCTGAAACAGATTGTATTTTACTTGTATCTGTTGTCAATTTTTCATAAACAGAATGCAACAGAGAACAAAATCTTTTTTGCCGATTCTGCATAATTTGTTCTCGCAAACCTTCCAGATAAAAAACAACATTGACCACTACATTAGCATAGCAGTTGACACCTGAACTATTTTCAATTCTTCAACAGTGTCCAATTTCTTTTTACCTGCAATCACAACATTATCTTGTTCTTTTCCCTTCTTGACATCTTCAGTACAGATATTCTCAAATCTTCTTTTTCGACCAACCACACGCTTTTCAAATACAGGATATTGACCTAAATTGGGAGCGTACACCCTTCTTAACCTATTATACTCTTTTACACAGTTTGCATCTGCAGTAACCTTCGTCTCATCAAAATCAATCAAAAACAAACCAGATAATGTTCTGACTCATGACAAAGCAACATATGCCATACCCTCTTTAAATACGGTAGATCCAATGTTCACCAATGCACTGTCTACACTTAATCCTTGAGAGTTATGAATAGTCACTGGCTATGCCAGAGAAAATGGAAATTGTTTCCTACGGACATATAAATCTTTAACAAGCAAAAAACTAACTGAACAACGACCAATTTCTTTAACTTCATCAACCTGATCGAATTTCATTTTTAAAAATTCAATTCCTTCTTTTTTCTGATAATTCACAAAATCCACCACTTTACCCATTGCACCATTAACTAAACCTTTCTCTACATCCAAATTACGCCTTAAAATTACCCGACAGTTTACACACGCATATAGTGTCTTTTCTAAACCAGCAGTTTTAGATATTTTTTTTTCTAAACAACCCAGTTTTGATCTCAACTTTTCCGTCAAAATAATAGTGATTCCTTCATGCTGTATTTTATCGATGGCTTCCATTTTTACAATTTCTTCATTTTCCAATTTCAATAGTTCTTCATTGAATATGGAACACTCGCGCAGTGTTGGCATTAAACAAATCACTGATTTATTTTTAGCAATTTCCACGTACACTTTTGCAGGAACTGCATTTTCATTTGGAAAGACATTGCAAAGTAATCGACTCTCCAAAGCTTGTTTGCCTTGTTTTGAAAGAATTCCAATTCTTATATCTTGAAGAATACTTCCATATTCAGCATCATTTGCCTGTCGCATATTTGTTGTCAGTTCTTTGTATTCAAAATGAGTCCAAATGTTCACATTACCAACACTGCCAAGAGACTTTCTGGTATCTTCATGGGCTAATGTTTTAAATAACGGTTGTCCTTTTACCGGAGTTAGTTGCAGTAGATCTCCAAAAACTATGACGTGTTTTCCTCCAAATAACATGTCATACTCTGTTTTAAGAATTTGCTGCATTCTTAAATGCACAAAGGCAAGCATCAAGTTTGAGACCATGCTCACCTCATCAATAATGAGAAGTTTAATTTTCTTCGGGACTCTTGAAACTTCACAACAAGCTTCTCCAGATAGCTTGTGGTATTCCAATTTGTTCTCATGCTCTACTGGCAGCATTAGTAAATGATGTAAAGTAATTCCTTTAATGTTATGTGCTGCCAACCCAGTTGGAACAGTGACAACACAAGACAAATGCGAATCAGTTGTTTTCTGCAGATAACTTGTAATTACTTTAATTAAGAAACTTTTTCCTGTTCCAGCTTGACCACTCACATACATTCGGATAGGTTGAAATTATGTACATGAGCACCCTCTCTTTTCATGAAGTAATCCATGGTCAATCTGCTCTTTCACTTGCTATTATATTTGTTTCTGTTCAACATTTAGTTGTTCTTTCAAGTTCCCTAACTGTATTGCATCTTCTTGAGCTTGATACATTGCTGTTTCCACCTCATTCATTGCAATCGCTGCTTCATTTTCAATAATTGGTTGTCCTAGTGGATCTTGACTCAGTGCAGCAGAACTTTGACTGTCTTGAGAAATGTCTCTAGCAATCTCAGCTGCAATTGTAGCTTCTTGATCAATTTCATCATTCAACATTTTGACATAATTTGTGAAAGCACTGCATTGTACGCTATCTTTAGAAGCATTAAATGAATCTTCATAGCTGGGAAAATCTCCAAGTAATTCCAATTCTGAACGCCATGGTTTGAACATTTGCAAAAGGGCTAAATAGTAAAATTCCCTTTTGTCAGCAGTGTCGCAACTCAGTTTTCTGTGATTAATTAAATTTCCTTTCCTTTCCTTTGTTTCACCAGACATCCTTCGGAACCAAGCACTGCATATTTTCCATTGTTGATGTTCTCTGTAGTATTCCGTTTAAAAGTGTAGTTTTGCAGCACTTCATAGAGACACATGTTCTCAAGATGATAACTATTTGGGTAGTATGTGTCCAACATATTTGTTTTCAAAATATCTGTACTTTCTGGTTCATTTTCTGCTAAATATTCAATTTCTTGAACAGATTTCAGTACCCAATTTCGCATTCCTGCAAGACCTAGACTCACCCAAATGATTCTTCTACTTTTGGAATATAGACTTGCAGATGATAACCGATCTGAACATTCATATGCTCCAATTTCACGATGCGATAACATCTTCAAACTGAAACTGTATAATTTCTTACTTAGAGTCTTCTTGTGAGAAATCTCTTCCCACATTTCTTTCAATTCAGTCTTTTCTGATTTAGTAATGTAAGACGTTACATATCGAGCAACAGCAATGGAATTGTCCGCAACATACTGAATATCCATGTTAGCGTTCCACATGGATAAAATAACTTGATTGTAGTCATTTATGTATTTCGATTCTTCGCTTCTTCTTAAGTTGCAGGTGTTTTTCGGAGACTTTCTTGTGATGGTATGTCGCATAGCTGACATAAAACTGTTCACTCTTTCTTTGGATAATACAGGACGTGGAAATCCAAAATGACATTTGGTATAGAACTTATCCTTTGACTTGTACTTTCGTCGACAGTATTTTCCACACCTGTGGCTTTGAAATCGTAAGACTTGTTTTCATCTTCTCTGCTATTGGGAAGAGCACATGTAGCATAATCTTCAATGAAAGACAAAACAGTTTCATCTGACTCTGTCCCAAATTTGGGGGCGTCCTTAATCCATAACAACATATGTATGTGAGGAGCACCTCTTGCTTGATACTCCTTTCTCCAAAAGAAATCCACAACTTCTCCAAGAGGAGGATTCTTTTTATTGCAGATGAAAGACATCATAGCTTCAAATCTATGATTGAAATATCTGCATACATTGACAGGATCCAAAGAGCACAATTCTCCAGGTGTCTTGTATTCAATATTTTTTATATTGGAATTTGCCTCTCGAAGAAATTCAAGTAAATCATCCCAAGCATACTCAGCACAGCTTAGTGTAACAAACCATGTAGGAGTTCCCAAGTTCCGTAGCATACATTTCAGTTCTCCATGTCGACGGTACCAATATTCATTAGTCCCACGCTGACATGCCATCAGATTAATCAACTGAGATTCTAAATGATCATCTCTCTGATGCACTTTATCCATAAAATCCTTTGCAGTTACATTTTGAAGATGCATCCCAGTTTTTAAAATGTGATTTACTGCATATGAAAGTCCAGACAAGTCACTTTCAAACAGAAGATGTAACATATAAGGGATACATTGTCGAAATCTTGGATCTTCTGCATATAATCTTGTTGTCCGATATTCAGATGCAGGAATCTGCACAGGACGTTCATCATATCGTCCACCTTTTCCTGTTGGAAACAACTGCGGGAAACAACGAGCTTCCAAGCTCTCTTCCCATACACTCATGGGACTTCCTGTTGCTTTTTTTATTTGAAACAACTCAATTGTATTCCCCATCACCTTTTTGGAATGAAGTGGATGTACACTGTAATGTTCATAGATTTCTTCACATCTGGACATGTCCACTTTTTCTATTTGTCCACTCAATGTTTCAGTATCTTCTGCTAAATCTCTTTCTTCTTCTCCTACAAACACATTTCTATAGTACTCATTATTTTTTAACAGATACAATGATGCCTTTGCACTTTTCTAACATACACTAACTCTTGCCAAATTTTCTTATTCTTAGTAGGAACACCATTAACTAGAATGACTAGTGGCTCATTTTCTGCATGGTCTACACCAATAGTTTCAATATTTTTCCTTAAATCTAACGGTAAATACACAACTCTTCCTTTCAATCCTCTTTGCAACTCTAATGGAGGTAATTTACTTGTTTTGGGCTCCATATGAACAATAGCCTGAAACGGGTGAACACATTGTATGAGAATAGACTCATACGTATTTAAATCTATCAGCTCTGGTGGACTAGCAACCAACTCTAGATTATTATGAACAGCTCTAGCGGGCATTTTATTCTCATATAATTTGTTATAACAATATTTGCAAATACGCTGCTCACATCCCAAATCAAAACAATCCTCTACCGACAAATTAGTTTCAAATTCCATCCACTTATCATTATCTTCTATTTCACTTTTTAAATACAGATCGACACCCCTAGTCTGATTTTTATAGTGACTTCACCGACAACAAATACAAGAAACATTTGGTCTTTCACCTGAATATAACCTTAAACTTTGTGATTTCATCCTCAAATTTTTCTGTAATTATGGGTTGTACATTGTCTTCAACATTTTGTTCTACTAATGTGTCAGTTTCTTCACTCTCTTGCTGAGGACCAAAGTAACAAAACTCAATATCATCACAGACCTGCTTCACATCTGATACTGACCCACGCAAAAGAGCACTGTTCAACTCACTTAACTTTAGTGCTGGACTTTTTGCATAATACAACCTTCTCACTAACTTCCGCATTTGAGTATGATGTACTGCCAGCATTCTGAAATGGTGAAAAACACTTTGACAAACTTTCCTTGAAAGACAAGCTAGAGAATGACCCTGCAAACCAGTATGTTTTCTCACTCTGCAAGGGTCTAGTCCTTGCAACAGCTTAATCTTTTGTTTTATACTTTTTTCAGTATAGGCTCGTAAAAAACGACATCATTTTTCAATAGATTCCTTTCGTACACTGCCAATACTACTGCAATCCCAAGTGTACACAGGGTTTTTAGCACGTCTCCCTAAAACTTCATCAGCTATCACATCTTCTGCATTTCTTTCAACCATTTTCTCTTTCTCAATTGGACAACCGTCGCTAGCCTCATAACCTCTACCACTGGTGTCAACTGCATACAATGATTTTTCGCTCAGCGAATAACTCTCTTCGTTAAAAAAAGGCTCTGAACTGGAACTGTGTTTCCATTCTCCCAAAAAAAATCAATTTTTTTTTTTTATTAATAACTCTTTTCCTCCTACTTTTGGCCTTCATTACATGGATTGGTTTATCTAGTGATCGAATTCTGTTTAATACTAAAATGAATAGTTTCCTTTTTACTTCAAACGCCTTTTCCACAATGTTTTCAATATGCTTCTTCTTTTTATAAAATAAAGCTCTCTTTTTATATTTCTTCACATCTTTCAGCAAATTATGCACTACTCTCCTGTAAAATATTTTTTTGCGCAATTCCTTATACTGATTTTGCCTTCTTTTACTATACTTTATCTCCTTTGACTGACCATTTACTTTTTTTGCTTTTCCTCTTATTTTGAATTTTTTTCTTACTTGAAAAATTCTCAGTAGTTCCAGCATTATGTACATTCTGTTTGGTCCTACAAACATTTTTAATAAATTGCTTTGTAATGTTACCTGAAGATTTTTTCCTTTTAGCCACATTATCTTGTACATTCAATACTTGTGGTTGATGTTTCTTCAAGTAATCCTCCTGTCTCTGTTCTTTTCTTTTTCTGGCATGATTTCTCTATTTTAACGTTGAAAAACAGTATCTGTAAAAAAGAATCACAAATAAATGTATATTAATAACTTTCAAATTTATACTATTCTATTACTGTAGAAACACATTTTATATAAAAACTGACTAAGAAACTATAGCCCTGAAGCACAAGTGTGACAATGGTTAAAACACTACATGCATAGTGCATACTACTTTGAAGCAGTTCATGCCCTAAAGCCTACCTCACTAAAAGACTACATGCAAACTGACTGAATGATTACAGTACTATAAGAAGACACACTGGGTGAGTGACAGGGTGTTTGCTAGAAGTGTATGAATACTGACTGGGGAATTGAAGGTGTGAAACACAAGTGTGTAGGTGGTTAGAGGACTGCATGCATAGTGGATAGGCGTTTGAAGTCCATGTGCTAAGGCCTGGCTCACTGCATGAGTACTTGGGTACTGACTGAATGATTACAGTACTGCAAGGAGAGTGCATGGGTGAATTTATAAGTGTTTGGGTTTTGGCACAGTGAATGGATTAGTACATGGTACTGAATGGGTTACTAGAGAAGTGCAAGGGGAGTGACAGGGTGTTTGCTGGAGTGTATATATACTGACTGGGAAAAGGAAGGTGTGAAAGACAAGTATGTAGGTAGTTTGAAGACTGCATGCATAATGGATAGGCGTTTGAAGCAGTCCATGTGCTAAGACCTGGCTCAGTGCATGAATACTTGGGCACTGACTGAATGATTAGAGTACTGCAAGGAGAGTGCCTTGGTGAATTTATAAGTGTTTGGGTTTTGGCACAGTGAATGGATTAGTACATGGTGCTGAATGGGTCACTAGAAGAGGTATCGCTATAATTTGTAAATCTCGTTATGCGTGTAAGCTTGAAACCTTTCCCTTACCTGGTTGCGAAGCCGCCTTATTTCAACTGGCAATCAATTCTCAATTTACTTTTTCAGGTCTTTTGGTTTACCGCCCCCCTGGCAACGCGAGTACTTGGACGTCGTCTTTTGCCGAATCCATAGCTCCTTTGCTTCTTAAAGCGGCAAACTTTACAATTTTAGGTGATCTCAATTTACACCTTGAAGATCCCCACTGTACTCTTAGTACACACTTTTTAAATGATCTTGAAGCCCTGAATTTATCACTTCGGAACTCTGGACCCACTCATTCTGCTGGTCACTTGTTGGACCCTATCCTCTCAAACTTACATCTTGATTGTTCACGGAGTGCTCGTCCGTTAGAGTGGTCTGACCACTTCGCGGTTCATTTTTCCCTGTCTCTTCTCAAGAGTCCAGTCAAGGGTAGCCGTGGCGGGAATGAACTGATTCGTCAGTGGGGAAGGCTTGACATAGTAGAATTCAATCAATATCTCTCCAAGACTTGTCCTGACACGGATGCTTCTGTTTCGGAGCTTAATACGGCAATATCTCACTGGCTCACGAGTGCTATAACTACTTTATTGCCTTTAACACCTAAGCGCACTAGACTACATCATCCTCCTGCACCTTGGTTCTCGGAAGATCTGAAGATCCTAAGAGCCAAGTGCAAGGTGCTTGAAAGGAAATGGAGGCATTTCTACTCTGCTTCTTCTAAGGCGGAATATAAAGAAGCCCTTAAAGGGTACCATTCCCAATGTAAAAAAGCTAGGGCTTCCTACACTGTGAGTACAGTGACGCAAGCTCAGAATTGCCCACGTACTCTTTTCTCTGTAGTAAAAAAGCTAACAGGAGCAGACGCTGCCCCGATCCCTCCAGCCTTGGAGGAAGATCAATGTATAGCCATTGCTGAGTTTTTCGTGACCAAGGTTGAGCGCATATATGACTCTATGAGTTCTCCCTTGACTGTAACGGACTCTCACCAGATACAATCGAACGCGCCTGAATTATCTTCCCCTCTGCTGAAGGTTACTAACTGGCAGCCGTTTGATGATAGTTCCTTTCTTACCTGCTTGAACAGTGTTAGATCAGGATCCCCTCGTGACCTAATTCCAGTAAGAGTTTTAAAGTCACTGGATCTTGAACCCCGTCGGGTCCTAATGAGTCTTCTTAATGCGTCCCTGTCTGAGTCTTATGTGCTACCTGAATGGAAGCATGCAATGGTTGTTCACCTTCTAAAGAAGGCCGGTGCGGATACTTTTAACTTGTCCAACTTCAGACCCATATCCTTGTTGCCTTTTCTCTCAAAGGTACTGGAAAGACATATTAATTCTCAGTTAAATCAATTAGTGGAAAGCTCGGAATTTTTACACCCTTCTCAATCCGGCTTTCGAGCACACTATTCTACTGAGACTGCTCTCCTAGGGGTTACGGAGAGGCTGCGGCACGGTATTGATCGAGGGGAAACATCTGCACTCATCCTATTGGATTTGAGTGCGGCCTTTGATACCGTGTCCCACTCTATTCTTTTAAATTCCCTCCGGTCCCTTGGAGTGGATGGCCCTGCACTCGCCTGGATTGCCTCCTTTTTGAGTGGGCGCACTTTTCAGGTCTTTTCGACGAAAGCCTCCTCAGCTATTCGTTCATCGGCATATGGCGTCCCCCAGGGGTCTATACTTAGTCCTCTACTATTTAACATCTATGTTAGACCCCTGGCTACCATCGCTGAGGACGCTGGGCTGACAATCTTCTCATATGCCGATGACACACAGATTGTCTTCTCCCTTTCCAGTAGTGAAGGCAACCGTGACTCTGTCCTAAAAAATGGACTATCGCGTGTCGCCGAATGGATGCAAATGCATCTCCTTAAGCTGAATGGCGACAAGACGGAGGTAGTCATTTTGGGTAAGAACAAAGAGTTATGGGGCCCTCAGCATTGGCCAAGTAATATGGGACCCCTTCCACAACCGGTCTCTGTGGTCCGCAATCTTGGTTTTCTTATTGATGACAAGTTATCTATGAGACAGCAAGTCACCAAGGTTGCCTCCACTTGCTTTGCCATCTTAAGATGGCTGCAGAAAATTCTGTGGATGCTTCCCCACTCCACTCGGAGAACTGTCGTACAAGCGTTAGTTATATCTCGCCTTGACTACGGCAATGTTCTCTATTTTGGCGCCGATGTTTCTACCTTAAATAAACTCCAGGTGGTTCAAAACTCGGCGGCCCGACTCCTAAGTAATCTGCCACGGAGATCCTCGGCGACACAGGCCCTCCGTGACCTGCATTGGTTGAGAATCCCTAGTCGTACAAAATTCAAAGCCCTGTGTTATCTTTTTAAGATCAAAAATGGCGTGGCTCCTAAATACTTAAAATGTCTTGTTCAAGCCTACAAACCAACCCGCATGTTAAGATCTTCGGCAAATGGCGATTTTGTTGTTCCAAGATTCAAACTTGTCAGAATGGGTGGGCGGTCCTTTTCTTATCTAGGACCCAAACTTTGGAACACATTGCCTACTGCCCTTAAGTTGGAAGCCAACTTATTGGATTTCCGAAAAAAATTAAAGACCTTGCTTTTTTAATTGCCTTCTTGCCGTTTTAATTGGTGTTGACATGGTAACTGTGTTCTCTCTTTCTTCTTTAGTCTATCCCTGGCACCGGGAAACCCACTGCGGGTAGCTGTTGCGCATTATAAGTTCTATAAATAATAATAATAATAAAGAGTACAAAAGGAGTGACAGGGTTTTTGCTGGAAGTGAATGAATACTGACTGGGGAATTGAAGGTGTGAAAAACAACTGTGTAGGTGGTTAGAGGACTGCATGCATAGTGAATAGGCGTTTGAAGCAGTCTATGTGCTAAGGCCTGTGTCGCTGCATGGCTACTTGGATACTGACTGAATGATCAGAGTACAGCAAGGAGAGTGCCTGAGTGAATTTATAAGTGGTTGGCGTTTGGCACAGTGAATGGATTAGTACTTGGTACTGAATGGGTCACTAGAGGAGTGCAAAGGGAGTGACAGGATGTTTGCTGGACTGTATGGATACTGACTAGGGAATTGAAGGTGTGAAAGACAAGTGTGTAAGTGGTTAGAGGACTGCATGCATAGTGGATAGGGGTTTGAAGCAGTCCATGTGCTAAGGCCTGGGTCGCTGAATGAGTACTTGGGTAGTGACTGAATGATTACAGTACTGCAAGGAGAGTGCATGGGTGAATTTATAAGTGTTTGGGTTTTGGCGCAGTGAATGGATTAGTACATGGTACTGAATGGGTCAAGAGAAGTGCAAGTGAAGTGACAGGGTGTTTGCTGGAGTGTATATATACTGACTGGGGAATTGAAGGTGTGAAAGACAATTGTGTTGGTAGTTAGAGGCCTCCATGCATAGTGGAAACACGTTTGAATCAATCTATGTGCAAAGGCCTGTCTCACTCCATTAGTACTTGGGTACTAACTGAATGATTATACTATTGCAAAAAGAGTGCCTGGGTGAATTTATAAGTGTTTAAGTTTTGGCGCACTGAATGCATTACTACATGGTGCTGAATGGGTCGCTGGAACAGTGCAAGGGGAGTGACAGAATGTTTGCTGGAAGTACATGGATACTGACTGGGGAATTGAAGCTGTTAAAGACAAGTGTATAGTATGTTAGAAGACTGCATGCATACTGCACAGACATTTGAAGCAGTCTATGTAGTAATGCATGGTTCACAACATGAGTACTTGGAAACTAACTAAATCATCAGACTACTGCTAGGACAGTGCCTGAGTAAAACTTTTAAATTTTCAGTTCTGGCGCAGTGAAGAGAATAGTAAATGGTACTGAATCAGTAACTGGATGAGAGCAAGATGACTGACAAGATGTTTATTGAAATATACAGATACTGACTAGTTAATTAAAGAAGTGAAAGACAAGTGTGTAGGTGACTAGAAACCTGTATGCATACTGTATAGGGTTTAAAACAGTCCATGTTGAAAGGCCTGGCTCACACCATGAGTACTTAGACACTGACTGAATGATTAAAATACTGCAAAGCGAGTGCCTGGGAGAATTTATAAGTGTTTGGGTTTTTGCGCAGTGAATGGATTAGTACATGGTGCTGAACGGGTCACTAGAGGAGTACATGGGGAGTGACAGGGTGTTTGCTTGAAGTGTATGGATACTGACTGTGGAATTAAAGGTATGAAAGAGAACTATGTAGATGGTTAGAGAACTGCATACATAGTAGATAAGCATTTGAATCAATGCATGTGCAAAGGCCTTCCTCACTCCATTACTACGTGAATATTAACTGAATGTTTACAGTATTGCAAGGACAGTTCCTCGGTGAATATATAAGGAATGACTACCTGTTAATTCTACATAAACTTTAGAACAGGAAATTTTGCAACCAGTTATGCATATTCAAAGAAATTAACTACTCAAATGCTTCTCTCACAGTGGTTACACAAGTGCACACAGACTCACAGTGTGATTCTAGACAACAACCACTATCCCTAGGAGTTTACCAAAACTCATTCACTACTGTGGAAGTGGTAAGGGAACTGCACACAATCTACATATTTCAGGACTGCACTTTTGTGTCAAAGCCTGACTCATTTAATCAAAGCATAAGCAGAAACTGCCTTCTAATGCTACTAAAGCTTGACAACAAGACAGGTTTTAAAACAGTTATCTGTCAGCAAATACACAATGTTACCAAATGCTTCTCTCACAGTGGTTCCCAAATTCACACAGACTCACAGTGTGATTCTAGACAACAACCACTATCCCTAGGAGTTTACCAAAACTCATTCACTACTGTGGAAGTGGTAAGGGAACTGCACACAATCTACATATTCAGGACTGCACTTTTGTGTCAAAGCCTGACTCATTTAATCAAAGCATAAGCAAAGACTGTCTTCTAATGCTACTAAAACTTGACAACATGACAGGTTTTAAAAGAGTTATCTGTCAGAAAATACATGATGTTCCCAAATGCTTCTCTCGCAGTGCTTCCCAAAAGCACACACACTCACAGTGTGATTCTAGACAAGCACCACTATCCCTAGGAATTTACCAAAACTCATTCACTACAGTGGAAGAGGTAAGGGGACTACACACAATCTACATATTAAAGTACAGCACATTAGTGTCAAAGCATGACTCATTTTATCAATGCAAAAGCAAAAACTGCCTTCTAATGCTACTAAAACTTGACAACAAGACAGGTTTTAAAACAGTTATCTGTCAGCAAATACACGATGTTACAAAATGCTTCTCTCACAGTGGTTCATAAATGCACACAGACTCACAGTGTGATTCTAAACAACAAGCACTATCCCTAGGAGTTTACCAAAACTCATTCACTACTGTGGAAGTGGTAAGGGAACTGCACACAATCTACATATTTCAGGACTGCACTTTTGTGTCAAAGCCTGACTCATTTAATCAAAGCATAAGCAAAGACTGTCTTCTAATGCTACTGAAACTTGACAACAAGACAGGTTTAAAAACAGTTATCTGTCAGCAAATACATAATGTTACCAAATGCTTCTCTCACACTGGTTCCCAAATGCACACATACTCACAGTGTGATTCTAGACAACAACCACTATCCCTAGGAGTTTACCAAAACTCATTCACTACTGTGGAAGTGGTAAGGGAACTGCACACAATCTACATATTTCAGAACTGCACTTTAGTATCAAAGCCTGACTCATTTAATCAAATCATAAGCAAAAACTGCCTTCTAATGCTACTAAAACTTCACAACAAGACAGATTTTAAAACAGAAATCTGTCAGCAAATACACGATGATACCAAATGGTTCTCTCACAATCCTTACCCAAATGCACACAGACTCACAGTGTGATTCTAGACAAGCAACACTATCCCTAGCAGCTTACCAAAACTTATTCACTACTGTGCAAGGGGTAAGGGGACTACACACAATCAACATATTAAAGTACAGCACATTAGTGTCAAAGCATGACTCATTTTATCAATGCATAAGCAAAGACTGGATTCTAATGCTACTAAAGCTTAACAACAATACAGGTTTTGAAACAGTTATCTGTCAGCAAATACACGATGTTACCAAATGCTTCTCT
Organism: Triturus cristatus; assembly: GCF_964204655.1. Taxonomy (NCBI): domain Eukaryota; kingdom Metazoa; phylum Chordata; class Amphibia; order Caudata; family Salamandridae; genus Triturus; species Triturus cristatus. The sequence goes on along the minus strand of NC_140587.1, from coordinate 888,909,877 downwards.
CACAGTGGTTCCCAAATGCACACAGACTCACTGTGTGATTCTAGACAAACAACACTATCCCTTGCACTATACCAAAACCCATTTCTTTATCTAGAAGGAGTACTACATTTTAGTGTAGAAACATAACTCATTTCACAAATTCATAAACAATGACTGGTTTCTAATTCTACCAAAATATAAAAACAGCACGGTTATCTGTCTGCAAACACATGAAAAACACAAATGTTTATCACAGAATGGTTTCTACATGCACACACACTGTCAATAAGATTGTAGACAAAAAAAGTACTCCCTACACTTTAGCAGGAGAAATACATTAGTCAGATTAAAATCAAAATAGTCTACATACATCCCTCACAATCAAATAACTCACCTTTCAAGTTGTTTTGTAGATTAAGAAGTATATCAGTCACACACCAGATATCAGTCACACACCAGATTTTCTTATACAGAATCTCTGCACTGTGCACCTCTCAGCAAAACCAAAGAATGGCAAAGTTTCCCTCTCATTTTCCACACATATACATGTAAACATCAAATCACATTCCTTCCCACATAAATTCAAAAGCAAACACACATTTCTATTGGTTAAACATTTCAACCCTTTCCAAATGACATAAATTTGAACCCTTCCCCCAATCTGCCTTCTGCCTGTTACCATAGAAACAGGTCATGGAACACTGTACTGAGCACACAGGTCACAAGTTCAGCACACAATGTTGCTAATCAAGACAACAAGTGTGCTTGACTTTTCAACATATCAGCTTATCATATATAATGTTCCTTACAATCAGTTTTTGTTAACCAATAAGAATCATGTGTTTAAAAAACTGAAATATACACCCTACCTTTCAGTGTATAAGGTTGTCAAACAACCAATGATTTCTTGTCTTTTTTCAAAACTGCATCTTAGCCACCATTTTAGAAAAATCTCACTTTCCAAACTGCCATTTCATTTACAGAGACCATCTGAGTGCATCCAGACCTCCTTTCAAGAGGCTTAGAGTGTGGATTGTGGGACACAGCTATATTTTCTGGAGCCAAAGGTATGCAGAAAACAAAGGCATTCACAAAGACCTAGGTTTGCCAAATGTAGACATTAAATGGATTGGACAGAGAGGGTTAAAGTGGCACCAATTGATGCCATTGGTGAAATCCAACACCCTGACCTCATAATAGTGCACTGTGGTGGCAATGACGTATGCAGTTTGACTGGGGTAGGTCTGGAAATGCTCATGAAGGACACCTTCGCAGAACTGATTTCACTTTTCCCCAAAACTGCCTTTGTGTATTCTAACATATGCCAAAGGCAGAAATGGAACTGGTCTGATCATTTTTGTCCACAAATTGAGAAAGCTAGGAAACATGTGAATAAATCTGTTTCTGCTTTTCTCCGAGACTATAGAATGGGGTCCATTTTCAATAACAATCTGCGCTCTCATATGCAAGAGATGTATAGGAGAGATGGAGTACACTTTACTGATGAAGGAAACAGAGTCTTCCTCAACAACTTTAGACTCTGTATAGGTACTTACTTATAACTACCAAAAACTCTCAATGAACACAACGGCTCTTTTTAGAGCCACTCAAGAACAAAACACTTAAGCTTGATGTTTATCTCCCAAAAATGTCAAAGTTTTTTCCCTTGGATCTTCGCACCCAACGCGTTAGGAACCGCTCACCCAACTCGAAAGAATCCGTGCACCCAACGCGATAGGATGTGCACACCCTGCGTGCATTTTGATGTTTTTTTTTTAAAAAGGGGGCCCGAGGGGGTCCTTCTGGGACCCCCTAAGCAGATCTAGAGGGTCAGAGTATTTCCACTCTGCCCCCTTTAAATGTTTTACACACTTATTCCCCTTGCTTCTTCAGCCTCGCTTCTACCGAGGCAGAAAATGGCCACCAACAGTTCCTGGTTTTGAATGTAGACAGACACTTGACAGCCAATTAGCATTCAGCGCGTGATCGTCAGGGTGCGCGCTCGGTTTGGGGAGGGTGCGCTTCCGGTGCGGGTAGGGTGCGCGTAACCTCCCCGGCCATAGATATCACTAACTTTTTTACCCTAATTTTCTCAGGAACTTCTGAACAGATTCACATCATTTATGCAAGGCACGAGTCTGAACTGAGGAATACCTCTTTGCCAAATTTGGTGTAATTCCGTTCAGCGTTTCGGGCTGTAGCTGCGACAACAGATCCTATGGGAAATTGCATGGGGAAAACGTGTTTTGGGACCCCCCTTTTTTCCCGGCCCCCGCTTGACGAATCACCACAAAACTTTCAGGGTAGGAGCGGAGCGGAGCGCCCCACCTATTTTGAGAATTTTGCGAGGATTCGTCAACCGGCGCCAAAGTTATTCCAAATAGAATGTTGCGGATTTCCTATGGAAACACGGTCCTAACTATAACTATCTACTGGCGACCGCCAGTAGATAATATATATATATACATATATATATATATATATATATATATATATATATATATATATATATATATATATTCACTGAAAAAACCATGGGTTTCACACACGTTATAGTTAGGAATTAGCATTTAAAAAAGCTTAGAAATTCAGTGAAAAAACCATAGGTTTCACACACGTTATAGTTAGGAATTAGCATTTAAAAAACCTTAGAAATTCAGTGAAAAAACCATAGGTTTCACACATGTTATAGTTAGCTGGACATTTCACTCGTAAAAAACCATTGAAATTCCCCCGTTATAGTTAGTTCAGCTAACTATAACTCGCGCGCCCGCAATGCACTGCTGATGACGTCACATATTACATCACGCATGACATGGTCAGTGACATCACTCATGACATCACTGATGACATCTCAAATGACATCACTGATGACATCACTGATGACATCATCCTTGTGATAGAGTGGCAGACCTCCTCTCACCCTAATATAACCTTTGATACACACATTCAAAAATAGAGACTAAACATTTCAAAACAATGGACAGACCAATACCAGTTACAACAACCTATTCAGTAATTCTAAGATCCACATCCACATCCACTCATTCACCAACAGTCCTATACAGTCACTCATACATGTACTCATTCATCATATGTACTCATACACCTATACATCCTGTTACACAATGCCACTCATCCATAGAGTTACTCACACATGCTAATAAAGAATCAAACATACATTTACTTGCATATAGTTATACACACACCACCACACTTACTTCTACAAAAACTTACACATACTTAGTCTTTTAAACAATCACTTATAGAAACACATACTTATTCATACAGGAACTCTTTCAATCTCTCACTCTCACATATACTCACTTATATACACCAATAGTCACATATACTAGTTAAAAACATATGTAGTTACTCATAAAGACACTGTTGAGACAGTCATTCACTCACTAACACACCCATACACACACTCATCCACCCATGCAGTCCTGCACACATGCTGTCTTCAACACATACAAACAGTGAGTCACTCATTCATGCACCTATGCACTACGTAATACCACCCACCGAACCATGCAGACACTCAGACTGATACTCAAAAAAACAACTAATAACCTATATAGACACTCATGTAGCTACTCACCAACCCATACAGCCACGTATACACAAAGTGAAAGACTGATACAGATATATACATATTTAAACATTACTCACTAAGCCATGTATTCACTATGATACACTTAATCAGTCAGTTACACAATCAATTTTTCAAAAACAAATCATCCATTTAGACACTTATTTACCCATTTATTCTTCCATCGACCTTGAGATATACATATATAAAACATAGGTAATTTTCAGAAACACACACATTCACTGGATGATGTCATCAGTGATGTCATCAGTGATGTCATTTGAGATGTCATCAGTGATGTCATGAGTGATGTCACTGTATGAACAAAACCTCTTCTCAGAAAATAGTTAAGCTATGGGAAATATCTCCACAATCAATATACAGCAACAACCATGTACCACAGAAATGGATTATTAATTCATAGTTTTATTAATCATAAGGTTTAAACATTATTTGTATGTCATTATTTTTATATTTATATTTTTCCTTTATACATTTGTAAACACAAATTTGATCATGCGTTAAAAAAGGGGAATCAAGATTCAAGTGTGAGACATAAACTTAACAGTTACAGTGAGCACAGATTGCATATTACAAAACAAAAAACACAAACCATACAAAACAATATATGCAACAAAGAGTCACTTACTAAAACATATAATGATACATTCATAATATATACACATTAAAATAGAAATGTCGCCACAAAGGATAACAATTGGAGCAGAGAGAAGCGCCGACGCGCGTTTCGGAGAAGGATCAAAAGATCCACAGTTCCTTCGTCAGGGCGCAATAATCCTTTGAGAGTTCGTGTCAATTTAATTCCCAACTTATTCCAAGGTCTTGTTCAGACTGGAAACTTATTAAACAATTTCTTAACGGGTATGAATTAGTACTTGTTTAAACATTCTGTGGAAACAAGGAAAACATGTTGTAAAATGGCCTAATATTTACAATGCATACAGCTAAATGTAATCTGTGAAGGAGCCTGCAACACCAGAGGAAAACCAATACGCCCATTTGGAAAAAATATAATAAAAAAGGTACCACCACGTGAAGGAAAAGAATGCGTGCATGAACCTTAAAAGAATTAAATCCTTTAAAGAAGAACGATTAAACTAATGAAAATGAAAATATGTTAGTGAAAGAAAAGAAGGTCATAAAACTGGACCTACTTCATGACAAGTATGATAGGCGTACCGTTTCCTTTAAAGAATAAGGCCAACAAATTACTTTGTAGAGTATAGCCTCACCGCTACGGACTGAAATAAGGAGAAACACATAATGAACTATCTCATCTAGATGGGGAAGGATACATACAAAAACAAGTCCAAAAATAGAATGACTAAAGGTAGTTACACAACTAAATACAATGGTCTGTAAGTCGCACAAAAGATTTTATACTGTAATAATCAGGCAATAATGAAAAATATCGGACTACCAAGATCTGAATAGGGGGATAAAGCTATGTAAGGTACTATCGACACAGACCAAATCGGAGTGTCTAGATCGAACGCCGAACGGGCTTAAAAGGAAAAGAAGGTGGTGAAAATAAGAGTAACAATAGCTAATCAATTAGCGCCCACTAAGGGACCCCTACTTACTTAAGGGCGTTATGGTTACGCATGCCCGGTGAATTGCAATATTTTCAGAACAGTAAAATCCTTCAGCTCGAGGGTAGAAGAGTAGAAGAGTCGGTAGGAATAGATAAACCCTGGAAAGAAAAAAAGTCTAAGAAACCAGGACCAATTTGAATATAAACGGAGCCAAAATGTATAGAGACATAGATTAAGGTCTTACCTTTACGGCGGCAGATAGGATTTCAAACTAAATCTGGAAAAGCGGTGTCCAAAAAAGCGAAGTCCGTATGTGCGGACCTCCCACAGGTATAACCGACACAAGGAGTATATATATATGGGAAACACCCGGGAAAGATAAACCGGAAATAAGGAACGTAAACACCTTGCAGCTGGTGTTAGATCGAAAATAAAGTAGATAGTAAAAGGAAAACGCGAGGTTACACAATGAATGAAATCCTCAGCGTCAATACGTGGCCGCCATATTGGATAGGTTCAAGACGGTGAAAAATAGAAGGGAATAGAGCCGTACTGCAGACGGTTAAACCGTAGGGAACAGCAATGATACTGAAACTGGAAAAATGAAGCGAGGAGCTGCTAGAACATAAAATAACGAAGCAATCAAAGTAACAAGAAAAAAATAAGTAAAAATATGAAGTAATAAAGACAAAACCAAATATAAGAGAAAAGCGCTATTTTAGAAAACCTTGGCAAATGGTATAGAGGCAAAAAGGGTACGAAATATATACCAACAATGAATAACAAAATGAGAAACGGTGGAGAGAACAGCTACAATGTGTATGGATAAGACACAAAGAAGTCATTGGATGGAAGTAGAAAGTGACCAAAAACACTCATGTTCAATAAGTAAAAAACTGGCAAAGTGAATCATGTAGTAAGTTTACAGAAGAGCATTTTCCCAAGGAATATGTTCATTAAGGCCAGAGACAGCTGTTTGGAGAGTAAACATCCAAAATACCTCTCTTTTTTTCCTCAATGACTCAGTGTTCTTATCTCTTGGAGTAGGAGCCAATGTTCAACTAGAGGAGCCCCTCTTCGTTGATTCCTGATTGAGGATTTATGTTCACTCAATCTTGTTCTGAATTCCCTGCCTGTTTCTCCTACATAACCTTTTTTGCAGGGGCAGAGAATAAGGTAGATAATGTTAGATGATCTACAATTAGTCATTTCTGTGAGATGAAATACAGACTTACCCCATTCTAATACACTGGATATAATGGCAGACTCACAGGCGTGACAACTGCCACACCTATGGTTGCCTAATATCGGATTATTGCCAGTGATAGATTTTTGTATCCACTTCTTGGTGTTATTAAAGTGGGATTTCACTAGTGAATTGCGTAAATTCTTATTCCGGCGAAACGCAAAGATTGGTTTGGGCATATTACAATTAGGATCCCCTATGTTGAGAATATGCCATTGCGAGCCTATAATTTGACGCAATTTGTTATTAAAATTGGAGTGACGAGTAACACATACAAGTTTTTCTTCTTCAGTATTGGTCCTTTGTTGTAAAAGAGCCTCCCTGTTATAATATTTGGCTCTTTTGTACGCATCTCTTATGACTCTATGAGGGTATCCTCTTTTGAGTAATTTACCTCTAAGGTCATTGGCATGAACTTCAAAATTAGCCATGGTAGTACAGTTCCTACGCAATCTAAGGAATTGACTAAACGGTATATTGTCTTTTTGATTACGCGGGTGATAACTCTGATATTGTAGAATGGTGTTCCTTGCCGTGGGTTTGGTATACAGTGACACCTCAATTTTGCCTTCTATGTTTTGGATCCATAGATCTAGAAACTCAATCTGTCTCTTACTAATATTGGCGCAGAATTTAAGATGGCTATCACAGAGGTTAAGCCAAAGAATAAATTCTTGAAGTTGTTCCTCAGGGCCCCTCCAAATAAAAAAGATATCGTCAATAAATCTGTTCCAATGTTGAATATTTTCAAAAAAAGGAGCAATTTCATTGAAGATACAGCGCTCTTCAAAGGACCCCATATAGGTGTTGGCAACATTGGGTGCACAGGCTGCTCCCATGCTTACACCATGGATCTGTTTGTAAATGATATTGTCAAATTCGAAGTAGTTTTCATTGAGGACAATTGCAAGGCATTCTAGAATAAAAAGTATGTCTTCAGTATTACTGTTCTTTTCCAATGAACTTTTTACTGCCTCTAGGGCTCCTTTCTGTGGGATGTTTGTGTATAAGGCTTCTATATCCATAGAAACCAAAAAATCTGTGTCGGGGTTGAACGACAAACCCTCAATCTTGTTTATGAGGTGGCCCGTGTCCTTGATATAGCCTGGTAAGTTGCTGACCAAAGGGTTTAAAAATTTATCTACGTATTTAGATAGGGGTTCTGTGATGGAACCAATAGTAGATACAATTGGTCTATATGGGGGATTCACTGCATTTTTATGCATTTTTGGTACTCCATAAAGGACAGGAATATTGAAATACTGTTTATTAAGATAATCGAATTCTTGTTGACAAATGGAGCTTCTGTCCAGAGCTCTCTGCGTAATAGCTAGTATTTCCTCTTGGATTCTCTTACTCGGGTAAGAGTTGACTTCATGGTAATGTTCAGGGACTTGTAACATTTTAAGCATTTGTGTTTTATAGTCTATACTATCCAAGAGAACAATTCCGCCTCCTTTATCACACGGTTTAATTGTGATTTGTTGATTAGCCGATAAATCTTTCAAGCTCCTATATTCCTCATAGTTCAAATTGAATATAGGTTTAGGTACAAACTTGATGGAGTTTTGAATTTTAGTGTATACACTCTTTTCAAAAATGCTGACTTCTGGGCCAACTTGATCTAATGATGGAGTAAAGTTAGAATCCGGTCGTAATCCCGTTCTGTTATTGGTCTGTGCAGGGGTAATTTGAGAAAAGAACTTTTTAAGCCTGATTTTTCTAAAAAAAGCCTGCAGGTCTTGATTAAGTTCAAATTTATTTAATGTAGCAGTCGGAACAAAGGAAAGACCTCGAGTTAGCAGATTAAGAGCATGATGGTCAAGGTTAGATTGAGATAAATTGAAGATGGGTATGGTTTCCATATTCTTAGAGTTTGTTATTGTCTCCAGTATTGGTTCTTTCTTGTTTGGAGATATTGTGGTTGGTTCTCCGAATATTGGTAATGATGTTCTGGATATTGATACTGGCCCCTTCCTTGGCCTCTGTATCTGGATCTTGGGGTCCCCCTGCGGTTCCCCAAAAAACGACTACCTCTATTGGTGTTCTGAAAGGGTGTTCTCCTATTACCTGTTTCTCCTGATGGGCCCGGGACACTTTCACCATCCGATTCCGAAGTATCGGAGAACGTAAGTATCTTTTTATTAGACCAAAATTGATTGTCTACTTGTTGATGTTGTTCTTTTCCTGTGTTGTAATATTGGGCTCCCAAGTAAGGATAAACCCTTTCCTCTGAAAAGTAGCGTATATCCTTTTTAAGTTTTTCCGTTTTCTTTTTAGCCAAATATTCACTGAAAGAATTCAGTTCAAAGTTTACTTCTTCTAGTTTTTTCTTTGCATCTTCCACCGGGTTGTTTTTCTTAAGTAGTTCTTCTATTTCTGCTATTTCTTTAAACAGGGAATCTACTACTTTTCGAGCTGTTTCTATAATCAGAATCATAAGATCCCTCGAGCATCTATTAGCAATTAGTGACCATTTTTCAAGAAATTTCCTAATTTCTACAAACAAGCCTGGAATATTTCTTATTCTTAGGCCATTCGGTATCACCCCAGCTCTAAGATATTGAAGCATAAAATCTGCATGCGATTCCGTTCTTTTGGCTTTCTTTTTAAGATTCAATAATTTAAGCCATTCATCATTGTTGGTTTTATTAAAGGTGAATGGGCGATCGGTGGTGGTGTCTTGCCCTGATAGTTTAGAGAAATCTTCATCACTAAAACCAAAAGTTTTGATGCTGTCCATGTGGAGGAGGAAGATACACAAGGGGACAGAGATCTTACTGAAGATAGAGTACTGCCGATGGTGTGGCAGGAAAGAGAGGCATGGCTACCTGGAGTAGTAGTAGAGTGAAGGGAATGGATATATAGTGGGTGGTAAAGAAAAGATGAGAATAGCAACGTGCAACAAATTATGCTGAAACAATAAAGAAAAAGGTGCTCAGAAAGCTCCAAAACAGAGATCAATATGACCTACGCTAATACCCTCACAGCAAAGTGCTGGGATACTGAAGTAAACAACAAGAGGGTCCCTGATGTACGAATATGAGAAGAGGATAGCAGGGAAGGGAAACACAATATGAACAAAACCTCTTCTCAGAAAATAGTTAAGCTATGGGAAATATCTCCACAATCAATATACAGCAACAACCATGTACCACAGAAATGGATTATTAATTCATAGTTTTATTAATCATAAGGTTTAAACATTATTTGTATGTCATTATTTTTATATTTATATTTTTCCTTTATACATTTGTAAACACAAATTTGATCATGCGTTAAAAAAGGGGAATCAAGATTCAAGTGTGAGACATAAACTTAACAGTTACAGTGAGCACAGATTGCATATTACAAAACAAAAAACACAAACCATACAAAACAATATATGCAACAAAGAGTCACTTACTAAAACATATAATGATACATTCATAATATATACACATTAAAATAGAAATGTCGCCACAAAGGATAACAATTGGAGCAGAGAGAAGCGCCGACGCGCGTTTCGGAGAAGGATCAAAAGATCCACAGTTCCTTCGTCAGGGCGCAATAATCCTTTGAGAGTTCGTGTCAATTTAATTCCCAACTTATTCCAAGGTCTTGTTCAGACTGGAAACTTATTAAACAATTTCTTAACGGGTATGAATTAGTACTTGTTTAAACATTCTGTGGAAACAAGGAAAACATGTTGTAAAATGGCCTAATATTTACAATGCATACAGCTAAATGTAATCTGTGAAGGAGCCTGCAACACCAGAGGAAAACCAATACGCCCATTTGGAAAAAATATAATAAAAAAGGTACCACCACGTGAAGGAAAAGAATGCGTGCATGAACCTTAAAAGAATTAAATCCTTTAAAGAAGAACGATTAAACTAATGAAAATGAAAATATGTTAGTGAAAGAAAAGAAGGTCATAAAACTGGACCTACTTCATGACAAGTATGATAGGCGCACCGTTTCCTTTAAAGAATAAGGCCAACAAATTACTTTGTAGAGTATAGCCTCACCGCTACGGACTGAAATAAGGAGAAACACATAATGAACTATCTCATCTAGATGGGGAAGGATACATACAAAAACAAGTCCAAAAATAGAATGACTAAAGGTAGTTACACAACTAAATACAATGGTCTGTAAGTCGCACAAAAGATTTTATACTGTAATAATCAGGCAATAATGAAAAATATCGGACTACCAAGATCTGAATAGGGGGATAAAGCTATGTAAGGTACTATCGACACAGACCAAATCGGAGTGTCTAGATCGAACGCCGAACGGGCTTAAAAGGAAAAGAAGGTGGTGAAAATAAGAGTAACAATAGCTAATCAATTAGCGCCCACTAAGGGACCCCTACTTACTTAAGGGCATTATGGTTACGCATGCCCGGTGAATTGCAATATTTTCAGAACAGTAAAATCCTTCAGCTCGAGGGTAGAAGAGTAGAAGAGTCGGTAGGAATAGATAAACCCTGGAAAGAAAAAAAGTCTAAGAAACCAGGACCAATTTGAATATAAACGGAGCCAAAATGTATAGAGACATAGATTAAGGTCTTACCTTTACGGCGGCAGATAGGATTTCAAACTAAATCTGGAAAAGCGGTGTCCAAAAAAGCGAAGTCCGTATGTGCGGACCTCCCACAGGTATAACCGACACAAGGAGTATATATATATGGGAAACACCCGGGAAAGATAAACCGGAAATAAGGAACGTAAACACCTTGCAGCTGGTGTTAGATCGAAAATAAAGTAGATAGTAAAAGGAAAACGCGAGGTTACACAATGAATGAAATCCTCAGCGTCAATACGTGGCCGCCATATTGGATAGGTTCAAGACGGTGAAAAATAGAAGGGAATAGAACCGTACTGCAGACGGTTAAACCGTAGGGAACAGCAATGATACTGAAACTGGAAAAATGAAGCGAGGAGCTGCTAGAACATAAAATAACGAAGCAATCAAAGTAACAAGAAAAAAATAAGTAAAAATATGAAGTAATAAAGACAAAACCAAATATAAGAGAAAAGCGCTATTTTAGAAAACCTTGGCAAATGGTATAGAGGCAAAAAGGGTACGAAATATATACCAACAATGAATAACAAAATGAGAAACGGTGGAGAGAACAGCTACAATGTGTATGGATAAGACACAAAGAAGTCATTGGATGGAAGTAGAAAGTGACCAAAAACACTCATGGTCAATAAGTAAAAAACTGGCAAAGTGAATCATGTAGTAAGTTTACAGAAGAGCATTTTCCCAAGGAATATGTTCATTAAGGCCAGAGACAGCTGTTTGGAGAGTAAACATCCAAAATACCTCTCTTTTTTTCCTCAATGACTCAGTGTTCTTATCTCTTGGAGTAGGTACTTTTTCTACAATGATCCATTTTATATCCTCAATTTTATGATTTTTATCGAGCCAATGTTCAACTAGAGGAGCCCCTCTTCGTTGATTCCTGATTGAGGATTTATGTTCACTCAATCTTGTTCTGAATTCCCTGCCTGTTTCTCCTACATAACCTTTTTTGCAGGGGCAGAGAATAAGGTAGATAATGTTAGATGATCTACAATTAGTCATTTCTGTGAGATGAAATACAGACTTACCCCATTCTAATACACTGGATATAATGGCAGACTCACAGGCGTGACAACTGCCACACCTATGGTTGCCTAATATCGGATTATTGCCAGTGATAGATTTTTGTATCCACTTCTTGGTGTTATTAAAGTGGGATTTCACTAGTGAATTGCGTAAATTCTTATTCCGGCGAAACGCAAAGATTGGTTTGGGCATATTACAATTAGGATCCCCTATGTTGAGAATATGCCATTGCGAGCCTATAATTTGACGCAATTTGTTATTAAAATTGGAGTGACGAGTAACACATACAAGTTTTTCTTCTTCAGTATTGGTCCTTTGTTGTAAAAGAGCCTCCCTGTTATAATATTTGGCTCTTTTGTACGCATCTCTTATGACTTTATGAGGGTATCCTCTTTTGAGTAATTTACCTCTAAGGTCATTGGCATGAACTTCAAAATTAGCCATGGTAGTACAGTTCCTACGCAATCTAAGGAATTGACTAAACGGTATATTGTCTTTTTGATTACGCGGGTGATAACTCTGATATTGTAGAATGGTGTTCCTTGCCGTGGGTTTGGTATACAGTGACACCTCAATTTTGCCTTCTATGTTTTGGATCCATAGATCTAGAAACTCAATCTGTCTCTTACTAATATTGGCGCAGAATTTAAGATGGCTATCACAGAGGTTAAGCCAAAGAATAAATTCTTGAAGTTGTTCCTCAGGGCCCCTCCAAATAAAAAAGATATCGTCAATAAATCTGTTCCAATGTTGAATATTTTCAAAAAAAGGAGCAATTTCATTGAAGATACAGCGCTCTTCAAAGGACCCCATATAGGTGTTGGCAACATTGGGTGCACAGGCTGCTCCCATGCTTACACCATGGATCTGTTTGTAAATGATATTGTCAAATTCGAAGTAGTTTTCATTGAGGACAATTGCAAGGCATTCTAGAATAAAAAGTATGTCTTCAGTATTACTGTTCTTTTCCAATGAACTTTTTACTGCCTCTAGGGCTCCTTTCTGTGGGATGTTTGTGTATAAGGCTTCTATATCCATAGAAACCAAAAAATCTGTGTCGGGGTTGAACGACAAACCCTCAATCTTGTTTATGAGGTGGCCCGTGTCCTTGATATTGCCTGATAAGGTGCTGACCAAAGGGTTTAAAAATGTATCTACGTATTTAGATAGGGGTTCTGTGATGGAACCAATAGTAGATACAATTGGTCTATATGGGGGATTCACTGCATTTTTATGCATTTTTGGTACTCCATAAAGGACAGGAATATTGAAATACTGTTTATTAAGATAATCGAATTCTTGTTGACAAATGGAGCTTCTGTCCAGAGCTCTCTGCGTAATAGCTAGTATTTCCTCTTGGATTCTCTTACTCGGGTAAGAGTTGACTTCATGGTAATGTTCAGGGACTTGTAACATTTTAAGCATTTGTGTTTTATAGTCTATACTATCCAAGAGAACAATTCCGCCTCCTTTATCACACGGTTTAATTGTGATTTGTTGATTAGCCGATAAATCTTTCAAGCTCCTATATTCCTCATAGTTCAAATTGAATATAGGTTTAGGTACAAACTTGATGGAGTTTTGAATTTTAGTGTATACACTCTTTTCAAAAATGCTGACTTCTGGGCCAACTTGATCTAATGATGGAGTAAAGTTAGAATCCGGTCGTAATCCCGTTCTGTTATTGGTCTGTGCAGGGGTAATTTGAGAAAAGAACTTTTTAAGCCTGATTTTTCTAAAAAAAGCCTGCAGGTCTTGATTAAGTTCAAATTTATTTAATGTAGCAGTCGGAACAAAGGAAAGACCTCGAGTTAGCAGATTAAGAGCATGATGGTCAAGGTTAGATTGAGATAAATTGAAGATGGGTATGGTTTCCATATTCTTAGAGTTTGTTATTGTCTCCAGTATTGGTTCTTTCTTGTTTGGAGAGATTGTGGTTGGTTCTCCGAATATTGGTAATGATGTTCTGGATATTGATACTGGCCCCTTCCTTGGCCTCTGTATCTGGATCTTGGGGTCCCCCTGCGGTTCCCCAAAAAACGACTACCTCTATTGGTGTTCTGAAAGGGTGTTCTCCTATTACCTGTTTCTCCTGATGGGCCCGGGACACTTTCACCATCCGATTCCGAAGTATCGGAGAACGTAAGTATCTTTTTATTAGACCAAAATTGATTGTCTACTTGTTGATGTTGTTCTTTTCCTGTGTTGTAATATTGGGCTCCCAAGTAAGGATAAACCCTTTCCTCTGAAAAGTAGCGTATATCCTTTTTAAGTTTTTCCGTTTTCTTTTTTCTTTTTGAGTGATGTCACTGACCATGTCATGAGTGATGTAATATGTGACGTCATCAGCAGTGCATTGCGGGCGCGCGAGTTATAGTTAGCTGAACTAACTATAACGGGGGAATTTCAATGGGTTTTTACGAGTGAAATGTCCAGCTAACTATAACATGTGTGAAACCTATGGTTTTTTCACTGAATTTCTAAGGTTTTTTAAATGCTAATTCCTAACTATAACGTGTGTGAAACCTATGGTTTTTTCACTGAATTTCTAAGGTTTTTTAAATGCTAATTCCTAACTATAACGTGTGTGAAACCCATGGTTTTTTCAGTGAATTTGCAAGGTTTTTTAAATGCTAATTCGTAACTATAACGTGTGTGAAACCCATGGTTTTTTCAGTGAATTTGCAAGGTTTTTTAAATGCTAATTTTTTTATTTTCTTCTATTTTTTAAACATAATTTTTTTTTAATTTTCTATCCTTTTTTAAGACTATGGTTAAATTTTAAAAATTCTATAATATGTTTTTATTAAAATATTTTATAAAATAAACAGGTAAAATTTATTAGCAATACATTTTTTCCTTTTTTTTTTTTTTTTTTTTTTTTAGTACGCGTACTGTAAGCTTACGGTAAGCGTACGGTTTACGCAATGCCCGTAATTTATCTACGCTGTTTGCGTATAGTTACGCAATTTGCGTATCCGCGCGTACTCCGCGTGGGACGCGTACGCGTGTACGCTAAACGCGCACGTTACGCGGAAGTGTCGGGTAGTGACTGTTATGCGCATGCGCGCAAGCGCGTGTCTTTTTTACGAGCATGCGTACTTTTGCCGTAAGCGCACCGTAAGCGTACCGTAAGCGTACGGTAGGTCATGTGATCATGAAACACAACTTTTGATTGGATGAAACTACTTTCAGTTCTAGAACTCTCCTACACCACACCCATTCCCCTCATTTCTGCTTGTGATCCCTTAGGAGAAGGAGCTAGGTTGTCTTTGTGATACGATGGCAGAACAGCAGAGCCCTTCTGAGAGTGAGGCTAGCACTAGCAGCACTACCTTGAGGCAGAGAGCGAGGAAACAAAAGACCTCTTATGTTTGGGATTATTTTACTTTTCCTGAAGGCCAGCTAAAGGTAAATGCACCCTTAGTGACTTGCAAGCTGTGTCAGCGTGTACTTTCAAGAGGTAATCCTGACAGGAAGTATTCCTTTGGGAATCATACCATGATGAGGCACCTCAAGGATGTACACAACAGGACACATGCTCGACTTTTTGGAGGTAACCCTTCAGAAAGTCAACCAAGCACATCCACAGCAGCTCAGCCTGGACCATCATCTGCAGGGATGAGTCCTTCTTCTGCAGGTCAGGTGAGCCCTTCATCTGTGGGGGAGCATCTCCTTTTGCTGGCCCTCTGGAAATTAACCCTCGATTTCTGAGGGTTGATATTCGATGCGCCTCTTGTCATGATCTAATTTGTCATAGGGAGACCAGTGTTTCCCTAGTGAACAACAAAATAGATCAGCACACTTGTCGCAGAGACTAATTTTCCCAATCTTTCTTTCCTCTGTCCCTGCATGAACACAACGGCTCTTTTAAGAGCCAACCTTATCTTTCATCTTTTTTTTATATATGTTTTTAAAAACTTTTTTTTTTTTTTTTTTACCGTACGCGTACGGTGCGCGTAATTTTTTTTTTTTTTTTTAAAAACACTAAAAATCAATTATCACATTACAAGGTCCTTGAGAGACTACAATTAAAAATTGAAAATGTGATTGTAGAGAAGTGGAAAAAAGGGACCATGAAATTTTTGACTTACCATACCCACTCAAAAAAATATTTATTAATTTAAATTTAATTTTAATTGCTTTAAAAATGGTTCTAGTTTTCGATTTTTTTTATCTCAATCTGAAAAAAAAGAAAAAAGTATTAATATTTAATAAAACATTTTATAATACAGTACACATATTTACATATTTTTCAAAAAAAAAATTTGCCTTTTTTTTGCTGTTTTCAGAATATATTGCATTTCACTATAAATTGTGAAAGCAATTGCATTCATCATTTACTACTCTTTTTTTTGGCAAGTGATAAGTACTTTTACAATCTGACACATTTCTAATCCACTTTTCAGATTCTCAAAAAAGCACATGTCCAAACTGCTTTTTAAGACCAGCACCATGTGTAACCTGGGTGACTGACTACACTCCAGCAAGGGCAACCAGCCTTAGTGATGCTGAATGTATTTGCATTACTGACTGAAACCTCAAACCCCACTCGGTTGTAAATACTGTGCATGATTCTACAGGATAAGGAGCTGGGTGTGTGCTAAGAGTCTGCTTCTGCACCAAAAAAATCGCTCCCCCTTTTTCCTACTAATGCAACTGTGAAATCACCAGAGCAAAACGCAATAAATCTCTGCCTGTAAATCCTATTTGCACACAGAGTCATGTTTTCACATTAGTCACAAAACGAAATTTCTTTGCCAATTTGAATGCACACTTACTGCTCTTTTTTTTTGGCAAGTGACAATCACTTTTACAGACTGACACATTATGAAACCACTTTTCAGTTTTTTTTAAAAGCCCATGTCCAGACTGCTTTTTCAGACCACCACCATGTGTATCCTCGGTGACTGCCTACACTCCAGCAAGGGCAACCAGCCTTAGTGATGCTGAATGTATTTGCATTACAGACTGAAACCTCAAAACCCCACTCGCTTGTAAATACTGTGCATGATTATACATGGAAAGGAGCTGGGTGTGTGCTAAGAGTCTGCTTCTGCACCAAAAAAATCGCTCCCCCTTTTTCCTACTAATGCAACTGTGAAATCACCAGAGCAAAACGCAATAAATCTCTGCCTGTAATTCCTATTTGCACACAGAGTCATGTTTTCACATTAGTCACAAAACGAAATTTCTTTGCCAATTTGAATGCACACTTACTGCTCTTTTTTTTTGGCAAGTGAAAATCACTTTTACAGACTGACACATTATGAAACCACTTTTCAGATTTTTTTAAAAGCCCATGTCCAGACTGCTTTTTCAGACCACCACCATGTGTATCCTCGGTGACTGCCTACACTCCAGCAAGGGCAACCAGCCTTAGTGATGCTGAATGTATTTGCATTACTGACTGCAACCTCAAACCCTTAAAGTATTCCTTATTTTTACCAGTACACCTTAATTTATCATGAAAAAATAGTCCATATTATTTTACATGTTCCTCACATTTAAATTTCTCCCAAAACAGAAAATAATAAACACAACTTCAACAAAAGTAATTCCAATTCTATTATTCATTTCTTAATTTACCATATACATCCCCTCTCAAACTCATAACTCACCTTTAAAATTAGTTAGTTGTGAAAGAAATGTGGCACTCAAACAGCAGATTATCAGAGCCAGGATCTCTGTTCTCTACACCTCTCTCCTCTCAGCAGAACCAGAAAATGGCAAAGTTTCCCTCTATTTTTCCACACATATACATGTAAGTTTCAAATCTCAGTGCTTCCCCCTTTTTTTCAAATGTAATCACACATTTCTATTGGTTGAAAACCAACCCTTTTCTTAAAGTACCATTCCCCCAACTTGACTTCTGCCTGCTACCATAGCAACAGCTCATGGAACACTGCTGTGTGGAGTTAGGTCAGAAGTTCGCCAAACAATGTTTCAATTCCACAGAGCAAGAGTGCTTGACTTTTCAAACCTTACAGCAAATCCATAGTACTGTTCTTTGGTAACACATTTTTCTGTACCAATACAAAACATGCTTCTATAAATTTACACATACAGCCTAGTTTTTAGTGTAGAATGGTATGAAACAGCCAATCAGTTCTTTTTTTTTATAAAAAAATATGTATGCCTCCATTTCCAAACTGTTTTTCATTTCTTTTTACCATTCTACTGAATTACACCTCCTGAGTGCACCCCGATCTCCTTGAAACACCCTGACCTCATAATAGTGCACTGTGGTGGCAATGACCTAGGCACTTTGACTGGGGTAGGTCTGGAAATGCTTATGAAGGACACCTTTGCACAACTGTTTTCTCTTTTCCCTAAAACTGCCTTTGTGTTTTCCAACATATGCCAAAGGCAAAAATGGAACTGGTCCAATCATTTCTGTCCGCAAATTGACAAAGCAAGAAAGCACGTCAACAAATCTGTTTCTGCTTTCCTCCGTGACTATGGTATGGGTGCCATTTACCACAACAACTTGCGTTATGACATGCAAGACATTTATAGAGGAGATGGTGTGCACTTCAATGATGAAGGGAACAGAGTCTTCCTCTTGAACCTTAGACTCTGCATCGGTACTTACTTGTAGGTACCAATAAAAAATCACTTCATAAACACAACGGCTCTTTTTAGAGCCCCCTAATATCTAAACACTTAAATCTGCATTTCATTTATTTTATTTTATTTTTTTACCGTACGCGTACGGTGAGCTTACCGTACGCGTACCCCGTGATTTTTTTAAAAATCAATAAATGTTTTCTTTGTACTTTTCTGTCCTTCTTTGACCCCCTCACAAATGTAAGGGGGTCTGTAACTCTCCTCCTTGCCCCCTTTTCTTGTTATCACTCTTTTTTTTCTGAGTGAAACACACAAAATGGCGGCCGCCGCTTCCTGGTTTCGGCCGATTAGAATGTTTACTAAGATCTAAGAGCCAATCAGAATCGCGCTCGCGCACGCCACCGTACGCGTACGGTAAGCGTACGGTAAGCGTACCGTAAGCTGGCTCAGATATATATATTGATTTAAAGGCTATTTTCTCAGAATCTACTGAACAGATTTACACCAAACCTACAAAAGGCACTTCCTTGACCTAGGGACTACCTCTCTGCCAAATTTCTAGTAATTCTGTTCAGCCGTTCGGGCTGTAGCCCTGTCTAAAGGTCCTATGGAAAAATGCATGGGAAAAACGCGTTTTGGGACCCCCCTTTTATCTCAGCCCCCGCTTGACAAATCCCCCCGAGACTTTCAGGGTAGGAGCGGAGCGTAGCGCCCCACCTATTTTGAGAAATTCGCGAGGATTCGTCAACCGGCGCCAAAGTTATTCAAAATAGAATGTTGCGGATTTCCTATGGAAAAGGGGTCCTAACTATAACTACCTACTGGCGACCGCCTGTAGGTAATATACATACATACATACGTATATATATATATATATATATTTTCGCCTTCGTTTCCCCGAGGGGATTCCCCACGCACTCACGGACAGAAGCCAAACTTAGCCAATAAAGTTTAGTTTAGTTGTAATCCATTTAATCCATTTAATCACAGCGTGCCAGTTCAAACAAAGGACTCTACGCGTTTCACCCCCCCTGAGGCTTGTTCACGAGATTTACCAATGATACAAGGTTTTTTTCTTTTTTTAAATACATCTAAAAAAACGTGAAGTGACATCACATCCTGTTTTAGTGCAGCAAGGAATTGTGGTCTTCGTAGTTTCTAACCCTATTTGCCACATTTTTAATACATTTTTAACTGACAATATATCTGCAAAATTTTATAAACAAAATTGACATTTGTGCAACCAATTTGCAATTAAGGTTTATCAGGTTGACTAAAGTTTAGTCATGTAACTTATTGTTCCTTTCCTTCTATTTATAGACTGTTACGATCTTACGATAATTTCACCCTCCAGTGGGTCAATATGAAACAAAGACATATAATATATTTGCTAATGCTGTATATAGGGCCCTCCAGTGGGCCTGACCTGAATCTCATTTTTGTATATATTTATAAAGCAGTTATATGACAATCAAACCTCAATTAATTTATCAATTTCAATTGCTGCCTAGTGACACCCCATGTTGACAAAACAAAATTTGTGAAAAACAATCAAACCCTAAAATATTAAAATGCAGGAGGCCAAAGTTCATGTCCTTATCATTCTATGACCTTATCTATAGTAATGAAAATTTATAGATGATAATGGAGTTCTTCATCCTGATTTAACCCATGAGGAGTCAGAGTCCTGAAATTTAGAATGTGTTTCGACTCTTTCTGCCTGAGAGTTCTCTCACGATCACCTCCTCTGGGATGCATTCCCACCGCTTCGACAGCGTAAAATTTAAGTTCTTTCCAGTTGCCATGATGTTCTTTTTCCATGTGTTTGGCCACCGCATTACTTCTGTCGGTGTTTATCGTGGCCCTCACATGCTCCAGTATACGTTTTTTTAACTCGCACTTGGTGCTTCCCACGTACTTGAGAGAACAGGGACACTCAATGATGTAAACGACAAATTGACTTTTACAGTTAATCAATTGTTGGATTTTCCACATTCGTTTGTTGGCCATTTTAATTTCCTTCATGTTTTGAGCAATGGTACAGACCTTGCAGCACGTGCATTTGAAAAAGCCAATAGGTTTTAACCAATTTGTCTGGGTTTTTTTACCCAAAAAGTGACTATGAACCAATTGGTCTTTAAGGTTTTTTGTCCGTCTGTATGTAATGTTGGGGTGATCCCCCACAATGCTTGAGGTTGTTTGATCCATTTTTAAAATATGCCAGTTCTTGCGCAGTATTTTGATCAATTGTGGATTGTCAGTGGAGTGAGTAGTTATGAATCTTATTTGGTTTTCATCCTGTTTCTCATTTACTTTTTCTTTCAACAGATCAGTTCTCTTAATACTCATGGTTCTCTTTAAGGACTCCTGGATTGTTTTCTCGCTGTAATTTCTTTTCTTGAAGCGTGTGATTGCTTGGTTGCGATGTTTTAACCATTCTTCTTCTTTTGAGCATATTCTCTTAATTCTGAGAAACTCCCCATAGGGGATGTTCTTGATCAAGCTCTTTTGATGGAACGATTCAGCATGTAGAACTGCATTCGTTGCAGTGTCTTTACGATGTAAGGTTGTGTGAATCATATTCTCCAAAATGTAGATTTCAGTATCCAGAAAGACAACTTTTTCTTCACTGATATTGTATGTGAATTTTAAGTTGAATTCAGATGTGTTTAAAATCTCAAAGTATTCCGCAAATTCTTTTTCAGATCCTTCCCAAATTATGAATAGATCGTCTATGTATCTAAACCAAGCTATGGTTTTATTTACATAGACATCATGTTCACTGCTCCAAGACCAAGTCTGCTCCCATAGGCCCATCGTTAAGCAGGCATATGATGGACTAAAGGAAAATCCCATTGCTGTCCCCTTTGTTTGACGAAAGATTTCCTCACCGAACATAAATGTGTTTTGTTCCAGACATGTCTGTATCATTTGTAATAACATCACATTATGATCAGAGAATTGAATGTTTCTTTCTGAGAGGAAGTGTTTACATGCTTTCAAACCAATGTCGTTTTGGATGTTCGAGTATAGTGATATGACATCCATTGTTACTAATTTGTAGTTTGTTTGCCAAGGTGTATCCTGTAAATGTCTCAATAGGTCCCCTGTATCTTGCAAATAGGAACTCAAATTCTTTACATATGGCAACAAAAATACATCTAAAAAATTGGCCATTGGTTCCAACAAAGCTCCTGCTCTTTTTTAGGGGAGATGAGATTAGCGTTGCAACAAAAAAACTGGGAGAAAAATATGGGAATGCCACAATCCAACAATCGAGGAAGAGGCAGGGGACGTGGAAACGCCCGCAGAAATCAACAAGAAGAGGCAAGCGGCAGCGCAAACCCTATTTTCAGTCGAGTGGGAACAACGACGAGAAGCATGGAGGAAAGGAGGAAAGGAAGGGGCCCACTTTATGTAGGACGGCTACACGGGTTCCCTAACCTTTTTTTCTTCCCCGGGCTCGGGACCACTCTATAACACCGATAAGAGAATTTTATAAGGATATGCTATATCTTTTTTCAATATATAATTTGTCTTTTTGTTTTTCATTTTTGCACATTTAATTATATCACAGGTGTGGTGAGGACTGTAACGTACTTATAGGTGTCAATCGAGAGTGATGTTGCAAATAACATTAAGTTGTGCCCAATCATTGTATAGTATGAATACATAGGCTCTCTTCAGGCACTAGACCGATACATATGCATAAGGAAGAGACCCCTTCTACATACCTCAAGCCACTAGAGCGTTTACAAATTAAATGTGTGTTTGTCCAGAACATGGGCTATAACGAATATTGATATTTATAACTACTAAGTATTGAGATTGTTAAATACAAATAAGTGACTTTAGCAACTAAAAGTGATTTAGCCCAATGCTTGGCGATGTATGTATGATTTCATTTTTTTAAACACAATTATTTAAAAATGAAATCTAAAGAAAGTAATTATTCGAGATGTATTCCCACCGAGGGATAAACACTGTGATGTCTCTCCTGTACTTAAGAGTGTAAATAGAAATATTTTTACACTGTGAAAACGTTGATTTGCACTTTCCAATATGTCAGCTGCATTAGAACATCCCAAGTGATTACCTACAGACCAAGTCCTTTTACTGTTTACACTATGTTAAGCACCTCAATGAACTTTATTTAAACCAATGCAAAACGTTTGTGTATTCGTGTGAACAAGACACTTTTTGTGTCGAAACGCGTCACGAAGAATAAACTACTGCCGTTTATGTAATACCCGTGACTCCGAGTGTGCTTTCAATGTTTAAATTGGATTTATATATATATATATATATACACCCTCTCGTTCTGGAGCACCGTGAAGAGACCAGCACGTTGTAGATTTCTTGCATGGACTGCATCAACACGGCGCCCCCCCAGCTGCCCAGATAGCCACATGGTTTGACAAGCGGCAAGGGGAGAGAGTAGGCGAAACGTTTCGCCTGATAAGGGGCTGGCAATAGACTTTGTTTGATACTGCTGGGCATCTGAGGCTAACGTGTGGAACACAACCAACTTTGTTGGGGCATCACTTGTTGTTAGGAGAAACGCTGTTACTACACAGACACTCCATGTGAACTACACTAACCAGCATGCATCTGCTCAGCAAGGTGTGAGCTCAAGGGGCTAGCACACCTTCCATTGGAGGAGGAGTGATGACATCACAGAGGGAGCGGTCTATTTCACAGCTGCATCTTGTTTGACCCCCTTACAGAGCACAGAAGTTCGTGAAACCGGCACTGAAGAGAGCCATTGGAGGCTTGAAACGCGTCTGCCTGAGCGTTCCAGGAACTTTGAGCACTACGCGCCTTTGAAAATAAAGCCTTTGTCAATTTTACCCCGGAGCTGTATTGCGCTTTTTCTTCATGGGAGGAAGCTTAGACTTGGATATTAAGTCAGCAAGCAGGTCACTGACTAGCAATACACCCTCTCGTTCTGGAGCACCGTGAAGAGACCAGCACGTTGTAGATTTCTTGCATGGACTGCATCAACACGGCGCCCCCCCAGCTGCCCAGATAGCCACATGGTTTGACAAGCGGCAAGGGGAGAGAGTAGGCGAAACGTTTCGCCTGATAAGGGGCTGGCAATAGACTTTGTTTGATACTGCTGGGCATCTGAGGCTAACGTGTGGAACACAACCAACTTTGTTGGGGCATCACTTGTTGTTAGGAGAAACGCTGTTACTACACAGACACTCCATGTGAACTACACTAACCAGCATGCATCTGCTCAGCAAGGTGTGAGCTCAAGGGGCTAGCACACCTTCCATTGGAGGAGGAGTGATGACATCACAGAGGGAGCGGTCTATTTCACAGCTGCATCTTGTTTGACCCCCTTACAGAGCACAGAAGTTCGTGAAACCGGCACTGAAGAGAGCCATTGGAGGCTTGAAACGCGTCTGCCTGAGCGTTCCAGGAACTTTGAGCACTACGCGCCTTTGAAAATAAAGCCTTTGTCAATTTTACCCCGGAGCTGTATTGCGCTTTTTCTTCATGGGAGGAAGCTTAGACTTGGATATTAAGTCAGCAAGCAGGTCGCTGACTAGCAATACACCCTCTCGTTCTGGAGCACCGTGAAGAGACCAGCACGTTGTAGATTTCTTGCATGGACTGCATCAACACGGCGCCCCCCCAGCTGCCCAGATAGCCACATGGTTTGACAAGCGGCAAGGGGAGAGAGTAGGCGAAACGTTTCGCCTGATAAGGGGCTGGCAATAGACTTTGTTTGATACTGCTGGGCATCTGAGGCTAACGTGTGGAACACAACCAACTTTGTTGGGGCATCACTTGTTGTTAGGAGAAACGCTGTTACTACACAGACACTCCATGTGAACTACACTAACCAGCATGCATCTGCTCAGCAAGGTGTGAGCTCAAGGGGCTAGCACACCTTCCATTGGAGGAGGAGTGATGACATCACAGAGGGAGCGGTCTATTTCACAGCTGCATCTTGTTTGACCCCCTTACAGAGCACAGAAGTTCGTGAAACCGGCACTGAAGAGAGCCATTGGAGGCTTGAAACGCGTCTGCCTGAGCGTTCCAGGAACTTTGAGCACTACGCGCCTTTGAAAATAAAGCCTTTGTCAATTTTACCCCGGAGCTGTATTGCGCTTTTTCTTCATGGGAGGAAGCTTAGACTTGGATATATATATATATATATATATATATATATATATATATATATATATATATATATATATACCTACTGGCGGTCGCCAATAGGTAGTTATAGTTAGGACCCTGTTTCCATAGGAAATCCGCAACATTCTATTTGGAATAACTTTGGCGCCGGTTGACGAATCGTCGCGAAATTTTCAAAATAGGTGGGGCGCTACGCTCCGCTCCTACCCTGAAAGTCTCGGGGGGATTCGTCAAGCGGGGGCTGAGATAAAAGGGGGTCCCAAAACGCGTTTTTCCCATGCATTTTTCCATAGGACCTTTAGACACAGCTACAGCCCGAACGGCTGAACAGAATTACTTGAAATTTGGCAGAGAGGTAGTCCTCAGGTCAAGGAAGTGCCTTTTGTAGGTTTGGTGTAAATCTGTTCAGTAGATTCTGAGAAAATAGCCTTTAAATCAATATATATATCTGAGCCAGCTTACGGTGCGCTTACGGTGCGCTTACCGTACGCGTACGGTGACGTGCGCGAGCGCGATTCTGATTGGCTCTTAGATCTTAGTAAACATTCGAATCGGTCGAAACCAGGAAGCGTCGGAAGCCATTTTGTGTATTTCATTTCACTCAGAAAAAAAAGGGTGAAAACTTGAAAAGGGGGCAAGGAAGAGAGTTACAGACCCCCTAACATTTGTAAGGGGGTCAAAGAAGGACAGAAAAGTACAAAGAAAACATTTATTGATTTTAAAAAAAATCGCGGGGTACGCGTACGGTAAGAAAATGAAATGAAATGCAGATTTAAGTGTTTAGATATTAGGGGGCTCTAAAAAGAGCCGTTGTGTTTATGAAGTGATTTTTTATTGGTACCTACAAGTAAGTACCGATGCAGAGTCTAAGGTTCAAGAGGAAGACTCTGTTCCCTTCATCAGTGAAGTGTACACCATCTCCTCTATAAATGTCTTGCATGTCGTAATGCAAGTTGTTGTGGTAAATGGAACCCATACCATAGTCACGGAGGAAAGCAGAAACAGATTTGTTGACGTGCTTTCTTGCTTTGTCAATCTGTGGACAAAAATGATTGGACCAGTTCCATTTTTGCCTTTGGCATATGTTAGAAAACACAAAGGCAGTTTTAGGGAAAAGTGAAAACAGTTGTGCAAAGGTCTCCTTCATAAGCATTTCCAGACCTACCCCAGTCAAAGTGCCTAGGTCATTGCCACCACAGTGCACTATTATGAGGTCAGGGTGTTGGATTTGCATGAAGGATTTCACCAATTGCATCAATTGGTGCCACTTTAACCCTCTCTGACCAATCCATTTAATGTCTACATTTGGCAAAGCAAGGTCTCTCACCATATCTGTTTTCTCTGCATACTTTTCACTCCAGAAGACATAGCTGTGCCCTACAATCCACACTGTGAACATCTTCAAAGGAGAACTGGATGCACTCAGGAGGTGTAATTCAGTAGAATGGTAAAAAGAAATGAAAGACAGTTTGGAAATGGAGGCATACATATTTTTTTTATAAAAAAAAGAACTGATTGGCTGTTTCATACCATTCTAGAATAAAAACTAGGCTGTATGTGTAAATTTATAGAAGCATGTTTTGTATTGGTACAGAAAAATGTGTTACCAAAGAACAGTACTATGGATTTGCTGTTAGGTTTGAAAAGTCAAGCACTCCTGCTCTTTGGAAATGAAACATTGTGTGGCGAACTTCTGACCTAACTCCACACAGCAGTGTTCCATGAGCTGTTGCTATGGTAGCAGGCAGAAGTCAAGTTGGGGGAAGGGTACTAGGCAGAAGTCAAGTTGGGGGAAGGGTACTTTTGGAAAAGGGTTGGTTTTCAACCAATAGAAATGTGTGATTACATTTGAAAAAAAGGGGGAAGCACTGAGATTTGAAATTAACATGTATATGTGTGGAAAAAGAGAGGGAAAGTTTGCCATTATCTGGTTCCGCTGAGAGGAGAGAGGTGTACAGAACAGAGATCCTGGCTCTGATAATCTGCTGTTTGAGTGCCACATTTCTTTTACAATTAACTAATTTTAAAGGTGAGTTTAGAGTTTGAGAGGGGATGTATATGGTAAATTAAGAAATGAATAATAGAATTGGAATTCCTTTTGTTGAAGTTGTGTTTATTATTTTCTGTTTTGGGAGAAATTTAAATGTGAGGAACATGTAAAATAATATGGACTATGTTTTCACGAAAAATTAAGGTGTTCTGGTAAAAATAAGGAATACTTTAAGGGTTTGAGGTTGCACTCAGTAATGCAAATACATTCAGCATCAGTGAGGCTGGTTGCCCTTGCTGGAGTGTAGTGAGTCACCCAGGTTACACATGTTGCTGGTCTCAGAAAGCTGTTTGGTATTGCTCAGGTGATTTTACATTTGCATTAGATGGAAAGGGGGAGGTATTTTTTTATGCAGAAGCAGACTCTTAGCACACAGCCAGCTGGTTATCCTGTGGAATCATGGATAGTATTCACAACCGAGTGGGGTTTGAGGTTTCAGTTAGTAATGCAAATACATTCAGCATCACTAAGGCTGGTTGCCCTTGCTGGAGTGTAGTCAGTCACCCAGGTTACACATGGTGCTGGTTTCAAAAAGCAGTTTGGACCTGTGCTGTTTTCAGAATCTGAAAAGTGGATTCAAAATGTGTCAGTCTGTAAAAGTGTTTATCACTTGCCAAAAAAAAGAGTAGTAAGTGTGCTTTCAAATTGGCAAAGAAATTTCGTTTTGTGACTAGTATGAAAACATGACTCTGTGTGCAAATAGGAATTACAGGCAGAGATGTATTGCGTATTGCTCTGGTGATTTTACATTTGCATTAGATGTAAAGGGGGAGCCATTTTTTTGTATGCAGAAGCAGACTCTTAGCACACAGCCAGCTGCTTATCCTGTGGAATCATGCATAGTATTCACAACCGAGTGGGGTTTGAGGTTTCAGTCAGTAATGCAAATACATTCAGCATCACTAAGGCTGGTTGCCCTTGCTGGAGTGTAGTCAGTCACCCAGGTTACACATGGTGCTGGTCTTAAAAAGCAGTTTGGACATGAGCTTTTATCAGAATCTGAAAAGTGGATTCATAATGTGTCAGTCTGTAAAAGTACTTATCACTTGCCAAAAAAAGAGTAGTAAGTGTGCTTTCAAATTGGCAAAGAAATTTCGTTTTGTGACTATTGTGAAAACATGACTCTGTGTGTAAATAGGAATTACAGGCAGAGATTTATTGCGTATTGCTCTGGTGATTTTACATTTGTATTAGATGGAAAGGGGGAGGTATTTTTTTATGCAGAAGCAGACTCTTAGTACACAGCCAGCTGCTTATCCTGTGGAATCATGCATAGTATTCACAACCGAGTGGGGTTTGAGGTTTCAGTCAGTAATGCAAATACATTCAGCATCACTAAGGCTGGTTGCCCTTGCTGGAGTGTAGTCAGTCACCCAGGTTACACATGGTGCTGGTCTGAAAAAGCAGTTTGGACATGTGCTTTTATCAGAATCTGAAAAGTGGATTCATAATGTGTCAGTCTGTAAAAGTGTTTATCACTTGCCAAAAAAAAGAGTAGTAAGTGTGCTTTCAAATTGGCAAAGAAATTTCGTTTTGTGACTAATGTGAAAACATGACTCTGTGTGTAAATAGGAATTACAGGCAGAGATTTATTGCGTATTGCTCTGGTGATTTTACATTTGTATTAGATGGAAAGGGGGAGGTATTTTTTTATGCAGAAGCAGACTCTTAGTACACAGCCAGCTGCTTATCCTGTGGAATCATGCACAGTATTCACAACCGAGTGGGGTTTGAGGTTTCAGTCAGTAATGCAAATACATTCAGCATCACTAAGGCTGGTTGCCCTTGCTGGAGTGTAGTCAGTCACCCAGGTTACACATGGTGCTGGTCTGAAAAAGCAGTTTGGACATGTGCTTTTATCAGAATCTGAAAAGTGGATTCAAAATGTGTCAGTCTGTAAAAGTACTTATCACTTGCCAAAAAAAAGAGTAGTAAGTGTGCTTTCAAATTGGCAAAGAAATGTCGTTTTCTGCCTAATATCTAACCATGACTCTGTGTGCAGAGAGGAATTACAGGCATACATTTATTGCGTATTGCTTTGGTGAATTTACATTTGCATTAGATGTAAAGGGGGAGCCATTTTTTTGTGCAGAAGCAGACTCTTAGCACACACCCAGCTGCTTATCCTGTGGAATCATGCACAGTATTCACAACCGAGTGGGGTTTGAGGTTTCAGTCAGTAATGCAAATACATTCAGCATCACTAAGGCTGGTTGCCCTTGCTGGAGTGTAGTCAGTCACCCAGGTTACACATGGTGCTGGTCTGAAAAAGCAGTTTGGACATGTGCTTTTTTAACAATCTGAAAAGTGAATTCAAAATGTGTCAGTCTGTAAAAGTACTTATCACTTGCCAAAAAAAAGAGTAGTAAGTGTGCTTTCAAATTGGCAAAGAAATTTCGTTTTGTGACTAATATGAAAACATGACTCTGTGTGCAAATAGGAATTACAGGCAGAGATTTATTGCGTATTGCTTTGGTGAATTTACATTTGCATTAGATGTAAAAGGGGAGCCATTTTTTTGTGCAGAAGCAGACTCTTAGCACACAGCCAGCTGCTTATCCTGTGGAATCATGCATAGTAATGACAACCGAGTGGGGTTTGAGGTTTCAGTCAGTAATGCAAATACATTCAGCATCAGTAAGGCTGCAGTAAGGCTGGTTGCCCTTGCTGGAGTGTAGTCAGTCACCCAGGTTACACATGTTGCTGGTCTCAGAAAGGTGTTTGGTATTGCTCTGGTGATTTTACATTTGCAATAGATGGAAAAGGGGAGCTATTTTTTTATGCAGAAGCAGACTCTTAGCACACACCCAGCTGCTTATCCTGTGGAATCATGCATAGTATTCACAACCGAGTGGTGTTTGAGGTTGCACTTAGTAATGCAAATACAAACATGTAAAATAATATGGACTAACTTTTGTAGCAGTTGCAATAATTTTTCATGACGGTCCTTCTATAACTTCTGGTCATTACACAGTTTATCTTAAATGTGAAAAAGGCTGGACACTGTGTAATGATTCCCAATTGATTTTCAAGCAACGTTTGCCTTTTGATTTAGCAAATTCCTATCTAATCTAATCTTCCTGAAACCTAAATTTTAGAGAGACTTGGCAAGATCTGTACAAAACAATTTTACCATTTTATTGGATTACCATTGGAATTTTCAAAAAAAATGATTTTACAAATTATCATTTGGCCTAATGGAAAGGTAACCAATTGCAATGTGGACTTTTTAAATTTTTAATGAAACTTTGGAAAACCAAAAATTTATACAAAATCGGTAACATCTGCACAATTTACACAGTTTATCTTAAATGTGAAAAAGGCTGGACACTGTGTAATGATTCCCAAATGATTTTCAAGCAACGTTTGCCTTTTGATTTAGCAAATACCTATCTAATCTAATCTTCCTGAAACCTAAATTTTAGAGAGACTTGGCAAGATCTGTACAAAACAATTTTACCATTTTATTGGATTACCATTGGAATTTTCAAAAAAAATGATTTTACAAATTATCATTTGGCCTAATGGAAAGGTAACCAATTGCAATGTGGACTTTTTAAATTTTTAATGAAACTTTGGAAAACCAAAAATTTAGACAAAATCGGTAACATCTGCACAATTTAAATTTTGGAATGTTATTGGATTGCCATTGGAAATTTATTCAAAAAAAGATTTTTAAAATTACTATTTGGCCATGAGGAAAGGTAAACAATTGTATTGTGGACTTATTTAATTATTAATTAATCTTTCGGAAACCAAAATGTTACAGAGAATCGGTGAGATCTGTACAATTTAAACTTTGGAATTTTATTGGATTAACATTGGAAATTTAATCAAAAAAGAATTTTAAAATTACTATTTGGCCTAAATGAAATGGAACCACATGTATTGTGGAGTTATTTGAGATATAATATTTTTGGGATTATACTTCTGAAACAAAAATGTCAGACGGTATTTTAAAGAAATAAATATTGATATTAGATGATATTTTTTAAGAATATTATGCATTTCTATAATGTTATGTTTAAGCTAAAAGAGATTCTGGGCTTTTTTAAAACAATCTTTGAGATTGTTATTTTTTTTTGCCCGCTGTTAAATGATGAATGCAATTGCTTTCACAATTTATAGTGAAATGCAATATATTCTGAAAACAGCAAAAAAAAGGCAAAACATTTTTTGGGAAAATATGTAAATATGTGTACTGTATTATAAAATGTTTTATTAAATATTAATACTTTTTTCTTTTTTTTCAGATTGAAATTTTCAAAAACTTGAACCATTTTTAAAGCAATTAAAATTAAATTAAAATTAAAAAATAATTTTTTGAGTGGGTATGGTAAGTCAAAAATTTCATGGTCCCTTTTTTCCACTTCTCCACAATCACATTTTTAGTTTTTCATTGTAGTCTCTCAAGGACCTTGTAATGTGATAATTGATTTTTAGTTTTTTTTAAAAAAAAAATAAAAAATTACGCGTACCGTACGCGTACGGTGAAAAAAAAATAAAAAAAAGTTTTAAAAAAAATATAAAAAAAAGTTAAAAGGTAAGGTTGGCTCTTAAAAGAGCCGTTGTGTTCATGCAGGGACAGAGGAAAGAAAGAATGGGAATATTAGTCGGTACGACAAATGTGCTGATCTATTAAATTGTTCACTAGGGCAACACTGGTCTCCCTATGACAAATTAGATCATGACAAGTGGCGCACCGAATTAAAACCCTCGCAAATCGATGGTTGGTTTCCAGAGGACGAGAAAAAGGAGATGCTCCCCCCACAGATGAAGGGCTCAGCTGACCTACCGAAGATGGACTCGGCCCTGCAGATGATGGACCAGGCTGAGCTGCTGTGGATGTGCTTGGTTGACTTACTGAAGGGTTACCTTCAGTATGTCGAGCATGTGTCCTACCGTGTACATCTTGAAGGTGTCTCAACATGGTGTGATTCCCGAAGGAATACTTCTTGTTGGGATTCCCTCTTGAAAGTACACGGCCACAAAGCTTACAAGTCACTAAGGGTGCATTTACCTTTTTCTTGTCCTCTGGAAAAGAAAAATACTCCCATATGAAAGAGCTCTTTTGTTTCCTCCTTCTCTGCCTCAAGGTAGTGCTGCTAGCCTCACTCTCAGAAGAGTTCTGCTGTTCTGCCATCGTATCACAAAGACAACTCAGCTCCTTCTCCTAAGGGATCACAAGCAGAAATGAGGGGAATGGGTGTGGTGTAGGAGAGTTCTAGAACTGAAAGTAGTTTCAACCAATCAAAAGTTGTGTTTCATGATCACATGACCCACCGTGCGCGTACGTTACGCTTACGGAGCGCTTACGGTAAAAGTACGCATGCGCGTAAAAAAGACACGCGCACGCGAGCATGCGCAAAACAGGCACGCCCTTTCACTTCCGCGTAACATGCGCGTGCAGCGTACGCGTTACGCGCTGCGCGCGCGTGACGTACGTCTACGCGAATTGCGTAAATGAACGCAAACAGCGTAGAAATCTAACGTAATGAAAGCAAAACGTGCGCTTACTGTACGCGCACGTTAAAAAAATAATAAAAAAAAAAAAAGGGGAAAAAAAACCACTATGTTATACTAATAAATCTTACCTGTTTAGTTTAAAAAAATTGTAAAAAAAATATATATTGTAGAATTTTTTTAATTTAACCATAGTCTTTAAATAAGGATAGAAAATTAAAATAAAAATATGTTAAAAAAATTGAAAAAAAAGAATTAGCATTTAAAAAACCTTGCAAATTCACTGAAAAAACCATGGGTTTCACACACGTTATAGTTAGGAATTAGCATTTAAAAAACCTTGCAAATTCAATGAAAAAACCAAAGGTTTCACACATGTTATAGTTAGCTGGACATTTCACTCGTAAAAAACCAATGAAATTCCCCCGTTATAGTTAGTTCAGCTAACTATAACTCGCGCGCCCGCAATGCACTACTGATGACGTCACATATTACATCACTCATGACATGGTCACTGACATCACTCATGACATCACTGATGACATCTCAAATGACATCACTGATGACATCACTGATGACATCTTCCTTGTGATAGAGTGGCAGACCTCCTCTTCCCCTAATATATCCTTTGATACACACATTCAAAAATAGAGACTAAAATTTTTAAAACAATGGACATACCAATACCAGTTACAAGAACCTCTTAAGTAATTATAAGAACCACATACACATCCACTCATTCACCAACAGTCGTATACAGTCACTCATACATGCACTCACTCATCATATGTACTCATACACCTATACATCCTGTTACACAATGCCACTCATCCATAGAGTTACTCACACATACTCACTCATGCTAATAAAGAAACAAACATACATTTATTAGCTTATACAGTTATACACACACCACCACACTTACTTCTATGGAAAATTACACATACTTAGTCTTATAAACAATCACTTATAGAAACACATACTTATTCATACAGGAACTCTTTCAATCTCTCACTCTCACATATACTCACTTATATACACCAATAGTCACATATACTAGTTTAATAGATATGTAGTTACTCATAAAGACACTATTGAGACAGTCATTCACTCACTAACACACCCATACACACACTCATCCACCCATACAGTCCTGCACACATGCTGTCTTCAACACATACAAAGAGTGAATCACTCATTCATGCACCTATGCACTACATAATAACCCCCACCGAACCATACAGACACTCAGACTGATACTCAAAAAAACAACTAATAACCTATATAGACACCCAAGAAGCTACTCACCAACCCATGCAGCCACTTATACACAAAGTGAGAGACTGATACAGATATTTTCATATTTAAACATTACTCAGTAAGCCATGTATTCAGTATGATACACTTAATCAGTCAGATACACAATAAATTTTTCAAAAACAAAGCATCCATTTAGACACTTATATACCCATTTATTCTTTCATTGACCTTGAGATATACATATATTAAACATATTTAATTTTCAGAAATACACACATTCACTGGATGATGTCATCAGTGATGTCATCAGTGATGTCATTTGAGATGTCATGAGTGATGTCATGAGTGATGTCAGTGACCATGTCATGAGTGATGTAATATGTGACGTCATCAGTAGTGCATTGCGGGCGCGCGAGTTATAGTTAGCTGAACTAACTATAACGGGGGAATTTCATTGGTTTTTTACGAGTGAAATGTCCAGCTAACTATAACATGTGTGAAACCTTTGGTTTTTTCATTGAAATATATATATATTACCTACTGGCGGTCGCCAGTAGGTAGTTATAGTTAGGACCACGTTTCCATAGGAAATCCGCAACATTCTATTTTGAATAACTTTGGCGCCGGTTGACGAATCCTCGCAAATTTTTCAAAATAGGTGGGGCGCTACGCTCCGCTCCTATCCTGAAAGTCTCGGGGGGATTCGTCAAGCGGGGGCTGAGATAAAAGGGGGGTCCCAAAACGCGTTTTTCCCATGCATTTTTCCATAGGACCTTTAGACACAGCTACAGCCCGAACAGCTGAACAGAATTACTTGAAATTTGTCAGAGAGGTAGTCCTCAGGTCAAGGAAGTGCCTTTTGTAGGTTTGGTGTAAATCTGTTCAGTAGATCCTGAGAAAATAGCATTTAAAAGCATATATATATGTGGGCGGAGCCTAACCACACATCTCATCCTGAGATCTGATTGGCTGTCAGCACTTCATCCAAGAAGTGTTGGCAGCCATCTTGGGACCAATATACATGATAGCACCTCATTAAAAAGCATTGCAGTTAATAGAAGGTTTTAAGACTTTAGTTACATTATAAATCATTTGTTGATGGTACCATACTCATTTTAGGAATTGTGGTATGTTCTAAAGTGATTTCACCATGTGAAAAAGCCTTCTGCTGGGATATCATGATTGAGAGAAAAATATTTTCTCATGCTTTTTCCACAGAGGTTTGGAAGGTGATCTATAGGCTAAACTGAGAGCTTATTTTCTGTAAATTCACATTATCTTTCTCAGTCATGTGAGAATGAAGTCTGACATTCTCAGTAAAACATGTACATCCAACAAGGGCAGAGACTGTCAGTTGATTCCTTTGTGTTCTACTGCAGCTTCCCAGAGTGTTCCAAAGAACTACTAGAGCGCTAACAGTCCTACTTATGATAAACGTATGGCACACCTGAAGCCATCTTGCTTGGATTAAAGTGGTAACTCTTAAAACATTTAATTTAAAAATGAACAAAATTAGGGGGTTCATTTTTCAATAAAAAGTATGATTAGTGCTGCAGAAAGAAAAATTAGGGCACATTTTGAGTGACTTCTCAAATCCTCTTCTATTTCATTAAAAAATTCTGACATGCAGACTGAAACATGCACTTTCAATACCAGCAGCAGTTTTCCCTGGTGAGCAGTAGCTTTACTACAGTGATCTAATGAGTAAAAAGAGTGCTAACATTCTGAATTTATGGCAAATGTGTGACACATCTGAATGCCTTCTTGATGGAATCAAAGTAAAAAACTGAAAGTATTTCCTACTGAGGAGACTGCAGTAAATGAGGAAATTAGGAAACTTCATAACAAATAAGTCTCCCAAGATGGCCACCAGAGACAAAAGAGCCCAAATGTAGCCCAAATATCACCCAGATGTAGCCCAAGTATAGCCCAATGACAGAATGTCCCAGAATGTTCTTAAAAACAACTAGAGCGCTTACTGTCTTCATTATGACAAAAGTATGGCACACCTGAAGCCATCTTGATTGGAATAAACTGGTAACACTTAAAACATTTAATTTAAAAAGGAACACAATGAGGAGGTTCATTTTGCCATAGAAATTATGATTAATGCTGAAGAAAGAAAATGAGGGCACATTTTGAGTGACTTCTCAAATCCTCTTCTATTTCATTAAAAAAATTCTGACATGCAGACTGAAACATGCACTTTTAATACCAGGAGCAGACTTCCATGGTGCAGTAGTTTTACTACAATGATCTAATGAGCAACTAGAGTGCTAACATTCAGAATTTATGGCAAATGTGTGACATATCTGAATACCTTCATGATGGAATCAAAGTAAAAAACTGAAAGCATTTCCTACTGAGGAGACTGCAGTACATGAGGAAATTAGGAAACTTCATAACAAATAAATCTCCCAAGATGGCCACCGGAGACAAAAGAGCCCAAATGTAGCCCAAAATCACCCAGATGTAGCCCAAATATAGCCCAATGACAGAAGTGTGCAAAACACTTATTATTTTGTGTTTTTGCAGTGTTATATAGTGCAGACTTGTCAGGTATTGGAGTGCTTTACATGAGCATTGGTTACATCACACAAGAACACATTCATTTTGGTTGTAGACATGGGGAGACTAAGTGATTTGACCAGAATCACAGAATGTCGAGCTGAAGCAGAAACTTCAACCTGGTTCCCCAGTTGCAAAGTCTGCAGTTCTGGAAGTAACACCACATCATCTCCCCTAAGTGCAACATTTAATCAAGTGGTCAACTGGATAAAAAAACATAAAGATAACAAATAATTTAAAAGTGCTTTGTCGCTATTTGAAAACTCAGAAAATATGTCCTTATTTTAGCCTTTTAGAGCACTAACCATAATTTTGATGCCAATAAGACCCTCTCATATATGTAATTTCTAAAGGAAATGCTCTAGGTATTACAGTTTTGATTACATCAAGATGATGTCAGGCGTTCCACACTTTTGTAATAAATATAGAATGTTAGCAATCTAGTTGTTCATTAGGATACTGTTGAGAGGCAGAGGCCAGGGGCACGGACTCTGAAAATTGAAGGCAGGTAGGAGGGTGCAAAGGCAACAATTTAACCACACTGAGCAGGCAGGAAGGGCCGTGGAAGCACAACAGACTATGGAGGGCAGTGGAAAGGGGGGCAGGGGCAACAAACCAACAATACAGGACTTGCAAGAGAGGCTGTTGGAGGCAAGATCTATTACGGGTCAAGGAAGCTAGGGGCGGTCCCCAGATCCCCGGGAGCCACCACAGAACTGAGCAGGAGAGTGAGTCAGGGACAAAAGGGGCACCTTAATTTGAGCCGGGGTGCCTAGGAACGCTTGCTCCAAAAATGAAGAAAACAGACATATGAGACATGGAATTGGAGGCAGAATACAATGGCAGTTTAATGAGAAGATGCAACTTCAAAGAAACCGCAGAATAGAGACATAAAGTACAAAATACAGAATCCAGATAATCATACAGCTGTCATGATATTCTCTGTATCTCAATTAATGTACTGACAGAGAGAGAGAGAAAACACATCTATAAATGCATCATGAGAAACAAGTTACACCAAGGAAAATGTTACCTAGGAACACTCACGTTTACTCTTAGAGCAAGCATTCCTGCAATTACAATACAAAATCTTTTAAATGCAAAAGTAAAGAGAACAATGGTTAAACATAACATGACATTTCATATAGGTAAAATAGAATAAGATACTTCAAGCAAAGCAGAGCAAGACATTTTAAGCAAAGGAAGACAAGAGCTCCCAGCTCTTGGGGAAAACCTGCACTGCCTGTTAACCTACACACAGACGGCGAGGTAGTCCGTCGATATCTGTGGGTGCTCCCTTTTTATATCATTTTGTGGGCTCCTTTGCACGCTACATCTACCTACGTATGCTACCCAAAAGCTTCGTCTGCAGATTTTACCAGACATTTCGTCATTTACCCACTTAATGCTGACAATGGACTGGGTGAAAAGGTCAGTCTCTCAGGCCAATCGCTTATCGTAAGTTCCATAGAGCAAGCAGAAAATAATGGGTATTGTACGGGAATTCAATATATTCATGTATAAAATCTCCTCAGTTCTCCTAACTTGACGCTCTGCGGTTGCCACTTCCTTAAAAGCGGGAAACCTGCCCAGGAAGCAAGTACCAGTCCAGGATGCAGCCTACTGTATGTCGACAGCTTCAGGGGGATGTTGAACTTTGATACAGAGCACGGAGCACTCGGGTAGGGTGGGGGCTACTGGTTTGGAGCAGAAGGCCTCGCAGACCTGCCTTCAGACTGCTATACACTAAAATTGCAGAGCTATGGTCAATTTAACAAAGAGGCCTACATATTGAACAGAAGGGCCTACACAGGGGTTTTATACTGGCTGAGTGGTAAGGATGTCTCAGGATAATTATATAGCAACACAGGACCCGCTGGTCAATTTAATACGGCCTACAAATGCAGCTGGCAGGGCAAGGACAAGGGTCTCATACTTCAGGTGTGGACAGAACGGGCCAGGGGCCCCCTGTGACACAAAATCTACCCTCCTTCAAGCCTGTGGCAATGTAATAGACCATTGTGGGCAGAAGGAAGAGGCAATGGTAGTACAACCATACATGCCAACAGAC
The DNA here is from genome assembly GCF_964204655.1 of Triturus cristatus. NCBI lineage: Eukaryota > Metazoa > Chordata > Amphibia > Caudata > Salamandridae > Triturus > Triturus cristatus. The sequence continues at coordinate 888,871,768 of NC_140587.1, read as the reverse complement.
CCGATTCAGCCAGGAAACGTCCAATGTTTTTAAGCTCAAATGGGCTTTATTTGATCTGTCTCCTGTCTACAATATCCTCTTTTTCAATGTAACTCAAAGGGGAAAATCAATACCCCAGTTTTTTTTCAAAATCTCCCTCTTACCAAGTTCAAAATGTTCGCAAGTATGGTACATTGGATCATGGAAGAAAATGGGATAGGGACATGGACTTGGATAACAGAGGACAGGAGGGACATGGAGAGGTGCACCAAACTGACCCTGCAGGGCAGGCATCAGGGTTTGCAGCAGCACAATACACCACACGGGAGTGCAGCACAACAATCCATAGAAAGCAAGAGGGAGGGGACAGGACCATGCACATGGACAACAGAGAACAGAGGGGCAAGAGGCAATGGTAGCTAGCTGACCATAATGGACAGACAGGAGAGAAAGCTGCAGCATAACAGACCATAAAGGGCAGGAGGGACGGATCAGGGGCATTACAATGGAACAGACAAGCCAGGAGGGAGGGAGTAGGGCTGGGGGCAAGGGGGCAGGGCAGGAGCAGCAAGATAGCCATGGAGGTCAGGCAGGATGGGCACTAGAAGCAAGACACACCATGAAGAGCAACAGTGAGACTGTGATGGCATACACACAGACCATGGAGGGAAGGTGGGAGGGGGTCAGGGGCAGCTAACTGACCACACAGGGAAGGTGGGAGGGGCCATGGCAGCACAGAAGACCATGCATGGCAAGTGGGAGGGTTAGTGGCAGCACAATGGCTATGATGGGCAAGAAGGAGGGTGGAGGGGCATGCACAAAGGACGATGGAGGATAGAAGGGAGGGTCAGGACCTGTGCACAGACAAGAAAGTTCAGGGGAAGGGACCTCACAACAGACCACACGGGGCAGGCAGGAGGAGCAGCTGCAGCACAACAGACCAGGGAGGGCAGAAGGGTGTGGCAGTACAATGGACCATGTAGGACAGGAGGAAGAGGATAGGGGCATGGCATGTGGACAGGCAGGGTGGAGGTGACAGGGACAGGTTACAGTCATCTGACAATGCTAGGCAGGTGGGAGGGGAGTGGCAGCTCAACAGAACACTCAGAGTAGATAGGAGTGGCAGGTCCATGGGACATGGTGGGCAAAAAGGATGGAGCAGGGGCATGCACAAAGACATCGGAGGGCAGGGGGAAGGAGAATAGGGGCAGCAAGCTGAGCACAGAGTTTAAGCAGGAGGTCAATGATGGGCCATAGAATTGGGCAATGGAGGGCAGGAGGAGTGGACTGGTACATCATACTGAGGGCAGTGGCAGCACATCAGACCATGCATGGCAGGAGGGAGGAGGCTAGTCCATGGATTCACACAACAGAGGATAGGGAGGAAGGGGATGGGGCAGCAAGCTAACTGTTCTGAGAAGGCGGGTATTAGGAACTTTATTGTTTTTAAAACATTGTGTCTGTGCGAACTACTTAAAATATGAACAAGTATGCAGCATAATCTCACTTTTATTCAGGAAGAAGAGGACGTTTGTGACTGTGACTCCGGGCTCACTTGGCAGAAACACCCCCTGACCCTCCACCCCCTATCGCAAAATGTAATGCCCGTGAAAAGGGTAGGTGAACACAGTGTTATATAGAACATAGTCCTGAGAGCACGATTGAAAATGAAAACTAGATATAGTGTATGGTATAAACTATGCACCAAAAAGTGTGATATAAGATGAACCGGGCGTGAAATATAATATGCAATACATTGTGCGCAATGACAGATTCATTGGAGAGCGCGAGATAGCACAGGCACTAGCGCGTGCTATGCGATATGCGCCTTGGAGTGTAATATGCACAGGGCAGTGTTGTGTAACCTAACTAGTCTCTAAAGTTGTAATATAAAATATGTGCTGGGGAGTGTAAGGTTGCATATGCACTGTGACAAAGATATGGATCCCAGATTGTTATATGTATGGCATAGCACTGTGCGTTATAACATAGGCATCGAGAAAGGCACGTTAGATGGGGCAATATAACCCGTGCGAAGACAAGTGTGGCATGACATATTCACGGGGTGGTGTTACAGTGCACATGGGCTAGAGAGTGTCATGGCATATGCACTAGCTAGTGGAATACAACACAGAGGTGTGAGGCACACGGCAGGCAATGGTGGGTGTAACACAGCATTGGGCTCTGACAGGAGCGCGCTGTGACTCTCAAGTGATGTTCGTCCCCTTTCCAGAGAGTAAAATAAAAAGTATTACACATCCGGCAGTGGATGTGTGTTTTATTAACCGTGAGGGGGGTTTCTTGCATAGTTTTGGTCGAATTTTTGTCGAATCCCCTTTGAATGGCTTGGTGTGCATGTGTATTAAATGTGCCCGTCAATAGCTACCCAAGTTTGTATAAATAAACGACAAGGGTGTCTACCGGGATTAGGCACGGTAGGGCATCAGACGTGTCAGAGCTTCACTAGTGGTGTAAATACATTCCACGTGGATTCATTGCATGCATAGTCGCCTTTTAATGAATATCACGCAAATCGTCATGGTGATAGGTACGTACGGTTTGTCCAGCATGTCCTAGGTGTGTCTATAAATATATATTTTTTAAAAATAATAAAAAACAGTGGCCGGCCCTGGGGATTGGGGTCAAAAAAATATAATTAGGAGACTGGCCCTGGGGGATGGGGTCATCAGGGCCAATAAATTAGAATAAGAAGGGGAACCAAACAGCCCCCCTTCTTAAAAAACTAAAATAAATAAAAGACTGGCATCGTGCCGGAGGCCATGCCCCCTCCGTGCAGCACTCTGCAAACGCGCCCCCAACAGGTATCTCCAGTATGCGCCAGGGAGCTGCGCTGCAGCCAGGTGTTCTGAGGCCAAGCCCCTTTTTACACCTCTCTGCAACACAGCTCTGTGGCGCTTACTGGAGGTACCTAGTGGTCTAGTTTGACCCTAGGGACCCTTAGGATTCAAGGGGACTTAATCTCTCAACTTAGAACAGCCACAGGGCGCGTTTACACAGTGGTGAAGGGAGGGGACGGGGCCTGAGGTGACGTGTGCAAACACGCACTATGGCACGTTTTAAATTGGGGATATAATTTCCCTTCAATACTGAGGGCCCCTGGGGGCTAACTAGCCCACCAAGTGCTTCCAGTAAGCGCCACTGAGCTGCATTGCAGAGAGGTGGTCCAGGCCGTGCCACTTTTTACACCTCTCTGCAACGCAGCTCTGTGGCACTTACTGGAGGTACCTAGTGGGCTAGTTGGACCCCAGGGACCCTCAGGATTCAAATGAACTTAATCTCCCAACTAAAAATGGACACAGGGCGTGTTTACACAGTGGTGAAGGGAGGGGACGGGGCCTGAGTTAACGTGTGCAAAAACGCCCTGTGGCCTGTTTTAAGAGGTAGTTTTAATCCCCATGCCCTCTTATATACTAGGGGCTTACAGAGGAGGTCATGCTAATCACAGGGGGACCCCAACGCATAATGTTCCCTAGTGTATGTAGGTGTTTTCACTGTATTCTAAGTGTCTTTTAACATAGCACTGGCTCTAGGACTGGTTAGTCAGGCTCAGTTACCACCAGTATCCGTCTGAAAAAGTTGAGGGTACAGGATGATTTTGCAACAAGGCTTCTTTCTGCTCTTCTTTTTGTTCTTTCTGCACGTTATCCTTCTTCCTGCACTTATCTTCGTATTTGAGGACTTCTGTTGCTTCTTTCTGCACTTCTTTTGTTTCTTTCTGTGCATTTTTTCTTCTTTCTTCACATGTCCTAGCTCTGTAGGCATAGTTAGAAATTAGCATTTAAAAAACCTTTGAAATTCACAGAAAAAACCATAGGTTTCAGGCACGTTATAGTTAGGAATTAGCATTTAAAAAACCTCAGAAATTCACTGAAAAAACCATAGGTTTCAGGGGTGTTATAGTTAGCTGGACTTTTCACTTGTACAAAACCATTGAAATTCCCCCGTTATAGTTAGTTCAGCTAACTATAACTCGGGCGCCCGCAATGCACTGCTGATGACGTCACATATTACATCACTCATGACATGGTCAGTGACATCACTCATGACATCACTGATGACATCTCAAATGACATCACTGATGACATCACTGATGACATCATCCTTGTGATAGAGTGGCAGACCTCCTCTCACCCTAATATAACCTTTGATACACACATTCAAAAATAGAGACTAAAATTTTCAAAACAATGGACATACCAATACCAGTTACAACAACCTCTTCAGTAATTCTAAGATCCACATACACATCCACTCATTCACCAACAGTCCTATACAGTCACTCATACATGTACTCACTCATCATATGTACTCATACACCTATACATCCTGTTACACAATGCCACTCATCCATAGAGTTACTCACACACATAGTCACTCATGCTAATAAAGAATCAAACATACATTTACTTGCATATACAGTTATACACACACCACCATACTTACTTCTACGGAAACTTACACATACTTAGTCTTTTAAACAATCACTTATAGAAACACATACTTATTCATACAGGAACTCTTTCAATCTCTCACTCTCACATATACTCACATATATACACCAATAGTCACATATACTAGTTTAAAACATATGTAGTTACTCATAAAGACACTATTGAGACAGTCATTCACTCACTAACACACCCATACACACACTCATCCACCCATACAGTCCTGCACACATGCTGTGTTCAACACATACAAACAGTGAGTCACTCATTCATGCACCTATGCACTACGTAATACCCCCCACCGAACCATGCAGACACTCAGACTGATACTCAAAAAACCAACTAATAACCTATATAGACACCCATGTAGCTACTCACCAACCCATGCAGCCACTTATACACAAAGTGAGAGACTGATACAGATATTTACATATTTAAACATTACTCACTAAGCCATGTATTCACTATGATACACTTAATCAGTCAGTTACACAATCAATTTTTCAAAAACAAATCATCCATTTAGACACTTATATACCCATTTATTCTTCCATCGACCTTGAGATATACATATATAAAATATATTTAATTTTCAGAAAAACACACATTCACTGGATGATGTCATCAGTGATGTCATCAGTGATGTCATTTGAGATGTCATCAGTGATGTCATGAGTGATGTCACTGACCATGTCATGAGTGATGTAATATGTGACGTCATCAGCAGTGCATTGCGGGCGCCCGAGTTATAGTTAGCTGAACTAACTATAACGGGGGAATTTCAATGGTTTTGTACAAGTGAAAAGTCCAGCTAACTATAACACCCCTGAAACCTATGGTTTTTTCAGTGAATTTCTGAGGTTTTTTAAATGCTAATTCCTAACTATAACGTGCCTGAAACCTATGGTTTTTTCTGTGAATATATATATATATATATATATATATATATATATACATAAATTACCTACTGTTATGGTTAGGAGCGGTATTTTCAAAATAGGTGGGGCGCTCCGCTCCGCTCCTACCCTGAAAGTCTCTGGGGGATTCGTCAAGCGGGGGCTGAGAAAAAAGGGGGGTCCCAAAATGCGTTTTCCCCATGCAATTTTCCATAGGGACCTTTAGTCCAAGGTACAGCCCGAACGGCTGAACAGAAATACTTGAAATTTGGCAAAGAGGTAGTCCTCAGGTCAGGCATGTGCCTTTTGCATATATGGTGTCAATCTGTTCAGTAGTTCCTGAGAAAATCAAAAGTAAAATCACATACATATCTGGGCGGAGCCTAACCACACATCTCATCGTGAGATCTGATTGGCTGTCAGTACTTCATCCAAGAAGTGTTGGCAGCCATCTTGGGACCAATATACATGATAGCACCTCATTAAAAAGCATTGCAGTTAATAGAAGGTTTTAAGACTTTAGTTACATTATAAATCATTTGTTGATGGTACCATACTCATTTTAGGAAGTGTGGTGTGTTCTAAGGTGATTTTACCATGTGAAAAAGCCTTCTGCTGTGATATCACGAACCATGTTTTAGAGAACTATTTTTTCATACTTTTCCCACAGAGGTTTGGAAGGTGATCTATAAGCTAAACTGAGAGCATATTTTCTGTAAATTCACATTATCTTTCTCAGTCATGTAAGAATGAAGTCTGACATTCTCAGTAAAACATGTACATCCAACAAGGGCAGAGACTGTCAGTTGATTCCTTTGTGTTCTACTGCAGCTTCCCAGAGTGCTCTAAAGAACAACTAGAGCGCTAACAGTCTTACTTATGACAAAAGTATGGCACACCTGAAGCCATCGTGATTGGAATAAAGTGGTAACACTTAAAACATTTAATTTACAAAGGAACAAAAAGAGGGGGTTCATTTTGCCATATAAAATATGATTAGTGCTGCAGAAAGAAAAACTAGGGCACATTTTGACTTCTGAAATCCTCTTTTATTTCATAAAAACATTCTGACATGCAGACTGAAACATGCACTTTGAATACCAGCAGCAGACTTGCCTGGTGAGCAGTAGCTTTACTACAGTGATCTAATGAGCCACTAGAGTGCTAACATTCAGAATTTATGGAAAATGTGTGACACATCTAAATGCCTTCTTGATGGAATCAAAGTAAAAAACTGAAAGTAGTTCCTACTGAGGAGACTGCTGTAAATGAGGAAATTAGGAAACTTCATAACAAATAAATCTCCCAAGAGGGCCACCAGAGACAAAAGAGCCCAAATGTAGCCCAAATATCACCCAGATGTAGCCCAAGTATAGCCCAATGACAGAATGTCCCAGAGTGTTCTTAAGAACAACTAGAGCGCTTACTGTCTTACTTATGACAAAAGTATGGCACACCTGAATCCATCTTGATTGGAATAAACTGGTAACACTTAAAACATTTAATTTAAAAAGGAACACAATGAGGGGGTTCATTTTGCCATAGAAATTATGATTAGTGCTGAAGAAAGAAAAATTAGGGCACATTTTGAGTGACTTCTCAAATCCTCTTCTATTTCATTAAAAAATTCTGATATGCAGACTGAAACATGCACTTCTAATACTAGCAGCAGACTTCCATGGTGAGCAGTAGCTTTACTACAGTGATCTAATGAGCAACTAGAGTGCTAACATTCAGAATTTATGGCAAATGTGTGACATATCTAAATACCTTCTTGATGGAATCAAAGTAAAAAACTGAAAGCATTTCCGACTGAGGAGACTGCAGTAAATGAGGAAATTAGGAAACTTCATAACAAATAAATCTCCTAAAATGGCCACCAGAGACAAAAGAGCCCAAATATCACCCAGATGAGGCCCAAATGTAGCCCAATGACAGAAGTGTGCAAAACACTTATTTTTTGTGTATTTGCAGTTTTATATAGTGCAGACTTGTCAGGTATTGGAGTGCTTTACATGAACATTGGTTACATCACACAAGATCAAATTCATTTTGGTTGTAGACATGGGGAGATTAAGTGATTTGACCAGAATCCCAGAATGTTGAGCTGAAGCAGAAACTCCAACCTGGTTCCCCAGTTGCAAAGTCTGCAGCTCTGGAAGTAACACCACACCCTCTCCCCTTGGATGCAACATTTAATCAAGTGGTCAACTGGATAAAAAAACTAAGATTACAAATAATTGAAAAGTTCTTTGTCGCTATTTGAAAACTCAGAAAATATGTCCTCATTTTAGTTTTTTAGAGCACTAACCATAATTTTGATGCAAATAACACCCTCTCATATATGTAATTTCTAAAGGAAATGCTCTAGGCATTACAGTTTTGATTACATCAAGATGACGTCAGGCATTCCACACTTTTGTAATAAATATAGAATGTTAGCAATCTAGTTGTTCATTGGGATACTGTTGAGAGGCAGAGGCCAGGGGCACGGACTCTGAAAATTGAAGGCAGGTAGGAGAGTGCAGAGGCAACAATTTGACCACACTAGGCAGGCAGGAAGGGCAGTGGCAGCACAACAGACTATGGAGGACAGTGGAAAGGGGGGCAGGGGCAACAAACCAACAATACAGGACTTGCAAGAGAGGCTGTGGCAATATAATAGACCATTGTGGGCAGAAGGAAGAGGCAGTGGTCATACAACCATACATGCCAACATACCCGTTTCAGCCAGGAAACGTCCAATGTTTTTGAGCTCAAATGGGCTTTACTTGATCTGTTTCCTGTCTACAATCTTCTCTTTTTCAATGTAACTCAAAGGGGAAAATCAATACCCAGTTTTATTTCAAAATCTCCCTCTTACCAAGTTCAAAATGTTCGCAAGTATGGTACATTGGATCATGGTAGGCAGGAGGAATTGGGGTAGGGACATGGACTCGGATAACAGAGGACAGGAGGGACATTGAGAGGTGCACCAAACTGACCCTACAGGGCAGGCATCAGGATTTGCAGCAGCACAATACACCACACAGGGCATGCGGGATGGGAGTGCAGCACAACAATCCATAGAAAGCAATAGGGAGGGGACAGGACCATCCACATGGACAATAGACAACAGAGGGGAAAGAGGCAATGGTAGCTAGCTGACCATAATGGACAGACAGGAGAGAAAGCTGCAGCATAATAAACCATAAAGGGCAGGAGGGACGGATCAGGGGCATTACAATGGAACCGACAAGCCAGGAGGGAGGGAATAGGGGTCTGCACATGGAAACAGAGGGCTGGGGGCAAGGGGGCAGGGCAGGAGCAGCAAGATGACCATGGAGGTCAGGCAGGATGGGCACTAGAAACAAGACACACCATGGAGAGCAACAGTGAGACTATGATGGCATACACACAGACCATGGAGGGAAGGTGGGAGGGGGTCAGGAGCAGCTAGCTGACCACACAGGGAAGGTGGGAGGGGCCATGGCAGCACAGAAGACCATGCATGGCAAGCAGGAGGGTTAGTGGCAGTACAATGGCTATGATGGGCAAGAAGGAGGGTGCAGGGGCATGCACAAAGGACCATCGAGGATAGAAGGGAGGGTCAGGACCTGGGCACATACAAGAGAGTTCAAGGGAAGGGGCCTCACAACAGACCGGGCGGGGCAGGCAGGAGGAGCAGTTGCAGCACAACAGACCAGGGAGGGCAGAAGGGTGTGGCAGTAAAATGGACCATGGAGGACAGGAGGAAGGGGATAGGGGCATGGTATGTGGACAGGCAGGGTGGAGGTGGCAGGGACAGGTTACAGTCATCTGACAATGCTAGGAAGGTGGTAGGGGAGTGGCAGCTCAACAGAACACTCAGAGTAGATAGGAGTGGCAGGTCCATGGAACATGGTGGTCAAAAAGGATGGAGCAGGGGCATGCACAAAAACATCGGAGGGCAGGGGGAAGGAGAATAGGGGCAGCAAGCAACGCACAGAGGCTAAGCAGGAGGTCAATGATGGGCCATAGAATTGGGCAATGGAGGGCAGGATGAGTGGACTGGTACATCATGCTAAATGCAGGGCAGTGGCAGCACATCAGACCATGCATGGCAGGAGGGAGGAGGCTAGTCCATGGATTCAGACAACAGAGGATAGGGAGGAGGTGGATGGGGCAGCAAGCTAACTGTTCATAGAAGGTGGGTATTAGGAACTTTATTGTTTTTAAAATGTGTGTCTGTGCGAACTACTAAATATGAACAAGTATGCAGCATAATCTCACTTTTATTCAGGAAGAAGAGGACGTTTGGGACTGTGACTCCGGGCTCACTTGGCAGAAACATCCCCTGACCCTCCACCCCCCATCGCAAAATGTAATGCCCGTGAAAAGGGTAGGTGGACGCAGTGTTATATAGAACATAGTCCTGAGAGCACGATTGAAAATGAAAACTAGATATAGTATATGGTATAAACTATGCACCAAAAAGTGTGATATAAGATGAACCGGGGCGTGAAATATAATATGCAATACATTGTGCGCAATGACAGATTCATTGGAGAGCGCGAGATAGCACAGGCACTAGCGCTTGCTATGTAATATGCGCCTTGGAGTGTAATATGCACAGGGCAGTGTTGTGTAACCTAAGTAGTCTCTAAAGTTGTAATTTAAAATATGTGCTGGGTAGTGTAACATTGCATATGCACTGTGACAAAGAGATGGATCCCAGATTGTGTTATGTATGGCATAGCGATGTGCTTTATAACATAGGCATCGAGGAAGGCACGTTAGATGGGGCAATATAACCCGTGCGAAGGCAAGTGTGGCATGACATATTCACGGGGTGGTGTTACAGTGCAAATGGGCTAGAGAGTGTCATACACATACGCACTAGCTGGTGGAAAACAACAGAGAGGTGTGTGGCACTCGGCGGGCACTGGTGGGTGTAACACAGCATTGGGCTCAGCCAGGAGCACGCTGTGACTCTCAAGTGAGGTTTGTCTCCTTTCCAGAGAGTAAAATAAAAAGTATTACACATCCGGCGGTGGATGTGTGTTTTATTAACCGTGAGGGGGTTTCTTGCATAGTTTGGTCTAATTTTTGTCGAATCCCCTTTGAATGGCTTGGTGTGCATGTGTATTAAATGTGCCCGTCAATAGATACCCATGTTTGTATAAATAAACGACAAGGGTGTCTACTTGAAGAGTACCCACCAGTGGGGGAACCGGGATTAGGCACGGTAGGGTGTCAGACATGTCAGAGCTTCACTAGCGGTGTGAATACATTCTACGTGGATTCGTTGTATGCATTTAATGAATATCACGCAAATCGTCATGGTGATAGGTACATACGGTTTGTCCAGCATGTCCTAGGTGTTTCTATAAATATATATATTTTTTTAAATAAAAATAAAAAACAAAGGCCGGCCCCGGGGGATGGGGTCCCCGGGGCCATAAGTGGCCTTAGGAGGGGGGCAACACAGCCCCCCTCCGAAAGAATAAAAAAATAAAAAAAAGGCCATGACTTGGGGGTTCGGGTCCCCGGGGCCGATTAAGGCCTTGGGAGGGCCAAATTAATTTTTTTCAACAAAAAAAATTAGGGTGCAGGCCCTAGGGGATGGGGTCCCCAGGGCTAATAAATTAGAAAAAGAAAGGAGGCCACACAGCCCTCCTTCTTAAAAATAAATAAATAAAAGACCAGCATCGCACCGGAGGCCACGCCCCCTCCTTGCAGCACTCTGCAAACGCGCCCCTGGCCAGTTGTAAGTTGAGGAACTAATTCCCCTTCAATACTGAGGGTCCCTGAGGGCCAACTAGCCCAACAGGTATCTCCAGTATGCGCCAGGGAGCTGCGTTGCAGACAGGTGTTCTGAGGCCACGCCCCTTTTTACATCTCCATGCAACGCAGCTCTGTGGCGCTTACTGGAGGTACCTAGTGGGCTAGTTTGACCCTAGGGACCCTTAGGATTCAAGGGGACTTAATCTCTCAACTCAGAACGCCCACAGGCCCTGTGGCGCGTTTTTAAGTTGGGAAAATAATTCCCTTTCAATCCTGAGGGACCCTGGGATCCAACTAGCCCACCAGGTGCTTCCAGTAAGCACCACTGCTCTGCGTTGCAGAGAGGTGGTGCAGGCCGTGCCACTTTTTACACCTCTCTGCAACGCAGCTCTGTGGCGCTTACTGGAGGTACCTAGTGGTCTAGTTGGACCCTAGGGACCCTCAGGATTCAAGGGAACTTAATCTCCCAACTTAAAACGGCTACAGGGCGTGTTTACACAGTGGGGAAGGGAGGGGTCGGGGCATGAGGTGACGTGTTCAAACACGCCCTGTGGTGCGTTTTAAGAGGTAGTTTTAATCCCCTGCCCTATTATATACTAGGGGCTTACAGAGGAGGTCATGCTAATCACAGGGGGACCCCAACACATAGTGTGCCCTAGTGTATGTAGGTGTTTTCACTGTATTCTGAGTGTCTTTTAACATAGCACTGGCTCTAGGACTGGTTATTCAGACTCAATTACCACCAGTATCCGTCTGAAAAAGTTGAGGGTACAGAATGATTTTGCAACAAGGCTTGTTTCTGCTCTTCTGTTTGTTCTTTCTGCACGTTATACTTCTTCCTGCACTTTTCTTCGTCTTTGATGACTTCTGTTGCTTCTTTCTGTGCGTTTTTCCTTCTTTCTTCACATGTCCTATCTCTGTAGGCGTAGCTAGAAATTAGCATTTCAAAAACCTTTGAAATTCACTGAAAAAAACAAAGGTTTCAGGCGCGTTATAGCTAGGAATTAGCATTTAAAAAAACTTAGAAATTCACTGAAAAAACCATAGATTTCAGGGGCGTTATAGTTAGCTGGACTTTTCACTCGTACAAAACCATAGAAATTCCCCCGTTATAGTTAGTTCAGCTAACTATAACTCGCGCGCCCGCAATGCACTGCTGATGACGTCACATATTACATCACTCATGGCATGGTCAGTGACATCACTCATGACATCACTCATGACATCACTGATGACATCATCCTTGTGATAGAGTGGCAGACCTCCTCTCCCCCTAATATAACCTTTGATACACACATTCAAAAATAGAAATTAAAATTTTCAAACAATGGACATACCAATACCAGTTACAACAACCTATTCAGTAATTGTAAGATCCATATCCACATCCACTCATTCACCAACAGTCCTATACAGTCACTCATACATGTACTCACTCATCATATGTACTCATACACCTATACATCCTGTTACACAATGCCACTCATCCATAAAGTTACTCACACACATAGTCACTCATGCTAATAAAGAATCAAACATCCGTTTACCTGCATATACAGGTATACACACACCACCACACTTACTTCTACAGAAACTTACACATACTTAGTCTTTTTAACAATCACTTATAGAAACACATACTTATTCATACAGGAACTCTTTCAATCTCTCACTCTCACATATACTCACTTATATACACCAATAGTCACATATACTAGTTTAAAACATATGTAGTTACTCATAGAGACACTATTGAGACAGTCATTCACTCACTAACACACCCATGCACACACTCATCCACCCATACAGTCCTGCACACATGCTGTCTTCAACACATACAAACAGTGAGTCACTCATTCATGAACCTATGCACTACGTAATACCCCCCACCGAACCATACAGACATCAGACGCTTATACTGATACTCAAAAAACCAACTAATAACCTATATAGACACTCTTGTAGCTACTCACCAACACATGCAGCCACTTATACACAAAGTGAGAGACTGATACAGATATTTACATATTTAAACATTACTCACTAAGCCATGTATTCACTAAGATACACTTAATCAGTCAGTTATACAATCAATTTTTCAAAAACAAATCATCCATTTAGACACTTATATACCCTTTTATTCTTCCATCGACCTTGAGATATACATATATAAAACATATGTAATTTTCAGAAAAACACACATTCACTGGATGATGTCATCAGTGATGTCATTTGAGATGTCATCAGTGATGTCATGAGTGATGTCACTGACCATGTCATGAGTGATGTAGTGATGTAATATGTGACGTCATCAGCAGGGGTGTTATAGTTAGCTGGACTTTTCACTTGTACAAAACCATTGAAATTCCCCCGTTATAGTTAGTTCAGCTAACTATAACTCGCGCGCCCGCAATGCACTGCTGATGACGTCACATATTACATCACTCATTACATGGTCAGTGACATCACTCATGACATCACTGATGACATCTCAAATGACATCACTCATGACATCACTGATGACATCATCCAGTGAATGTGTGTTTTTCTGAAAATTAAATATGTTTTATATATGTATATCTCAAGGTCGATGGAAGAATAAATGGGTACATAAGTGTCTAAATGGATGATTTGTTTTTGAAAAATTGATTGTGTAACTGACTGATTAAGTGTATCATAGTGAATACATGGCTTAGTGAGTAATGTTTAAGTATGTAAATATCTGTATCAGTCTCTCACTTTGTGTATAAGTGGCTGCATGGGTTGGTGAGTAGCTACATGGGTGTCTATATAGGTTATTAGTTGGTTTTTTGAGTATCAGTCTGAGTGTCTGCATGGTTCGGTGGGGGGTATTACGTAGTGCATAGGTGCATGAATGAGTGACTCACTGTTTGTATGTGTTGAAGACAGCATGTGTGCAGGACTGTATGGGTGGATGAGTGTGTGTATGGGTGTGTTAGTGAGTGAATGACTGTCTCAATAGTGTCTTTATGAGTAACTACATATGTTTTAAACTAGTATATGTGACTATTGGTGTATATAAGTGAGTATATGTGAGAATGAGAGATTGAAAGAGTTCCTGTATGAATAAGTATGTGTTTCAATAAGTGATTGTTTTAAAGACTAAGTATGTGTAAATTTCCGTAGAAGTAAGTGTGGTGGTGTGTGTATAACTGTATATGCAAGTAAATGTATGTTTGATTCTTTATTAGCATGAGTGACTATGTGTGTGAGTAACTCTATGGATGAGTGGCATTGTGTAACAGGATGTATAGGTGTATGAGTACAGATGATGAGTGAGTACATGTATGAGTGACTGTATAGGACTGTTGGTGAATGAGTGGATGTGCATGTGGATCTTAGAATTACTGAAGAGGTTGTTGTAACTGGTATTGGTATGTCCATTGTTTTGAAAATTTTAGTCTCTATTTTTGAATGTGTCTATCAAAGGTTATATTAGGGTGAGAGGAGGTCTGCCACTCTATCACAAGGATGATGTCATCAGTGATGTCATCAGTGATGTCATTTGAGATGTCATCAGTGATGTCATGAGTGATGTCACTGACCATGTCATGAGTGATGTAATATGTGACGTCATCAGCAGTGCATTGCGGGCCCGCGAGTTATAGTTAGCTGAACTAACTATAACGGGGGAATTTCAATGGTTTTGTACAAGTGAAAAGTCCAGCTAACTATAACACCCCTGAAACCTATGGTTTTTTCAGTGAATTTCTGAGGTTTTTTAAATGCTAATTCCTAACTATAACGTGCCTGAAACCTATGGTTTTTTCTGTGAATTTCAAAGATTTTTTAAATGCTAATTTCTAAATATGCCTACAGAGATAGGACATGTGAAGAAAGAAGAAAAAATGCACAGAAAGAAAAAAAAGAAGTGCAGAAAGAAGCAACAGAAGTCCTCAAAGACGAAGAAAAGTGCAGGAAGAAGGATAACGTGCAGAAAGAACAAAAAGAAGAGCAGAAAGAAGCCTTGTTGCAAAATCATCCTGTACCCTCAACTTTTTCAGACGGATACTGGTGGTAAGTGAGTCTGACTAACCAGTCCTAGAGACAGTGCTATGTTAAAAGACACTTAGAATACAGTGAAAACACTTACATACACTAGGGAACACTATGCGTTGGGGTCCCCCTGTGATTAGCATGACCTCCTCTGTAAGCCCCTAGTATATAATAGGGCAGGGGGATTAAAACTACCTCTTAAAACAGGCCACAGGGCGTTTTTGCACACGTTAACTCAGGCCCCGTCCCCTCCCTTCACCACTGT
Source organism: Triturus cristatus (assembly GCF_964204655.1). Taxonomy (NCBI): domain Eukaryota; kingdom Metazoa; phylum Chordata; class Amphibia; order Caudata; family Salamandridae; genus Triturus; species Triturus cristatus. Next base: position 888,856,397 of record NC_140587.1, on the reverse strand, counting down.
GTAAACACGCCCTGTGTCCGTTTTTAGTTGGGAGATTAAGTTCATTTGAATCCTGAGGGTCCCTAGGGTCCAACTAGCCCACTAGGTACCTCCAGTAAGTGCCACAGAGCTGCGTTGCAGAGAGGTGTAAAAAGTGGCACGGCCTGGACCACCTCTCTGCAATGCAGCTCAGTGGCGCTAACTGGAAGCACTTGGTGGGCTAGTTAGCCCCCAGGGGCCCTCAGTATTGAAGGGAAATTATATCCCCAATTTAAAACGTGCCATAGTGCGTGTTTGCACACGTCACCTCAGGCCCCGTCCCCTCCCTTCAACACTGTGTAAACGCACCCTGTGGCTGTTCTAAGTTGAGAGATTAAGTCCCCTTGAATCCTAAGGGTCCCTAGGGTCAAACTAGACCACTAGGTACCTCCAGTAAGCGCCACAGAGCTGCGTTGCAGAGAGGTGTAAAAAGGGGCTTGGCCTCAGAACACCTGTCTGCAGCGCAGCTCCCTGGCGCATACTGGAGATGCCTGTTGGGCTAGTTGGCCCTCAGGGACCCTCAGTATTGAAGAGGAATTAATTCCCCAACTTACAACTCGCCAGGGAGCGCGTTTGCAGAGTGCTGCAAGGAGGGGGCGTGGCCTCCGGCACGATGCCAGTCTTTTATTTATTTTAATTTTTTAAGAAGGGGGGCTGTGTGGTTCCCCTTCTTATTCTAATTTATTGGCCCTGATGACCCCATCCCCCAGGGCCTGTCTCCTAATTATATTTTTTTGACCCCAATCCCCAGGGCAGGCCACTGTTTTTTATTATTTTAAAAAAATATATATTTATAGACACACCTAAGACATGCTGGACAAACCGTACGTACCTATCACCATGACGATTTGCGTGATATTCATTAAAAGGCGACTATGCATACAATGAATCCACGTGGAATGTATTTACACCACTAGTGAAACTCTGACATGTCTGATGCCCTACCGTGCCTAGTCCCGGTAGACCCCCTTGTCATTTATTTATACAAACATGGGTAGCTATTGACGGGCACATTTAATACACATGCACACCAAGCCATTTAAAGGGGATTCGACAAAAATTCGACCAAAACTATGCAAGAAACCCCCCTCACGGTTAATAAAACACACATCCACTGCCGGATGTGTAATACTTTTTATTTTACTCTCTGGAAAGGGGACGAACATCACTTGAGAGTCACAGCGTGCTCCTGGCAGAGCCCAATGCTGTGTTACATCCACCATTGCCTGCTGAGTGCCACATACCTCTGTGTTGTATTCCACTAGCTAGTGCATATGCTATGACACTCTCTAGCCCATGTGCACTGTAACACCACCCCGTGAATATGTCATGCCACACTTGTCTTCGCACGGGTTATATTGCCCCATCTAACGTGCCTTCCTCGATGCCTATGTTATAACGCACAGTGCTATGCCATACATATTACAATCTGGGATCCATATCTTTGTCACAGTGCATATGCAATGTTACACTCCCCAGCACATATTTTATATTACAACTTTAGAGACTAGCTAGGTTACACAACACTGCCCTGTGCATATTACACTCCAAGGCGCATATCGCATAGCACGCGCTAGTGCCTGTGCTATCTCGCGCTCTCCAATGAATCTGTCATTGCGCACAATGTATTGCATATTATATTTCACGCCCGGTTCATCTTATATCACACTTTTTGGTGCATAGTTTATACCATACACTATATCTAGTTTTCATTTTCAATCGTGCTCTCAGGACTATGTTCTATATAACACTGTGTTCACCTACCCTTTTCACGGGCATTACATTTTGCGATAGGGGGTGGAGGGTCAGAGGGTGTTTCTTCCAAGTGAGCCCGGAGTCACAGTCACAAACGTCCTCTTCTTCCTGAATAAAAGTGAGATTATGCTGCATACTTGTTCATATTTTAAGTAGTTCGCACAGACACACGTTTTAAAAACAATAAAGTTCCTAATACCCGCCTTCTCTGAAAAGTTAGCTTGGTGCCCCATCCCCCTCCTCCCTATCCTCTGTTGTGTGAATCCATGGACTAGCCTCCTCCCTCCTGCCATGCATGGTCTGATGTGCTGCCACTGCCCTCAATTTAGTATGATGTACCAGTCCCCTCCTCCTGCCCTCCATTGCCCAATTCTATGCCCCATCATTGACCTCCTGCTTAAACTCTGTGCTTAGCTTGCTGCCCCTATTCTCCTTCCCCCTGCCATCCGATGTCTTTGTGCATGCCCCTGCTCCATCCTTTTTGCCCACCATGTTCCATGGACCTGCCACTCCTATCTACTCTGAGTGTTCTGTTGAGCTGCCACTCCCCTCCCACCTGCCTAGCATTGTCAGATGACTGTAACCTGTCCCTGCCACCTCCACCCTGCCTGTCCACATGCCATGCCCCTATCCTCTTCCTCCTGTCCTACATGGTCCATTGTACTGCCACACCCTTCTGCCCTCCCTGGTCTGTTGTGCTGCAACTGCTCCTCCTACCTGCCCAGTGCGGTCTGTTGTGAGGCCCCTTCCCCTGAACTTTCTTGTCTGTGCACAGGTCCTGACCCTCCCTTCTATCCTCACTCGTCCTTTGTGCATGCCCCTGCACCCTCCTTCTTGCTCATCATAGCCATTGTGCTGCCACTAACCCTCCCACTTGCCATGCATGGTCTTCTGTGCTGCCATGGCCCCTCCCACCTTCCCTGTGTGGTCAGTTAGCTGCCCCTGACCCCCTCCCACCTTCCCTCCATGGTCTGTGTGTATGCCATCACAGTCTCACTGTTGCTCTTCATGGTGTGTCTTGCTTCTAGTACCCATCCTGCCTGACCTCCATGGCTATCTTGCTGCTCCTGCCCTGTCCCCTTGCCCCCAGCGCACGGTGTAAAACCTGAAAAAAATAAAATAAAATAAAAACATAACTTAGCATTTAAAAAACCGTACAAATTCACTGAAAAAACCATAGGTTACACACTCATTATAGTTACGAATTAGCATTTAAAAAACCTTGCAAATTCACTTAAAAAACCATAGGTTTCACACATGTTATAGTTAGCTGGACATTTCACTCGTAAAAAACCAATGAAATTCCCCCGTTATAGTTACTGCAGGCAACTATAACTCACGCGACCGCAATCCTCTGCTGATGACGTCAGATATTACATCACTGATGACATATGTGTCTTTCTGAAAAATAAATATTTGTAATATATGTATAGCTAAAGATTAATGGAAGAAGACATGGGTAAATAAGTGTCTAAATACAGTGATGTAATATCTGACGTCATCAGCAGAGGATTGCGGTCGCGTGAGTTATAGTTGCCTGCAGTAAATATAACGGGGGAATTTCATTGTTTTTTTACGAGTGAAATGTCCAGCTAACTATAACATGTGTGAAACCTATGGTTTTTTAAGTGAATATATATATGTATATATATATATATATATATTCACAGAAAAAACCATAGGTTTCAGGAACGTTATAGTTAGGAATTAGCATTTAAAAAACCTCAGAAATTCACTGAAAAAACCATAGGTTTCAGGGGTGTTATAGTTAGCTGGACTTTTCACTTGTACAAAACCATTGAAATTCCCCCGTTATAGTTAGTTCAGCTAACTATAACTCGCGCGCCCGCAATGCACTGCTGATGACGTCACATATTACATCACTCATTACATGGTCAGTGACATCACTCATGACATCACTGATGACATCTCAAATGACATCACTCATGACATCACTGATGACATCATCCAGTGAATGTGTGTTTTTCTGAAAATTAAATATGTTTTATATATGTATATCTCAAGGTCGATGGAAGAATAAATGGGTATATAAGTGTCTAAATGGATTATTTGTTTTTGAAAAATTGATTGTGTAACTGACTGATTAAGTGTATCATAGTGAATACATGGCTTAGTGAGTAATGTTTAAGTATGTAAATATCTGTATCAGTCTCTCTCTTTGTGTATAAGTGGCTGCATGGGTTGGTGAGTAGCTACATGGGTGTCTATATAGGTTATTAGTTGGTTTTTTGAGTATCAGTCTGAGTGTCTGCATGGTTCGGAGGGGGGTATTACGTAGTGCATAGGTGCATGAATGAGTGACTCACTGTTTGTATGTGTTGAAGACAGCATGTGTGCAGGACTGTATGGGTGGATGAGTGTGTGTATGGGTGTGTTAGTGAGTGAATGACTGTCTCAATAGTGTCTTTATGAGTAACTACATATGTTTTAAACTAGTATATGTAACTATTGGTGTATATAAGTGAGTATATGTGAGAATGAGAGATTGAAAGAGTTCCTGTATGAATAAGTATGTGTTTCAATAAGTGATTGTTTAAAAGACTAAGTATGTGTAAATTTCCGTAGAAGTAAGTGTGGTGGTGTGTGTATAACTGTATATGCAAGTAAATGTATGTTTGATTCTTTATTAGCATGAGTGACTATGTGTGTGAGTAACTCTATGGATGAGTGGCATTGTGTAACAGGATGTATAGGTGTATGAGTACAGATGATGAGTGAGTACATGTATGAGTGACTGTATAGGACTGTTGGTGAATGAGTGGATGTGCATGTGGATCTTAGAATTACTGAAGAGGTTGTTGTAACTGGTATTGGTATGTCCATTGTTTTGAAAATTTTAGTCTCTATTTTTGAATGTGTCTATCAAAGGTTATATTAGGGTGAGAGGAGGTCTGCCACTCTATCAGAAGGATGATGTCATCAGTGATGTCATCAGTGATGTCATTTGAGATGTCATTAGTGATGTCATGAGTGATGTCACTGACCATGTCATGAGTGATGTAATATGTGACGTCATCAGCAGTGCATTGCGGGCCCGCGAGTTATAGTTAGCTGAACTAACTATAACGGGGGAATTTCAATGGTTTTGTACAAGTGAAAAGTCCAGCTAACTATAACACCCCTGAAACCTATGGTTTTTTCAGTGAATTTCTGAGGTTTTTTAAATGCTAATTCCTAACTATAACGTGCCTGAAACCTATGGTTTTTTCTGTGAATTTCAAAGGTTTTTTAAATGCTAATTTCTAAATATGCCTACAGAGATAGGACATGTGAAGAAAGAAGAAAAAATGCACAGAAAGAAAAAAAAGAAGTGCAGAAAGAAGCAACAGAAGTCCTCAAAGACGAAGAAAAGTGCAGGAAGAAGGATAATATGCAGAAAGAACAAAAAGAAGAGCAGAAAGAAGCCTTGTTGCAAAATCATCCTGTACCCTCAACTTTTTCAGATGGATACTGGTGGTAACTGAGTCTGACTAACCAGTCCTAGAGACAGTGCTATGTTAAAAGACACTTAGAATACAGTGAAAACACTTACATACACTAGGGAACACTATGCGTTGGGGTCCCCCTGTGATTAGCATGACCTCCTCTGTAAGCCCCTAGTATATAATAGGGCAGGGGGATTAAAACTACCTCTTAAAACAGGCCACAGGGCGTTTTTGCACACGTTAACTCAGGCCCCGTCCCCTCCCTTCACCACTGTGTAAACACGCCCTGTGTCCGTTTTTAGTTGGGAGATTAAGTTCATTTGAATCCTGAGGGTCCCTAGAGTCCAACTAGCCCACTAGGTACCTCCAGTAAGTGCCACAGAGCTGCGTTGCAGTGAGGTGTAATAAGTGGCACGGCCTGGACCACCTCTCTGCAATGCAGCTCAGTGGCGCTAACTGGAAGCACTTGGTGGGCTAGTTAGCCCCCAGGGGCCCTCAGTATTGAAGGGAAATTATATCCCCAATTTAAAACGTGCCATAGTGCGTGTTTGCACACGTCACCTCAGGCCCCGTCCCCTCCCTTCAACACTGTGTAAACGCACCCTGTGGCTGTTCTAAGTTGAGAGATTAAGTCCCCTTGAATCCTAAGGGTCCCTAGGGTCAAACTAGACCACTAGGTACCTCCAGTAAGCGCCACAGAGCTGCGTTGCAGAGAGGTGTAAAAAGGGGCTTGGCCTCAGAACACCTGTCTGCAGCGCAGCTCCCTGGCGCATACTGGAGATGCCTGTTGGGCTAGTTGGCCCTCAGGGACCCTCAGTATTGAAGAGGAATTCATTCCCCAACTTACAACTCGCCAGGGAGCACGTTTGCAGAGTGCTGCAAGGAGGGGGCGTGGCCTCCGGCACGATGCCAGTCTTTTATTTATTTTAATTTTTTAAGAAGGGGGCTGTGTGGTTCCCCTTCTTATTCTAATTTATTGGCCCTGATGACCCCATCCCCCAGGGCCTGTCTCCTAATTATATTTTTTTGACCCCAATCCCCAGGGCCGGCCACTGTTTTTTATTATTTTAAAAAAATATATATTTATAGACACACCTAAGACATGCTGGACAAACCGTACGTACCTATCACCATGACGATTTGCGTGATATTCATTAAAAGGCGACTATGCATACAATGAATCCACGTGGAATGTATTTACACCACTAGTGAAGCTCTGACATGTCTGATGCCCTACCGTGCCTAGTCCCGGTAGACACCCTTGTCATTTATTTATACAAACATGGGTAGCTATTGACGGGCACATTTAATACACATGCACACCAAGCCATTTAAAGGGGATTCGACAAAAATTCGACCAAAACTATGCAAGAAACCCAACCTCACAGTTGATAAAACACACATCCACTGCCGGATGTGTAATACTTTTTATTTTACTCTCTGGAAAGGGGACGAACATCACTTGAGAGTCACAGCGCGCTCCTGGCAGAGCCCAATGCTGTGTTACACCCACCATTGCCTGCTGAGTGCCACATACCTCTGTGTTGTATTCCACTAGCTAGTGCATATGCTATGACACTCTCTAGCCCATGTGCACTGTAACACCACCCCGTGAATATGTCATGCCACACTTGTCTTCGCACGGGTTATATTGCCCCATCTAACGTGCCTTCCTCGATGCCTATGTTATAACGCACAGTGCTATGCCATACATATTACAATCTGGGATCCATATCTTTGTCACAGTGCATATGCAATGTTACACTCCCCAGCACATATTTTATATTACAACGTTAGAGACTAGCTAGGTTACACAACACTGCCCTGTGCATATTACACTCCAAGGCGCATATCGCATAGCACGCGCTAGTGCCTGTGCTATCTCGCGCTCTCCATTGAATCTGTCATTGCGCACAATGTATTGCATATTATATTTCACGCCCGGTTCATCTTATATCACACTTTTTGGTGCATAGTTTATACCATACACTATATCTAGTTTTCATTTTCAATCGTGCTCTCAGGACTATGTTCTATATAACACTGTGTTCTCCTACCCTTTTCACGGGCATTACATTTTGCGATAGGGGGTGGAGGGTCAGAGGGTGTTTCTGCCAAGTGAGCCCGGAGTCACAGTCACAAACGTCCTCTTCTTCCTGAATAAAAGTGAGATTATGCTGCATACTTGTTCATATTTTAAGTAGTTCGCACAGACACACGTTTTAAAAACAATAAAGTTCCTAATACCCGCCTTCTCTGAACAGTTAGCTTGGTGCCCCATCTCCCTCCTCCCTATCCTCTGTTGTGTGAATCCATGGACTAGCCTCATCCCTCCTGCCATGCATGGTCTGATGTGCTGCCACTGCCCTCAATTTAGTATGATGTACCAGTCCCCTCCTCCTGCCCTCCATTGCCCAATTCTATGCCCCATCATTGACCTCCTGCTTAAACTCTGTGCTTAGCTTGCTGCCCCTATTCTCCTTCCCCCTGCCATCCGATGTCTTTGTGCATGCCCCTGCTCCATCCTTTTTGCCCACCATGTTCCATGGACCTGCCACTCCTATCTACTCTGAGTGTTCTGTTGAGCTGCCACTCCCCTCCCACCTGCCTAGCATTGTCAGATGACTGTAACCTGTCCCTGCCACCTCCACCCTGCCTGTCCACATGCCATGCCCCTATCTTCTTCCTCCTGTCCTACATGGTCCATTGTACTGCCACACCCTTCTGCCCTCCCTGGTCTGTTGTGCTGCAACTGCTCCTCCTACCTGCCCCGTGCGGTCTGTTGTGAGGCCCCTTCCCCTGAACTTTCTTGTCTGTGCACAGGTCCTGACCCTCCCTTCTATCCTCAATCGTCCTTTGTGCATGCTCCTGCACCCTCCTTCTTGCTCATCATAGCCATTGTGCTGCCACTAACCCTCCCACTTGCCATGCATGGTCTTCTGTGCTGCCATGGCCCCTCCCACCTTCCCTGTGTGGTCAGTTAGCTGCCCCTGACCCCCTCCCACCTTCCCTCCATGGTCTGTGCGTATGCCATCACAGTCTCACTGTTGCTCTTCATGGTGTGTCTTGCTTCTAGTACCCATCCTGCCTGACCTCCATGGCTATCTTGCTGCTCCAGCCCTGTCCCCTTGCCCCCAGCCCTCTGTTTACATGTGCAGACCCCTACTCCCTCCCTCCTGGCTTGTCGGTTCCATTGTAATGCCCCTGATCCGTCCCTCCTGCCCTTTATGGTCTGTTATGCTGCAGCTTTCTCTCCTGTCTGTCCATTATGGTCAGCTAGCTACCATTGCCTCTTGCCCCTCTGTTCTCTGTTGTCCATGTGCATGGTCCTGTCCCCTCCCTCTTGCTTTCTATGGATTGTTGTGCTGCACTCCCGTCCCGCATGCCCTGTGTGGTGTATTGTGCTGCTGTAAACCCTGATGCCTGCCCTGCAGGGTCAGTTTGGTGCACCTCTCCATGTCCCTCCTGTCCTCTGTTATCCAAGTACATGTCCCTACCCCATTTCCTTCCATGATCCAATGTACCATACTTGCGAACATTTTGAACTTGGTAAGAGGGAGATTTTGAAAAAAAACTGGGGTATTGATTTTCCCCTTTGAGTTACATTGAAAAAGAGGAGATTGTAGACAGGAGACAGATCAAATAAAGCCCATTTGAGCTTAAAAACATTGGACGTTTCCTGGCTGAATCGGGTCTGTTGGCATGTATGGTTGTACTACCATTGCCTCTTCCTTCTGCCCACAATGGTCTATTACATTGCCACAGCCTCTCTTGCAAGTCCTGTATTGTTGGTTTGTTGCCCCTGCCCCCCTTTCCACTGCCCTCCATAGTCTGTTGTGCTGCCACGGCCCTTCCTGCCTGCTCAGTGTGGTTAAATTGTTGCCTTTGCACCTTCCTACCTGCCTTACATTTTCAGAGTCCGTGCCCCTGGCCTCTGCCTCTCAACAGTATCCTAATGAACAACTAGATTGCTAACATTCTATATTTATTACAAAAGTGTGGAACGCCTGACGTCATCTTGATGTAATCAAAACTGTAATACCTAGAGCATTTCCTTTAGAATTTACATATATGAGAGGGTCTTATTGGCATCAAAATTATGGTTAGTGTTCTAAAAGACTAAAATAAGGACATATTTTCTGAGTTTTCAAATAGCGACAAAGCACTTTTAAATTATTTGTTATCTTTATGTTTTTTTATCCAGTTGACCACTTGATTAAATGTTGCACTTAGGGGAGAGGATGTGGTGTTACTTCCAGAACTGCAGACTTTGCAACTGGGGAACCAGGTTGGAGTTTCTGCTTCAGCTCGACATTCTGTGATTCTGGTCAAATCACTTAGTCTCCCCATGTCTACAACCAAAATGAATTTGTTCTTGTGTGATGTAACCAATGCTCATGTGAAACACTCCAATACCTGACAAGTCTGCACTATATAACACTGCAAAAACACAAAATAATAAGTGTTTTGCACACTTCTGTCATTGGGCTATATTTGGGCTACATCTGGGTGATTTTGGGCTACATTTGGGCTCTTTTGTCTCCGGTGGCCATCTTGGGAGATTTATTTGTTATGAAGTTTCCTAATTTCCTCATGTACTGCAGTCTCCTCAGTAGGAAATACTTTCAGTTTTTTACTTTGATTCCATCATGAAGGTATTCAGATATGTCACACATTTGCCATAAATTCTGAATGTTAGCACTCTAGTTGCTCATTAGATCACTGTAGTAAAACTACTGTTCACCATGGAAGTCTGCTCCTGGTATTAAAAGTGCATGTTTCAGTCTGCATGTCAGAATTTTTTAATGAAATAGAAGAGGATTTGAGAAGTCACTCAAAATGTGCCCTCATTTTCTTTCTTCAGCATTAATCATAATTTCTATGGCAAAATGAACCCCCTCATTGTGTTCCTTTTTAAATTAAATCTTTTAAGTGTTACCAGTTTATTCCAATCAAGATGGCTTCAGGTGTGCCATACTTTTGTCATAATGAAGACAGTAAGCGCTCTAGTTGTTTTTAAGAACACTCTGGGACATTCTGTCATTGGGCTATACTTGGGCTACATCTGGGTGATATTTGGGCTATATTTGGGCTCTTTTGTCTCTGGTGGCCATCTTGGGAGACTTATTTGTTATGAAGTTTCCTAATTTCCTCATTTACTGCAGTCTCCTCAGTAGGAAATACTTTCAGTTTTTTACTTTGATTCCATCAAGAAGGCATTCAGATGTGTCACACATTTGCCATAAATTCAGAATGTTAGCACTCTTTTTGCTCATTAGATCACTGTAGTAAAGCTACTGCTCACCAGGGAAAACTGCTGCTGGTATTGAAAGTGCATGTTTCAGTCTGCATGTCAGAATTTTTTAATGAAATATAAGAGGATTTGAGAAGTCACTCAAAATGTGCCCTAATTTTTCTTTCTGCAGCACTAATCATACTTTTTATGGAAAAATGAACCCCCTCATTTTGTTCCTTTTTAAATTAAATGTTTTAAGAGTTACCACTTTAATCCAAGCAAGATGGCTTCAGGTGTGCCATACGTTTATCATAAGTAGGACTGTTAGCGCTCTAGTTGTTCTTTGGAACACTCTGGGAAGCTGCAGTAGAACACAAAGGAATCAACTGACAGTCTCTGCCCTTGTTGGATGTACATGTTTTACTGAGAATGTCAGACTTCATTCTCACATGACTGAGAAAGATAATGTGAATTTACTTAAAATAAGCTCTCAGTTTAGCTTATAGATCACCTTCCAAACCTCTCTGGGAAAAGCATGAGAAAATATTTTTCTCTCAATCATGATATCCCAGCATAAGGCTTTTTCATATGGTGAAATCACCTTAGAACATACCACAATTCCTAAAATGAATATGGTACCATCAACAAATGATTTATAATGTAACTAAAGTCTTAAAACCTTCTATTAACTGCAATGCTTTTTAATGAGGTGCTATCATGTATATTGGTCCCAAGATGCCTGCCAACACTTCTTGGATGAAGTGCTGACAGCCAATCAGATCTCAGGATGAGATGTGTGGTTAGGCTCCGCCCACATATATATATGATTTTACTTTTGATTTTCTCAGGAACTACTGAACAGATTGACACCAGACCTGCAAAAGGCACATCCCTGAGCTGAGGACTACCTCTCTGCCAAATTTCAAGTAGTTCTGTTCAGCCGTTCGGGCTGTACCTTGGACTAAAGGTCCCTATGGAAAATTGCATGGGGAAAACGCGTTTTGGGACCCCCCTTTTTTCTCAGCCCCCGCTCGACGAATCCCCCCGAGACTTTCAGGGTAGGAGCGGAGCGCCCCACCTATTTTGAAAATTTTATGATGGATTCGTCAACCAGCGCCAAAGTTATTCCAAATAGAATGTTGCGGATTTCCTATGGAAACACGGTCCTAACTATAACTATCTACTGGCGACCGCCAGTAGATAATATATATATATATATATATATATAGAGAGAGAGAGAGAGAGAGAGAGAGAGACAGAGACAGAGACAGAGACAGAGACAGAGACAGAGACAGAGACAGTGTTACTAAATTGTACCTTCAACTATATGCTAGTGGTACACAAATTGCATTGAATCAACAAGAGGATTAAGTGGATTCAGAAATAAGTGGAAAAGTATCTAAATGAGCATAACATTTGAGCTTGGCTATTTGCTTCTGTCTAAATTGAGACAAGACTGAAGCCTTTTCCTTTGCTTCCAAGACCCACACATTCTTCCCTTCCAGATGTATCTACAGTTGAGTGTTATGTCAGACAGTGATGTATAACACAAACATAATTTAAATAAGCAGATGCACTTTCGAAGGTTTCTCACCACCAACTGCATTTGCTGGCAAAGACCGCTTTCGAGCATGCAACACTGTGTAATCCTGGTACAAGCAATTATTTTTTCATTCCAGCAATAGTGTGCGCACTTAAATTGCTTTGTAAAAAGCAACTTGTACTGATCAAAACAATAAAGATCACCTTTTAAATTAAAAGACATGATCACCTAACCACATAGTGTACTTGCCTAGGGAAGCTGAGTTTGGAGGCACATTCAAACCCCGGCCCAAATTTCTCATTATGTCATGCAACACAACACAAGCAGGCAAATTGCTGTGCTGTGTTGCACGACAGGGAGAGGGCAGAAATGTGCCATATCTATCAATAAATGGCACAGTCAAGTCCTCTTTTGGTGCTGATGCACTCAGTACAGGATCCCTTGTGCCATGGTGCAAGGGTTAATGCATTATAGGCGGAATTGTTTTTGTGCAAGAAGCATCACTGTCCTTCGCAAAAACAATCCTTTGAGGCACTGTCCTCCTTCTAGGTGCTGTAGAATGTAGCACACTAAGAGGTCGATTCTTCTGTGCCTTGGAAGGCCTCCTAACGGCATTTGCTCCGTCCGAATCAGATCGGGAACGTGTCTTTCTAACCGAATCGGGAAGGTTACTGACCAACAAAGTACGATGCGAGTTAGGCGTTAGGAATATCCCAATCCGAACCCAACGGCATTCAGAATGACCGAGCCGTACGGGGCAGAATCATACGTCTCTATGGGCCATGTTTTTGAATGACCGATTGCCACGCTGGGTTGGGACAGCCTTTCTGAATAATGCTGTCCGACTCGAATCAGCAGGAAGCAGACTTGGGGGGCTCGTAGTGGGCCCCCCTGCACCCCAAGGCTTCCCAATGAGGCCAGTGGGGGTACCCATGTGTCCCCCCTTACCAGCTATGCACAGTGTGGCAGGCACTAGGGGCGCCTACCACAGGGTGCCCGACTTTCCCCTGCCTCCCCTTTCTTCAATGGGAGCCTATGCCTTCGGTCGGAACATAGGCTCCCATCGAAGTCAGTGGGAGTCCAACCAAATCGTATCTGGAAGCATCCGGATGCATCGTACTTGGTCGGTTAGACTCTCCCGATCCGTGTCGGTCAGAAACCATTCCTAAAGCGGTTCAGTCGGGAAGAATTCCAAACTGCATTGGAATCGAGCCCTTAGAAGGAGGAAACAAGGAGAAATAAAGAAATTTCCCCTTGTTCCGCCTCTATTGGTAAAATGTACAACTCTGATGCATTCCAGGTCTACCTGTGTTGGTAAACCTGGGAATACACCACAATACATGGGTGGATACATGGGAGCACCCACACTGGAATCAGCCTCTTTAAAGATCCGAAGAAGAATGTGAGTTTGAGAGGTGGTCAGTTAGAGATAGCCAGTGATTAATTACACAATGCATTTAACTTACTATGCATACGTATTTTTGCTGTGTGTCCTAGTGGGCAGGAGAGGACAATGTTCATGTGTAGTCAGTGCAGCTCACACAATGTAGGATGCTTAATGCATGGTACTAAAAGACACGTTTTCCTAAAGGAAAGGTAAATTGAAACAATAGTGAGAGGAATTTATTAGAGCACAACCTAATAGGTTCAGCACTAGTTTCTCGATAGAAAACAAGGAAAAAATGAAAGACAACATGATCTAGTTGGAAATACTAAATTTTTATGCATGAGCCAATGAAACTAGTTTTGAAATGTAGGAACTTTTACTGAGTTAAATATTCAAGAATGATTCTAGAAATAGCAACCTATTCGTACTGATTGTCATGGGCAAAAGGGATCAGTTTAAAACAAGGAGCATTTAAGATAAAAGTCTTCATAGGCCAAGTACAATACCTGGTCAAATCCCATAACTTGTGTCTTGGGAATGCCGATGTCAGGATTAACACTACACATATAGTAGCCGTGGTAGCCATCATTGGTCAAATACTGATGTTCTTGCTAAGTAATATCCTAAGGTTGAATATACAACTTGGCCTTTTCCACATCTCTGTAGGGAATATTTTGTTTTCCTATAATATATTCCCTTATGAAAACTGTCAACAGAGCTCAAGAATGATAAGGCCTCGTTAATTTATTTTATCCATATAATCCACCGAAAGGGATAAAAAAAAAATATACAATCTGTTATTTAATATTATTCAATATTAATTTGTAAACCAGTGGAGAAACCAACACCATTAAATGTCACAGCTGGGAAAGATGGATTTTGTTTAACTATGCTATCATGCCAAATTGCACTTAATCATTGTTTAGCCATTCAAGGCAACATTTTATATTTTATTTATCTTGATGACATTATTTGCAAAGCTTGTGTATGTCTCCGTTACTGGACTAGCTCTAACGTATGATTTGTGTCTCCTTTTGATTTACCCCTGCTAGCCACAGTGCAGCATGATAGTCACACGTGATGGCTTTTCTCGCCCTCCTATCCGTGTGCATTACTTACAGAAATAGTTCAAACACAAGGCAGAGAATACAGAAACACATTTACCTCAGTTAGTGGCTTCTAGGAAATATGACTATGAATAAAAAGTCGCCTCTATATTTTTCTTTTTATATCAGTATAATTATTGTTCCAGTAGCCTAGCTTGGGTAAAAGAGGCTCTTGATGAATTATGTATTCATGCGTCAACATTGGAATAATGTACACAAGTGTTCAGGATGTTTTCAAAGGATCAGCCATTTGCAGTGCCGGGTGTCCTTCACGCGCCATTCTCTGCTTCAGAAAGTGACAGCTGATTAAAGCACGTAGATCAGCAACGAGGGCGCTGCTCTAAATTACAGAAAACGCCATACTCGTGCAGCCATGTCGAGGCTGGTGCATGTTTTGATTTGATACTTCATTGGATTGACCGCCTTATCAGCGTTGAACAGACTGGAAAATGCCGGTTAATTGAACTGTTTCTGGAAACCAAAAGGGCAGGAACATGTTCCCCTGGCTTGAAATCTATTTCTGCATAGTTTTACCCTGTCTGTCTAAAACAATGTATATAATATAATATATCAGGAGATATCAAAACCAATAAAAATGCTTTGAAAGCTCATTGTTCTCCTCTTAAAATCAGTTAAAATTGTTGGCATGAAAAGCAAGGGTAGTTTCACCCCACCCCAAAAAGGCCTCTATGGCAGTAGTTACATGTGTGAAGTAATTAGAGACACTAGAGTAGTGCCGAGTCCACTAGCAGGACCTCAACACTTGTAATGCCATGGTATTAGCATAGTATGGCTGCTCCCCGAAACAACAGCTACACGTCTACTGCCACTGACAAGCAGTAGGTGTTTGCAGAGCCTAATCTTTACACTTCCTGTCTCGCAATCTCATTCTTGCAGGTTCTTTGTCTTCTCTGCTTTTTTCCTATGTCACTGTCTTCCTTCCTGTCTCTTCTTTCTTCTTTCTTGTCCTTCTCTCTTTTTGCTCTGAGCTAAAGTCTGATGATGAAAAATAAGGCCAGTCAGTGCCAATGCCCACCAGCCTCAGAGAGCTGCAAAAATTAACTGCTGGGTGTGTCCCCCCAACATCTGCAGGATCCTTCCACTGCACCTAGTCACATTGCTAAGATTATCATAATGATAGCATTATTCATTGTAAGAAATTGGGTTGTAGGTTGAGGGATGTGTGAGCCCTTCATAAGCAGCAGCCACAATACTTGTCAGGGTGAACCACAGTCACTAAATTAATCTGTGCTTAACCTGTGGTAGCTTGGCACAAAAGCAGTCAGGCTTAACTTAAAGGCAATGTGTAAAGTACTTATGCAGCACACAAACAGTAATGAAGTGAAAACACAACACAAGAAAAATCCAACACCAATTTAGAAAAAATGAGTAAAATGTATTAAATTAGTTGACAGCAAAATGATAAAAATCTAATCAGTGGCATTGAAAGTATGCAATTTCAAACATTTAAGGTAAGTAGAGCACCTAAAAGAACAAAGAGACATCTTAGTTATCTGGTAATGTGGGGCCAGGTGAAAGTTAAGAGTTCAGGCCTACTGCGATGGAGTGCGATCCAAATGCAGGAACCTAGTTACTCCCGCTGGAAAATGTACCTTCTAAAGGTCGAGCACAAAGAGTTCAATTTGTGGTGGAGAAGGCTGCAAGGAGCAAGGAGAGCATTGGAAATGGTCTTTGCTGCAGTGTGAAGAGCAGGCGGACCTTTGCGGATTGTCGTTCTTGTATTGCAAGCATCCTGTTGGGCGCCATGGACGGTTGCTGCTGGAAATTCATTTGGCAGTCACCATAGACTGTTGATGCTGTAGGGTGAAAAATCAGCTTCACCGAAGCACAAACTGGCCTGTTCAAGGTCACAAAGAGGCCAAAACGTCAGGATTTCTGCTTTACTTTGAGGAGGAGCTCACAATGTCACACCAAGGGTCTAGGACCTAGGAGGCACCTCTTGGGGATCAGGAACCCACTCCAGAAGAGGCCAGCAGGACTCAGGCAGATCCAGTAGCAGGTCCAGATAGGTCCAGTTGCAGCAGGTTGGTTAGACAGTTGCTGAGCCTCTGAAGCTTAAGCCACAATAGCTCAGAACTGGAGGTCAGTCAGCTCACGCTTTTAGTCACTCAGCCTGGGATGAAGAGTACAGTTCCAATCTTACTCCGCAGCGAGGAAGGCAGGCCTCAAACAGCAGTGCAGCGGGGTGTCCTTTTTCTGTAATACACAGGTGCTATGGTTGCTCTGAGGGTCCCACTTTTGTACCTGGTGCCCACTTTGAAGTGGGAGAAGCTTCTGGAGTTTCCCCTTATATAGTTATGTGGAATTTTCTTCCTCCCTGCCCTTGTCCCAGACAGTCTGGGGTCGCAATAGGCTTGTGCAAAGTACTTTGTGAATGTGCTGGGCCAATTCTTTGTAAGTGCTAATGTGGTAGGTGACTGCCCCGCTGCCCCCCATTAAGTCACTGGAGCTTTGTGTTAACGGTCGGCTCGTGCGGCAAGATCTTGGCACAAAGTGGCCTGTTCTTGGTCACGAAGGGCCCAAAACCTCAGGTTTTCCTATTTACTTTGAGGAGGAGCTCACAATGCCACACCAAGAGTCCATGAACTGGGAGACACCTCTTGGGCATCAGGAAACCAATCCAACAGAGGCCAGCAGGATTCTGGTTGGTCCAGGTGCAGCAGGTCAGTTAGGCAGTTGCAGTTCCTCTGAAGCTCATGCCCCAGTAGCTCAGAACAGGAGGTCAGTTAGCTGACCCTTGGAGTCACTCAGCCTGGAATGAAGGGTACAGTGTCAGTCTTACTCCTCAGCAATGAGGGTAGGCCTCAAACAGCAGGGCAGATATGTGTCCTTCTTCTGTAGTTCATAGGTCCAAAAGTTGCTTTGAGGGTCCCACTTTTATACCTGGTTCCCCCTTTGAAGTGGGAGAAGCTTCTAGAATTTTCCTCTTACAGAGTTGTGTGGAATTGTTTTCCTCCCTGCCCTCATCACAGATTGTCTGGGGTCTCAATAAGCTTGCCTGAAGTACTTTGTGACTGTGCTGGGCAAGTGCTTTGGAAGTGCAAATGTGGTAGGTGACAGCTCCACTGCCCCCCAATTAAGTCATGATGGCCCAACCTGTCAAAACCCAGACGCTCTATTGTGATACTGTCTGGAAGGATTACAGAAAGTCTAACTGCCAACTACACCTAGTCATGTGACCCAGGATACAGGCTGCAGGTTGCAGGCACAAGATCTTTAGGACAAGGCAATGCCAACTTTTCAGAATTATGATTTATAATCAGACTTTACCATGAAAAATGATTTTAAATTACAATGCCTTAGACACATGCCATTCCTACCCCCTCCCACACAAAAGTTATTACATCTTATAAGGTAACCTAATGTTTTACTATGGGAAAGGTAGCCCTCACAGTAGTGAAAAATGAATGTAGGAGTTTTTCACTCCCAGGACATGTAAAACGTAACAGTACATGTCCAACTATTTAAATACAATTCACCCTGCCCTAAGATATGTTTAGGCCCTACCTTAGAAGTGACTTATATGTAATAAAAAGAGAGTTTTAAGCCTGATAAAAGGGTTATTTTGTCAAGTAAAAATGGCAGTTTGAAACTGCACACACAGGCTTTGATGGCAGGCTTGAGACAGGTTTTCAATCAATCAATCAACGGTTTTCTATAGTGCACAGCTACTCAAAGAGGGTCCCGGCTCTAAATAGACTCATTGACCACCTATACGAAAAGCAATTTACTGATACACCACTTCAAACAGCTAGGTATTAAGATTGTGTTTGTAGGAACGTTCGTTCTTCACAGCCCATAGGTGGCGTCAGAAAAGGAGAAAGTAGTGCCAACCCATGTTTTCCTCTAAATTTTCAGGACCACTGCCAACATGACATAAAAGGAAAGCAGGGTTTTCACTAGATAATATGGAATAATCCTCTTTGCCAGGTACCATTGACCTGCCTGATGGAAGGCTGTTTGGGCCAACATAAGACCCTTAAAACATACTCTTTCCTTGATCAGCAGCCAGTACAACTCTTCAAGGTGCTGACAGATGTGATGGCCTCTTGAAAATTTAAGCAGAAGCCAAGTCATGGCATTCCGTACCAGCTGGAGTCTGCGAAGTTGATATGCTGGTAGGCCGCAATAGAGAGAGTTGGCGTAGTGAAGCTCAGAAGTGATAAGGGCATGTATTACCATCTTCTGGTACTGTATTGGTAACAGGTACAGAAATTTCTTTAGTGATTTTCAAAGTCCGAAGAAGACGCCCACCATGCCATCCACCTCTGGTCCAAAAGAAGTTCTATTGTTAAACTTCTCCCTTAGATTACATGCTATTGTGGCAGAGGATGTGGTGTGGGACCAGACTGGGCCAGCACTCGCCATCTCAGATGGGGGGGGGGGGATATGCTGAATAGCAGGATTTCTGTTTAGCTGGTGTTACACTGTAGATTGATAAAATGCATACATTAGAATATGACTGTAATGAAGGAATTGAAACTACTCAAGGCATTTGATATGTTTCTGTCCAAAGTAAGGAGGATCTGAGTGTCATTGGTGTAGGACACAACCTGAACGCTAAATGATTCCACCAGTATAGCCAAAGGAGTCAGATACATGTTGAGCAGTGTTGGGCTCAAAGCATAGCCCTGGGGGACACCAAACTTTAAAGGCTTAGGATCAGAAGCATAAGGCGACATTCAGACCAATTGGCTTCTAGCAGACAGAAATCACCGGATCCAAGCCAGTGCAGATCCCCTTATGCCTATATTTTCCAGCCATGGAAAAGAATGGAGTGCGAAGCCATGTCGAAAGCCGCGGACAGGTCAAAAGAAGCAATACAACTGTTTCCCTTGATCTACCACAAGCTTAATGGTGTCAGTAACTTCCAAAAGAGTGGATTATGTGCTATAACCTGGGCGAAACACCAATTGAGAAGAATGCAGCAACTGGTATTTTTCTAAGTACTTAGACCATTGGCAATTAACCAGCTTATCCAGTATCTTAGAAAGAGCAAGCAGTAAAGAGAAAGGTCTGAAGTTAACCAAAATTGATCCATCTGCTGATGGCTTCTTCAGTAGGGGAATACGTTTGGCTTGTTTCCAGCATCTACGTACCATGGCTGAGCATTTGAAACTATTTAAAAGAAGGTTAAGAATGAGATTGATGGCTGTACAACTTGCTGCACGGATATGAGGAGAACATGCATCGTCTGGTGTGCCGAACTTGCTAGCTTTTATAGCTGGTTCAGACTCCTCCAATTAAACGTGTGCAAACTCTTGTAAGGAGCAAAACATAATCTTCGCTGAGATCGCTAGTGTGAAGTGCATCCACAAAGCCCCTAATTTTGCGATAAAAAAATCAGATAGCTGTGCACATAGCTTAGGCAATTCCTTTAATGCCTGAGTGGTTGAACTTTCTGACAATCTTAAAAATATCTCTAAATCTACGGCCAGATTTAGTCATTTGATTGGCGTAGAGATCCACTTGGGCCCTCTTGATTGCTCAATGGCAATTGTTTAGTGCTTTTTTGTAATGTTCCTTATCTGAAGGCAAGTAATTATTTTTCCAGCCTCTGTGCAATTCTTTTACACTGCTAGCGCAGCTTCCTCATTTACTAATTAAACCATGGAGCAGATGGATGTCTGCTCTTAGAGAAAGCAGAGGTCTTCTTATTAGGGGCAACCACATTTGCAGCAGCCAGACATTAACTGCCTGAAAATCAGCTTCAATACCTCTGTTCATAGGTGGGGTGCTGTCAACAAGAGTGGACATTATCGCTGAACTAGGGACTTAACCCCTAAAGTGCCCCGCCCTTTCCCCGCCCTGTGCCGGGCGTTACATTAACGGGCGGGGTTCATGACGAGATAGTCTTGTCATGGGCACAGCGCAACCGTGCTCCATGACGAGACTATCTCGTCATGGGCACTGAAGAGGTTAAGCCCAGTTTCTATAAGGTAAAGAAGGCATAACCCTTCTACCTAAAGGACCCTGTTCTACCTTCGATGCAAAGTGCATCCTGGCGTGAGCAGTCACTCATTTCAATATCTGAAACATCAACCTGACAGTTTGAAAAAATAGGGTTCAGAATATGACCTGCAAAATGGGTAGATTGATTTACGAATTGCCTCATATTTCAGAAGGTCATAATATCTTATGGGCATATTATCAAGCATGGCGTTAAAATTATCGCCGCTTTAGCTGCAGAAAACTGCCGCTAAAGCGGCGCTAATGGGCTTGATAAGACGCCGCAGAGAATTCCCATAGAAGCCCATGTTGACACCAGAACATGGGCTTCTATGGGAATTCTCAAGGGCATATCATCAAGCCCATTATAGCCGCTTTAGTGGCAGTTTTCTGCCGCTAAAGCGGCGATAATTTTAACGCATTTTCTTGATAATATGCTCCTTAGACTTTCTCAAGGTGAAGATTCAAGTCTCCTAGGAACGTACA
Organism: Triturus cristatus; assembly: GCF_964204655.1. NCBI lineage: Eukaryota > Metazoa > Chordata > Amphibia > Caudata > Salamandridae > Triturus > Triturus cristatus. The sequence continues at coordinate 888,835,450 of NC_140587.1, read as the reverse complement.
GTTGGAGAATTTCAACAGATGCTTGGCTAGACACTCATCTAGGGATGATAGAAACTCTCATGCATACCCCAGGGGTCAATATACTAAGACTCCCGCCAAGGTTTTTGTGTGTGATAGTGTGAGACAGAAACCAAGCGATTCTGTCCCAAGGACCTCTGTAAGCTTAAACAAGGTGCATCTAAAGGACTGTTTAATGCCAATAGCTACACCCCATCTCTTTTTCCTATTCTGTCACAGTGAAGCATAGTATATCCTTCAGGAATCGCTATTAAAAAGTCCTGGGTTGAGCTCTCTGACATCCATGTTTTGGTGAGGATCACGATGTCCAACTGTTCCTTTCTGAGTAAGTTGAAAATGTGCAAAGTATTTTTATGAAGGGAGCACACGTTAACTAGTGCTGCCCAGACCGTGAAAGCATTCACAAACTTCTTGGATGGTATAGAAGGCAAGTGGATGATACTTTCTGTCCTACCTAGTCTTGGCAGTGAACACAAAAAAAAAAACACAAACAGGGGGTAGGGTAGTATCTGGGTTTACACTACGGGTGTGCGGAACTTGAGCAGTTTCACTCTGAGGAACTCCCCAGAGTTTCATAAAAACTCCACAAGATTCCACAGAGCTCTATGAGTAGGCATAATTCGGCATGTTGCGCTGCTTGTGTGGAATTTTAGCACTGGGAGCTTGTTCCACGCTTTAATATCAGCCCAAAAGTCACTTTGTGGGGCACAAGTGGGCTCTGCATCTTTCTGCCGCTCAAGTAGATTTTCGACTCAAGTGGCAGCTTTCTCAATGCGAATGGTCGTGACCTACTGTGACCGTCCGATTGCGAAATCTCACCGGGAGGCGTTCTAGCACCCAAAAATCACGCTAGGGGATATAAATTCCCGCTTGCCAACTTAAAATTGGTGAGCTGTGCATGAGAAAAAATTCTACCAGACGGTGGTGGGTGGAGTTTTGCCAGCACTCTGTGCTCCAAGTGGAACAAAGGAGTGGGCAAAACTCTGTGAACTCAGTCAGCTGAGAGAAATGTTTTACCCACCCCTAATTTAAACACATACTGGTGGACCTGGCATAATTTGATGTGGTGTCCTCTAACCTTTTTTTCTCCCAACCTCATGTTTGGACCTTGTATTGATGACTTAGGACTTTGAGCGAGTTTGACACTGCCATTCAGTGCCAAAGTGCTATGCCTGTCATATACGTACTGACGATTAGGTGATTTGAGATAACTGTAAGCCCCTTGTCTAGGGGTAAGACATATGCCCAGGGTATGTACCTCGAATGCTCCTGTGTGAGCCTGCAGCACTGGTTAGGCCATCCACAGAGGTAGCTCATTGATCATGCCACAGGTTTGCCCTTGTGGGGCGTGTGTGCACAGGTTACTGTTACTTGGCTTGGCATTTAAAAAGCTACATGTAAAGGTTCTGCATGTCTCTTGCTATATTGGAGTTCTCACTGGGAACAGGGTGCGGTGTTAGGTGGAGGCAGGGCATATGCAAAATCAGTTTCATGCAATGGTCGTGAATGGCACCGGATGCTGTGTTTGATACAATGGGGCCTGCTTCTCGCTTTGGATTAGCATGGAGGAATGTAGGTGAAGGCTATTAAGCAGTATTTCCTATGTGCAGAATTGTGGCAGTATAGTGTTTGATATCGATGAGTTTGTAATGGCAAATCCTCTCCAGTAGTGTGCATGGTACTGATATTACGTATATGGAAATGTCACTTTGGCAAGTGGCTCTGTGTCCCTGCCGGTCTGTCACCTAATTCACAACTGGGTGCTGGGGGACAGCTACATCTGTGCATTCTTGATGGAAGGCCCTAAACTAGGGGCTCAAGGGAAACTGCAGACCTCTGAGGGGCCTTTCTGAGATGTTACGTGGGGGTGGAATTGGCACCTGCATTGCAAGGGGCAGGGTGTTGGCCCCACTAAAGATAGTGATCAAACCTCCCATGGTAAGATGGCAGACAGAACAACATTTTGAGAAGGCCAGTGCATTTCAAAGGTGTCCTTTTCTACTGTTCATATCTTCAAAGGCCATTGTGGGTATAACTTCTGGGGCTCGGGCCTCCGAAGGTAGACGCTTTGGAATTTGGAACCGGAAATGGGTGGAAGAGATCGTTGTTTGGGACAAGGACCGTTATGAAATACACGTCATCACACTGTGGAGAGGAGTGTGCTCATAAAGATCAGCAGCCCACCTGAGGTACTGGGATGTGAGGAGTTTGAGGAGTACGGGGAAAGCTTGCAGAGTCCGCGGGACCCATGCTTTAAAGCTGTGGATCCATGCTAGCTTGATCTCCGGAGCTTGTGGTGTCGAAAGGGTGTTGAGGGACCTGAGTCGGGAGGTGAAACTGTCTTCGACCTCCAGATGGGGAGGACGACAGTGCCTGACATCGCTGGCTCTGGCCGAGGTCACTGGATCCCTCTCCCTGGACCCATGCCACAAGGAACTTTGTTGTGCAGAACATCATGATGGGGCCCGAGGGGGTTTTGTTGTGCCTAGTGAGCACTAATGTCTGGCTGTTGGGAGCCACTGAAGCTCGCACCTCCGCTTGAGGGGAATAATTTCTCTAGATTTGGAAGTGCGCCAGCTTCCTGTGTCACAACCTTTTATCTTCGGGGATGTCAATCCCACTGAAGGAAGTGACCCGACTAGGGTCACCCGGGTCACACTGACCATCTCCCAGCCTTCCATGCTAAGTGAAGAGTCAGAGAAACAGTGCAGAATATACACCAATAATTATTTAATATATAAGCTCAGAGCGGGGCTACGTCTGCAAAGTCTCGAAAGAGTACTACAGAAGGAACCGAGGAACTGTAAGCATAAAGATATATTATATGCATTGCATGGTCACCTAATAACACGTCCACAGTGGAATATTCCCAACAGATGTGTGCAAACAGCGTAAAGACACATAAATGTTTCTACTCTCATATCTTGCACAGCTCAGAACACTTTCAAGGCCGTTCTACCCTGGGCTGCGATCAAACTGCCAGACAGATGGGAGAGGTTCTTCATCGAGCGAAACCTATGCACTAGCATGAACAGTTCCTCGTTACAGAAACAAAAGTTAGCAAGGGGCATTTCTTATTAGTTTAGAACAGTACATAAAAGGGCACCTGATAAAAGAAAATAGTGTAGCAAATGCAAACTTATACATGACATTAAAGAGCATCAACAAGCATTTTCTAACAAACCCTCCTTTTAGCATGAGCTACAGATATTTTCTATTTAGAAAGTAGGTAAGACTGGCCCATATTCAGGGGCAACTGTGACATCATCATTATTTGATACAGCATCATAAGTAGACATGTGATCAAGGTGGAGCTGTGGGCACTGTTTACAGTTGACGTCTGATAATGAGACAGCATGGAGAGATGTGTCTTCAAATATCCCCTCATCTATGTTCATAAGATCATTGATTTCATTCTGTAACATCACAGCGGCATTTGTAACGGAGGCAGATCTTTTCTGTTTCGGTGTTAAAGCAGTGGCGCAATAGGAACAACAAAGCGGGATACATTGAATGAGAATACACCAGAATATTAGTACTGCTATGAAATAAACTATTTCCTTTAGGATCCAAACCCAATTACCTAAGAAAGACCAACTCCAATTTCCGATTTCCATGCCTTTGATATTATCAATGATTCATAATGTGTTGTGTTATGTTCCTTTCCAAATTCTCTATACCCATAACAAACTGGTTGCCAATTATTACGCGAACACCACCGCTCTTGACCAACATAAAATCCATTGCATATCTAGTCTGTTCCCAATACATCTGCATGCTTTCTATATGAGTAGTAATATCTATCAAGGCTGCCGCTGTAGTGTTAGATAGGATCTGCAATTTACATCTGAAATCCTCTCTAGCTTACTCACCCCTGGCCATAGCAGTGCCACCCACGGTATGGAGGTCAGGATGTATCCAAATGTTATTCTGTTGCTATAGCTATTCACTTCCAACTCTGTTACCCCTTCACAAAATTATTTTGTTAGTGTCCCTTTTATCCATTTAGGTTGGACATGTTGACATGGAACACCTAAAGGCAGTACCATTCTAAGAGCCACATCATAAGTACCATTGTAGACATTTGAATAAGTCCCATTGGACAGAAAAATAACCCTGGGTGGGCATATATCGGCCCCCCATAATTCACTGCAGCATAACAGGAATTCATTCCAGAAGTGCTTGGATCTGATTTATTAACTAATGAAAGGGTGTTTTTATACAGTATTGTCCCTGAACAATTCATGTACAAAGAAGTATCTGTAACGTTCACTATGGGACAAAAGGTAGCATAATAACCAGCCTCTCGGCGTACTGTCAATTATTTATAATGCCAACCCACAAGAGTTATATTCTGTTCTTCCATATAAAAATTATCACAATATGGGTTGTTATCACAGCCAGGATAACCCTCACCCTGTAGTTTTCGGTGGTACAGACGTGGTTCGGGGTAACCAAATCTGAACATTCCCTTTACCTCCAAAAACTGTTGTGGTCGAGTGTATGTGTAGTTAACAAGTGACAATGGGTATGCAATCCAAAGGCTAGTGACAGATCGGATCAGATAGCAGGCGGTCCCCTTCCCAAAGAATCTCCTATGTTTTTTCACAAACACGGTATTCGTGGCAGCATTCCTATTGCGTCTCAGGGAATGGTGTTCATCTATGTTGAGTGTGGGTACACTATGTGTATCTTCTCGGAACCATGATACCCCACATACTATTATTTCCACCATTACCAGAACAATGACATACGCAATCTTACTTTGTTTAGACCAAATCGCACTGCGCTGTCTTGGGGCGATTGGCTGATTCTCCTCATTAATTTGCCTACCAAAAGGATACATAATCGAACAAAGGAAGGAGTTCAAAAATTATATGAAATATAAGTGTTCCCAGTGTCGGCCAGAGCCTCACTGGCACAGGCTCCTATCGTCCCTCAGTTGGTGCTCTTGAGCACCGGCAGTGGAACTTGCTTCGTCCTAAGCTCTTTCCTAATCTATCCCATGTCGATATAGGTGGTATACTTTTCACAGTATACTTTCCTGACTAATGTTCAAATAACAAGAGCAAAACAGATGCAACTCTTTCATTTATCTACGCCCTCGTTGGTACCGCCACTCAGCACTTTCCTACCTTGTGCAGTCTATCCCTAGTCTTTCTTTTTCTTGGACTCGGTGGTCCTCAACTGAAGACATAAGTTATACCTGGCAGCTCCAGGCACTGTATGATCATTGAACAGAGTCTCCTGAATAGCTTGTATTTCTGGTGGGACAGCCTCATTCAAAGCATCGTTGTTCTCTGTGTCTGTTTGTGTCCAAACCAACTTTGCATCACTGAAAGGCACGAATCTGGGCACCTACTCACATCCAACGTCTCCTATTCCCTCCTTTACCCACTGGTCATAAGGCAATGGCAAAGGTATTCTTTTTTAGTGGGCCGCGTGGACCCAATTCTTTTGACCAGCAACTTTTACAGCTGTCCATGTAGCCAGAAGGACTTGTTCAGGACCTTTCTATCGGGGCTCAAAAAAAATTTCCTATGGAAGTTTCAGATGAAAATGAAGTCCCCAACCTGGATACTGTGGCCAGGACCCTCTGGCTTAGGAGGTAAGGAGTCTTGCACCTGTTGATGAATAGAACGCAAACTTTCAGTCAATTGCCCAAGGTAATCAAGCAATACAGGATATTCAACATCGGAAAACTTTCATGGCCTAGGGACCTCCCAGACATTTGCTGGGCGGCCAAACACAAATTTTTAAGGTGACAAGCCTGTTCTAGAATGTGCTGTAGTCCTAGTGGACAAAAGGGCCAAAGGAGAGCATCTGGCCATTGCAACCCTGTCGTCTCCTGAATTTTTGCCAATTTCAATTTAAGTGTCCCATTATACTTCTCGACCAACCCTGCTGACTGTGGGTGATTGGCGGCATGGAGTTTTTGATTAATATGCAAGCCATCACTTATTAGCTTAATCACTTTCCCATTAAAAGGAGAGCTATTGTCGCTCCAAATAACTCTGGGTATTCCAAAATGCGTAAAAAACTCTTTAATAAACACCTTTGCTATTGTGGTAGCCGTATTGTTTTTAGTAGGGTAAGCTTCTACCAATTTACTGAACGCACATATGACCACTAGAACATACTTGAGATTGTTACAGCATTCTAGCTCAATGAAATCCATTTGAAGGACTTCAAAGGGGAATGTAGGGGGTGCAAAGTTACCGGATGTGTGGAGGCACCTTTCCCAGGATTGTGCATCAAACAAATTATGCAATTTTTCACTAAGTGTGCAGCTGTTTTGGAAATATTGTCAGTACACCAAACTGGGGCCAATAGTTTACAAATACCTTTTGCACTGATATGAGCTGGGCCATGAGCCATAGTAACCACAGGGAGTACATATGCATCAAGTAACATCCATTTCTGCTTTCCGGACAAATCAATCTAATGTCCTTCTTCATCTAATTGTGCTGTACTCTCTTGCCACACAGTTAATTCTTCTATTGTGGCTTCACTTTGTATCTCGTTCACACTCACAACTGTGTTTTCAAACATAGTGTTCTTGGGAATCCATCTAGCTGGGCCTGCAACAGACACTCTAGATGAGACTATCAGAGGGCGCGTGTTACTGAGTACTGTTTTGCTATTTTATCTGTGTTTTTAGCAACATCTACGAATATATCGTTTTTAAAATAGTATTTTAAACTGTGTTCTTTTAAGCCACTGCGTGATTTGCACATGTTAAACTTTATGTAAAATCGGCAAGCTTACCGTTCATTTGCCCGCCCTGGTCCATCCCGGCTGTGTGCCGTTTGTTGTGGAGGGCGTGGCAGAACGTGATAGGACACACTACTTCCGGGCTGGTCGGCAGAGGCGGGGCTTCCGCCGGACTGCCTTCAAGTAACCGAGGTGCCCGCGACCGCGCAGAGACACTGTAGATGAGACTATCAGAGCGCGCGTGTTACTGAGTACTGTTTTGCTATTTTATCTGTGTTTTTAGCAACATCTACGAATATATCGTTTTTAAAATTGTATTTTAAACTGTGTTCTTTTAAGCCACTGCGTGATTTGCACATGTTAAACTTTATGTAAAATCGGCAAGCTTACCGTTCATTTGCCCGCCCCGGCCCATCCCGGCTGTGTGCCGTTTGTTGTGGAGGGCGTGACACAACGTGATAGGACACACTACTTCCGGGCTGGTCGGCAGAGGCGGGGCTTCCGCCGGACTGCCTACAAATACCCAATGTGCCCGCTACCGCGCAGCGGACGCGCCGCTGGCGCGCCAAAGGCAAGCCCGTCTGCGCCCGTTTGCGCCCGTCTGCGCCCGTCCGTGCCCGACCGGGACCTAGGGCCAGAAACCCTGAAATAACGGAACCAATAACTAGGATAAAATACTCCAGAAACGCATTACTAGCTCTACAGACAGCTGTCAGCGATGCCTGCAGACATACCACTAATGTGGAAAGCATGGAGCCCGCGTGCGCACATTGCAAAAAGAGACTGCTATATAGAGCGCCTTTATCCAAAGAACATAAAACTCACCTCGCTCTGTTAAATTGCAGATCCCTAATCAAGCACAGATATGAGATATGTGATCTCCTTACGGAAAAAGGTATTGATGTCCTATTTTTGACTGAGACATGGCTCACTGAACACTCAACACCCGATATTAAAGATGCGGTACCAAAACAATACCATATACTTAGGCAGGATAGAGAGAGCCAAAGAGGAGGAGGGATCGCCATCATTTATAAAGAGAACATATCATGTGAAATCAAACAAGCAGATTTAGAGAAATGTGAGGCCATTCGTTTCACCTTGTCCACAGTAGAAGGTAATACCCTGACCGGGTTCCTCATATATCGCCCTCCGGGCCAGTCAGCTCAGTTTGTGGCCAGTTTGGAGGAGAAGATAGTACACCCAGCACTGAGGCATAACAAATTGCTGATCCTAGGGGACCTAAACATACATTTTGATGAGACTGATAATAAAGAAGTAGATGCTATCTGTAAAGATATGCTTACCCTTAATTTAACCCAGAAAGTAAAAACACAAACGCACCAAGGAGGCCATATATTAGATCCTATCTTTACGAACTTGGAGGAGATTGAAATAGGAGCCCCCTGGCCTGTTCCTTGGTCAGATCACTTTATGGTTCCATTTACGATTCCAGCATATAGAACGAGAGTGCCACCCTCCAAGGAGGCAATTACCACTAGAAAGTGGAACAACATTGACACCGCCTTCTCCGAACATGCTTTGATGGGAAAGAAACCTACACTAGATAAGGATATTGAAGTAGCTAATGAGCAGTTTGAGGCCTGGGTATCCAGGGCGCTGGATAAAGTTGCACCTTGGACGACTAGAATCCCTCAGAGAACTAAAGCCACAGCTCAGTGGTTCAATGAGGAACTACGTATAGCAAAAAAAGGATGTAAAAAATCAGAACGAGCCTGGAGGAAAACCTACTGCACTATATCTTAAGATAAATTCCATAAGGATTTAAAAGCGTATCACGCATTGATAAAGAAAACTAGACGTGAGTTTTATACTGACAAAATCAACAGTGCAGAAAACTCCCATAAGGAATTATTCACGATATTAAAATCCCTCAAAAATAATGAGGAAGAAGGAGTGGTAACCTCCTCCAAAGAGATCTGCAATAAAGTGGCAGGTTTCTTTGCTGATAAAATCACAAAGATATATGCGTCGTTTCCGATGGAAGCCCAAATGGGCTGTAATCAGCACTCTGGCAGCAAGGAGGAATTTAAGGGTGTGACATTAAACGAATTTATAGTACCGGAGAGAGAAGAACTCTTAGCCACGATTAGGGGAATAAAATCAGGATCCCCCCGTGACCCAGCTCGACCAGATAAATTATTGATTGGCATCAATATGATCTTACCTTTTATTTCTGAACTGATAGACCATTCTTTTAGGACCGGGATAGTTCCCCTAAGTTGGAAGCAGGCCATTGATAAACCGCTGAGGAAGAAATCTTCTTTGGATTTCTCCGTACTGGAGAACTTGCGTCCCATTTCGCTACTACCGCTAATGGCTAAGATAGCAGAAAAAATAACGAATAGACAATTAGTGGATCATATTACTGCTAACGCTATCCTCCATCCCTCTCAGTCAGGTTTCAGAAAGGCACACTCCACGGAATCTGCCTTGCTGATGGCTACAGAGACCCTAAGAAAATACACGGATGAAGGGAAGACACCGGCGCTCATCCTTTTGGATTTGAGCGCAGCTTTTGATACCGTCTCACACTCCCTACTACTACAAAGATTAGAGGCTTGTGGCATACGAAGGCTTGCCCTCCAATGGCTGACCTCCTTTTTATCCCAACAAAGCTTTCAAGTAGCACAACTTGCACACATATCAGACAGTTTCCCATTAAAGCAGGGAGTCCCTCAGGGCTCGACTTTAAGCCCAACCCTGTTTAATATATATGTGGGACCACTAGCGGAGTGTGTGCAAAAGCATGAGATATCGATTGTATCGTATGCTGACGATACCCAATTAATTGTGCTACTATCCCAAAATAGAGAACAGGCAGCGATCCGCTTCACCAAATGCATGGAAGAAGTAGCAGAATGGATGACCAACCATTGCCTTAAATTGAATGGAAATAAGACAGAAGTATTGGTAGTCGGAAAAACACCCACCATCTGGTCCTCTGCTTGGTGGCCTAATACACTAGGACAAGCTCCTCTCCCTAAAACAGAAGTGAAGAATCTGGGTATCTGGGTCGACTCTAAATTGTCATTCGACAGCCAGATACGGAAGGTTGCAGGAAAGTGTTATGGAGCAATGAAAACCCTGAGGAAAGTCATTGACCTGCTCCCTGTAAAAGCCAGGAAAACCATAGTCCATGCTATAATTACATCTCAACTGGACTATAGGAATGTACTGTATATAGGTGCTTCCAAGAAGGGACTGATGAAATTACAGAGAGTACAAAATGCGGCAGCCCGCCTAATCCTCAACCTCCCGAGGAGAACGAACTCTAGAAGGGCCCTAACCACCTTACACTGGCTACCCATAGAAAAGAGAATTCTGTTTAAAGCCATGTGCTATGTTCATCGTATCCTGACAAGTAAAGGCCCCCTCTATCTTCAGACATTGGTATCAAAATATATCCCAGGGCGCAATTTACGCTCCATGGATAGGGCTCTATTGACAATCCCGAAAATACTAAGAGCCAGAATGGGAGCTCGCTCCTTCAGGTACCTGGCAGCTAAACTATGGAATACGCTGCCGCTGTCTACGAGAACGGAGCCTAGCGAATATATTTTTCGCAGACAATTGAAGACATGGCTATTTCTCAAAACAGATCTCTGATCATCGCTCGCCTCTATCTAGTCCATTTTTGATGTCTCAGCGCGGGGACACACGGATTGGTGTAACCATGCGCTCTATAAGTGAATAAATAAATAAATAAATCTTACTCTGAGCCTCTCTTTTGCTGTCTGACCAGCTCACACATTCCCTCTACCTACATCATCTCTCACTTTCTTGTGGGCACTACAGTTTACAACAGCCAACAACAGCCATTTTCTTACGAACTGTTAGTGCAGATAGTAATTGTGAAATCAAGTGTCTAGGTTGTATCTTAGTACCATGCAAGGTATCAAACCCTCTCTGTGCCCACAGTCGACCGAAGTTGTGCACAACTCCAAATGCATACTTGCTGTCTGTGTAAATATTGACAACTAACTCTTCTCTCAATTCAAAAGCTTGTATAAGGGCAGCAAGTTCTGCTGCCTGGGCAGATTGATAGGGGACTCATGATGTCTCTACCACTGTGCCCAATATAGTGATAGCATAAGCTGCAGTGGTGGTGCCATCTGATAATTTGAAACAAGAGCCATCGACATATAGTTCTCCTTGGGGGTCAGATAAGGAAACATCCGTCAGGTCTACCCATCCTTTCCTCTCTTCCTCTATTCGGAAAATACAATCATGTTTGTCAACTGCATCATTCTTGGAATGGAGAGGTAGTAACGTGGCTGGACTCAGAGTGGCACATCTTTTGATCGTAATATGTTTGGCAAACAATGTCAATTCGTAGCCAGTAAGACATGCACTGGTGAGGTGTTGTGTCCTTGTTTTATTTTAAAGTGTGTTCACCGCATGGGGCACCATAACTGTGAGATCAGTATTGAGTACAAGTTCAGCCAGTTGTTTGATGGAAGTGGCCATGGCCGTGACCGCTAGCAGACAACTCGAATGGGTCGACAAATTTTTGCGTCAAAATAGAGAGAGCACAACCATCCATCTTGTGGATATATAACACAAAAGGCTTGTTCTAGTCAGGCGTCAGTAGGAAGTGATGCCTATAAAAGCATGAATGTACTTTTGAATGTGTGGAAAAGGCATTTTATTAATGGTACTGATGCGTTGTGGCGTTAACCTTCTACCCTCCTTCGATAGAAGGTGACCTAAATAGGTGACCTCCTGTTGACATTACAGAAAATGCAAAAGTGAAACTTTATGACCATGGTGTGCAAGGTGTAACAATAATTTCACCGTACTATCTTTGCAACCTTGTTCAGTATCAGAAGCAATAAACAAATCGTCAACATACTGTACCAATGCATTCCCTTGAGAAAGTGAGAGTGAATCCAACTGACCTTTCAATGCTTGACTATAAATGCTAGGACTTTCAGAATAGCCTTAAGGAGCTCTACAGAATCGGAAACTTTTGCCATCCAGCGAAAATACCTGCTGTCAGGGTGTATGGTAATGCTAAAGTATACATTTTTCAAATCAATGACAGAGAAAAAGTAGCAGTAGATGGAATCATTGTTAAAAGTGTGGTGATATCAGGAACCACTGGGAATTGCGGGACCACTATTTTTTTGACCTCGCGCAAATCAATCACAAAACGATATATATCACCTGCACTGTTTGGAGAGTCTAGAAGTTCCCTTTTTAGGACCGGAAGAATAGGACTATTGCATATGTTACCGGTGGTCTCCTCGACAACTCCCTTATGTATGAGGTCCTGAAAAATATCAAGGAGAGCTTGTTCTCCTGGTTTTGGTATGTTATACTGGGGAATGCGTGGTAGTATGGCGTTGTCCTTTACTCGTATGGAAACTGGGGGTATGTGCAATAAGCCTACATCAGTGTCACCAGTGGCCCAAATTGTGGGTGGTACTGGATCAAATTCAGGTGGAAGGGGAGCATCTTTAGATAGGCATTATCTAGTACACACGTCAGGACCCAAGGTAATATAAACACCATCTGGCAAACAATATATGGTATGGTGCAGCTTCTTTAGTAATTCCAAGCCCATTAGATTTTTACCACAATTAGATGTTAAAAAGAGTTGGTAATCCACAGTAAAAGGGCCCACAGTAAGAGCAAGAGGGATGCGGCGCGAGATGGGGCTTACAACCGGTACTCCTGAAAAACCCACCAAAACATTATTATGGCCAGACAGGGCCGCCACAGGGACCAGGTGTTGGGAAATAGAGCTCTTTGTGGCACCTGTATCTACCAAGAATTCCTTAGTAGAGCCTTGCAGATCCACTTTGACATAAGGGCCACGCTGATCTACACGTATGTGAGCTGGTCCCTTACCCTGTCCCTGGCTGTCCTAGCTGAAACACATCCCTGTCAAGTAATCAACGTCATAATCATCGCTGTCGTACTGTCCTTCCCTGGAGTCATCCAATTAATTGTCGGGACGGCCTACAGAGGCAGTAGTGTGTTGTTGTCTATTGATCCCCCGGCCCCTGTCCCAAATAACTTTCTTGGGTGGAATGAGTGTTTGCATGTATGTTATTATGCGACCGGGTAAGGTAGGCAACTCAGCACCTGATTTGTCTCCTAGGTTTCTATCTCTGTCCCAACCCCTAATCGCATCCCACGTTCCACCCAACTCAGCAATATAGTCTTGGGTATGTACCTGTCACCAAATATCAACTGGGACTAATAGGCCAAGAACCATTTCAATATCCGCCAGAGTCATCACACTAGAAGAGGCAGCTTCTCTCAATTCTTTATAGTAAGCAGTAGGTTTTTTTCTAGGATCGCGCAATGTCCTCTTCAGGGCCAGAACTTCCCTTCTTTTCCATGACGTATAAACCCATTGTTCCTGAAAGCGGGCAGCTACAGCTGGTCCGGTAATCTGGCCATGTTGATCCACCACAGAAGGGATTTCCTGGTGGTAAATGGGATGAACTTCTCTCATTGGGAACTGAGCTATTTGAGTGGGACTCTTATCATGTAGTCTGCCTCTATAAGTAGTTACAGTGGAGATATTCCTGAACACTTGCGCCGACTCCATGTTAATTACAAAAGCGCCTTCGTTACTATCAAATAGTATTTGGGGTGCTTCCGTTTCGATGTGTGTGCGCCAGAGGTCAATTAGTGTGGCGGACATACGTTTAAGGGCATGCTGCTGTATAAAAGGGTCCAAGTCTCACATTAATTGCCATATGTCCTCAAGACTGTAAATTGGGTTGCGAGCCTGCCATATTGCCTGCTCCACTATTACTCTTTTCTCTTCCTCCCCCACACCAGATCGCATTAAAGGACCTAACCGTTTCCTGAATCCAGTTAATTCTCTCTCTTCCGGACCACGCACTGGTGTGTCAGTAACTAGTGTTGAAGAAGGATGAGTGACTGTAACGGGAGTAACGGGAATTGCTGCAGTCATAGGTTGTAATGGAAAGGAAGGAGTAGGGGGTACGTTAACTGGGGCGGTAGGTGTAGCAGCTTCGGAGACTGATGCACCTGGTGTGTGGGGCTGTTGTTGCTGATGGGGAACAACTGGATATATCTGTACTGGGGCATATGGCTGCGGGAGTCGAGTATCTAATAAGGTCTCCATAAAAGGATCACCATCTTCCTGAGCCATATAGGACTTTTCAATTTGCAACCGAAATCTTCTGTCTTCGCGGTCTATTCGTTTCTCCTGCTTGTCCTTATTTTAAGCTGCAGCCTTTCGTTTAAGAGTCTGCATATTTCGTTTTCTGGTATCTTTCTCCATTTTTAATTGCCTCTGCTTGGCCTCCTTCTGCCAAGTACGAAGGGAGTCAAACATAGACTGTCTACTGCGTCTTTCAAACATCTGTTTCTGAAGAAATCCTATCTTTGGTTTGTCAAAGGAGCCTGTCAAAGGCCACTGTAACTCTGCATTGTCCCTCGTATATTTGTGCCATAACGTACTAATCATAATAGGGACAAGGCCATGTTTTATATACATATCAAAATTAGGACTACCTTCAGGAGGTGCAGGCTGGGATTCTTCTAACCGTGCATTTTTAGAACAACAATAACAGCCCAAACTCTTACTGAAACCAGGCATTGCAAAGAAAAGAGAAACAAGTCCTTATTTTACCTGGCAAAGTATTTGCAAACACTTTTCACCAAAACAGGCCTAGTGCTGGAACAAAACCTATTTATGGTGGTACCACATAATATGAAACAGATTCACCTGATGTCAGGCGCATCGATAGACCAATTTTCCACTGCTAACTCTTCGGACTAAACAGTCAGATCACAGGTTCGCTGTTCAGGACTCCAGTCGGGATGACCTCTGGGCGAGGCACCCTCCGGTGTTACAGAGGCAGTGAGAAACGTATCTCTTTGTCCAGGGATCCTGGAGCCGTCAGTCCGACATGATGATGTCCTCGTCCTCCCCTCTGTCTGTGGAAAATGGATGGGTCTTGCACCAATGGTTTCCCTGTTCAGGTGCCAACTGAAACCCAACTAGGGCCACCCCGTGTCACCACTGACCACCTCTCAGCCTTCCAAGCTAAATGAAGAGTCAGAGAAACAGTGGATAATATACACCAATAATCATTTATCATTTACGCTCAGAGCGGGGCTCTATCTGCACAGCCTTGAGATAGTACTACAGAGGAAACTGAGGAACTGTAAGTATAAAGATATATTATATGCATTGCATGGTCCACTAATAAGACACTCACAGTGGAATTTTCCCAACCGATTTGTGCAAACAGCATAAAGACAAAAAAAGGTTTCTACTCTACTATCTTGCACAGCTCAGAACACTTTCAAGACCGTTCCATCCTGGGCTGCAATCAAACTGCCAGACAGGCGGGAGAGGTTCTTTATTGAGGAAAAGCTATGCACTGGCATGAACAGTTCCTCGTTACAGAAAAGAAAGTTAGCAAGGGGAATTTCTTGAAATCAAACAGGATTAGTTTCAAACAGAACATAAAATGGCACCTGATGAAAGAAAATGGAGTAGCAAATGTTAACTTATACATGACATTAAAGGGCATCAACGAGCATAATCTAACACCACAATCATGCATGCCGCTGAGCGCCTCGAGGTCTAATGCGGATGGATGGAACTAAGTGACTGTTTCTTTTTCTTTTAGGTGGTTCCGTCAATCCAACCAATTTGGCGCAAGCAGGTTCAACATGTATCGCTGGATGGTGTAGTTGAGTGACTGCAGGGCTGGGTGATGAGGTGTAGTCAAGGACCTGTGAGTGCTTGACCATTTCAACTGTTCAGGGTATGCGACATTGAGGAATGTTGTGTTGGATGAATACCTCTGAATAGGGCATATATGTTCATGCTGTTCAGCTCCTAATGGGAATGGTGGACAACTGCATGTAACTGTAAAGTGTCTATAAAATGGGCATGTCATTTTGATCTCAATGTCTGTGTAATACAAGACCAGAGTTTTATACATACAGTGTGGAGTCTTTTTGTGGCATATGTAGTGTGTTGTAAGGGTGGTGTTGTGCCCATACTTTATACTTGGGCCCTGAGGATAAGACTGACAGCTCTTTGCTAAGCTACCCAAGGGTAAGTGCCGGTTATCAAACACAAGTATCGTACTCATCTGGGGCGGAGCTTGCCTGACTCCAAGATGGCAGCGAGTTAGTGCAGCTCCCCCGATCGCCACTAACTATCCGGCAATATCTGTGTGCAAATCCTGTTGGTGCCCTGTCTGAGAGGTGGCATTGTCTCTCCACTAGCTTTATAACGCACTTAGTGGTTTCAAACTTGGTGGGATTTGGACGAGTCTGCTGGTGGTGACGCACTTTGGCAATTGCAGGGTGCAAGGCCTTTCAACAGACCCGATCGCCAGCGCTGCCCATAACTGAAGTGGCGAGACTGGCTGCACCCCCGTGACATGGAGGAACATGCTGCATAGCATCGCTGAGGCAATGTGGTGACTGGTGTTGTCATGGACCCAGGCCTGGAGTTGTCCTGGTCCTGTCTGCAGTGCACTCACTTGTAGCGGCCGATTTGAATCGGAGGCTGCTGCGGAGTCGTTACGCCTATCCCCTGAGGAGTGGCCCTCATGACACTGGGTCATCAGACCAGAACCCTGGGCACAGTCCGGAGCTGGGGGGCGGCCTCCTGCTGGGTGAGTCGCACTGTGGCCTCAGTCAAACTTTAAAGCCCGCTGACGTTAACGGCCCATAAGTGACTGTAACTGGGGGCCCCTGAGCACATGTGAGAAGCTTGTTGACCTTATTAATCTTAGAGCTCTAGGGTGCCACCGGCCCATAAGAAAGTGCTACTGAGGCCCCCTGAAAATCCACGAGTCCTCCCGGAGTGGGCCCATGTAATCAGGAAGCCAGGTCAACACATTCTGGGGATCATAGTTTCTTGAGGACTGTGCTGACTACATCACGCTCATGCATACCAGATCTTAGCTGTGAGAAGTGTTGCTGCATTGTGTCTGTTAGCAAGAGGGAGACAAGTGTTGGTTATACAGGAGAACGGGGAGAGGTGCAGAGCCAGAACTGAATCGGTTCAAGTAGCCCGATATCATCCTGAGATCTCATCAAGAGTGATTCCCGGTATAGCTGTGCCTGGAGATGCACAAGACACCCTGCACAACTCCCTTGATAATTCCTTACTACACATCATGGGCAAAACAGATAAGCGCCAATCCAAGTTACATTTCGATCTGGGTAAGACCCCAAGGTCAAAGGATTCCGCTCCCACTGCACAAGACAATCTCTCTTATGATGCAGAAGAGGGTGTAGACATAGATGTGAAACATGCATTCCGCACAATAGAGAAAGTCTTTCAAAAATAGACAGTAAAATAGACGCGTTGTCTTTTCGCATGGACCGCATGTCGGATCGGCTGGACAAGCACGGGTACCAACTTGACAATGTGGAACAGCGGGTCTCTGACATGGAAGATGTCACGCTTGCGGACGCAGAGACTGATAAAGAACGGGACAGAATCCTATGTACGGTCCAGGCGAAGCCCAAAGATCTTGAAGCAAGATCACGGTGGAAAAACGTTTGCATCACAGGAGTGTCTGAGTCATCCAATATCTGCATGGAGCATTACGTGGAACAACTCCTGATCAAACTTCTGGGCCTGAACAACGTCTCTGAAATATTCATCATAGAACGTGCGCATCTTTCGTTGGCTTCCAGACCAATCCCTGGGGCACTCCCTCGGCCCATAATAGTGCGATTCCTGAACTACAGGAACTTTGCCTTGCGTAAGGCCCGTGAACTGGGATCACTACATCATGAGGGAATGGCTATCTCACTATTCCCAGATTTTACACTGCAGGTTCAAGAGGCACGAAGGCTCTTCATCCTAGCAAAAAGAAGCTCCGGGACCTGAATATAGAATGCAGTATGCTCTGCCCCACGAAGTTAAGAATCAAACTAGACGGTAAGGTCCACTTTTTCACTTACTCCAAGGCTGTCCTGCGTGCGATTAGGGACAGAGGGCAGCATCTGAAACGTCATGGTTCACCGACAGCCTTGCAGTCGCAAGCAGAGGAATTATCCAGCCTTCATGACAACCAAGAACAAGAAGAATGACTGCAAAAACTGTTTTGCCGTGGACTCCTTGCGGACTATCATGTGATAATATGGGTGATTAGTGCGACTTGTTGCATAAGGGTAGTAGGCATGATTAAAACACTGCGTGATTTGTATGCACAGATGTAAGATGGCTCAATTAATGATCCCAAGAATAATGACTGAATGTCTGATGCAGGCCCATCTCGCTGGCTGCATAGGCTCTTCTATATAGCACCTCACAGGGACAAAAATCCCAAATGATTATGATGTAGATTGTAGACACGGTGGCGTAGGGAACCAGAACTGATGGCGACATTTGCCCCCAAGTGTATCACACTATTCATATTCTTTTGTCTGGGATTCTTGTTTGTGTTCAGTGATTGGGGTGGGGCAGGGGGACAGCATATAGCCGAGTTATTTGTTGGTATTCGTGGCGTGGGAGGGAATGTTTTCTCTGTTTGTATGTATGATTGCACTTGTTGTATTCTGTTATGTTGCTTTTGCACATTGTATACTGTAGGTAAAGGGGTCCGTCTTCAACTATGTTCACTTACACTGCATGGCCACTGACAGGGTAGGACCGCAGGGTATTCATCTTATCACTTGGAATGTCCGTGGCCTTAATGATGGCAGAAAAGTCAGAAAAATAGGTGCTTATTTAAAAAGGCACTCGGTTGCAGTTGCAATTTTACAAGAGACACATCTCACCCCAGAACATAGCGGAGATGTGCAACGTAAATTGCAAGGAACTTGCTATTCCTCTGATTTCATCTCCCATGCCGGAGGGGTCCTGTTATGGTGCGATAGAAAGGTAGGGGTGGAGATGAAAGGTTTGTTGAGTGACCCACAGGGTAGGTTTGTGGTAGCTCATTGCAAGAAGGGTGACCTGCAATTCCTACTAGTGGGAGTGTACGGTCCGAATATGATGATCCCCAATTTTATACTTCGCTAGCTGCCAAGCTGGTGCAGTGGAGGGGCACCCCACATATTTGGGGGGGACTTCAATTGTATCTTAGGCCCAAATTTAGATAGTTCACGTGGTCCTCCTAGACGCCCTGCTGCCGCAGCAGTAGCTTTGCAGAACATCATGCATGCAGAGGGACTCCTAGATCACTGGAGACATAGATCTCCCACACAGCATGGTTACACACACTGCTCCTCCGTCTATGACACCCACACTCGCATAGACTTCTGGTTAATAGAGGGGGGTTAGTGACTAGGGTACTCACCTGCGAGCACCTCTAAGGTACATACTCTGACCACTCCCCAGTTCGATTAACACTAAGCTACAGCACTCCACGCATCCCTGTATTCACATGGCACTTCCCTCCCTACTCTTTGCTAGATACGGTGTTCAAAG
Organism: Triturus cristatus; assembly: GCF_964204655.1. Classification (NCBI taxonomy): domain Eukaryota; kingdom Metazoa; phylum Chordata; class Amphibia; order Caudata; family Salamandridae; genus Triturus; species Triturus cristatus. Next base: position 888,816,291 of record NC_140587.1, on the reverse strand, counting down.
AGGAATTGGCAACGACTATAGAAGAGTTTTTTGCCAAAAACATTGGTTCCGTACAGTCCTTCACCACAGAATGGGAAACATTTGAAATGTATATCGGGGGGGGGTGATTTCAAAACATGCAGGAGTGCTGCAATCCATTCAGAGCCAATTGGATCTTTTAGAAAAGGAAATTGCACAGCTAGAACGTGCCCAATCCGAGGCAGAGAACGAAAAAAGCGCTGCTCTTCTCAAGCTAAAATTAGTGGAGTTTCAGGAGACCACGAATGATGAAATTAAACACATGGGGAAGTATGCAATGGCACGCATTTGTGGGGAGCGGGATCGACCAGGCGCCATGTTGGCAGGCTTGCTGAGGCTGTAGAGGGAAACAGACAAAATGGTAGGCATGACTGATGACAGCGGTAGTCCACTTGCCACCACTGAATATATCGCAACACACTTCCGTTTGTTCTACCAGAATTTGTATACCTCTTAAATATCGACAAATAACGATGCCCTAGAAGAATGCCTATCATACATTAAAATGCCCTGGCTAGTGGCGCCGTTGTCAGTTGAAGAGATACGAGGCGCGCTGCGTGGGATGGGCGCAGGAAAGGCCCCAGGGGCAGACGGTTTTCTGGTTTTTTTCTACTAAGAATTCTTAGATATACTGATCCCTCACCTCAAAATGCTTTATGAAGAAATGGCTGAAGCAGGTATTATGTCGCCCTCAATGCACGAGTCTATCATCGTTACCTTATTAAAACCAGTAAAGGAGCCAAACAAATGCTCCTCGTATAGGCCCCTGTCCTTGCTCAATGTGGACACGAAGATTTATGCAAAAATTCTAGCCAATATGATGGCTCCCTTATTACCTAGCATAATACGACCAGAACAGGTGGGGTTTGTCCCCAGTCGTAACCTATCCCATAACCTGAGAACCCTGTTTGGAGTAGTGCAGAACCTGAGTCCAGAAGTCAAAGCTCCGACAGTGTTTCTCGTTGCTGAGAAAGCTTTTGACTCGGTTGAGTGGGGATTTATGTTTGCGGTAATGCGTAAGAAAGAGGTCGGAAATATTTTTCTTCATTTAGTAATAGTACTGTATTCCTCTCCCACAGCCAGAGTGAGGATCAGAGATGTAGTCTCTCAGTCATTTCACATTACACGTGAAACACGGCAGGGGTGCCCCATGTCCCCGCTCTTGTGCGTAATAGTCGCAGAGCCATTGGCTTGTGCCATTCGTGAATGTCACACTCTAAGAGGGTTGGGATTTCCCAGGGACATCCTTAATATTTCCACTTATGCGGATAACATGTTGCTGTATGTCCATGATCCTGAGGTAAATTTGTCTCCCAATCTGCGGGAAGTGGTCCAGTTTGGTGGATATTCTGGACTATGTGTAAACTGGACTAAGTATATCATATTCCCCCTTACCCCAGTCACCACGGAACCTAGCATGGTGTTCCCACTGTGCTGGACTGCAGAGACAGTGCGTTACCTGGGAATTCAATTTCATACCGATCCAACACTTGTAATGCAGGAAAACTATGGCAAGGCCACACAACGACTAATAGACAATGTAGATAACTGGATAAAGCTCCCCCTCCAATTAACGGGAAGAGTCGCTATCATGAAAATGGTAATCCTACCAAGATTATTTTTCTTTTTCAAAACATACCTATTCTCTTACCTAAGTCTTTATTTAAAATTTGGCGAACACAGCTGATACGACTTGCTTGAGCGTACTGCACCCCTGTGCGTCAGTTTAGGTGCGGGCTAGCAGAAGACTCCTGCTGTCAGAGGTGCGGGGCAGAGAACTCTGGATTCTGGCACCTAGCTGCCCGGGGAGTAAGGTATTCTGGGACAAGGTGTTTCAGGAACTGGGCTTAATTATCAGTGCAGATCTGGAACCGGAGCCTAAATTGGCCCTCCTTGGGTGGGATCTAACAGTTAGCAAAGCAGTAAGACCACTACTCGCTATTGGGCTGCACCTGGCTAAGCGCCGCATTGCGCTGCATTGGATGGGCATCCCACTACCACTGATTAAAGACTGGCATGCTGACATGTTATATTGCAACACACAGGCGGACATCTACAATGAGTTACTCCCTCCCAGAAGCCGCCCAAGGAATTACTTGGGACCATACCAAACATGCCTTTCAAGCACAACTGTTGCTACAGCCTCAGACCAACAGACTACTTCCCTTGAGGCATCATCACAGCTGGTGAGGACATAGAAGGCTAAGGAGGTCACGTGTACATACATAGCATTCATGAGAGGGCCTTCTTACAGGTGCAGTGACTTAGGTTAAACACTGGCAGGTCGCATTGAGCATATCACCAGCACTTGCCGTGATCCGTCTTATGGCAGACAGTGACAAGACGGTAACCCCTAATTGTCTGACTCATGTTCTTGAGCAATAACTTTGACTTGTATTATTACACCTTGCTGCAGTGTAATTGTATGTGCAATTGTTTGTATTATGTTTTTTTCACATGATGAAACTGAATTTAAAAAAAAAGTATCATACTCATCCAATCTAGGATGATAGATTCTGACTGGCTTCAGTGCGTTCCAGCTGGAGTCTGCTGTGTCTAACACACACCTTTACAGTGAGAACTAGAGTCTAATGAATGAAGTTCCAATGAGGAGTATACTAAGGGCTGACCCTGACCTGGTTGAAGAGTGACAGCATGGCAAGCACTGAGCACAGGCCGAGTGCAGATGGGCGCAGATGGGCTTGCCCGCATTGCATGTTCCCACACTGGATCACCTTAAATGGGGTAGGAAAATATCCCACCAACAACTAGACCACTGAGTGCCTCCCAAAATGATGGCTAATGTGGCACAAGGGGGAGTTTCCAAACTACTCACGACCTCTGGCAAGAAAAAAGTGCGATTGCAGATTAAAATAACAGAGGGCCCCAAATTTAAAAAGTTGCCCCCAAACACAACTGTATGCCAATTAAGAAAAAAAGAGTGACTAATGCAAGATTCGGCAGTATAGGCACTCAAACTTCAGTACGGTATGCCAATTAAGAGAAAAAGAGTGACTAATGCAAGATTCGGCATTATAGGCACTCAAACTTCAGTACAGCTGCTAATAAAATTACAGAATCGATCTAACAACATTAAAGTTGCAATGCCACATAATCAAATAATTTTTTTTTTAAATGTATCGGAATAATAGCATTTTTCTTGGAAGTCGTCAGCTAACCTAAGACCTTTTTGAAGGGCTACTTAAGTGGGTGGTACACTAAGTGCTGCTGGCCCACAAGAAGCATTTAATTTACAGTTCCTAGGTACATGCAGTACCATTTTGTTAGGGAATTAATAGTAAATTACCAATTGGGTGTAAGCCAATTTTACCATGTTGAAATGAGAGAGCATAAGCACTTTAGCAGAGTCTAAAGCTTTCCCTATCATCATTACAAAATAGGCAGTATTGGTCACTGCACTGTGCCATACTACTGTTAATACTGTCTGGGAAACATTTCACATAATTAGTACACTTTAAACACCAGAAAACAGCAATGACCAACTGAAAGGTGACCTTTGCAAAGGGTCAGCCACTTTGCACCGCTATGGGTGGTGATTTTATTTAGTAACTTTTGATCTGTATGAGTCGGACTTTTTGCTTGTTTAAATCTGCAAATTATGTAGCATATTTTAGATTATATGGTAACTGAGGCATGTCCACAATTTTGCAGAAAATGCAACTGCCAAAGAATGGCACATCTCTAGTGGCCCTAATTAATGTATACTATGTACCAGGCCAAGAGGATTTCTCTTGCATATAAGTGTGCTCCAATAGGACATATATTCAAATAACCAGTGCATATTAGCAATTTATGAAACATATAATTAAAACTTTTAACATATTTAATATTCTTTAAAATTTTTGGAGATTTGTTTTTATACTGTTCTTAAAATCTGTGCTTAACATAAGCTAATTGATCTCACATCCACCAGGAAAGGGCTGTGCATACGCTCAGTAGTACTGCACTGCATTGGCATATCACACTAGGGGGCCAATTACGATGTTGGTCAGAAAGGCTCCGAACGGCATTCGGTTAGTCCGAATCCGATTCAGAATCCTTGTTTCAGACCGACTCAGAAACATTTCTGACCGACTGATTACGATGGTCGGAAACCATTCGGACTGTCCGACTCGGTTCTGACTCTGGTTCTGACTCACATCCGAAAGACATTTGGACACACCGAGTTGGTTGGAGATGACTTATACGTCTCTGCGGGCTGCATTTCCGACCGAGCAATTATGATGTTGAATTTGGTCAGTCTTTCCAAATCGGTCTGTCCGACATGGATCGGCTGACAGACTCTGACTTTGGGGGCCTGTAGCAGGTCATCCTTCAACCCAGAGGCTTCTGGTTGGGGCCTGTGGGAGTACCCATGCGTCTCCCCTTTCCAACCATGCACGGTGTGTCAAGTACCAAGGGGTGCCAGCCACAGGGTGCATGGTTTTCGTGCCCACCCCTTTTTTCAGTGGGTGCCTATGTTGTCGGTAAGAAGACAGGCTTCCATTGAAGTCAATTGGAGTCCGACTGAACGGTGTTCAGAAACATCGTAGTCGATCAGTCGGACTTCCCGAACCCAAGTTGGTCAGAAACCATTCCGAAACCGATTCGGTCTGAATGTTTTCCGACTGTCATCGTAATCGGCCCCCAAATGTGATACTCCTTCACTAGGTACCTGCCGGGACCAAAACAGGTCTCGTCCAATCAAAAAGCCAGTTATAAAGGGAGGACAGTCCACCAGAATAGCCTGTGTGAAATAGCCTTGGGTGGTGACCAAAGGACTGATGAATTCCTCTTGTGACCTTCTTTTAAAGGACCCTTCACCAACTTAAACAGACCATAAGCATTATCAAAGGGACTGACAGAGTGATGGAAAACATTGTCTGTGAAAGTATGTAACCCATCACTAAGTGAACCTCTGTTAATACAAAAGGGATGAATTTTAATGTGTTGCTTCTATTAAACTGTTGGTAACATTAATACTAAGGTGAGGCATGGGCGAAAGTCAAAAGAAGTGCTACACTTGGTGAAATATTAACAGTGCATTAGTACCAGTTATAATCGGAGAACCTGGCGAAAGTGTTTACAGGCCGTGTTTTTAAATGCCATATGAAATTAATGTTGCTGAAAACAAACGAAGCAAGAAGCACTTACTAGCATTAGTGTCATGTGTACAAAGAAATCCCTAACATGGAGGCATTCCCTGCAACATGAGCAAATTAATAATGATTGAATAAATTGATTACTAAATAAAAAAAACATTAACACATTAGTAAATTATAGTCCACTATCGCTTTCCATGCATTTCATTTCATTTTGTAAATCTCTAATCAGAGGTGCGAGAAAGGTCACACAGTGTGAAGCTAAACCCTTTTGAAAGTGCTCCAAAATGTAAGATGACTTTGTGTTTAACTCTCCTGCGTGCATCAGAGTAATCAAGATTGTTCGTAAATTAGTAAATTAATTTGGCCAAGAAACGAATAGTCACATGGATTGTAAACCTGTTGCGTTGCCACCAATCAGTGTCTCATGACATACACTAGTACCATGACAAACAGCAAGTTACAATGTTGCAAACCTTATATATCTAAAATGGCAAGCTGCAGGTTATTCAGTATTGACTTTATCTAATGAAAAAAACTGCTTCCACTGTTCTAAGATTGCATTTATTTCATTTTACTTTGATATTGCTTGAGCTTCTTAAAATAACTGCTTCACATTAGGATTATTAAGATTTTTTACTTTTGTAGGTAGAGAAAGCTGAAGTAGGAGAGGAAGATGAGGAGGGGTTGAAGGAATGAAACGAGCGGTCCAAGTATTCATGGAATTTTCAATCCATTGTCGGCTTATTTCCAACTGTGCATAGATTAGTAAACTACTGTGCATAGATTAGAGAGATTTTGTACAATACACAAGAAAGGGGACACATGTATAAATGAGAACCCCTGCTTATGACTGACCTATGTGACGAAGTGGTCTCTGCTGTAGCGCTTGCCACATCTTTGTAGATGTATTTGGGTGAGGGCACTCCCTTGTATGTGTCTGTGACCATTTCTATCCAGACTCATTCTCATAAACCACACCCTGAATACCCAGAATGCAATCATTTACACCCATGGCTCTCTTCACAGTAATCTAGTTTTAGCTTGTCCTCCGTGATGTTGTCAAAATAAGGTTACTATAATGCTGAGATAATTGAAGTAAATACAAATCTTTTCAGCCTTTAAAAGTAATCCCCATGACCATTCACATTAATATTATATCAATATTCACAAAGGCCACCTCACGGGGGCCAAAAAATGGTCACCTGTTTTCAGTGTCGGTCTTGCATAAAGGACAATCAGGCAGTGTCTGATGGGGTGATCTGATATATCCGTGTGTGGGCCTGTGTTTTTGTTTGTAGTTTGTGGGCTTGTTTTATGGCCAGGGGAGCCATTTTTTACTATTAATTTCCCTGATATTACCTCAAACATTGCCTGCAGCAAACACAAATGCATGTAATTTCACATACTTTGCTAAATACCCACACAGTGTGGCTTTCAAAGTTTAAAACTGCCCTGATTTGCAAATGTGGGCCTCTTTTTTACATATCTAGTTTTCTGGTGGGGGGCACTTTTGTTTTGTTACTAGGGCCTATTTTTGTCCCTGTCCGACCATGCCGGTTTTCAGTATATGATGTTCAAACATCAAAGTTCTCTAGCAGGCGAAACGATATGCCAAGGATTTTTGACCATGAAAAATAGACATATAAAAACATAAACATGGGGTCAGAAGATGCAATGTGGAAAAGCAGAAGTATGAGGGTCTGTAAAAAGAAGACTTGGTAATTCACTTCTGCCCTTGAACATCATGCCCAAAAGGGACAACAGCCTGATAGCAAAAGCAATGGAACCACAGCAGCTACAGGCATGCACGTGATGAGGAAACACTCACTGATCAAATGAAATGTGTACACCTCCCTGTGATTATTTTGCAACAAATTCACATTTGAAAAAATCTCAGGAGACATTTCGGGCGGCAGGATATTCTGATTTGTACTAACATCAGTGACAACGTCTGCAACAGTTTTCAGTGTGATCTTATGCACTTGAATTGCCTTGGTTGTTTGTTCATCATATTATCTCGTATCCTAAATGCACATCACTCACAAATTCTATTTTTGGCAATGGAATAACAGTGGTTACTCTGCCATTCAATTGCTCACATGACCTGTGACGAAACACCATTCAGTAGGCTGAATCTAAACAAATCAATTTTTACAGCTAATTGAATAAAGTGAAATATGTTTGCAACCTGACCTCAGAGACCCTATTTCATTGTTGAAGCTCGCCATCCCCCATTTGAGGATGAGGAAATCCAGGTAATTGATTTTCCTTGCATACATATGAATGTCCACAATATCAGGAAATGAATAGTTACCAGAATTAAGAATGGCTATATTATTTTGTAATTCCTGTGCTCTTTTCTCTCTGGCAACAACTGTGAGCTTCATCATCTAAAATTTATATGCAACTGCCCATGCAAATTGCCAGGGCTCAAGCACACATAATTTGATGGGCCACTGGACAATTTAAGTAGAAATCTCCCACTACACTAATCATACTATGTGGCTGAGCTATTCCCACTACTGTTGGGGCATATATGGTCGGAGGGAAAAATCCTAGAAAAATGAAGACGAACAATCTCTATATTTACGAAACCATAATCTACCAATCACCAATAAGCAATTATCCTACAGAGAGAGTGACTATCACTTCAAGAGCAAATGGCTGTAAAAAGAACTTCAACTAGATGGCTGCCCCTCCTTTTAAAATGCAGACTGGGTTGCCACCTCCACAGGAAAAGGCTGCCTCAAATATCCGGTCCACTTTTCACTAATGCACTGTCCCCAGAACAGGCATGAGTCTGCAGATGGGGGGCTGCATATTGATTGTGATAGGGTGCATTGACCTGGTCTATGCTTAACACAGCAGGTTAAAGGTGTGTTGCAGTGCAGACCAGAGTAATGCATCCTATCTATAATATTGGCACCGACCAGCAACGAGATGAAACCATGCTGCAAAGCAGAGATTGGAAACTTGACCTTAGATTACATATTCCCTGTCCACTGAGGTTTTCACAGTTGCTCTTTGTTAAACTAGTGCAAATGCTTCTTTGAAACCACTATATGTTCACCCATATGAACAGTCAAATGTAAACAAACAATAGACGTTTCAGGTCTGTTCACTTTCCTATATATCTTTGACATATTACAGATTTATATGGTTGTCCTGACATATATCCTTCCTTGTCAGCCTAGCCATGAGTGGTGGAACCAATAAAACAGCAAGCGTGCACCCTTCCATCCTCACAGCCATAGATTGGGAGAGTAAATCACCGGGGGCATGTCACAAGCTAAACCTCACTCTATCAACTATCAACTGAGAGAAGAATGATGGCAATCACCTCTGCACCAAAGGATATGTTGTTTATGTGGTATTTTTATAGGACAGAGTTCTGACATTTATATATCAATACTTTCTGTTAAAACACAACTTAAGTGCACAGAAAAAAAGCAATAATATATAGCAGGTAAGACTTAGGGTCAGATGTACAGACATTAGGAATACCGATTTACTAATTGCAATTATCTCTGAATTGCAGTTAGGAAATCGGTATTTCTAATGTATGTATTTTGTGTATTTCCAAATTGCTATTCCTAGTCAGGTCCCAAATCGAACTACCTCATAAATATATAAATGGGGTAAGTCGCGATTCGATTCGCGGCCCATTAGATTTCACTGCCATCACAAGAAAGGTGGCCTGCTGGGGTCAGCAGACCACCATGTCTGTGATTGCTGTGTAAAAAAGCAATATTTTTTTTTCTAATGTAGACCGTTTTAGTTAAAGGAAAAGGGGATGCATTTAAAAAATAAAATGACACGTTTAAGTTTCCTTTTTTAAGAGCAGGAAGTGGACCTTTGGACCATTGCCTGCTGCAAAAAAAATATTTTGTTATCATTCTCAAAGGGGAAAACATTCCAAGGGGACCCCTTCCCATTTGTGAAACGGTTGCCATAACTTTTAAACTCAAGCTAAAGTATTACTGTTATGCACCTGGAATTCAGTTGCAAAGCAGTAATAGATAGAATGCCAATTCAGTATTTAGAAGGGATGTCCTAAACATCCCCCCTTCAAATACCGAATCGCAAATGCAAATTGCATTACTGTAAGAACTAACTGAATCTATTTTTGCTTTTGTACAGTAGAAGAGGCATTTTTTGCGGTCGCAAAAATAGTTTGTACCTCTCACCCCTAGTTTTCAAAGTAGCTTTGGAAAAGTATACACATGATAATATGGCATTATACAGCCTTCAATAAACTGAAAAGGGATAATGAAAGTGCAAAGTGTGATGATTCAACAAAATACATACTTTGATAAAAGGGAAAAGAAAGAGAAAATGTCAAGCCATATTAGCCCACTTTATGCAAAAGAATTGGGATTATGAAGAAGCATCGACATAAGGTCTGTATTGGAACCTCTCGCAATTGTGGTTGCGTCCTGTAGAGTTCTGTATTTTCATAGGGGCTCTAGTGACTGCAGTTCAATGGCTCCATAATCAGGGGGAATGATCCTCAGTACTGATTAGGGCAGAATGAGGTCTGACCCACACGGGCAGAAGGAGTTTGATTACAATAACACAATCAACCATAGTTCCATGTTTCACATCCTCCTTACCCTATTCATGTGTTTTGTGTGCATTCTGCACTGTGAATCAGGGACATGGCTACCAATAGTACAGCAGGCGCAGTAGCACTGCACCAAGGTGTCTCAGGGGCCTGCTGCACCCCAATTATAGCTGTTTTGTTTTACTGTGAAACTAGAGAATGGGTGGCCCTTGTTCCATAATTGCGTTAGGGCCCATGGGCACTCATGCCACTCCCCTGCTGTGAATATTCACATGGAGCCTGATTCACAAACTGCACTTTGTAGTACGTTTTGTAGTTCTACAGCAGTGCTACAAACCTTACTACAAACTGCTATGCACAGTCACACTGCACCTTTTTAGTAGTTCACACCTTTGAGTGAGTTTACTACTTTTTGGTATTCACAAACTGCACTTTTGTAGGAACTACACTTTTGTCACAAGTCCCTGTCTCCATTATTTCCTATGGAAGAGTGTTGCAGTACCAGTGGCTGACCATGAAAAGTGCTGAACCTACTACAAAAGTGTGAGTTACTACGAAAGTGCAGTTTGTGAATACCGAAAAGTAGTAAACATACTCAAAAGCGTAAACGTACTCAAAAATGTAAGTTACATTTGTGAATCGGACCCTTAGAGTTAACGAAACAGACATATGAGAACCATGTACATACTGAGCTACATTACAACATGAGTACATTAGGTATGTTTAGCATGTAATTGCAGGTAAATATCCAAAGAGTGCTTAACAATCACAGATTATACAGATTCATCTGTATTTGTGACTGTGGTCCTCAGCATGTATTTGTTCATTATTTTGTTGCTTACCATCCAAGTTCTCTCCTGAGCGCATAGATGAACCTATGCCTGGAAGTGCATTGTAAGACACAGGAAGCAGCAGAGGCCGGTGCAGGTAAGCGCAGTGGGGCGGGGCGCTGTAGGAGGGATGTCGACAGACGACGGAATAGCAGCCGCGGCCCGTGGAGGGAGTTCCGTGGGGCGGTAAGGCGGGGCGGGGGAGGGTCAGGGTGGGGGGTTCTAAAAACCGGAATATGGATAATTACAGGTAAGTAAACAATTAAATAAATAAAACGAATTTCGTAGCTCGCCCTGCATCACATTTTGCGATGCAGCGCGCGCTACGAAATTCGTTTTATTTATTTACCGCCCCACGGAACTCCCTCCACGGGCCGCGGCTGCGGAATAGAAGTTATTTATTTATTTAATTTGCCCTATTTCACCGTCTGTCGAGATCCCCCTCGTCCCGACACCCCCCCCCCCCCGCAGCCTCACGGAGCTTACCTGCACCAGCCGCTGCTGACCGGAAGATGTTACATTTAACAGTCTGCTATCCTCTCTATAGGGTAATACATCGCATTTGCAATTTGTTTACTTTTTTCTATTGTCTTTAATTGCCCTCTACATTTAGTTTAGAATATCATGATTCTTATCTGTTGATAAAAGTACCAAAGTATTCAGATAAAAACAGTTATATTCCAGCTAGCTTTTATCTGGTTTTAGTTGCTTCCTCGCTCAAATGGAGCTACCTTGACGATTAAACCACATGATACATCTAAAATTAAATTCATCTCTCGTCTTGCTGGTAAATAGAGTTCATTGCTCCCAGGAGGAACCGCTTCACGTTGAACAAGAACAAAACACAACCCGCAAGCTCAGAAAAAAACATTTACAAAAATAGAGAATCTGATATCAAATGCTTTCAAATATTAATCGCAGTTTTATCTGAAAAAATATGATTAAACTTTGCCGTTTATCTGCAGCTCACTAGGACAGCAATACCATTCTGCATTTTCAAGAAGCCGTGTGACCCACATTTCGAAGCTTTCACATTGAAAGGTTAATATGTAATGGGCCAGGTGCTCGCTCAACCATGCCCCCTAAAACATAAATTCAAGTCCTGGATTGAACGCATTCTCGATTGATTTACAACTTAAACCACGTGCTAATCAGTCACCAGCCTTTAAACTACAAATCCCTATTCAACCTGCCGGTTCCTCACTGCCTCAGAGATTTGAAAGTAAAGTATAATAGAAAAATCACCAGGGAAGATTGCTCACATGTTGGATGACCAAAGACTAAAATAAATTAACAGAAGAAAGAAGGCGCGGTGATAAAACGATATGGATTTTAACCGTTTAGCAGTCATCAGTAAAGTGGTCCGTTTCATATTAATTTCGATACCGCAGTAGTCTGGAAATTCTAAGGTAAAATAAAAACGAGTTCACACTTTGGCCCGCATTTATTAATGGTTTGATGAGTGCTCACAGGAAGATCGACGCAGTGTCCGTCAACTTACTCGCGCTAAACATTTTTTATCGCCGAAATGTAACCCCCGTTTAGCGTCAAAATCACCGTGTTGCAAAGTGCCACGCGCACGTTAATTTATGAGTTTTAAGGAAAACGTTGCGTGGTTACATATGTGTTTAGGAGCTCCAAATCTGGGATGCTCTCTGCTAAAATGCCAATCAACTGTCAGCAGATTATTACAAGAAGTCTTTTTTTCATATCTTTCACTGCGCATTGTGCTGTGAGTGGGCGTTCATGTTTAATATCATGTACTATACTTGCTGAATTTGCAGATCAATATTATTGATGCTGGGGTGTTTAATGGAGTTTATCTGGTCTTTATTAAGTTCTGTAGTGTGCAGGTTTTGTGTTTGCTGATGCTGCTTGTGTATGAGGGTGTATAGTTGCACTGAATTTGTATATTATATTCCAAGTCAGTCATGTGAGTTACTGTATTGTTTGCACATTTATCCACGCCTTAGCTCTTTATGAAGTGATGGACATGGAGTATTTTTGCCTTTCCTTGCCCTCTGTGACTGAATTGCATCTTGCTTCATAGAGTGGCTAGACGTGACTGGTCAGCAGGGATATATGCAGACTGTATTTACTATGGCCAGCCACGGCCCGTATAGGGCGTGCTACCGGGGCGGTGACGTGGGGCGGGGGGGTTGTAAAATGCGGCATACGGCCGATTACAGGTAAGTAACGGGAAAAAAAATGAATTTTGTTGCACGCGCTGCATCGCATTTGGCGATGCAGCGCGTGCAATGAAATTTGTTTTATTGATTTTTTTCGTTACCTGAAATCGGCCGTATGCTGCAGTTTCAAGCCCCACCCTGCCCCTCCCCCGCCCCACATCACCGCCCCGGTAGCACGCCCTATACATGCCGTGGCTGACTATGGCAGAGCATGCAGAGGGATGATGTCAGAAAACGGCTCTGCTGTGTAGAAATGTGGTTATGCATGTTAGAGAGAGTCACGTGAGGGCGAGGAGCAACTACCAAACCTGGCAGGTTTGCCAGTGTTCAGGATGAAAAGATATATTGCCACAAGCTCTCACAGCATCTAAGGTCGGTCCCCCAGTATGAGTCTACTTTTCACAAAAGCTAAACAAGGAATAAGAGAAGGTCAGGTATGATAGAAGTGCAATAATTTGTCAGTCGTTCTTGCTTACCCTTGACTTTGGCTTCGCTGCTGCACTACGCATGGCCAGTAGCCACAGTGATGTATCCTCTGTGCCACACCTGCTGCTGCCTGCAAGGGTGCTGGTGCTCATGCTCCTGCATCTGTTTTGTACACACCTAGGCCTTTGAATGGTCAAATACACATGTTGCCACTCCACTGTGTTGCCTTAAACGTTTGGGAGATGTCATGTTTATTCCTTAATCCAAAATTCAACATCTCAGGACATCTAATGAGCTGCTTAATTCAAGTACATGTATTTTATATCTCCAAATGAGTTCAATGCCACTGAAATATATCACAAATAGTCATCTCTACCTATTTTGTTTTTCCTATGTTTCTACTTCCTGTGTCACAAAACATTTAGATGTAGATACCACACTTCCACCAATAACAATGTTCCCTATTTCACAACATGTCAATCTAGCAGACCATCTGGCCAGAGCTTGGCTACCAAAGAGACTTCCACTCCACCCTAGGATCAAGCCCTCAGTGGTGACAACACTCCTGGAGATCTGGACGTGGATGACGGTTCTGGTCCAACTGGTCAGCCTGGGCAGACTACAATAGTGAGTTTCACTTTGCCCACATCAACACCTCCCAACCCAGCTGTAATACATCATCCAACCTCAATCCCCCAAACCTGTGTACCTAGCACAGTTACATCCAATATGTGCCTCTCCGTCCCAGATCCTGCACTGACAATCACCAGCCCAGCTAGAGAGGATCCAGGACCCAGTGGGGTAGGGCACACTGGGGCGACTCACACCCAGGCCACAATCGACCAAGTTTTGGGAGCCCATCAGGACTCCCAAGGCGAGATGAGCCAGGTGAAATCCGGGAGATGAAGCATCCGCAGAGGGACATACACTATGAGATGCAGGCCCATAACACCAACATGGGCTCCATCATAGAGGTACTGCAGGACATTCACACACACCTGTGCAGGGATTTTCCAGCACCATTTACTTCTTCCTGTAATCTAACCACATCAGGCTCATTAATATCTGCGGAAGCCATAGGAATGGAGGCCGTGACAGAGGAAGACACACCTGCAAACACCCCTGTCCCTGCATCTGTGGATCCCCCCGCACTGCCAAGGGGGACATCCTCGCAAATTTCCAGGAAGTGCAGACGGCAAGACCTCCACCACTGCCAGCAAGAAACCTCACACCTAATTTCCTCTACTATGTGTAATACATTCACTCTGTGGACTATTTCTGGAAATACAGAAACCCATTGCCTGCTATAGTATATCTCACATCCAGCAATCTATATATGTACTCCTATCTGACCTTTACAATGCCAAAAATATCAACTTCTGTAAGCATGGATATGTTGCATGTACACAATGTTTAGCTCAGGATCACAACCATGTCACACCAACACATACATACAAGTGTATTCTCATATACCATATTTATTCCGTTGTTCCAACAATAGGCTGCCATTATGTCAGAAACATAGCAAATCACACATGACTCAAATATTCTGTGCCAGTGATCACATTTTCAGTTGTAGACCTTAACAACATGGAAGGAGGGGATACAACAGACAATTCCTTATTGAAAAGGCAAAATAAAATTGGTCAAGCTCGATTGGTGGTGCACACGTGAGGTGTCATCTCGTTTTTCACATATTTTTTCACAATTTTGTGTTCAAGAGTTTACCTGACTGACTCCTCCTGTATTTTGGACAGGGGAGATACAAAGTGGGGACTGCCATTTGTAAAATAAAATTGTAGTTTCCTATTTTAAAAATTGAAGGCGTAAAGCTGGTGGTGACTACCTCATACTAAAAATGAGAGGCGTACATGGTACAAAAGAAGTATGTATCTACACCTCAGCTTATATTGAATTATTGTTTTGATACCTTCAGAGACCCAGTACTTTTGTGTATTGATATTGTTTGAGTGGAGGGCGACTTGGTGTCTTCTTTTCCCTCTATAGCTCCTAGTTGTTTGCACCAGATTAATACACCCAAAGTCTGTGACAGTCATTCCCATGAACAACCCATGTCCCCTTCCTGCTTCCAAACAGCATCACATAGCCGCAAATGTCACAACCTTGAAATGTCCAAATGCAAATGCCATGGCGAACGTACCTAAAACAAACCAAAACAAAGACATTAGCTATCAAACCATACATATAAGACAATTCACATACTCAACTTCTGGAGAACACAGTCCATGACAAAAAGTGAAAGCTAAACAAAGCGACATGAACAAAATGCCCATGAGTCAATACCTTTCTTAACAAACACCTTTCAGCTGGATTTTCCAGAGCTTGACCGTCCTAATATTTTACCTTAACCCCTTCGATGCGTATGACGGAGCGGTTCCGTCATGCGCATCGGTCGCGCTGTGCGCATGGCGGCACCGCTCCGTCATGGCCCCGACCGCGCATGGAACCTTCAGCACAGCGCGGTAATCCGCGCCGCGCTGAAGGGGTTAACATACTCTTCACATCATCACAACAAGAGTTGCTTGAACTGACAAAGTTTTGACATTACACAAAATACTTACGCTCATGAGAAGAATTTGTTGATGAGATCTTGACGCAAACCAGCTCCTTCCTCTTCACCACCATCGTCAACATTTGGCATTTCAGGATCCTCACCCGATGGCATTTCATGGTCTTGATCTTCTACGATATAACAGAGGTTCTGTTGCAGGGCAATGTTGTGGAGCATGCAGCAGGCTACTGTGGTTTGACACACCTTTCTGGGTGAGTAGAGGAGGGCACCACCAGACTTGTCCAGACATCTAAATCTGGCCTTCAGGAGCCCAAAAGCCTGCTCCACTGTCTGCCATATCCTTCCATGGGTCTCATTATAGCTGACTTTCCCTGGTGTTGGTGGATTTCCTCGACTGGCAACAACCATGAACAGTTGGAGTACGCTGAGCCTTCTAGATGGAAGACAGTCATAGGTGCAACAATAAGTTACATACTTTCTGATTCTACTACCTGACATTACCCACACAAAGTTAGGACAGATCATACTTACCAACAAGCCTCACTGGTATTAGTTGTGACATCAGCTGGGATATGAGGCTGTTCTGCAGTACAAAGGAATCATGGGCTGATCCTGGGCACTGGGCACAAACGTTTGACATATACAAATCTGGAAAGCAGACAACTTGCATGTTGATACAATGGAAGTGCTTCCTGTTATGGTAAACTTGTTCCCTGGTTTGCGGTGGTACTTAGGCATTATTACTGCCATCAATGGCTCCAATCACATGTGAGAGGAGACCAAATCCATTAAAGTCAACCTTCACAGTGGCTAAAGCCTCAGGTCTGGGGAACTGGATGCTGCTGTCAATGTGTCTCATCATTGTTGAAAGCACATCTTGTAGTACACCACTAAACATTGGTCATTACATACCACCAGATATAGCCTCAGTGTATTGAAAGGAACTTGTGGCCAGAAAATGTAATACTGCCAAAAGTTTCACAATTGGTGGAATACATGTGGGATTAGAGTTTTGAGAAAGGTGATCAGGTTCTAACTGATTACATAAATCCAGTATGGTTTGCTTATTCAAACAAAACCTCTTGATGACATCCCTTTCTTCCATGGTCTGAAGGTCTGGAAATGGGTGGTACACTGGAGTCTTTCATCTCCTCCCTCTTCCAGGGCACCTATGTGTGGATTGAAAACAATTTTGAACATTGGTCACTGTGTTCAGAGTAACATATATGAAGAGTAAGCCAAAAGTCAATTGACGAAACATAACTGGTTCTAAAAGTATTACACATTATTAACTTAATAATTGTCTACTGTCCAACATCCACCTATAATCCCAATTGTGGTCTTCACATATGCCTGTAACACAAACGTGCCCATTATGAATACGAAAATTTATTATGAGCACTTCAATATTGTAATATTTTTAATTTTCTGTCAAAATACCGACACGGGTGGTGTACAGTGCACTAGCTAATATAGTGTTTAGGCACAGTAACTCACTACACAGATGTTTGTGAAATGGAAATTACATGGCAATGGAGTAGTATATATGTAAACATGTAACACCTCATTTAGAGTGGTGGTGACGCACTTAACAGTCATCAATATTGAACTTCCAACAGCTAAAATGGCTGATGTCTGACCTCGCATATTGGGCATTCAGAACCTGCCGCAGTCAGCGGAAGTCGACCACACGGTGGTCATTTTCATTCACCATGGACCCAGCCACAGGCTAACGTTGGTGATTGTGATAGTAGAGGGTCAATGGCTGTGTCCGTCTACATTGAGGACCGCATATGTGGCATATATACGTCACTATTTGAAAAATAACTAACTTGCCTCCTGAAACAGATGCTATCAATACCTCCTCCACTTTAGCTGCTGTTTGCCACCTCTTGGAGCAATCATGTCAGGCCAAGCAGGGGAGAGGGCCCATGCCTTCTCTCCAGAGGAGCTGGAGCTGCTGGCTGAAGAGATCCTTTCACTGTATGACCATCTCTATGGCTCACCAGAGGAGCAGGTAACTATCTTACTTACATATGTTACTCTATTTAATTCCATCATTTCCATTACCACAGGCTACAATGTGCCTCTGAGTTTCAGAGTGAAGTCTGATTACTGTTGGAACATTTTATGGTCCCTACATAGGACACTCATGTAATGGATTGTTGAGCACTGTACATTGTGTACTTAACAGCACCATTGTGATGGGTGATGTGTGGTAAGCCCTAGATTCTATTTGTGGTACATGCTCCTATCTATGCATGTATACATTTAATGGTATCTATGATATATTTACTAATGATATCATGGTTAATGTGCAAACAAATGTATAGCCTTTATAGCATGAGGTGTGTATGCATATTGTAAGAAGCAGTTGAGGATGATGTTAGCTGTGCGTACAGTCCCACATATCACCCAGCCCAGATCAGGGCTCGCCAAGCTAGTGATAAATCACAGATCCATTTCGAGTGCCACACAACCTTGAGGTCACATATTGGATGGCCACAAGATGTACTTTTAAGTATGGAAGTAGTGGGAATGTGATGTTCACGTGAGATCAGTATGCTCAGTCTGCATAGAGCAAGGCCTGACAATGAGTTGCACACAGTGTGGGCCATGGGCCAGGCTGTGGCATAGTTACTGTGGCAATACAACTGATCCACAGAGTAATCTTCATGTAGACCTGCAGATCCTTGGATGATCCCAAAATGAGTCTTTAGAACCAATAGTAAACCCAATTGCTCTTACATGGACTACATTTGGAATGGTGAGTGAGGTAACCCCCTGACCTGATATTTCTCTTAATTGACCCACATTGCCAATGTGCGCCATTTACTTATGATAGGACCCTTACTCCCACAGGTCTGTTTTCACTTTTCCATAAGTCATGCTTGCACTGTACAGGCCTATTGCACATCTGACACATTAACAGTGCAGATAGTTGGTTACTTCAGAAGAGATTTTGATCTGTGACTCATCAGCTTAGTTAAATTCAACCAATCAAACAAGAAATACAATGGTGTGTTGATGTCATCCCTGTAACAGTGCCATATATGGCAAAAGGTGTGTCCTGTGATGGCAGTTCATACCACACGAAATTAATCAGATGTAGTATGGTATCCCATTAAGTAATCTACATATTTACACATCCCCAGAGGGGAGGCTCTCAGTGACATACATTGCAGCCCTTTAAAATTTAATAGTGACCTACTCTTAGGCTGTACTATGTGCTATGGTACCAGGCTATATGGACCGCATGCATCAAGTAATTGGGCTTGTCTGTAAAGGTATCTGTACAATAATGCACAATAGTTTACCCTTCAGACGGTCACAATGGTGTGTCGTGTTTCACAGTAGCTCACAACACAGTACCTGTAGGATGGCCCAGGGTTACATGATGTTATTGGGCTGGCTAGTACATGATCACGGATAAGGATAGTCAGCAGATGACTACAAAAGTGTATTTTCGTGTCTTTGTAGCACTCAGCATGTGAGAATTACACGTTGTGTTTTAACGAGGATTTATGCTTGTGCTAGATGTATACAACTTGGGTCTCAAGAAAAGAGATATGCAAGAACTGGCAGTGATAATTGTAATGATGTAACATGGCTCGTAATAATAATCTGTTTATTCATCTCTTGTATCTATACAGGTCAGAACCCATCAGAAGCGGGCCATTTGCAAAGCCATCGCCCAGAAGGTGAGGACCCTGGGGGTCTATGTCCGGCGCAGCACCCATTGCCGGAAAAGGTGGGAGGACCTGGAGGCACAGGGCAGGGAAGATTTCAGAGGACCAGCTGGGGAAGTTCTCCCAATGTGGACAGGGCGCAAGCCACACCCTGACCCCCCTAATGGCCCAAATACTGGTGGTGGCCTACCTTGTGCTTGATGACCATTTAAGGGCCCGACAGAAGCTACAAGGGGGTGAACCCTGACCAGAGTTGTATATGTTTCGATGCCAATGTTTTGGGTTACAGGCAGGCATTTCCCCATCAACATTGGGGGTAACCCATGTGTGAAACACAAGAAGAGTTCTTGTTTGTTTATGTCTGGTAGAAGGTGCACGATAATGTGCTTTGCCCATTGTCTTTATGACCGGGAACACAGCAGAGTCCAGTCCACTACCAATTTACTGTCTTGAGCAGACACATGCCTGAGTAAAGTGATAAATCCCCTCATGTTCTTTGATGGTCTGGGTGACAATTGTATCAAACAGGCCACTTGTCTTCATTGTGTAAGGAGTGATGTTCTCTCACTACTATCTCTCATGTGATGGTAGCCCTATTACATGTGACATGGCAGACAATACACTTTTTACACAGAGACTAGAAAACACTTCCCATTGGTAAGTTGGGATTCTACAGTGACATGAATGTGCAAACATCACTGGTGCCATCAGCATTAGTGCCTGCATGTTGCTCAGTGTACCTTTCCCTGTTGTTATTTCATCTGCAATAGTGTTTCAAGATTCATTCACTGACTGGTTTAATGCATCAGGGAGTGAGATGTAGACAGGCAGAGATCATATGTGAGTGTCTACACTCAGTCTTACAAGGCAATTATTGTTTGCTATCCCAAATAGTGCTGTGGTTTGCCATCCCATTAGGACTATAGTGATCTTACCTCTTCGTGCCATAGATATTCACTGACACACAACAACCTTCAAAGGTGTGTTGGTTTGTAGTAATGCAATCTAAGATTGGTGTTGTCACCACTACCAAGCAGGATTGGGGATGTTCATAGGGCCATTAGAAGCCCTATGCTGTGTGCATTTTGAGTATCTATCTCCCAAAACTTTGGCCATCAATGTCTCCAGTCTCCATTTCTACGCTACAAGTGATATGTAGCTAATCCACTTCAGCAAAGCTTTCATTAGACATTTTTGGAAGCGGACATATGATGAAGTTTCAAGTCAAAAGTGTCATCAGTGTGCAATGATCATTTGCAGGTGACATGATTTCTGCTACAGCACATGTTGCTGCTATATTGCTCTTTAACTTGACCTTCATGACATCACGATGTGGTTTAAGGTAAATGAACATTTGGTAAATTCTGGGCCTTGAGTGAACAGTGTGGAAATGTATATTTACTTGCCATCTTACTTGGTGACATCAGTTTACTTTGGCATATTATAAAGGCCAAAGTATACAAGGTGATCGACCATCCTAGTATGGACATAAGGATAGAGTGTAGACAAGTTCATTCATGCATTTGGAGATGTCTGTGGTTATGACATTACTGTGACCAACTGTCTAGATATTGAAGCATGAATGCATGTGCTCATGCTATTGTTGAAGCCTATATAGTGACCCATGAAGCTGGTGTGATCTGTGCACTTTATAAATGTTTTGTGTTAATATCTGATAGTAGGTGTGGT
This sequence comes from Triturus cristatus, assembly GCF_964204655.1. Classification (NCBI taxonomy): domain Eukaryota; kingdom Metazoa; phylum Chordata; class Amphibia; order Caudata; family Salamandridae; genus Triturus; species Triturus cristatus. The sequence continues at coordinate 888,795,248 of NC_140587.1, read as the reverse complement.
AATGTAGTTGCAATAAACCAATTTTTATACGTCATTTCAGGTTCATTCCGGGCAAGTGAAGGAAAAGGAACCTACTTTGGATACAGCAAGTCACAGTGGTTCCAGTTGTGACAGTACAGACACTGAGGGACCCAGTGACTGTAAGGGTGTGGAGAATGACACAGTGCACGCAAGCTTGACTTTATCATCTACAGAGTCTTCCTCCAGTGGACACTCCCGATTGGTGGTAGACCCCACAGGAGTTGTTCCACCTTGATTCTTGTTCGCCACCCCCAGTTCCATCGACACCCTCCCTGTTGCTCCCCAACCAGTTGGCCGCTAAGAGAGGAAACGCTTCCTTCACTCAAGGCACCCCATCCCTTTCCCCTGTCCCCCTCACGGCACCCAGTGAGGAGGCTATTGACCTCCTGAGAAACATCTCTGTGAGTCAGACTCATGCCATTGAGGGGCAAGACAGCCATCTGCAGCTGATGGTAGCCTACCTGGAAGACATCCACAGTGCAGTGTCTGGCCTACAGAGTTCCGTTCAGGCTCTGACCTCCTCCCTCGGCATTCCCCAACCCTGTGTTCCTTTCCCGTCCCTTACCCATACCAATGCACTATTCCCAAACTGATCCAAAGGGCATGAAAACATTTGCCCACACACACAATAATATAGACCCAAGCAGCACATCCGCACATAAGCAAAAGGCTCACAAAATTCAGGCATGCCTCCAAACTGAGCGATACCGCACCCACCACCACAATCACAGGCACCCCTACCCTACCCCACCACATCCACAACCACCACTGGCAACACCACACCCACATACATCCCCTCATATCACAGATGACAGCACACACGCATGCACACACAACACCTCCACCACCACATTCACAGCCAACACAAATGACACCACACCCACCCCCAACCACCATCACTTCCATACATATACCACCCACAACCACACCCATTGTCACCACCACATCAGCATCCTTAACACCCACACTAAGCACTGCAAATGGCGCAACATCCTCAGATACACCAGTCACATTCTACACACCTAAGAAATACAGACGCACACAAACAGGCACCCAACTACCACCACAAAAAAAGACACATCGCTACTTGCAGCACATACACCTGACACATATGCACCTGCACCAGCAACAGACCTCAGCACTGCGCACACAGACACTCCCTCTACCTCCAGGACCCCACTCCTTACCATTCCCACTTTTAAGTACAGTATTGAAGATCCCACATTTTCCCTTGCCATCACCCCTCCAAAACCTCCATCCACTACTTCCAAGGCCCTTACATCCCCTTCCAGAGCTAATGCCACCCCTTTCAACTCATAATCCACCCCTGTTACCGACCTATCTACTCCGTCCACTTCCCAAGCACCCCTGTCAAATGTTCCTCAACTGCCTATTCCCAGAGCCCCCCTATTAAATGTAAGTCCACCCTTTCCTCTTCCAAAACCACCCCTTCCCAACTCAAAGACACCTCTCTCAAAACCAAAAGTCCTGATCCCAGGTAATATCTCAGAGATGCTGGCCCTGCCCAATGGATGCCCCTTTGTGAGGTGGTTACCATAGCAGTGCCAGTCAGGGCAAGTTTTGTGGCACTGCAGTGTGCTATGCCAAACCATTTTTCTATGGACTGGCCATTGGCCTTTAGTTATGTTTGGGCCCTGTGTTTATTTGGACTAAATAAAATCTGCTTTGTTTGCTAACACATTTGTCCTGACATTACTTTTCCCTAGCTATTTTTCAGAACCTAGCAATGTTGCAGAGGTTAAATTGTGACGTAATAGTATTGTGCTTACACATTATGGCAGGTTATACTACAAATAATTTTAGAGTGTACTTTGTTATGTACAATCACAATTTGATATGGTATGTGATTACTTTTTATGGGCAGGCATTTATCGTAGTGTTGAACACTTGCACCACCTAATTGATATGATTTGATACATTGGAATGTGTCCCTACAGGTGTGTTTTTTTTCGCCCTGATTGGTGACTAATATGAATAGGTTTGTATATTTAGAGCTTGGAACCAGTGCAGGAGTCACACAGGACAAGGGGAAATGTTGCATGGATTGATATGTGAGATGATTCCAAATTGGGCCAGACATTGACTGGGATGTTATTTTGCATGGTAAGGGTTCACCTTGTGTTGAGCAATGTCTACATCATTTTGCTTGCACTGCTCCCTATGATGTATGTTGGATAAGTATTTGATGTGTGCAAGTTAGTTATTTGTTTATCCACACCTGGAGGCTGGTTATACCTTTTTGTGTTATCTTTTTGGACCTGTGTCCATTATTTTGTGTCTACCTATAACCTACTTTAGTTTTATGAGAAGAAATGGTGTTTTTGTTTTTATACCCTGCACTTACACATTACCCACATATGCAAGATACTTGGTGATGTCATTGGTTATCCCTGATATACTTAAAGCCAGTGGCCTGTGCACAGGGCCATATAGAGGCATGGGAAAAGTAGGCTGTGGCCCACGGAGCCAGACTTTCAGGGTGCTCCCTGATTGAGCCAACCCTGTTCTACAGAGAGTCTTGCCATGATGACCATGAAATACATCTTCAACAGATTGGTTTAATTAACATTTCTTAAAAAATACTTTTTAATGTGGATGGTGTGTGAGAGGAGTCTATTACAGAAAGTTTGCAGAGATGGTGTCTTTCTGTTTCATGCTGCATCCATCAAGTTTATTTCATTTTAACCCTGGACTCAGCATGTGGGAATTGGGAGGCTGTCACAAAGGTTATTTGTTGTAATGTTGGTGAGGTGCTGCTGTTGTGTTGCAATATGAAAAACACACATCACTATCGTTGAATATTAGATGTAAACACATTTGGTATTTGGAAGGGTGTGCTTGTGCAGTGTCAGTGACCTGCCCGAAGAGGCCATCAAAGAGGTGCATTTAGATCATACATTTAAAGTTATTTCGAACTGGGATCCACAAAATAGGTTTGGGCCAGGGCACCCAAACACCTCAAGATGTCCTTGCCTGTGCAACTGTTAACTAGAATATCAATGGGAACAGGGCAGATTGTGACTTATTGTTGGCCACATCCACAAAAGTGTTGCTTTTGGACGTCATCAAGCAGCAGCGGTAGGATGTGCACAATTGGCTCCATAGTGTCACAGGACGTGTGTAGCTGAGTACGGGTGAATTTTAGCCTTATATTTGTCCGTTTCCCCTAACTCAGCTGTGGCGGTTTGACTGCCACAGTCATATCAGCCGGAAGGCACACTTAAATTGGGCTAGCGGTAACACTGGTGGTCTGCCCTCCAGAAGATGCTTTGACCTAACACACCACCGTCGTGGTCGAGATTTCCTGGTGGTGCATGTGGTGCTGTGGTATTTCATCTATGAAACTGCATGCATTGTAGAAAGGAGGGCGGACTACCAACTGGGCAGCGGTGAATCGAACACCATTTTGACAGCAGTACCATGACCGCCAAACTTGTAATCAGGCCCTAAATCAGGAGATCCAGTACCTTTCTCCAGGTGATACTCAGACTCAATTCTGGGCCTCAGGAGATTTTTGGTCAAGCGCTACCTTGGTGTTTTCTAAGAACAGAATCTGCTTAGCTGCTAGCAATGAGATAATACTAAGGTCTTTAACAGCCCCTAAAAAGATGTTTGCATCAGTGAAAACAAGTTCAGCATTGAGAATTCGGGTTCCCCCTCTAACTAACTAAAAGAAGACAAAAACTATTTAAGGAGACTTTGGGGAAAGAGACTCAACAGTTTCCAGGGAGAAATGGGAAGAAAATATATTAGATTTCACAATTGATTGCTGAACATTATGAGGCTATAGTTGAGAGCCGCATTTTTTAATCTGTAAGCAACATCTTAATTACATATTACTTCTCTGTTTTCAACTGATTTTGTATGACAGGCTTTGCTTTGCCTTTTTAACAAAAAGGGTATATTATAACAATTATATAATTGAATTTGCAAGATCTATTAACAGATTGAAGAAAAGGTCAAATCTATTTTCTGCAATTGTAAATGGTTTATTAAAGTGTTATTAGCAAACAATAAATATAAAATAAATTGATCAGTATCATTGGCTTAATGACAGTCACCCAAGGCATGGTTGTGTTTGTCTGTGGCACAATATTGGCACTTGCATATTGTGGGTATTCTTAGTATAATGATTCTCGACATTATACAAGTGACTCTGGCATTGTGGTGGCATTATCAATCTATTGGCATCTTTACCAAGCTGTGCTACAACTGTCACTGTCACATTGTCGGTATCTTTGGCACTTTGGTCCTCAGTCCTGGCATTCTGATTGCCTGGAATGTTGGGGGTATCCTTTCCGTTTTCTGGCATTGCTTAACTTTATGGTGGCTATTCTATTGCATATTGTGGGTATTCTTAGTATAATAATTCTCGACATTATACAAGTGACTCTGGCATTGTGGTGGCATTAGCAATCTATTGGCATCTTTACCAAACTGTGGTACAGATGTCACTGTCACATTGTGGGCATCTTTGGCACAATGGTCCTCAGTCCTGGCATTATGATTGCCTGGAATGTTGGGTGTATCCTTTCTGTTTTCTGGCATTGCTTAACTTTCTGGTGGCTATTCTTTGGCATGTTGTGGACAAACCGGGGGCATATTTACAAGGTTTTATCACCACCAGAACGTCACTTTTTTTAACGTTCTGGTGGCAACAACCCCTTCGCCTTATTTACAAGATGGTGTTAAGCCACTTAATGTGGCTTAACGCACCCTTGTGAATAATTCCTCTTTCATGCAGCACTTACTGTAAAAGGGGCGGGCAATGGGTGTTGCAGTGGGCGTTCTGCAGCAACATCCATTGCTTTATAATGCTGTCAACTATTTACAAGGCTGGCATAAATTTGACGCAGGGCCAAAAATAAGACCAGGGAAAACCTGGTCTTAATCTGGCGCAATTAGGAGAAACTATTAATTTCGCCTCGTTTTTACTGTTACTATGTGCTCTGCATTCTGCAGCACACCACTTAGAAATGACAAATCTCCATTAGTGACTCTTCTTTAGCAGGAAGGTGTCCCTTCCTGCACATAAACAATCATTAAATAATGACGAGTTGCAACTTCTATATGTGCTGCATTCTGCACAGTTTAAAATTGACTATAGTGATTGTTTATGTGCAGGAAGGGACACCTTCACGCACATTCCTTCCTGAACATGAACAATCGTTCCCTGCAAAGTAGGATAGTGCAAGGGGTGCCTGTGTTGGCGCTAGGCAGCTACATTTAGCACCAACGATGGGGAAAATACATGGTTGCACCATATTATTGTAAATACGGCACATCCCTGCATTTTCAGACTGTCGAAGTGCATCATTACCAATTGCGGCGTAACACCGCGCTCTGCCATTCTGTTGTAATATACCCCCTGGTTTAATGCAATTATTCTTGTCATTATAGTGACTCGTTATGGCCAGGCTTGGACTGGTCTATAGGGCAATCAGGTAGTGCTCGATGGGCTGGTCTGATGGGTCAGTGTGTGGGACAGTTTTTGGGCTGTTTGAGGACAAGTATTGCAATCTGGGACTGTTTTACTGCAGATTTCCCTGATATTACCACAAGCATTGTGTTGTGCCCTGCATAGAGACACTGGTAGCCTTGTGAGTAGTTTCAAGTCTTCTTTATTAGATCCACGTCAGGATATTAACACTATTAGTCCAGCCAGCTCTAGATGGGTACAAGTCATGTACCAGCCATACACCAGCCCCACCAGGAGCAGCCTGCCTAGCTGCTCAGCCCATCTCCAACTGTCATCCACACATCCACTCAGGCACCCAGGCATTCCACGCATCACAGTCACACCAACATTCCATTACCATCTTTCACTCTGGCTGAGCAGCTAGGAGGACCTAGGCTGATTACACATACATGCAATACTTAGGATATAACATTATCCCTTTCCTTTACAAACAAAACAACAATAGCAAATAAAGGAAAAACTATACACACGTAAGCAGTAAAATTCATAACTCCGTGATGCAACATAAAGCAACACATCTCAGAAAAATGAACAATACTAATTCAGAAAAGATGGGGAAAAATGCAACATCAATATACATGTGCAACAGTATCCTCCATCCTCCCCCATAAAAATTGTAAAATCATTAAGAAGCGTAGTGTTGAGAAACAAGTACAAGTAATAATATAATGACACAAGCTGTAAAACACTGTACTGTAAAATCAAAGGTAAAATACACCGCAACACCTATCCCAAATACAAGGGAACCACAAAGACATGGGACAACGACCCATAACACTGTGTGAGGGGCTAGCTCCCAAAACACACACCCTAGTTGTACTTTTGTACTGCGCGCAACTGTGAATAGGGTTTGTCCTAGTTGTAGATTAGTACTGCGCACAACTGAAAAATGTGATTTAAACCCAAACCCAACACTGTGAAAGAGTTGTACATAACAATTTTTACACCAAAACCCAAACCTGCTAAAGAGGTTACTAACTGGGACTCGAACCCATCCCCATCCCTGAAGTAAGGATGTACTATGGCCAAAAATAATCAAATGTAAAGGGACTATTACCCAGACCCATCCCTAGTTTAAGGGAACACTGTGAATACCACCCTCTAGAACAAATAGACGACCCAACCTATGAGCGAAATACTGTGGCATCACTACTGAACTGTGCCCCACACCGGTGAGCGATCTCTCACCTGAGTTGTGATGGGTCATGACACCCCCCTAAGTAAGGGAATAAAAAGCACAACAAGGACCAAAACACTGGAGTTATCTATTGTCTAAAACACAAGAACTATAGCACGAACCTGCACTTTCCTTTAGACATTTATCAAAGTTCCTAAACGAATAATAACTACCCCAGAGCGACACTAATGTGCGATGTCACACAATTCATCGCTGCACTGTGAAAACACCAGTACAACGAACGCCACCTGAAACCAAAACATTACAGATCTAGAACTCCAGTTCTTGACAGCACTACATGTTCAATCCGTGGCACGTAAGAGTCACAGGGCACCGCAATACCCATAGCTTAATAGATCCAAAATGAAACAGTGAGCAAAAGTGGAACTTCACCCAAAAGAACCAAATGGAAAACATAATCCCTGGTCCAGACGAAATGGGTGGTCTTCAGAATGCACACATCAATTATTTGCTCTGGTCAAAAATGAGGTGGACAAAAGATGACACAATCCAAAGGAAAAAAAACAACTCCGACATACATGGAACGGAGCATCAAACCTAAAAGGGATCACTCGTGGTAGAATCCTCAACTCGTTCAGCCGCCGAATCCCACGTTGTCAAATCCACACTTGTTCTGGGAAACGAACTCCGTTTTGTCCCGAACTCCATATTGACATAAAGAGAACTTTATTTCCAAAACCAGAAATAACGTGGATGGCAAAGCACAATAAATTGACCACAGCCGCCAAACACAAGATAGCGGCACGTCTTCTCCGTCGCTGCAGAGTGGCTCACGGTGCGTACATGCACCACAACATCCTATCAGTCGAGAAGCAGCGCCAGAGCCGAGGCAGCTCTGCACGTCAGAATGCAGATGACGCAGGGCACATCGCAGGAGAGATCACACGCGACCAACCAGCAGGAAAAAGGTAGACGCGCGAGTTGTTTGACTCGTGCCGGGTTTCAAAAGATACAAGACAGTTAAACTGTCATCGATGCGAGGAGGCCTCAAAAGCAAGAAAAAAAAACAAAGAATGGAAAGGCCTCACCGTCAATGTATTGCTCCTAGTTGACACTTCAGACAAATCGTGGCAAACAAAACACCGTGTAGGCAAGACCCCAAGCTCACCTCAAAAAGGCTCATGTGCAGATTGTAAGTCAGATCTTGATAACGCATGATAACGATAGATGTGTCCATATCTCCCCCACAGAAGAATCCAGATCCATACGCTCCTAAACAGAGAGATGTAACATAACACCTCTCTTCTTGTGCCCATGTGTAGAATTTGGAAAACACTGCGTAGACCGCTTGATGACCACATCTGACCCTGCGCTGAGATTTCACAGGACCATTTGTGTGTCAGACCTCTAGTAAAGTACATAACTTCCTAGACACACAAGTTCCAAAGCACAAATTGCGTAGAGCCACATCTGTCACTGCACTTGCTGATTTCACAGGTCCATATAGTATAACTCAGATCTCAGATGTAATTAGTGCTTTCCATGCGTAACCAAGACACCAAACTTGGCATAACCACATCGCTCCTGTGTGGTACATGTGAATACATTCACAGAGTTAGTCTTTAACTCACCTTTGTATAGCCACAATCCTTTTACGCGATATCCAATCAGCACATACTTAAGGATGTGGTAGGGTGAAAGGTATTCCAGACACACCCTAACATTTAGACCATAACTGTTGACATGTCCATGGAGTAAGTTCAGGCTGGACACACACGGTTGTTGGGGCCGTCCGATGACAGGACACTGGTGGGGCTGGCTTGCCTGTTGCTCCAACAAAGACGCTCTTTTCCTTTTTATGGTTAATTTCTTCCATCAAGGTTCTCATGTTTCATTTGATCTCGTGGTTACTGTAGTCTTGGTTTCTCCTTGTTTCTGTTACATCCTTGAAGACGCTTGAGTCCTGGTCCGCTCGTCGCCAAATAAATGTTGTGCCCTGCATAGAGACACTGGTAGCCTTGTGAGTAGTTTCAAGTCTTCTTTATTAGATCCACGTCAGGATATTAACACTATTAGTCCAGCCAGCTCTAGATGGGTACAAGTCATGTACCAGCCATACACCAGCCCCACCAGGAGCAGCCTGCCTAGCTGCTCAGCCCATCTCCAACTGTCATCCACACATCCACTCAGGCACCCAGGCATTCCACGCATCACAGTCACACCAACATTCCATTACCATCTTTCACTCTGGCTGAGCAGCTAGGAGGACCTAGGCTGATTACACATACATGCAATACTTAGGATATAACACATTGCCTGCAGCAAACACAAATGCATGCAATCTCCTATACCTAGTAAAATATACATATAGCATGTCCGTATAAATTCAAAGCTTGCCTAATCTTCAAATGTGGCCCACTTAAAAGGGGCTACCTTTATTTTGGTGCACAGGCCTATCTATTTGTCCCAGCTCGACCCTGCCTATGGCACAGTGGTGGTCCTAGAAAAATGTGACCCTCACGACATATAGAGCCTTGTGGTCCCCATGCCTAGACTAATAGTGGGTCTACAATAGTGTGAGCATTCTTTGCTTTGTATGTTGTGGATATCCAATTATAAAAGGGGTTCATCTCAATTTTAATGATGGTTATCTCTGGAATTATGGCATTCCTAGAATATTGTGAACATCCCCTGCATTACTGTAGCCATCCTGGTATAAATAAGGATCCAAGCCAAGCAAGGTGGTGGCTCACCGTGGCATATTATGTCATCCATTGACCTATGTCTATAGAGTTGCCCTGATGGTGGTTATTCTGGACATAGCAATAGCTATGCCTGGGAAAGCATAGCCTCAGCACAGTATGCTATTTTTTTTATATTGTAGTTCATCTTGTCATATTGGTTTTCACCCTAGGCATATGACGAATATCCTTGGTTTCTGAAGGGCACCATGTGGCTGTTTAATGGCTATTTAATGACTATGCCTGGCTCACTGTGGCCATTCAGGGCTTATGATAGAGAAGCATTTATTGTATAATTGGTTCTTCTATTGTAGTAGTTTGTGTAAGGGATGCGAACTAGAAATGATGATGTTTGAAGACCAAATATGCAATTACTATCATTCAATGTATCAACTAGATGTATTCAAATTAATCCATTATGTCACATAATAATAATGCATTAAATAAAAACATTACATCATAACATCATTTTGTAACAAAAACAAGTTAAAACAATAAAAGACCTTGATTTTGTGTTTAATAAAGGGTCTAACATAACTATATCGCACTCTTTTTCTCACGAAGGGGATATATTAAAGTGTAGTAATTGTTAATCAATGCAGTAATTGCTATATGCTATCTAACAGGAGGATACATACAATATTTGTACCAGCATAAAATGTTTGATTGGGAAGACATTATTAATCACAAGGATTTAGTCCTCATAAAGTGACCTTTAATAATCCTCAGCCCATCAACTGCTTTCTAGGAAGGGCTTTACACTCAATAGGTAATTAGAGCTTCTAGTGCTACTATCCAAGCCAGGTCACACTGGTGACGATACCTTCTAGCAGACAATTATGAATTCAAACAATTGGCAGGAATACACAAGGTGTCCCACTCACATGCTGACAGTAAACTACAGTGCTCGGTTGTGTGGTCTAATCCCTGACTTGAAAATATGGGCATTATGGCGGATTTCATTAGTTGTAAGAATCAGGGAGAGAAAAAAAATCAAATGGAGAAATCCCCTGATTTGAAAAAAACCATATGCATTTACTAAACAATTGTATAGTTGTATTTTGTGACGGAAAGAGCTATTTATAAAAAGTAGTAGACTTGTATTTGTGGAAACGGGTTTCTTGCTGACAAGATAGCTCAGGGAGTTAAACACTCACCTCTGACAACTGCTGATATCTGCATGTCGCATCCTCAAATCCCAGCAAGGCCAATGTAGATTTCCATTCTTCTGAAACAGGCAAACTCAGTAGCACGCAAATGAGTAAAAGTGACATTTGTTCTGGATAGCACTTAAAGTGGCAGAAATTTGATGTGAACAAAATATATAAAACAATTTGCTACCATTAGTGACCTTAAATTAACATGCATTTAAGAGCAGATTGTGTACATTTTCAGCAAAGAGCAATCTAAGATTTTACAGGAAACTCATTGTCAGCAAAATCTCCGTACTTAAGATAATGACAAGCTGATGTTTAGAGACAAAAAGATTGCATCTCCACAATATGTTATATGCCAGTGATAATTCATGGTAAATGGGGCACTTTTATTGCAACGGTACTTATTGTTCTTGTTGTTGTTGGGGGTTTGCTTTTATGTCTAATATTTCGTGCCTTAGTGGAACCATGTTATCAACTAAAACGAAATAGCTTTTAACGGCATTATCAACACTGCTGGTGTCTGGTGTGTATGCCCGTGCGATTTGTGTAACCTGAGGGACATTTCTGTTGTCTGCATCTGTACGATTACAGTAATCTGAGCTGTAGCGCGAATGTCTGAGCCAATAGGATTTGCCTTACCCGAGGGACTGCTTAGTAGAGTTTGGCCTGCAATTGTAAGTTCAGTGCATCTTTTCATTTTCCCATCCTGTCTGTGTCAAGTTATTTTTTATTCATGTTATATAATTTATAAGTGACTTGGGAGGTCAGGGTGCAAAAATGAAGGAAAGTTAAGAAGAATGTTGTATCTCCTTAAATTTGATGGGGGGCGTGACAAAGCAGAGCTCCAGACATGACCCTCTTATCCTGACTTCAGTGCACCAGAGGGAACCTACTACCTCTCAGTCGACCCAGACACCAACCGGAGGGAGTTGCTCAAGGCACTCCACTGCCCATGGTCAGATGGGTGTAGAGGCCCTGGATACTATGATGAGCGATTCAGCCTACTGAAATTCAGCAGTCAGTCTGAGACGTGCAATAACTCCTGAGATCACGACCCCGACAGCCATCCCTTGCCTCCTCTTTGAGACCCAGAGATCGAGGTGGAGTACCCACTCCGAGCATCCAATCACAGACCACCTACTGGAAGCCTTCTGCCACCTGTGATTACGTCTGGGTGCACCACCTCCATCGCCCCATGGCCGACAGGGCTTCCGCCATTGCCCTTCAAAACACTGGCACATCGATCGCCCTTGGCAGCAGCCAGGTGTGAATCCCGGGACACTTAGCTGCCAGTGCTCTCTATGGAGCCCAGGGCAGCAAGCCGAGCAGTGCAGCCTTGCATGCCTACGGGTATTTGTAGCAGGCTGGAGGTGCCCTGCAACCATTGGGCACTCTCCCCCTTGGAGACCTGCCAATTGAGGTGAGGAGACTGCTTGGGGCACACGGACAAGACCCTCCCCTGGGGATTGACCGGTGGTCTGCGGCTGTGCTTAGAATATGCCACCACCACCAGACACATGGCCCATGTGGGCCTCACCTTCGCCCCTTGAAGGTGTAGCACCATAGCGCGGTAGACTGCTTGGAGCAATTGGATGCATCCCCCTTCTGCGGCTCACCTGTCATTCTTCTATTGAGCTACAAGAGTACCATTGTTCCCGAACATGAAGCCCAAATAGACTGCCTCTCTTCCTCTGTTTCCTGCAGCAAGAGATGAGGGACGTTCTGGAACAACTGGATGGGTCTCCTTCTGCGATACCTCTACAAGAATGTAGGCCTTCCCCTGATATGGTAAGCCATCTCTCTGATGCAGTACAAGTGACACAGCACCTAAAGAACATTATAGCAGCGGGTGAGTGCCTTTCTCTCATCTCCTTTCCTCAATGGTGGCCTGGTGACAGGAGTGACTTTGCTCCACCCCCTCCCTCAACTGCTGCTCTATGTCACTGGACTGGCGGAGCCTTGGGTTGCTCATGAACCTTTGTTCTCCCAGGGGTGAGTCTGGCCCACAGTGAAGCTGGGATTACTGCTAGTGAACCCAGAATACATTGGGTTCTCTGGGATTTATCACAGTCACTATCACTCCATCAGGACCTGGCCTCATTTTTTTCGGTGTTATTCTACCGTGCTCCTGCTACGTGAAGCCACCTCTCACCTGGAAGCCCCCTGGACTGGTTATGACCCCCTCTACCCCTAGACCATTGAAGCGTGATAGGCGGGTCAGGGGCAGGACATATATCAAATACAAGCTTCCCTCCCTCACTAATTATACTCTCTGCAATAATTACGCATCATAATAAAACCGCCAACCAACATGGGAAGAATGCATGGTATGCGAAAGCGAGCACATCAGCCATCCACTGGTACTTATGCTGCGGCATCCATGGCTTTACCTGCCCATCCACAAGATATGGCCCGTTGCCACAACCGGTAATGTTGGAGATCCTACTGACGGTGATCATATAATCTTGAACTGTCTTCGGGCCAAAGTTGACGCTTTAGCTATTGTCTTTATCTTGCTCCAGGAGAACCAAGTGAAACTGAAGGATAACGTGGCAGCGAACACAGTGTTCATCAACACCCTTAATTCCAACACCCAGGGTATCTTGTAGCGATTTCACCATATGATAGAATGCTTGAAGATGTTAAAGGATGACTCAAAGATGAGGAAGAAAGATCCCAGCTCAATAATATTCATCTTACTAGTCTCTCAAAGGGAGCACAGTGGGACGACCCTCCCGGGTTCATGGAGACCTGGTTGGCCCACTGTTAGCACCGGATCCTTGTCCTCCTGTTTTGTGGTGAACAGAGCACCTAATGTCCCTGCCCATCTCCCTCTGCCAGGAACACCCCAGAGACCCTTCCTGGCCCTCCTGATAAACTTCAAGGACCCAGAAGAGAGAGCAAAACCAGAGTAGATGATGTGAAAAATATAATTTTATTTGATTATACTCCTTCTGTCCAAAGTAAAAGCTCATTCATGCAAGTCAAAAGAGACTACATTCGCTGGGGTACAAATGTACACTTCTCTTTCAGCCAGATAACTGCTGGCACGTGATCCCTTTTTACCTGGATCTGGAGTCAGCATGAGATTGGCTGGAGGCCCTGGAGGGCGCCTCCTCCATCTCTTCTGATACCATCAGCTCAGACCACCTTAGTCTAATGTTATCTCTGTTACAGTCAGGAAGTTACGTACCCGGAGTTAATTCCGCAGGGGTCCCCATCCTTCTCAGGCTCAGCGTGAGCAGTGACATGAAGTTTAGATACTGGTGTCACTGCAAAATCTATCTGCTACCCCCTCATCGTTCTATGTCAAGCTCCAACACATCCTGTGAGGACGCTTCTTCGGGGGCTCCTGACTTAGAGACGATGGATATCCCAGTGATTACAGAGCAGACAGAAAAATATTTGTTCTAGCTTCGTTCCCTTGTGGACCATCAGTGCTTTCGTATTCATGGCTTACTCATGGGGTGGAGTGCTTCTGGCCCCCTCCCTACCCTGTAGGGTCGACCCTCAGTACACTCCTGTCTCGCGGATGCTGAGTCTCAGGGGCTTGGAGGGTCTTGGTTTCCTTTTTTCTAGGGGTGGGCGGAATTTGCGAAATTAACTTTCGCAAATTATCGCGAAAATGCTAAAAATCTCCGCAAACACGCCGGAAATATCGCGAAGACGCGGAAGTTTTTTTCCCGCCTGTTCGCGGTATTCTTTGCGTGATCGCGGGTCGCCAACTTACCCATGCGGTTGCTCAAGGGCGCGGCCATCTTGTTTTCACTTGGCCCGCCCTCTCGCGATGCTTACTTCCTGTTCCGGGTCGCGCAATGCATGTTCGCGTCCGTTCGTGGTCGATATTTCCTGTTCGCAACCGTTTTTACTTGATCACGTTGCTTTTTGCTTGCTCGGGGAGAAAATATCGCGTGAACTTGCGCACGTGGTCGCAATGGGCGCGGCCATCTTGTTTTTCACTCTATTGCATGGTTCTGGGGCCTGATTTTCAATCCTCCCAAAATCTTTTCAATCCTTTGTTTATAGCCACTTTTTTTGGATCTTTATTACTTATTATTTCTCTAACTATTTTCCTGCTTCTATATTTTTGGTTTTTGTCTACTTTTTTTTTGTTTTTTAGCTACTTTTTCTCTTTCTATTGCCTGCTATTTATTTCCTTTACTCCTTTATTTATTTTACCTTTTCTTTCCCACCCCTTCCCCAGAACCATGTCCAAGGGTAGGGCTGTTCGCCGGCGCAGCCAGAGCCGCGACCGCCTTCCTTGCGGAAGGCGGCACCCACAAGGGGTGCAGGCACGGGCCTTATTTGGGGAGGAGTAGTTGGCTGCACTAATTTTCTTTGTACAGTGCCACCTCCCCTCAACCCTGGCAGCAGGTGGCAGGCCTGGGTCCGGGTCCGGCCTCCGGGAGCGTCGGCAGCGGTGGGGGAAGGTGCGCCGGGCAGTGTCGCGCATCTCTGGGGTCCGGCGCACCCAGGAACAGCTGACGCACCGGTGGTCCGACATCCTGGACCGTGAGCAGGACCTGCTGGACCTGCTAGGAGTGGAGGTCCCGGGGCTTGGTGAGTACATATTTAATTACTACAACTTTGTGTCTGTTCTTCTGCTCTGTGTTATATATTGCAAATATTTTTTTTCCTTCCAAGCAGCTAGAATGTTGCTGCTTACAATACATTCCAGGTTAATAACGTTTAAAAGTCTTCTGTGATTATGGTGCTCTTCTGCGCTACTACTAATCTTACTTGTTTGCAGCTTTGCGTTTGCGCTTGCTTAGCGTGATTCTTTACGAGTTTATTTTAGAGAAATTAAGTTACGTAATGCTACAGTGACTCTAGTCCACTCCTTACTTTGTCCCATCACTAATAGATAGGGGCGGATTGACTTTTAGATACACTACTTTGTATGAGCTTCTAATTTGTTAGTGGTATGCGTGATGCCCCCTCACTCAGTTACGTGACTTGCTGCTAGTACGGAAGTCTTTAGAACCTTTTCTAGTTTGTTCAATGAGTGGTGGTAGGCTTAGCAGTTACTTAGCAGTAGCAGATCAGCATCAATCAAACCAAAATTTGGTGTATACAAAAAATGTAGTCATGTTCATGTGTCCTCCATGATTTGACCATACGCATTGTTGAGGAATACAGTGGAAATGCATACTTAATGTACAATTGGCATGCCTGGAATAGGTGGGCTAGGTTGGGTGGTACGTTGTACTTAGGGTTAGTTGTAACTTAGTTTTCTGGAATCAGAATGGAAGACTGGATTACTGTTGATAAATAGTAACTTAAGTAGTCGAACTGCGAATCCCCCGATATTACATGATGACCAGATGAGATCGGTCAATGTAGTTATTGCAATTGTTGTTTACATAAGTGTTTTTTGACCGTTGTTGAAAAATATTGGATTTGTTTGACACCATCCATCAATGTTTGTCTCTTTCTTATATCTTTCCTGTTCATCAGTACCCAGGGGCAGACCGACAGGGACTGGGCAGTCGGCGGGACAGGAACAACACCACCAGGAGGACACCGCTGAGGGCTCCTCTGCTGGCCCCAGTAAGTCTTCTTGTTTTTAATATTATTTCTTATTCCATAACTTTTACTGCCCCATATTTTTCCTGAACTATTGTTTGTTTCCAAATGCTATTTTTTTACCACCAATTATCCTTCGATCTGTACGGTTTCAAAAATCTTATCCCTGCCTCCGCTATGATGACTCTGAGTACTACTGCTACTACATACTATCAGTCTGTCTGTACTGTAGTAGCTAGTCTTGCCCAGTTGGCCAGTGCCACTCTTTGTGAAAGGTTGTAATATAAAACTCATATTCACCAGTAGCTCGAGCCATTGAGTCCAATCCGTTGGGTCGTCGTCTTGTACTACTTGTACTCTTATTGATCTTGAGGCTTTGAAAATTCACAGCAACAACAGCCCTACCAGATTTATTACTATTTTGATATGATACCCAATAGGACATACTACTGTTGTAGGGATCTTGCACATACATTTGCACCAGAAAATAGGATGTTGGTGATGGTAGGTTGGACCTTCCTTGCACACCTCAATCAGAAATTCCGCACCCACCACAATTCCACTGCTTGACTATAGTACTGTCTTGTCATAACTATTAGGTCTCGGAACCCTCCCCCCAAGATACCCAACAAGTAGACAACCCAGAACATAACACACCCAATCTCTCAGTCGTGGAAGCAATTCACATGCACACCCTTACTTTAATTTGCTCACTCGTGTAAGTTAGTCCACACCAAATACCACCAAGTCTATGTAAGTTCAAAATGTTTATTTCAATTTGAGAAGGTCTGTACACTGTTTTCTTAGCAGCACCAACCAGAAAATCAATAACATTAAAATAATACACATTGTTACACTTATACAGTTGGGAATTAAATCATGATAACTGAACAGTGGTGGAAGGCAGCACCACCATCCCATAGCAATTTAGTTTATATAAATTTATAAAAGAAGATGTGAGTGAAGGGACCCCTCACCTTAGAAGAACCTAGTACTGGTAGTTGTTGCATCATTCAGAAGCTCTGGTTTGCAGAAGGGAATCTTGCGTCTGTAATGCGAAAAAAGAAATGGTGTGCATTAGTATATTGCAACTTGCAAGCATTTCTCAGCCGTGCCAAAAAGTGTAGCATTGATGGATAAGCAATATGGACTAACAGTAACAGTAGTACACCAGTACTTCCTAAAAAAGTGGCTTGTTAATGTTTGTGGACCGCTTGTACGCAGCGCGTAGACTAGACAGTAGCAGTGTGAGGCAGGTCATGTGGGCTCAAAGGTGTCTTAAGAAGCTGCAAGGTAAAGGTAACGTCACATGTGCAAAAATAAAAGCCACAATGGTAAAATGGTAGCATGGCTAGGGCTAATTAAGCAAAGGCTACAATGATCATATATAACTATTAGTGTCTACTCTACCACTACCTGATTTGTACTAGTGATGTATGTTAGTATTAACTCATTTTTCAACCTTGCAACTGATCAATAGGGGGGAGGTGTATATGTCGCCTAATGTTTTTTCTAGGCGCACTACCGACCACCAGTGCCGGGGCCAGCGAACAAGGCGACGCGGAGGGAGAGGATGCGGCAGTTGCTGCCGATACCGACGATGGAGCGGTAGGGGGAGTGGCAGCACCAGTGGCAGGCAGTGGTAAGTTAGATTCATAATCCTTAACTATTGTTGAACTTGACAGCACACTCACTGCAAGGGTGTACTGTATGTATATGTATACTGTACAGTTGTGACTTAGGGCCCCATTAGGATGGTGGGCGTATTGCCCCCGCCGGGCCGGCTGGAATTCACTGCCGACACCGCAAGGGCAAACCTCCGCCATCCCTGTAGAAATTATTCAGACCCCCCACATGTCGACCAGGCGGAAAAGGGTTCAATATGCCGGTGGTGTCTCTCTGAACACACCGCCAGCCATATAATCTGCATTTTGGAATGCCTTTGCGTGGCGGCATTGCCGTCCGCCACGGAAAGGCATGCAGACATTGCAGAGTATGCTTGGGTGCCCCCATGGAGGGTACCTACCTATGCTATGGTACCCCCCCGCCTTTCCAAGCAAAACGTGACAGGCTCCGTGCGGGGCCCGTCATGTTGTGCTTGGAAAAGCAGCACAACATGTATTTTTAGCATTGCTTTCGGCACCGCCAACCAGAATGTAAAAAAACAGGATGCGCCAGCCACTGTGCCGGGCACATCATCCTAATTAATTGTCCCCACGGCAGGACCCCCACCCTTTTTAGTGTGAGGATGGCGGGCGGACTTTACGATGTCGTAAGTAGTAAGCATGAGTTGTTGTGAACGTTTGAAGTGTGAACTATAAGACTAGAATCCCTTTAATTGGCATAGGAGCGGGAGTATTGAGTAACCAATGGCCTCATCTAATTTCAACTCCGCTTTGAAAGTTTTATGGAGAAGAGCACCTGGTGCACTGTTCAACTAAAAAGTGAAAGACGGGTGGAAGGAAGAAGGACGGGCGCGATTTAAAATGTTATGTACTACTGTGCTTTATAGTGCTACTCTACCATGCCACTATTTGTATAATAATTAACTTGTCTTACTGTTTTTCTAAGAGTATATTTTACAATTGTCTTGTTTTTTTCTTTTTGATACACAGCTACTCCTAAACTAAATCGAAGGGAGTTGGCCGCCAAGGCACGGCGCCGGAAGCTGGAGGCAATCCAGCAAGAATACCGGCGGCTGGTGGTCTTAGCCGAGTAGGAGGAGGAGACTGCGGCTGCAATTGTGGAAGCCTCCTCCCGTGGCCCGGGCCCCAGCCACCACCCTCCAGCGGTACGGCGCCACCGTCTGGCGGCTGCCCGCCGCCACCGTGCCATCTCCGGTGAGCCCCCCACTGTGGCTGCAACTGCCGCAACCTTAGACGCCGCGTCGCCCGTTTAGAGGGCGAGATGCGCCAGATGCGTGTCCTCCTCGAGTCCCGCCCCACCAGTTAGTCCCTGTCATCCTGTTCTGACCCTTTTTTAATTCTTGTTCTTAACTCGTTTGGGCGTTACAGACTTTTTTCTACTATGGACAGTGGTTGGGGTTAGGGAGGGGGGTGGGTCAGCTTTTGTGGGTTTAGTTTATTTTTGTTAGGGTAAATTAAATATATTTTTCTATGTTACATGCAATGTTGTTAATGTTTTGTAGGTGGGTTAACTGTTTAACATCACACTGTTTCCTTGCTGGTGCATGGCCGCCCATAGCCTGTGTTTGATTTCATTAATTGGCTGACTGTATAAGACACAAACAGATAGATGAGAGACACACCTCACTCATTGACTGGTCCTTCTGGTACTTTCAGTCTGTCCTCTAGTCTATGCATTCTTTGTACTGGTGTGTGAAAACGAAATCATTGACATGTCCATTATTAATTCTGCCTCCCCCAAACTTGTCTCTTACCGGTGCTTGATGTTTATGTCCAACTGTGTCACAGCACTGGCTGGATGGTGAAGATGGTTTCCTTTTTCATACAAGCCATGATTGGGGTGGTGGTGGTGGTAGTATAGTAGTAGTAGTAGACACTGGCAGGGCGGCAGCATTTCCAAAAAAAGAAAAGGAGACAGTCAATCGCCTTTAAGAGACTGCTAGAGGAGTAGTTGAATGAAGTACAGTACAGAACTTACCGAGCAACAATAATATGCTCAAATATTTGACAAAAAAACTGAATGGTGGTTAGGAGGATAGCCTACTAGACAGAGTTACAAACTATAGTTGTGTCGAGTCACTTGACTATGCCTACAGTCTAACAGTTAGTGCTGTATATGAGGAATGACAACAAACAAATCCAATCAATGCCGGCAATTCATGCTGAGGTATATGTTCCTTTGTTAAATAAATATCCTACTCATGGGTGGCCAAGCAGAAGAAGATCATCACTTTACCTTGAAATTGAAGTAGTGTTGCTTTCACCACATCCGCCCCAGCAAGTGTGTGATTAAGTATTGGTGTACATTTAATTTAGTCACACCTCGACAATAAGTCACACAGCCCGGGGGAAGAGGGTTAGGGTTTGTTGAATGGATGGGAAGGGGGTTTTTGGGAAAGGTTTGACATAGAAAAACAGTATGCATACATAGACAAACAAACGACAATCATTGAAGACTACCATATCCATATGTTAAGGGAGAAAAAGGCAATGCATGCATGATGATGAGAGACCCGGACTACATACACTTCTAGTTCTTGTTCTGTTGTTCCGGCCTTAATACTTTAACACATAGAAAATAGAAATTTTAAATATTGGTAGGGAAGAAACGTAAACACAGAGCAAACCTAATGATGATAACAACTCCAAAAACACACTGTTGTAAAGATTGTATACAAGATATTAATCAAATTATTTAAAAGAAGATAAAAGTGGATACTGTTACTGTCTTATCCCGGTCAAAAATGTGGACTGGATTTGCATCTCGGCATTCCTCTTGCTCCTCTCGTCCATCAATCTTGGGTGTGTCGCCTCGCCACTGCCCGGCTGGAAAAAAAAAGGTGATGGATTGGTAAGGTAATTAATATGCATTGTAATGTTTTACAAAGTTTAGGGCAAGGCCCGGCTTGTAATTGTAGATGGAAAACCAAAGGGGATATTGAGAAAGAAAGTGAAAACAAATGCACAAGTGATGGTGTAGTGCAACAAGAACACTTTCCGAGGTGGCATGTATGCATCATCTCTACTCTAGTCTGCTTCCAGCATTGACCTTCAACAGTAACAGGAGAGAGCAGGCCCACAGTACTTAGCATTAGCACATCCTACGTTAACACTTTAGAGTCCTTTTTTTTTCTCTCAAAGAGTTTGACAAACGCAAAGCACATTATCCATTCCAAACATAGCATTTTACAGTTTAAGTTAGTAAAATCAATGCACTGCAGTCATCCCACCGCTACACTCTATTCAACTTCTACACAGACATTTGGGTCTGCTGTGGTTGTTGTTGACGTGTTTACCTTTAGGCTTTTCCATTTTATGCCACTACTAAAACATCCTCCTGACTTCATCATCATCTCTGATACTTTTACTGACTGACTGTGAAGATCGGCCTGCAGTACAAGTAAAATTTTTATGACACAACAAGAGTAGAAATATAAATATTACTGACTTGAGTCATTCTTTATTGTGTACAGAAAGATAGATTACTACTAGTACACTTTGACATCACTTTGTGCACAACAAACAAACAACGCAAACACAAAGACCAATAGCTCAGAGTCAGGTGTCCAATGCATGCCATTAATTGTCATCATTCATTACCTGTTCCTTCTCATCTTAAGTTAACGGGCCATCTCTTTCGCCATCATCATGATGGACGGTGCTGTTGTGTCACAGTCATTTGCATTGCGCAGATTGAGTGAGTCCCCTTCCTGTATTGAATTAAAAGCAATGTATCACCAAGATGCAGGAGAAGTACACATTTCTTATTTGCAAGAAGGGGAAAATTAGTGTGTTCTGTAGAAAGTTGATTAGTGGCAGTGCACAATTACATAAATTCATGCGCAACAAACACAACAAAATCTACATCATTCAGTCTGCGACTCTGCGGCCAATGCATGGCATCAATCATTACCTGTTCCATCTCATCTTGTTAACGGGCCGTCTATTTCGCCATCATCGTCATGGACGGTGCTGTTGTGTCACAGTCATTTGCATTGCGCAGATTGAGTGAGTCCCCTTCCTGTATTGAATTAAAAGCAATGTATCACCAAGATGCAGGAGAAGTACACATTTCTTATTTGCAAGAAGGGGAAAATTGAATTCACCTTGAGTTAAGTTTAGTGTGTTCTGTAAAGTTGATTAGTGGCAGTGCACAATTACATAAATTCATGGGCAACAAACACAACAAAATCTACATCATTCAGTCTGCGACTCTGCGGCCAATGCATGGCATCAATCATTACCTGTTCCATCTCATCTTGTTAACGGGCCGTCTATTTCGCCATCATCGTCATGGACGGTGCTGTTGTGTCACAGTCATTTGCATTGCGCAGATTGAGTGAGTCCCCTTCCTGTATTAAATTAAAAGCAATGCATCACCAAGCTGCAGGAGAAGTACAAATTTCTTATTTGCAAGAAGGGGAAAATTAGTGTGTTCTGTAGAAAGTTGATTAGTGGCAGTGCACAATTACATAAATTCATGCGCAACAAACACAACAAAATCTACATCATTCAGTCTGCGACTCTGCGGCCAGTGCATGGCATCAATCATTACCTGTTCCATCTCATCTTGTTAACGGGCCGTCTATTTCGCCATCATCGTCATGGACGGTGCTGTTGTGTCACAGTCATTTGCATTGCGCAGATTGAGTGAGTCCCCTTCCTGTATTGAATTAAAAGCAATGTATCACCAAGATGCAGGAGAAGTACACATTTCTTATTTGCAAGAAGGGGAAAATTGAATTCACCTTGAGTTAAGTTTAGTGTGTTCTGTAAAGTTGATTAGTGGCAGTGCACAATTACATAAATTCATGGGCAACAAACACAACAAAATCTACATCATTCAGTCTGCGACTCTGCGGCCAATGCATGGCATCAATCATTACCTGTTCCATCTCATCTTGTTAACGGGCCGTCTATTTCGCCATCATCATCATGGACGGTGCTGTTGTGTCACAGTCATACGCATTGCGCAGATTGAGTGAGTCCCCTTCCTGTATTAAATTAAAAGCAATGCATCACCAAGCTGCAGGAGAAGTACAAATTTCTTATTTGCAAGAAGGGGAAAAATAGTGTGTTCTGTAGGAAGTTGATTAGTGGCAGTGCACAATTACATAAATTCATGCACAACAAACACAACAAAATCTAAATCATTCAGTCTGCGACTCTGCGTCCAATGCATGGCATCAATCATTACCTGTTCCATCTTATTTTCAGTTAATGGCCAGTCTCTCTCGGCTCTGAAAGGAGGATAGCTATAGTAGTCATCTGATTCATTTTCCACTTGTTTTGGAAGGATGAGGAAAGTTTGAATTTGTTGTTACCATCATCCAATCATCATTCATGAGGGAAATGGAATTGAGCAGGAGATTCAGTATGATTGAGCGGAGGAGCTGGATTCGGAGGACTGTACTGTCAAATGGCAGACACCTGAAACTTGTATATTAAATTAGAAGAGTAGAAGACGGTGATAATGGATTTGTTGCGATTCACAAGTTTATAACCGGAACGACAGACACATAAACAAAGGGGGAAAAAAGGGAGGAAGACAGTAAGTGCGAGCCTAATTGTCAGGGAAGTATAGCTCGTCCTCAAACTCTGGGGGTTCTTCCAGTAGTAGGTAATCATCTGACACAATACTTCCGTCACCTGAGCCGCTGTCCTCATCTTCCTCTTTTGATTCATGTATTGTGTAATTCGGTGGTATGAAGTGCTGATTCATTTTGATCATTGTTAACCTTTCCACGTTTTTTGGAGATAGACTGGTCCTTCTCAATGTTACAATGGAACCAGCAGCACTGAAAACACGTTCGGAAGAGACACTTGCGACAGGGCAAGCCAGATAGCTTATCGCCAGCCTGCTGAGCTGTGGCCATTCAGACCTTTTTCTATACCAATACTGCAATGGGTTTTGATCAACGTACACCTCTGTTGGGTCGTCCAGATAGGCCTGGACCATCCGCTCAATGTTCAGGTTTGCTGATGGTAAGCTTTTGTGCTGTTTTTTCTGTGCATCAGCACTGTGCTTACAATAGCCCATCTTTACATACCAATCCTGTAATGATAAAGATTGTACTCGGCCTAATGATCCAGTTTTTGTTTCTGTAGTCGATAGTGATGGTGAGTGTTGTGATTGTGAGCCAACCGCACTGCCCTCAGCTGACGAAGTTGCACTTGATTCTGCATGGCCTGTTTCAGTATCAGTACTTGTTGTGGGTTGATGTGGCGGGCTTTTAATTAGCAGCCCTTCGTTTTCAAACTTAATGGCTGCTTCAGCTATACAACTTTTGTAGCGGGCAACATCATTGTCGGAAAAAGCAAGGAATGTCTTCACTAGTCCTAATTTTGCACGTGGATCCAGAATTGTGGCACAAATGTAATGTTCTTGTGACAAAATTTTATTTTGTATCCTTACATTTTCAGTTAAGCGCCTGGATAAGCTCTCCACCAAGTCATGGGCTTGCCTTCTGTCCTCTACACCTTTGTAGGATTCAGACACATTATTCAGCTCATGCTCTAGCATTTGCAACAATGGGATAGCTTGGCCCAGTGTACAGTCCTCCTTGCTGACTTCACGTGTGAAGACCTCAAAAGGAGACAGCATCTCAGTCAGGCATTTTATTAGGGTCCATTGCTCCCTCTGAAGGGTCATGCCTTTAACACTAGCATCACTGCTTCTGTACCAGACATATTCATGGAGTGACCTGTGCTGTTCGTACAGACGATCAAGCATGTAATATGTTGAGTTCCAACGTGTTGCCACCTCCTGGATGAGTGCCTTGACTGGCATCCTAAATTCACGTTGGATGATCCTCAGCTGCTTCCGAGCTTTAAAAGAATGGCTGAAATGAGTGCATATTCTTCGGCAGATGGCCAGTAAATTGCTGACTATGGGTTCTTTGTCAGAAAGTCTTGCACTATAATGTTTATGCAGTGTGCCAAACACGGAACACTGAAATAGGAACCAAGTTCCATGGCCTTAAGTACATTACTGCCATTGTCTGTGGCAACAAAACCAATACCAAGCCCTCTGGGCCGCAGCCATTCCAAAACCTTGGTGCGAAACTCTTCTAAAATGTTTTCAGCCGTATGAGATTTCTCCATGGCGAACATGGCTACAGATGCATGTTTCCGAGTACCTTCAAAAATCGCAGCTGTGTCAACAACACCTCGTGCAGATAGTTTATCTCTAACCCCTAAAAAAGAGATCCAGTGTGCAGTGATGCACATGTAATCTGTGGCTTGGCAACTGCTCCACATGTCTGTTGTCAGGTGGATATTGTGCACAGCACTCTGCTGCAAACTGTGACCAACTAATTCCAGCACATCATGATGTAGTGCCGGAACAGCAATTCTTGCGAAATAGGACCGGCTGGGAACTTTCCATTTCGGGCAGATGGCAGACACAAATTCAAGGAAACCCACCCCTTCCACAAATGAAAAAGGAAGAAGGTCCAGCGCTAACATTTTAGCCAGCTTCGCATTGTACAATCGTGCCGTTGGGTGGTTGCGTTGGAACTGCCCCTCCAACCTACACATGCTCTCAATGGTAGGCTGGCTTACTTTCCTTAGTGGTGCTGTTTTCATTAACCCACTAAGGCTCAACGACACAGATTGTCTCATTGAGGTACTCGCCGGTCGCCTTGGTGTCTCACCCACACTCTGAGTATGGCTCTTACTGCGGTGCCACTCTGATGTTACTGAGGAGGATGTGGGCGTTACCACTGCAGTGACTGCACTACTGGAGACAGGGCTAGAAATGCCTCCCTGTTCTTCACCTGCCACCACAATAATATCGCTCCCTGATTCTGAATCCTGACCAACTTCAATGGGTTTAGTTTTTCTACTTTCTTTTAACTTAAGTAGGTGATCCTCCCACACAATAGTGTGGTGTATTCTGAGATGACTTGCTTGTACTCCGGTACCATAGTTTGTACCAAGCTTACCACGCCGAACACCTTGCCGACAAATTGAGCATATAGCAACGTTCTCCTCCTTGGCGCTAACAGAAAAGAAGTCCCAAACTGGGGAGGAGAACTTTCTGGCACTGCTGGATGTGCCACTTTCAACACCAGATGAACTTGAGGGGGTGCTTGAAAATATGTGACCCTGTCAACCTACACTGTGACTTTTACTACCACTTCCTACTGAGATGGTTGAGCTGGATGTAGGTCCCTGCCGGGCCTTGGAAAATATGGCAGCTGGAGGTAGTGGTGGTGTAACCTGTGTCGGTGAGATCCGTGCTACATCCCGCTCAGTAGCAGCCTTTCTGGATAGGGTGAGAATGTCGGTCTCCAATCCCTTTGGGGCGGGAGTAATATGCGTGTTGACTGGCTCGTCTTCATCAACATCATCACCCCCCTCTTCTACATCTACCTCCATAACTCTAAGTTTTTCTGGGACCTTCCTTTTCAGAAGCATTGTCTTGTGGCGTATATCACTCTCAGACCGAGCTGGTGGGACCCAAGTGTCATCACGATCATCAGAAGCGGGGCTTGAAGAAGAAGATGATGGACTAAGCCTCCTTTTCCTTGCTGGTGGTCTGGAAGACAATAGATCTTCTGAAACAGTGGTTTGACTTTGCTCCACTTTGTCTGCAGGAAGCTCGATTTCCTGAAATGCCCCTACGTCAGGAGCAACAACTACTATGGTGGGCTGTTGCGGCAGCTGCTGCTGTTCTTGTTGCGGCGGTTGCTTCTGTTCTTGTTGCGACGGCTGCTTCTGTTCTTGTTGCGGCGGCTGCTTCTGTTCTTGTTGCGGCAGCTGCTTCTGTTCTTGTTGCGGTGGCTGCTGCTGTTCTTGTTGCGGTGGCTGCACACTGATCTGCTGAGTTTGCGCCTGCGTTGAACTTGATTGTGTACTACTTTGCGGTAATGACACTTCTTCAACATCGCTGCTCGTTAGTAGACTGGCTACCTCTGCGACACTAAAGCCCTTGGGCCTAGGTTGGCGGGGTTGGACTGCTGTGCTGCTCCCAGCTTGGTTCCCGGACAACGCTTTGGTGCCAAAAAAAACATTGGCAGGCACACCACCAGTCGTGGTTAATGGCACTTCCTTTTTCTGTTCCTTCTTCTCACCAGCAACTTTCTTGGTACTGGACCTGGTACCTTTCTTCGGGGCCATCTTCTTCAGATGTCAGGCAGGATGCAGATGCACAACAAGTTCTGGTCACACGTGGACGTGATGCGCAGCAGGACTTCTGTCTGGCTGGCAGTACAACAGGTAGCCGGGTGATGCTGATGACACCTCCTACTCTGTCTTTTGTGCACCTAAAAGCAAATAAGACAGGACAAGAACATCAGTGAAATGTTGCATTTGTTGTTGTGGTTCAGTTACTTAGTACTGTACTAGTGCAAACAAAAGATAGTCTAGCCATTTATGACTTTTGTTTTTTAACTCAAGCTATGTTATACTACTGTGTACAGCCACACACTACACTCTCAGGAAGGATAGGAAAGTTAATAATAACCACCAAAATAAAAATGTAATGAAAGTGGGGTGAACCATTAAATTATTTGAGCATCTCAGCATCCATGGAGCTGCTGCTGGCAAAGGGGGAGGATGGATGGAAGCAGTAAGCCAAATAGCCAATAGGAAAACCATGCAGGCCTATGGCAAAAGCAGGACACTAATAACTCACAGTCAAAACACCAAAAAAGGCCACCACCCACATGGACACTCATAAATCACAAACAAGCCGGGGGCCTCGGAAACACCAGGAGCTGACAAAAGGCCTATAAAAGCCAGGTAAAGGATGCATGCTAAAGCACACTGCTCTGCCTTTTTAATGCAACAAAATGGAAATACGAACATTCACAGGCCCCAAAAAGGTCTGCAGGGTGCATGCATTGCACACCAACACACCAGACACATACAACAAAAGCATGTCATTAAGACAACCAACATCAGAAAGGCCACCCCAAAAAACACACTTCCCCAACTCAATCCAATGCCATCCATGCCCTAAATGATGTCTAAATTCAACAGATCACTCAGAAAACACTTGATTAATAAAGCTGTGGCTACCTGCTCTGATCCTAGTGGATGAAAAAGCAGGCCTGTTGGCAGACAAGGCCAGGCAAGCTTGCAGGCCTAGGCTTCAAAATGGCCACCAGCCACATGGCCAGGCCCAACAACATCACAAAGGCCACCCCAAAAAACACACTTCCCCAACTCAATCCAATGCCATCCATGCCCTAAATGATGTCTAAATTCAACAGATCACTCAGAAAACACTTGATTAATAAAGCTGTGGCTACCTGCTCTGATCCTAGTGGATGAAAAAGCAGGCCTGTTGGCAGACAAGGCCAGGCAAGCTTGCAGGCCTAGGCTTCAAAATGGCCACCAGCCACATGGCCAGGCCCAACAACATCACAAAGGCCACCCCCAAAAAGCACACTTCCCCAACTCAATCCAATGCCATCCATGCCCTAAATGATGTCTAAATTCAACAGATCACACAGAAAACACTTGATTAATAAAGCTGTGGCTACCTGCTCTGATCCAAGTGGATGAAAAAGCAGGCCTGTTGGCAGACAAGGCCAGGCAAGCTTGCAGGCCTAGGCTTCAAAATGTGGGGTTCCTCAGGGATCTTCCCTGTCCCCCACGCTTTTTAACGTATACATGAGCCCTTTGGCAGGGGTTGTGGAACCTTTTGGCATTCAAATAGTCACTTATGCCGATGATACACAGCTGATTGTTTCCTTCAACCAGGTGAATGACTCCACTTCGGACTTCGCACTGTGCCTGGAAGGAATATCAGCGTGGATGGATCACTCTTTTCTGAAGCTGAATGGTTCCAAAACAGAGCTGATGTTTTTGGGTAATGCTACTGTACCTAATTTAACATCTTTTCGGCCAAATTGTTTTGGCCTCCCCCACCTCTTAAAGATCATATTAAAAGCTTGGGTGTGTGGCTAGATCGTAAGCTTGATTTCGGGGAACAAGCAAGGAAGGTGGCTGGTAGCTGCTATGGATTACTGAGGATGACACGGAAAATTATTCCTATCCTCCCTCTCAGTACAAGGAAAGTGGTGATTCAGGCGCTTATTTTAGCAAGGCTTGATTATACAAATGCTCTCTATCTAGGAGCACCTTGCTCCATGGTCAGGACACTGCAAGTTATTCAGAATTGTGCGGCACACAAACTTTTGAACATTCCCAAGCGACAGTCAGCACGGCAAGCATTGTCCACTTTGCACTGGCTGCCCATTCAGCAGAGAGTACAGTATAAGGCTCTCTGCATTTTACATAAGATTTTGTCAGGTGCTGCCCCTTCTATTATTGGTTCTCTTGCTTCCTTTTATCATCCGTTCAGACACCTTCATTCTGGTAATTAGTGCCTTGCAGCAGTTCCCAGAATTAGGAAAGTACGTGCTGGAGGCCGATCTTTTTCTTACAATGCAGTTAGGCTCTGGAATTCACTCCCTCTAGATATTCGATGTGTTACCAACCATCTGGGCTTTTCGGAAATGTTTAAAAACTTCCTGTTTCCATAAATTTCTACTATTCTTCAGCTTTGGGCCTCTAGCGCGGGGAGGCCTTTGGTAACCATGCGCTCTATAAATATTTTACAATTACAATTTTTTTTAGTTCTCAATCTTTATTTCGACTGCAGTCATAAAAGTACATACAATTAACAAAAATACAATAGTTTGATAAAATAAATGAAACACCAGGAAGCAATAAAGTTAAATTAAAATTACTACAAAATGTGCGTACCAAATATAACATCAGCAAGAAATAACCAGCACTTGTAAAACATGCCAATAGTAATGGTCAATGGAGAGTACCTACGTAAGGACTATAGTTTTTAAAAGCACTTTTCTGAGGGTCAATGAAGCAAGCTAAATACATAAATTTCAGACAAAATTAACGCAGGTTCTTCTTTTCCTCCACATAGCTACGAGAAATGATGACATGGCAAAGACTATTACAGTAGTTAAGTCTTTTTTAAAGACACGATAAGCATGCATACAATGCGTAAACCCCAGGTTTTTACAGACAGGAACAATCCAAGACTTCCTACTCTTTTTATAGGCGGGACAGAAGAATAGAATATGGAGGTCAGTTTCCTGTTCTGCATCACAATCAGGGCAATTTTTGGGAGAAGACGGCAACCATTTACTTCAGCTTTGGGCCTCTAGCGCGGGGATGCCTTTGGTAACCATGCGCTCTATAAATATTTTACAAATACAATTACAATTAGTGTTTGAATTAACCTGAGGTCAATGTTTGACATCGATCACAACCTGGTACTTGCAACTGACATTGCTGGATGATGAGGTGTTTCGCCAATCGCTGCATGAACAAATCAAGTCTTAGTTCACCGAGAATTAAGGCACAGCCTCATCTCCCTTGAATAAGCCATCTGCGGATTCTGTATCAAATCAGTGGTTGAGGTGTGCAGGGTCCTGATTGAAGTACTCACACACCTCGAAACCTCATACGCGCCCTTGAACAGAAACTACAGTCACATCCTGAAAGATCTACAGAATTGTACCCATTCAATGTTCCTGATAAGAAGTCATAGATAAACCCGCTGCTCTAATTATAATGCTCATCAGAATACAACCCATAATTTAAGCAGTAGAGTGAGACGTCTTTTAGCTTTCCTTGACAGACTGAAACCACAATGCACTACACCATTTATACTATCTCTCCGCTCTGATGAAATACTGACTTGCCAATTAACTATTAACAATGAATTTCAGACTTACTACGAAATTCTTTTCACATCCCTTTTGAGCTCACCTCCACAAAGTTGTCTGAGTTTCCTTGTCAGCTACCACTACCCTGGCTTTCAGCTACAGCCAGGGAAGACTTCAACCCTCCACTATCACTTCAGTAGCTCAAAGTGGTTCTGCATGACTTACCTTGATTGAAGTCCCCCAAGGCTAACAGGATCCCATCTGAGTTGTAAACCCTTTTCCCTCCTCAGCACCAAAATCACTCCAACTCTATAATACCTCCTTAGAGATTGAATGCTTTCCAGACTCTTTAAATGAAGCCATTATGTCTACAATGCTTAAACCCCATAAGACTGCAACAACATTGGCTTCCTACCATCCATTGCCAATCCTTAATGTAGACTTTAAAATCCTTACTAAATTGATGGCCAATTGAATACTTCCACATGTTCCTTTTTTAATCCTCCCCCGACCAATCAGGCTTCATTCCAGGTAGCAACACCTCACATAACCTTGGATTACTCTGGGATGTCATGGTAAATTCTGCAGACCACCATCTGAGGGCAGCGTATATGGCCCTTGATTTGGAGAAGCTTTCAATTCCTTTAGATCGGATTATATGCTTGAGGTTCTTAAAACGATTGGTGTAGGCCCTAATTGGTGCAAGTGGATTTACCTTATTTATGTGGCCTGACCACTAGGGTCAAGACGGGATACTGTATTTAACGTTCCTTCTTCATCTTTAGGGGCACACGCCAAGGGTGTCATCTTTCACCATTCCTTTTTGCAATAGCTATGGAACTACTGGAGATCTAAGTACTATTGCAGGATGTACATTGGGTTATATCACTTAGGATCACTGTCCACATAACATCACTATATGGATGATATAATCCTCTATGTTCACGACGTCCAGTTGGATCCTGCCTCTATTGCCCCTATTTTTTCAGACTTTTAAGAGATTTCTTGACTGAAGGTTAATTGGTTCAAGTCTTGAATTTACCCTCTCAGCATAGGCTATTCTCTACCAAACCTTCTGCCCCTAGTTTCCCGACTCACGTGTGAACTATTCACTTTCAAATATCGTGTATTAATGTATACCACTCAAAGGAGGATCTATGGGATGATAACCTAGGCAGAACTATCAGATAAATGAAGACACAATTTTCCTTCTGGTCAACATTACTGCTATTGGTTATAAGATGGATAGCATTGTATAAAATTATAGCTCTCCTCCACCTTCTAATTTTTTTTACTAACTTCTCACTATCACTCCCTACTCCTTTTTTCGTGACTTTGATTCAGACGAGTGACAATGGCCTCCCTTAAACTTCCAACCGATAGTAGTAGCTTAGGACAACCTGCTCTCTAACAATACTACCTGGTGGCCCAACTTCAATGACCAACTTGCTGGCTAGCAGAACACTCTCTAGCGAAGACCAGCCTCCCAAACCAGGAATGGGACTAAGGTTTAATACACACCATAACCCTTTCTCTAAGGACCCGCCTTCCGAGATCCCAGTCCTGCTCTCCTTCGCCTTAATTGCCTCTGAGACTCATGAACCCTTCACAAACCTATATCTCTTAATGCCCCTATGATCCCTCTGACGGGGGCAGTAGCCTTTAACAGTACCATTCCCCAGACTCACTTAGACGCGTGGGCGGAACAGGGAATTCTCAACCTTTCCAATCTATTCTCTATTGGTGAACTCTCCTTCTTCGACATGCTTCAAATAGATTACAGAATTCCTCCTGCACAGTTTCTCACACACACTCAACTTAAACAAGTATTGAGATTTCCTATTCTAAAACACTGACCCCCCCACCCATACAAGAACTCTTCACATTTGGAGATGTCACACACCTGGTTCACTGGTTTTCCCCAATCTACCTCCAGACCAGAACAGAGATCTCCTTCGGGAGAAATGGGCATGAGATATAGCCAGCCTGTTGGACTTGGCCCGTTCTGCTGGGTCATCCCTAGAATTTCAGCCTTCCTCCCCTTATTTTCACTAAATTCATTTTTGTTGGCTTTAGGACTCTATGCACTCTACCACTGCTAACCAGCGCTAAAGTATTCTCTTCTTAAAACATGTAACATTGGCTTAACCCAATTGGCATATTTAATTTACTAGTACGTCTCTTGTAAAGTGCCACAACATGTGCCATAGGTCTGTAAATTAAATAATTCTAGTGGGCCTATAGTACTGATTGTGGTAGCCAATTAAGTAGCACTTTAAACATCTCTCAGGCCTGTTAATGCAGATTCTGTGTGTTTAGTTTTAAACTGCAATTTAAACTTGGCAAAGTAAACCTTTAGACATGCTCAAACCTTCCTTTTTAATACATTGCCACCTCTACAGTAGGCCCTCAACAGCTCAGAGGGCATGGTGCGTTTTATTTTAAAAATAGGATATGTACTTATAAGTTTTACAAGTCCTGTTAGTGAAAAACTCTTACATTTGTTTTTACTGCTGCAAGGCTTACCTCTCCCTTGGGATAACATTAGAATTACCTTATTACAACTTATAAGTGTAAGTTTCAAATGGGAATAGGTGATCAGTTGATGTTTGTTGTCTCTATCGAATAGGAATTTGAAATCCTAACTCATGGTGAAGTCAGATTTTAAATTGCAATTTTGAAAATGGGGATTTAAGAAAGTTGTCATTTTCTTATCTTAGACATTTGGTGCCTACAGTCTGCCTCAGAGTCACATTTCTGGGTGTAACTAACAGTTGGGTTTTGTGTATTAATAGCCTGTGGATTCTGTAAAGACTTGGGCTTGCATGAAAAACCCTTAAAGTAGTATAATATATAATAATCACCTCTTATGAGCAGTCTATAAAACTTGTGGCATTTTAGGAATGTGGTTTTTAAAATGCAGTAAAAGAGTCATTACATGGACACATTTTTTAACTTATTTTGCATGGAACAACCACAAAGGTCCCACAGTATGCTTCCCCTCCATGTCCATGGTACACCACCATCACTGAAGTTGCGAAGCAATAATTGATCAGACCTCCAAAATGTACTTTTGAGATTTTCTTGCCAATTTAACTGAAACAGATCTCTGCCTTTATTAATTTGCCATCAGTACAAATCATGGACAGTTCCAACAGGTGTGCCAGAGAGTCCATGCCCTTCCAAGAGATCTTCTTGGCCAAATACAATTGGCTGGTGGACTTCCCTTCATTTCTTATTTTCGTTTTTTCAATGATTTTTGTCAGCCTACGACTTCTTTCACTGCCTAATTTTTCTACTTGTTAGATAAACAACGACAATGTGGTCTACTTGCAAGTGTGTAGGAATAGATGTGAAGCTAGCAGGTCAAGAATTAAATGTGCTTTGTCACATACCTGCCTAATTGTAATAAAGCATCAGGGTATTGTGCCATCAAAGAAAACACAATATTAACTCTCTTTGCATTGAACTTAAGAGACAGATAAGACAATGACACAAAGAATCTCTTTGAGAAGGTTTTTGCCTTTGCAAGAATAGTAACTAAAAGTAACTGAAATGCTTTTGAATAGCAGGTATATTTAATTAATGATTTAGTTTAATTTATAAATATATGTATTTATTTATTCGATCAGTAGCAAGATCATACACACATATCATACATATCATACAACAAATACAAAACAAATATAGCAGCTTGAGTCACCCATCGTAGTTTGATGCAGAATAAAAATGGGTTGCAATCATACAATAGCAATGTTTGATAAAAAGGTGTCTAAAAAAAAAGCTAGCAAAGTACACAAGGCTTCTATCATGGCTATCCCTTAAAGTGCCTCCCAAACCCGGTGAAAGAAGATCTTTAACCACCTTAGCCCTCAACCACCAGGCATAAAGGAGGTATCTGGATACAGTCAAAACAAGCCATTTAGTAGTGCCCGTGATAAATACACGCAGAGCGTCTGAGTGGCATGTAAAAGACAACACACGCCATTCAGGAACAATCTATTTTTTCCTCAATGTAGCGTAGGCGGTGGAAAAATAAGGTAATGAGCAATAGTTTCGGGGGCAGATTTACAAGACGGGCACGTTGGGGTGAGAGTGGAGTTCAACCATTTACTTCTCACAGAATTTAAGGAAGGGTGCCAAATCTAAACTGTATGTAAAGTGCACATGCTTGCGGGGGTTCTACTTCATCCATATACATTTCATTTAGGGCAACATTTAACATTAAAAAATTGTGTTGTTAAAATACCTGATGACCTTAATTCATTTCGACCAGTATTAATAAAATTCCAAAACATTATTTTTAGTTGAGAAACCATATTCCTTGAAATGGAGCGGGGGTCATCCCAGAGGGTACTCATCCCTATCTTTATAAGCCACCCCTTAACCTACCCAAACCAAGGTAAGAGGCATGATTTCCTTATATGGACAACAGTTCTTCCACAGCATCTTTAAAAGGTATTTGGGTTTTGCTGGTCCATAGTCTTACCCCGAACACAAGCACCTTTAGTGCCGCACAATGGTAGATTGATTTTAATCCAAGGTCAGTGCGTAGTGGTAATAGGGGAGTATTCTTTTGGATATTTAGAAGAGCTCTTATGAATTAATTTTCTGCAACTTCCAATTGTTTAGTGTCCTCTAAACCCCAAAGTTCTGCCCTGTAGAGTGCTGCACCCAAGCCCTTAGCCTCATGAATTTCTATTGCAGGGGAAGCTGGGTGAAAGGCTGAACGTTTGGCTCTTTTAATGATTGCACCATCTACTTGAAGTCATTTCAAAACACTCTTCAAAATTTGTGGGGACCATGCTAGGTTCTCGCTAATTCTGACGCCTAAGTAATCAAAGGCTTTCACCTGCTCTAAGGGTTGTCCTTCCAGCATCACTTTACCCTTAGCAGATTTGTAAGGGTTAAAGACCGTGTACTTAGCTTTGAGGCAGTTGATTTTGAGGCCCTAGAGTCACACGCTTTTGAAAATTTAATTAGAACATTTTGAATGCCCTTTGCGGTCTTGGATATAATTGCGTGTCGCCAGCAAATAAAAGCGCAGGTGTTTGCTTATCACCCAGCTTCGGGGGATCATCATCACAGTCATATAGCTCTTTTATGAGCTCATTCATGCATAGAGTGATCATGGTTGGAGCTAACACGCATCCCTGGCGTACTCCTTTCCCTATTGAAATATTTCCGGTCTGCCTCCCATCTTGAGTCCATCTGACTCTGGCGTAGTTATCCTGGTGTAACCTGGTTAAAAGATGGAATAGGACATGGGGAAGTCCCATGTCCCTTAGGGAAGTCCAGAGCAGAGTATGATCAATGGAATCAAAAGTGGTTTTCAGGTCAACAAATACTATGTATAGATGACCTTTCTTGAGTGTGACCTCTTTCCATATAAGCATTAAAAAACGGAATACTTGGTCTAGGGTGCTGCTGGTGACACGAAACCCCGCCTGGAGATGCGAGATAACATTGTTGTCCTCTGTCCAATCTTGGATACGAGTTAAAATTAGTTTACTAAAAAATAATTTGGGACACGTCTCTGATGCTAATAGGCCTATAATTTGCTGGGTCCCCTTTATCCCCTTTTTTATGTATGGGGATAATGTCAGCGTCCTTCCACATACCCGGTGTGGGGCCACCACAGATAATATCATTAAAAACAGTATGAAGCAGGGTGTCCCAAATATTGGGATCTGATTTATATTGATCTCCAGGGAGTTCATCTAGCCCAATTTGGAGTAATGTGATTGCATTCTTGACTTCCAATAGGGAAAAACTCACATCCTCATTTGGTTCAGGCTCAGTCTCCACGTTTTGGTCCCTGGTTACATCCCCTGTAATACCAACTGCCTCACCTTACTCCGGGGAGTAAAGTGCTTGAAAGTACCATTCCCAGGTATGTGGTTGTATGTAAGAATCAATTTCGGCAACCTGATAGGTAACCTCTTTAGAAAGGAGATGCCAAAATAAGCAGCAATCTTTTTGCCTAGAAGCCTCAACTAGGCTGCGCCAGCTCTCGGTTTCACAGTTATGTTTGACCTCCCATTGTATACTCTTTTAGTTCTTCTTTTACTCAATATGTTGGACCTCGTCCCCTCCTTTACTGCCTCCCTCAATTCGACTATTGCCTGCCTGCATTCCTTAATTTTACCAGGGTTCATTTTTCTGCTTGAACGGGAGCGAACCTCCCTGAGATTTAAAAAAAGGAGAGATATTGCACGTCAGGTCCTGATAGCTATCTAGAATGCTATCATTGATTATGTTAGAGTTCAATAACTTCAGTAAGAATTGTGTCACCTCATTGTAAATTCCGGCAAGGAGCTTGTCATTGGTAACTACGATTGGCCACTTAATTCTCTTATTATTGTTTGAGGTTACAACCTGACTCCACTTGACCCCTATTTGAACTACACTGAGGTTTAATAACTGGAACCCCAGAACAGCTTAAAAATAGGGCATTATGGTCACTATCATTTCGATCGAGAACGGCCATATCAATGATGTATGGCCAAAGATCGAGATCGAATAAAATGTAGTCAATTCTACTTCTGGTATTCCCCCTCTTTAAGGTGTAGTCTGACCTGGGGTCTGAACGAGTCCTCCCATTACAAGCCTGCACCCCATAAATAAGAGTAAGTGATAAGACTTGCTGTGCTACACAAGTACATCTTTTTAGTGGTGAGATTTGGAGCTTTGTGATACCTCTGGCAACTTCCTCTTCCATCACTAATTCCTACACATAGTCCAAATGTTCATACGATGTGTTGATGTATCCAGTTATGGTAAGGGGGGATTCATTCCTATCTAATTCCAGATAGTTATCTAGCGTAGTCATCATCATAGTGTTAGAAGGTTTATGAGGGGTTATAAACCTATTATAAATATTAAAAACCCTAACAAGAGTATTCCCTTTTAGCGTGCTCAAGGCAACAGCCAATATCTCCTGGGAGTCTATGTTAATGCGCTTAATTTTACATGCTAGAGAGATATTTACCCAGATCAGCATGCCTCCCACAGGTCTGCCCGAGGGAGATTTTTTTGCCTCGATACTGAAGGAAAGACAGCCTATCCTAAAGATCGGATCAGTGGCCCACGTTTCTTGAAAAAGGCACAAGTGGCAGTTATCCACAAGTGTGCCCCACTCGGGATCATTGAGTTTAGAACATAGGCCTGCAATGTTCCATGAGAGAATATGCAACTGTTCGTCGATAGAGGGGCCTTCCTTCACTAGCTGCCTAGCTTCAAGGGTAGGGCCATTTATAGGTGTAGTAGACAGCCACTTGGTAGATGTGCTAGCTAAGTTATAGGTCTCTAGTTCGATAGGAATTGCCAGTAACAGCACCTCAGCAATGGGACAGCCTGAGTTAGACTCTGTGGTGGGCTCCATTGCGGACTAACTTGGGCATCTTTGCTAAACGCCAGTCAATCAACCTTGTCTAGACCTGAGAGTGCCTCAAATCTGTTGCTGATTTGGATGGGAAAGGGTGCCTCTCTAAACTGGATGGGTCGTGGTAAACGAACATTTTGTGGGTCGGAAGGGATTCCTGGTTTAAGGTGTCTGTTAAAAAAAAACCTAGTGGCATGATGCCTATCCCCTGTGCTGATCCCGTACTGGGGTATTGTTCCAGATCCTGATTGTAAACCCTGCAAGATCCGGATTCCGGCAGGTTACAACCAAACAATCGCCATCAATGGACTTACTTAGGGGGCCAACCCATCCCACTCTTCTTACCATCAAAATATCCTTATAATGTAAGATATTAAATTCCGTTGAGTGAGAGAGCCAGTGGCAAACTTTGTTTTTTAATTGGATTGTAGCTTCTTGGGTATTGGGGTGTAACAAGGGAACATTGGTGAGTATAACAACGTAGGGGCAGCATTTGAGAGGTAGGTCCAGGACCGCCTCATGTGGTGGAATAACAGGGTGGCCCAAAGCATTTAATTGGCTGGGTCGTTGCCTTGGTACACCGGTCCCCTTGGGAGTGATGTAGGAACTCACTGTACCAGGCCTGGGCCTATTTCCCACAGCTTCACAAGCATTTTTATGGCTTTTTCCCTCCCCCATCCGGGGCACATGTGTGTGACAGATTTCACTATAAGATCCACATTTTGCTCAAGCTTATCGAGTCTAGATAAAATTGGGTTAAAAGTCTTAGATAAAAGTTCTTGCAACTGATTTATAAAAATGTCACCAATGTATGTAGGGCCTGGTAAAATGGAAAGGTCCGAGTCTTGCACCGTGACAGCGGGTGGGCAAGTACTGGAGCGCCCTTGCGTTTGGTCCTGCAACTTATTCTTAGCCCTAGTCTTGGCTCCAGTTGTGGGTTCCATGTGTCTTGTCTTCTTCTTCCTTTTTGCAGGAGGACCAGAGTCCGTAGAAGTTGGTAGAGGGAGGACAGAGTTGGCTGGGTGTGGGAGTAGCTCTGTTTGGGGAATAACTTGAGACGACTCACATGATCACCATGATCATTTACCTCGACCTCCCCATCAGACAGGAGGTCTTGATTCAGTGATCCAAGAGAGCTGCCCCCCAGCGATATCCAAAGTTCAACTGCCAAAATGTCCCTATTGATGGCAGAGACGGCTTACAGCAAATGGAACTTCTGCAGGGACCAGCGAATTACAGCACAGCCAAGAGAGTAAGCCCAGTCCAGTCTCATCCGGGCTCTGACGGGCTAGGATGGGCCTGCCATTGGCCCGGGCTTCACCCGGGTGCGCCCCCATGCATCCCACAGAGCAGGGGCCGCGAATCCGCTTTATGCGCCACCGGGCGCTGTGAGTGCCGTCAGCGCCTCTTGGCACGATAGCGGGCTGGCCGGGAGTTGTGGTCCCCTGGTGGCGGCAAAGAAAATGTAGGCAAGAGGCTCCCGTGGAGCAGGGGCCACGTGTCCGCTTTATGTGCCACCGGGCGCTGTGAGTGCCGTCAGCGACTCCTGGCACGAAAGCGGAGCTGGCTGGGAGTTGTGGTCATCCGGTGGTGGCAATGAAGTGTACGCAAGCGGCTCCCGTGGAGTGGGGGCCGCAAATTCGCTTTATGCACCTCCGGGTGCTGTGAGTTCTGTCAGCGCCTCCTGGTGCGATAGCGGGGCTGGCCGGGAGTTGTGGTCCCCCAGTGGCGGCCAAGAAAGTGTAGGCAAGCGGTTCCCGCAGGGCGGGGGCCACGAGTCCGCTTTATGCGCCTCCGGGCGCTGTGAGTGCCATCAGCACCTCCTGGCGTGAAAGCGGGTCTGGCCGGGAGTTGTGGTCTCCCGGTGGCAGCAGAGAAAGTGTAGGCAAGCGGCTCCCACGGAGCGGGGGCCGCAAATCCGCTGTAAGCGCCTCCAGGTGCTGTGGGTACCGCCAGTCCCTCCTGGCGGGAAAGCGGTGGTGGCCAGGAGTTGTGGTCCCCCGGTGGCAGCAAAGAAAGTGTAGGCAAGCGACTCCTTTTAATTTCATAGTGCTTAATAGCAATTCAGAACAGTTATTGATTTATGAAAATTAAATTAAATGCTAAGAAAAGTTACATTTTGACAGTCTGATAACAAAAGCCCTAATTTAGAGTATGGCTGCTGGTCCATCACATGTACTTCCCTGACCATGCGGAAAACGTACGGACTAAGCATGTGGAACTCTCTACGCCTTCAGCTGATCCTTTTTTATGGCAGCTCTGATGAAGGTAATGACACTTTGTTGAGTGTGTGCGATGCTTAATGTGTACGCTCTGCAGTTGTTGTTGTTGGTGTCCAATTGTTGTCGAAAAACAAGCTCCCAATGTAAAATTTACTGCAAAACGCAAAGGAAATGGCCCTGGCACACTGAATGTTTTCTCCCAGCAGATGGTGGTGATAGCTTGGGTTCCAGTACAGGATCACGAGGCCCAAACTGGAAATACACATAATCAGAATATCCACCGTAGTAAATAGGACAGAGACACTACTTTGACCAAAGGCCTGATTTCAGACTGGCCTATGGCCTATGCCTTGCACAACAGAACC
Source organism: Triturus cristatus (assembly GCF_964204655.1). NCBI lineage: Eukaryota > Metazoa > Chordata > Amphibia > Caudata > Salamandridae > Triturus > Triturus cristatus. The sequence continues at coordinate 888,754,898 of NC_140587.1, read as the reverse complement.
AGCAAAGGTTCTGCTAGCAGAATCAAGACTACTAACTCCTAATAGAGCCAGGCAACTGTGAGTTTGGTGGACTAAATATCTACAGTGTTTTTGACAGTGTTCCCTATGCCCCAAAAGTAAAGACATACACGACATGCAATGATATGCTGGAATTGAATTAGGGGTTTCTAATCTTTTTATCTTTATGTAATTAAGAAAGTAAGTTTACTTGGTTGGTTAATATGAGCCCTCGTCACATAGTTCTTCAAAGTGGCACAAAATTATTGAACTGATTCAGAAAAATAAAGTACAACAGTGAACAAATCGGTCCTCTCTGTTACAAGCTCAGGTCATGTTGAAACTGCAATCTAATAAAATGAATGCTTGTTAGCTCATGATTGACATTTACTTACAACAAAAATGGGACATTGTTTCCACCCACAAAATACCATGGCCTTGATAGACAGCTCATCTGAGCAATAACAAAGCAGTGAAACCACATAAATGCACGAGGCGGCAAGGGGCTGACCCAAAACCCTCGCTCTACACCATCTCTTACTGTACTTTTTATAGAATTGACGAGAAGTCCACCATATAGCTAAAGCTGTCTATCCTTACCTTAAATATAGCTTTGAGGTTTTAAAAATACATTAGTTAATACATCATATTGCTGTACAAAAAAACTTCGCATGCACAAAGTGTAATGGCCTATTATTATTTAGAAATAATGAGTTAAACAATTGCTGTAGAACTATTATATTGTTTGTACTTTTCATATATATGTTCGCAAGTGTGGTAATGTGCATGCAAAGTAGCCTCGCTTCACATTGATAACTTTGTATTAAGTGAGACAGTGACTGTTGCTTGTAGTGCATTATATAGATTTTTTCTGCTTCTGTATGTATTATTGTCAAATGTTTTTAGTGGATTGTTTGTGCAAGCCATATTATTTCATTTTAATGAACAAATATCGCTTATATTATGGTCTAGTCAATTGTTGCATGTTTACTCGACTCCTGTATGTGCGATGTGGTAGGAAATTGCTGTTGTTTTTGCAAATGCTCAGTTGTTGGTTCAAATGTAGATTATTTTGGTACAGTTATACATTCACAGTTTTGAATGCACTTCAGTGCTGCAAAGGCACTTTGATCATTTTAAATCTTCATTCTTTTTGTCTGGATGCATACTGATTAGAGGAAATGTATATTTGTTTAGTCTTAGTTCAATAGTTTACAAGTAATTCAGGAGCCATGTTTCCTAACAGTTTCATTATGTAACACTCATTTAATTTTAGCCAGATAATAATCTACACTTGCAGAACTTGGAATGGAAATGGCTTTTTCGATTACTGTACACTCATTCCTTTGGATGCTCATAGAACCCAAATTTGTTCTGTCTGAGCATGACAAAATGATAAACACGTTTTAGATATATTTAACGTACATTTATTTAAAAAAGATATGCAATTTTCTCAATTTGTAATGTTTGAGTAGTCCAAGTAAAACGAATTTCAAATGTTATAAGCAAAAATGATTTTGAATTCCGAGTTGAAATTAAATACCATAACAAATAGAAACAAGGATCAGAAAAGCCAGGAGGTCTCACAGGGGCCACACCATTTTGTAGGCACGCGCATGAGTCAAGATGTGTGCGCCTGCATGAATCATTACTTATGTGTCCCTACAAAATGACACAAGTGCCACATTTTTAATATACCGATCCGCAATGAATTTGTACATTTAAATAAATGAAAACGAAGTAGCACGAAAGCACCTTTAAGGCAGAGGGACCAGTAGCAATGTGTTGCCTGGTGCTCCCCTTGCAGAAAAATCAATACAAAATAGTGGGTTTATGGGCAGTGGAAGAGTGGGTGGGGTGGGAAGCAAAGGGAAGTGACATGACAGGAGTAAGTGGTATACAAGGGATAGTAATACAGGGGCAAGTGAAGAAGCACAGGAGTGAGAAAGCCAGGCACAGCCCGTGCAGGTGAGAGCGGTGGGGCAAGGATTCTGGGTGGGGGGGGTCGACAGACGACGATGAGGTCAACTTAAATTTACTCTGCAATGTGGCGAGCACAAGGTCAGTGGTTTTCATTCTTTTCAATTTAAGTTGACCTCATAGTTGTCTGTCGACTCCCCCACACTACGCCCCCTGCTCTTACCTGCAGGGGCCACACCTGGAGAAAGCAACAGAGCAAATAGGGGAGGCAGGGAGTTTGGTAGGGGAGAAGCACATGAGAGAGAGCTTGCAACACAATCAAGACAGTAACATGGAAAACGAGGGGGGTATTTTGCTAGAGGAGAAACACACAAGGGATTGAGCTGGAAAATACCTACACTCTCATCAAGTCATTAAGATAAAAGAAAAAAAAGTAGTTCCCTAAAGATTTGTAGTGGAAGGATAGAAGTCTGCAAATCAGAAAGATTTTAGAATGCTATGCTGAAGGAGAGTGATAAACACAAGATGGGCAATCTGCGACAAGGAAAGACATTGAATAAGAGCAAGCAAAAAAAGATTGACAATAAAGCCAATCAATGATAAGTAATGTGTGCGTTGTAAGCCCCTGTAGATTCTTGGTCAACCCACAATAGGTCTTTTCCAACCAGGTAGCTTGAGTTGCCTCATTGGTTCAACCGAAAAAAACACCTGTTAGGTATTTTTGTGATGTTTGAAACTACATATGTGCACTTAGATCAGTACTAAAGAATACAATGCTTTATTGTAGTACATAGCACTAAATGCTGGCTTAACCCTTATTGAAATGTGTAATTCTGTGGTATAATATAGTTTCTGAGAATAATGGAAATTAAAATTTCCTATGAAAGAGGGGTTTTGAAGCCATAAATATTTTTCTTATGACAATCAACCATGTGTATTGCTGGAAAACATCACTCGGAAATGTTTTTTTTTAAATAAATCATTAGGAAGAAGTAGAACAAATACATTGATATGACAAGAAATAGAGAGTCATATGCAATAAATTAAGTTGATGTGCATAGACACTGATACTTCAAGGAAGGCACACCTTTCATCTAACATTGTCTACGCGTACCAGAGGTTCCCATTTCCTCCAATCTGTATACTGCTGATTCTATTTTATTAGTATGATATAGAAGGTTCCACAGTTTCTCAAAGTAAAGGAGATGGGATTAATTCATTCCTGTACAAAACAAAGTCTCGCAGTTGTATACAACATTAAATTCAAAATTATTTTTGAGTTGTGGTATTTCATCATCTATACCAGACATAATTGTCTTACTATCTAGAATCACATTAAACTCTGTTGTATCTGATAATACTCCTGCAACCTGGTTCGAAAACTGTCCTAGACACCCACATTGACTGATCATGTGGACGTCCCTGCCACCTCTTCATAACATCTGGGACATTTTGGATCTTCTCTACATTTTAATGTATACAACTTCAATGGTGCATTAGTATGTCCAATTTAATATTTTAAACTGCTGTGTAGGAGTTCTAAACTTTTCATTGCCCATTTTAATGCATCTATGATAGCTGTGCAATTAACATCCTGTCCTAGAATGCTTGACCATTTCAGAACCATATTCCCCAAATCATCTTCAACATAATCCATACAAATGTTATAGAAATCTGTAATCTTAACATTACATTCATCTGAATACAATAAGATTAACAATTCATTTGGTTCCAGTTCAAAAATAGGCTGACATTTCATTAAGTAATCCTGAATTTGTAAGTAATTAAAAATAAAAAAAATTGAAACCCAATACTTGTCCTGTAATTCTGGGAATGACCAAAGTGCCCCCTCCCAATTTTACAAGTCCTAATTCATTCCAGTTCTTAACAATCCTGTCAGAAAAAATACTAGGGAGAATTGGGATTATGTATAGCAGTGAAATATAATTTACTAATCCTATACATCCTAGCCCACTGGTTCCATACATTATTAGTATAGATTATAGTCCTGAAACGTTCCCTATTGCAGTAGTTTGGCTCATTTAGAGCAGGCCAGAAACATTTCCTGAAATTCTGACCCAACTACATTTTAAATATCAAATCAAGCTCCTTGTTTACATCCAGCCGTGGTCGGTAGTAGGAGTAACTGCAGGGCGGTGACGTGGGGAGGGGGAGGGGCAGGGTGGGGGGTAGTAAACTATGCATTATGGAGGTTTACAGGTAAGTTAACATATAAATTAATAAAACGAATTTCGTTGCATGCACTGTACCTGTAAACCTCCGTAATCCATAGTTTACTACCCCCCACCCTGCCCCTCCCCCTCCCCACGTCACCGCCCTGCAGTTACTCCTACTACCGACAGCGGCTGTTTACATCAGTACAGCAATTTGAGATCTGCTGTGCCACTATAGCTCAATGATATAGTTTTAAGTCTAGTAAGACCAGTCCACCTCTCTCAACCTGAATATTGACAAGTCTGAGTGCTCTTTTTACCTTCTTATACCCCAAATAAAACTAAGAATTGCTGATTCACGTAATTGAAAAAATATATTAGAGATATAAAGGGGGACCAACCTAAATACAAATAATAATTTAGGCTGCATGTTCATTTTAACGATGTTGCATTGCCCCATAATAGACATAGGTAATTGATTTAAATTCTCTAAGAGCTCACAGCATTTTCTAAGTAGAGAATAACAGTTTAGCTTGATGATTTGGCCTGAATTACAACACACCTTGCTACAAAGATATGTGGCCACTCCTACTACCCTTATGTCATACTTTTGAGTAATATAGTTTGATATAATTGGTGTTTTTATATATTGAGTATACAGCCAGAACATTTTCCAAACTTGTTTGCCTCACTCTTTATGACTCTTACTGTCACATCTATGTTGATTAGGTAAAGAGCAATGTCATCTGCATGAGCTGATACCTTTAGATTAACATTATTCAGAGAAATTGGAGATATATTAATATTCCTACTTAAAGCTAACAGATAAGATTCCTACACACTGCAAATAGTATAGGGGAAAAGGGTCGCCCTTGTCTTGTGCCTCATGTAATAGCTAATGCTTTTGACTTATTCCCCATTATGACCATGCTAGCAGTTGTTTTAACAAACAGTATCTTTATGCCATTAATCAATCGAACCCCCATGCCCAATATACTGAGGAGAATCCATAGATATTGCCTCGCCTCTCAGTCAAAGGCCTTCTAGCAGTTGAAATAGAATCATGCAAATACAAATAGTACAAATAGAATCATGCCTATATTTTTGTTTACGGTTTGCATTGTATCAAACACTGTCCGGATTTTATTAATATGTACAGTGGTTTCCTGATCTGGAACTAAACCATGTTGTTCTGGGCTCACTAATTGGGCCACTACTGCTGCAACCTTACAAGGAATGATTTTGGCATAGATTTTTGCATTTGCGTTAAGTAACAAGATTGGTCTGTAAAAAGGCAATCCTCTGCCAGCTTTCGATCCTTGAGAAATACCATTATATTAATATTGTTCCATGATTGGGGTCTTCACGCCCTTTATCTGTATCTTGTATAACCTGCAACAACAACATCATCTCAGAAGCAAAGGTTGCACCAGGATCACATCAGCCCCAGCCCCTTACCAGTTGCAAGTGAAGGGATGGACTTCAAGATGTCTGTACTCATAATTTCCCTAAATAACTTTTAGCATCTGATTGTGACAATATTAGTACCCCCAAAATATCAATATAACCATGTATACATGCTTCATAGCCGGTTATGACATCAGTAAGAAGGACTTACAGAACTTCTGAGACACACTTAAGATTTCTCCAGAACTCTTATGGATGATCCCCAATGTCCTTAAGTCTACTAATCCTGGATTGCTATAGTGTTCTTTTAACCGGTGTGCCAGAACCTCACCAACTACCTCCCCATATTCTGACTTCTCCTTTCTTGAGCAAGAATGCCACAGGTGTCTTTTCCCTTAGTTTGCAGTCAATTGTACCCCTTTGTAAGAGCTCTTTATAAATATCCAACATGCTTGTGTCACCCTGGTTACCGGGTGCACAGGACCCACATCTGGGCATACCCATCCAACTAAAGTATAACAAAAGTGATGGATGGCATGCTTGAATTAATCTCAGCCACTGGTAATTACTCGGCAGGAGCGGTCCATGCAGGTAAGAGTGGTGAGGCGGCGTGAGGGGATGACTCGACAGACGTCGAGGAGGGAAATTTAATTATTTATTTAATTTTCTCTCCTCGTCATCCGTCAAGTCCTGCCCCTGCCTCACCACCCCACTCTTATCACTGCCCCCCCCCACCCCACCGCTCTTACCTGCACCTGCATGCACTTCTGGCATACTGCATTCATTGTCAATTTTGTGTCTCCCTCCAGGGCCTTCAAATCTCCTCTCTGACTCGTAACAGTCTCCCACACCGTTGATAGTCCTAGAGGGTACATTGTAGCTTACCGCATTACTGTGTCTGTCCACCATCTGGAAGCCATCACTAGCAGCAGTGCTTGGGTCTAGGAGCCGCTCCCAGTCATTGCTGCCTCTGCCTTCTGTTACCTCAGTGGTTGTACGGAGGCTCCCACATTGTGCTGGCTCCTCTCCTCCACTTACTTCTTCTGCACTTTAACGGAGCCGTCCAGCAGTTGATCCATCATGCTTCTATCCATCCCCTCCATGATCAGCTGGAGTGCTTGTGCTTGTACTTGGGCTGTAAAAGTCTGCTAGCTCCTTGTAGATACTGATAGTGCGTTTCCAGAGCTCAACCTCAAAGGGCTACCGGGGCCAGCCCTCGATGTGCCACAGATGCCTGTGAGCTTGCTCCTAGGGACCCAGTGTGATAGATGAAGGCTGATACCGCTGCTACGCTCACAGGTAGTGTCAGCGCTACTCTCCAGGAGACGCCTGTGTGCATTGCATGTTATCAACATAGCTGGCACAGGTATGTACAGCCACTCGCAGGAACCTGTGGTAATTATGTTCCGGTAATTGTTTCATGCCTTGCCAAAATTGCATGACACCAGAGACAGCAAAGGGTCCTGGTGAAGCTGTTGCTGCTTTATTTGGTTTCATGTGTGGAGGGAAGGAGCAGCACAGTGCCCCCAACCAGCAGCTAGAGACCAGCCATCATCTTCCCCTTCCATTCAGAGATGTTTAATCATTTTGTTTCAAAATATACAGAAAGTTGAGTTTTGTTAGTTATGGTTAGCTAGAAAACCTTAACACCTTCTCCTGAAGCCACTACTTCTACATCTCTACCATTCAGTGTGCCCAGTAATCGTGCCTTTTGTTACCCACAGGGCATACTTGAACCTGGCAAGTTCTTGAAGCTAGTTCTAGACTTCAAGATTTTAAATCTAAATGCAAACAAAGGGATTGAAGAAATACAAACCATTCACTCTTTAAATGGTAAACCAGAGGATGGTTAGAAAAAATGTAATCTTATCTTATACTGAATATATTTAGGACTCCTAGTTTTGCGGCATTTTTTTTAGACATTCACACCTCTATTTATCCATATATATGTGTTAACCCTTTTATCAGTATTTCTCGACATTTATTTTAGATCGTGTGCAAAATTGAAGGTGCAAACAGTAAATCTCTACATTTGTTTAACTCTTAAAGGTACATTGGCACTTGGATGCCAGATGGATTTTAGTGCTATTAGAAGCAATAAATAATCATAACATATATGGAGTACAGATGAAAATATTACCATTATGTACAACACCGTGTACTTCTGCAGCTATTTAAAACTTAAAACTTAACTGAGAAATGTGCTCCTTTTTTTATTGTTCCTGCCCGTCAGATATGCAAAGATATTCACCAGATCAGAATAAAGTATAACCTTGAAAATCTCTAAAAAACAGCTATTTTCCATTGTTTGTTCTCATTTAAAAATTAATACAGACAGAGACGTAAATGGTTTTCTCTCTGAATTTAGCTGTAAAAATCATTAAGATCTGAAAAATACATATATTACACCATAGCAACATTCAAAAGGGATATGGTATTGCAACTTCGCCATGGATTGATTGTGAACCTCAATCCCTCTCTAGGATAAATCTCACTTTAAAAGACATGCGGTACACTTATAGTTTCAGTAAGACACACAGATATCATGATCCTTTTCATTATTAATGCTAAAATACATATTTAGGTTGTGGCTGGGTATACTAATAGGGGGGCACATTCACAACGGCCAGCGATAATTATCGCTGGCCGTGCTTAGCGATAATTATATTATCGCAGGCTATCTCTGGAATTTATTGCCCTGGTAGCGCGTTATTAACAACGCGTTACTCCAGGGCGATAAAAATTCCAGAGATAGCGAGGTTATCGCCCTTTTGCAGGGAACATCGCTGTTTTTCCAGCGATGTTCCCTGCAAAAGGGCGATAACCTTGCTGATACGACCCAACCACCCCCTATGTTAGGGGTGGCTAAATCAGGATTTTAGCAGACGTTAGGGTTTGACGAAAACGGTCGTGTTCGCCAAAATCTAATGTGGGCTAAAATCACGTGGGCTGCCTTGTAAATATCGCGATGTAAACATCAGCGATATTTGCAAGGTAGTCCATCTTGGGTACGCCCAGTAACGCCCACTTTGCATCTCATGGGAGATGCAAAGTGAGGCGTTGGGAAAAGGGTGCCAAAATGCGATTATGCATGTTAGCACCCTCTTGTAAATAGGGCGCTGGTTTTATCTCCGCTTTTTTGGCTTTGTAAGCCAAAAAAGCGGGGATAAAGCCCTTGTAAATATGGCCCCAAGCTTTTCGCTGTTCACCTTATCTGACATGAGCCACAAAAGCCCATCCAAGAAAATAAACATACCAAACGTGATTGTCGCTGGGCATAATTCACTAAACCATAGATTGTTGCATTTGCTTCCAGCACAGGGACATTGAAAAGCTTTGTGCACGAGATATCCATCTAAAATATTTCCCCCACATCCGTGCTTCCTGGAACGCCGTCCCACGCAGTCCATTTTATCAACTCCTAAGTGGAGGGACCATGAATAATGAGGCCATGATTGCCTGAGCACAATTCAACCATTAAATTGTTTACTAATAATGGACACCAGCAGGAGCTGGCTGCTTCCTGTGAGTCACGAGCCGTCGCATTGCAGTATGGGCTGAGCCTTTGCACATCCGGATGGCTAGAGGGTAAACACAAAAGCCGTTCTCATGTGGGGATAATGAGACGTCCATCATTCGCATAATGTTTCAGTTGATGCCACATTTCAAAATATGTTTTCAAAATACAACTTTTCAGTACCAATTCGATATTATTGTGAGGACAATAGCGGAGTTGAGTTAGACAGCATTGGTTATCATGGAATTATTATTTTCGTTTGTATAAACTAGTGTTTATTTGCTCGTCTTGTTTTAGAAATTCTTTTTAAATCTTCCAAATACTTATGTTATAATATCACCCAACATCAGATTTAACGTGAACGTTTTTAGACTGCTTTTTTTCATTCTAATCTGGGGGGATCTGAATTCAAAATTTTCATTGCATTTTTTCGATAAATTGCATGTTGTCTTAGAGAGTGTGTTCGAAATTCCTTCACCAAATGCGGGTAGAGAATGACAGCCGCTGTCTTTGTTAGTGAAAAATTACTTGAAATCAAATGAACATTCTGCGGCAACGTTTAGGCATTCCAACATTGTGACCCCGATTGATTGTTTTGTACCCTTCGAACAATTCAATACTGGTGCCGACTTTAGGGTGATTGATTTATTTTCTAGTAACCATCATGCAATGGAAAGAGTTCTCAGAGTTCAAGAGCATAGCGAGGAGAATCACCAATCGATCTGAAGTTGAGTTATATTCATAAACTGCTAGTGTCCTAACTCTCAGATGAAATTCTGCAAGAATCGTTTGCCGTAAAGCTAGATCCCGCTCACTATGGGGCATATTATCAAGCACGGCGTTAAACTTATCGCCGCTTTAGCGCCCGAAAACTGCAGCTAAAGCGGTGATAATGGGCTTGATAATATGCCGCAGAGAATTCCAATAGAAGCCCATGTTGACACCAGAACATGGGCTTCTATGGGAATTCCCAAGGGCATATTATCAAGCCCGTTATCGCCGCATTAGCGGCAGATTTCTGCTGCTAAAGCGGCGATAATTTTAACACTGTTTCTTGATAATATGCCCCAAAATGTCTGGTAATTGGTACAATTTAGAGTGGTATGATGCATTCATAAAAGAAGTACTGGTTTGGCTGAAGGCCAGTATAGCCCTCGCCATTTTCCGAAAAACAACTAAAGAAAGGAGGGGCATATTATCAAACACGGGGTTCAAATTATCGCCGCTTTAGCTGCAGAAAACTTCCGCTAAAGCGGTGATAATGAGCTTGATAATAAGCCCATGAGAATTCCAATAGAAGCCCATGTTGACACCAGAACATGGTCTTCTATTGGAATTCTATAGGGCATATTATCAAGCCCATTATCGCCGCTTTAGCGGCAGTTTTCTGCCGCTAAAGCGGCAATAAGTTTATCTCCGTGTCTTGATAATATGCCCCGAAATCCTTCTGGCTGGCTGTCCCCTAATAGGGAAAGCCCTTAATAAGCTCCACCAGTATTCACTAAAAAGGGATAGCCATGAAATGAGCTATGAGTTAATAAAAGCAAAAGGCGATTTTGAAACCTACTGTGGGAGAAGAAACTACTGTTCTATGATTAGCATTGGAACCTAATGAAACAAGCCATTTTCAAGACAAATGGCAAATTATTTTGGAGATTAGTTAACTCACAATGAATAGTCTCTCTGAGTAATCTTGAGATCCGTATGGATGTTCGTATGGATGATGAAGTGACAGTTGTCACTAATCTACTTGGCAAAATAAACCCTTCCTGTGCCGGAGGCCCAGTCTCTCTTCTGGCCACAGTATTTAAGGGTAACCCTCTATGGCGGGCAAAACTTCTTATTCCCTTCTTAAAATGGGTACCAAAAATGGGTCTCATCATGCTCGACTCCTGGAAGGGGCTAATAAAACCAATTGAAAGGAAAAGCAACTGTTCTGAACCCTTCAACTACAGTCTTATTTTTTTGTTTGACACAACTTTTAATAGGATCACTCAAACTCTTTTATTACATCTTGAAAATTGGACTTTTGGAGCAGATATTATTCCAAGAGAGCAGGAAGGCTTTAGGGAAAATTATTTCACAGTCCCTTTGGTTGAGGGCGGAAAATTATTCTGTCCCTTTGGTTGGCAGTGAGTCAGTTGGTAAGCACAGTTGGCAACTTACACTGTTGTTTTTGTCGACTTTCGAGCTGGGTTCAATCTGGTGGAGCTTTTAACACTGTAGAATAAATTAAAGGATCTTAAAATCCCTCATGAGCTCCTGCTTATGATTCAAAATCTCCTTTTGCAAAATTGACAAATTTCCCGTCAATAAAGGGTTTTGACAGGGGTGTGTTTTAACCGCCCTACTCTTTTGTTTGTTTATCTCTGATCTTCCTTCCAACCATGCATTGTCAATTTTATTCTCCCCCAGAATTGGAGGTTATCACATTTCATGTCTCATGTATGTGGACAATCTTTTTCCCATGAATTATCCTCTTGCTCGACTGCAGCTAAAACTTAATTTCCTTTAAGCCTACCGTAATAAACTTACAACCAACTTAGATGAAACCAGTTGCGGCCAGTGAGTACAGCTTAGAGGGGGCGGGAGGCCCACACACACATGCACACTCACTTACACCCATGCATTCACATGAAGATATGGGCACATGCACCCATTCACAATACCTACTCACAAACAGACATACATTCATACATACATGCAAGCACCAAACAGTCAATTAAAAACAGAACTTACCTGCTGCAGCTCTCGGGGAGGGACGCCTCAGAGATGCCAGGAGGGTTGGGATTTCTGCCTCTTCTCATTAGCTGACCTTGGGTCAGTCAATGAGCGGAGGCAAGAGTTCCTACCTCGTCACTTAGTAGGATGAGCTCAGTGAAGCTGCTGACCCCACCCAACTCTGTGATGAGGTCAGTGATAGACAATCGACCCAAGGCTCCTCAGGGCTTAACATTGAAGCACCTAGGTACAAAGCAATCACTGACGCTCCCACTCGGCATGAGGGGAGGGCCTTGAGGACTTTGCTGAGCTGATGAGGTCACACCTACAGTAGCTGTGATATTCTCAGCCCAGAAAGTTCAGCTCAGGCAGCCAGGATCCTGTGCATTGAGCGCATGGCCAGCTCATGCCTGCCTGACCTTAAAATAAAGAGTGTCTGTCAGGCTGAGCATAGCTCAGCCTGACAGACACTCTTTATGTTCAAAAGGTGCAGGGGCGTGGCCCCTCCTCCTTTATTGATGGGCCACAGCTGGATAAAACTAAAACCCTTATCTTCTCACGAAGTCCAAAGGGGTTTGCATGGTTTCTTAATAACGTCCCATTGGTACAGGGGAAGGTGTATAAGTACCAAAGTCTCAACTCCTTCAAAAATTTGCAATAGAACTTCTAATTCTTTAAAAATATTTGATTCATGATATAGTGAGTTATTAGCAGACAATGTATTAAGGCAAAAAAAGCTTGCAGGGGGACCTCTCAGCCATGTGAGAGAGGGGTAGGAGCAAGCTCCCAGGAAACCCCCTTAAGATGTTTTCAGCTACATGCTGGCTCTCCACAACCAGATTCATAGCTTCTGGAAAAATGCAAAAGACAATCTTGAGGCCAGTCAAGAAGTCAGAAGTCATAAACCTCTGGTAACCAGTTGGCCACTCTGGTAAGATTTCAACATGGCCAAAAGTTATGGGTGTTGGAGCCTGTGAAGCACCAAGCTTTCCAGGATCACTGGACAGGTCCATATGAGGTGAAGGAGTAGAAGGGAGAGTCCAGCTACCTGGTGGATATCAAGACCAGTTGGGATCCTCTTATGGGTGCATGAACCACCTAAACCTCACTTTGAGAGGTCTGAAGTCAACATGCTCCTAGTGGCAGATAAAGGGGTGGGAGAGGAAAGTGACACCCCCCTGATTTCCAGTCTGCGCAGGAGCATGATGGGTTAGTAGAGAGTGTTAACCTATCCCTCACTCTGACGCCAGAGCAGCAGAGTGACTGTCCCCAGTTGTTGAGGCAGTTTTTCTCTCTGTTCACCCTCCTCCTGGGCTTCCACATTTGTATACCCACAACATAGACACTGGAGACAGTCCACCTGTCAAAAATATAATTTACAGACTGTAGTTTAAGGTGAGGGACAGTATCAAGAAGAGGTCTCCAAGATGCTTATGCTGGGGGTGATAAAGCCCTCCAAATATCCCTGGTCCAGCGCTGTGGTGGGGGTACCCAAGGCTGCCCCACAGGGCACCATTCCAGAACTCCAGTTGTGTGTGGACTACTGAGGACTCAATTCCATCACACTGACTGACGCACACCCTATCACCAACATGATGAACTTATAGACAGGCTAGGCACTGCCAAGTTTCTCAGTAATTTTGATCTCACTTCAGGGTACTGGCAAGTTACTCTGACGAGGCAGCAAATGAGAAGTCTGAAATCTCTACCCTAGAGGACTACTTCCAGTTCATGGTGATGCCCTTTGGCATAAAGAATGGCCCTGCTCCCTTTCAGAGGTTGTTTAACAGGGTCCTAGATGAGAAGGAGGCACTTTGTGCTGCCTGCTAAGATTACATCACTATCTTACCTGTAGCAAGTGGGTTTGACTTTCATGTCCAGTAGGGTCCAGATAAGACAGAGTTCCACTGTGTATCTTGGCCACATTTTGTGTGGGGGCAATGTTTGGCTCCTCCGGGCAAAGATTGACTCTTTCCTGGCCTGGAAACCTCCAAAACACAGACTTACGTAATGACTTCCCTTGGCCTCACACGATACTATAGGGGGTATGTTAAAGGGTATGACACCATTGCTGCCCCATTAAGAGAGCTGACATCCAAGAAGCAGCCCAGAAAGGCGATCTGGACAGAGGTTTGCCAGAAAGCCTTTGACACCCTTAAGGAAGCCATGTGTACTGCACCTGTACTCATGGCTCCTGACTTCTCTAAGCAGTATATATATTGTGCAGACAGATGATTAAGAACATAGCATAGTGGCTGTGTTAGCACAGTTAAACGAGGAGGGCCTAAACCAATCCGCAGCCTTTATTAGTAGGAAGTTACTTCCTCAGTAAAAGAGATGGAGTACCATTGAAAGGGAGGCCTTTGCTGTGGTCTGGGGCCAGAAGAAGCTGAGACCAATCTGCTTGGGACTCATTTCAGGGTTCAGATAGATCACACGCCCCTCAGATGGCTCATGCAAATGAAGAATGAAAATGCCAAACTGTTGAGGTGGTCCATCTCCCCACAGGGAATGGACTTTACAGTGGAATACCGTCCTGGGCCAGACCATGCTGATAGTCTATCGAAGTTCTTCTATCTTAGTGATGAGAACTTACCAGAGGTTGGGTAGTTCTCCCCACTTTCAGATGGGTGGGACCCATGTTAGGATTGTCAGCCTTAGGGTAATCTTCCCCCAAACGTTTTGCCTTACTCCTCAACATTTTTCTGATCTCGTTTTTGCTGTGCTTAGGACTCTGTGCACTTTGTCACTGTTAACCTGTGCTAAACTGCGTGTGCTCACTCCTTAAAATATGGTCTCATTAGCTTCTTCCCAATTGGTATATTTAATTTACTTATAAGTCGCTAGTAAATTGGTACTGCATGTACCCAGATCCTGTACAATAAATGCCACTTATGGGTCTGCAGCACTTATTGTGCCACCCACTTAAGTAACTCCTGAAACATGTCTCAGAACTGCCATTGTAGCCTGTGTGTGCAGTTTTAAACTGTCATTTCTACCTGGCAAAATAAACCTTATGCTATGCCCAAACCGTCCTTTTTAATGAATATGTCACCCCTAGGGTAGTCCCTACGCAGCCCACAGGACAGGGTGCAATGTATTTGAAAGGTAGGACATATCATTTTAGGTTGTTCATGTCCTGATAGTGAAAAACCCTTAAATTCGTTTTTCAGTATTGCAAGACCTACTTTTCCCACAGAATAACATCGGAATTACCTTATTACACTTGTAATTGTACTGAGAAATCCTCCTTTGTGGTGAAGTTGCATCTTGAATTACAATTTTGAAAAATGACACTTTTAGAAAGTTGGCATTGCCCTGTCTTAGCCATTTAGTGCTTGCAGTCTGTCTCTGGGTCACATGGCTAGGTGTATTTCACAGTTGGTCTTTGTGTTTTCCTGCTAGGCAGCCACACACAACAGAGAGCTTAGGTGTGCCTGGAAGGGTCCTCACTAGTAGGATTGGAGGGCGGAGTTAGGCACAGCCCCACTCATATCTGAATAGTCTGGAGTCAGGGCAGGGGAGGCAGGACACATGTACACTTCAAAGGCAAATCATTTAGAGGTTTCTCCCATTTCAAAAAAAGGCATCAGGTATAAATATTAAACCTAAAAACACCAACTCTTCAGTACACTTCTGGACCTGTCGAGACTCTGCCAGGAAGAACGACTGCTGTGTTGCTGAAAGGACTACCACTCTTCCAGTACTGCTGACCTAAAGGACTGCATCCCTGCTGCCCTGCTGCCCTGCTGCTCTATTACCTGAGTGTTAAGGACTGAACCTGCAACTTGTACCCAGGACCACCAGAGTGACTCTAAGGGCTAGTCTGTTGTAATCAGCACCTGGATTTGGCAAACTAGAGTCCTACCCTGCCAAGTGGTACCATCCCAGTCTTGAAGGTGCTCTGGGAGCCCATAAATGGACCCAGCAGAACTGATCATCTCTCCTTTTTGCACGGTCCAACCCCAAGAAGAATCGATGCATCGCCTCTGCTGCGTGGACTTCTCCAACACAAGGACTTCGCATCACCACCACAGTCTCATCAGAACCACGACTGTCCGTGCATCCCCAACGCAGGTCACTCGCATCACAAGCACCTTGTCGACTGCATCCTCGACGATGATACAGGACTCCTCATCACAAGCCCTGAAGCTTCTTCAGAGCCAGCCATTACATGACGGATCCTTAATGCTGGACTTTGCATTGCAAGCCCCCTCATCGACTGGCTGCTTGATAATAATGTAGGACATCGCAATATATACTTGCAACTCCCCAGAACTGATGCCAGACGATGCCTCTCCGACCCAGGCCTTGCATCACCTCAGCTGCACTATTCATCTTCAACGTGTGTTTTCACAACCCTCCACAAGCACGATTTAAGGTACTGTTGATCAGCGGGCCTAACTGGGTCCCTGTAGCCGGCCTGCTCTCTATCATGTTCACCTGAACATTTAATTTTGTCCCGGTCTGGGTCAACCAGATACCTGCAGCTGGCGCTTTGTGCCTTTTGGTGCTATTTTCATGGAAATCTTTAAGCATGCATTGCTCCTCTTTTACTGATTGGAGTTTTGTTGTTTTGGTCTTGTTTTATTTATTAAGTGCCACTCTATTATTCTACTTTTATGTGGGATCCTTTTTGCGTAGTGTATTCACCTGATTACTATTTGAAGAGTGGCACAAACACTTTGCACATTGCCTCTGAGATGAGCCTGACTGCTCTATGCCAAGCTGCGGAAGGGTTGAGCACAGGTTAATTTAGGGTTTGCTTGTGACTTTACCCTGACAAGCATTGTGGTTGCAGCTTGAGTAGGGTTCCACCCCTCTCACCCAGTAACCCAGTTTCTCACAGTAACATTCAACGTTACTGATCCACCAAAATTGCAGTTCCCATACCCCATAATGGTGGCACATGCATTTTGATGGTGGAGCAAAAGCTGCCTCTGTCACTGGAAACCTTTGGCCTGATGGTGCATTAATCTGAGCCATCAGGTCCCAGTAACCGTTTTTCAGCCTTATTTAGGTTGACAGATTGTCGCTAGATTTTTCTGGAAATAACCACCATGTGAGATATTGAAATCGCTTAAGGCCTCAACCCCCGCCCCCCTCCACTCCCCCCATTGCTATTGGGCCATTGATTTTATGGTGTTTTTTTATCAACAAGAAATTCCTACGTTAGTAGCTTGCTCTTGAAAAGAATAATCCAAACATGTGCAACAAACATGGCACCCTCTCTGCAAATCATTCAGCCTTTTACAGTAACCGCAGGTGCAGCAGTTACTCTGAAGACTTAGCGATCACCACCAGTTAAGCAAAAATGTTTACAGTGTCTTTCTTACAGTTCTTTTTCAGCAAAATTCTGTTAAATATTGTTTAAGGTCCATGTTGGAACAGGGAATTGTCATTTTATTATTTCAGATAAATGATGTTTGAGCAACATTATTGATGAAATGTGGTACTTAATGACCAATTAAACACACTTACAACATTTGTAGCAAAACCTATCAAATCAGCGTTTTTTGATGAGGAAAGAAGTGAATAAATACAACAATGAAATACAGCCTTGGCATTTCCATACAATATGTTCTTCTAAAAACACCAATTTCACCTAATAAATCCTGATGATACATGTGTATATCTGATGGAAGGTCTAGAAAAAGAGTAAAGACTTGAGGGATGGGACTTATATGCAGCCATATAAATTCACACACACAGATGCATACATATAAGAAACACGGACATACAAACAAACAGACACACAGTCACACACAAGCACACAAGCTCTTTTTTTTCGAGAAACAGCAAAGTCACTATCAATGTAGATGGTTTAAAGGATAACAGAGCAAATTACTTTCTCATCATCAGAGGGAACAGCAAACTTTAAAGCTTTCAGGAAAGTTTCAACAGAAATACGCAATTTGTTTTCGGATGGGCTGCAAAGCATGTGCAGCAAATATTGCTTAGTCAGAGATTTCAGCTGCTAGAGGTCAGTGGAGTTGGGGTGCTGTTAGTGGTAGACGCAGGGCTTTCTAGACCAACTGTGGACAGAGAGTGAGGGTGGAAGCAGGGAAACAAATGAAAGGGAGTGATGAGGAAAGTAAATGCAGGGTGAGTGGAATACAGAACCACGAGGGACAGTGCTTAATCTGAGCCTGTGGGTTCTGGTGCACAGCACCGACACTCAATCATCATCATCAGCGCTACAATTTCATGGGCACCAGTTAAGAACACACTAATTTTTGGTCGGTATGGAGATTACGTGATTGGGGATGTAGAACTGACCCCGAGACTTGAACTTGGTTCCCAAGCCCGGAAGTCAGCAGTTCTGGCCATTATGCCACATCCTCTTCACGCTGGTTGTATGACTCCTCAACACATTCCATTTACACTGCATGCCTTTACAACGCGTTTGTAACAACGCAAGTGTTGTTACAATGCGTTATCATTACAACGCAAACGTTAACCACGCATATAGCTTTACAACGCACGCCTTTACAACGATTTTTGTTGTAAAAGCATGTTTTGTAAAAGCAAATGCGTGGTTGAAGTTGTGATTAAAAATATAAGTATTTTGAGGGTAAATATAAATGTTACATATGTATACAATATAGCTTTATATTTCCCTGTCAAATGGTTATAATTCTTAGTAATGAAATGCTTGGTAATGCATAAAAATACATGTAAAACAACACAAATGCACTAACTTTTATATATGTTTTTATATATTCCACACACAATGATGTCTGTTGAAATATATAAAACCATATATCTAAATCCAACAACCCCATAACCCCTACCCACCCTAAAATTACCCTTGCCACCTCAAAACCCACACCCACCCTAAACTCTAAAATTACCCTTGTCACCCAAAAAACCCTACCCACGTTAAACCCTAAAATGACCTTTGCCACCCCAAAACTCCTAACCACCCTATACCTTAAAATTACCCTTTCCAGCTTAAACCCCATACCAACCCTAAACCCTAAAATTACCCATGCCACCCCAAAACCCATACCCACCCTAAACTCTAAAAGTACCCATACCACCCCAAGACCCATACTTACCTAATACTTACATTTAAAATGCAAATCCCTTTACCATACATGCCTTTACAACAAAATTCTTTCTAAAGGCCTATGCGTTGTAAAAAATTGCGTTGCGATGGTCATGCGTTGTTACAACGCATGGGTTGTAACGCTTGTCTTCTAATGGCATGATGGGTAACAACCGCAACGTAATGGCTGTTCCCCCTCTTCACTTCATGGTTGGTAGTTGGTTCTGTTTCAGGCAGCACTAGCACGAGAAATGGGCTGGCCAAGAGAGCCACAGGACATATTTGTTTACAAATTAACCACTGACGAGGGATGACAGAAACCAAGGGACAAAAAAAACTTAGAAGCTCTGATGTTTAAGAAAACGATATTAATGTAGAAATTTCTGAATTTAAGGGAAACAAGTGGTCCAGACTTTATTTGAAGAAAAAGGGACAAAAGACGCCAACCCGAGGAAGCTGTCTGGGCAGTGGAGGTGGCACAGTTCCCTGCAGCAGTGTTGGTGCTAAAGAGCATGCTTGCCCTGTGGCCAACTGAGATCTGATGTTCTTGCACCACAGGATCACACTTGAGCAGGCAGCAGCAGCTTGCACTCCTGACCTCCCATATAAGCAGCAGACGGGGGAGAGTGATGGCACTGTAAATGGTATTTGCTGCTTCCTCCCTGAACTAGAGCTGCATGAGATATATTACGATTCCTCTAATTTATAGTCCCAGCTCGGGCTGAATAAAAGATTTTCCTTTCTCAATGTACACATTTCTGAAAGGCACCAATGAAATGCCCTGGATTGGACTAGAAGAAACATTTATTTTGTCATAGTTATAATTCCTATTTTACGTTGGGTGTGCCAATCCAAGCTGGGACAGACACTTTCAAAGAACTGTTTCTGATGGTTCTTGATATTTACCTCTCTCTCAGTGTATGGTGTATTGCTGATATACGTTCTGACAGACAGTCATAGCTGTCTCTGGCCACAGCTAACATGTTGTCACTGACGATTTGCATATATATTCATGCTCCCTTTGAATTTTTAAAAGGATTAAAGAATAAGTTGCTTATTTGGAAACTATGGTTTTGTTGCAACCTTTGCCGCTGTCATACTTTAAATTAATTCCTTTGTTTCCAAGAATACATCTTATAGAAATATAAATGATTACACAGTTACACATTAAACATATTCAACAAGTAATATATTGGTAAGTAAAATCCTTTTATAAATCACTAAAATTAATTTCATTTTCGTACTAGATCAAAGTAATTTAACCTGAACATTACTAGGCAAAGAAAGTGCCTCATCTCATGCGAAGCTAATAAAACCATCTTGTTCAAAGAAAACAATTTAAAATAGACAGAACAAGTATTCAGTCTAACCTTTGCTTAAACCCAACATTAAATCTTATTCATATCATTAAGTTGACAATAAACCTTAATTAGCAAGAGAGCTCTACTTTGTATGCATTTATAAGATTGACTTTTTCTGAGCTGTATTATTAAATTTTGCTAGAGCTATTGCAATATCAAAACTTTTGATTGCAAATAAAGTGCCTAGTGACTTCATTCTTGCTAAAAACTCCATGGACCTTATTTATGACCCGGTTTGCGTTGTTTTTGCATTTCTCAAGGTGGTGCAAGTGTGACGCACACCTTAAGTCAGATTTGCTTTGAGTGGCTCTAAAAATCTGGAGAAGCACAACGTAGCGCAAATCTTCCATGGGTACGCATCCCATGGGCATTGTGGTGGGTGTTCCCATGCATCTCTCATGGATTTAGATGCATTCCTGGGAATGTGCCAAAATCGTATGCCTTCCCTGGAGAGGCATAATGAGGAGAAATATGTTTATTTCTCCCCATTTTCTACCTCTTTCCATGGTGCAAAGGATGCCTGCATTGGTGCTAGGCAGCCAAAATGGCACCAGTGCAAGGGAAGAGGCCA
Source organism: Triturus cristatus (assembly GCF_964204655.1). NCBI lineage: Eukaryota > Metazoa > Chordata > Amphibia > Caudata > Salamandridae > Triturus > Triturus cristatus. The sequence continues at coordinate 888,734,179 of NC_140587.1, read as the reverse complement.
GGAATGTGCTGTATTGGATAAATAGAGTACATTTCTTTCCCTTCCCAGTGATGCAGGGCAGTGCAGAAATGTGACTTGCTGTGCTGCCATGCTCCACAAAAGTCATAAATATACCCCAATTACTTAAAAGAATTGAGTGAATTATTTGTATATGTAACTCTTCAAAATACAAGCAATCAGGTAACAAGTGACCTACATTATATTTCACACCAAGCTTACTTGTACATAAACCCTTATTAGATGCTCTATTATGGAGTATTGGGCATTAGCCAGATGGTTTTTATGCCTATTCAAACCTGCAAGATTTGGTTTCTAAATCTCTTTTTTGAAACTTTAGTAAGGTAAAAGAGCCTTCCTTCATTTCCCTAATGTTCGATCAAATGGTCAACACATATGTTAGTTAGTATATAACCCCGATCTAACAATAGGCTGACCATCATTGCTGATTCTCTTTGTAATACTTTTAGCATCACAATTTTCCTGTTTTTTGTAGAGATTGAAAACATAAGACCCCTGGTAATTGGAAGCAAACTTAACAATTTGGCATGAGATGCACTTTAAATGAAACTGAGCATTCTTCACATTTGAGACAGAAAAGTTTGAGTTATCCATGTTTTTTAACCAGAAAGTGTAAAAACTTAGGGCATGGATCATAGCTAGTAAGTCCCACAAACTTAGCCTATTTTGAGGTTTAAAGCTTATATCATTGCGTTCTGATGAACAGAAGAAAGTTTCTTAAGACACTTTCTTTTCGCCATATCCCAGCTAACTTGGTCATCAAAACCCCCTGTCCATTTGTGAAAGAACACTTTCTTATTTGGCTCAGATTTTGACTGGCTACTGCTGTTCCCTTGGGAATTATTTTGGGGGCCTTTTGAGAACTTCTTATTTGTACGTTTGTCTCCACGCTCTTTCTTCTGGTGGGACCCTGCCCAGCCTTTTGGGAGACCCCCAGATGCCTTTTTGGACACTCTGGTACTGGCCCAGTGGTCCACATCCTCAGCAAGTTTCCTGGGGTCAGTCAGTTTGCTGTCCACTAGGAGCTGTCATAGCTCTGTAAAACAAGTATTGAGCATGGGCTCCATGAAAATCCCGTTGTTCAGCCCATTGTAATCATTAACCTTGCTGTCCCTCACCCGGTCACTCAGTGCCTTGCAGGAGTAGTCCAAGAAACCTACAGAAGACTGATTTGGGAGTTTGTGCCTGTCCCTGAACCTCTCACGATATTTCTCAGGAGTCAGTCCAAATTTAGCGATGAAAATGGCCTTCATCGGGGTATACCTGATTTTTTTCTCTACTTCTAGTGTAAGAAATGTGTCCCTCCTCACTGGAGGCATATGTTTGCACAAGTCCCTCCCCCAAAGTGCTCCTCTGGGAACCTGTGCACCCTCAGGGTCACCTCATAAGCAGAAAACCATTTATCTATGCCATCTCACACCACATAATTGGGCGTCAGATATTTCAAGATGCATACCTTCTTGTCTCCTTCAGACACTGTGTGTATGATGTCACCATTGCTGCTGGAATCTTTATGTTTTGCCTGAAGTTCCACCTCTTAGAGGCTCTTTTCAAGAGCCAATAGCGCCAAGGCAAGTTTTTCTTCTATCACGAGCTTGGCCATCTGTAGCCTGAACTCTCTTGCTTCCTGTCTGCCAGCTCACCTGAGTTCAAGCCATGCGAGGATACCTTGCTTCTTGCTCTGGCAGGGAGTTCCAATGCAGGAGATGAGTAATCATCCTCAGAAGAAGGCTGTGTCTCAGAGCTGATATCCAGGTTCTGATCCTGCTCATCCATATCATCATCATCCTGCTCCTCTGTTGCTGTTGGTCACCTCAAACTCAGTTACTGCATGTATAGTCAAAGACAGTCAGGTAGCAATGAAAGTAGATTTGGAAAAAGTAAATGAGCCAGTCAAGGAGAATTTAAAAAGATCGGATTGGTCTTGAATTATATATCTGGGATGGTAGTGTAATACAAAATCACTGTATGGCAAGGAACAAACACAAGTCCAAATCCTCACAGCTGAATAATAGTGTAAGAAAATGGGGTATTGTTAGAGGATGGTGGAACCTTACTCAAGTAGCAACTATAATCCTCGTCAGGCTAGGAATCACTAGCGCCACAGTCTTTTGGATGATATATATATATATATATTTATGTAGATCCATCACACACACATACATTAACACAATACATTGAAAACTGTAACAAATGAACTGGAATTCAAAAAATCTAAATTTAATTTACAAGTAAAGAATATATAAAAAACTAGATCTGACTAAAAATATATTACATATTACAAATATTGCTAAAGAAAAATAATATAATGTTAAATACACAGACACATCCTAATAATATACATTGCAGCAATACAAACAAAACTACAAAAGTGTATGAAAAATACATATTCTATTTCCACTCCAATCTGTGCAACAGTAAGGAAAGTGTTGGACTCAGGAAGGGTAACATTCCCTATTCCCACTCCGGTCTGTGCAATAGTGGGGAATTTGTTAGACTCAGGAGGAAGCAATTTACTATTCCCACTCTAGTAGTTGCAGCAGTGGGGAAAGCATTGGACTCAGCAGAAGTACACATTTCTATTCCCACCACAGTCAGTGAAACAGTAGGGAAAGTGTTGGATTGTGGAGGTGTCAAATTTACTATTCCCACTCCAGTTTGTGGATCAGTAGGGAAAAGGTTTGGACTCCGGTGGGTTAAAATTACTATTCCCACTCCTGTCGGTGCAACAGTAGGTAATGGGATGGACTCAGGAGAGGTACAATTTACTATTCCCACTCCAGTCAGTGCAGGAGTAGAGAACGTTTTGAACTCAGGAGAGATACAAATTATTATTCCCACTAGTCACTGCAAAAATAGGAAAAGTGTTGGATTGAGGAGGAGTAAAACTTACTATTCCCTCTCCCGTCTGGTCAGCAGTAGAGAAAGCGTTGGACTCAGGAGGGGTAAAAATTACTATTTCTACTCCAGTCGATGTAACAGTAGTAAAAGGGTTGGATTCAGAAGGGGTTAAATTTACTATTCCCACTTCAGTCTGTGCAACAATAGGGAAAGCTTTAGACTCAGAAATGCTAAAAATTGCTATTCCCATTCAAGTCACTAGGGAAAGTGTTGGATTGCATTGAAGTAAAATGTACTGTGCAAGTAGGGAAAGGTTGGGAATCAGGAGGGGTCATATTTATTATTCCCACTCCAGTCTGCGCAACAGTAGTGAGAGAGTAGTTCACTTAAAACAAACAAAATGTTTTAACAACTATATTATATACCAAAAAAAATAAAGATTTAAATATAAAATATGTATATATATAATTTTTTTAATTACATATTTATTACAATGTTTAATAAATATTTTAAATGAAAACAAATAATATTAATAGAATTAAAATGACACACATTTATATTCTCATAATCATAAGAAACAACAAATATAGGGGTTTATTGCGAGGTCGGTCGGAGTTTCCTCTGACCGACACGTCTCGGTCTCGGGACTGACCGACCGCTAGTTGGCGGTTCCGACCACCTGAATACGATGCAACTGAACACTGTTGGGTCAGATACTAACAATTCTCTATGGGAGCCTGTGTTACTGCCATGGAGCAGTCTTAATACAGGCTCCCATAAAGAAATGGGTGTATGTGTAAAACCTGCACCCTGTGGCAGGCACCCAATGGTGCCTGCCACACAGTTAATTGATTTACCGTGGGGCACCCTAGGTACGCCCTCAGCCACCAACCTTAGGCCATGGAGGCAAGTTGGCCCTGCCAAGGGCCCCCAAAGTCGCTTTCCGACAGCCTTTCTGTGTCAGAAAGGCCGGCATGGGAAGGCTGTGGGAAAGTAGCATCGTAATCCCGATGGCAGAAACGCCGTCCATAGGGGATTACGGTGCAGTTTGACCAACTGGAAGACTCCGAGAGCCGGTTGAAACTACGTCGGAATGACCGACTGGTTCACGCTCCGACTGCCACCATCATAATTTGGCGGTCAGACTGTAAACCGACTGTGTCGGTCGGAAAGCCTCTGACCACAGTTGTAAAGCTTCCGACTAGCGGTCGGAGGCTTTCTGACTAGCGGTCAGAGAGTCTCCGACCGACATTGTAATCGGCCCCTTAATGTTATCCACAATTGAAAAGCATAATACAATTGACACATAGATAATAAATAACACAATTTGTCGTGAATTAATAACCTTTTTTATGTTTATTAGTACTTAAATAACTTCCTACACTATACCACTACAAACTAAACAACACCTAACTGAAATATATCTTAAACATTGTAATAATTACACATTTTACATAATTAATCATCAATTCAATAATTAACCAATAGTAAAATAATTATATTCAATTAAATCCCCACCATTTATACCTACAAACTAAACAACCTACACCTAGGTGCCGATTTCGATCCGGCAAAATAAATTTGCGTACGACTCGTCTCCGTATATTTTCACGTACGAATCGTACAAGTACCGTACAAACTGCAAAGTACGATTCGTATGTGAAAAATACATACGAATTGCGTCGGGAAAAGGGTACGAGAGGGAGCCGGAAATGTTTACGTCCGAATAGCGTCGGGAAAAGTGTACGATAGGGAGCCGGACATTTTTATGTGCAAATCGTAAAACAGAAGTCCGAGCGCGCAAGTACGATCCGTACCGCCCGTCCGAATACACAACTGCATGTAAAAGGCCCCGTACGGAGAGAACGCTGTAGCACACATGTACACGGGTAAACTTGTGCCCGGATACGAGTCGTACAGACCCCCTCCCCCCGCATATGTCAGCACCGTACCCCCGTATGTCAGCACCGTACCCCCCCTCCGCACCGTACCCCAGGACCGTACCCCAGCCCCGCACCTGTACGCACCGCACCCCAGGCCCGTCTCCCAGCCCCGTACCTGTACGCACCATACCCCAACACTGTACCCCAGCCCCCCACCTGTACGCTCCGCACCCCAGGCCCGTCTCCCAGCCCAGTACCTGTACGAACCGTACCCCAGGCCCATACCCCAGCCCCCCACCTGTACGCGCCGCACCCCAGGCCCGTACCCCAGCCCCGAACCTGTACGCACCATACACCAACACTGTACCCCAGCCCCGCACCTGTATGCACCATACACCAACACCGTACCCCAGCCCCACACCTGTACGCACTGTACCCCAACACTGTACCCCAGCCCCGTACCTGTACGCACCGTACCCCAACACCGTACTCCAGCCCCCCACATGTACGCACCGCACCCCAGGCCAGTACCCCAGCCCTGCACCTGTATGCACCGTACCCCAACACCGTACCCCAGCCCCCCACCTGTACGTGCCACACCCCAGGCCCGTACCCCAGCCCGTACCTGTACGCACCATACACCAACACCGTACCCCAGCCCCGCACCTGTACGCACCGTACACCAACACCGTACCCCAGCCCCGCACCTGTACGCACTGTACCCCAACATCGTACCCCAGCCCCGTACCTGTACGCACCATACCCCAACACTGTACTCCAGCCCCCGACATGTACGTGCCGCATCCCAGGCCCGTACCCCAGCCCCGTACCTGTATGCACCGTACCCCAACACCGTAGCCCAGCCCCGCACCTGTACGCACCGTACCCCAACACTGTACCCCAGCCCCCCACCTGTACGCGCCGCACCCCAGGCCTGTACCCCAGCCCCGTACCTGTACGCACCGTACCCCAACACCGTACCCCAGCACCCTCACCCAGCATCGCATATGTATGGACCTTACCTACGCGAAAAAGACTCATACAGAACCAGGACACTGTAAAACAGCACAAGGAGGGTCAATTCGACTCGCACAACACCACAAAACACGTCTACATGACAAAATACATCTCAATGACTGACCTGGCACATCCAAACAGGCAAACAGAGGCCCTAAATCACAACCACCTCTTATAACACACCCACCAAAATTTCCACAGCCACACCCATAAATGGACCAATAAAAAAGGCCCACACACACAACCCATGAGCCTTTGCAAGAGACCCACTGCTGACAGACCCCACAGACAAACAACTGCACCTTACTTACACCTTAACCAGCCGCGGCCCGTGGAGGGAGTTCCGTGGGGCGGTAAGGCAGGGCGGGGAGGGGCAGGGTGCAGCGCGCGCTACGAAATTCGTTTTATTTATTTAATTGTTTACTTACCTGTAATTATCCATATTCCGGTTTTTAGAAACCCCCACCCTGCCCCACCCCGCCCTGCCTTACCACCCCACGGAACTCCATCCACGGGCCGCGGCTGACCTTAACTACACCTTAACTTACACACCTTCACACAACCCCCTTCACAAACACCCCCTCTTCACATTGACACAGACACCGTCACATTCACACCCACACACCCACAACCATCCACACCCACACCATGCCCACAGACAAGAATCCAAAGTTCACAAGGGCGGAGCTGGACCTCCTTGTCAACAAAGTCATCAGAGTCGAGCCACAGCTGTTTGGAACATTGGTCAGGCAGACCAGCATAGCCCAAAAAACAAGCCTGTGGCAGAGGATCGTCGATAAGGTGAATGCTGTTGCGCCCATCCGAAGGACCAGGCATGAATGCAAAGCCAGGTGGTACGATCTGCGCAGGGCAGTCAAGAGGAAAATGAACGAGGAATACGCCCAGAGTAACATCACAGGAGGTGGGCTGCCCCGCACACCCGTACATTACCATCCCTGGGAGGAGAAGGTGATGGCCATGCTTCCGCCGGTGGGAGTACACGGAGTCGAAGGAGTCGCAGAGCCTGGTGAGTACACACACAACTCACGTAACATGGGGGGAATGGCATCCACACCACAAATACACCAAATGCATGCAACTTCCCCCAAGCCTTCACCGCACACAACCACACTCAAAAACCACGCTCATGCCACTAACGTCTCCATGCCCCATTCACAAATAAAGGCAATGCCATGTCCCAGGCCACACCAACCACAAAGCCAAGACTGGATGTCCGGGATGCTGGGACGGTGGGGCTCACACAACACATTGTGCAACTCAGAAGCAGACACCAATGCCCTCAGCCTATATGGCCTAGATACATACCCATGCACCATGCCCAATGCACATGGACTGGCAAAGTACTGACAAGGTAGCTGACACTTGACCCTGCTGTAGGCAGCACAAGGCCCTCCTGTGACCACTGTACACTCAAACACCAACTCCACAAGCTCAGATATCTAGCACAGGAACTCACACTCACTGTCATGCCAGCATGCACCATGAGGGGACAGACACATCACCTGGGAGACCCAATGACAAATCACACAAAAACCAAACAGCAGGCCCGGTCACACACACCCCCTCACACAAGCACACAGCCCCGGGGCAGGCAACGGATTTACCCACACTCACAATGGACATGTGACACAACAAGACCAATCCATAGCCAAATAAGCATCCTAGCCAAAATTCTACTGGTCAAACACTTAGGAGAACATATCAATCCGTCCCCCGCAACATACCCATCCCCAAGTGTACATTGAGAGGAATGCTAGGCACATCCAACTACCTGGAGGAACTGTGACAACTAGAATATGTATGAAACATGGATGTGGCATGAAACAGCATTAACATTGTCTCTCTCTCACACACAGGGCAACATCATCGACCTCCCCCCAACAATGGGGAGGAGCAATCACAGTCCCAGGCTCAGCGTGAAGATGATCCCACCGGCAGCGACGACTCTCACCGCTCCGTGGATGACCCCGACCAACCTGGCCCCTCTGGTGCCCAAGCCCCTGCAGCACCTGCGTCAGGTACATCTGTGCCAACCCCCACCCCCATTCCTGCCACATCCCAGGAGACACCCAGGAGCCCTGCTCGCACTGAACAACAGAGCCAGTCTGACCAGAAGGGACAAGGTTCTCCAGGCAGCCAGGAGGAGGCAGACAACCCCGCAAATGCCATCCCTCAGGGGTCCCGTAGACCCGATGTGCCCACAACGGCAGGCCAGGCTCGTATGGGCAGGGGTGGTGGGAGTGGAGGCAGGCGGAGGCGAGAACCTGACCAGCCAGCTGAGGGAACCGGTATGTCACACATACGCCACATCCTGGACACATACCGGCGTGACACCAGGGGCATCAGCCAGGTAGTGTCGAGCCTCACAGAGATGAAGGGGACCCTCGACGAGATGAAGAACCTGCAGGCCGAGCAACATGCCAGTCAAAAACAACACCAAGGTCGGATGGAGGCAAGACTGGCTGAGCTCCTGGCGGTGCAAACGGACATGAGCCGTTCACTCAGTCGGATCGCCGACAACATGGGCAACCCTCCCTGTGCCACCAGGCGAAGACCACCACCAGCCACAGGGAGGGAGGAGAAGGAGGATTCGTACGGCGGAGCATCACAGACATCGTCAAGGCCTGCATCTGAGGGTCCCCCCAGGAAGGTGGGTCGTCCACGGAAAAGACCGTGAGAGTCAGCGGACCATCCACATCTCCCAGGTCACCTGGCCTGGCACCTGGCCCTCTGGCGCAACAGCAGCACCTCATCCAATGACATTCTCTGCCACATGGACTTGCTGGTCACAGTCTGACCAATGATGACCAACACTGTGGTCTGGACTCTGATGACTTCCAAAGCAAAGGATACCATCTCCCCTGTGAACTAAGGATTCTATGCACCCAGTAGAGCACCTTAGTTTATCTACCAAAAGACTTACACCACCATAAATAAAAACTGTATTTTGTCATGAGATGTTGCTGTCATTTTGCAATAGTCCACAACATATGTTATGTTATTGAATTTTGTATAGCGCGGCAAATACCCGGAGGTGTCCTGGCGCTGTCATGAAAAACTGAGAGGACTTAGGTTGGGAGCAACAATAAGGAGGACCGGGACTATTCATTCCGGAACAGCCAGGTCTTAAGTTCCCTTCTGAATGACAGGAGATCCGTCGTAGTCCTAAGATACGGAGGAAGTTCGTTCCAGGCTTTAGCAGCCCCGTAGATAAAGCTCCTGCCTCCCCAACGCGCTTTCCTAATGCGTGGGACATGTGCCAGGTTGGCTGATTTTGAACGAAGACATCTCCCTGGCACATACCAGTGTAATCTGTTCCTCAGAAATTCTGGGCCTAAACCATGCAGAGCCTTAAAGGTCATGGTCAAGGCCTCAAACCGAATTTGGCTCTTGACCGGCAGCCAGTGCAATGTTTTTCTTCCCTGGGAAGCAGAGGCAAATCTGGAGTTGCCCATAAGAAGACGGACTGCGGCATTCTGTAAGATCTGAAGTTTACTTAATGCCCTGCATTGAGCATTTAGAAAAAGTCCATTACAATAGTCCAGTCTGGCAAGTACCAAACCCCTGACCACGATGTGTCTGCTGTCTTGAGGCAGCAGGGGTAGCACTTTACTCAGCATCCTAATGGTGTACATGGTTTTGGATGTAACCTCCTTAATGTGGTAATCCAAAGTCAGTCTATCATCTAGGATAATGCCGAGATTTTTTGCTTTAGCATGTGTGTGTAAATGTCAAACTATGCCTGAGTGTTGAACTAACTCCACCCATCCATACTCTGGGATCTGAGTCTGGTACAGGACACACATGGGTCACAATGTATCATTCAATGCAGACATGGAGCACAATACTCACCTGTGATGGCCTCAAGCTGCTGAGGGGGGGCTTGCAATACTGTGTGGACAGACCTATTTGTAAGAGTATCATTAAGGCGTAGAGGTCATGCCTCATTCGGAGGTTCCCGGGGAGGGAGTCCCAGGTATGTGTTCCCAGGTGGGAGAACTATGTCCTGCATGCTGGAGTACGGTGTATCTGAAGAATGGTGGCCAGGTCAAGGTTGGATGCACGGAGACGGCACTACGGGGTCTCGGATGACAGTGGTACAAGGTTGGTTTTGGGTCGGGGTAGTGGCCTGCCTCCTGAGTGTGGGTGGGGAGTCTAAAGGTCATCCTGCAGCACACAGTGATCCATTGCAGCTATCTCTGCTGGACGGTGATGTGGCTGGGGCGCGGGATGTTGCAGCTGAGGTGTGCAGATGCAGCCTGGATGTGGACAAGTTTCCCGGGAGTTAGGATGTGGCTGCTCCGTTGAGGGCAGGGCAGTATTTGACACGGATGTTGTGGTGGACCTGGGGGATGGTCCGTCTTTCCTTGGAGTGGATCTATCTGGGGATCATGTGCATAATTTAGAGGGTGTTGCAGTCTGAGGCACAGATGCTGGTGATTACCATGGCAAATGTGAGCAAGCAATCCATGATGCACACCATCTTGTGTCCGTGGACACTGGGTGCTTGTGCAGGGCTTTTGCGGCTGGGACACAAGCAGTTGACCCAACTGTAACGGGACAATCCTCAGATGTTGACCTCAGTCCTGTACAAGTTCTGCCTCAGGTGGCTGAGGTTCTGTCATTGATCAATGGATCTCATGCAATCTTGAATATTGGAACTGGCAATGTCTGCGTCCTTGGTGAGGGTGAGGAGCACCGGGCTGTCAATGGCATACGAGTTGATGATGAGGTCGTGTGCGCATGTGATGGTGGAGAGGGGGTCCTTGACACATTGTAGATTGACACGCTGAGAGATGATACCTGTGCCATGTGCCTGATGACAACACCATACTACATGCAGAAGCCTTGAGTCCCACTCCCATGGCCTTGCTGGGGTACAGAGCCAGTGGGGAGTAGGAGGGACATGACCTGGTTGGTGTGACAGGGCCTGGAAGGCGTGGCAGCGCTGTGTAGGCAGTCGGAGTTGCACACTCATCATGCAAAGGTGTTGTGTGTGCGCTTAGTGTATGCCTGAGAGCAGGCGGGAGATTTGTGGATGGACATTGCTTGGAGGGTGTCTGCAACATCAGACTGTAGTGTGATGTGGGTCATGCAAGGACCTGAGGGTCGTGCAATGTGCATGTTGCATGTGCAGACGGTCCAGCCTTTGGCACCGCGTGGCCGCAACTGTGGCACAGACAAGCTGATTACAGACAAAAGAATGGGTTGAGGGAGGAAGGGAGAAAGGGAGGAGCATCTTTGATGTGTGTGTGTTGCCAAATCCAGAAACTTCGTGTGCCCTTGCTGCAGGGTCAGCAACAGCAGGCGGCATGTCCTGGAAACTATGCCACAAGTTCCACCCAAAGACTAGGATGTCAGAAAGGACCACTGCAACAGGTGTATGTAAAGGAAGGAGTGTCCGGTTTTCCATGGCACACCCAGAGACAAAGGATGCACAATCACCAAAGATGACTGACACCGGATCATGAAACTGAAGGGTGAGCGGCGCACAGGAAACACACCCTCAGCAGGTGTTGACAGCCCGTTGTGGGGACCAACATGCCAAAACACATACACAGCCATGGACTCCATGCACAATAGAGAATCAAATACATGAAGAACAGCATGCAGGTTGCTAATCTACACATAGACTCATATGCACAATCTTTGACAACTATGCCAGAGATGCCGCATGCACAGTGGCAAGAGACCTGCATTGACAGAGATGAGGCACCTTGGAGGGTGAGGAACACCTTTATTACTCAGCCTCACACCTATGGAAATGCATCAATATGAACAGACACACAGGTCTTTTGGATGAACATGTGGGACCTACACTGGACACCCCCTTCGCACCACAGATGCTGTAAATCCATTGGACTGGCACACAAGTGAAGGGGGTGAGCCAAACATCCCCTGCTGCACACGGAGAGGCTGCAATTCCCCATTGAGCCTCTTATGGGGATGTCCCACACTATGTCCACCCGTAGCATCCCGTATGTTTCATAGGGAAGTTTTACACACATTGATGCCTTCATCACAATCAACAATCCCATTACAGATGACTGTCACGAAGTGTGACTATCAATTCATGTGAGTCATGCTACATGTCATGTGCCCCATGGTGAATCGACATGTATGCATAGTGACAAAACCTGCACAGGAGCAGTGCCCACACATTCCAAACAACTACCACACCCAAAATGGCTTGCTGCAATCCTTACCCAAAGGAGACATCTCACCATGTCCGTGCATGTAACGCTGATTCAGTACACGTTGCAATACTCATGAGGAATAGCAGGAGCACAACGATGCCACGAGCAGACAGCATGCGCAACTACCTGGGGATGACAGACACACAATAAGTCAGGAAAAAGATAGTCATCCGCATGCATGGTCATGTACTCTACATGAATAAGGTTGACACCATGCTAGTTGAAAACTGAGTGTGTCAGCTAAAATGTGTGGAATTACATCATCACTGGAGTGACACATCAGAACACACCTCTAAGTCACTTAGCATACAGTCAGCTGGACACCCACATTGCAACACATGCCACACAAGGCTCCAAGCATGCACACTCAGACCCAGGGACCATTATGAGAAGAAGTTGCGTATGAGCTGACTCCGGATGTCCTCCCCCTCCTCCTCCTCATTCTCCTCACTTGCCTCATGACCAAGGCCTTCATCCTCCACAGGTGGATGTTCCTGCTCATCGGGATCCAGGATGAGTGGCACAGCTTTCTCCACTGCCATGTTGTGCAGCATGCAGTACACAAGGAAGATTTTGCAGACCTTCACGGGTGCATATGGGAGGGACCCGCCTGTCTTGTGGAGGCACCGGAATCGGCTCTTCAGGAGGCCAAACGTCCTCTCAATCACTCGCCTGGTCTGCCCATGGGCGTTGTTGTAACGGTGATCTGCAGCTGTTCTGGGGTTGCGGAGAGGCGTCACCAGCCATGGCATGTCGGGATAGCCAGAGTCCCCTACATGGAAACATCATGTAAAGAAGTGGGTCAGGAGATGCCGTAACATACAAAGATACCGCTAAATACAGGACAGAGTATACCCATCAACAAGACATGCTCATTCGTTGTGCAGCCGCAGCATCATTTCTGGCACCCTGCTACGCCTCATGATGTAGGCATCGTGTGCTGACCCTGGAAAACGTGCACAGACATGGGAAATCAGCATGTTACAAAGACACACCACAAGGGCATTGATGGAGTGATAATGTTTTCGGTTTCGATAGGCTACCTCCTGTGCCTGTGGTGGTACCAAAGCCACATGTGTCCCATCAATGGACCCAATTACATGGGGCATCCCTCCCAGGGCATAGAACTCACCCTTGATACCTGTCAACTGCTCAGGATTTGGAAAATGGATGAAATCATCCAGGTGCTCCAACATGGCTTCTAAAACATCATGCAGGACACGGCTGAACATGGTCTGGGACATGCCACCCACATCAGCTATGGTAAATTGAAAGGTACCGGTGGCAAAAAAATGTAGGGCTGCCATCACCTTCATCTTGGGTGTCAGCGCAGTAGGATACCTGTGTCGCGGTTGGAGGTGTTGTTCAAGCTTTGCGGTCAAGTCCTCAATTAACTGTTGCGAAAAGCGGTAACGTCTTAGGCAGTCACGTTCCCTCATGGCAGCCAAGTCTGGCATTGGTCTTGGGAGAGGCGGTGCCCTGCAGATAATTGGAAGGAAGAACGAAGAGTGAGTACCTAACGACATCAATGTCAATGAACTGAGCACATGCTCAACTGCTAATACACATCAGCGAAATACAGAGTCAGGTCTGTGCTACACATCCAGGACACGTATGGCAGCCAGGTGATACTCCTACGACAAGCCAGCTACACCCGTTGATAGTCACGTTCTACATGACATGGCCCGGAACTAGCTGTGGGCCAGTGTAAGTGAACAGCCAGAGACATCACAGTAGTGACATACATCCACAAATCGGCATTGGAAGGATGTCATCTCATACAGACTGCTGGCGGCAAGCTAGACGCTCAGGTCACATGTCATTGGAAATGTACAGATCACACACATAGCAATGAAGGAGTAGACGTGAAACACGAAAACACAGACATGGATACGGCGCAGATATGTCCTCATGTCACAACCACACACACAACCACACACACAATCACACACACAACCACAACCACACACACAACCACACACACAACCACACACACACAACCACAACCACACACAAAATCACACACACAACCACACACACACTCAACCACACACACACAACCATACACATACACACAACCACACACACACACAACCACACCCACAACCACACACACACAACCACACACACAACCACACACACACAACCACACACAACCACACACACACCCACATGTACAACCACACAACCACACCCACAACCACACACACAACCACACACACACACAACCACACACAACCACACACAAACACACACAACACACACACACACACACAACCACACCCACAACTATACACAACCACAACCACACACACAACCATACACGCAACTACACCCACAACCACACCCACAACCACACACACACACAACCACACACAACCACACACACAACCACACACACAACCACAACCACACACACACACAACCACACACACAACCACAACCACACACACAACCACACACACAACCACACACACACAACCACACACACACAACCACACACACACAACCACACACACACACACAACCACACACACAACCACACACACACACAACCACACACATACCAAACACAACCACACACACAACCACACACACAACCACACACACACACAACCACACACACAACCATACACACACAACCACACACACACAACCACACACACAACCACAACCACACACACAACCACACATACAACCACACATACAACCGCACACACAACCACACACACACAACCACACACACAATGACACACATACAACCACACACACACAACCACACTCACACACACAACCACACACATAGACACACACACAACCACACACACAACCACCCACACAACCACCCACACAACCACACAACCACACACAACCACACACAACTACACACACACAACCACACACATAACCACACACACACAACCACACACACACAACCACACACACACACAACCACAACCACATACACAACCACACACACACACACACAACCACACACAACCACACACACAACCACACACACAACCATAACCACACACACAACCACAAACACAACCACACACACACAACCACACACACAACCACACACACACAACCACACACACACAGCCACACACACATACAACCACACACACAACCCCACCCACACCCACACACACACCCACACACACACAACCACACACACACACAACCACACACACGCAACCACACACACAACCACATACACACACACAACCACACACACACAACCACACAAACACACAACCACACACAACCACACACACAACCACACCAAGCATTGGCATAGCCAATAGGTCTCGCCTTTGGGACCTTATAAGTGTTTAGCCATGCAACAGTTGATGTGGTTGCACCAAGGATATTGTGCTGCATAACTAAATACTTAGAAGGTCCCAAAAGCGAGACCTATTGGCTATGCCAATGCTTGTTACTTCTTGTCAGAGGAGAGAGTTAATGGACGAATGCCACATATGCTGAAGTATTGCCTAATTTTGGGGGACGTGAATACAATTGGAAATGAATCAATTTTTAGATTTCCAAAACCTTTAAATTCATAGCTTAGATACCAGTGTCACAAAAGGTTTTCTAGAAGAAGAACACCTGTACGCAATTGGGGTCATCATGATTACAGACTCTTTCATTAGCTCATCTGTGGCAAGATTATGGTAAGGAATATAGTTAGTGATCAGAAACCACAACTTTGACTCATATGTTCATCATTCTTTGGCATTTGTGTCTTAAAATGGCTAAGAGTTCCATAAGTCAGATAAAAGGAGAGTGATAGGCCTCATAATCTTTGATGCCATTGACAGATGTTTAGAAGTTATGAATCCTTTTGGTTTTTTTTTAGGAAGAACAACAGAGGCCTTATCATAAAGATGTGTGATCTGGCAGGACACTGCTGTGTGCCTGTTTTTATGCTACAGCACTTTCTAAAGTGTCTAAGACGTTGCTTCAGGAAACGCAGGCAGCACAGCTTAAAAACGGTGCACAGTGGTTGTCTCGCTGTATCCCAGCTTTGCTAGCTGCAGAACTAAGTAACTCAGTGCACATCTTAGATAAGTGTATGCATTTCAGACAGTCTGGGCTTAATTTGACTGAAAGAATGCAGGTGAGGCACTCAATGGCATAACAAAACTTGAGGGGCCCCTAAGCAAAGTCTATGGAGCTCCCCTCCCCCTTCCCGACCCAGCCAGGAACTTTCAGGCCAGGGGCCAATGCCCAGTGCCAGAGGGAGCATTTTCATAAAAGGCCGTGTGTGTCTGTTGCCTATTACAGACAGGTCAAGACAAGCTAATTTATATTGCCATTTCAGATGAAATGTATAGAAACAATGGATATGTGCATGCTTGTAAACAGTTTGGCCATAGGAGAAAGTACTGCATATTGCAAATAATATTTGTTTTCTGATATATCTTGTAACTTTTCTCCATATACTGTAACTACTGTATGTATGCTTGAAATGCCATTATTACAATACATACCTCGGTGGCCAGTTGGGAAAAGTGTTATCCTCTCTGTTTTTTAAAAAGGTGTATGAACATTCTTTCAAGTGTCTCTCTCTGCTCACATATACAGATTTTTCAAAGCCGGAAAGTATTCATCCATGCTTAATGTTTCGCACAGCCCCCAGGCATCCATGAATATTGTATTGCCAGATATCCTATTGGGGCTTTTTCTTTTGTGCTAAATTCACAATTTCCGCTTTAAACGTTTGCAAAACTTTAGCGGGTTTTCACAATGTACAAAGGTAAAATGTGCCAAAGCTGTATAATTGTGCAGCCTTTTATAATTAATTATCAAACACGAGTCTTTTTAAGATTGTATCATTTGCAGGTGTGTATTTTCTAAATTGTATCCCAACGTTTGCTTCGAGTATACACTTTTTAACAAGATTGTATCTGTTCATATTTTTCAAACAATTAAACAAATCATAATTTACATAATTATATTCCAAAACAATCACCAGTGATCATAAATGTTAGGGGCAATTGAGAAAGCATGGCATTGAACCACAATGAAACAGCTTTTTAATAAAAACAAAATCGTTGGCCATATGTACGAAAGAAAGGCTTTGTGATTTGCAAATAGCAAATTTGTAGAAATATCTATTAGGGAATTGCAAAGTGAGATGTATGTAGGAGTGTATTTGACTACGAGCGATTTCTACAAATTCGCAATCGCAATTAGGAAATTGCTAATTAGGAAATCACAAATTTCGATTTCCAAATAATAAAGTGCAATTCAGGAAAAGTTGCTTTCTGGATGCTGGGTGCTGGATGATGATAGCACTACTTGTTCTTGAAGTTCCAGCTGGACTACTGGCTTTCCAATGATACGAAGCAAACACAAGGAGATGATGGACGGAGCCCTGAAACTTTTCAGACACTTACCCCCAGTCACTATAAGATCTGGATTGAATCCATCATTGTTCTTTATCTCACTTCTCCACCCCAGTTCAGATCCAGCCATATGCAAATCAGTCTTGACCCTGTTACTCATGGGAACAGCCCAGCCCGAACTGCCAAGTCAGGTCTTCCCTGGACCAGAAACAAGCATCCTGGGACCAGTTTCGGGGTAACACCCCTCATCAGCCAGGCTAGTTTGAATCCAGTGGCAAAGTGAGCAAGGGACCCACGTCTGGGCATACCCTGCCCACTTAGGGTGAACAAAGCAAACACAAGAAGATGATGGACGAAGCGCCCCCTTTTTCCTCATGGCAACAGTGCTATATCCCT
Organism: Triturus cristatus; assembly: GCF_964204655.1. Lineage (NCBI taxonomy): Eukaryota > Metazoa > Chordata > Amphibia > Caudata > Salamandridae > Triturus > Triturus cristatus. The sequence goes on along the minus strand of NC_140587.1, from coordinate 888,716,446 downwards.
CCCCAAACTCTGCATTTTATTGTATGTATGTGTGTGCAACATGGAGGTTTTCTGTTTTCATAAACAGACTAAGTCACCCATCCTGAGCTCATTCTTCAACATGAAACTGTGTGTCTGGAACACTTAAGAGTTCCTACCACAGCTCCTCTCCCTGGAAATTCCCTAGTCTGACAGCACATAGTCATAGAAAAGAATTGAATATGAGCAGGCCAGAACAAACCTGCACATCCAGAAATATCATCTCTCCCATTTAGTTGTTTTTGTGAGATGGGATAGAATGCCTGGCCTAGCCTATATTGGAAAGACGGAACGAAAAATCAAAACAAGACTGAACGAACACAAATCTAACATTCGTACATGTAACACCAAATCTAATATCGCCATTCACTTTGTTGAAAACCACCATAACATCAGCCAACTGAAATTTCTAATCTTGGAAACCATTACAAGAAAAGAAGGCAGAGACAATAACAAATATTTATTACAACGCAAACATTTCTGGATTAAGAAAATGGACTCTTTAAAACCACACGGTCTTAATGACCGTATGGAATATCAATGCTATTTATAAAGATAAACAATGCACCTGTATTTTGAATCCATTGCGTTCATGTACCCTGCACATACCAAAATACCATCGCGGGTTTAACTGTTGATTCATGCTACACTTCCATATGATTGTTGAAAGAATTTTTGTACCTATCATTAATGTTGTTCACATACATCACAAAAATTGATTCAATATGACCACCATACCACACCAGGATAACGTTTCAAATAACGAACTAATATACACGATTGTCACACAGCAGGATCAATATAAGACCCTTGACCAACCAACATGGCCACCAATAGATTCTACCATCATACAGGAGTAACCTCATATACATTGCTTTCCAAAGCGTTCCAAAATGCTAGTCCGTTATCAACCACCATTCAACCACTCAACATGGCTGCCAAAATACTTCATCACACATCTGAGTGACGGTCTAGCCTTTACCTTGGACGTAGTCCGTTATTAATGACCAGCACCAAACAAACGCCATCAATCATACCAACATACGAAGAAGCACACACCTGTCTCATCACAAACTCGAAGTAAGTGACCCTTTGATAGCCTTTTTTCAGCCACTAAACTAATAATGTACAACCAGACAATGCTCTTTATTTAACAAGCCGGTTTACAGCTTATTTTTCAGTCACAAGACAAACAAACCGGAGAACACTCTCGGACACTTAAGAAGCTCTCACGTAATTCTATTTAGATCGTGAATACTGCGTTACAAACATAACGCACACCTAACGTCCCTTACTCTTTATTTTTTCCTTAAACATTTGGCAACTCAAGACATTCCACACGTAATGATCAAAAGACCGTCATATCGAGAATGCCCATTTCTTCCCCCAAGCTCAATTGATTAACAACCAATGTTTTTGTTTACAATGATGAAATTACTGTTTGTACCATGACACCCAAATACCTTATTTTAGATATTTACTTGCCTCCTCATTATGATTGCTTTTTAGATTTGTCCCTGACGAATGGTTCATGAAACCCAAAATGCATTGGACAAGATACAAAACGTCTGAGCTATAAGATGTTTTTATACCATTTGACATAGTGAATGAACAATGTACAACGAATATGTGAATACTGAGAAGCGCAATGAATAAAAATTGCTAAAACTACATATAATTTCTCATTGAACTTGTTTTTCAAAATCGACATCTCTAAACGGAGATCACCAGTGTGCCCAGGGGGACACATTCAATCATGATTGTACTATCTTTTTCCTTATAGAATGCACATCTGCCTGTCCAGAGCAGGAGAAAGTTAATCACAGACTCTTAATTTGATGAATGATTAAATTGTGAATCGCACCATTAGGAAATGCAAAAATGCCTTCGTACATATGGCACATTGTGACATTTACAGACCTGACGTAAAGTTTAGTATGCAGTGAACAGATAGAAGCTGCCAGTTACACTTCAAATGACTTAATTACATTTTTAGAGAGTCTCTGGAATTCAAACATAGGAGCAGTACTAGAGCTGAAACATACCAAAGATCAAAACATCGATGGCTGGATGATGCAACTGAGTTATATGTGGGGTAAATGTTTTTTAGAATATGCTCAAATGAACTGAACTTTTCATTATTCAAAGTAGTGAACCTTTAAAGGGGTGCCTGTGAATTGGAGAGCCAGGGTCCAATTAAAAGGACGATAGAGAACAGGGGACTTATAACGATATTAAAGGACTTCTTTAGGTATTTATTTTCAGGTTTTTGTGAAAGAGACCCACTAATGTCAAGCAGATCAGAGTGTTGGAAAGATGGTAAGATAGATAATACAGGACTGGGATACAGCAAGTCCTAAGAACGTATATCATGATGAGATCTGAAGCCTGTATATGAAGAAGCAAGTATATCCTTAGAGTAAGGAGTGACTGACAACAATAACGTCCCTTCGCTGCCAATCATTCATGAAAAGAGCAAGGAAAATCTCAGGCATATGATCACTCTCAGACAGGTAAGGGGAGATAGCCGCTGTGCAAAAGGGCAGAAGATGGGCAATTTCTAACCATTGCTGAATCTAAAAGCTGCTTATTCAACCAATGACAACATTTTAGCACTTTTGTTTCCAATGTGAGGTGTGCTGAAAGGAACAAATGTCTATAACTCCGAATATCATTTTCAATAATCTTTATTCAATGCATTTCACACATAACTATTCGACAGAAGCTTAGATGACAAGTGAAAAACTGTCATCTTGATTGTATAATTTGTGCTTCCTCTTCAATGTCCACCTCATCCTGATGTTGGTTCTTAGGCATTTCTACGTGTGGTATATTCTTAGACGTAATTAGTGGTATTCCTCTTCAGATGTCAAAAAATCTACAATTTAAAACCATTTTCTGTGAGCATACACTCAGTGAATGTTTGTGCTCCTGTTCCATTTACTTAGTACACAAGTGGTTTGTCAGAGGCATTTCTTTCTGCATTCAGTTTAATTCCATGGCCTTCAGTTTACCTACAGTTCCTCTCTCTATATTTCCAGAGTGCCGCAAAGGGTTACTTGAACCAAGAAATGTGGGTTGTCACACATGAACCTACCCTTTTAACAATAGGCTAGGGTGAAATAGTTGTGGCGAGCCTTTTTAGGGAATTTGGAATACAACTGGTGCACCAAATCTTCACCATCTGTGTGCAGTGCTGAATAGGAACAGGATTCAATCCCCTAGCTGAATAATGGTGCTGGGACAGAATATCAAATAAAAAATATCGACTTCAACAAATATCGAGTTGGAAATATCGTGGGTCAGAAATATCGATATACATTTTCTCGTACTCGAGAATATCGATTTTAGGTACGTAATATCGATGTTAAAAATATCAAAGTGTTTAATATCGTTTGCAACAATATAGTTGTTAAAAATATTGTTTGTATATTAATGTTATGTGTTTTAGGTATATATTTTATATGTATGTGTTGAATGTTTTTTTGTATAAAAATAGCTTGTATTTGTAATATATTTGTTACATTTTTAGTAGTTATTAATTGTATTATTTGAAATTTGCGTCTTTAGTTCTGTAGAGGGTTGTGGGTTTATAGGGGGATAGGGTGGGAAGTAATTAAATTATATTAAATTTATTGATTATTTTTTATGTATTCATATTTGTTTTATTGAGATGTTATAGTGTTAAATGTGTAAAGTAATTTATTACTAATTAATAAAAAATTGGTTGTTAATTAATTTAAATTAATTATTGGTAATTAATCGTGGTAATTGTGTAATACATTTTAGGTGTGTGTTGTCGTGTTTATAGGTGTGAAAGGTGGGAAGTATTTTATTTTTAATTGATGAATTCATAATTGGATGTTAATTAATTTTAAATAATTAATTGTTAATTAATTATGGTAATGGTGTGATTATTGTTAGGAGTTTGTTTTGGTGTTTATAGGAGTAAAGTGTGGGAAGTAATTTGTATTTAATTGATTAGTATATTGGTGTTTTTACTTTTAAACGGGTAAAGGGTGGATATAAAATACATTTTAATTACTTCATTATTAGTTGTTAATAGAAATAGTTTTTACTTTATTCATACATTTTTACTTTGTTTTATTATTTTGGAGTTTAAATGTATGTTTGCTGTGGATATCATAGTGTTTAAAAGTTTGTGTAGTCAATTAATGTTTATTAGTTTTTTTTATTAATAATGTTTTTCAATTGATTATTATTTATGTTGATTTGGGAACATTTTCAAATAAAAATGTTGAAGTGTTTTGTGGTGTGGTGTTATATGGTAGGAAATACAATAAAGACATTTATGTATTTATTAATTTATGTTTTTTTAATATTTTCTAGTTTAAAATAATTTTTTCAATAAATGTAATTATTATTTTTTAATATATATTATTTGTAGGTTTTTTATATGTAATTAATATTATAATATTTTAAATGTTTAAATGTTTAATATATTTGATTTTTCATTTCTAAAATTGTTTATTTTTATAATTTTTTATAATTTTTTATGTTTTTTATTTTTAACTGTTTGAGTGTGAACAGTAATTTTTGTTTCTTTGCTATCCAACACTTTCTCTACTGTTGCACTCTTTGGAGTGGGAATAGTAATTTTTACCCCTCTGCTATCCAACACTTTCCCTAATGTTGCACTCACTGGAGTGGGACTAGTAATTTTTACCCCTCCGCTATCCAACCCTTTCCATAATGTTGCACTCACTGGAGTGGGAATACTAATTTTTACCCCTCCGCCATCCAATACTTTCCCTACTTTTACACTCACTGGAGTGGGAATAGTCATTTTTACCCCTCCGCTATCCAACACGTTCCCTACTGTTGTACTCACTGGAGTGGGAATAGTGAATTTTACCCCTCCGCTATCCAACACTTTCCCTACTTTTCCACTCACTGGAGTGGGAATTGTAACTTTTTACCTCTCCGTTATCCAACACTTTCCCTATTTTTGCATCACTGTTGTGGGAATAAAACATTTTACCCCTCTGCTATCCAACAATTATTCTACTGTTGCATTCAGTGGAGTGGAAATTTTAATTTTTACCTTACCGCTATCCAACACTTTCGCTACTGTTGTACTCACTGGAGTGGGAATAGTCATTTTTACCTCTCCGTTTTCCAACACTTTCCCCACTGTTGCATTTACTGGAATGGGAATAAAACAATTTACCTCATCTATCCAACAGTTATTCTACTGTTGCACTGTTTGGAGTGGGAATAGTAGTTTTTACCCCTCTACTATCCAATACTTTCCCCACTGTTGCACTCACTGGAGTGGTAATAGTAATTTTTGCACCTCCGCTATCCAGCACTTTCCCTACTGTTGCACTCTTTGGAGTGGGAATAGTAACCTTCACTCCTCCTCTATCCAGTACTTTCCCAACTGTTGCATTCTTTGGAGTGGGAATAGTAATTTTCTCCCCTCCGCTCTTTAACACTTTCACTACTGTTGCTCTCACTGGAGAGGGAAAAGTAATTTTTACCTCGCTGCTTTCCAACACTTTCCCAACTGTTGCACTGTTTGGAGTTGGAATAGTAATTTGTACACCTCCACTATCCAACACTTTCCCTACTTTTACACTCTTTGGAGTGGGAATAGTAATTTTTACTCCTCCGTTATCCAATATGTTCCCTACTGTTGCATTCTTTAGAGTAGTTTAATGTTTTAATTATTGTGGAATGTTTTTTTACATTTTAAATTATTGGTATATATATTTTATTTTTCAATCATTTTAAAGATTTAAAATAAATTAAAGATAAAAGTTTATTAATTATTTGAAAGTAAATATATATGTATAAATTATTGTGTTTGAGTATTTATTTTTGTTAATTAAGTTTATTTGTTAATTTTTTGTTAAAATGTAATTGAATGTAAATATTCTTTTCTAATTATTATTAATATTAAGATATGCATTATACATTATTTCATTGTATATATATCTATACAAACCGACATTTTTTACATCTATGTTTTTTACATCATTATTTTTTAATCAATATTTTTGTACTTACCTGTTTAGGTATGGGAGTCGATATTTTTGTAGTCTGTATACTTTTTCGAGATCTAGAACATCAATATTTATGTCATCGATGTTCTATCAGTAAACCCTGAATAACCAATGTCATGTACAGCACAACAGTGCATTCACACCTTAGGATAAGGAACAGACTGATGTGTACAGCTTCACACTGTGCAACTCAACTGTGACCCTTAGAGGTCTGGTATCAATCTGGATACGTCAGCTCTGCTAGGACACATTGAGTGATACCATCCATATGATTGGACAAGCAGCCTCCCTCCACCTTTAACTAGCTATTACTGAGGAAGATGCTGTCAATTTCCATTACCAGTACCTTAGAAAGGGATATAGATCTGGAAAATGTAATAGCAAGTGAATCTAGATTAGCTGTAATTGCCTCAGAGATGATTCACCCAGGGAGTTGATTACAAGCGTTAACTACTGATGGCAATTTTCCTTTTGAAATTACTTGCATGCAAGATGGTCTTAATGTTTTTGTTACTTGTACTTACTGCAGCAGGAAGAGTGCAGGGAAGCTCTGAGAGAAGGCAGGTGCCTTCACAATGCCCATCGGGACGTGCGGTCACAGTACAGATGCCTAGTCTATATCAGAGAATATGTCATCTTCCATTCCAGTGTCTGGTGACTGAAAGAGTTGTAACGTGTTAATCTTAGGGCATGATTTATATCTTGGCGATATGCATAATCCGTCGTAGCGACAAAAGCGTATACATACCAACGAGATAATGGTTGGCCCAAATTTAAAATCAAGTGGACCTTAGGCATAATCACGGCAGAGACTGCTCCATCTCCTCCATGATTAAACCACTCCGACAGCCTTGCAGAGTAAGGATAGTCGGAGGCAGAACTCAAATTACACCCATCTAATTTAGATGACCATAATTAGAGGCCAGTTTTCACTGCTTATCGCCACCTGAAAAACACTGGCGGTAAGGGCCAGTGTAAACTGCTAACTGTTCCCATTGCCATGGGAGTGGACTCCCATGGCGAGAGGAGCATTTAATTTTTTTATTTCAGAATTTTCTTTTTGAAAATAAAAAAGACAACAGTTGCTGTGCAGTGACTCCATCCTGTTGACGGCAGTTCCTGACAGTGATTTAGAAATTACCACCAGCTTTGCAGTCATTTCTAAATTTGGGGGGCGAAGTAGTCTCGGCCTGGCAGATGTTAAGTCCTCCGCCAGGCAAGCCGAGATCACTCTATTCGCCAAAGTTTAAATCGGGCCCTTAGTTGCCAAGAAGTAATTTTTAATGTAATAATCTGATGGCAATACACGCAGTGGAGCTGATTTATCAGTAGAAGTATAGGAGGTGGGAGCAGAGGAGCAAGGTCCAGACATCATTGCTGCTAGTCTGCAGGGTGAAAGGTAGAAAGCGCTTCCACACTTAGCAAATGTTGTGGCAGCATATTTTGTCAGCAATTTCCGACATGTCATTCTGAGCGGAATAGATTTATCACATAATAATTACTATACCAATTGATAAAAAAATTGCACTGTTGACTGAAAATCCATGGTACACATCCTGATCTACATTTGTGAGCAGTGTGTAATTCTCTGGACCACAGCAAACGTCAAGGATGGTCATTGTAGAGGGTCTTTTCACACCAAGTAATGGTTGGCTCACGTATAATATCTCTTGTGCCTTACAGTCAGTGGCATTATGCGGCAATTGAGGACCAAATTATGCGGCAGGTTGATTAAATTACTAGCAAGAAAATTCAAATTAGTATTACTTTGCATCACATTCGTGGCAGCATTATTTAGTTATTAATAGTACAAATAGAAGTGATTATGAGACCCTAAGAATAAACATATCACACAAAATGAAAAAATACATAATTTACAATTCAAAGCATAATGTCCTTGACAAAATAATTACATAGGAAGCACCATTTTCCCTCCTGAAAAAACCGACTATGGGGCATATTATCAACAAACGGCGTTAAAATTATCGCCGCTTTAGGGGCAGAAAACTGCCGCTAAAGTGGTGATAATGGGCTTGATAATATGCCCTTGAGAGTTCCAATAGAAGCCCATGTTCTGTTGTCAACATGGGCTTCCATTGGAATTCTCAAAGGCAAATTATCAAGCCCATTATCGCCACTTTAGCGGCAGTTTTCTGCCGCTAAAGCGGTGATAGTTTTATCGCCGTGCTTGATAATATGCCCCCAAAGGAGCGCAGGAGGGTGATACCTAACAACAATCAGAAACTCCTAGTAGCAAGGCATTGTATTCACCTACTACAATGCTGATTGGACAAAACGTAGGGGCATATTATCAAGATTAGTGTTAAAGTTATCGCCCATAGAAGCCCATGTGGACACCAGAACATGGGCTTTTATGGGAATTCTCTGCGGCATATTATCAAGCCCATTATCGCCGCTTTAGCAGCAGTTTTCTGCCGCTAAAGCAGCAATACTTTTAACGCCGTTTCTTGATAATATGCCCCGTATTTTGGTATAAACAGAGTGTGACACCATCCAAGAGGTGGAAATTGAGTGGAATAAATAAGGATTTTATTTATTTAGCGATACTGTAGACTTATAAACATGCAAATCAAACGGCATGAATAGCATCTATGGATTTTCTGTATGATAACCATGTTAGAGCGTAACGAATGTAGTAAAACATGCCTTTCATTTGCAACTGGGTTGCATTTGGCGTGCTTTAATGCAAATTATAAAACATGCTTTTATACTTTTCTTTTTTCAGTATTTGTGGCAATGGACCGAGGTGCACTAAATACATGATATATTTGATGAACCAAGGACCTGGTTAATATTTGTAAGATGACATTTACAAAAGAGACACATAATTTCTGAAAGTTACTATTAAAGAAAATGCTGGCGTCAGTGGCATCAATAGTATCCAGGTGCCTCTGGAAACAAAACTGATTTATCATCAACGTTCCAAAAGAAAATGTGCACTGAGGCATCATCACACATGGTATTAGATTTATAGATTACAATTGTAAAGAAATATGTAGTTTACTGAATACGCACTAGAAATGCGGTACAAAATGGTACAAAGAAAGCACATGTAGAACATGGTGCTTGACTAGTGAAAAAGACGGTCAGTCATGTAGTAGTCTGTATTCATGCTTTTTTACTTTTTTGTACTTTTTGTTTCTTGCACTGTGAACCACAGTGGTGCCTATCATGAACAAGGTTCCATATGTGAGCCGGAATTCTTCGGGTTCGCCAATATATAGTTTTATATTGAATGCACTTGTCAATTTGCACCGGTAGAAAGATTGTGTGAATGGTTACTGCGGAGAGGTGGTTCGGATTTATGTATCATGTGTGACCTGAGGTGGCATGGCCAAGGCGAGCCACATGGCGGATGCTCACTGAAAGAGTTCTGCTGCCAGATCCTGCGATCTGATATTAATCCCCCGCAAACCGCCGCCGTCCACCTTACCTTTCAACAGTAGGGGGCCATGCTTGGAGAAGGGTCGCTGAGGACCAACAAGCAAGCCCCGAGCACTGGAGGCGAGCCGTGGCCGCCATTGATGCTTAGGCTGCCTGCATGCTGCCTGGGCAGATCAGGATTTGGGCTGCATCAGCCTTCACAGCTTTGTTTTCATTGGAATGGGCCAATCAAGTGCTGGCATGCCGGCCTCCCCTGGCGCTCCCTGACGGCCCATGGACGCCCACCTGCTCCACAACAGAGAGTGAGATCTCATAGTGAGAGAGGCCCAGAGGCACGAAACCCTGATGATAGACAATGCAACAGTAATGATCTTCCCAGATGATACCTTCAATGTTCAATGACAAAAACACACATTCCTGGCCGTCAACTGAAACTGTAAGACCGAGATCTCAAATATTCTCTCCTGTTTCCAACCCGCCTCCGGGTTCAAAAGATGGACGGACAGTCACAAACTCATTGCTTTACTGATCCCAAGTTTACATGGTAATGGGCGGAGCACAGGGGAGGATCGGGTTCTAATTCCATTCAGAATCAGTCCACCTACATTTAACCCCCAGGAATGGTGTGAGAAGACATCAGGGGCACCGACTATGGGTCTCTCCACAGTTGCCCTGCTCCCCTGACTTGAAACAATTGATACAGGAGTGGTCTTTGGGCGGCTGTGGCCCCCACAACTCCATTCCTTCTTTAGACACTGAGGAGGGTGATGCCAGATCCACCAGCGAAGAGGGCTCCACATCGTCCATCCTCTGGGCCCTGGCACAACACCAACTGTGACCCCATAAACTGCGGATGATGTTACTTGAATACCTCACTGCTCCTCCTTCACTTATCTAGCCTGTAATGTTGCTACATTCAGGTACTCCTATCCCAATCCACTCACCACTTCTCTATCCAGTGTGAGAGGGATCCTGCCCCTCTCGACCTGGCCTGAAACAGCTCCCTGGGTGGAAGCCCTCCTCCCCGTCTGCTGTTGTGTATACTCACACATATCCTGGGGGTCATTTCCCCCTCCTTTTTCCCCTCCCCCTTTCCTTTACTAGCCAAGACATCATGCAAGTACACTAGTCACCCCCCTCCTTCTACCTTGGGGCCCTCCATGACCCCTGGTTCTGTTGAGTGTATCTCACACCGTGGCCACATACAGAGGTCAGGGACAATGAGTGGATTAGCCTGACTCCTTTATGACACAGGATCACCACACTTCTACATCATGCACCAAATCACCTATACCACCACCCCCGCCCTCCCGGCGGCGACCACACACTGTCTCACATGGTTTGTAAGTTTGGGCAGGGTGGCGTTGCATCTCTGCTCTTTTTGGATTTATTTATGGGTAATAAAGCACAGGGAGTGCCTAACACAGTTCCGAGTGTGAAGTGGTAATAGTGGATGAGGGAATAAGTATTGCTTTTATCACGGAATCCTGGACGGATGATGCCTCTGGTCCAGACCTGGTTAAAGCCACTCCGCCTGACTATTTTTGTTTCACACTAAATAGGCGTAATAGGAAAGGGGGTGGCCTTGTGATTATCTACCACAAGTCAATAAGGGCATCTTTTAACCCACTTGATAACCCTGAATATGAAGCTTTAGATTTCTGTTTTTACCTTTCACACCACTTTAACTTTAGAGGCACTCTTATATATAGAGCGCCTTGACCTAGAAACCTATTCCTCAGGCAAGCAGATAGCATACTGGAAACTGCACTAAGCGCCAATGCACACACTAAACTCTGAGATTTTAACTTTCACTTGGAAATACTCTCTGATCCTGATACCTTAAACTTATGAGACATGATGAGCAATGCCGGTCTAAAGCAACTGGTGACTGGCGCCACACACAAGGCCGGTCATACACTGGACGGCATCTTCTCAAGCGAAACACAACTGTGTTTTACGGGCATTCTTCCAGTTGCTTGGTCAGACCATAAGGCAGTACTATTCAAAATCACTACGCCCAACCGTCATACATGGAAACCAGGAAAAAAACAACTGGTTAGCAGAGCCTGGAACAAGATAAATGCCGATGAACTGTGTGAGCTGTTAACTGCGACAGCTCCTTCTTTCCCTATAGATTTGGATGAGGCTACACAAGCATATACCAAATGGTTAGAAGCAGCCGGCGATAAGCTTGCCCCAAAAAACTCTTCTACCCCAATAGGGCACGGCCATCCTCCCATGGTACTCCCAAGAGTTGAGAGACCAAAAACTGATCTGTAAACACCTAGAGAGAAACTGGAGGAAGGAATATAGTGATAGGGATAGGAATGAATACAAACTCAGTTTAGCTCACTATAAACAGCTGCTTTTTAAAACTAAACAAGAGTTTTTTACCAAACGAATTAATCTTGCAAAAAATTCGACCAAAGAACTATTTAAAACGGTCACATCTTTGGCACAGCCAGCTACTCCAACTATCACTGCTAGTCAGGAACTATGTGACCAAATTTCTCAATTCTTCCTGGTGAAAGTGGAGGCTATTTTTTCCACTTTTACAAAGGTAACAGCCAAGCCCATTTCCACCCGGATTGATGGCTGTCAACTAGAAAAAAGCTCCAAGGAATCTTTTGACAAGTTTTCCCTAGTAACACCTACACAAATCTTAAACCTTATCATGACAGTTAAATCAGGTTCCCCTAATGACCCCTGCCCTATCTCGCTGATGAAACTAGCACCGGAACCAGTCGCCTCGGCACTGACCTCCGTCATAAATACTATGTTGTCTCAAAGCTAGTTTCCCAAAAACTGGAAAAGCGCCACTATATTGCCGCTGCTCAAGAAACCTACTCTGGACCCTAAAGACCCTAATAACTTCAGACTGATATTGAGGCTCCATTTTACTGCGAAAGTGGCGGAGAAACTCATGAACACACAACTGAGTGTGTTCTTGCTCGAATCGCAGGCTCTGGATCCATCCCAATATGGTTTCAGAGCAGGGCACAGCACCGAGTCAGCCCTTATTAAGTCCACAGAAGAGATCAGGACCATACTTGATCTAGGAGGCAAAGCAGTGATGATCATGTTGGATCTCTCTGCGGCCTTTGATACGGTCCATCACGTTCTATTGATGGACCATATGAGGGAGATTGGAATCTAGGGTTCCACCTGAAAATTACTGGAATCCTTTCTCGCTAATAGAATTCAAACAGTCGCTCTTGGGGAATTCTCCTCTAAACCATTCTCCTTGTCGTGTGGAGTCCCTCAGGGCTCCTCTCTGAGCCCGACGCTTTTTAATACTTATGTCTTGTCACTGGCTCCACTTATTGAATCCTATGGCTTCTCTTTAACCTCCTACGCCGACGACACCCAAATTGTGGTATCGTTGCTGCCAGGGGCTATGATGGGAACAGCATCACGTCTTCAAGAGTGCATGTCAGCTGTAGGCAGTTGGATGGCTCAGAACTGTCTCAAACTTAATTCCGGAAAAACGGAAGTGGTATTATTTGGTAATGAACCCAGCTTCTGGACTCCTGCTTGGTGGCCGGATTCTCTGGGTCCCCTTCCCTCCCCCAAGAAAAAAGCAAAAAAACCTTGGGGTATGGATTGAAAATAAACTCAGCTTTAAAGACCAGGTGAATGCGGTAATCTCCGCAACCGCCTACATTCTCAGAGCATGCAGGAAAATAATTCCATTCTTACCCAAAGACAGTATTCAAACAGTCATTACTACTCTATCCTTGTCTAGGCTAGACTATTGTAATGGGCTTTACCTTACCCTGCAGGAGGGGCTCATGCACAAATTGCAACTTCTTCAAAATGCAGCTGCCAGACTGCTCACAGATACACCAAAATTTGCCTCTAGCTCGGCAGAGATCAAAAAACTTCATTGGCTGCCGATAAGAAAGCGGATACAGTTTAAAGCACTGTGTCTGGTCGACAAAGCCCTACAGGGAACCGGCCCCGAGTTCCTGAAACAACAATTTCATTGGTATATACCAAAAAGATCATTACGCTCAGCAGAAGCAAAACTGATATCGGTATCCAGAGTGCGAAAAGCCAGCTGGGGCGGGGGGGGGGGTAGACGTTTTGTAACCCGTGCAGCGAAGGCCTGGAACGGCCTGCCGCTACATCTTAGATCGATGACAAATCTACTCTCCTTTAGGAAGGCATTAACATCTTGGCTTTTCTCTTCTTAATTTCGTGTATAGTCTCTTTCCCTTAGGCCTCTAAAGGACTTCACATAGCTCCAGGACACCTCTGGGTAACAGTGCGCTCTATAAATAGCAATAACATTAACATTAACATTAACTTTGACTCTATTTTACGTGGTATGCCACAGGCCTGTGAAACTATACACCCTGGCTAAGCATCTCCTATGTTAATATTCCTAACACTGTCTTTCCTTTAGAAGGTTGCAGATGCAATCTTAATTTTCTGAAGATTTAAAGATCTGAGAGTAGAACTTTCAAATGTGAAAACAGAATTTAAATATCCTATAAATTTAGATTTGAGAGTTTTGGTGCTTTTTGAATATTTATGCAAGTAACTCTACCAATACTCTTCATCACAACCTATGTTCTATGTCAATCTCAAATCATAGCAGGTGTAGAGAGAACAGTTTTCAGGGGTTGCTTCAACTTCAAGTGATTGGGCTTAAGATGTGGTCAGTAACTGGGCTTATAATTTTGGAGAGGTATTATCCTACCCAGATAACAAACAAAACCCGCTGAGGTCTATTTGATGTAAACCCCAGTTCTTAGAGAATCCCTGCTCTGGCAACTGGACACCAGAAACACGTAATTCCCCATCGCAATGGGAGTTGAATTCTAGCACTGCTGACCATGTAAAATTCAAACAACCAACACTATAGAATTCCCAAAGCAATTTGGGAAATTTGAGAAACATTTAATAAACAGAAAGACACCAAAAAGATCAAATTCTTATAATGGGAATCAGAAACATAAATTTGTAAAGTTTTAAGGCAACCTCCCTAGATCCACTTTTGGCCTGGTGATCCCATCCCATAGGGCCCGATGAAAAAATGCTAGTTGTTCCCATGAACCCCACCCTCCTGGGACTAAAGCCGGCCAGGTCGGGCACTTCTCCCGCCGCTTGTGCCCATGTCTGGGTGGGCACACAGGCCACGCATCAGGATTCCAACCCACCAGAGGGAAGAGAGAAGCAACATTTGCTGGCTCTGTGTAGTGCACATCAGCTGTGTTGCAGAGGGAGCCAGCAGGGTTGCATGGGAGCGGGATCCCCACATGGCTTCAACAATAGTTGCACACAGATTGACCCAGTTAAAGAGCAGGAACACTAGTGTCTATCAAAAAATTCGGTGTGAGCCAACTTGCACAGACATTTTTTTTTGTTTAAAGCAGTGAGGGTGCTAATACAATGTTCATGCCCGGGGGAAATGGAGCACAGCATTATCCCCCGTGATGGCTATTTAAATGTACATACTTGTTTATGAGATACACCAGGAATTGCAGGGCCACAACCAAATGTGTAGTGAAGGGTTTGGGGGAGGGGGTGTGCCAAGAGTGCAGCAGCCCAAACCTGAGCACCATAAATGCTTTCCAAAGTGACTTTCAGTCTTCTAGGGCCTTATTATTATGACTCACGAAACATTCTATGTTCTTTCAAAGCCTGCTGGAGAAGGTGCTTTTGCTCTGGGCTCTGGAGTGTGGTGATCTCTGTTGGGTGGTCCTAAAGCTGCAGTAGCAGGATAATAAAAGAAAGGCTCTGGGATACGTGTTATTCAATTCAATTCTTTATTAACTATGTTGAAGATTAACAATGCAATTATCTTCAATAAAATGGATGCAATCGAATGTTGGTGTTATTCCCACTGACTTCATTAGTGGGTTGTAGCATGTATTGTTTATTAGTAATGTCTCCATTGATCTCATTGGTGTTGCAATAGTGAAGTATAACATGTTCTTTCCTCTTACTAATGTGTTGGCACCCTCAGAAAGTCAGTAGGCCTGCCTTATTGATGATGATTCCCCCCTTATATTGTATTATTGCATCTAGTATAGATGGGGTTATTGCGGTTATAGAGTTCAGGATCCACTAGGGGTGTAACATGATATGCAGGTGTCACTATAAGCATTTCAATGTAGCTGATTGTACACATCTATAATTTAATGCATAGTATTAAGTAGTGTGTATGTGCAATAAAAGTACTTTTCCTTTTCAAGAGAAAATCCTTTGCAACTAAAATACTTAATTTCTTACAGTGGTATAATGAAGTAACTTGGAGAATTTTGTATAACAAGCATAATGCAAAATAACCGAAAATAAGAGATGATACATCCGCGTAAAGGAAGTTTTGCCCAGGTCTTGTCTTTACTGGGGTAACTATTTTAAATTGTTATGGACCTAAGTAGACTAATTTAAATATGGCACATTTGTCATGCAACAATCCTTTCTTTTATATGTTGTTTGGTCAAAAAGGTTTCACGATACATAGCTGGACAATGCTACCTATGTTTCTCTGGATTTGCAACAGGTCTGACTTTGATAGGTTTGTGGAGTGTTTTAATTTCCTTGTAAGCACCTTGGTGCTGTTTTGGGAGTCGCCTGGCTCCTGGCCCCCCGCAGGAGCTGGAACAAGATCACCGGCGACCAGCTCACCACCTTCCTCAGCCAGAACCCCCCCACCAGCTCAACGGACCCCAACGAAGCCGCCAACAACCTCACACAGTGGATCATCAACTGCGCAGACGCCCTCGCACCACTGAAGAAGAACCCCCCCAGCAGACGCGGCAGCAAGAAAGCCTCCTGGTTCACCAACGAGCTCATCACCTCCAAGAAGAACTGCCGTTCCCTGGAGAACACCTGGCGCACCAACCAGACCACAGACAACATGACAGCCCTCAAACATGCCACCCGCAAACACCACCAACTGATCCGCGCCACAAAGAAGACAGCCTTCAAGGAACGACTGGACAACAACACCCACAACAGCAAGGAACTCTTCAGCATCGTCAAAGAGCTCTCCAACCCCGACGCCGGAAACAATGACATCACTCCCTCGCAAGACCTCTGCGACTCCCTCGCAGCCTTCTTCCACGACAAGATCGCCAACATTCACAAAAGCTTCGGCCCACCAACCACGAACCCCACCACCGAACCGATGCCCCCCACCGCCACCCTCCGCACCTGGACCCCAGTCAGCACCGAAGACACAACACGCACAATGAACACCATCCACTCCGGATCCCCTACGGACCCCTGCCCACACCACATCTTCAACACGGCCGACCACATCATCGCACCCCACCTCCGCGACATCATCAACGCCTCCTTCAACACCGCCACCTTCCCGGAGTGCTGGAAACACGCAGAGATCAGTGCCCTGCTGAAGAAACCAACTGCAGACCCCTCCGACCTCAAGAACTACCGCCCCATCTCGCTCCTCCCGTTTCCTGCCAAAGTCATCGAGAAGACCGTCAACAGACAGCTAGCCGCCTTCCTCGAGACCAACGGATCCCTCGACCACTCGCAATCCGGCTTCCGAGCCAACCACAGCACGGACACCGCCCTCATCGCAGCCACAGACGACATCAGATCCCTAATGGACAACGGGGAAACTGCGGCCCTCATCCTCCTGGACCTCTCCGCAGCTTTCGACACTGTCTGCCACCGCACTCTGGTACAGCACCTGAACAACACCGGCATCCAGGAGAAGGCCCTGGAGTGGATCACCTCATTCCTTGCCGGAAGAACCCAGAGAGTCCGCCTCCCCCCGTTCCGGTCAGCGGCCACCGAAGTCATCTGCAGCGTTCCACAAGGGTCATCGCTCAGCCCCACCCTCTTCAACGTCTACATGAGCCCCCTTGCAACCATCGTACGTCAACACAACCTCAAGATCATCACCTATGCCGACGACACCCAGCTGATCCTCTCCCTCACCAGCGACCTGGACGCCGCCAGAGCCAGCCTACACGAAGGGATGAAAGACGTCGCCGAATGGATGAAGAACAGCTGCCTGAAACTGAACTCAGACAAGACGGAGGTCCTCATCCTGGGATCATCACCCTCCGCCTGGGACGACTCCTGGTGGCCCCCCGCCCTGGGAGCCACCCCCAAGCCAACGGACCACGCACGCAACCTAGGCTTCATCCTGGACTCCTCCCTCTCGATGACCAGACAAGTCAACACCGTCTCATCTTCATGCTTCAACACCCTGCGCATGCTTCGACAGATCTTCCGGTGGATCCCCACCGAGACCAGGAAGACGGTCACCCAGGCCCTCGTCACCAGTCGGCTGGACTACGGGAACGCCCTCTATGCCGGCACCGCCGCCAAACTCCAGAAGAAACTCCAACGGATCCAGAACGCCTCAGCACGACTCATCCTGGACATCCCCCGACACAGCCACATCTCCGGACACCTGAGAGACCTGCACTGGCTCCCCGTCAACAAAAGAATCACGTTTCGACTCCTCACCCACGCACACAAGGCCCTCCACGACCTGGGCCCCAAGTTCCTCAACAGCCGCCTGACCTTCCACAAGCCCACCCGCCAGCTCCGCTCCGCCAGCCTCACTCTCGCCACCGTCCCCCACATCCACAGAGCCACCGCCGGAGGAAGATCCTTCTCCTACCTGGCAGCCAAGACATGGAACTCCCTCCCCATCCACCTCCGGACAACGCAAGACCATCTCGCCTTCAGGAAGCAACTCAAGACCTGGCTGTTCAAGCAGTAGCGTTCCCCCCTCCAGCGCCTTGAGACCCTCCGGGTGAGCAGTGCGCTATACAAATGCTTGTGATTGATTGATTGATTGATTGGTGAACTGGGCACCATCTTAGAGAAAGGCTAGCTTTTTATGCTTGTTTTATGTTTTTCCTTTCTCCCCTTTGATTCATGTTGTTTTTAATTACCAGTATCTCTCCCTCGCAGGGGAGACTGCAACTTGCAAAGAGTGTTGCTGGACCCGTTCTTTGATTTGCCCCACCTATTTGTTCAGTCCGTGTTGCAAAAGCTCACGCCCAGCCACACCCCTCTCTATGACGTGCCATTTAGGGATTCCTGGAGTGTGCCCATGCAGCCTTTGACAGGCTTGTGCAGTGATTTTTTTTCCTTGCTAGCCCCTCGGTAGTGTTTTGGGACTTGCCTGGCTCCTGGTGAACTGGGTGCAATTTTAGAGAGAGTCTGCCCTTTTTAAGCTCGTTTTATGTTTTCCCTTCCTCCCCTTTGATTTATGTTATTGTTACCAGAATCTGACGCCTCGCAGGGGAGCCAATGACTTGCTAAGGGGGTAGCAGGATGCCAGTTATCTTTGCTTTGCCCCACATGTTTGCTCAGTCCACTCTACAAAAGCACGGTGCTCTGCACACCCCAGGCCATGCCCCTCACTATGACGGGCCATTAAGGCTTCTGCGTCAAAGGTGTGCCTAAGGCAAGCTCGTCTGCACCTGTCTGTGCCTGGATCGGGCCCAAGGCCCGACCACCTGCCCGTTTGAATCCACAGGGATGGCCCTGGAAGGCTGATTCAAGAAAAGCACTCCTAGCACTTAGACCTCCGCGTAATGACCACCCCTGCTTCTAATCCCCACTGCTACAGGAACCATCTATTCGAACTGTCAGGTGTCTAATACCAATATTTTTAACCTAGGACCCCAAAGTGTTGGACATTCATTGACTAAAGGATTACGGGGAGGGATAAACAAAGAAGGGACACCATGCCCAAGAGTCATCTGTGCTCTGATCAATGCTAGATCACTGGTTAAACACTACGTGGAATTGTCTGAGTTCAGGTCGTCATTGTCTGTGTTATGGAAACCTGGAATGACCGGACATCAGGCCCTGAGACGACTGTGGAGGTACCTATAGGCTATAACATCTCTAAGCTGGACAGACCCAATAAAAAAGGAGGCAGGATTGCAGTCATTTTTCGTGACTCTTCTGCGGTCTTCACCCCAGCGTCATTGGATGTGAAAGAAGGCCTTTTGGTTAATATTAAACTAGCCAAAACTCAGTCCTTAAATGGTCTCTTTATTTTATCTCACACCTGGGCCGAGAAGAACTATCATCCATACTATAGAATCTTTCCTGGAATCTTCTCCCAACAAATCAGACTTTACGCTATTGGGAGACTTCAGTTTTCATCTTGATACTCATTCTGACCCTGACACAGAATTGTTAATTGACACTATGAATTGTTTCAGCTTTGCCTATTAGTAGCTGGCCCTGCAGATTCGTCGGTGCACACCCTCAATGGAGTATTCACTGATAATCCCTTTTCCTCTTCCCCATCATGCTTCCTTTAACTTGGGTGGACCACAAAGCCATTCTCTGGGAGATTATGCTCCCCAGTCAGCTTCCCTCTGCAACAGTGGTC
Source organism: Triturus cristatus (assembly GCF_964204655.1). NCBI lineage: Eukaryota > Metazoa > Chordata > Amphibia > Caudata > Salamandridae > Triturus > Triturus cristatus. The sequence continues at coordinate 888,696,640 of NC_140587.1, read as the reverse complement.
AGGAAATATGCTATGTGTTACACACGGCATACGGTTCAGGTCCCGGGACTGAGCTCCATACTTGCAAGTTCTCTACCAGAAGAATCCAACGATGTGAACTTAATGTCTGAACGCTTTTCTGATTGGATGAATTCTGCTGTTATGGAATTTGGCCCGACTAAACTGAAGACTGCTAGAAGATGTAAGCCTACTACACCTTGGTTCAATGACACACTCAGAGCTGCAAAGCAGGGTTGTTGTAGGCAAGAGAGAAGGAGGGACCTGACCCCCTAGAGAGAAGAAAAAAAATACTGCATCGCGCAATATAATAAATGGGTGCTGGAGGTTTAATCATCCTTTTTTATTGCACAAATAAAATCAACCCGTAATTCAACTAAGGCATTATTTCAAGCCATAACTAAAGTTTTGAAACCAGACTCGCACATCATGGTGCGCGGTAGGCAAGCTTTTTGTAATTATTTGGCAATTTTTTTCGGCAAAAAGTGGATGTTATTTTTAACAAATTTCCCTCCAGCAGCTCTACTTATAAGATTAGCAATATGATCAATGCGGGACTTTCTGACATATCTATCCTTACTAAATTTGCCACGCTAGTGAAAGACCAAGTTATTCGGGATATCCCCATGACAAAATCCAGGTCTCAATTGGATCCCTGTCCGCCCAGTATTTTCCACCTAGTCCCTGATGCAGTGGCCCTAGTTTTAACAGAAAGTTACAATGCTATGTTTAACAGGTGTGTGTTTCCTAAGCATTGGAAGGTTGCTGCGGTACTTCCACTCTGAAGAATCCAAACCTAAGTGATCAGGACCTGAACAGTTATCGTCCTATTTTAAGGCTTCTGCTTCCAGCAAAACTGGTGGAAAAAGCCATGAACACCCAGCTGGTTGATTTTGTGGAGAACAATGGCCTGCTTGATGACACACAGTTTGGCTTTTGTGGTGGTCACAGTATGGAGTCAGCACTGATTGCAGTCACCAAAGAAATCAGGGCCACAGTGGATAAGGGCGGTAATGCTGCCCGTATCCTGCTCAACCTATCTGCGGCATTTGACATGGTCAATCATGACCTTTTGATTGACCGGTTACAGAATTTGAGGATTTGAACTTACTGCGATCATTTCTCATGGATCATATTCAATCAGTATCTTTCAGGAATTTTACATCTGACACCTTCAAGATGCCTTTTGGGGTGCCACAGGCCTCATCATTGACCCTACATTGTTCAACTTCTATGTTACACCCCTGGCAGCTTTAATCAAATTGTTTGGAATGTAGCTGACATCTTATGCCGACGACTATCTGATAAGGGTCCTGTCATGAGTGCAACCTTTCGGAGCTGCATGGGTACAGTAAGTATCTGGAGGGATAAAAACTGTCTAAAGCTCAATTCATCCAAGACAGAAGTTATTCTGTTTGGCAATAATCCCACATTCTGATATTCTGGGTGGTGGGCAGAGGAACTAGGCACTCTTCCTACACCGGTCAAAAAGGTAAAAAACCTTGGTGTGGTGGTGGATAACAAACGTACATACAAAGAGCAAGTTAACAGAGTAATTTCAGCATCTTTTTCTATTTGCAAATTGTGAGGAAAATTGCACAATTCTTAACCAATTACATGTTAAAGACTGTCGTCTTTGCATTAGTGCTATCTAGAGTAGACGACTGCAATGGGCTTTACCAAAACCTGCAGAAAAAATATTTGTACAAACTGCAACTATTGCAAAACTCAGCAGCCCGAATGCTGATGATGGTCCTCAGATACTGCTCCGCGTCACAAGCCATCAAAAGATGACGTTGGTTACCTGTTATAAAGTGGATTGTTTTGATATGCCTGAGCATGGCCTACAAAGCACTTCATGGTCATGGCCCCGCTTATCTTAGAAACAAGCTGAGATAACACTAATGCAAAGACGACAGTCTTTAACAGGCCACTAGGACACTTCCCTCCAGTTTTTCTAGAGATCTGGTTGTCCCCTTCTGTACATTTTCTACCTGGTAAGGCAGAACCTTTGTCATTAGTACAGCCCAAAATTTAAATCGTCTGCCTCTGGAGCTAAAAAATGCCACTTCATTACTTTGGGGTCAGGAAAACATTAAAACCTGGCTGTTCGGCCATGAATAATACTGTGGTACATCCTAATATCTGTCATGGGCAGTGCCAAGACACCTCCGAGCATATGATGCGCTTTATAAATTATAAAAATCAAATCACCACTCCAAGAGTCTAGTTGCTGATGCAACATTACTCAGCATGAATGACCATGTCATGCAGCTTTCTGTGAATTGATGTTCCTTTCGCCTTTGACTTTCTCCTTTCACTTGCTTGCAGCAATTAGCTACCACCCAAAGGGCCGGTGATGGACTGGACTTGTAAAACAGAATGTCTCCTGTCTGCTTCAAAGTTCTTTTTACCAGGATTTATGCACATCAATAATTTTGAGCCAGAACATTTTCGAAGCATGAAATCACTAGTCATGAAAGGGTCTCCGATTAATATAATTGGCATGATGCCCAACGCTGCCTGCCTGATTGCAGGGTTTTCTTGAGTGGTGACTTGAATTTAAATGACAATTTTTAATGGGACTCCGCACATTCTCCCTCTCTGAGTGACACCCCCTACATTATTTCCATTTGTGTGTTTTCTGAAGTACGCCAGTTTTGCATCACACGCTGCAATGTGCAGCGCTCCCTCCCCAGGAGTCTGATTGGCTTGTTTGTTCCTGGAATTCAGCAGACAACCTGTGTCTCGAATACTCGGTACGCTCGCGCACTCTCTTTTTTTTTAACTAGTGTTGATTATTCAGACGAGAAGTGTGAACAAAAGCTAGATATCTGTGCCTGCCATTTTGGTAACTGCTCCATGTTACACACGGGAATGGCAAATGTGCACGCTAATTGAAAGCAGTCACCGAATGCAGCAAAAACAGGCGTTTCTTAATCATTTAGTACCGAAGATCGCCGTTTCCTCTATGGCATCTCTGATGGCTCCCTCCTGGCCAGTAACTCTGCCCTGCAGATTTACATCAAGCGTACATCATGCGGTGTTGCCAATCCCCCTAATTAGCTCTGAAGAGGCTGCGAAATTAACGAATCTTCTCCCAGAACGATATATCAAAGGGAAAAGACTTAATGCAGCAGGGGCTAGAAGCCAATCAAACGTCTGGGCGCTCTTGGCACGCCGTAAATTAGATGCATGTCGACGAGTGACGTGGACACATTTTATGTTTCTAAATTATACATATAAAATAATAAATACATAAACAGGGAACGTTAACGACACAAAGTTAAAAAAAGCTAAAGCTTTTGCGGGTCGTACATTTATTGACGTGACTACAGGTTTCTGTAAAGTAAGAACGGTTTCAAGCGTCATGAACGGCGCCATTTTACGCATTGGCATTTGTGTATCTGAGTGCTGTACACCATCGTGTGGTGTTGGAAGACGATTGGCTTTGGGTGAGGTTTTACACAATTATAAGCAGTGCCTGGAATTGGATGGAAAAGGTGTGGGTTCACAAAAAGGCTCGCCCATGAAGAGTAACTAAAAGACTCCTTTATGGTAGCCGAGGGCTTTGTAGCTAAGGGTTTGTCCTGACAAAGGTGGACTATAATCCTACACTGCACGGATGCAGTCACAAACAGTTATAACCAACACCTTAATAGTAAACAGAAAGCATTCATATACGTACATTCATATACGTAATTACCGGTTTTCAAATAAACATAAACATTTATCTGGGCAGTGAGCGACAGAAAGTCACTCAAGGAAATATCGGAGGACTAGAGGGGGCGGGGTGGTTATGCTGTCAATTTTCAAACAATTGACTCTTTTTCTGTACTAGCTACACCAGAGTGCCTGTTTTCATGCACTGCATACAAAAGCGTAACGGAGGTCGTTTCGTAGGGCCCGATTCACAGAACTAACTTAAGACAAAATCCTAAACTTACTACTTTTGGTATTCACAGAAGTTAGGATTTTGTAAGACAGTTTTAAGACAGACTTAAGACAGACTTAAGTTAGGATTTTGTCTTAAGTCTGTCTTAAGTCTGTCTTAAGTTTGTCTTAAGACAAATTTAAGACAAAATCCTAACTTCTGTCAATACCATAAGTAGTAAGTTTAGGATTTTGTCTTAAGTTAGTTCTGTGAATCGGCCCGTATACTCTTATTTATCAGCAAATTGAGCAGTAATTGTCCTTATCCATTTGAAAAGATGATGCCAAGGTATGTTGCCTAATGGTTATCCTAAAGATTGTTTTATACTGAAAAACTTTACAGCCACAGTTACAAAGGTGTAATACTGGTGGAATGACAGGAAAATGAAGGGCTGAAAATCTTCAAGAGAGACAAGCAGCACCCAAAGTCCATGGCAGCCAGAAAGGAACGAGAGCCCAGAAGAAGCTAGTGGGATAGGGGCTAGGAATCTGCGTGCAGTTGTGCTGACAAAACCCCCTTGCTATATGTCAAACTTTGAGCCATCAGAAAATATGCAGAATGCAGGACCATTCTTTTTAGTCAAGCCTCTTAATGGCGCACTGACAGTGGCAAAGTCTTGTATGTATCTAGAGCAATAGCTTGCAGTGCTAAGGAATGAACGCAACGTGGAAACATCTTTTGGGGCACTGACAGTTGACAGCGCTTGCACTTTAGCAGGATCAGGTGTCATGCCCACGTCAGGAAAAATATGGACAAAGAATTTTAACTTTGTCTTGCTTAACTCACATTTCTCGCATTCAAAATGTAATCGGCATCAGTGAGCAACTGACATACTTGATTGAGAGCTTTGTCATGCTCCATCGGTGTAGCTCTGCAAACCAGTATGTCATCACTGTAATTGAAAGCATTCATGACAGGCTGTATGATACGTCGAATGACATCTTGGAATAGCTCTGCAGCTGATAACACACCAAAACTTAGTCTCTTGTAACGGAACAGGCCAACATGTGTAGAAAAGTTTGTCATGTACTTTCACTTCTCCTTGACTTCTAGCTGATGATATCCTTTATTCAGATCCAGGGGAGAGAATAACTTTGCCCCATTCAATTGTGTTATCATGTTGGCAACGTGCTGAGCTGGATGTCGTTCTATTTCAATGGCCTTGTTCACTTGATGCATGTCCACGCAGATGTGTACAGTTCCTTCACTGTCCTGGTTGGGTACTACTACAATGGGAGAAACCCATGGAGTCGTACCAGTAGAACACTAAATGATATGCTTGAGAAAAGATTAAAGTTCCTTTTCAACAACTTTCTGTAAGTGAAAGACAATTCGTCTGTGACTTTGAGCAATAGGACGAACATCCTCATTAATGTTGTTTGTGTGACAGTGATCAGGCAAATCCTGTCTGACGTTCACTTCCGCCGTCGGAGCAGGAGCAGACCAGAGCGTGTTCAGCATCCGACGGCAGTTGGCTGTGGCGAGAGGAGCAGCGTGCAGCGAGCGAGCTGCAGCTAAATGCTAAATGCTAAACGCTAAATACTGAGAGCAGTGGCAGAGCTGATCGCTGATCAGTTGAGCAGCGAAAGGTTGTTGGCGGTAGGTGGAGGTCGTACGGGACGGGAGGCATAAGGTGGAAGGTGCTCCTGACCTGCTTGACCCGCTTGACCCGCCTTACCCTGCCCAGTTCAAGCTCATTTTCGGCGGCGTTAGATTGCCGCCGTGCTTCCTGCCTGCTGTTTTGATAACAGAGGTAAAGACTTTGATGAGAGAGAGGAGAGAGCGGAGAGCAGTAAGCGAATTTGTTGCTGTTGCCGTCGTCGCCTGTTCAGCTGGTTGAACTCTTACGCTGCTGAGCTGACAGTGCCTGACCGAGCCTGTTCGAGCCTGCTCGAGTCCACCCATATTGGTGGCCTCCCTCTTGCTTTGCCTTGCCTTGCCTGCCTGCCTGCCTGTTTAAGACAAAGGAGGGTATACCTGGCTAGTGGGCTAGGTTAGTGCAGTTTTTCTCCTTTTTCTTACAAGCGGAGAGGCGGCGCAGTGAAGAGAGTGAGGCGTACCAGAGAGAAGTCTCTTTTGGAGAGGAAAAGCGAGAGGAAAGTGAACTGAACAGATAACAAAAAACTTTTAAATAGCAGAATTTGCTGAATTACCGGAATCAACGGAAGGCAACGGAAATTAATTAGTAGTAGATTTTTAATTGTGCATGAGTCTGATAAGGGGTTTGTGTCAGTGTTAATTTTTTTTTTTTTTTTTGCTTGTTCGGTGGGTAGAGGGAATTGATTAAGAAAAGATAGTTTGATTTGGTTATAAACAGTTAAATACAGTGTGAATACAGAGTGAATCAGGATGAGGTCAGGTCGCCAGCGTTTGGCTATAACAAAGCCTACACAAAGTCAGATAGCTAAAGAATCTTTAGTGGTTCAACCCCAACCGGAGAAATATAAGCAAAATGGGGAAAATTTGGATAAGCAGGAAAATAGCAGTGCAGTTATAGAGGGAAGTTTGTGTCAGCCAGTTGAAGATAAGGTCTTATCAGCGCCCGTTAATAAGGTTATGGGTAGTATGGATAGTAGGATCTGTATGAAATCTCCATATGTGGCTCAATCATCTATAAGGTGTTATTTTTTTAAGTACCATCAAAACCAGTCTGACAAATACACAAGTAATATCACCGAAAAGGATAAGGGTGAGTTTAGCGGGGATACTAGTGATGGTAAGGTGTCTTTAATCTCACCGCTATCATCGTGTAAAAAGGGGGAAAAGAGTTGTGATTTGATCTGTTTAAAGATGCCTGAAAATCTGAATATTATCATGGATAGTCAACGTAGTCAGGATAGGAATACAACTGATGAAGGGATAGGAGTAGGAGTGGGAATGGTGCCGTTATCTTTGTCCCAGGCGACATCATCCTTAGCTGGCCAGCAAAGGGCGCAGGTTCAGGCACAGATTCACATGTGCGCCCCCATTGCTGACCAGGTAGAAAATGTCGAAGATGTTATTGTGTTCGATTCGGAAGTAGATTGTAGAATTGTAAATTTGGGTTGTGAAGAAAATATTATTGAACCGATATTGGTCCCAGAAGTCCCAGAAGTTTTAGAGGACTTAATTTTCAGTCCAAATAGCTGTTTGGACAAAAGTGGTAATGTCAGTTTATTTAATCTGGAACAGTCAAGTATAAGTATGGAGAATTGTTTTACCACTAATGAATCACTGGTGGAACCAGGTGTGGGTAATACTGATAATATTATTAATATAAATGATCAACCTAGCATAGAATTAAATGGCCATTTTAATCTAGAAGATATATCTTCGCCAATGAAACTGGAGGAGACAGACAAATCAAACCTAGGTGATCCAAAAGAAAGAGTGGTTAGTCCTGAGAGGGGCGTATGGGATTGTCTTTTATATACCATGGACTCTATCACCAATGCGCTTAATTTCCATTCTGATAAATTGGACGTCCAAGTAGATATCTTAAATAGATTAGCATCCCATGTTGTGGGTATTGATACAAAACTCCTGCAATTAAATAACCTCATAACAAAGGTTCAAGCGGACAAAGAGAATCTGTATATAACATGTACCTGCGCGCAATTGATGGATAAAATTTCCGATTTACCATCTATAGTAAGCTCAATGGTCCACGAAGTAAAAAAGTTGTCGGGTGCAAGAGTACAAGGTACGGAAAAAACAACTGATTCATTAGAAAAAAAGAATATCTCAGGTTGTACGTCTAGACCGGGGCTATTGTCATTAGATAATTTGACTCTTCATCAAAAGGATGTACCCAATGGAAATAGTACAAATAGCTCTGATAATAATATTAAGGAACAACTTGTAAAAGATGAGAGCAAAATAAATGCAATAGAAGAACCCCTCATTAATATGAAGGGTGATTTAAATAAAGATTGTTTGGCAACAGGAAACTTTATTACTGAATATCCTATGTTAACCAAAAAACAAAGTAGTGTAAAAAAGTCAGGCCCAAATCAGTCCCAGGTAACAAGTGTCCCTTTAAAACCAAAGAACCTTTCAAAAAGGGCAAAAAAAAGGTTAAGGAAGACACGTAATAAGATAATGTACAACTTACAATCACCCATTAAGAATAGTTGTGATAATCCCCCAAAAAATCCTAAAGAAACTAAAACCGAAACTGAAATGAAATTATATTTTCCGATGTTTGGTAATGATAAAAATTCGGGATTAAATGTTAAGAGAAATCATTTGAAGGATTGTGACAGTGATAAGGCTGAGCAAGATGAATGTAAGTTGAGTCCAGGCCCTATACTAGAGCCTTCAAAAATTTTGAGGGAAGATGGATTGAAACAACTTATAAAGGAAAGGGTGGACGCTATAGATGAACCTCTAGGTTATAAACAGAAATTGGTAGGCCATACCAATCATTTAAGTAGTATTAAAAATGAACAGGGGCATACCTTGTGTCTGAAATCTATTAATGATGTAATGGTTGAACAGGGAGTCAAGAAGGTTATCCATCAGCAAGGTGGCAATATGAATGATCAGGTGGCCCAATTGGATGTGCAATACGGAAAATTAATGAAGGATAATGAATTGAACTGCCTAGCAGATATTGTTCGGGTGTCTCCAACCGAGAACAGGTTGTCAACCACCTTTGTAGATGAGGAGGAAATAGAGGCATCAAACTTGTTGATTGATAAGAGGAAAGTAGCCTTTTGTCCTTATTATACAACAAGAGGTCCTCATGATATTTTAAATCGAGGTAATATCTTGAAATTGTTATATGCAATTATAGACCTTAAAGATGTGGTAACGGAGGATCTGGAAGCAGTAGAGTTTAGGCAGGAAGATGTCAATATGAATAGAGAAGCAACAATTACAACTTGGCGAAATACTGAAATTGTTGATAGAATAATGGCCAATGGCACAATATTTGAAAAGTGGGGTATTAGAGTTTGGAGACCGCAAGGTCCACGATATCCAACGCTGCTAATTCCAATCAATCCACCTGAGTTATTGACTCAAAAAAAAAAGAAAAAGGAGGAGAAAAAATTAGTTGAGGTATCACAGATAAGAATATTAAAAGGGGCATCAGGCCCATCGACGGAGTTAAATTTATCTTATGGGATCAAGGTTAGAAGTAGCCCGTCTGGTTTACGAACATGTGAGGCACTGAAAAAATCCCCAGAACTTTTAGATGATTGGAGTTGGCTTCCAGGAATATTAACAAATCCAAATCATGGAAAGAAGGATTGATGTGAACCTCTTCTTGATGAAGTTTCAAATACTCTGAAATTCTGTTCATGGAATACTAATGGCTTAAAACCCCTAATTGAGGATCCTAATGTAATAGATTTTCTAAACTCTTTTAATATAATAATTCTCCAAGAAACATGGAATATGTGTAGCGAACCATTTATTGGTTATTTTGAATACTGCAATAGTGCAACACGTGAAGCTCATTCAGGTCGTCCTTGTGGTGGGCTCTCTATATATGTTTCTTTAAGTCTTAGAGTAGAACATTTTGAAATAGACCTTCAGTTAAAATGGTTGCAGTGTATCAAATTAATAGCTGGTCAATCAATCATTTTTTTAAATGTTTATTTAAGTTGTAAAAAGAAGGTTAGATCCACTCAAATTATTCAGTTATGGGGACTGGTAAAAACTTTATATTTTGATCACCTAGATTCAGCATTTATTATCACAGGTGATTTTAACATGCACTTAGTTGCCTCAAAAAAACAGACAGTTGGTTTAAACTGTTTAGCTCAATGGACAGACTGTGAGTTTAAAAAGTACAATTTGAAAATTATGCAAGACTCAGATAATACTCCAACGTTTAATAAAGCTGGTGGTCTATCTGTAATAGACTATACAATAATGTCAAAAAAATTATATAACATGGTAAGCAGCTATCAGATAGTCCCGAGGATTGAGAGTGACCACAATCCTCAAGTGGTTAAATTTGATTTAGTCTTTGATTGCCTGCCTGAAACTAAAATCCTGAAAACAGCTCCCATAGCTTTTAATCTTAAAAGATTAATATGGAATGAAAAAAATGAGGCAAGTATTTTGGGAGTTCTTACCTGTATAATACAAGATGTGCAGTCTGCTTATGGTGAAGGGAAACCCATGGTGGAATTGTGGACACATTTATGCAACAAACTCCTGGCTAAATGTGCTAGGGACAAGCCATCTAGGGGTATATTATTGAACCCTAAGAAACCAGAGTGGTATTCGTTCCACCTATTACAACAAAAAAGAAGACTCAATAAAGCAATTAGATTGCTGTACAGAAATAAAAGCAATGTATCATTTTTTGAGATATCACTTAAAATTAGAGATTTAAAACAGGGCTACAAGAAGGAAATTTGGAGAGCAAAGCAAATGCATTATGAATCAATATGGGCTAAGATGCATTATGCTTGTAAATCAAAAGATCTGCGGTTATTCTGGAGCATAATCAATAACCTTGAAAATGGAAATAATAGAAGCAGTAGTGCTAATGTAGATGAAATAAGTTGGGTGAATTTTTTTAATTCGAAAGTGGATACTCAAGGCCAATTGCATGATAAGTGTATTAGCAATAGTCCTACCTGTAGGTCTAAAATAAAAAATGGAATTAGACAGGAGAGTCCTAATCATCATCAGTATAGTGTAGAAATCAAACCTTGGTTGCTTGAAAAAGTTGAAAAAGCGATAAATAAGATTAAATCCAAGGGAGCTCCAGGTCCAAATGGTATTCCGAATGCCATATTTAAAGCTAAATTAAGGAATTGGCCGGAGCTATTAATGCTCCTGTTTAATGAAATACTTAAAACAGGCCTTATTCCGTTAACATGGCATGGAAGTATCATACAACCAATCTATAAATGTGGCCCCCAGGATAATCCGGCTAATTATCGATTAATTACACTTACAGATGTAGATGCAAAAATTTTTGCTAGTTGTCTGTTGGATGATTTAGAGGTATGGGCTTTAAAGGAGAAGTTGATTCCCAACTTTCAAACTGGGTTTAGAAAGGGTGAATCAACTCATACAAATCTGATTTTATTAACATTATTAGGTGAAAAAGCTAAAATGAGGAAGCAAACACTGTATGTGTGCTTCATTGACTTAAAAGCTGCGTTTGACTCTGTCCCGCGAAATATTCTTTGGTCGAAGTTAAGGAACTGGGGAATATCGGAAAATTTATTAAAAATGATTACATTACTTTATTCCGATACCTGGGTTCAGATTAAGATTGGCGATGGTAAACATACGACTCGTCGTTTGACTACTAACGTAGGACTAAAACAAGGTTGTGTTTTGGCTCCTTGCCTTTTTAATCTTTTTATGGCCGATCTCCCAGCCCATTTTAATACTATTAATTCGCATTCACCCTCGATATACGGTAATGAAATTAAATATTTGCAATATGCTGATGATACCATCTTAATGAGCCAAACCGCTATAGGCCTTAAAAGGTTAATTGATTCCTTTAACTCCTATGTCGTACAAAATGGACTAACTATTAATATAAAAAAGACAAAAATAATGACTATGGGAAAGGGTAAACCGAGAATAAAAGAATGGAATATTAACGGCCTGGTGATTGAAAATGTTAAAACATATAAATACTTGGGTATTATTTTTGATGACGGACTGATATTTAGGCAGCATTTTAATAAACTTGAAGCCAGGGGTTTATCCCTCGCTTTTGCTTTTAGAAAATTGAGAGACAAATTGGTCTGTCCTAATTATGATCATTTAATGAGGGTGATGAGAGCTAAATTGATTCCATCTTTAGATTATTGTTCTATCATCTTTAGGGGCAAAGACGCAAAATTGCTTGATGATATAGAAATTAGGACATACAAATCTGTTTTTAAGATACCTAAATATATTAGTCGTGCCAATATAAGATTAGAATTTGGTTTGAAGAACCAATTATTGACACGCCAATCTGTATTTTTAAAATCTTTATTATCATTAGTCCGATCAGAGGAAGGATCTTTAGCGAAGTTGTGTTGGCTCGAAATTTCAGAAGGTGAATACTCAAGAAGTTGGCAGTCATATTTAAATGATTGTTTAAGCAATTATAAATGCTTAAAATTAGAAGACGAAGTGAGGAGTAAAACTGTATTTAAGAAAGAAATTAATCAAATGGCTGCTTTGCTTAGCACTATAATGGACAAGGATGACCTAAGAAAAAAACCTCATTTTTGGACTATAGCTAACTCTTTTGGTAGGTTGTCCCCTCAACTTTATTTGTCATACCATTTGAGACCTTTGATTAAGAACAAATTTATTCATTTAAGGTTGGGTAGATATCCAACAAAGGATGGAATACCAAAATGGGAAAGTAAATGGTCATCTAATGTCTGCAGGCTCTGTGGGTTAACGGAAGAAACCTTAATGCATATTGTAACAATATGCCCAGGGTTAACTGATGCTCGAAAGTCTATCCTTAAACCGATTTTTAACGAATCGGGAGTTAGAACATGTAGGAATGCAGTTATTGCCTGTTTAAGTGGTGATGATATTAAATTTATCCATCTCTTTATTAAATTCATCACTATTGTGGAAAAGAAATTGCAAAAAATAGCTGTTTGAAGAATAATATCATACGACTATAGAGTACCAGCAACTTAATATAATTTAGGAGTTTGTAGACTATTATTAGAGATAACATTCTTTTTTTAGTTGGTATGATCTCTTAATGTCTACTTATTGAAATTATGAAATGTTTTATCATTAGAAGTTACTGTCGTTCACAGGTCATATTATATCAACTGTGTTACTGCTAAATTATCTGATGTTAAAACATGTTACTCTAATTAGATGTAGTTAAAATAATTTAGCTGCTAACATAAAGCACCTTAGTAAGCACAATGCACTTTATAGTAGTTTATGAATGGATAATAGTAAAAGGATCTCAATTGTAATATCTGCTGCTAATATATGTTACCTTAGAAAGATGTTGCTAAAATAATTTTTTTTTTTTTTTTGCGGTTAGTAAAAGGTATTATGGTAAGCATAATGCTTTTTTCTTTTTTTCATTTAATATGAAACGATAATAGTGAGATATTTGCAAATTACAAAAACTGCTGCTAATATATGCTGTTTTATTTTGTTGCATTTTAAATGGAAATTATTGGAAGTATAATGTTCTCTACTGATTATAAAGCTTTTTAATTACTGTTTTATGTAAAGGTTTTAACGTTAGGTCGAAAAATGTTTAATTATTAATTTACAAGTAGTGGTTCTTTTCAAAGGTGTTTTTATTTTATTTTTGTGTGTGTGCACATGATTGTAATGATTTTAATTAATTAACAAATAAATTACTACTACTACTCCTCATTAATGTGTAATTGGACTTTCATATTCTTGAGTTTTCCCAACCCATGAAAGAACAAAGGGAATTGACTTACTATTTCATGATGAGCATTCATGTTATAGTTCATGGATATTAGTCCCATATCAGTGGATGTGCTGAAGCTGAGTAAACAGGCACTTGACTACGTACCTTGAAGTAAATGAATGGGTGCTTGTACTTTTGTTTTCTTATGCTTCATTGTAGCCCAACTGACCCTTGACTTTTTTCAGTGGTGTCTATGCAGCTCACGTATACACTTTAGTTTTCATTGGCATAAGTCAGGGTGCTGAAAACAGTTCATTACAATTCTCTTATGGTATAATATAGCCTTATAGCCCTTTCTTAGCGGGCAATACCGGCTATTAAAGGCCCGCTCCAGGTTTAAAGGCCCGAGCCGAAGGCAAGGGCCTTTAACAAGGGAGCAGGACTTTAATAGCCAGTATAGCCCAACTACGAAGGGCTATGAGGCTATTACAACATTCTGCCACTAGAGGGCAGAATGTTCTAACAAATAAAAAAAAAAGGCTTCAGGGAGAGCGAGGGGATTGAAATCCCCTCAGGCTCCCTGATGCCTTTGTTCACAGCCACAGCTGTGAACAAAGAAACATTGGTATGTTGGAGCTCCGGGCTTATACCAGCCATTATAAGCCCGGAGCTACTCCATTGTTTTCAATGGAGCTCCCAACATTCCAATGTTCTAATATAGCCTTAAAGCCCGCCGTAGCGGGCTATACCGGCTATTTAAGGCCCGCTCCAGTGTTAAAGGCCCGAGCCGAAGGCGAGGGACTTTGATAAGGGAGCGGGGCTTTAATAGCTGGTATAGCCCAGCCCAGCTACAAAGGGCTATAAGGCTATTAGAACATTCTTCCACTAGAGGGCAGAATGTTCCAACAGATAAAACAAAGGCCTCTCGGAGTTCGAGGGGTTTAAATTCCCTCGGGCTCAGAGAGGCCTTTGAAAATAACATTGGAATGTTGCTTTGCGGGCCTTTACCGGCCCATGAAAGCATGGGGCACTCCATTGTCTTCAATGGAGCTCCCAACATTCCAATGTTCTAATATTTATTGATGCACCACTATTGATAATGAAAGGTAGTGAACAGCCATTGACCTTTAGTGTGATCTTCAGACAATGTTTAGATGACTTTGGTGCTTTGTCATGTGGTCTTCTCTTGGATGGATGTTTTTCCTCAAATGCGGCCAGGCCAATGTGTACATTCTTCTCCAAGGTGAACATCAACATTGCACACCCATCTCCTTCACTTTCATTTGATATTGACATGGAAGAACTATTTGACGATGATTTAGATGTTGATCAACTTTGTTCGATTTCGGTTTGTCTCAGCTGATATGATCGCTTAGCCTTATGGGTGTGGCTCGAGCATAGCTTCTGGAAAAAGCAAGTGGTCATTTTGGCTTCGCTCTGTGACGGTGTGCAAGTCACAAAAGAACAAGTAGGTGCACACCGTCACAAAATGGTCTTCTTTCCAAAGCCTTTGCTGACCTGCCCAATGGCGGGACATTTACCTTTGTGTAGAAACTAAAATCCAAACCTGAAACATCTTCTCTTTCTGTGGAGAATTCCCTCTGTGTCCTGTGGCCTTGTGCTTTGGCTTGTTTCTCACATTCATGACTGACTCATTCCAGGCACCTCTGGCCTCCATGTCAGCAGTTTATCGATCAGCACACTCTTCTGCTCTGTCAGCCATTAAAACTCACTCCAGACTCTGAGTTTCTCTCAGCATTCGTCATCTGAACGAATATGACAAGAATCCATCAATCACTTCAAGGCGTATTGCTTCCTCATTGTTAAATTCATTAAACAGTGTTTGATGAGCGTATCCAGCCTCTTAACTAATTTGTCAATGGTCTCACAAGCTTTCTGTCTTTCTTGACTGAAGATGTATTTTTCGTAGCCTACATTTGGTATTGAATTGAATTTGAGATTCATGGCTGCTTTGATTTGATTATACGTAATTTCCTTAGCTTGCGACATTTTCTTTATGGCTTCATACACACCTTCGCCAGCAAGATTCTTAAGGTACTTGATCATTTTCTTGTTATCTGTTTCTTCAATCACATTAATGAGTTCCTGTTTTGGGAAGTATCTAATGACGGTGGTGATTTCAAGATGGTGGCAGCATCGTAACTATTTAAGAGATTGGTTGACACTGAGGGTGGAGTTCCTGCCAACACCGTCTACTTGTTGCTAGGATCTGCTTCATCCAGACCATCTCTAAGGCTGATGGAACCTCAAACTCCGTCTTGGTCTCCATGGGAGCCCTTTGTGTTCAGGAGACGTCTGGGGTGGTTCTGAGATGCCACCCAGCAGTTTAGATGGCGCGCTGCTTAGGGTATGGGCTGCTCTGCAAGCACAACCTCAGGTGCTTTCTCTGGGTTGCTTACCCCCAGCACAGTGGCACAAAGGCTCTCTTCACTCAGGACTGGTAAGCAAATGATTCTTTCTTTTATCCATTTGCCTTTAAGCATTCCTTTGTGATACCAGACACCTGGTTTCATCTGCCTATAGCGTTGTCACTCAGTATGAATGTATGGCTTTGAATTGCATAGTAGAGTAGTACATCTTCGTGTGGCCTTCTCAGCAGGTTCTCAGCCACTGATGTGTAAACTTTTAAGAAATGATTTCATTAGCATCTAATGCGTTCACGGAGCTGGGGCTGCACTTTAACTCCACACACGCTAAATGCTGATTCCACACTTTGACCGAGGCACACGTGACATGCACAATACGTTTGCTGGACCACTACAAACTCTCTGGGAGCACACTCTTGATCTTCCAGTTGCTTATCCCCTATCTCATCACCAGTTGTAGCATCTTCCTCAACCCGGGTACTTGCTAATCGCTATGGCACACACAGAGCTTAGTATAACACGTCTTTTTTCTTCTGCGTCTAACCGCAAACGCAACATTCTAAACCTGCATTCTATTCTCTACCCTCTAATGCTTACATCACAGTTCTATGGAGTCGATCAGGAGCTGCAAAGGTTCCATTATTACATGCTCACACTACACTACATAAAGTACAAACAAAATTAAAGTCACATCTCCTCAATGAGTCTTCGAGGTGCCGTCACTAGTCTGCCAGATTGGGTGGTATGAGGTAGTTGAGGGGTATATTGATCATTCACCAATGACATAGGCTCAGATGCTTTATCAGGACATTCAGGCAGGGTAGCCTCGCTCATGATCTCAGGAGCATATGAACACCAAGGCAAATGTCTAAAGTGTGAAGAGTCCCGTGTGATAGACTTTCTGTGATGATGTGCGGTTACCTTGTGTCCTTTGGCCTTTAGGATTCTCAGAGGGTCTACAACAAATGGAGTTTCCATTTTCCGCTTCCATGTCTGTTTGACCAGTACCCAGACTCCTTCATTGAAGACCTTTTCCTAGGCACGTCGGCGCTGATCCGCATACGTTTTCATCTCGCATTTTCAAGAAGTGTCTGTGACACAAACCTTGTTAGTGTTTATCGAGCGGTTCGATGTCCATTGTGGTTGTTTAGTTGTGATGGCTCTCCCAAATAGCAAGATGTCAGGAATCTCACAAGTGGTGCAGTGTGGAGTTGATCGATAGGCATGAAGGACTTGACACATGGCTTGTTTTGGATCGATTCTCTCCATCAATGCTTGCTGAATCACTCTTTTGAGGGTCTCCTTTGATTCTTGATCTTGAGTCAGACAAGAAAATCCTTGAATTCTTTGCTATTGAAAGGTGGGCTGTTGTCAGATTTGAGAACAGCAGGGATGCAGCACACTGCAAAGATTTAATCAAGCAGCTCATTACTTAGTCATGGGTTGTAGATGAGAAGTCTTTCACCAAAGAAAAATGTGAGTATTCATCTATGACTACCATGAGATGATGTGCATTTTCAAGGGGCCCAAAGACACCAACAGCCATTCTCTCACAGGCATGTGTAGGAATTCAGACATGGTGTTGGACTTGGCCTTTTCTGCAGGGTCATCCCTAATTTTTTTGCCTTCCTCCTATATTTTGTCTGACCGTTTTTTCTTGGTTTTATGACTCTGGGCACTTTACCACTGCTGATCAGTGTAAAATGCATATGCTCTCTTGTGTAAATTGATGTATTGATAAGCGACTCCATGATTGGGTGTTTTGGTTTACCTGTCAGACCCTAGTAGAGTGCACCATGTGTGCCCAGGGCCTGTAAATCAAATGCTGCTGGTGGGCTTGTAGCACTGGTTGTGCCACCCACAGAAGCAGCTTTTAAAGTGTGTCTCAGGCCTGCCATTGCAGAGCCTGTGGGCAGTCTAGGACTGCCATATCGACTTGGCAAGTGCACCCACTTGCCAGTCCCTAAACCTTCCCTTATCTTCATATCAGACACCCCTAAGGTAGGCCCAAAGGCAGGGTGCATTGTAAGTATTAGGTAGGACATGCCCTGGTGTGTGTGGCATGCCCTAATAGTGAATTACAGCAATTTTCGTTTTTCACTATTGCAAGGCTACCTGTTCACCATAGGCCAGAATGGGCAGTTTGATTATTATATCTTATAATCCTAACTGAGTCAGGGAACATGGTAGAAACTCGAGTTTAGTATGCCTGAACTCAGAATGATAAAACACATCGTTTAGTGAAGTTGGTTTTAACATTCTGTGTTTGAAAATACCACTTTTAGGAAGTAGGGGCCTTATTTATGAGGCCTTACAACAGTTTTGCGCTTCCATTGCGTCACTTTTCGTGACGCATCGGCAGCGTAAAACATGCCTCCTGTTGCGCCCTATTTACAAAGTGACGCATCTAAGCAGATGCGTCACTTTGCAAACCCCTGAGCTATATTATAACTACGTCAGGTATAATGTATGCAGGGTGGGCGTTCCCACGTAAGTAAGCCACGTAGAAGTGACGCAGTGAAATCTACGAGATTTCACTGCGCCACTTCTCGGGTTCAAATGCATCAATATCTTACGCCTGCCTCACAGCAGGCGTAAGACTGATGCAGGCCCTTTCACATGGAGCTTGCCCCATGTGAAAGGACACATTGCTGGAGTTGCGTCACTTTTGTGACACACTCCAGCAATGCGTCACTTTTTTCCGCCTACAGATACGTCAGAAATACTGACGTATCTGTAACTCCTTGCGACATGATGTGTCATACAGTAAATATGACGCATCCATTATTTCGCAAGGAGGGCGCACAGAGAAGTGACGCATCGATGCTTTCACGCAAGGTGTGTATTGTGTGTCTGGTCCTGTGAGTAACAGGAGCTGGGGGATTCCAAGAGAGAGGGTGAGTCAGCACAGGGCTGAATAGAGAGATCTGCATGTATATGAGTGGGAGGAGCTGCACCTGGGACCTGAATAGGGCTCTGCCTTTCCTCCACAATGCTGGCTCCACCTCCTGTGGTGTGTCTGATGTCCCTGGCCTACACTGTGAAAGGAAAGAAGGAGTCTTGTCAACAAAGTGCTCCAGGACTGACCAGAACTGGTTTGGACCAGACAAAGGCCCCTCTGTCTTCAGAGGACAACGGATTTAAGTATATAAATACTGGGGCCCTGACCCCAAGACTTGAGATCACTTCTGGAACAAAAAGAGGAACCTCTGCCAAGGAAAAGAACCAAAGGAAGCTGTAGGAGTTGGACTGCCCCCCTGCCAGTGTGCGTTGTTGCTGGGTTGGCCTACAGTGGTATCTTCAGTGCCAAGGAGAGGAGAAGGAACTTTGTGTGTACTTCATCATCTTGCAGAATATTTCTCCAAGGGCTTGGATTTGTGCTTGCCTCCTGCTGAAGTCTCAGGGACAAAAGACTTCACCACCAGCTCCCCTCTGAATTTCTTTCCAGGGAATTCTATCTGCAGAAGCCTGCGTGTTGCTGGGAGCTGGAAGCGCGACACTACAAGAAGAAGCGTGTCGCCGCCGCAGCTGTAGTCGTGGAATTGCTGGAGAAGTGTGCCGCCGCATCTCCCAGAAGCGTGTCTTCGTCGCAGCTGTCTGCTGTCGCATCACCGGAGAAGCGTGTTGCCACCATGAGGGTCGCCGTCGCATCATCGAAGAAGCATGTCGCAGGGCCTGTCGTGGTTCCAAAGTACAGAGTCACCGCAAGTATGCCAGGGCGTGTACGCATCATCTTCACATCGCTGCATCAAGAGCGCCATCTTATCGCATCGCACCGGATTGTCGCATCGCATCGAGGCGGCATCTTGCCGCATTGCAACCGGATTGCAGCACGAGAATCTACGCATCACCTCCTCTCCGGTAAGGATCAAGATGCATCCCCTACTCTGCGCAAGCATTGAGGCGGGAAGCATCGTCTCCCCCGAAGCAAGGAACCAATGCATCTCCAATGCTGCGAGCCTTTTGTTTATTTTGCGTTACTCATCCAGGTACTTTTGTGAGAACTGTGTTGCATTTATCATCAACTTGAACAAAGTTAATCCTACCATCTTTACGTCAATTTTGAATACAGTATTGTGGATCTTTGTCGTTTGTGGTCTTGTGTTAATTCTATATAAGGAATACTTATTTTTATAAAACCTGTGTGGTGTCCATTTGTAGTGTTTTCACTGTATTACTGTATGTGTTCACAAATGCTTAACACACTGCCTCTGAGATAACCCTGTCTGCTCATGCCAAGCTACCAAGGGGATGAGCAGGGGTTATCCAGTAGTGTAATCCCCTTTCCCTGACTTAGAAGCAGGGGGTCCCTATTTGGTCAAAGGTACCTACCTCTGCCAACTAGAGACCCCCAGTTCTAACATTGGTGGTCAGTGGTGAGGATTTGGAACTGCATTTGTGACTCATATACAGTAATTGGTGTACACTACTAGTGAGTGTAGACCAAACGGGACCACATACTTTTTTGGTAGATTTGTTTTTCCTTGGACTGTTATTTTTTTTCCTAAGAACTGCCAATTCTTACAGCCATGTGTAGGCCAGCATCTGTTACATCTATGGATCTCGATTTTGAGGAAGGGAGGTTGTAAACCTACACTTTGAAACAGCTCAAGCATCTCTGCAAGAAATTGAAAGTTGCTACACCAGGCATTTCTAAAAAGGGTGACTACCAAAAGGCGTCGAGGGCCTGGGTAGAAGCAAGAAATGCCCCTGAGTTGGTGGTGGAGCCAGCTGGGGATGCAGATGGGCAACTGGATAGGCCAGTGTTTCTAGCCAGGGGAAGGGTACCATCCCCACCTGGCAGTAGTATCTCTTCCAAAGACCTGTCCCCCAGAGAGCTGGAACACAGGGAGAGAAATAGGGCACACAAGTTGGAGATGGCTAAGCTTAAGATGGAGAGTCAGAGGGAATTAGAGAATAACAGGTTGTCCTTGGAAAGAGAGAAAATGAGATTGGAACATGAGTTAAGAATGAGGGAGATTAATTTGGAGCTCAAGAGGCTTGAGGCCATTTGTGTTTCAGCCCAGCAACAAGAAATGTGTTTAGCTCAAGTGAGCTTTGCTGAGTTGGAGGTGGAATCCAGCTCAGATGGTGGCAGCAAAATTTAATTTTCCAGTGTTGAGGGAGTAGTGCACACACCCAGAGATGTGGCGCCTGACTTGGAGGGGATTAACATACACCAGGAGGTTCAAGGATCTGAGGTAGCTCCAGTGGTGCGTAGTGTCCCGGAAGTAGATTGGGGCACTGGCGCAGGGGTTTATGGTCCTAGTGTTGGGAGGGACACTCCACTGACTCTAGATGAGAGGAGCAGGGAGACAGGTTCCCCCATAGTTGAAATACTGGTTTGTGAATGTGGAGACCGCCCAGAAGAGTGTGGGATGAATGACAGAGACAGTCAGATACTATCTTGCCAGTCTCAGGAGAGTGGTGTGGAGTATGTGTGCAAGGCACTGGATGGTGAGGTGAAGGATAGTTTGGTTAACCCTTTTAGGGGGCTGTGTGATCCAATTGTGGGAGAGCATATGGTAAGTCCTTGTTTTCCAGAGCTATGCCAACACCTGATGGAGAGTGAGTTCTCTGACCCCAGGGAGCTCACATTGGAGGCAGACCTTTTGGTGGATTCCAGAGGGCCTGGAGAGGAATTGGGGAGTGACCCTAAAGGGAGTGGCTCAGGTATCTTCTAACCCAGCGTGGTGGAAGTGGCTCAGAGTAGCCCAGCTAGGTCCTGTTGTAGTGAGAGGGGTGTAGGGCCTCACGTCCTGTCTTTAAGGGAAAGGAGTGTGAATGGGTTATGTCCCAATAGTGCCCAACCTTAGTCTCAGAGCCTGGGTGGTTCTTTAAGGGAACACCAGGTGGGAAGCCTAGTCTATCCTAATGGGCCACCCATTGAGGGGGATCCCCTAGTGTCTGGTGAATTGGGAGAGTCTGTAATCAGACCTCCATCAGTTCTGGTGTCTGGCAGTGCCACTCCTAAGTGGAGGGTACAGAAGTCCAGATTTAGGGGTGAGAGGGGGAAAGAGTTCCCAGTGGGAGAACCAGAGGGTTAGGGGCTAGCCAGATGGGCTAAGTCACCGCTGAATGACCATGGTGACACCACTTCTGTGCTGGGGGATCTTCATGCACTGTCAGGTGGATTTGAGTCGGGAGATCTGCACCAGGCAGACTGTCACATGACACATAAGTTATGTGCCACCCTCGGGGAGGGTATATGTACTCCCCAGGAAGTCTTGGTTTGCCAGGCAAGTGTGCAGCCACAGGGGTTGGTCCCTGGGTTGGGAAGTCAGGTTCAGGTGTTGCCTGACTTGGAGGGAAAGACAACTGTAATCAGTGTCCCTACCGATTTGTCTTCTGGGGGCACCACTCCAGGTGGGAGGGTGCAGTACTCTGGAAGGGGGTGCAGAAGGAGGGAGTCCTCACCTCTGACCCCGGTTCTACCTGAGGGTTTAGATCCCAGGTTGGTGGATCTAAGTGTTCACAAATACTTAACACACTGCCTCTGAGATAAACCTGTCTGCTCGTGCCAAGCTACCAAGGGGTGAGCAGGGGTTATCCAGTAGTGTAATCCTCTTTCCCTGACTTAGAAGCAAGGGTCCCTAGTTGGTCAAAGGTATCTACCTCTGCCAACTAGAGACCCCCAGTTCTAACACCTGGTCAATGGGTATTGCGTCACTTTGGGAGATAAGCAGTTACACAAATGACACACTTTCAGTTCTTTCTTAACTCGTTCACCCAGGTGAGTGAACCACACTCAATCTCTTAGTGCTCTTTTGGTAGCTGCAATGCCAAAATGTCATTCATGGGCCAACTCAGTGACTTGCTGTCTCAGGCTCTCAGGGGTGACGATTCTTGAGCCTCTCAATATGATACCCTCTCAGGTGACGGATAGTTCATCCTGTACATTTTTGAATTTTTGCAATTCAACATCATCAACAATGGGTCAAATGCTTTTCTTCCGTGCTTGTGTTGAAATTAGGTCTTTGAGGATAATCATGTTCTTATCTGCATTGTGAGCAGCAATAATCTGCAGCCACTTTGGATGTGGAACTGTGTCAATGTTGCAGCACTCAGGAAAAGTAATCAGCAGTGTTTCGATCTTTCCCTATCTTTTGCACAATTTCAGAGACATACTTTTGCAGTCACAACCCAGACCTCTCAATGCAAGGAGGCACTTTAGGTTTTGGATTTCCAAAGATAGTGAGCAACATCTGTAAAGCCATGATAATAGTGAAACTACTCCATATAGAAATACATGGAAATGTTTCCAGGCCCACTCTACAGACAGACTCTCCTTTTCCTGCTGAGAATAGGCATGTTCAGTCTCAGATAAGCTTCAACTGACATAGGCATCAATATGTTTCTGAGCATTTGGATGACCATTTTGTTGTGCAAGGATTGCTCCCTGCCCCACTAGGCCACTTTGGTTGCATTCTCAATTACATGTTTTATCCTTTTTAAATTTTGGTCACTTTCTGGAGACCACTGAAATGGGACATTTCGCTTTGGTAAGTCTCTATATGGGGCATTTACTGTCACAAAGTCATGAATGTACCTAAAGCAGTAACTGGCCATTCCAAAAAAGAATTGCACCATGGTTACAACTTGTGGAGGACAAGTAAATGACAGCGCCTTCACCATATCTGGGTAAGGAGTCATTCCCCCAACAGAGAATATGTGTCCCAAGAATTTAAGATTGGTCTTGTGGAACTCACATTTTGCTGCAATCCGAGTGAGGCCTGCATCAGCATGTAATTGGCACACTTGTGTAGGAGCCTGTCATGCTCCTTTTGTGTTATCCCAAATACCAGTGTGCCATCACTGTAATTAAAAGCATGTGTAACAGGTTGAATTATTCAGCGTATAATATCCTGAAATTTTTCCACAGCTGACGATATTCCAAAACTCATTCTTTTGTATCTGAACAAACCAACATGAGTCAAACAAGTCCTAAAGTACCTGCAATTCTATTCCAGCTCGAGTTGATAGTATCTCTTGTTCAGGTTGAGGTGGGAGAAGACTTTGGCTCTGTTTGATTGCATGATCATGTCCTATATGTGAAGACCTTGATGTCTTTCTCTCTCAATTGCTTTGTTGCCCTGGCGCATATCAACACAAATGTGTATTCCACTGGATTTTTTTGGCACTACCAATATGGGCGAGACCCATGGCGTAGGACCGGTAGAGAGTTGATTGATGACATGCTTCAACAGCATTTCGGGTTCTTCCTCAACAGCTTCTTGCAAGTGAAAAGCAACTCTGAGGTGCCGTTGTGCAACAGGGTGCATGTCCTCATTAATACGAAGTTGCACTTTTATCCTCTTGCGTTTTCCTAAGATATGAAACATTGACAAGAACTGATTTAAAACTTCAGACTTAGTATGAATGTTATAAATGAGAGATATTAGTTACATGCCGGCAGCAGTGGCAAAACTGAGTAGGCAGGCTCTGGATGAAATTCGTAGAAGGACATGGATTGACACTTGCACTGATGTGGTTTTGTGTCGCATTGTTGCTGTGAATGACCATTTTTTGTGCTATGGTTCAGAAGCAGCCCATGTATACACCTTTGTGCGTGATGGAGTGAGGTGAGATACAGCGGACAGGCTGTTAAAGTTTTGCTCAGGAATTATGTTATTCGAGGCACCACTGTTTATGATGAAAGTTATTGGTTGCCCATACATTTTCAGCATGATTTTGAGACAATGTCCAAATTAAATTTGTTACTTCGCTTGGTGGATTTCTTTTGAACTGTGGTCTTCTTTACATGCAGCTGGTCCTTCATGCACACACTGCTATTTGGTAGCTACCATTAGCACAAACCCATCTTCTTCATTGGTACTCGACAGCTATGTTGAAAAGCCTTTGTATGATGAGCTTGATGATGACTGATCTAGCGTTTTTTTCCATTTGTTGTAGCTGATGTTTTTTGATTTTGTGGGCATGGTGAGAATGTTTCTGGAGCTTTCTGGTGCCCAATTTCACTTCTCACAGTGATGCATATGATTTCTTTATTGCTGTGCAGACCATTATGAAGTGGCTTTCTTTCCCAAAACCTTTGAATGTTTGTGCTATGGTTGGACATTTATCTTTGTGGGAAAATGAAAATCCACATAAGGAACATAACCTTGATTTCTTTAAAGATGTCAACTTACTTGCATCTTGTTTTCACTTGTGCTTGCTTTCACATTCAGGGTCAATTCATGCTGGGCTGTTCCCGCTTCTATATCAACAGCCTGTAGATCTGCTCGTTCTTCTGCTCTTGCAGCCATTAATATTTTATCCAAACTGTGTGTTTCTCTCAACATGCACCTTCTTAACTAATAGGAAAGGCAGCCATTGATGATTCTGAGATGGATGGCCTCTTCATTGGTGAAGTCACAGAACTTGCAATGCTTAATGAGGGTATCAAGTCTTAGAACAAACTCATCCATTATTTCACCAACATGTTGTCGTGCTTGGTTGATGATGTATCTTTCATTGTAGACGTTCAGCATTGGATTAAACATGGCTTCTAATGCTTTTACCATTTGACATGACTTTGCTTCAGTTGGTGAGACTTTCTTTATCACTTTTTTCACTCCATCACCAGCAATATTCTTAAAGTATTTAAGGATTTTTTTATCATCTCCTTCCAGAGCATTTATGATGTCATCAAACGTTTTGATCCATGCAGCCCACCTGGCACCAATGTTCTGTTTCTTCGCTTTGCCGAAGGGCCATGGTGGTTTCAGGAATGCGTCTGCTGTATATTTTGTGCTCCCCTCTGCCGACATTGTGTTGGCACGTGCTGTCTGGGTATCTATGATGGAGGATGGACCCTAGCACCTGTAACTTCTGCAAACAGAACCGGTGTGTTTGTGCTTGGGTCTCCACACTCGAAGATCATAAAGCGATTCACCTCTTTATGTCGGTGGGTAAGTCCTGCTTTCGTACCTGGTTGTCACTGCCTTTAGCATTTGCTTTGCATTGATGATGGCTCTGTGTTATGACACAGCACAATATTTCGTCTTTTAGCCTTACAAGCAGATTCTGGTGAGCTTTTCTGTGAGTCAGTGGGTGAGCTTGCTGGGGCAACACTCTATATTTCATCCCCACCTTTTCCAGACCGCCTTTGTAATCTCTCCACTCATTTGCCCCATCTCCCCTGAGGATTACGCTAGCACCTGCACGTGGTAGGTAGGAGAATCCGTAAGACTAAGATATGACGGCAAAGAAACTGCGCTTTGGAAGATTATTATATATAAGAGCGTGCAAAAAGACTAAAGCTAATCCTTTAAGGAACAACTCAATACAAATAAACACCTTGAAAGGTTTCAACGCCATCTCTTCCTTTTTTCCTAAAAAAGAGACAAGATTAAACACAGCATGGATGTTGGAGTCTAACTGAGAAACTCATGGAGAGGTTAAAGTAGAGGTTAAAGTAGATCTTGGAAAATCATCTCCAGTAGTACCTACTTACCAATCTCTCAAAATTGGAGGAACTTGGTCTAGGGATGTGCCACACTCTGAATCTAGGGCGGAAGACTCTTTGCTGGCAAATCTCACCATCCGCTCCCCTGCCAACAGAGTTACCCAACCTGAAGGGGTACCTCCTCTAGCCCCAGACCATGGAGACCCTATGATGGAAAATGTTACCCGGCCAGACCTCAACATTAATATAAATCTGACTCCAAAGTTATCTCAGGCACTTAATTTGGAATCGTTCATGATTCATAAGGCTGTAACTTCGCTTTCCTTCAATTCACGGTATCTCCCACAGGATCTCCCTGTTAAGATGCAGCTCTTTAGTAGTACACCCAGTGGAACAAGTATATTAAATTCAAGGGGGTCTGCCTCTCCTGGTTTGTCCTTGAGTTTTCATCCCTTAAATAATAACCCAGAGACGACTTAAATGCTGTTGTCTGAATCCTTACTGTGCCTGGAAAGTGATTTGTTTTCTATCTTAGCCTTAATGGAGAAATCAGTAAGTAACTCTGATATATCCTGGATTCCCTTTTGGCCCTGACTAAGTTCATAGACTCTGAATAAAGACTCTTGGCTGGTAAAGCTGGCCTACTTCTTTCCTGTAAGTCTAATACTGGTAAGGGGACCACTTCTCCACCTTTGGAGGATAACTCCAATCAACTCAAATATACTCAAACATGCTCTCTCTCCCATGCTAAAGGGTAGGACTTTGGCGGTCAGGCTGGTAAGCTCTCTTCACATAGGAAAAATTTAAATAAATTGAATGGTAAAGAAAATGTAGATATATTCAATGACTTACAAAAAGAGTAAATGCATATCTACCTCCCGAGGCATCTTACTCTTATCTATTAAGGGATCTATTTGCTTTTATCTCCACTACTTTGGAAAGTGAAGATTGCAGGTTTCTAATGATAGTTGGAGATTTGAACTCTAACGTTTCTTCTCATAGCATAAGGGTATTCACTAATGCCCCCCAAAAATGAAGCCTTAAACATCTCCCCTGCTCAGTTCCCGAATTACAGCCAAACTGATAAAAGAGGACCTGTTTTACTTGAAGGTCTGAGAAGTTTGGATCTTATAATTGCCAATGGGAGGATAGAAAATGTTATACCAGCAAATCATACCCATAAGGCACCTACTGGGAGATCCATTATCGAATATCTAATTGTTTCTGCAGATTTCTTTTGTAAACTCATAAGTATTGAAGTTTTGGAAAATGATTATAGCGACCACATGTTGATCTGCTCTAAATTTGAATCTACTTAGTGCTAAGGTAGGGTCCTGGAATTTTAAAGATAGCACTGTAGGGTTTAATGCAACAAATGGTAGAATC
Organism: Triturus cristatus; assembly: GCF_964204655.1. Taxonomy (NCBI): domain Eukaryota; kingdom Metazoa; phylum Chordata; class Amphibia; order Caudata; family Salamandridae; genus Triturus; species Triturus cristatus. The sequence continues at coordinate 888,669,203 of NC_140587.1, read as the reverse complement.
CATTGGAATACTCTAGCTACCGCCAAACTAAAAGAGAATTTAACAGTTTTGATAAGAGATCAGCAGCACTTAGTAATGGCCGAGTGTTATTCTACCCAATCCAACTTATTTGAAGATTTTTCTTGTAATGCAGGTTTTTTGGCTACTTCCTGTAAATTATCGCATGTTCCAGCCAAACGAAGATTGTATTTTAACCCAATGCTTTAAATGAATAGGGAATTAAATAAATTAGTGAGGGCTCAGTTCCTGAATTTTTCTCTCAAATGAAGTAACTTAATAAATCTACTAAAGAGGAAAAGACAGAGAAAATAGTTCCTTAAAGCAAATAAAGGAAGATTGTGTATGGGTACAGTTGAAAGAGGCGGCCTCGAAAATAACTCTAAAAGGTACTGGGAAATGCTCACTGATTGTTGCGGCACAAGAGTGAAATCCCTCCCCATCCCTATTAAAGAAGACAAATGGAAATTCCATCTTGTAGAACTCTACTCTGTGAATCCTAATCCTTCTGGCTCTGCCCCGCTTTACCCTATTCATTCAAAATCCCTGAATTCAGCTATGCACCCTCAATGAGTGAAGTGGTAGGATTTATTTGAAAAAAATGAGAGCCTCAGGAGCAATGGGTCCTGATGAAATTCCCATGACAGTAATTAAAAAGGAACCTCTGTTGTGGGCTACTTACTGTCATGAACTTCCTTTATAGCCTATACAGGATCTGCGTGTTTGGACAACGTACACTGCGAGCTTGGTGTCCAGACTGATTCCACATACCCCCACCCTGTATGTTGTCCTTTATACCAGCTAGATCACAGTGCCACTAGAAACTCCTCTTACCAAGGAGAGAATAGTTCTTGACAACTATCAAACATGACAACCCTGATCCCTCAGGACCATGGAAACAGTGTACTACTTTTCACTCAGTCACCCGTGCTTACTTAATCTCAGAGAAGTACACAGAATAAACAGTACGGACGTTTTCAATAAATATTTATTGACCGTCCGTTATTCAGGTGTAGAATAGATGTGCTGTAACGATCATTAGACAGTAGCAGACATAAATGACTAGAAGCACTAGGAAAGTAAAAGGATGGTAGTTTTCTACCATCCTGATATATTCATGAATACAGGCAAGTATTAAAAATCCATGACAATAAAAAATGCGTAATTCTACGATGCTACCCTAACTAGACGTACCTAAGTGTACCTAGAATGTATGTAGGTGTTAAGCCAAGAATCCCTCTAGGATGAAGTCAACCCCCATTACCTGAAGTGAGAACCTTTGGGACCCCGTCCTGGTCTTGGGTTGGACACCCCGCAAAGGATGTCAGACCACTGCCAGCTGCAGTATCAACATGCTGGGTGCTTCAGCGTTTCGCGTCAGTGTGTCTCCATGGAATTCCTGATCTCCTCTCTTAATTTCAGCAAGATGTGATGTTTTTATATCGAAAGGTCTCCCCGGGGTTTTACCTTGCTGTGTCAGTGTTGGACTTAGGATGACATCTGGAATGAACTTTATACATACTTATTATGCAGGATATGATCCCTGCTGAGTTTCCAAGAATCCTCATGCATAATGTGTGAGGCTGCTACTAGGGAAATCCTGCGTTCTGTTTGCAGTGTTGTATCTAGGTAAAAGGTCTGTCCCCAAGAACCGTTATGTGTGAATGTAGGGGAGAATACAGGTGATGTTACCTGAGCCTATATTATGGTACCTATATGGAATATAACTCCCACTCCTCATCCGACTGGACAACATAATAAAATTCAAACGTACAACTAAGCTGTCTAGGCACTGGTACGCAAATAATTTCATCAAAAACAATAGCCATAGAATGCTAAAAAAGTGTTAAAACTTCTAAAAAGGTGCTAAAAACAAAAATTGTCACTCAAGCAATAGCTCTCATGTGTTCGTATATATAGTTCGAATGACTACAAGCAGCGGGAAGCCATGCAGGAAAAAGTGTCAATTTGTTTTGGAGTTTCAATCGCAGTTTTGTTTAAAACGCCAACTTTTTTCCCATTACATAACAGGCCAAATGTTTATGAGTCCTGGCTGGTAGACGCAACATTGCTGTTGCCTGCGTGCGCAGATGACGACCCCTGGAACACCTCGCACATTACGTTGATTGAGCACAGATGATCTTCCGCACTGCCTGCAGCCGATGCTGGGGCAGTCTGTACACTATCCAGAGCCTGGGTGTCAGTGGGGGAGCCGATATCCATTCCAACAGGAGCCGATACTTCCTGTGGTGGCTAATAGGAATGGTGCCAACAACATCAGGATACACTGGGGACATTGCAGAACATGGGCCGTTATCAGGTCCAGAAGATTATCAAAGTCTGAAAGCGCGCATGATGGAAGTGTCAGACAGAGCTCCAACACACACTCTTCTTCACAGAACAGGCAATGGAGAAGAGGGAGGACACAGTCCAACCAGACTGGTCTAAATGACAGGAAGCAAGAGATTCTCAGTTCCCATAGGCGAGGTTCGCCCAGATGCTGTACCATGCGATCATGGTATTTACGCTCCAGGAGTGCTGTCTCCATTTCCTTGGTGACTGTGGTGTCCATTGCATAGCAGCAAAATTACAATCAGGATACCTGCTATTAGGAACAGGATCAGCGGAAGTCCTCCAAAAATGCATCCGAACACGGAGTATATAAAGTTTGGTATAACTCCGAGAACCGTCTGAAAGGTGCTTAATAGTCCCAAACCTATGGTCTTAAATAGGTGGACTATACCCGTTGTATTGGACATGTTAAAGATACGATTTACCATTTCTGCGAAATGAAAGGGGCAGTTTGTACATATGAGTGCCTGTATCTCGGCCAAGGACCTTGTGATCTGGAGATCAAAAGTCTCCCAGGCAGAGGTTAAGGGCATGGTTTTCTGTAGAAGCATGGCTTTAATTCTGCTCAGAGTATCAAACCGTATAAGAGAAACATTTAGCGAAGCCCATAGTGGCGCATCCCTGACTGCACGTGTTGGTAGAAACAATAGTTGCATACAGCAAGTAACCCTGGAGCTCACGTTCACTAGATATGTGATGCCCAGAAGCATGCCACAGCAACCTTGATCACTCAGCATCAAGTAACTTCCACTTGAGAGTAGCTTGAATACCAGAGTAATCTCGGCCGCCGGGGTACCCCTCAGATGGCAGGACAGGTTTGCTACCGAACCATTACAGGCCCCGTGTAACATAATATCCTGGCATATGAGAGATCCACTTAAAGCGCTCTCATAGTTTGTACCACTTAGAAACACTTTTCGATCCCCACTCCTGCATCGAAATCTGTACGGTAATTCCCAAAATTCCTTGATATATTCCCTACCCATTTCCCCACATCTAACTGTCTGTTGTTGTTCTAGACAGTACGAAAACTGGACAGTTGTGACCGGTAATGTAACATGGCCATGGATCAGCCACTCTGTGGAAGATGATTACGCCACAGTAAACGCTAACCTATCCAGTTTTTCAATGCACAGCATTTTATACTTTGCTCCTCTTCGTGCCATTTTCATCTGTTATTCTGTCAGATTGTATGCAGAAAACAAGGACATACTGTTGATAAAACGCCAAGGCACAGAACCTGCGGGCAACGATTGCAGCGTCCAGCTTAATAACATAATAGAACGTAACTGAGACTGTCCGTGTTGTAGTATGGACAGATCTTGTTCTAGTATATCTATAGCAGAAGATACAATGTTGCCCAGTGAATAAATCCGGGATGTCAATGCAGTCATACCACTGTCAACTACAGCTAAAGCTTTTTCTAAGTTGATCCTATCTATTTCTTGTAACCTCTCTGCTGCTTTTTCTAGGGAGATTTTCCAGATTTCATTATAGACACCATAATTGAAACATTTTTGATGTGGCTTTCATGGACCTAATACAAAATCCCTGAGATCCACATCGTCCATGAGTAAGGATAAGTGTTGTTTCACCTGTGTTAATATTGAGGTTCTTTGCCAATCAAGGCATAACTTCCCAACACTGTATGATTTAACGACCCCCGGATGTTCTCTCTGTACAAAACGTAGGTCTGGCCTATGGATACTGTACCCTTGGGTTGTACCCCTGAATCTTTCCTGACATCTATTAGTGTTTGTGGGCCACACCAACCATCCCTTCCCAATTGGTGTCTGTCCTATCATTTTGTAGAATGTCATCTAAAGTAACCCCCTCTTTCGATGTGAAGTTTGCCTCGGTGTTGGAAACCGAGGTGTGTTTAAATCCTTGTTATTGGCTAATCCAAGAAAGGAAGTCTGTTGCACAGTCTCATTTAGAAATATCATCTCTTGAGAGATGAGGCATGCTCTAAATAGTGCTTCAGTTCCCTGGACTTGCCAGTCTCTAGAACCCCAGACTGATTTTAAGTCTATAGTGTCTTTCCATAAGTCGAAACCGTGTTCAGACAGTTGGGTAATAAAGGAAGTAGAGCAGAGGTCTTCAAACTGGGGGGCGGGCCCCCCTAGGGGGGCCTCAAGTGATCCCAGGGGGGGCGCCAGGCTCTGGCAAGAATAAACATTATGCTTTGTTTTCAGCTGAAAAAAATGAGCGCAGTTAGCACGTCTGTAATGGGCCATCAGTAACATCCTTTGCCATTTAAATCCTGGCTGGTAGAAGGGGTCAAAAGGGAAAGGACTCCAAGTTTTCTCCCAAACCCCCACTACTATTTCAAATAATCACACGGTGGATACTTTCACAAATTAGTAAGGCCTGCCTCACCAGAATAACATGTTTGGAAAACATGTATTGTTTGCATTTCTAAAACAGTGGCAGAACTTAGCTGCAGTGTTTAAATAAGTCTAGATATATTGAAACATTGCAAGTTTAATAACATAATTGTGAAAAATTTTGAGGGGGAGAGGGGGGCCGGCGATTTTTTTTGGGGGGCGCAGAATTAAAAAGTTTGAAGACTACTGAAGTAGAGTAAATCTGTTTGGTGTTAGTCAACATATTCTTGTGTGCAGGTGTAGGTGCAACCTTATAATAGTATACAGTCGGGTCTGAAATATGAAACCCTGAAAAATCTGAAAATATTTGTGCAAAAGCTTTCAAACTACTTTGCGGAGGTGTTGGGCAATGTTCCCATTGGTGGTATGTGAAAACATCTCTAGAGTTACTAGATTTGTGTGGAAAATGATGACCGTAATGTTGATAGCAATACATTGTGTTAAAGTCTGATGTGTCTTCTAACATTTCGTTGCTAGAAAATGAGGCAGATTGTTCTAAATCAGACAACATATTATTTACAGTTTCAGAATCCCAATCATCGGAAAATGTACTGGAGGTAATTACATCATTTAACAAATGTGTTATTTTTAAAAGCTCTGTCCGTCCAAAAAGATCATAATCAACCTTGTCCCATATTATACCATTTGGTATGGGAACTGCTGTAATGTTCACTGATGACAAGTCTCTCTGTTCAAGATGTGATGAAACATGTGGTTTCAGGAGTAAGTTCAATTTTGATGCTGCAGACCTTTGGCAAAGGTAAGTTCCGTAAAAAATTAGGCAAAAGACAGTCACTAAGGCTAACCAAAAGAGAAAGAAAAGTATCCCGGTGCTTATCAAAAAAGTTCTACCCAAGGTGACACCAGGTAAGTGTTTTTTAAGAAAGATGTAGAAGTCTTTGATTGGTTGTTTACGAGAAATTGGGGCTGGCGTTGTTTCAGGTTCACTTGGATCCAAAGAAAATGTATCAAAGTCGATGAAATAGCCAGATGCAGTTCCATCTATTTTTGGTAGCTCAACAGGTTTTGTCGCACTTGTAGATGATAATTGCTGAGACATATTTACATAGACGTCAGTGTTAGGTCAAATTGAAAGTTGTCTTTCTTCTTGGTTTTGTATTCCTTGTTCAAGGGGAAAGAGTTCCATTGCACTGCTGCTTAGTTCATCATTCCGTATGGGTGGCTCTTCGAAGGTGATGAGTCTTTCAGTTTGAACTTCCTGAATGGTAGTGAGTGGAGGGCGTCGGCTACTCAGGAGTCCATCAGGCCTACTATTCAGTATCGGCCACATAGGGCGAATTGATTAGGTCTATGGAGACACATCTTTTCTCCTTTTTTCCAGCAATAGGCGGCAGCAGTACAGTTCTTGTTCCTTCGGCGGCCAGGATAGGTCTAGGCTTTCTGTATGGTAGCCCAAATTCTTTTTTGCCCGTTATTTTTTCTCTGACCAGATCCCCAACTTTAGGAATTCAGACAGGTCTTGCCGTGACTGACTTCACGTCCCCAGTGGCGGTCCTCTTTACCTGTACATTGCCTTGCAGGACTCTGGCTTCAATCAGTTCCCGTAAGACATCCAAACGTTTATTGATTTCAAAAGGTTTTTCATCCGCCACTGTACCTTCACAATCAAGATCAGGTGCCCACATTCTTGTTCCAAATAGGACTTAATAAGGAGTGACACCCCCTAGAGAACTTCTTGGCATGTTGTTTAATGAACCCCAGATAAATGATTAACCCAACTATCACCCGCGCCTAATACTCTATCAATTAATGATTGCTTTAAGTCCCAGTTTTTCCTCTCCATGACCAAATTTCCCTCGGGATGGTATGGAGAGGAGTACCACAATGCAACACCCAAACCTCCCATGGCTTTCTTGTAAGCCCTAGAGCTAAACATGGGGCCATGGTCAGAATGTAATGTGCCAACTGCGTATGTCCCTATAAAGACTTGCAAATCTTTGATAACAGTTCGAGCATCAGCCGAGCGCTGAGGCCATACCCATAGGAATCTCGGGCAGGAATCCACTCCAACCATTATGTAATTGTAAGCCCAGTCAGATTGTAAGGGGCCACAGTGGTCCAGATAGACACATGCTAGTTGTCTGTCTGATATTAGCAATGGTGTCTGCGTTGGATGTGTTATAGTGGAGCCTTTCATCTGTTGACAGAAGTCGCATTTTAAGACCTAGTCTTTGGTCTGCTTAGTTAGCTTCAGCCACCAATAGCGCTGTTTCAATAAGGAGACAGTTGCCATAACTCCTGCGTGTGCAGACCCTAAACCCTCAAGTGCAGCTAAGATCAAGCCCAAGTTGTGATCCATGTTTGGTATTACTCTATTCCGCACACCAGGAATCTGAGCAAATGGAACGTTGTTTGCATCTAACTGGTAGCAGTACCTGAGTGGAAAACCTTTCAGAAGTGCTCTATTGTCCTTGAGGAAGGCAATGACAGCTACCATTATCAGCCCGTCTATCCTCGTTTTTGAATGAGTGATCGCACCTACGGACGCAGCTCTTGGTAGTTTTTTTTCTCAACTCAGCTGCCTGTTTCCATAGCATTTTGTGCTTTATCGGGCCACCTTTTGAGTCCTTAAATCCATTTTGTCCCCAATAATGTAGATATTCATTATATGACTGGACACAGTAAAAGGAATTGCACAAAATTAGAGTGAAGAATTCAGGATCTGTATTTATCAGAGCCAGTCAAAGAGCTTTTAGTTCTGCTAACTGAGCTGTGCAGTCTCTTAGAGACTAAGGGCCATATTTACAAGAAGCTATCGCCGAAGTAACAGCAGTTTATCGCATCCAAAGTTGTGATAAATTTACCTCCCCATTCACAAGTTGGTGCTAACAGCCCACAGTACCAGTTTACCAGCGATAGCAGCCGTAAAAAACATCGCCACAGAGGACCCCCGCAACTATCGCTAATGAGATGCAGAGTGGGCGTTCCCATGCCAAAAGCCGTGACCACACCACTCCTCACCATTCTCAACGACCAGACAGATCGGCGATAAAAACACAAAACAGGTGATAAGGCGCATTAGCAGCAGGAAATCTACACCTGCTCTGACCTGGTGTTAAGTCGGACTGCAGCCAGCACCACAAAAGGGCGCACAGCCCAGGGCCACATCAGAAGTGCAACAGATGTCAAGGAGCCACTCATCATGCGGCCTGGACTCCCAAGAGGGACACAACACCCACCGACACCACCCCAGGACCCTACCCCATACCAGGAACCCCCCCCGCGGGACAACCACAGAGGCAGCGCAGACAAAGACAGCAGACCCCCAGGAAGCGTACCAGCCACACAGACCCAACCTCTGACAATGTCACCGTCCACCACAGGCTGAAAGGGACAACCAACCCATGCATCCCGACCATCATCGCCCAACAGGCCTACGGCACCAACACAGCAGGCAACCAACATCCCACCCCACAGCAAGCTGCGAGCTTGGCTGCACCTGTTGGCCCTTGGCACCCCCCAACCAACTCCCGCCAGAGTTGGTGGAGTCTCACTGCCAGCCACATCCAAGTCCCTCACACCTGTCCTGGACATCACCATCACCCTGGTACCCCAGTCCCCATACGTCCAACACAATGGCAGGTGACGCTGGAGACCAAGTAAGGATCATATACCATAGCAGGATGCACGCACGTGTTGGGGGCAATCCACAGCACACATGTCCCACTTGTGACCCCTGGTGACACAACACAATCACCACAACAGAAAGCACACATGCCACCCCAATGTACAGGCAACAACAGAACACAGTGGAACCTCCAACAATGTCGCCTTCAAATACACAGGCAATGTGCATGATTCCTCCATTGTCCAACAGTACATCAGCAACCAGCGTCCCCAGGATGGCACCAACATAAATGCACAGCCCCTTGGCAAGTTCCAAATGAACACCCCACTCACCTCAACTCCACAACCATGCAAATCACAACTCTGGCAATGCACACGTCACAAAATCACAACCAACATGCACAACAACATGCTCACCCACTAGACACGACATAACAACTCACAATGGTTACCTGGCCAAGCTGTGAGCATGAGCCGTCAATGGCATGGCACCTCATCCACACAACAGCCGAATGTGGGGAGAGGTGGCAAACAGGCATGTGTGAAGGATGCAGTAGAACCATGATAAGGAAAGTACACAATGCCAAGTGTGGCGGAGATGAGCTGGACAGACCGCAGTGTGCAGCACACACCCATATCCATGGCGACATACACCTCTGGTGTGTGGAGTGTAGGGGACAGTGGATGCAACTATGTCACCACAGCCAGTGGGGGACCTCAAGGAAATCTTGCCTGTTAAGCCCCCCATAAGTGTGACCAGTGTGGGATGGCCCGGGATACGCCACGCCAGCATAGGGGTAAGTAGCACGTAGCCCTGGGCGTGGTCCTCTTCCAGAGATCCCAATGTCTCTGCCAGGGCGCACCTCTCACCCCGCCACAAGGCCGATGCCATCCTCTAGAGCGGAGTTGCCTGTGACGCTGTGCTCCTGCCAAACCACGAACCCGTCAGGCCTGCCCCTGCGCAGCCAGGCCTCACTGATCACCTGCCGACACCGGCGTGTGTCAAGGGTGGGCCTACCATGTTCCGGCTCAAGCTCCAGGCCCAAGTCCCGTAACCTTGGCAGCCTCCTCAGACCATTAAGGCCTCCACGACACGGGGCCCGCTTGAGTCCTTTTTCGTTGACGTACTCTACTGCTGCCTCAGGCCTACTCCTCGGCCCAGTAGGTCCCATGTGTGAAACTGTGTCCTGAGTCATGAATGGCAGTGACCCCAAATCCGGGCCCCCGGCAACAGCACCAGACTCCCATCGATCAGTGAGGCATAGTTCCATATGGGCTTCTTGTGACACGTGGTGCCACTAACCCTGTTCAATGCCAGCCGGTGACACGTGGTGCCACTAACCCTGTTCAACGCCAGCTGGTGACACGTGGTGCCACTAACCCTCTTCAATACCAGCCAGCAACACGTGGTGCCACTAACCCTGTTCAATGCCAGCCAGCGATACGTGGATGAGGGACCAGGACTACCCTGCGGACCAGTAGGTCCCACATCCAGCACCTAGGTGCAAATCACGAATGGCAGAGTCCACACCAGTGGTCACATGGAGAGGAGTAAGAGGAAGATGCGGCTCAGTCCGGATGAAACCCGGGTCACATACACGGAGGTGTCCCAACATGTAGTGCCACTGAACCTGAACTACGCAGGCCGGTGGGGCCATCCAACCTATGCCGGCAACACTTGGTGAATGGGCCGTGCTAACCGCTGCCTCAGGCCTACACCACGGTTAGGTAGGTCACACATTTGGAACTGAGTCTTGATTACACCATGGCAGTGAACACCATTTAAGGCATAGGACAAGTCACTATACTCACCTCGATGTGGTGCCAACAAGTCTGTGCATGGCATCACAACCACACATGTCTGTGGCCCTACGCGGACTACTACCGTCGGCCTTTGCTACGCACGAGTGGGTCACAGATTTGGAACTGAACATTGGTTATTCAAAAGGCAGGATACATGTCATCGCATGCACGGAGAGGCATAAGCGGATGACATGTTGCAGTCCGGAGGGAACAAGATCATCGTTACGGAGGTGATTGGACACTACCGACAACTGCCCTTGTGTCACTAACTCTGTGCCTCGCCAGCCAACGATACATGGCTGTGGGCCACTGTTGACCGCTGCCTCCGGCCTACACTGCGGTCCAGTAGGTGACAGACTCTTCATTTTGCAATGGCTGAGTTCATATCAGTGTACCGGCATTATCGCAGACAGCATCCCCTCTCAGCCCCGGTGTCACTAAGTCTGTTCCCCAACAATCATGGACACTCTCTGGTCGAACTTTGGTGGCGTTTGAGCCTATGGACAAGGGGCAATTTTCATCCTCATGTAGCTGATACCTAATTGGTGGTGGCAACGAGGCTGTCGCATTCCACTCCTCCATCTGCTGCTTCCGGATACAATCAAACCTTTCGGCGTCATGCCCTGGAGGACACCTTCCACTGTCCCACGATACCCTCCGCAGCAAACACCTTGGACATTGATGGTGACCGCCTCAGGTCGCACAGCCCATCTGACTGCACCGTAAGTCACTGTCACGTGGCTGGGTGACTGTGCCGGCCGCTGTGCATCCGGGGCCACTAACTCTGTGCTGGTCAGGTCGAGGACCCCTTCTTCCTAGATATTGGATAGCCCCTGAAGCATTGGCCTTGGGGTCATCAATGCCATTTCTCTGTGGCCCTGCGCTGTACGCAGCCTCCGTGCCGAACAGTGTCCCACCAGGGCTCACACACCAAATCAAGTCCTGACTGGCCTGGACGTGGCATCACCGCAGGAGGTTCACGCCACCACCGAAAGAACCACTCCCAACAGCCATCTGCCAGAGTCAAAACGGTGGCCCTGACAGATTTGCGGAGTTACTCAGACCTGTCGTGGATGCCATCATCGGCCTGATACCCTGCTCAGCACTCCAGGTGCCAGTGATTCAGTGCACCACAAGCCATTGTCCGTTACTGATTGAGTTATGAGCTGTGGAGAGGTTGTGCAGCTATGTCATCTCAAACAGCGTGGGGGCCCTGAGACATTGATGGGGAAGCTGATGCAGGTATGACACACCCCACTGCATCTGCATCAGGTGTCTGTCGGAGGGACACGATCCGAGACTTTTTCTTCACATGGGCCCGCTCATCTCTGGTGTCCCATCCCCAGTGCACTGCAACTCACGGACACTTCTGTTTGCATGTCGGCTGTCCTCTGGACTTTTTACGGCTCCCTCCATGTTGCTCAGCAGTTGACTCTTTTATGCATGTTGGTTTTTTCAGTTTCCGTTGCACTGGTGTCTAATGTTCAAGTGGTTGCCAGCACCAGATATTCCTTGCAGAATGGCTTACACTCACCCCACACACATCCAGCACAGGTGTCACTGTACATGTGGCCCTGCCAATAAAGTGGCCGGGCGCATGTGCCCGTAGCCAGTTCAACATGGTATCTGTGTGTGCCCCTGTGGTCTTGTTGCATGCATGAGGGCCCTGGGCCCGACGCCATTACATTTTGCTGTGTACATCGAATGCAGACGTGTCACCGCAAGCAGCGGGTTGGAGCTTGGACATGTAGCTTTGTCGTCACTGACTCAATTCATAAGGGGAGTGGCCAGGGCCGTCGTACGCAGAGCCAAATTGTGTGTGTGACTGGAATTTGAGTGCCCCTGCCCGTGGTTCTGTACTGTGAATGTGCAACTGCATGTGTGTCTATGGCAGTGTGGGTCTCCTTAGTGGGGTGTTGGTGGCCCTTGAAGGGTGATGGACACCTACGTATGTGTCCTGGTTCACATTCCATGGGTTTGGCCCCCACCCACACCTGTTGGGCCACCTCCTTTTGGCGTGCAGGAACATGGTATTGGGGTGCGATGTGTGGGTTGGTGAAGTGTCGTGAGCCAGCTGTGCTTGGGGTTTTTTCCTGCTGTGTGGTCTGTTGCAGGCTGGGTGTTCTCCTCTGAGTAGCTTGGCTGTCCGGATCCTGGTGGGGGGTTGCGTGGGATATCCATGTGCTGTTGTAGGGCGTCGGTGTTGACGGTGTGGTGGTCCACTCCGGCATCACTTATGTGTTGTATTCTGTGCTCTGCTGAAGGTGTTGTGTGCCCCTCTGCGATGTGAAGGGGAGGTGCGTATTGACTTTGCGTTGACATACATGTTTGCGCATTGTGCAGGTCTGCATGCAGACTGTATGGCAATGTACATTGTGACTGTTTGGGGAGTGCTGGATTCATCTGCGGGACAGTGTAGATTTGGTCTCCATGACGGATGCGATGTCGTACGCGTACATTTCCATTTCACAGTTTCCGGCTCCGTCAGATGTAGTATGCATGCTTCTGTGTGTCAGGCTCCTCCGTTCCGAATCCTCAGGATCGTGTTGATGCTCAAAGGGGGCCTACCTCTAGACGGCCCCAAGTCTGGCATGTAAAGATACACAGACTGTTGGGGTGGTCGAGCGGGGGAAGGAAAGGGAAGGAACTGCATGGAGGGAGATCTGAGAAGGATACAAGAACACAACGTGAGCGCAGTGCAATACAACTGATGGCTCACTCCAAAGAAACAATAACATTAAAAATGCACAAAGCCTATCACCCCCTACCTGAAATAAAAAGAAGGTGTAGGGCAGTTGTTAGAAGAGAGCAGAGGGCGGTGGCAAGTTCACAGCATGTAACTACTAAAACAAAAGAGAACATATGTTGGAAATAATTCCTGCACTTTCTGATACCTTGTGATGCGTGCAACTAATTCCCCTTGTAACACCTACCAAAGAGATACATGAAGCATGGCTGAATATGCAAAGCCATAAACAAAGAGATACCTCTCTCCTAGAAAACGTGGCGAGAATAAAGACAACAAAAAACGTGAAGGAGTAATAACGGACCATGAAACAATAACAGTCTTGCACGGGTCCGTATAGTGAGTCACGTGGGCTTGTTATAGGAAACACAATACCCCAGGCAAGTCTTTAGTAAATTATCCAATTCTTTTGTAAGAGACAATACAGCAAAACAATCCACTTACGGTCTGCGTTTGGGTTTACCAGTTTACCCAAACCGATGACCCCAAATATTTGACGAGGAATATTATGCTTGGCACCTCCCCACATGAGACTGATGGCTATCAGTCTCTCCAACAGGGGGTATGCTGTTCGAAAAGTGCCCAGAAAACACAAACACTTCTCTGCATGAGACTGCCAGAGGTTGGGTCTCGGCCAACAGAGGAGTCACGAATGGAGGCATTCATGTGGTTAAATAGCGCCTCTACCTCCCTCAGAGATGATGGTTCGAAAAGCTGTGCTTTCGCACTCTAACCACCCAGCGGTCTCGATGTCCATAGGAGAAGTCTGCTACGGGCAATCCACCAGAATTATTGGCAGCGTTTGTTTCCTTCTGCTGCCCTTATCCCTGAAGCTGGCATCGCATCCATGTCACGTGAGGCGTGACTCGCGTGGCAAGCTGGGAAGTGTAGTCCAGAGGGAATGTTTCCTACCACCTGGTTAACACGCAGCGGGCAGTCAGCGCATAACCGGCAATCAGGTCCTGACACTGTGCATGTGCAGAGCCAGCTGTGTCCTCTGTTCTGCAGTGTCTGCTATGCACGTTGTTCCTCTTTGTCGTTAATGTGGGTGTTCTGTTCGTGCTATGTGTGTGTGCTGCAGTGTGCCAAGGAGATCGGGCCCATGGACCTGGGTGATTGTGGGTGTGCAGTGTGCTACACCTCGTTGTGCATGTATGCCATTGTGCCCACTCCCCCTTCCCCCCAGTCCCTATTCGTTGCACTCCCTGTTGATGTTGATTCAGGTCCTCTTGAGCTGTGTCCGTACTCCCTACTCCTTGCACCGTCTCCACACTGATGACTGTGGCCTGAGTTTCCTTCAGCTCCTCCGGTGGCGCTGGACTGCCACCTCCTGTTGGCGTTGCTGTCTTCCTTTTGGCAGCGGGTTTGTGCCTGGTTTAGGTAGCCACATCATTCCAGTGCCTATTGGCCTCCTGGATTGTCCTCCTGGGCACTCCGACTACAATCCAGGTGGTCTGCTAGTGGGTCAGTTGCTGCTAGTCTTCTGTCACCTCCGTGACGCTGGTCTTGTTTTCGTGTGGTCTGCACCCCGTCTTCCACTCCCTCTTCTCCTTGGCCTTCCCCGGCCCTGTTGTTCCTTGCTGGTAGTCTGTGGGGGTTGTGGGGTTCAGGTTGGCCCCCGCGCTGTGTCAGGGGGCATCCATGTTGTTACGCACTTTGGACTGTTTTTGGTGTATTTTTTCTGTGGTTTTTATAGTGCATGGTTCCGCCAGACACATGGGATTTACAGGCCTGTGGCTGGTTTTTGCTACTCATCGCATGTTTTTGTGCGTTCGCGTATCACATTTATGCGGCGTGGCATTGATTTTGAGGCAGACCTTTGGCGTGTTATCTGGTGACTATCGCATGCTACTGCCTTGTTGTGAATGCCACGTTGTCACAGGGTTATTTTCCCACGATGGGCTGCGATATTGAAAGTTGCGTTACGCTACTCTTGCAGTAGTTATCACACATTCTTGTGATTATACCCCTGAGTCTTTGTACTGCTCGGCTGGAACTTACCATCTTGCATATGGCCTTTTACAATTGCGCATGCTGCTCTGTATTTTTGTTTACTTCCTATGGCCGGTTGTGCAGATCCGTCAGTGAAATTATGTATTCATACTGATCTAGAGACATTATTTCATTTGGTAGAGGATATTCTTGTTCATATTGCAGAAATGCTTGTGTTTTCAGACTAGGGTCATATCTATATTCTACATCCGATGCACTGAGAGAATTAGCCCATTGTATTCATCTCAAATGGAAAGCTTTAGTGTTTGGAATGCTTGCCTTTTTAGCAGCCTCCAGGACTGGTACTGAGGTCACAACTATTATTTGTTTTCCCTGAGCCAGTGCTCTTTCTCTCACTACAGCAGTCTGTACAGCTGTCAGATTTACTTCCGTGGATGCGAAACGCATCTCAGCATTTGTGTACAAGTGTGATTTATAAGCAATGGGTACTGTTTCGCCTTCATTATATGTGAAGTATGAGTACCCAGATTGACCCGCAACTATGCGAATCACTAGGTTGTGGACATTTACGCGTGTCTGTAAGTATTTCAATGCTATCATGTCAGCCTGGAGGGAACAAAGTGTATCTGTGTGTTCCTGTGTCCATTGCCTAACTTAAAAATCAGGTCTTATCAGGTCGTACAAAGGTTTAACCCTTTCAGCGTAATCCAAAGTGTATGTTCTGCTAAAATTTAGGAATCTCAGTATTGATTGTAAATTCTTCAATGTTTTTGGAGGTTGGAGCAGCGCACAATTTTCTAAAAAGTTGGCTGCCAGGCTTTTCCCTCTACTTGAAATCTCATATCCCAAAAATAGGACACTGAGGTGGGCTATTTTTGATTTTTTGAAGTTAACTTTGAACTCTCTGAGGCGAACCCCAAAATTATGGTGTTCACCCTTCTCAAGTGTTCCTCCAGGTCATCATCCATCAGATAAATATAATCTACATAGGACAATGCCTCCTCACCCAGATTTTTAAGTAATTCAGTTACTCCGGCGGAAAATAGCCCCGGGCTGTTTTTATACCCCTGGGCTAGTCAACAAAATTGTCGCTAGCAACCTAGTGCTGAGAATGCTGTCAAATATCTGTTCTTGGGTGCTATATTCTGGCAGAAAAATCCATTTGAGATATGAAGTGTTGTTTTGTATATTTTGCGCAGAATGTTATTCATTAATGCGGCACTATGGGCGTTTTGTACTGCAAAATAATTTGTGCATGAATATAAATGTCTGTAATCCAAAACTAGACGATGTGTATTGTCTGGTTTCATCACTGGAAACAAAGTATTATGCATTGAGGAGTTGCAAGTTCCAATCACCCGCTGGTATTCAAGTTGATCTAGGATCTCCCTGACCTGTTTTTAGCTTCTTGCATAATTGGATACTGTCTCTGTGGAGTTGGGGTAGATTTTAATGGTATCACATGGTGGGTTGAATCTTCATCCCATCCAACATGGCTATGATATAATGCTGGAGCAAGGGCTACTGCCCACTCCTGTGCTTATGTATGTTTTAAGAGTTGGGGAACGAGGTCGGAGCAGGTTGGCATAATTATTGTTTCTCCGTTAACAAAGGTAGGTGGATAATCCTTTTCAGCTTGTAGGATGTCATAGCTAAAGGTTAAGTTCTCTCAAAACAGACCTTTAATCTGTCTTGGTTTGTCCCCCTTCATCTAGAGTATTATTTCATGTAACTTATGTGGAACGCTTACCCTAGTATCAGGTGTTTTCACCGTGATATATTCACTCAACTCTGCTGTCGCCAGAAATTCCACTAGGTTCTGATGAACTAGTGTTACTTCTGCTGCACTGTCTAGCATCATCAGAGCCCTTTCCCCGTTCAGTAGTTGAGTGCTCAGAATTCTGGGCATGTCTAATTTTGAGACCTGCTACTTTCTTCTTTTTGAATTGAGGTTTAGGTTTTTGTTTTCTTCTTTTTCAGGTGCGTAGTACGGAGCGCGTTGCATGTCTCTGGACTTTGTATGCTCTTCCTTTCTGTGTTCCAATTGTCCTTCTCTCTCGGAGTTTCTTGATGGACCCTGAAAGGAACAAGAGGAATGTGTATCTGTGTCCTGATACCTGTCAGGTTTATCAATGTTGCCTCTATTCCTAAGGTTATACCTTTTTTCAGAGGCTGCCTGTTGAGGAGACCCACCACTGGATTGAGATCTATTTGTTATTTCCTTATGTTGTTTGTTGTTGTCCCATTTCTTCTTAGAAGAAGCAGGTGCTTGCTTAAAATTATCCTTTTCAAGACTCCCCATTAGCTGAGGTTTCACTGGTCTAGCTCCCAAACTTTCTCTACCTAATTCTGCATAAGCACTTTATATTATTTTAGGTAATTCTGTCTCCTGTTATACAGGAGTGAAATCTCTCAAATGTTGTCATATTGCCACTGATGCTGCCTCCCCTTTAATGTTTGCTAATATTATAGCTGATACGCAATCCCTAATTTTAGAGCAGGTTCTGCTCCATACTCATTCTGTATCTGTCGCAATACGTCTGGAACATCTGCTAATGAAGGGATACCATGTGTTCTGGTATGTATGACAGCGAAGACCGTACCCCAAGAGGTGCAATCCTCTACCGGGGGAGCTATTCCCATGGGCAAGTGAATTGCGAGCATTCTATGCTGTTCTTGTGGACCAGTGTTCAGGAATACTGCCTCTAGCTGTGCTATCTTTTGACCTATCCAAAAGGGCATTTGCTCCAGTCCTGTTGGCATTTTATCCTTTACTGCATGTAATGTTTATGGTGTAAATTTGGTTGCAGTAGTCTGGACTGGTCATCTTGGTAAAGCCGGTGTTGGCTGTAGTGTGTTCTCATCACAAACTGTGTCATGTTCCTGTACATTTTTATTAATTCTTTATGATGTGTGAGTAAGTCTCCTCCTGGCATTGTCTCAATGTCAGGATGCGGTGCCTATGTTGCCAGTACTGGCCATGTTGCTCCTGGTAAATGAGCGGAATTTCAATGTCTTCGTATGGACAATATCCACTTGGTATGTTATCTTCTAAGTACTAATGAAATGTATTTGAACGTGCATCTGCATGTGGGAATTTAATCCATTAATAGAATACCTCTCTTCTATAAGATTCGTGTGTCTCAATCACGAATATTACTGGCCAACCCCTAGATGTAAAGCCATATATTCTGCTACTTTTAGGGTAATGGCCGTTCTAACATTTTCTGGAATGCGTATTGCATCTGCATCTTCTTCTCTTGAGAGCTTTAATTGAATCACAGTATCTTCCTGTCCTGTCATTGTTTCTTCAAGGAGAGCCTTGCAAGGGAACCGAGATAAGGTGTTATGCACAACAGGAACAATGTGTCCTTCAAGCTTGATTAACCAACAGCCAATACATAGCATTTTGCCTACTCAGCTGCGGCAGAGTTTTTGTACCTTCCCACTCCAGACGTCTTTAGTGTAATGTGAGTAGGGGTCTCTGAGAATAGCACAACTGAACTACTCAGATATGGCTGTTAAATAAGTACCAACCAACGTTGGCGGCACCATGTTGTGTAGTTCCTATATAACCTATACTGGATCTGCGCGTTTGGACAATGTACACTACGGGCTTGGTGTCCAGACTGATTCCAGACACCCACACCAGGTATGTTGGCCTTTATACTAGCTTGCTCACAGTGCTACTAAAAACTCCTCTTACCAAGGAGAGAATAGTTCTTGACAACTATCGAACATGACAACCCTGATCCCTCAGGACCGTGGAAACAGCGTAATACTTTTCGCTCAGTCCCTTGGGCTTACTTGATCTCAGAGAAGTACACAGAATAAACGGTACGGACGTTTTCAATAAGTTTATTTTGACCGGTCGTTATTCAGGTGTAGAATAGATGTGCTGTAACGATCATTAGACAGTAGCAGACATAAATGACTAGAAGCAATAGGAAAGTAAAAGGATGGTAGATTTCTACCATCCTGATATATTCATGAATACAGACAAGTATTAAAAATACATGACAATAAAAATTGCGTACTCCTACGGTGCTAACCTAACTAGATGTAACTAAGTGTACCTAGCATGTATGTAGGTGTTAAGCCAAGAATCCATCTAGGATAAAGTCAACCCCCATTAGCTGAAGTGAGAACCTGTGGGACCCCATCCTGGTCTCGGGTTGGACACACCACAAGGGATATCAGACCACTGTGAGGTGGAGTACCTGCATGCAGGGTGCTTCAGTGTCTCGCATCAGTGTGTCGGCATAGAAGTCCTGATCTCCTCTCTTTGTTTCAGCAAGATGTGATGTTTTTATACCCAAAGGTCTCTCCTGGGGTTTTTCCTCGCTGTGTCAGTGTCGGACTTAGGATGACATTGGGAATGCACTTTATATATAGTTATTATACAGGAGATGAGCCCTGCTGAGTTTCCATGAATCCTCATGAATAATGTATGTGGCTGCTACTAGGGAAATGCCACGTTCTGTTTGCAGTGTTGTATCTAGGTAAAAGGTCAGTCCCCAAGAACCGTTATGTGTGTAATGTAAGGGAGAATATAGGTGATGTTACCTGAGCCTATATTGGGGTACCTATATGGAATATAACATTACCAAACTCTACTGTTTGATTTCTGCTATTCTCAGGGGAAGACGCCTCCATCTTGGTCTGGAAGTATTCTAATCCCTCTGTATATAAAGGGCAACAGACATCATCCAGGTAACTACCGGCAATTAGCTCTATTAGATGCGGTGGGGAAAATACTTGGTTGTAGTATTCTTGATCACCTCACTAAATGGGTGGTGGAGAAGAAGGTCCTCCCTATAGAATATGCAGGTTTTAGGAAAAATCACTCTACCCTGGATAACATCTCAATGTTGAAACTAAATGAGGAGTAATACAAGACTTTTCGTAGGTCAAATGTATATACGGCCTTTATAGATTTTTCAACAGCCTTTGATAAGGTAGATCGGCCATTACTATGGAGAAAATTACATAAATTGGGAGTGCCTTCTCGTCTCTTATCTTTAATTATTGCCCTGCATTCTCCAACATGGTGCCAGGTATTAATTGGAGGAAATAAAGGCTCATCATCTGTAATACCCATAGTAAATGTTCTGAAAAAAGGTTGTTTATTAGCACTGCTGCTTTTCCCCCTAAATATAGCAGATTTACCTGACTGCTTTTCTAATTTAGAGGGAGATGCACCAGAGATAGGCAGCCGTTCTTTTACATGCCTCATGTATACTGATGATATAGCAGTGATGGACTTAACTCCTAATGGGCCGAATAAAAAGCTGATATTACTGAATTATACAGTGGCACACTTCTTGAAGCTTAATGTTTCGAAAAGCAAAATCTTAATCATAAAATGTAACAGAAGTAGAAAGTTATGTAATTTTAAGTGGAAAATTGGTCATGAAAAGTTGGAGGTGGTAGATTCCTTTTTCTATTTAGGGAAATTAATAGCGGGCAATACGAAGAATAAACTTCATATCGAACACAGTTCTTGTAAATCTCTGGCACCCTTCACCTAATGGTGCCTCAGAAAGAGATCTGACAATTTATTAACAACAAAATAGAGGTGCACTGAACATAGAATAGAGAGTCTAAAATATTTCTCTTTTTCTTTGTTTAACTTTTATTTCATAGCTGATGAATAAAAAAAAACAGCCAACGCGTGAAGAAAAAAGATAGACTGCGAGTTCCACTTAATATGTAGGGAATCCAAGATATCTCAGTCGGTAGCAGTAGGTGTAGATATTATACGAAGAATCAATCAATCGAAAGGTGAAAAGAGGACCAAGTGTAAAGAAGGCTTTCAGATTTGTGATAAAATCTGTGAAGTAGCTTCAAGAATTTATGTATAGAAGTCCTAATTTGCATTGGAGGGTGCTCATTTTAATTCCAAGGTGATATCGATCAATCGCCTTGATAAGCGAATCCTGCTCTTACTCCAATTCACCGAAAAAAAAGCTCATTAGGGTAATTGACAATATCCATCCATGTTGCGTACGGGAAAATCTAAGACTAGCTATGAAGGGTTTTCGATATTTATCAATGGGCTTAGAAATTAATTGTCCTTATGCTTTATTATATTTATTTTGTAATAATTGTATGTATATTTTATGTAGACCTCATTGGAGATCCAAATCTTAATAAATGTTTAATTGAATTGAAAAAAATTGAGCTTTTCAAATGTGCTCCTCTGCCAAGCCTTCACCTTCTTTTAGGGCAATTTATGGGCTGGAAGGGGGCTTTGACTCCACATACGCCGACCTCAGACTGCTTCATATTGATTTGGGGCATGCGTGGCACTCACAAGCAGTTTGCTGTACCATTGCAAACGCTCAGGGAGAGCAGTCTTGTTTCTTCAGGGCACTTATCCCCTACTTGTCTCCAGTTGTAGTGTCCTCCCCAGCCCGGAAGCATGCAAAGTAAACCCGGCACACACAGCTCTGTAACAGACGTGTTTATTCTTCAGCAAATGATCACCAATTCACCAACTGTGTGCATGCATCATAGCTTTAATATCCACACCTTAACACCTCCCAGCAGCTTATACAATTTCTGCTAAGGTCATCTCAGGACTGCGAGGGTTCTAGCTCTCATAGTCTTAAAGACTCCACAGCTGCTACTCACCTTTGCAGTGAACACTGGATCCAGCAATAGAGGAGAAAGTAGTAATCCTGGTCAAAATTGTTGCCACGTCAGTGTAATTTTGTATAATTTGCAGTGTTTCATGTTACACTCGTTATGAAAAATACCCAAAATAATGCCACGTAGCTTAAATTTCATCCTTTTGTGGAAAATTATTTTGTGATGTATTTGAAAAGACTATTGTTTGTGTTGTTTAATTTGGTGCTTTTTAATGCAATATGCACCCTTTCACCCAAAACGGATGCAAGGATGCATTTCATCAAAAAATTAGCTTAATGGAAGATGTGCAGTTTGCATAATTTATGGTAATTGAGTGTAAATTTCTTTAAATTTTGCACACTAATGCCAAGGGAATTAATGCAAATTTTGCACACCCCTAAAAAGAAAGTTTTTCACAGAACACTCAGGGTCAGATTTCC
The DNA here is from genome assembly GCF_964204655.1 of Triturus cristatus. Taxonomy (NCBI): domain Eukaryota; kingdom Metazoa; phylum Chordata; class Amphibia; order Caudata; family Salamandridae; genus Triturus; species Triturus cristatus. The sequence continues at coordinate 888,647,304 of NC_140587.1, read as the reverse complement.
AAAACAGTCATGGAGCGCAGCCCAACAGCCAAAAATGCTGTGCTGCATTGTGTGACTGGGAGGGAGCATATCTACAGAAATGTGTCTCTTGCCTCCCCTCTCCCTTAGCACTGACACAGATTTTAGCTGCTGTGCGCCAGGTACACAACTTAGCGCCATATTGCAAGGTTGTGTGCATGAGTCTACCATATGTTTTGCACTGGAAGGGTACCCTTCTAAGTACAAAATACTACGCTCAGTCACACTTTAAAACTATTCCTACTTTGTATTTGTGCTGCACAGTGCAGCATGCATGGAAAGTCAGAAAAGACAGGAGAATTAAAATAATTTTCCATTTAACACCTACTTTCAAGTTGCATTAACTTTTGGTGCTAAGCCCTGTCTACTATTGTTTGTAGCTAGGGTTTTTGCGTCAAAAGGTATGGGTGGTTGAATGGGAATGCCCATGTACTACCCATGTAACGCACCCTTTGCACTAAGTAACGTAAAGCAGTGCTTTGCGCTGCTTTGCGTTTCTTTTAGGGTACTTAATGAAAAATAAATTAGGAAAAAATTAATTTGTGCTGGTTAGCGTCTCTTTTGGTAGGTTAACCCAGCGCAAAATGTTTGTAAATCTACACCTCTATTCTCTGTTTTAACCTTTTTCCTTTAGAGAAGAAATCCCGCTGATATTCGGAGTCCAACCCTCCCTCTCCCTTACAGCTATTTTCTTGACCGCACCCTTTTGAACAAGATTGCAAGGCACCAAAAGGAACTTTAGATAAACCATTTTTGGTGAAGCAGCACACCCTCTCAAAACCACCTGGAAGCACAAACCCTGTCTAGAGACTTCCAGGTGGTTTGAAGGCGTGAGTGCTGCTTCATCAAATGGGTCTATCTGAAGTATTGAATTAAAAAACATAGCATTTCACTTATCTGGTCTCCATGATTGGACGCTGGAGAATATATATTTTTTAATTAATCAATGGGTTGAAAAACGTTTATAAACCGCTAATACTAGGAAGAAGCATCTTAATGCTACAGCTTTCTCAACAGCTAAATCTTGTTCATGTTACCTCAATGCCATCTTTTCAGACTGGGCTCTGCCCACTACCCATGTAACCCCTTGCTCTTCCCGCCATGCGTGCTTTCTGATTGCGAGCAGGTGATCATACTTTCGTTCCTGACGGGGATAGCCAAGCAGTCTGTTCTTAAGTCTTACTGAAGGCTGTGAATGGTACTGCTGAGAAGCTCAGACAGATATGGTATCCTGGCCTTGTAACCCAGATTTTTTTTCACACTGAAAGTGACGTCAAAAATAGTGTTTGCAATAGGGTGAGGATTCAACGCCTGTTTTGTAGAACCTTAGCGCCAGCAGTACCCTGCCTCCTTTAAGCCCCGCTTGTATAGTAAATCAAAATTGTATTACATTTCTCCTTTCAGCAATTTAAGGCTCAGGGAGTTGATGTGGTTTGACCAGAATCAAACAGTTTTCAGTGGCAGTTTTGAGAAACCTTGGCAAAGTCAATAGCATATACAGTAATATCTTGCAATCCCACTGAACAAAAATCAAACCTTTTGGCTTTGCCAATTCTTGTTTGTGTACTGGGTTGTGAGTGCAGACAAAAGTATCTGAAAAATGAACGCTGCAGAAAATACAGCAGCACTTTTATTCTGTAGCATCTAGTTTTCAGATGATTTTGTCAATGTTTGCTCCTCATTTGTACCAGGCTGCCAATTGATACTGGGAAAATGAGACTAAAATGCTCCTGCAGGATGATGCAAGATGTGATGAACAATGTCTCAAACCAATGGATAAAAGTTCTTAAATCATCTAAGGACCGAATGACTGACCAAGGAAAACCACCTGTGCCAACCAGAGAACCCGGATTCTAACAAAAGCCATTGAGGGAATACAATAAGTGTGCCATGAATAGCATAAGTGCCATGATATGTCAAACCTAAAAAACAGGTCAAGTTCAACAGCTTAGAGACCGCAGCTCCTCCAGCAAACAGTAAACCATTTTACACGAGGTAACAATAAAGCGCCTCATCTTACATTATATTCACGACTTACCTTGCAACAGTTGATTCTGCTAATATGCTCAAATGCTACCCAATCTTTAGAAGAACAGATTTATCTAAGAGAGAGAAAATGCAATGTTGTATGTCTGTAGAAATTGGCTAGTTTATTATACATCGTCCTCTTCTTTTTACTGAAAGCAACTGAACTGTAGAGCTCATTATTTCACCTGCTATTGTCAATACATATAATTAATATATATATATAAAGTAAAATAATAAAATACAAATAAAAGGCTCTAGCAGAAACCTTACCCTACAAGATCAGATTTAGAACACATCTCTCAAATTGACCAGGTCAATGACTTTCTCATTTAGTACAGCTTTATTCTTTGCATTCTGGGATTTGCAGACCTGTGTACTGCATTCTGAGACTGGGCCGACAAGTCAAGAATCCAAAGAAAAGAATATGAGGGGATAAGCTACTCACTGCACAGATTTAGGGAACTGAGAGAGCACAGTACACTTTTCCACTTACTTATGTGAAGAATGAGGACTGTGAACACCTACATAGGTCTTCTGCCTACCATCAAAAGTAATCTTCAAATTTTTTGCAGATTACTAAAAACTAATCTCTTTCTGACGTTAGTCGGATTCCTTCTTCTACCTTGCCAGGGTCAGGACACCCTTGGGTATTTGTGCACTTTATAAAATGAGATCAAATCAAATCAAACTGCAGGAAACTTGGCTCATAGCCTTTAATTCAGTCCAGCCCATGCATTGATTCTAGGAATGGATGGCTTGTGAGCTTTTCAGTGGCAAAAGGCTGAGCAACTACACATCACTGTGTTTGCAGATGCCTTGTACGGACTGCATTCCTTTAAATCTACCCCATGTCATGTGTGATCCCTTCCACCTAGTTCCAGTTTTGGCCAAGTAAACTTTCAAGTTCAAATATTTTGCCCTATATATATATAATAATAATAACAATAGAATAGGTCTAAGACAGTAGATGGAGGTTTTGAGCAACCCAGAGGGGCTGTGGCTAATAGAATTAAAGAACTGAGAGTAGACAAGGCTCTTACTTGGCATGGTATATGCACCTCATTTTTTGTATCTGATCCTCAGAATTGGTTTGCGCCTCTGCCTTTTCTTTCAACATGCCATAATTAATTAAATAGTTCAAGCATCCTGGAAAGGGGCAATCTTGAACCTAGTCCATAATAAAGGGGTTTGGGAATGCCAGAGAAACATTGGCTAATTGCTCTTTGTTAGACTTGTGGACTGAGGAGGGTCTTCCGCCACACTTTTTGCCTGGTTACCTTCTCTTTCTGCTGCATCTTTTTATTTGCCGTAGGACTCTGAGCACTTTACCACTGCTAAGGTGCATGTACTTGTACTTCTCTCCTAAACATGCTAACATTGGTGCATTCATGATTGGTACACTTAATTTACTTGTAAGTCCCTTATAAAGTGGTAAACCATATAGCCAGGGCCTGTAAATTAAATGCTACTAGTGGGCCTGCAGCACTAATTGTGCCACCTACACACGAAACCTTTCTTGGACCTGCCACTGCAGGGCCTGTGTGTGCAGTTTCCTACCACTTTGAGTTGGCAGGGTATGTGAAATCTCTGCACTGTAAACAATTCGTAACACCGCTGAATGTATGAAGGGATGACCGGTTAGAGGGAAAGCCAAAATGAAAGATAGCCGTATTTGAGTACCTTACGAATTAAAAGCAGGTGATTTTGAACATGAAGAGCGTTGTGAATGCACGTCGATGCTTTGACTTTGAGAGTGAAAGACAAGGTCAGCAGAATTTACACCACTGTGTTGATTTGTTTCAGAATTGGCTAAAGTAGAGAAGCATTGCAGTTTGGTTGTTCTTGGACAATAACGTGAGTATTATCAATTTTATTGAATATAATTTTTCTAAATATTTATGTATGTTTTTTAGTGTTATATATGTATTTTATCACTTTCATTGCTGTTTTGTTTAACGGCCATCGGTCTAAATAAACATATCTTTGACTTGACTTGAGTATTATTATGTTGAGAAATACAGAATCATTTAGTTATGGGTTGAGATTGGATATATATCAACTAGGGTTCGAGTTTGTGATACATTTAAGACTAGAAGATTAGACATTTGACGAAAGAAGGGAAATAAATTGCGGCAAAGTGGCTTTTGAACTAAAGGTAATTTTACAGACATCAGTTTAAGGATGGAGAGAGAGAAAAAGAAAAAAGTACAACCACCTACTAAGTAGCAAATAGTGATAAAAATATATATATATATATTTTTGTTTTTTTTGTTTTCAGTTTATATCAATTCTCAGTCCTGAGGAGAACCCTTAAATGAAGTGTTGGGATCGAATCACATCTACATCATGTTATATACAGATGCACTCTAATCAGGATGATAAATTCAAAATTCGAAAGATAATATCTTGATTGAATAAGCAGAACATTGCTAGGTTGTCTTGCCCATGAGAATAGGAAAAGTCAAGTAAAAAAAGTGTCAATAATCTGTGCATTTTCCTAGTTGGGCTAGAACATTTCAGAACTGTTATGGTACATGCACTGTTTTGTTACTGAATGATTAGGGCCCAACCCGGAGTGTTGTTACTTTTAGAAAGTGGGCATTTCTCTGCTCTTACTGCTCTGTGTGCCTGCAGCCTGTCTCCAACACACATCTGGGGTGGGTGACAGCTTCACTACGTGCATTCTTTCAAGACAGCCACAAACACAGGAAGGTTGGGTGTGTCTGAGCACACATTTGCATTCTAATGGCCCTTTATGGGATGGAAGGAAAGGAGGGAATGACACTTGCAACTGAATAGGTAGTGTCCTGTCCCCAAACAAAGGGCAGATTACCCCTACTGATAATTTGGAACCAGGGGCTGGGAAGAAAGGGCATCTGTGCACTTCAAAGACCCTTCTTTGAAATCTCCCCCTATTCAATGGCAAAACTGGGTATAAGTTCTGGGTCTCTGACCCTATCAAACTAGTATACTACTGGACCTGTGAAGAACTCTGCCAGGAAGAAGGACTGCAGTGCTCCTACAGGGACCACCACTCTGCTGGACTCCTGCTCTGGTGGAACTGTATTCTGCTGTGCTTTGCTGTGCTGCCCTCTGCCCTGCTGAGGAAAAGGACTGGACCCATCTCACTTGAGCCCAGAGCAACTCCAAGGGTTTGCTGGATTGCCCCTGTTCTGATGTCTCAGGGCAATCAAGAAAATCCTTCAACCATGCACAGCACCTGGACAATGCCATCTGTGAAAGCTGCCTTGCCAACTGGGGTCAGCCGAGTCCTGGACCCTTGGAAGTGGCTTGTTCTGTGTTGATCCAGCAGAATCCACGCATCAATTACTTTGCACCAATTAGAACTGGCTCCACTCCCTTTGATGCCGATATAGCAGCTGCCCGACGACATCGCTTCAGCAGACTGTGTGGCTCAATGACAATGGGACTGCATGGCTCGACAATGACACATAGCCTTCATCGTAAAGGATTTTGGCAAGGAAATCTCACTGACTGTGCTGAGACGAACAAATACATGACCTCCATCCATAGGATCGAAGATGATGCATCACCTCCTGTGCTACTGAAATCAGGTCTTCGTGTTGATGATTCCTCCATCCAAGGTACTTTCTCAGCGGGACCTGCGTAAGTCCTGTAGCCAACCTGCACTCCATCATAGTTGGCCTGAATTTATCCCGGTCTAGCGTGACCAGATGTTCACAATTAGTGTTTTATGACTCTAAGCACTATTTTTACAATTAATCATTAAACATTTATAATGCTGGCTCTATTTATTGGATTTTGATGTTTTGGTCTTGATTTACTCATATGATTATTGTCATTTTTGTGGTGTTTTCATTGTGTTACTCTGTGTATGTGTGTGTTGCACAAATACCTTACACATTGCCTCTTTAGAGAAGCTTGACTGCACTATGTCAAGTGACCAGAGGGTGTGCACAGGTTATCTTTTAGTGTGTATCAGGCTTACCCTGACTAGAGTGGGAGTAGTGGTTCCTGCTTGAACAGAGTGCATAACCCTGCCAAGCAGAATCCCAAAATCTAACACTCTTTGAGACTCTGAAGCAAAGGCATTTTCTTTCTTTTGAAGGATTTGGAGGAATAAGCCCGGGCTAGATTGCAAATCCTGTTGTATTGAACAGGCTTCCAATCCAATTATGCCACTTTAGATAACAGTGTGTCCCTTTCATTAATGACTGATTGCTCTGTCTAAGTCCATAAAGCAAAACATTATTTTTGATTTCAGATTAAAATGCAGCATTCAACAAGGTAGACAGAGAAATTTTTTCTGTTTCAAATCATTTTTATTAGGGTTTTAGAAAATATACAGCAAAATGAAAGCGACATAGTGTATTACATCTCTCATTAGCCAGGGATATCATCCAGGAAGTCAAGACCTATACAGTTATCATAGGACATTGCTGACAATAACAAAACAGTGATGAATGCCCAAGGATAGATATCAAGTCAATGAAATGGGTGCGTCCGAGTTCTTAAAATTAAGTCTTCCTTGTGATTGAACTATTTCCTTGCTTTCATTTTGATACTATCATCTGTATTTATTATGGGAGCTAATAGTTTTCCCTCTGTAATGAGAAGTTAAGGAAATTAAGGTAAATAAGGAGGAGAACGAACAATGAAAGCAAGAGAAGAAAAAAAAAAGCCAATGGAACATCACAGCGACCAGTAGCCACATTGGGGATATACTTCACCGGTCTCCTGACACGCTTAGTGATCTCTCTAGAGGTGAAACGGATCTGGGGTATTATACATGAGGAATGTCTCTGCTGTTCATAGAGGTTTGAAGACAAAGGAGGAAGAGTCTAAAGAGTTCCATAGTTTTGATTGGTGTGAGCGCCATGGGGTGAGTTGTAGGGTTAAGTTGTGTACACCTCTGAGGAAAGTTAACTATTCTTGCCACATCTTGAATGATATTACTTTGAAGTTCTTCCAATTACATGAAATGATTTTGCATGCCAGAGTAAGCCTTAGATCAAGCAAGTCACAATAATTTTCATTTTGTAATTGAGGGTCTAGGGGTCCTAGAAGCATGTATGAAAACTCCCTGGTCGGATTGACGTGGAATGTGTGTCTAATGCATTCGAAGATCTTATCTCAGAAAGCTTGGAGCAAGTGGCAGTGAAATACCATGTGAGCAAGGTCACCTTCTTTCGTGTTACAGCTCCAGCAAAGGGGGGACTTAATAAGATTAGTTGTGTATAATATGCTTGCCATCCAGTAGGCTCGTTTGATAATCATAAACTTTGTTTGAGAGAATGTGGGCAAGATTTTGATTCTGAGGGGTGTCCTATGAATAAGCTCCCAATCAAGTATGATTGAGTTAGAGTTAGTCTCTACTTCCCATTTCCTCTCATTTTCTTTGTGGGATTTACGAGGTTCTGGTAAGAGTAGTTTGCATAATTTGGATACCTTATGTCTCACCTTGTTAAGTTGGGCTAGCTTGTACTGTAGTGAGGGGGCTGCCAGCATTATAGGTAATTTAGCTATCTGGAACTTTAGTCTTCATGAATTTCTAAAAGTCTACTGCATTCAGTTTTTTTTCCATCCCAAGACTGGTGAAGGACTTTGGAGAGGTATAGTTGTACAGGTCCTTTATAAAAGTTAATTCCTTTTTGTTACCACTCCTGCCAGTATAATGTTTGACCTTCCATTTTTATATGAGGATTGTACCATAATGTTGCCATATTTGTGGAACTAAATTTTATGTTGGAATGCTTTCATAAACGGAAAAGTGCCTGCCTTGTATTTTGTAGAATGTATTTGGAGTGGGGAAGAATAGAGGTGTTCATTGTCATGAACACAGATAGGGGGATGTCCATAATTAGTTTTTTCCCACATCTAACCATAGGCCGGGTTTTCAATGAACCAAGCCATTCCCTGTTTTCATAGAAAAGTTGTTTGGTACACTCTAAAGTTTGGAGGCCCATCCCTCCTTTGCTTTTAGCCAGTTTGAGTTTCACTAGTGAGATTCTTGGTTTCTTTCCTTGCCAAAGGAAATTGTTAAGGATCTTTTCTACTTTTCAAAGGATGGCTTCTGATAATGTCATTGGAAGCATGCTGATTAAATAATTAATATGAAGGCTGATCATCATTTTAATTGTTTATACTCTACCCCTCCAGGAAAGAAATTTTGGTGACCATTCATTAAGTAGTTCGGTGATTTTCTTCAATGATATATTTTAATCCTCTTCTACTGTAGTAACAAGGTTGTTAGTGAATTCCAGGCGCAAATATTTAATTGTACCTGTTTGCCACATAAGGTCTGAATCTCCTATTATTTCCTTATTCCCTTGATTATTAAGTACTTAACTTCTTTTTTATCTTTGTTTAGTCTGTAACCCGAAACCTCTGAATACTCCTGTATCAACTCCATAAGAGCTGAAATAGCCACTTCAGCATTCCCTGAGACAATCAGGACATCATCCGCATAAGCAGCTACTTTGAAGACCATATCACCAAAAGATAGGCCAGTTATAGCCTTCTTCTCTCTTGAGTGTTGCAGGAATGGTTCGATTGCTAGTACGAAAAGTAGTGGTGAGAGAGGACATCGCTGTCTCATTCCTTGTTTGAGTGAGAAACTAGAGGAGGTCGCTCCCCCTGCCCTGACTTTAGCTGACAGATCTTTGTAAAGCGCCATGATCATGCCTATAAGGGTGTTTTGCAAGTTGAACTTTTCAAGCGTCATACGCAGGAAAACCCAGTCTACCTTATCAAACGATTATTCAGCGTCAAGTGTGATGGCTACCATTGGGGAATCGGATAAGTTTGCTTTTTTAATTGCATGGCAAAAGGTCCTTGTGTTATCGCTTGATAATCTGTGATTGAGGAACCCTACCTGGGATGGGTGGATAAGTTTAGCTATGTGTTTCTGTATCCGTTTAGCTAATATCATACCATATAGCTTGCAATCAATGTTTATTAGGGAGATTGGCCTGTAGTTTTTGGTGAGGAGAGGGTCTTCATCCTCTTTGGGTATTACAGATATGATGGCTTCTGCTGGAGTGCCTGATACTTGTCCAGTGGAAGCAAACTGCTCATAAAGATTTAGCAGTGGTTGTTTTAGTTGGTCTGCAAATGTTTTGAAGAAGATGGCATTATATCTGTCTGGCCCTGGAGCCTTCCCTGATTTGATGCTCTTAAAAGCGTTGTCAATGTCTTATAAAGTAATTGGACCATTAATTGAGATCATTTCTTGCTCCAATAAGGCATTGAGTAGTACTTCATATTATTCATCTGGTGTAAACTGGGGTTAGATTCGTATAATGTTTTGTAGAAGTGTTTAAAAGTGTCTGCAATTCTATGTGAGTCAGTTTGTATGTCACCTTTATCATCCTTAATAATGTTAATGGCATATTTTTGAATTTTAGATATGAGGCTAGTGATTTCTCCGCTTTATTGGATTCACATAATGATAGGCTTTTCTATATGTTTATCCATACCCCTGCTTTAGTACTGATAATTTTGTTGTATTCATATTTTTTGTTTAGTATTTTGTTTAAAGCCAGAGGATCGTTCTTGAGTATATGTAATTTTTCGAATTTAGTGATATCCCTCTTTACCTTCAATAGTTTGGCATTAGCTTCTTTATAAATGTGTTATTTTATTTTAATAACTACCCCTTTGAGGGGGATTTCAGTGCTTCCCATCTGGTTAGAGGTGAGGTATCATTTTCTTTGTTTTAGGAAGTTTTTAATAGCCAACTCAATTATTATTTTTGTTTGCAGAGAGTTGAGGATATCATCAGTGAATCTCCATAAGGGTTCTTTGAGTGAGTAGCTGAATCTGTAATAGTGATAGTGATGCAAGAATGGTCAGAGATAACCCTTGGTTCTAAAGTTGTTTGCTCTATTCTGCTAGTAGCATTGCCTGAAATCAGAGATTAATCAATGCGGAAGTGCAAATTGTGTTGAAAGGAGTAGAAGGTGTAGTCTCTCTCTGTTGGGTTTTGTAGTCACCATGCGTCTATCATGTTGTATTTACTGCATAGCTTCTTTAAGACGTTATGAGCTTTGTACGGTCTAATTTGAAATGCAGATTTTCTATCAAGGGTGGAATCAAACGGGAGATTAAAATCCCAAGCAATAATTAGTGTTTTGGAATCTGGGATTGATTTGATTTGCATCGCTGGGTCTTCCCAAAAATCTGGGTCATCGCTTGTGGGAGCATAAATGTTTGCTATGGATAGTGTAGAGTTTTGTCTTCCTAATTTTTATATCACCCATCTACCTTGTGTATCAGCGGAGAATTAGGGTATTTTTGCTGTAGCCTTCCTTGTCATCAACGTTAGCACCCTGTTTTTCTTACCTAAGGCTGCTGAGTAAGCAATATCTGTAAATTGGTTGTTATGTAGAGATTCCATTAGGGCAGCATCAAGTTTTGTTTCCAGTAGGAGAATAATATCTGCTTTTTGTTTACGTATGGAATTCAAGATCTTTTTTCTTTTAACTTGGTGGTTCAGGCCCTTAACATTTAGTGACACTAGTTTAATATTTTGTTGGGCTTGATGTTCATTTTTGTTGTCTATAAAAGATCATGAGCCTCATTCTCATCAGGTTAGTTTTATTATTTTTGATCCTAGAGCCTGCTGTTTTCTGGGGCACGCTATTGTCAGTTTCTGTATGGGCAGTATTCTCCTAAGACTAGTGTCAGAAATTGCTTATGACGGGGATCTCCTGTCCCGTGGGTCGTACTAGTCTGGTTGTGGCATGCTTGTGTTCCAATGGCGAGAAATGAAATATACAGATGGAGAAGAAGAAGGGAAAACCAAGGGGACCAAGCAAAATAATTATTAAAAAAGTAACATAACAACAGAAACCCTTTTCTCCCCCCCGCCCCCACAACCCTGAGCCACCCTCCCTCTCCCCTTGAGAACAACAGGCATGTCGAGAACAAGGAAAAGCGTTCCTCTCAGGGACGTCTGTTTAAGTTGACACTTACGTAGCAACGTACCAGTATGAAACATTTGAAACATTAAAAATAGTACGAAAAACAGAAAGGAAACATGAATGCCTAGAGAGCATTTCTGACCTGAAAAGAGTGTCTCTGTTATTCTTTCCTAGGGTCCTCTTCAAGATCAAATATCTTCAAAATGAAATATCATTATCATTAATGTGTTGAGTCACAGAATAATTAACCTACCAGTTAGTATCCATCTAAAACATATGTCACCACCTATTGTTCAAATTGTCCAGTTTCCTAATACTTAGTAGTCTAATTGTTGTATAACAGCTGTATGTTACATCCTTTAGAACCATGAAACCCATAATAATACACATCTGAAACATATGTCAACCACATCGATTGTGTATTAATTCTTTTAAAAACAAGAGACAGAGACTTTTTTTAATAAAACTGGACAGTAGGTGGATGCCACTGACAATACTGTGGGCAAACAGTGCCCTTACAGTAACATGTAGATCATGGTAAAGGCAAGACAGAAGAACAAAATATTCTTCCAGACTTATATCAATAGTAATGTTGAAGACCAACAGAGGCCTTACACTTGGATACGTTCCTGACCTTGGTGCTCACTGCTTACACTGGAAGAATACATGTTTTTCATCCAGATGTAAGGCTAAAACACATCAAAGTACCGACATACACTGATGATGCGTTATTGATAAATGACATTTCAGTAAGCCTGCTACGTATCACATTTAAAATTGATTTGACCTAAGGAAAGATTTTAAATATATAAAAGTCAGTTTTTTCAAGAATGGGGCATCACAGACACTAATCAAACATCCTAATGTATGCTCATTATGGGTTTTATAGTGATTTGGGAGCTTCCATTATGGGCCCAGCCCTGTTAAGGTTTGATGCTTGATTGATTCAAACTCTTAACATATAGCCAAATTGTATTCATTTCTAAACTGGTGTGCTCAAGCCCAATGTGGCGCACTGCAGTCTATGTTTAACCTTCTGCAATTGTATCCACAGATATGCCCAGAGATTATTCTGCCTGGCCCAAATCTTATCTCTAAGGGTGATTTTGTGGTATACTGCTCCACACCATGCTCTGGAACAGTCGGTGCTTAAAACTGATTATTTGTCAAGCACCAGATGACGTTAAAAGGGAAATTACTAATCTATGGCCAAAGCATTTAACTGCTGCAATTGCTAGGGCTCAAGATTAATTGGGAAGAACTGTTCAGTCTGAATAGTGCGAGTTTAAAGGCAGATAAGGAATATTTCAAGACAGTTGGGGTTAGAACATTATAATAGTTCAAAACTGTTAAACTCTTTGTATCAAATTATGAAGCAATGGCTCAATCCCGGTACTTGTAAGAGTCACGTACAAAGAATGTGAGTATGAGTAATAAAGCCCACTGTGTTAAATTTAAATTGATACCTTTGCGGGAAATACAGAAAAATTGGGCATTGAATCATTCTGCAGACACAAATAATCATCTACGTGGAAGGTGTAGAGATATCAGTGCTTTTTTGTTTTTGCAAATATGTCCGAGATCTCAGATGTATGCAGATGATGGCTTAGGTGACGATTTTGCCATGCTGGTGCCTTAACTTTCTTTAGAGAAGTGTCCCAGGTTGACTGTAACAGTTGTGAAGTTCAATGACGTAGTTCAAGAGTTATAAGGGGATAAGAGTAGTCACTACCCAAATATCTATCGATAAAGAAGGTAGTTGTGATATTTTTTTTTTAAGTTGTTCAGAACTATGTATTTCCTACATAGCCATGTCTCAAGGTAAAGTTGCAAAATATCCACAAAATATTACTATCAACATCTCCTTCGAGACAGCGACCTTCCCGGAGAGCTGGAAGCACACAGAGATCAACGCCTTACTCAAGAAACCCAAGGCGGACCACAAGGACCTCAAGAACTTCCTACCCATCTCCCTGCTCCCTTTCCCGGTGAAGGTCATCGAAAAAGGCTGTCAACAAACAACTGACCAGCTTCCTCGAGGAGAACAGCACCCTAGACCCGTCCCAGTCCGGGTTCCGCAGCAACCACAGCACCAAAACTGCCCTCATCGCCGCCACCGATGACATCAGGACCCTGCTTGACAATGGAGAAACCGCGGCCCTCATCCTCCTGGACCTGTCAGCCGCCTTCGACACTGTCTGCCAGTGCACACTACGAACACGCCTCTACGACGCCGGAATCCAAGAGAAGGCCCTGGACTGGATCACCTCCTTCCTTTCCGGTAAAACACAGAGCGTCCGCCTCCCCCCCTTCCGCTTCAAAGTCACCGAAATCATCTGCGGCATACCCCAAGGCTCATCCCTCAGCCCAACGTTGTTCAACGTCTACATGGCACTGCTCGCCCACGTCGCACGACGGCATGACCTCAACATCATCTCCTACGCTGACAACACCCAGCTGATCCTCTCCCCCACACCACCAAAACCAACCTCCATGAAGGAATGAAGGCAGTCGCCGACTGGATGAGAAACAGCTGACTGAAGCTGAACTCGGACAAGATGGAGGTCCTCATCCTCGGATCCACCCCCTCAGCCTGGGATGACTCCTGGTGGCAAACTGCACTAGGAGTACCCCCTACACACACCGACCACGCATGCAACCTAGGGGTCATCCTCGACTCCACCCTTTCCATGATGAAGCAGGTCAACACTGTCTCCTCCTCCTGCTTCAATGCCCTCCGCATGCTTCACAAGATCTTCAAGTGGATCCCCACCGAAACAAGAAGGACGGTCACCCAGGCCCTCGTCAGAGGTAGACTGGACTACCGAAACGCACTCTACGCAGGAGCCCCGGCCAAACTCCTGAAACAACTCCAACGCTTCCAGAACGCTTTCGCACGCCTGATCCTTGACATCCCTCGCCGCAGCCACATCACACCCCACTTGAGAGACCTGCACTGGCTCCCCATCAACAAGAGGATAACCTTCAAACTCCTCACCCATGCACACAAGGCACTCCACAACACCGGACCAACGTACCTCAACAGCCGACTCAGCATACACACCCCCACCCGCCAGCTCCGCTCCGCAGACCGCGCCCTCGCCACTGTCTCCCGCATCCGAAGAGTGACCGCCGGCAGCAGATCATTCTCTCACCTTGCCGCCAAGACATGGAACACCCTCCCCGTCCGCCTGCGGCAGACCAAACACCTTCTAGCCTTCAGGAGACTTCTCAAGGGGGAACAACCTTTACAACGCAACTTTTACAACGCACTACACTTAAAACGCAATTTTTACAACGCAACATCCACTACAACGCATTCCATTACATCGCATGACACTACAACGCATTTTTAAAAACTACCTTTACAACGCATTCCATTACATCGCATACTACCTTTACAACGCATACCATTACAACGCATAATATTACACTACACTATCCAACACTTACCCTACTGTTGCACCCCCTGGAGTTAGAATAGTAATTTGTACCCCTATACTATCCAACACTTACCCTACTGTTGCACCCCCTGGAGTTAGAATAGTAATTTTTACCCCTATACTATCCAACACTTACCCTACTGTTGCACCCCCTGGAGTTAGAATAGTAATTTTTACCCCTATACTATCCAACACTTACCCTACTGTTGCACCCCCTGGAGTTAGAATAGTAATTTTTACCCCTATACTATCCAACACTTACCCTACTGTTGCACCCCCTGGAGTAAGAATATTAATTTTTACCCCTATACTATCCAACACTTACCCTACTGTTGCACCCCCTGGAGTTAGAATAGTAATTTTTACCCCTATACTATCCAACACTTACCCTACTGTTGCACCCCCTGGAGTTAGAATAGTAATTTTTACCCCTATACTATCCAACACTTACCCTACTGTTGCACCCCCTGGAGTTAGAATAGTAATTTTTACCCCTATACTATCCAACACTTACCCTACTGTTGCACCCCCTGGAGTTAGAATAGTAATTCTTACCCCTATACTATCCAATACTTACCTTAAATGCAATGTAATAATATGCGTTGTAATGGTATGCGTTGTAAAGGTAGTATGCGATGTAATTGAAAACATGGCTTTTTTAGGTCCCTTTGGCTTTCTCTGGTCACCACTCACCTATCTCTAGCGCCGGGACACCCCTATTTGGGGTAGCCGTGCGCTCTACAAATTGCATTAATAATAATAATAATAATGGAATGTGTTGTAAAGGTAGTTTTTAAAAATGCGTTGTAGTGTCATGCGATGTAATGGAATGCGTTGTAGTGGATGTTGCGTTGTAAAAATTGCGTTGTAAGTGCATGCGTTGTAAAAGTATGCGTTGTAACGTCATACATCCCTTCTCAAGACCTGGTTCTTCGAACAGTAGCAGCTTCCCCCCCTAGCTCCTTGAGACCCTCACGGGTATGTAGTGCGCTCTATAAATGCTATGATTGATTGATTGACAAGCCTGATCCAGTCCTCCCCAGGCAAAGTACCATGGTAAATGCAGCACAAGTAGCCCACACCCCAAACATATTTGTCTTTGCTGACATCATTGTTTTGCCCTTATGGACTCATCAGGAAGGCATTTGCAAGGTCCTGCCAATAGGGGGAGCTGGTGGGAGGTTTGTGGGGCTTGGCGTTATCACCAGTAGTTTGGCACATATCCAAATAAACTAAGCAGCAGATGGGGTTTCCACAAACAGACAATTTCCCTTTCCATTGAGTGCACAGCATGGACCATGGAATGTAAGGTGTTTGTCTGTTAAAGATAACCCTTTGAGTCAAAATCACTTTGATTCCTACAATGTTGTGTGAAAACCAATTAAATCACTTTGCGCTAACTGATACATTCAGTGCTGCATCACATTGTCAATGCCTGGCATGTGATGAGGACGTTGCCAATGCAAATAAATATGACATTGTGTTCAGGTGATGCAAAAAGCAGTCCAGCATTGCGTCACTGCCCAAAGGCTCAACCTTTTGCACTTGAAGCACAACCTTGATTACAAATCTCTTCACAGACTAGTGTTCATGAACACTATGGGGCAGATTTACTACTTCTGGCGCATCTCTGCTAATCAGCAGGGATGCGCCAGAAGAGTTGAGACACATCTGCCCACCCGTGCGCCACCACTGATGCGCCACATTTACAATGCGGCGCACCGTGGCGCACGGATGGGCAGATGTGTGTCACATCCCACCGTGGAAAGGCGGCGCATTGCAGGAGTTGCGTCGCAAGCGCAACGCAGCTCCAGCAAGGCTCGGGGTGCCCCTATCCCTAACAAGCTGCGTCAATCCTTACGCCTGCTTCAAGCAGGCACAGGGTTTTGATGCAGAATGGCCATAAAAGTGACTGAGTGAAATCTTGTAGATTTCACTCAACCACTTTTCGGAGGCATTCCTGCGCCGGAACGCCCCCCCTGTTCAGGAAAGCCCACATGTGGCGCAGGGATTTACAACGTGACGCATCTCCCTAGATGCGTCACGTTGTAAATAGCCCACAGCATGGCGCTGGCTTTGCGCCGCCGCTGCGTCACAAAAGTGACGCAACGGTGGCGCAAATCTGGTGTAAGGGGCTTGTAAATTTGCCCCTATGTTTAATATGTATATTTCCAGGACTGTTATGCTCATTACACATTGAAACATCACAAGATTCTGCGATCCCCAACTTATGCCCTTTGTTTGCTCCTGTTTCATTTGGTATCAGCATTGTATGCAATGTCAGCTTCTATAAATGAGTTTAATCTGTAAGGGTTTGCGTTGACTCATATGCGTGCTTGCCCTGTTGCCTTCCTACAATGCAAACTCTGCATACATAGTCATGGGCTGTGCTCTATTGTATTCAAAGCAGAGACATTCAGCCCAAGAAACCTATTGGCCAAAGCTGTATCACCTCTATTATACACGTCGCTCTGCATCGCACAAGTACCCATGCAAATTGCTTTTTAAAAGGAAGTAAATCTGGGCCTTAGTCTCTTCCTAAAAAAATCAGTATAGTCTTTACTTCCTGACAGAAAAGGCAGGATTTTCTGTAAAATTATCATTATTTGAATTTTTGAAATAATCAAAGTAATGCTCCAAAACATCAAAAATATGTAGTTGATAAAACATGTTTAAACAGAACCTACAACAACACATGAACGTTCTACACACATTTAAAAACCCTAAAATGGTACATATAGAAATTTTGTTTTTTCTTTGAGGCAATTGCACTTATCCTTCAAGATAGTTACCACTAAAGAGTTACAGCAGGCGTGTGGGCCTAGGTGTCTTTTATCTTAATGCACTGCTAAAGGGAGCGGGCCGGGGAGGCGAAGCCGGACAGATGAGGGGGCCCGCAACCAACCCCTACAGAGGTGCGGAGTGAAAGGCTAAAGGCGGGTGGTCAGCAAGCCAGTGAAAAAGCGGGATTGTGCCATGTCGTTCATAATGCCCAATGGCCTGGGGGGTCCTTGGGGGCGCACAGGGGTTTAAGTCCAAGAGGGAGCCCTCGTAGGTAATACGTGCCTTTGCCAAGCACAAGCAGGGTCAAGGATCGCGATGACGGGCCGGCCCAGGACGATGATTTACAGGATTTACTGATAAAAGCAGGGTCCCTAGTTGCAAGTTGGGGCAATTACTGAGTCAATCGACAGGTGATGGAGGAGCTCCAGCAGGGTCTGGCAGCGGGGCAGGGAAAAAGGATGAGGATAGAAGGGGCAAAATAGGTCCATGAGTAGAGCGCAATATCGAGAATTGGCTCCAGGCATTTAGAACGCGAGCGTGCGTCTTTGTAGAGAAGTTTCTGTAGAGCACAGCAGCGCTGTTTCTGCATGAGCAAAAGGTGCACGAGGCATAGCAAAAGTATCAAGGGGATGCATGGCTTTGCTATGACGAGGACTTTAGGTTAAAAATGCAGACATGGCCGTGCATTGAGTGGGATCATCAGGATGAGGAGGGATACACCACACATATGGTGGCGGCTCGGGAAGGAGTAGGTAATAAGGAAGGGCACTCCTGGGGAAGTGGGCAAAAGGCCAGGCAGGATGGGATTCCACAATATGGCAAACCTAAAGTGTATGCAGGAGGTAATCCGGGAACATTTCGCAGTGCACTGGAGGTATGAGAAGGATGACTGAAAGTGGGGGCAGTTGTGCAAGTTCAGACACCCTTGCAGCAACTGTGGGGGAGCGCACCCAGCCATTGAATGCAAGAGACCCAGGGAGCAAGGGGATAACAAAAAAAGAGTGGAAAAAAGTAAGCAAGTGCTAGCACTGCCCACGGCAGCAGAGGTGGCCCTCGCAAGACAGTTACCAACCGTCATTAATATAGGACCTCCTATTGAATGATTAGACTAAGGAGGGAGGAAAACAATTGCTAGCAGAGAGCTTCTTAAAAGGTAGCAAAAGGAGGTCGGCCTAGGGAGAGTAGCTGGTCCCTTCGTAGAACATGATGTGAAAACCTAGTAATATCACCGTTGGGTCGGTTCAGGCTCATTCATCACCTGTCATACCCGGTTGGGGAATAAGTCATTGACTGGCTGGACCGGGACAGCTGCTCGGTGTCATACGCTACCATCGATGACGCCATAGACCAAATCAGGGCAAGCGGGAAAGGGTCCATGCCAGTAAAGGCAGACATCGAGTCAGCATGTAGGCTCCTACTATTGCACCCAGAAACCTTCCACTTATTGGGGTTCCAGCTGGGGGGGGGAGTATTATTGTGACAGGTGCCTACCAATTGGATGTGCCATATCCTGTGCATATTTTGAGGCTTTTAGCAGTATCCTCGAATGGGCGCTGGGTGTGCACCACCCAGCTGGGGGTGGGTACACTACCTAGATGACTTCCTACTGATAGGCAGGGCAGGGACCACCGACTGTGCAGATCAGTTGAATCTTTTCTTAGGCTTGGCCACTGAGTTTGGGGTACCATTGGCTCACGGAAAGACTGAAGTTCCCAGCACCAAGTTGTCCTTCCTAGGCATTGACTTGGACACAGCAAGGTCTGTGCAGCATACCAACAACCAAGGTGGACAAGATGAGGGAACTAATTAAAGGGATGCTGGCACGAAAGAAGGCTATGCTAGGAAAACTGCAGAAACTGTTGGGCAAGCTGAATTTCGGCACTCTGGTGATACCTGCAGGGAGACCTTTCGCCAGGAGACTGGCATGGTTGATGAAGGGACTGACCAGGAGGCATCACAGGGTGACCCAAGGGGGTCGGAGAGGACTTGCAGCAATGGGCAACTTTTCTGGCCGAGTTCAATGGGTCCTTGATCTGGAGCGATCCATGGGTGAGGGTGGACAAATTAGAAAAATCCACAGATGCGGCAGGAGGTGAAGGTTTCGGAGCCATTCTTGGCTCCTCATGGGCAGCAACTTGCTGGCCGGAGGGTTGCCACAGGAAAGGGATCACCAGAAAGCTAGCGGTATTGGAGATCTTTCCAATCGTGGTGGCCTTTTACATATGGGAAAAGCGCCTTGCAAACAGGCAAACCATTCTCTGGGTGGACAATAACGCAGTGTTCCAAGAACTAAACCTGGGGACGGCCCATTGCCCAATAGTGGTGTGCATTCTTAGACACCCGACAGGCAGGCAAATGAGGGCCAATATATCGATTTGGGCACAGCACATAAACAGGGGTGGAGAATACTGCAGCTGATGCAGTGTCTTGTTTTCAGTGGCAGAAATTCAGGGACGCGATGCACACACGCAGACCACCATGGCACAGTGATACCTCAAGACCTGAGGACCCTGATAGACCAGAGTTGAGCAGGCTGGTGGAATGTGCACTAGCTCCCAAGAGAGCTGCCAAATACCGTAAGTGCTGGACGACCTTCAAGGAAGTGACGGGTACCAAAAAGATAGCGAAGATTACCAGCAAGGTAGTGGAACAGTTCATTCAGTGGGCTTTCTCCACCAACTAGAGTCGGTTGTGGGCACAAACTCACATCAGTGCAGTCTCCTACTATGCAAAATTAGTGGGGTTAAATGATCTGGCAAACAATTTTTACTGCAGGGCGGACATGAAGGTTTGGGGAAGCTTTCAGCCCAAGAAACAGGACAGGAGACGCCCAATAGCCTTCTGCACCTTACAGAGGCTCCTGAAAGAGCTGGATAGCATCTGCATGCAAAGTCATGAACGACTTCTATTCTGCGCAGCATTCTCATTAGCAATATTTTGGGCATACAGGATTAGTGAGGTAGTGGCCCCTGCCAAGTCCAACGCATGGGCAGCCTGCTTCAGGCAGAAGGACCTGCGGATCGAAGGGAGGTCATGACGGTGTACCTGCGTAGGTCCAAAACTAACCAGGAGGGCAAAGGCAAAGTCATGCACCTGCGGTGTCTGGCGGAAGGTGATGGATGCCCCATTTGCTGTATGAAGGAGTACCTGGGACATACTGCCCAAGGGGAAGGGCCACTCTTTTGTCATGAAGTTGGGTCCTAATTTAGCCGTTTCCAATTTAGTGCAGTCCTTATAATGGCAGTTAAGGCAGCAGAGCTCCCACCGAAAGAGTTCGCATCACACTTCTTCTGCATAGGCGCAGCTCCCACAGCAGCAGCCTGCAGGCCAAAGCCAGATCGCATCAAGCAGTTAGCTTGGTGGGCGTCGGGAGCATTAAAGGGGTACATTCAACAGAGCCTAATATAACCTCTCTTCACTACAGGTGTCGTGGCGGCTTCACACAGAGTGTGGATCTTGGGACACTCTTATGTCGCAAGGGCGCAGTGGTGGGTGGCGGCGCAGAGGATCAGTGATGGCTTGGGGTTGCAAGAGACAGAGGAGCATTAGATGGATAGACCAGGCATGTGATGGGAGCACCTGCTGCCAACCGTTCAGGAGGCGTTGGGTCGTGTGAAGAAGCCGGATGCAGTAGCGATTCATCTGGGGGGAATGACCTGGCCAGCTTGGGCCATAGGGACTTGTTGGGTGTCATGGTACCTGGGTTAGCAGCAGTAGACAAGCTCATAAGACCAGCAGAGCTGATATGATTGGAAATTATACTTCGTATCGTGTGGAGAGGGGCTTTGGACGATGCCGCGATAGAGCAGTCTCGGAATAAATTAAACAGCACCATGTCTAAGGTTTGCTGGGTGAATGGGTGGGGCTTTGTGAGGCATGGTCTCAGTCTTAAGACGGGGGTCTACCGCGAGTCTGACGGCATGCATCTTTTAGAGGTGGGTATGGGGCTGTTCCTCCTTAACATCGGGGAGTATTAGAGTCGTTAGGTTTCCGCTAATACGATATCAAGAGGAGAAGGTGGGGGAGCTGCCTGCAGTCGGTAAACCTCAGGCAGCATGGAGGGGACAGCATAAAAGGGTTGGCAGAAAGAGCGCAAGGGGAGCCACTAAAATCTGTGCCTTTGGGATGTCTTACAGAGGGGCACAGGTGGGCAGGCTTCAGATCAGCATAGGGTCAGCGGCGGGCAGATATGGCACTTGCAGCCCGGGTCAGGCAAGAGGGCCACCCATGACATTCGGCAGCAAGGTGCCTAGGGGGCGTAGGAACAGGGCTTAATTTGTGCCGGTGCTTTCCGGTGCTTAGCACCGGCACTTCTATGACAGGGCCGGGTCTACACTCTGCATCTGCTGCACTGCGAGCACGTCACATTTTTTCAATAATTTAACTTACACTACCGAGTAGTGTGTCTCTCTGTCAGACTCTTGTGCCGCAGCATGTTTTACGCATCTCTGAGGAGTGAGTCACAGTCACACACTATAGTCTGTATCAGATTCTATATTCATATATTGAAATTGTGCACTGCGCGCCGCGGAGCCGCCTTAGCCACTTACTTGTTGCTGCTGGGTGGGCCCCGGGCCGGAGGAGGACACACTGGTTTGGGCATTTTTTGGGCTGCATTTTGGTTATGATGGGGTAGGGGCTGTGCGGCAACGTGCGCAGATTTGTTATACATTGCCACGCCCCAGCATAACCACCGCAACAGGCAGCTCGCTCACCACGACGAGTCAGTGAGTCATCGTGTTCAAGTTGCCCCCCCCCCCTTCTCCCGCCACCCAAGGCCAGGACCGACAGTCATGGCGCTGTTGAGCTGTGCATCGATCAAAGTACTGTGGAGTGTCTGGTTGGTACAATTAAGCAGCAGAAGTAGCACCCGTCCAGGCCCTAAGTAAGTTCCTCGACCTTAGTTAAAGCAATGCCAATCCTCAATCATGTGATTTTTCACGGGGTAGGGGTGGGGGCCGGGAGCTAGCCGCAGTACGGACCTGCCGGGGTTAAGAAGACTTACCTAATAGTACTCAGTGCCAGTGGTCGAAGTGTGCGGGATCGGCAGGGCACGGCGTGCCCCTACTTCTTTAATTCCAAGGATTCCGTTCTCTACTTATTTATTTTGAAAATGCGTCCCAGGACGCAAGCTTCTAAGTAAAGCTCGGTGTTCCTTGCGTTCGTGGCGGGCGGGGCGGCAGAGAACAGTAACAGGACTCTTCCCTCTCTTTCTGTCTAGCAGTTCTTCTCTTACTGAAAACCGTGACTCCAAAACGGGGTTCTCACTCTCTTTCCTCTCCTTGCTTATATGTGCTCCACTGTGAAATGGATCCAAAAAATTAAAACACTTTTGCAGGAAATGTCGTATTTATTTGACATTTTAATTTCAAAGTGCAGCATCGGTAATAAAAGGTTAAAAATATCAAAAATAAGTAAATAAAGTAAGACAGAGTGGTAGCAAACTGGCCACATTGATTTTATTCACATCCAAACACATTAGCGCCACTTTTACAGAGTTTGCCAGTAAAGCGCTATTTTTGTTTTCTTGTCTTTGTCTGGGGTTGCAACTAGTGCACCAATCCTGTGGACTGGAAAACAAAATGTGTCCTGCGGCTCTGCGTCCAGGGATGTGGTCTTTTTACCATACTGCTTACATTTTGTAAGGATATAAGCAATGGATATTGAAATGGGTCCATTCAGGCAAAAGCACTCACTGATTTCTGAATAGTGAGTGTAAAAGCGTTAAGGTAACCATGTTGTTCCTGCTTACATTTCACATGGTTTGCTAAATTTGCATACCTTATGCGTGAGGATGTTGTTACTTTTTCTTTGTAGGCCGCATATTGCTCTTGTCTAGTGCATAATTTAAATTGAGCCGCATTAAGGTGTTTATAGCCAACAACAATTGGGTTGTAGTTAAAGGCAGTGTGAGTTTTTCTCAGTGGGGCAGTATGGTGTTCAGTAGGGGAGAGGATGTGGCACTATGGCCAGAGCTGCTTAATTTGGAACTTGGGAACCAGGTACAGCCTTAATGACCAGTCCACCAGACCACTCTCCTGAGGGAGCAAAAATCCCATGTTAGACCTAAGAAGCTCTCGCAAGATCTTAGAAGCCCTGGTGTATTAGCACCAGCAGGTGGACCCTAGCAGTGGCAAATGTAAGTTAACCTTCAAGGTTTGTCCACCACAAACCATACTGAAGTTCACCTCCAGTCCTGCGGGCAGGCCTATGAAGCAGCACACCCTAGAACAACAGTGACTCTGTCACTAAGGTCACAGGGCCCTTGAGAAGGGCCAGCTCTAGAGCGGTGCAACTGGTGTGACCCCAACAGGTGCTGACTTTGGGTGGAAGCATTATGTTTGCAAGTATGTTATGGTTTTAAAAGCGCTCGCTGCCTCCTTCCTGGCCATCAGCAATTTTCGGCAACAATACAAATGTAATGATGACTCTGGTGATTAATGTTCTTCCTAGAGAGAGATCGGAATGTTGTCTAGTGGAAGTTTTGACTCATGGAAAGGTAGCTCAGAGGATTAATGTGCCTGCTGCAAAGAACATGTACCATGCAGATCACACAGTGAACATAATGTAAATAGGTCAGTGGGCTACTGCTTTTGTCAGAGAGTCATTTTGTTACTTGCAGTTTATAAGTCAAAATCCTAACATAGAACAGTTAGCTATTAACTGTCATCTAAGAGCTGCATGTATAAATTAGTGCATTATGTCCCCCCCCCCCAGTCGTTGATTATCCTTATGTTGCAAAAAGTGTTCTTTTGGACAGGTATCAATTCTGATTATTAAAGAGAACCCCCAACCATGGTATTACGTTTTAAATTCTTAGTTTGTGTTTCTCCAGACCAATCACTATTAAACTATATGGCCTACTAGTATGGTTGTCATATGACTCCTACACCTTGTAGTCCTTAGTCTTATGTAACATTTCCTATACACTGATTTACGCACGTATTGATTGTCTCTGTGTAATGTTTGTGATGTAAAGTGCTCTGACACCCTAAAATGGTTTTGAGTGGCGCTATAAATCATCAAATTCAATGCATCTGAGATAGAGTGTGGTTATGGAGACTTGAGGGGCACTGTTAAAGGGTGCTAGTGAGTGGATCCATGGCGTGGGTGGTCATCGGGGGGCACTAACAAACATTGTTGCACAGAGCGCCACGAGCTTCAGCAGTAGTAGCTGCAACTCACCAGGGATTGGCAATGCTGGATTTGCAAGCACACCAAACTAAGTTCGCAAACTTCACAGTCTCTCTGCTTCATTCACTAGCACTTTTAACGTGGGCTGCCTGCTGTGGGGCCACTGGAATTAATTATGCACCAAAGAAGGACAAAATTAGGCTGCAGTGTTGCCTAAATTATGCATTTAAAAAAAAGGCTGCAGCGTAATGCAGTATATTTTCTGATATTTAATTATTTTGACATTTGTACAAATGCTAACAGTCTCTGGAAAGATTTTGCCTTATTAGTACCAGTGTAAAATACAAATGCAGCAGTGAGAAAGGTGATCAGTCAACCTTTGCAATAGGCCATCCACTCCGCAGCAACACAAGTCACATTTTTTATTAACTTTTGATACGTTTGAGCTACAAACAATTTATTAGTTTAAATGGTCAGATCATGCTGCAGATCTTGCATTAGGATGCAAATATGGCAGAGCCATGATTATAAAGAAAACATTTGCACACTAGGATATTTTGCCATTCATATTTGAACTGCTGTTGTGGAAAAAGGGAGAAGTGCTGATGACAAACTCCATGGCTCGGAGACAAATGGCTTGTGCTTCCACATTTTATTGTATTTGGGACATTCTGTGATTAGAAGCATATCCTACTTTGTGAATGTGTTTTAATGTCAACAACTCATTATAACCTTAAATAATCATGTGTATCCATTGGTTGATTAAACTGGGCAGTGAAATGCCAAACAAATACAAAAAATTGAGATGGTTGCACATTCTGGCCACACCTCTGGCTCCGCCCACTGATTCAATCCTTGGGTTATTCCCCCCCTCTAATTCTCTGCCCACAGTTCCCCTACTTTTTTCCCCCCACTTCGACCACTGATAGTACTACTGTATATGTTGTTGTTGTAGATGTAGAGAGAGGAGTAGAGAGAAAGCCAAGGCCCTGCCCGGCGTGTACCACAGCCGCTTTGTTGTCCAAACTTGGCGCGCGTGCAGCAGCCGCGGCCACACAGGAATTAGTTTCACAATCGCAGCACTTTGTCTCGACTCTTCACTTCTTCTCGGGCCGTTCCCCACGAAATGCAGTTTGGTTTGGTTTCACTTTCTGGTGGTCTCTCACTTGACTTAAGTCAACTACAAATGGCTGGGTCACCCACTAATACATTCTACAGCAACATTTTCTACATACAATTTCTGTAAAAGCCATTGGTTTCATTGACATTCAAAATAATCTACATATAACATTTAAGATGTCTCTTCTCATTTTTAGAAAGTACAACACATATACCGTTGTCTTCATTTCTGTTTTCATTTCCTTTGATTTTCCTTATGCACATTCCATGTAAAGTCGGCGTTTATATCAAATGCTTTTAGAACTATTTAGACAGGCAAAGATGTGAAAGCGAGAAGTTACGCCAGAGACATAGGTGGCCGAGCTGTCTCTCAGTATAAACTGATTTTACAGGTTCAGCTGGTCAAGATGGCGGTGACTGACAGTAAAAAACAGCCATCCGACTGCCCACTTTATACAGGGTGGGCGAATGGCTTGCCTCCGATGGTACTGAGAGCATAAGATTTACTCCGTCAGCTTTCACCTGATGGTCCGCCCACTTTTAAATCAGGTGGGTGGACTGAGAGTCTGGAGAAGAGGGTGCTCCATGGTCATTGCATGTGCACCATACTCTAAGTCAGCCCATATGTTTTTGGTGTTAGTTGTTGTTCAAATATTACAGCACGATTTTACAGAGTTGTGGAAATCTGCACCTGGGCAGTATAGATTTTTTCTGGAGTTGCATACTCTGGGCTCCATACATGCAGGAATATATTTTTTTTCTTGAAGTTGTTTTTGTTTTCACAATATATGAACGATCAGATTGTTTAACACTATTCGTGTTCTCAGACGTGCCTGCCAGCAGTGCTCTGTGATGCAGAACAAACTAGAGAAGTCCTGAAACAAGATGTGTGCAAGGTAAAGCATTACCAAGTATCTAAGTTCTAGAGTCCCAGGGTCAGCAGGTCAGACCTACCTAAAGAGTTCTCATGCAAAAAGGTAACGTGGCAAGGTACTGTTCCATGAAAAAGGAAAGGAACTGGGTGGGTACCGTGGGTTACTGGGTACCGGTGCTGGGCATGCTGCTCTGAACTGACATCAGTAACCCTTACCCTGCCTTGCCTGCCCTCCTACCACCTCTCTTCCTTCCAAGCTATGTATGCGAGATTGCAAGTTACTCGCTCAGCCTCAGGCTCACAGTCAGAAAATCCAGTACTATGCTGGACGGGTCGGGAACGGACCGGGTCCGGGGTCCTGTTAAAATAACACTCTGAGAAGTCTGACTGAGTCCTTCCGAATTTCTGAGGACAGCGGCGGCGTCACAAATCTTGAAAAATTATTTTTATTCCTATTCTGCGTCAGCGTTGCGCTCACTCGCCCAAATGCATAGCGTCATCCTGCTATGGGTGCCAGTGTGGATTTTAGTTTTTAGCCAACACATCTGCATGCTGGGGGTTGTAGGATAACAACGTCTTTTTAACGATGGGGCAAGTGCAACATTCTGAAAATGCAGACAAATGGTGACGTGACAACAAGGGCTTGGCCATCATGATGCCACAGCGCATTTCTCTTGTTTTATTCAAATGTGGTAGATGGATCACATTACTCAGACTCGGGTGGTAGCCATTAATTAACTAGTCTGTACACCAGCCAGAACTTGAAGCAAGCTTCATCACATCGCACATTCCAACTGTGGTGGCAGAAACTACTTACGGCATAATGGCAGTCGAGTGAGTCTGACTGCTGACCGATTCAGGCTCTGAGTCTGGCTTTAAAGTTGAAACCGTTGTGCGCATCTGCACCCCATCATTAAAAAAAAGAAGATGCTGCTCACTGATGCTGCTGCTGACTGAGCATGACTGGATGAATGGAATATATATGCAGCAACACTGGTGCAACAGTAACTCACTGTTGTTCCTTTGGGTTTCTCTATGTATGATGATCCATGAGTACAGGAGAATGCACTCCATTGCTACGTTTCTTTGCATTGGAGCTCATAGCCTCTATTGACAAGCTGCAGACAGGCCATATTCCTGTCCATGCGCACTCACTACTCACCCACACACTGCATTTCTGGTGTCACGACTCACAAGAGAGACCTAAGTAGGGCAAGCAGATGCCATTAATGCAATCTAGCCTGTGCCTGAATGATTGAATAACTGAATGGAAAGCCTTGGGATGGGAAGGAAATAAATGTATTATCTGCATCAGTCTACTGATCAGGTTTACTTTCCAGAATGGTGTTTCCCCCAAATCATAAGTTCACAGACGCCCGACATCCTGCGGACCTCTCTGCCATCATCCTGTCTCGCTGCTGTGGCAGTCCTGGAATGCCCGCTATCGGGGGATGGCACAGATAGGAAATTAGAACCACTAACTGTGGGTGACACGTGACGGCCTTGGCTCCATTGCCTGACATTTGAGCACTTGCGAGTTATTTTTTTAAGTATAAATCGACATATTTTGGGTCTTGTATGAAAAGATCCGTGAGAGGCCTGTAGAGCAACAGTTTGAGGGTCCTGCTTGCACTGCCTTGGAAGACCTTTAGCACAGTTTCCTTGATATATATATATATATATTCTAATGAAAAGCGGGATGTTAAATAAACTGATTGCCTTTTTTCCTACCAGTGAGTAGTTGCACACCCAATGAATGAGCCCATAGTCTTAAAAGCTCTTTAAGCAAGCGGCGTGTCATGTTTTGTGCTTGTAAATTTGTAATGTAATTGTGGCGTGCCTTAATATGTATTACATTTTTTGTGCAAAAACAACTGACGGAGTATGTCAGCCTCGCAGTGTCCTCCATTGATTTAATTCGAACTTCAAAGCAATCTATATTGCGCATCACCTGAGCTGCAGCATTTGATTAAAACAGGCAGCCCTGTGGACTCTTCGTGCCACTGGCCTTTTTTAGTGGCTCGTGCAGAATTATTTTTCCTAAGAATTGTTTGCTTTAATTTATGGCGGAGGCCGGCAGAGATGCTGCAGTATGTGTCTACTTAAGGAAATACCTGGGGCTTAATGAAGTTTATTTATGCCTCTACTTTCTTCACTTCATTATTACTACCAGCCACAGAAGCATGGTAGCAAGAGGGAGGTGAGGTGAAGAATAACTTTAATGAGGAAAGGGTAGGCAGCCGAAACAGAGGTAAAGAGGGGTGAACTCTGAGCCGTAAGGTCAGATACCACGAGAGATGACAAAGCAATAGTTAAAAACCTGTTAAAAATGGTATTGTCCTTTCCAGAAATCAGCTCATAAAGCACTGGAATTGTCGCTTTTCAATGCATTAGCGATTTTAGCTAATTTATTTCAAAATTGTGCTTTAAATGCACTTTTGGTTTATTCTTTTTCAAAATGTTCACAGGGCAGGGGAACCTCCTCTCAAAACCTTACTATGAGGAAGGCTCCATTGATGAAATTCAGATCGATTGGGTATAACATCTAACTTTTAGCAGTGCCAGTTGAGGATGTGGGTGGAGCTAATAGAGTGGGTGGAGCCAGTGGAGGAAATGGGAGGGGCCAAAAAACGTAGGTGTGGCCTCCCAAAAACATTTGAGCACCTGCACTTCATATTTTACAAATTAAGCACTGCGTAGGAAGTGCTAGACCACTGAGAAGGGGCATTCGCTCGGTACGCTGCTGAAAAGGGAGGTGCTGTCCAAGTTCAGGTCAGGACTGCAACAATCAGGCGCAAATACGGACAAATATGATTGATTGATTGAATTACGTGTTTGTTATCTGTATGTCAATAAATCTGGGTTATGAGGGCATTTTTACTTGCATAGTAGGCCGCCATGCACATGCACTTTTCCAGTTTAGCTTCATGCCACAAGCACAGCAGTTGTGATAAACAATGTAAACTACAGTGAAATATACAACTCCCAGTCTCTAAATTAATGGTAATCCCTGTGACTTGCGAAAATCATGACAGGATAGTATGTAATCATTTATTCATGATCTCCTCCACTGCTTCATCATTCTTTTCCAATATTTTCCCTCCATTGTCACCATTTCAACTTCTATTCTCTATTTGATTTCTTCTTTTGCTTCCTCCCCATATTTTCCTCACTGAAAAAAATGCTTTCTGTTCAGGATTGTCTCTTTCAGAGACAAACTTCCTTGGCCTCCGGCACTGAGATAAAAGTAAATCGTTTGATAGATGACTTTTGTGGCTTTCCACTATGCATGCACAGAGAGGAATGTGTTCTTCTTCTGTTTGATGAACCTGTTTGTGCTGGCTTTAGGACTTTGTGCACTTTTTTCCCTGCTAATCCGTGGTAAAGTGCTTGAGTGAGTTTCTTCTTCAAACATGGTCAAATTGGCCTACATCTAATTGGCACATTTAGTTTTCTTGTAAGTACCTAGAAGATGGTACTACATGGACCCAGGGGCTCTAAATTAAATGCCACTAGAGAGTCTGCAGCACTCATTGTGCCATCTACTAAGGTAGTCTTTTTAATCATGTCTCAAGTCTGCCACTGTAGCCCGTATTGCAGTTTTAAACTGCCATTTCCACTGGGCGAAATAAACCGTTTGCCATGCCTAAGCCTTCCTTGTTAATACTTATCAGTCACCCATAAGGTAGGCCCTAAAAGGCTCATAAGGCAGGGTGCATTGTATTTACAAAGTAGAACATGTGTACTTAAGTTTTACATTTCCTTGCAGTGATAAATTCCTTAAATAGTTTTTCATTGCTGTAAGGCCTATCTCTCCCATTGACTAACGCGGGGTTATCTTTTTACATTTAATAAGTGCTAATTTTAGGTTGGGAACATATGGAGAAATGCTGTTCAGGCTCAAATAATCTGCAATTTAAAATCCTCCTCGACCATAAAGGGAGATTTTAGCTGGGACACTCCCTGGGGTATGCATACACTCTACAAAGGAATTTGAATTTAATTTAGAGTCACAATCGAGAAAATGACACTTTAATAAAGTTGATATTTTCTTGTCCCAACCATTTGTGTCATGGCTTGCATGACTGTGAATGTCTCTGCTGTTGGGGCCTGTGTATTGCTTTCAGTCAGATGGGCCATCCTAGCAGGATGACAGGAGAGGTACTATATCTAGCCCCACGTACACTTCAAAGGCCTTTGTCTCCTGCATTTGCAAAGGAGCTTGACACCAGACCTGCCCTGCCTTTTCTCACTCCCAGACAGTTTAAAGCCTTAACAGGGGAATAACTTTCCTGAATCAGATATGGTGATAGGAAAGGGAGTTCCTCCCACACAAAGGTCAGCACTAGGTATAACTGTTGCGGTAATGTGCCACTCCTCAGAACACTCCTGGATCTGTGGAAGTTACAGAGGTTGAACTGCCCTGCTGCTAGAGGATTGCCCTGCTGCTTGAAGGACTGCCTTTCTGTCTGAGAAGGAAGACTAGACCTGTTTGTCCTAATCCAAAGCTAAACAGAGTGACTCCAAGAATCAGTTTGCTGACCTTCTGTGTGAGCTACACAAAGGCTTCAGAGGCCTCCCTGCAACTAGGAGGGGGTGGGCGCACACTGCCTCACACTCCAGCACTCAGTTTGCCCCGATGCATCATAATAAATGCAGTGCATGATAACACTTTCTTCGGTGTCAGGCTTTAGTTTTTCACCCTTCTTGGTGCAGCCAGTGCTGTGTATCTCTAGACACGTGTTTCAGGATAATTGTCCTTCTTCAGTAGAGAGCAACACTTTTTTGAGGGTGCTGGAGATGCTGCCCAAGGCTTCTCAGGTCTCAGTAACAACTCTCTGGGCACAGGTGCATCAACCAGAGCTTGTCAGCTCATTAGCTCGTTAGCTCAAGGGAGCCTTTCTAAATAGGAGGGGGGTGGGTGCACACTGCCTCACACTCCAGCACTCAGTTTGCCCAAATGCATCATAATAAATGCAGTGCATGATAACACTTTCCCTGCAACTGTCCATCATACCTGCAGCAACTGGAGAAGCCTAGATCTGCAGCTAGACCTGGCTGTGCCCTTCTGGCCTCTGCTGGAGTGAGTCCCTGATTCCCAAGTGGTGCCCCCAGGTCCTGGACACTTGGATGGCATCAGAATGTAGTCCTCCTGAAGTAAAAGTGAAAGTCCTGAAGTACGGGCTCCTTACAACTCCGAACATGCATGTTCGTTCCATGACTCAGCCACCCGCGATGACCGCTACCCGAAGTACAGCCTTACAACAACAGTCTGTGTTGATCAACAAAACAAGACCAGCACTTCATTGGAACAGCAAAAACAGCCCAAGATGACCACCAATGCAAAGCTGCAGCAATGACTGCCTGTGACGTTTGACAGGCTCTCCGTGCTACAGTGAGGACCATCTGTGACGCCTGACCTGCTTTCTCCCTACAGTGAAGACCATCCTTGATGCTCATCCTGCTCCTCGTGACCTCCTGCAAAGTGAACAGAACTCTTTATGTAAGACTTAGAAGGTAACATTTCCATGTTTTTTAACAAATAAATATCAGTTAGACAGTTTTCAGTTAAAAAAAGGTTGTTCTTTATTAGCAAGGGGTTTCTCATAGACTGCTCAAACCTAAGATGTCTCACTTTCTGGTCTTATAAATAAATACTTCGATACAGGATTGAAGTGAGTCCTCCCATCCTCCCTCTGTATTTGCTCCAAGAGCAAGAACTTATGCCAGATATACAGCACAATCCTTGATAAAGGATTTTCCGACTTTTTAAAATATTTTACAGAAGGATCCTGTTACTATTCCAGTTATGCTGGAGGAGCAGACCAGGGCCCAGATTTACTAAGACTCATTGAGTCGCATTGCTAGAAAAATCATTGTTCTGCATTTTGTTGCTTTGATGCCTGTTAGAAATGAGCCCTTTTGCAGGGTTATCTCCCAACTTTTTGCTTCTTCCTCCTATTTTTTCCTGACCTGCTGTTGTTGGTTTTAGGACTCAGGGCACTTTACCCCTGCTATTCAGTGCTAAAGTTCATATGCTCTCTGTGTAAATTGTGTTATGGATTGGTGTTTCCATGATTGGCATATTTGATTTACTAGTTAGCCCCTAATGAAGTGTACTGAGTGTGCCAGGGCCTGTAAATCAAATGCTACTAGTGGGCCTGCAGCACTGATTGTGCCACCCACATAAGTAGCCCTGAAAAGGTAACTCAGACCTGCCACTGCAGTTTTCTAACTGCCATGTCGACTTGCCAAGTGCAACCACTTGACAGGTCCTAACCTTCCCTTTTCTTACATGTCAGTCACTCCTAAGGTAGGCCCAAGGTACCCCTGTGGGCAGGGTGCAGTTTATGTGAAAGGTAGGACACACCTTGGTGTGTGTGGAATGTACTGATAGGGAATTACTGCCAATTTCGTTTTTCGCTGTTGCAAGGCTACCTCTTCCCATAGGACAGAATAAGGAGTTTAATTATAACATCTTAAAAATATAACTATCCCTAGGAACAAGGTAGGAAAATGAAGTTTAGTATGCCTGAACTCAGAATCTAAAGATGCATCTTTTAATAAAGGTGCTGTTTACATTTTGTGTTTGAAAATACCACTTTTAGAAAGTAGGTATTTTCTTGCTCAACCATGCAGTGTGCCTCTGATAGGTTTGTGGATTGACTGTCTGGCTTGGGGATGACAGGGAATGGGGAGGAGCAGTGGCTCCAGAGAGTCTAGATGGGTCAGAGATGGGCTGAATAGACCTGGGCAGCATTTAGAGTAGGGGAGGAGATATCCTTTCACCTGAATGGCCCTGGTCTGCCGCTGACAATGCTATCTCCGCCTCCTGCCAGGAAGCTGCACTAGAGCGGACATAACTGTTTCTGGCTGGGCACAGACAAAGGATTTTGGGATATAAAAAGTGGGACCCAAACCCCTAAACTTTAGAACTCTTAAGGACCAAGAAGTAGAGCTGGAGAAGCTGTGAGGAGAAACTGGCACTTTTCTGAGTGCTTTGCTGTGTTGGCCTACAGT
Source organism: Triturus cristatus (assembly GCF_964204655.1). Lineage (NCBI taxonomy): Eukaryota > Metazoa > Chordata > Amphibia > Caudata > Salamandridae > Triturus > Triturus cristatus. The sequence goes on along the minus strand of NC_140587.1, from coordinate 888,613,978 downwards.
GGTTGCTTCTGTCTTGAGCAGTGAAAGGACTGGACTGAACTTTCTGCAGCTTCTTTATTGAGTATCTCCAAGGGCCTGAAATAGGGCTTGCCTACTTTTCTGAAGTCTCAGGGACTGCAAAGACTTCACCAACCTCTGGGTACTGCTTCTGGAACCGCTGTTTCAGCTGCCACAGAGAAGGGATCGCAACTGACTCCGTCACCGACTCCGTCGCTGGCTCTGTGTCCTCACGACACCGCACACCGCATGTCTTCATCTTGCACTGCAACCCTGGTCTCACCGATGATAGTGACTGCCACCCCTGCCACTGAGCCGCTGCTGACACCGTGACCTGTGGGCACCGCACTCCGCACTGCCTCGCTTCACTTCCACATTCTGGTCTCACCGATGCCATCGCTGCTGTTGACTTCAACACCTGTGACCGCTTTGTAGCTGGGGGCACCACTCGTAAGTTTCACGATGCACCGCCTCGTCCCACACCGCTGTCTGGGCCAACCGACGCCAGCTCCGGCTAACCAGCTCTGTCGCGTACACCGCAACCTGCCAACACCGCATTGAGCACCTTCTTGCATTGCACCATAAGCCTTGGTCGCGCCAACACCATCTAGACGATCGTCACCAAGCCGCTGCCTGCACCACATCAAGAGGACAACGTACCCTGCACCACCTCCATTTTGCAATGCAACCGCGATGGTTGCCATGTCCAGCTCGCACCAACATATCAGCCGCAACGAGAAAGGTACTGTAACCAAGTCTGTTCATGCTTTCGGTGGCCCGTACCGACGCGGATGGGTGGAACTGTTAGACTCTGTTATTTTCAGCATTGCGGTAGCCTCGGATGGAGCTACCGACTGCTCATGCCAAGCTACCAAGGGGGTTAGCAGGCGTTATTTTAGGAGTGTAACTCCCTTATCCTGACTAGAAGGAAGGGTCTCTACTTGGACAAAGGTGCAAACCCTTGCCAACTAGTGACCCCCATTTCTAACAATGACGCATGGATGTGCTGTATTTAGTATACAGCGCACCATGACACAAGGGGGAGTGAACCTTCATGCAACATGATGCAAAGTTGTAGTTTTACCACAGGGTGGCATAATGCAAGTCCTAAGTTGAATTACATGCAGCAAATCACATTTACAGGCCATGTGGTCACCAACAAGAATGATTGGGCTGCCATGCTGTCTATAAATAAAAGAAAGCCATTTTTATTGCGGAAGAAAGCCACATTTTGATTACTAAAGTTATAAAAAGTCATAAGTTATTATTTCTTACCTCCACATTACCATTAGTTAAAAAGGATGCTTTAAGTCAAGCAATAGTGGACCAGATGAACTGTGTGGCACCAACCAGAAGGTCTGTAGTTGAATGCAAGAAAAGGTGGCATGTTCATAAATGGAGGACTAAAGAAAAACTGGCCAGGAACAGAAAGGTTGGAATGATGACATGTGGAGAGCGAGAATTCCAGTGGGCTTTGAACCCACTGGAGGAGCAGGTGGCATCACTCATCTCAGCGGAATTGGTTGCAGGCATCGAGGAAATGGACAATACTGACTTTGAAGATCTGGAGAATGCACATGGTAAGTGTGAACTTAATGAATCCTACATAACTTACCAGTTATTCTTTCCACATGATGAAAAAAGTAATAATAATTGACCACATTATGTAAGCATTCATAGGCCTACAGTGCCATTTTTGTGTACCAGGCTATGTATACATATGTCAGACAGTGCAGCACTTATTTAAAAGAAATGTACCATGTGCATCATTAGTCACGTTGCAGTTATATATTGTATGATATGGTTCATGCATGAAGGATCATAAATAGAAACATTTTACAGTATCCTGTTTTCTCACAAGTGCTGCTGTTTGCCATCTACACACTTTAGCCTTATAGGGAAAAGGTGAATGGGTTACTGTACCATATCTGTGAGAAACTGGGTTGTTGGTTGAGTGGAACTCCTAATCAAGCAGCAGCCACAATCCCTTTCAGGGTGAACCACTAACGTTACTAAGTGAACTTGCACTTAACTATCTGGTAGCTTGGCACTAGAGCTGTCTGGCTTAACTTGGAGGCAATGCATAAAATATTTATGGTTATTCATCGAGCCATTGAGCTCCAACCTAGATGCATACTTACTATCTGAAGACCCCTGGCCACCCGACACCGCCTCAATCCCGGACCATAAGGTATTCACCCTGTCGGCATTGCCCATTCCGCGATTGTGCTTTCAATACAACAAGGAATGACCCCATCTACTCCAGGCCGCTGGCTCCCTCCCACTATTATTGATTGAAGATCTGGAACTACGTGGTTTTATTCTAAACCCGGTAATCGGAATTAACCCTTAAAGTTTACACGCAACCAAGGTTGTCTATACTCATATGATGCTCAGGCATACAGTAATTCTTGTCCTGATGATGATCCCGGTATCTATGTAAATGGGATCGAAACGTCGTCGACTGCTTAAACACCGTGCACACAAACTATTTGTATACCATGTGTAACGGCTGTGCTAATTATCACGCTTGTTTCATTGTTCGTATTATACAACAAGCTTCCCTTTGTTTTGCCTGAAATTGTCTTTTGCATTTCAGCACCCTGACACCTTGTCACCTCACTTTGCTTTACTTCTTTGCCATTGGATACAGGATTGTAGCCCACTGTACATTATTTGTTAAGTGCTTTGATACCTGTTATAATTCTTGATTAAATCGTACTATCCGGCTGGATAGAAAAAATATAGAGCCGATTCTGTTCTATATTCATATCCTTGCTTTAATTTCCTTGCGACAAGGACCATTGTCCTCTTTAAAAATTGTTACCCAAGGTCCTTACCTAATTAATTGGGTTCCCTTGTTCATTTCTAAACGTAAATTATTTATGCAGCACACAAACAGTAATAAAGTGAAATCACAACACAGGAAAAATCCCACACTAATTTAGAGAAATAGAGCACATTTTAATAAACTATTTGACTGCAAAAATCCAATCAGTAGACCCGGAGTTCTGAATTTTTAAAGATTAGGGTGATAACTAGTGTTTAAATGATCCAAGCCTCCACTGCGGACATCTAGTCCCGCAAGACCGGGCAAAGTCGAAAGTTAAGACTGACTGTGATGAAGCAGGGGTGCATTGGCCCAGTATGCGCGTACCTTCGGGCTAAGAAGACATTTCATGGAAAAATGTCTGGGAAGGTAAAGTTCAGAGAGGCAAGGCTGCAGGCTGTGCCCAAGGAGGATACTTCATCATCGGGGAGCCATTGGACGAAGTCATGGTGAAGATGTCTACATTACGACTTTGTTTGTGGAAGGCAAAAATCTTCAGCTGGATGATGCTGCAGGCTGATGGAGTCACGGGCTCCAATAGTCTGGATACCCCTTCTGCTAAGAGACGCTGAACAGGATTTGCTGCTGTGGAGAAGAACGTAGTGGGAGCTGCTGTGAAATCAGACCGACCGGCAATGGACCTTGCGTGGATCAATGAGCAGGTAGATCTCACTCTCCTCTTGGTTCTCAGAGCACTCTGGGCACCACATCCAAGGGTCCACGACTGGAGAGGCACCACTTGGTGGGTCAGGACTCCCTTTGGCTGGGTAGAGGTGCATTTTCAAGATGGTTGGACTTTTGCTGTCCATGATGCTGTAACCAGGAGGCCAGCCATCAAGCCCATGGAGTCACTATGGTAGTCCTGGGTTCAAGCAGTGGAACAGGGCTCAAGCAGCAAGGAAGCTCTCTGAGGGTTCAATGCAGGCTTTAGGCAGCAAAACAGTCCTTCTTGGTGCAGAAAAGCAGTCTTCTGAAGTACACAGCAGGCCACTGCAGCAGGCAGTTCGCTGAGAGTTCTTCCGCTGTTCCAGAGAGTAAAATGAAGAGTGGGTCTGAGGGTCATATTTTTATACCTGGTGAATTCTTTGTAGTAGGAGAAGTTTATAGATATTCCAGGGGAAGAGTTTAGAATTTCATGCCTCTCTGCCCTTGCTCCAGCCTGACTCCAGGCATAATAGGTTAGTGTGATATCCTGTGTGTGAAGGTAGGGCACAGCCTATTGGTTTACATGTGGAATGTGTCCAGCACTGCCATGCCATCCAGCTAGAGATGGCCCATCCCGGCACACCAAATTCCTCTATTGTGTGGCTGTTGGGGAGAAATAAAAAAAGTGCAACTGCTACCTACAGCCAGTCATTACGCCTAGGAGCAGGCTGCAGGCACCAAATATGGCAGGATTAGTGGAAATTTCCAAACCCTATACTACAGACTAAAATCGAGACAGCAGTCCCCACGAGTTACAAACAGCAGAATAGAACCATTTTTATTAAGGGAATTATTATCTCTGCTGTTTGACTTCATGAATATATGACTGGGAAAAAGTACTTGCAAAACTGTACACATTAATTGTTTTTAATTTGTGAATTTGGTTTCTCTGGTTTTTGTTTCTGTCTTGTAATACCTTTTTCACATCTTGGTTTTGTTTGAGGTATTTAAAGTGTTTGTGTACATATCCAAAGTGATGAAAGGGATCCGTTTTAAGGCAAAAAATGAACTGTGATTTTATGGAAATTAATGAAAGAATCATAATAAACACAAAGGCCAAGTAAATTGAATTATTGGTCCTATTTTCAAAATTGTTCTGTGGCTTAAATAGACAGCTAGAACATTTTTGGGATAATATCTTTCCAAAAGTGGCATTTTCAAAACTGTATTTAAAATAAGACTTTACCATTAAAGAGAGTCCTAAATTACAATTTCTCAGACACCAAATACGACTTTCCTACCTGTTTGCAATCAAAAGTTAGTACTTATTAAATGTCATAAGGAAACCCAGTATTATCCTATGGGTGAGTTAGGCCTCACAGTAATGAAAAACAAATGTTTGAGTTTTTCACTACTAGGACATGTAAAACCTAAAGGTGCATTCCCAACCTTCTAATTACAATGGACCCTGGCCCATGGGCTGCTTAGGGCCTTCTTTAGGGGTGACTAATATGTAATTAAAGGGGAGTTAGATGCTTGGCAAGGGAGGCATATTGCCAAGTGGCACAATAAGTACTGCAGGCCCACTAGTAGCATTTAATTTACAGGTCCTGGGTATATGGTAGGGACTTATAACTAAATTAGATATGTTAAGTGGGTGTAAGTCAGTTTCACCTTGTTTTTTAGGAGCAAGCACAAGCACTTTAGCACTGGTTAGCAGTGTGTCACCCAGTAGAGTGGACAAGAAGGGAAGGAGCCAATACAAGGAAGTGAGTTTACATAGTCGGTTTATTATAGCGAAAGAAAACAGTGTGCAGTAGTCCAGTTAGCTCCTGTCCGGGTCGTTCCTTCTTGCAGGTTTCCTTCCTTACTCCCCGTCTTCTCGGCGGTCTCCGGTATTCCTCCCGGGTGGCAGTGGAGGTGAAGAAATAAACAAAACAAAAGAGAACAGGGCTTTAGGTGGTCGCTCACGGAGTCTACTTATGTCTACCTATGTCTAGGGAAGGGAGTGCGGGAATTGCCAGATCACCAGGTACCGTCACCAAGAGTGGTATGTCATAACCTTATTTCCCTAAGGCGAAACAACCGTAGGCAGTCATGCTCCTTACCCCCGGGATAGCCCTTCCGCAATTCACCCGCTCCCACCCTGAAAAGAGAAAAGCCCCCGGATCCTCCTGCGTACCTGGGGTAGCCACACTTCTCCTGAAGTGTGGCTGGGCGAAGCGCGGGGTACTCGGCCTCCTGGCCCTTCTCCTGACGGTTCTGCTCTGCTCCCGGTGTCCGTTCCGTCGTCCCTGGCGTGCTCCCGTCTTCTCCTCTCTTCCGGCTTCGGGATCGACTCTCCTTCGTTGTTCACGGCTTTCGCGCTGGCGTCTTCCGGCTCGTCCCTCTTCAAAGACGTTGAGGAGAGGGATAGGTCAACAAAGGCCGACGTCACGGGGGCAAACTCCGCCTCCTCAGAGTCCGCGTCTTCATTAAAGGGCCAGTCCCGATTCTGTAACGAAGATAGAGGGTCACTTTCCCAATCTTTGTTGTGAGCTCTGTCGATCTTGATACACAGTGATAAAGTGCACAGAGTTTGAAGGCAGCAAAAAAGAATTCAGAAAATAGGAGGGTGAAGGCAAAAAGCTGGGGGAACATCGCCCTAAGGCTAACCGGTGTAACATATTCGATATACCACCAAGGCTACATGTGAGGTTCAAAATAGTTTTATAACCAAAACCATACCACTTTGTACAAAATCTGTCCTGCCTTTAAAATATGGCTGCCTTTCTGTACTCTTTTCTTTTGATTGCTTTGTTTAACTGATACCAAGTAATGTACTTCATCACATAGTGATGCTTCTCATTACCTTGTGTTGGCCAACTCTTACATGCGTTGAGCATATGTTATTTCATGCATCCACTCAAGTAAATATATGCAAGACCAGACATAATCATGTTGCTTTTCCTGACTTTCTCTTAAAATCCTATACCTATCTGAGGGATCAATCCAAATGCATAATATTTCGTGTAGGTGTGTATACATGTCTTATCTCATCTGAGCTGTATTATGAAGCAAACATAGACCGAGGAATATTCACTAATGTTGATAAATGTGTCTGCTCGTCCTCCCTTTCTGGACAAAACATTTGGGCCAGATGTACGATCCTTTTCTGCGCTCGCAAACGAGAGATCAGCCCGTTTGCAACCGCAAAACAGGGTCATGGCATGTACAAATGCTATTTTGTGAGTCACTGATTAGCAAAATAGCGTTTGTGACTCTCACTATTAGGAAGGAGCATCCCTTCCTAATACCAAGACTCACTGCCATGTACTATTGTTTTGCAACTGCATTTGCAGCTGCGAAACACTTGCAGTTTACCACCTACTTCAAGTAGGTGGTAAACCACTTGCAAACAGGAAGGGGTCCCCACAGGACCTCTTCCCCTTTGTGAGTGTGTCCCAGGGACCACTGCCTGCCCTTAAAAAACGAAACTGAAAAGTTTCATGTTTCTTTTTTAAATGCATCCCATTTTCCTTTATGGAAAACGGGCTGCATATAAAAAAATGCTTTATTTTTTAAGCAATCCCATACATGGTGGTCTGCTGACCCCCACAGACCACCATCCCTGGAAGTTCTAGCCATTCCCAATGGGGTCGCAAATTGCGCTAGCCTCATGAATATTGATGAGGCATGCAATTTTCAACCCCATTGGGAATCACTAACAGAGTCTGTGACACTGTTGTGCATTGCTTCTTGCGAGTCGCAAATTGCAAGTAGCAAAGAGACACAATATGCGAGTCGCAAAATGTAAGGGTTGTACATCTGGCCCTTCCTACCTATAACTCTTCCACATAAAACTATGGTGCAACGTAGCTGTGTTGGTCATAGCAAACATACCGTTTGGTAACCCAAGGATAAGGGAGAAATACAACTTCCCCACAGAAATATGGAACATTGCTGCTTTCTCTAAACCAAAGTAAGGAGGATGAGTACCTATGCAGCGTTCTGTAAAAATAAATATAACTAATTTGCAATATGAGCCAGCTGTTGTAATCTAATATGGAATGGGCCGCATCATGGGTAGTTGCTGTGATAAAGTGCATGAACGAGAGAGAACAGAAATACTCAAATTTTTAAGATAGAAGTTGCATTGTTCCTTTCTCCTTATGCTGGAGTATTGTGTTGTGAACATTGTCAATGCTAGGACACTTACAACATACTGCAAGGGTGCCTACTTTATGAACAGGATTGCTTGAGGACAGGAAGAGGCCCCTTCCTGCACAACATGAATACTTAGAGGCACAGCACTTGAAATATGTGGTCTACACAATGTCATACAAATAAAAAGTGGAAATATCCATGATAACTAATCAGTATCATCCTGGTTATGGCTCTGTTATTCATCTTTCAAATGTTAATACAAAATCAAGAGTTGAAGGTCTCAATAATAGAAACGGTTGAAAATATATTTGTGTGTATGCATGTGAAGAGTCATGCTACTTACTGTAAATGTAATGTTGAAATCTGCAATAAGGTATATGATGTTTAGTGCAACTAAATTCATAAGATGTATAGAATGTTCAAGAAATAGTTATGTCTAAGTATAAATTACAGCTATGGAACTACACGTTCTGTTATTATTCTTACATATAAACATCACAAGATAATGGTATAAGGATTACAAATAATCGAAACATCAAAGCATGTTGACTATACTGGAATGTACTAATAGTGTTATGTACAGTTGAATAGTTTGTTTTTGTTATGTATGAACAGTGAAAAAGTCATATTTAACTTTATATGTATGCATTTCAATAATGAATTTTAAAATAAATAATCAGGATGTCAATTTAATGTTTCAGAAGTAGGATAATGGTCTTCTGACAAACAACCTGTCACAGATTCAGATCCTGCCTCAACTCCTACCTGCACTCCATGGATGAGGACTCCTTGAACCAACTCCAGGAAACAATTTTTAGTCCTCCGCCAATCTTGGCAAAGGAAGAAGACGTCTTTGTGTCTCCCACTGAACAAACCGAGACTATTTTCCATACAGCTTCTGCACATTCTTCTCAAAAAGTTCAAGGATGCACAAGTCCAGTTTGAGCACAAAATATTGTCTTTGGAGTTCTGCAGCATATGTTGGAATAAGTCAAGTTGAGCATGTTGACCTTATCGGACACTCTAAAAAGAGTTCGGAGGTGTCGAAGCCCCAGTAAAGGACTATCTTGGACACCCATTTATGACCCATGGAATGGGCGTCTCCTTAGCACATTGCTGGTGTTATGATAGAGAGTAACAAACAACAACTGCCTTCTTCCTCAAGCACTAGTAATGTTGTCACCCAGTTAGAAGTCATCAATTGCTGTATCCGGTTCTTACATTCTGGACTGGTGGCTTTTGTAAATTGAAAGGAGGACAAGATGGACTACTTCATGTAAATTATGAGTGCCCTCAACATCAACATTATTGCTGTTTTGCAAAATCAGCACGCCCTTGCTTGGGATTTCTATGCAGCGTCCATGACACTCAATAATGTTCTCTTACCATTAGCTACTACATTTCATAATTCAAGACATTTAGAGGTATTCCAGATCCTCAACTGGAAGCACAACCTCAACCAGAGGAGGAAGCACAATTATAAGACAACAAAGATGTACTGTTCCCCAGTTTTAGATCAAGGTGAGCATTAGTGAGTATCATTTCATCAGTTATATATTTAGTCCTGTGTTTGTCATCGTGCCATTTAATTCACATTCAACTGCAGTCCTCTGTTTTTGTCATAGTATTTATTTTGTTCATCTAATGATGTAATGAAGCATCCTTTTATCTAATGGTAATGTCCACCTTTTGATATTTATGTTAAAAAACAGTGATATTTCTGTATTTTTTTACAATTTTAGTTTGCTTTCCTGGTTTTTCATGTTCAGTAAAGTTGAGGCCATGAATTGTCTCAAATGTCATATCATATTGTAACATATGTTGACAATACAACATAAACCTAATTTTCACCTTGTATAAAAATACAACTTGTTGTTTCTTCAGAAGGAACGTGTCTTACGTTTTCTTTAGAATGCTGATACTTAAGTGTACATTTTTATGTAGAAATAAATGTTTAAATTGTGTTTAGCATCACTAGCATTAATCTATTTCTGAGGTTACGTTTATATACATCAACAGTTCTTTTAGGTATGTGTTTCACAATAACATAATGTTCAAAATGAGTAAATATATTACACAAATCCAAGTACATAATCTTCAAATAAGCTGTATGCAATTATACTATTATGGCCTTCCTTTTGGAGAAAAATGTGGTTGCTTTCACATTTTATGGTTGCAATTATTTATATTGTACACACACTTTCAACCTTGGACTGTGAATGATATTGATCACACAAAACTGATTTCTGTTCTTCAGAAATATAATGTTTATCTACCACACATATCAAACACACAAAAGGTAATGGAAGGCTTTTTGCATTACGTCTAACCACTGGCAATCACTCGGAGTAGCATTCCAACTGACCATTCTTTTGCCCACCATACCACCTCAGATTATATGCAAATCAGTCTTGATCCAGCTCCAACAGGAATAGTCCACTCGAACTGTCAAGCCAGGTCAATTCTAAACCAGGACACAAACTACCCAAGGCCAGTTTCACCATCATTGGAGCTCTTCAGTCAGGGGTAGCTTGATTACAGTAGCCCAGTGAACAAGAGCCTCATGTCTGGGCATTCCCTTGGCAACTTAGGGTGGTACATCAAACACACAAAAGGTGATGGGAGGGTGCTTGCAATAAGTTGAATCACTGGCAATCACTCAGGGTACCATTCGAACCCATCATTATTTTACCCAACATGCCACATCAGATCTGACCAAGCCATATGCTAATCAGTCTTGACCCTGCTCAAATAGGAACATGTCAGCCCAAACAATCAAGCCAGGTCCTCTCTGAAATGGAACACAGGCAAACAAAGACTGGTTTTGCCCTGATTGTGACTTTTCATTCGGTGTAGCTTGGTTCCAGTAACACAGTGAGTCTGGGTATGTCCAGACATGGATATCTGGCCGGGTGGGGCAGTGCCCAATTTCTGGCCCAATTCCAGTCCTGGTCCCAAATTGATTTTGCTGCTTATGATGCATATACGTCTGCATACTTCATTGTTCTTCGGTGGGCTGGAAGTTTATTACACTTGACTGTTGCAGTGCATTGATCTTGAGTTACATAACTGAGGATGGTGATTGCTCCCATTGCTCCGGATATATGATATATTCCACCCTAAATTGTAACTTTAGCGACATTTGCTAGTTACATTGGTGATTTCCACCCATTTTCCAATTCTTAATTAGTACTTATTACAAATATAGGCTTTATTGAGGGATCTTTAACAAATGTTATGTCCAACACTTTGCCCTGAGGATGATCTCAATACTCATTAGATACTTAGGGGCATATCAACAACAACCGGCGATAATTATCGCTAAGCGCACTTAGCGCTAGGATAATTATCGCCGGCTAGGATTGATTTTTATTGCTGAGATAGCGTGCTATTAGCAAGGCTTATCTCAATAGCAATAAAAATCCTCACGCTAAGTGGCTAAGGTGAGATTATCGCTGGAAACCCAGCGATAATCTCACGTTAGCTTGTTGATAGGGACAAACAAACTTAGCCATGATATCCTCCTTCCATAGGATATCATGGCTAAGTCAGAAAAATACCAGATGTAAAAAAGCAGCGTTAACCGCGGTTAGCGCTGCTTTTTTTGTCTCTAACAGGGTTAGCGATATTCTTGATAATAGGAGAAATATCGCTTAGCGACATTTCTCCTATTATTTTACTCTGGAACGCCCCCTTTGCATCTCATTAGAGATGCAAGGGGAAGCGTAGAGTAAAAGGGTGCTAACATGCAAATTTGCATGTTAGCACCCTGTTGTTGATAGGGTGCTAGTTTTAGCTCTGCTTTTTTGGCTGTTAAAGCCAAAAAAGCAGAGATAAAGCCTTTGTTGATCTGCCCCTTGGAGACCAAAATGTCGATGCTCTGACCACTACCACAACGTTTGAATGGATTTTTAAACACCTTCTACAAGGCAAGGACTTGAGAAGGTTGCAAGAATATTTATAATTCTGTTGGGTGGTCACCTATGCTGTTAAGCCTCACATTTTGCAGTAGATGATATCGTTGTGATCTTTTAAGACCGCAGGCAGGTGGTGTTTTCTTTGACCCTTAACAAAGTTGGATTGTTGTTGAATAAATACATAAGATTGGTATACTAAAGAAGTATACCTACTGTAATTTGTTTTCAGATGTAAAACTAATACAAATAATCCAATTTAATATTAATGTGATTGTCTGATCGGATATGATATTTACCAATCCACTAACCTTAAAATTACTCCTTCATGTGTTGATTTCTGTTTGTATATTTGTACCCAGTCTCAAGAGGTATTATTGGGTTGCCCTATCGAGTGGAACACAAATAGGCTGCCGAGCGCCACTCACACATCTTTGCGCCATAGTGTAAAGGTGTCTGCCTGAATCTAGCACAGGTTATGAAATAAAAGCATGTTCTCCTTTTTAACACCTGCCATCATTTTTTGGCATAAAACCCTTTCTACAATTGTTCTGAGACAGAGTTTTGCATCAAAAACCATGAGTGATTGCATGGGAATGCTCAAGTGCCACACGTGGAACTCCCCTTTGATGCAGAGTAATGCAAACCAACACTTTGTGCTGGTTTGTGTTACTTTCAGGCAACCTAAACGAGTTTTGCACTGGAAAAGTACATTAAAATAAATATTATGCGCCTGTTTGCATCACTTTTGTGACACAAACCCAGCACAAAACGTTTGTTAATGTGGGTCTGTTTAGTGGCCTCTAAGGGTCCTTGGTCAGACTTATAAGTAGCTATTCATTTAGCTACTCAACTCTTAAACCGTTTTTCAAATTTACAGTTTATTATTCATCCTTCAGTTCTTTCTTGGTGCTTGCCTTTAGTTCTTAGAGTTTTTAGTTCAAAGAGTCCTTCAGAAGGCTCCTTTTGAAACCCTTTTATATGTATCATTTGAATACCTGGTGGCAAAGATTACTATCCTGGTAGCTACGGCAATATCCTATAGATGGACTTGAAAGCATATATCTTTACTTTGACCTGCCTCATAGCTTCAATTTCTGAAGACAGAGTAATCCATAAAATCATCCACAGGTTTCCTCTGTTTTTCACAAGTATAAGGAATTAGTTTCACCTGTTCGGTGTCCTAATCTCTCTTCTCCCTAAGAGGTAGAGTTGCATACCATGAACATTTATAGAGCTTCATCTATGTATCTTGAATGCACTACTTTTCACAATTCATTTCTGTGTTTTAGCTATGTGTTGTGCTTTGAAAAGAGGTATTAAGCCTACTGTAGGTATACTAAGTCACTGGAACAAATGTGCAATTACTTCAGCCTATTCAGTTTTGGGAGTTAGTTGAAGACAAGTAGAATTTAAATCTACTAGGGCAATAGCTGGCTCTTGGGTAGATGCAAGAGGAGTTAGAATGACAGAGAAAGGAAGTGCAACAACATGGGATGTAATCAACACATTGACGAATCATCGTAAGCTACCAGTAGGTAGTGTGCAATCTTGTTCTTTAAGTAATACCTTTGTGCTGTTAATTAATAAATATTGTTTCCTTTTTTTATAAAAAGTGAACTACGTTTTTCAGTATCCATATTTTTCGATTATGTTTGAAAGGATTTATCTTAGCATATCTTTAAGAAAGTAAGGATTAGAATGAGAAAGCGGGTGAGGAGATAATGTTCAACTATTTACTAGTAATCTTCATTACTCCAAGTCCTAACTTTCGCACCCTCGTCTTAAGAATTCTCTCCCTCCCAGTTAGTTCTTCTTAATTTAAGGCTTGGCACTCTCAGTAAGTGTCTCATTTTGAGGAGGAATATATGAGAAGAATAGAAAAGAAAAACCAGAATTGAAATAGAAAGGGGGCCTCTCAGACCCTTTTCAGTGGGCCCGGAGGACAGATAGTAGATATTGGGCCCCAACCGTAGTGGTTGAGGTAATATCCCCCTGGAGCCCTGGGTTGAACAAATTTGGCCAAGTATAACCCTTTCTACGGCTGACTTTCAGGATAGTGATGGCAAGCTGTCACAGACTTCTCAGGGATGTAGTGTGGGCAACGAGTGTGTAAACCTCAATAGTCAACCAACAAACATAATAATGTAATGCCCAGCCTACTGTTTATTGTTTATCTACCAAGAAACCACTTTAACACAGCAAAGCTAAATACTACACAGATTAATTGGAAGTGTCAGGATGATGGCTTTGATGTCCAGCTAGCATTACCCTCCCCCTTTCAATGCCATGTTCTCACTCTGGTTATTCTAGTGGTTATGGTTCCCTGTATAGTATATCATTAATAGAGTCATGAATAAGGCACAGCTCCAAATTACTTAATTTAAACACCCACTGATTAGAGGCTCAACTCATTTCAATGGTTCTCACCTCAGGTATTAAAACAAGTCTTAAGTCCTTGGGCCAGATTCTTCTGCTGATGTTCCTCATTCTTTACTCAGTCTAATCATCACTTTTACCTGTTGGCTGGTGTTGCTCCAGGCACAACCCACATTCACACCCTTCGCAGCATCATCTCCTTGCTGCAGAGACCTCTCCGTGGCTTTGGTTCAGAAAAGGAACCTCTGAATGAAATACGCACAGCAGTTCCTGCATAGTGGAACAACATCTTCCGCAGTAGTGGCCATCAAGGCCTAGTGCTGACAGATCCACAGATAAACAGTGATTTATCTTCAGCAGTTAATGCCTTTCATGTGGATTTGCTCCATTTCAGTGGCAATGCAACTTATCTTCTCCGGTGTCAGCAGTACCATCATCAGCTCATGGAACCACAGTGGTTGCCAGTGTTAACAATGGTATTTTTGCTTGTGAAATCTTAGTGTAGTTCGCAAAGTAGAGACTGATAGACCCTCTTCATTGAATGGATCATTCCCGCATTTGCGCTCTTTGGCTGGCCTCTTTCCCTGGTGTTGCATGTGTCTGGAACATGCTGGGCTTTTCCTCCACAACAGTCTCCCCTCTTCCAAAGCAAAGCACTCTCCTTTCCTTTCTCAGCAAGTTGGCAGGCTTCTACGTACTAGGCAGACGCACAGCTTCTTCAGCAGAATTTCGATACTTCAGGTGACATGCCCTCCCCTCTGGGAAACTAGCTGTCGGGCAGATAACGGAGCACATTTCAGAGCAATACTTTAAATACTTTGCAGAGCACTCCCACCCTGGTCATGAAGCACTTAGACTTGGAATAAAGCAGAGTGTTTTGGATCCAACTATTGTATTACATTTCTGAGGAGAGGAAGAGGATCAGCTGTCTGGGGATTCAGAACTGACTTGGGTTATTCTCTTATAAATGTAATTTTCTGGCTGTTCCTCAGACACAGCCTTTGTTCAGGGTGATAGATCTTACACAAAGTACCAATGGTGCTGGTTCCAATCAGGGTTATCCAAAACAAGGTCACACTGAAGTGGGATATGTCTGCACCTGGCTGTCTTGGTAAAGTAAACAAATGAAGTTGTAATCATGGACAGACAAAAGTGCAGGCCCTCCCTAAAACTTTCCTCCCCTGGCCCCTACCATCAACCAAATGGCAGTTTTATGGAAGAATATTTAGAGGTGTGCAAAATGTGCATAATTTTGCTTTCACGTAATTACATGAAATGTTGGCAAAATGATGCAAAAAGAAAATCTGTAATTTTGCACTATATTTTCTCACGAAATTCATCCTTGCATCACTATTGGGCATGAGGACACATTTAGCAAAAGCACCAGTGTTAGAACTGGGGGTCTCTAGTTGACTGAGACAGTGGCCTTAGTCCAAATAGGGACCCTTGCTTTTAGTCAGGGAAAGGAGGGACACCCTCTTTGATAACCCCTGCTCACCCCCTGGTAGCTTGGCACCAGCAGCCAGGCTTATCTTCAAGGTAATGTGTAAAGTATTTGCAACCACACTCCCAGTGACAAAGTGATAACACCACACATGGACACCATACTGATGCATGAAAATAGCGGTATCTTTATCAAGAAGAAAAATACAGTAAGACCACGCAATAAAAATCCAACATATACGCATTCTTAATATTTTTATTTTGCACGCTATTAGGCCAACAAACACTTGTAGGTTCTTGCGGTATTAATGAGCAGTTCACGATGTTCAAATGCAGTCCTAATGCAATGTTATGCAGTTCATAAAGCCGTTCGTATCATCAGACTAATGCAGTTCTTAATGCAAGAAAAATGCAATCCTCAATGCAAGCAATCAGGTAGTTCGTAATGCTAGAATAATGCAATCCTCAATGCTAGTAATCACGCAGTTCGTAATGCTAGAATGCTAGAATAATGCAATCCTCAATGCACGTAATCAATCAGTTTGTAATGCAAGTATAACGCACTCCTTAATGCAAGTAAAAAGACAGTTCTTAATGCGGGAATATTAAATGCACATAATCAGGCAGTTTGTTATGCAGGAATAATGCAATCCTCAATGCAAGTAATACGGCAGTTCGTAATGCAAGTATAACGCACTCCTTAATGCAAGTAATAAGGCAGTTCATAATGCAGGAATAATTCAATCCTCAATGCAAGTAATCAGGCAGTTTTATTATGCAAGAATAATACAATCCTCAATGCAAGTAACCAGGCAGTTCGTAAGGCAGAAATAATACAATCCCGAATGTGAGTAAAAAGGCAGTTCTTAATGCAGGAATAATTCCAGGCCACTCAACATGATTAGCGCGGGCGCCACCAGGCCCCAACCCTAGACAACAGTCCTGAACTTCCGAGGACAGCCCCGGTACTGCCGGTCCGGGCCACTCGAGGACTCAGCGCGTCTAACGCAATGCAGCGGGAGAGAGACGGGAGCACTCCGGTACTCCTCCTGCGCCTCCCCAGGCCACACATGCTTGCGGCTCCCGACTGGAGTCCAAGCTTTACCTGGGGGATGCACTGCCTCACTCTCTCTCCCCGCTCGTTGGACATCCTGCTGGGCGCTGCCGATGTCGACACAGCTTATCCCTAATTTAAGTAATAAGGCAGTTCCTAATGCAGAAATAATACCAGGCCAATCGACGTGATTAGTGCGGGCGCCATTAGGCCCCAACCCTAGACAATAGTCCTGAACTTCCGAGGGTGGCCCCGGTGCTCCAGGGCAGGTCCGGGCCGCTCGAGGACTCAGCGTGTCGGGAGCACTCCGGTACTCCTCCTATGCCTCCCCAGGCCACACACGTTTGCGGCTCCCGACCGGAGTCCAAGCCTTACCTGGGGATGCGCTGCCTCGCTCTCTCTCTCCCCCCACTCATTGGACGTCCTGCTTGGCACTTCCGATGTCGATGCAGGCAACGCTGTAGCCGGACAGGTTACAGCGTTGCCTTCTCTGTTGCTGACGATCTTGGGCAGATTCCTTCTTGCGAACAATGATCGCGATTACCTCACAACTTCCTTAGCTTTACAAAATCCTTCAGCACGCTGCAGCTCGGGCCGGCGGCGGTGATCTTGATCCACAGCCTCCGTTCCGATGACGGTTTGGGCCAAATCAGCTACACAGCAGCATCGACGATAATTCACGCTGCGGGGGCACTGCAGTCACGGGACACTTTCCAACCAGCACCACGGACTCCCACAGCAGTCGCAGGCTGCACACGCACACGCACACGCACAAAGCGTTGCTGAGACTTGGTTGGGTTTCGTGTCACACAGTCCCGGCCAATGCTTACGAAGGTCTCAGGCTGAAAAAAGCACATGTAGCATCAGCATTGCCTGGATGTCTAAAAGCGGTAGCTGAAACGTGCATGAGTTTGGAACAGACTGAGAGTGCACAATTATCTCTCTCACACACAGCGTCGCTGAAACTTGGATGAGCTTCGGGCCACATAGTCCCGATGCAATGCTTACGAAGGTCTCAGGCTGCAAAAAGCACACACTCACAGCACCGCTGAGACACACTTGGAAACGTTGATGTTCCTGAGTTTCCACAACAGGGAACCAGCTCTCCTCGGGCCCTTGGGGACAAGTTACTTTGGGACACTGCACACAGCAAAGTCCTTTCAAGCAGGTGGACACAGCACACAGCAAAGTCCCTTAGCCTCTCCTTACTTAAAGCAGCAAACTGCAGGCCAGCCCCAGAACACACAGCAAGGGTCAGTCCTTTTCTCTAGTCTCTTCTGCTGTTCATCCTTGGCCGAGGTTCCTCCTGATCATGACGTAGTTTCAATCCTTTTCAGTCTTGATCAGTCCAATGGTCAGGGGTTTCAGCTCTCATAGTTATCCCCCTAAAAGTCTTTGAGTTCAGGGGACACTGACCCCTGTCTAAATCAGTTCTGGGAGCCTCCCTGCCAGTGGCACCTTTTTCCTTTGATAGTGGGGGTCTGGTTCCTCAATCACTCAGCAGGAGATGGAGCCATTGTTTTATGGTGGCAGCCCAGGCCTCTTCACCTAGAGGGGCTACTCCTCCCCCCTACACTCCAGATGCAGGTCTGCCTGTTGCTGTCTCACCTACCCCTCCCCTGGGTAAAGACACTTCCTAGATCCTATCACATTGAAATCCAGACAGTCAATCCACAACCAGGCAGAGACATACAGAATTGTCAGAACAAGAAAACCAGCCACTCCTAAAAGCATCGTTTCTAAACATGCAATTCAAAAACCACCTTCACAAAAAGATGTGTTATTAAATTGTGAGTTCAGGCACACTAAACTTCACCTCTCCATCTTAAGCCTATGGGACGATAGGCTGGAAGCATATTACACAGCCTTCCCCATTCTGTCCTATGGGCAAGTTGCCCTTGCAACAGTGAGAAACAAAATGGAGAGTATTTCACTGTTATGACATGGTACACATCTCAGTACATGTCCTACCTTTCACAAACACTGCACCCTGCCTAGGGGGGTACCTTGGGCCTACCATAGGGTTGTCTGAAGTGCATGGAAAGGGAAGGGTAAGGCCTGGCAAGTGGGAGCACTCGTCAGGACAACATGACAGTTAGCAAACTGCGCGCAGGCACTGCAGTGGCAGGCCTGAGTTCTCTCTTTAGGGCTACTTGTGTGGGTGTCACAATTAGTGCTGCAGGCCCACAAGTAGCATTTGTGTTACAGCACGAGTAGCATTTGTGTTACTCGCCCTGGCAAACAAAGTGCACTTTACTCGGGACTTTACCAGTAAAACAAATATACCAATTATGGACAACCAATTATCATGACCCTTTATACATGGAGCACTTGCACTTGACACTGTTCAGCAGTGGCAAAGTGCCCAAAGCATCTAAGTTGGCAACACCATGTCAGAAAAAAGGTCTAGGGGGAAGGCAAAAAGTTTAGGGAACTTTAGCCAAAAAGGGCCAAATCCAACAATCAGGAAACAGCACCTGCTTGTGCTCCTATGTTCTCTTGAGTGGCAGTAAACTATTACTACAAATGGGGCAGTTGTTGTATTTTTTCACTGTGATTGGAGTGTATTTATATGAAGTGGCATAATGGCATAATGTTGGGACTTCCACATAACAAGTGTAACATAAAATATCTGAAATTACACAATTGACATGTCACAATTTTAATTTTGCCCAGACCTAGCATTAATTGCCAGTCTTTTGCTAGCAAGGACTTAATTGAATTTTTAAAGGGATCACTCTTGTCATCTTCCTCATTTCCGAGTCTGCGTCTGGAGCCTCCACTAACAAGAATACAGACAATATGCTATGACTGTCGGGAGAAAGTTCTTCTTATCCTACATCTTGAGTCATACTAAACCATGGGCATCCAAAATGGATCTTTCTGGCCACAGTACTCAGACTCCTACACACACGTGATCTATGCTGCCACCACTGTTTGCTTTGATAAATTCCAGGCCTCAAAAGTAATCCACTGCTTACGACTGGTCCTTAAGCTCACATCATTAGGGACATGTATAGGCCACTGTGCACACACTAGTTTAGTGTGACACCAAAGCCAAAATAAAAGTCAGAATACCAGTTTCACAAGTCAGGGCCTCAAGAGGAAGAACGCACCTGTTCACCAAGTAGGGGGTCATTGCTGTCCTAACAAGTCTAATTTAGGGAAGCCATGAAATGGGACATTACTCAAGTAAGATTGAACCTGGAAAAGGATGCCAAGACTCTGAGAAACGATGATTACAGGTAAGTATTTGATTTTAAAGAAATGCCTGATCACGGCATTCACAATTAGGGTCTCTTAGATATCTATGCCATTGACCCAAAATATTTAATAGGGAAGTTGTGTTTCTCAGAGAGGATACAGACACTAAGATATTCTTAGTAATGCCCCCTCAACTCACCCATTTTAAATTAGAGATCGTGGGATGCCTTAGATCCTTCACAAATGTTGTCTATTTCTTGAATGCTCTCTCCCGTTAAAGCTAGAACAGCGAAAACCTGGATTGAAATCACTTCTGAAAATGGAAGTTTTTCATGGTCTTCCTGCCGCTTTTTGTTTGGTGCAAGCAACAGGATGTACCTCACCTAGAAGGGCCTGTATAGCGGGTGCTGTACAAACAATATGCTATGTAATGTTTAGATACTGTGGTGTTGGCAGCAGGGCCAGACTGGCCGTAGCGGGCACCGGGTGTTTCCCCTGTGGGTTTCCAGGGTGGGGGCCCATTTGTACCACTGTGGGGGCCGTTTTTGTTGCCGGGGGCTGGGTTTGCAGCATATCGTCCCCCTGTAACAAAAGCGGCAGCAGTGAGACAGGAGTGGTGCTTCCAACTAGCATCCCCCCTTCCCTTCCCAGGAGGAGCCGGCCATGTGAGCTGTTTGACTGGGCCGGTTTTGGTTCCTAGTCCGGCCGCGATTGACAGGAATGCTTGGTGTATAGACTTGCTTCTCTATTCCTCAGTGCACAATGCAAATGGCACCAGAGGCAAGTGTGCGGTCTAAGATGCTAATCAAGTGAAGTCATTTACAAGTGTAACTAAGGAGAAGCTTACATTAAATGCTTAAAAAAGAAGCGCAGGACCTTGGAATATACAATGGCTCAGTAAGTGCAGCCAATAGAAAAAAAACTCAGAGCACAGTTGTGAAGGTCTCAGTGTGAGAATATATGGAAATGAGGAGTGCTGGATTCAGTGGAAAAATGTTCCACAATATGTATATAAAGCTTGTTTACAGGGCATGGTTGCTCTTCTACCAAACCGTGTGCTGTTTATAATGCACAATCCCATGAAAATATTGGCAATAAGGTGAGTTGTAGATGTTCATTATTTGCACATAGGTATTGGGATATTGTATAGCAACAGTGAGCAGCTTTCAGTGATTTTAAGTATCTCCTGGAAAGGTATCTCATGACATACATTGTCAATGAATCTTGGCGTGGCAATAAGGTTACTAAATCTATTCTTACCCATATATACTTATGTTGATAAAGTGGGAGTCATAATAATAAATTCAATATTGTTGCAGGTTAAAATAAAAACCTCAACAATTCGATAGAATAACCTTTACTTAAACGGATAATTGTTATGCCTTGTCAACTTCGTGTATTATCTCCTGCCTCATACCAGTAGAAATGCATCTCATGAAGGGAATTGCATGATTTGTTCAGTGGGAAATATAATTTCCTTCAGCTAATACTGTGGGATTTTCTCCCTCAAAAAAAGGTCAGATTTTTTGGTTACAAATCAAAAAAGCCAATTCTGAATGTACACGAGATTACCAAAATCAAAACAAGTCATTGAAGCATCACAGTCCTTTTAACAATGATTATTGCAACCAAGTCATAAATTCATGGTGTACCTGTCAGAGCAGGTTCTTTGAATTCAAACTTTACAACTAATTTGCTTCATTTCAAACCCTTATTCCTAAATATCTGGCATGTTTTGCAACATTTTTCCTTTTCAGAATATTTCATACATTCTCAAGGCCTGCATTCACCATTAATATTTTGCACTTTCAAGGAATACATTTTATAAACAGATGATACAGAAAATTCTGAAATTAATGAGAATAGCTGGCTAGAATTTTAATGATTTTCCTTAACATACAATGACGTGCCATCCACGCAATGTCTTTGGGCCTTATTATGATGCCGGTCGGACCGATATACCAATTCATAGAGTTTCCCAGCATTTAGCAGCACCATAGCCAAATCATCTTCTAGGATGTCTGCACAAATTAAGCTTGTACACAGTAGACAGTAGTTAATAGTTCTCTATGCAGGGAACACCCTGTCTGAAAGTGAGATGTTAGCCTGTGGACCACCTCAGAAAACCAGTTTGACAGTGCTTTTATTAATATTTCATATTTTCTATTAAATAGTGTAATCAGGTCATATGGACATCAATTATATCTGTCTTCCTCTTGTTTAAGAAAAATAAAAAGACTTAACTGACTAAATAAATAAAGTATAGGGTACCTTCCAGCATTTCTTATATTTAACAAGGTCTTGTTGCCAATGATTCAAACAACCTTAAACAGTTTGCTATTGGCATCACCCCTGAAGAGTAGTCTGTTTATTTCCAATACCATTTTTTCCACAATCAGTCGTTGTAGTGTTTCCTGGTCAGAGAGGGTCACCTGTGGCAATGTTATATTACCCAAAAATGTTAAATTAAACCATGTGCAATGGTATGTCTTCTATATACAACGTATTCCTAAACAAACTGGGGTCTTGATCGAGCACCGCTTCTATCAATTGTGTTTTCCCATTGACACTAGCAGGTCAATAATATCTGGCAGGGTTGCCTTACTCATAAAATCATTAATTGATGGTGCAATGATTTACTATTTTCCTTTTGTAACATTATTTTGCCTAGCATACATAGCATATCTTTATGCTTTTTTCAAGTTACATTATCATGCCTCTGCCTTCCTGTCACACGCTGTTTAACCACCATCACGCAACTGTCTTAAATTTATGTCACACCATATAAGACGCATGCAAGGAATGACTTTTTTTTGTGGTTATGGCCCAATTTTTCTGTTGTTTTTGCTGGTATTAGGACTCTTTGCACTATGATAGTGCAATTCATTTTCAATGTGCACATGCTATTTCCCAAATCATGTATAGGCCTAGGCGGAGTTCCGCTATGCAGAACTCCGCAAGGTGACCAAAAAACTCTGCTGTGCTACGCAGTGTTCCGAGAGTGTTGGAGTGTGTTGGTTTGTGCCGTTCATGCTGATTTTTAGCGCCGGGTGTTTGCACTACTGGAGCGGGTAGTACAACATTTTGTATACCCCCCATTTTGCATGTTTATATTAATCCGAATAATCTATTAATTGTAATATTATTAATCCGTTTGAAGTGATAACTCACCAATTATATTAACAAAAGAATTACACGTGGGAATTGCACTGTGCATGGTTATACTAATTATAAACTAATTTGAGTACGCATGTTAATAGTAGAAAATTAGTATATTGCATGTTATATGTTGCTTTGGTGATGTATTTGTGATTTGTGCTTTATTCAGTGAGTATAAACCATTCTGAGTGTTGCTTCTGCTAGATAAATACACACACATATGGGTATTAGCAAGGGGATAACATTTTATTAGCCATTTCTATGTTTTAATTACGTTTTTGTGTTCCTTTTGCTTAAGTTGACCATTTCGGCCTAAACAAGATGGCTGAATGAGACGTTAAACGTGACTGCCCTGACAACACGAGGTTCTGGGTGAAGTGCACATGCGTCACCGCTAGCAGCAGTGGCCTGCACCTAACCCTGGGAGAACATGTACCCTTCAAGGATACTCTGGGAACCTGGCCAATACCAAAGACAATGCTTGATTTAAAAACCGGAACCAGCAAGTATGATGAGTTCATCGTTTGGACACCCTGAGAACTTTACCTCCTAACCCCAAGTCGACCAATCAGGACTTTCTAAACCCCGATCTTGATACTTTTTGACATTATTTTCATTATAAAAGTAGTTAGGAAATTGAACTATATATTGCACGCTCTTCTTTGACGAACTTGATTTCCTGACGTTATGCTGACGGAGAGGACGGTGACACTGCTGGACAGCTGTTATCCTGAATCTTTGAGAGACTGAATTGCGGCCTAACTTTGCTGAATAAAATTCTTCCTTGACTGACTGACTTAGAGGACGACTTTAGCCAGAATAGGTAAATATGATGCTCTGAAATGCTGATGATGATTTTATAACCTTTCTTGCAATATTTCTTAGATAAAGAATACTTGATTAATTTACAAATGTGTTGTGTCGATTATTTGAAGAAGAGAATTAAGAGAAAAAAGTAATGTGTAGATAGATGAGTTCAGTCACTAAAATCATAGATAACAACTAAATGATCCATCTCCTTATGAGAGGGATATCTTAGGTTGGAAGTCAATGTATTTAGGGTAAGGTAAAAGGTATTCCTTTCATGTCAGTGTTTGGAAGCTTATTTCCCTAGGGAAACAGATCAACGGAGTGTAAGTATTGGTGTTATGGGCCCCGCCAATGAAAGTATATGAGTGAATTTGAGTTTGAGGTATTTGGTCTGTGATGAAGGGGGAATTTGATGTTCCACGCTGCAACAGTTTTTCTGGTAGCAGGATGATGGTTTTTATTGTTTTGGTTTGGTGATTATTGCTTGTAAATAGCTTATTGATTATTGGTTATTGATATTGGTTATGTACTAACACTATATGTTGAGTCGTGTTGAGTTTAATGTTGTTTGCACGGCTTCTGGGATGTAGGAATTCGGAAGTTTGTAACGGTTCCGTAGTAGAGCAGAGGTAAGCACTGTTCTCGGGAAAGATGGAATTGTTGTTATCCTGTAGGTACACAGGAGAAACGTGTGACAATTGGAGTTGCACGACGCATTGTCTGGGTTCGATTTGGTGATATCACCGTGTGTTGCCATTAGAGATATTTTCTGTGTGAGAGAAGTGTGTATGATAGCGAAGGTTACCTGTGAAATTCTGGTCTTAGGTACCAGGGATCCAACTGGCATTCCGATAACGCTTATCACTGGAAAGGTAATAGGTACTCTCTGAGCTTGTTAGAAGGACAAAGGAGAGGTAAGCGATGCTTTGTTAACGTATGTAATAATTCTGTAGTAGAACAGACAGTTCACTGTTCTCGGGAAAGACAGGTTTCTGTGTGAATGTACTACTTTTTCTGGTGTGAAAGTGCGTGAATGAAAAGGCATTTGGGTTAATTGTGAAACTCTAGTTTTATTTCTCAGGAGCATTTGGTCTCCAACTATGTGTATTAATTCTGGAGAAACGGTTAGCTAATGCTTGTTAGAAGGGTGAAGTAGAGGGATGTGCTACTTTATCAACGGAAGTAACCATTCCGTAGTAGGACAGAGGTAAGCGCTGCTCTCGGGAAAGACGGGATTCTTGTGAGAAAGGTCTATTGTTATTCCTTGGTTAGCGAAGCGGACAATGGTGGTGTTTTTATGTTGTTAGTAACAGAATTGTAGAAATTGAAACAAAAACTTACCGAGCAGATTTGTAAAGGTGGGGTAGACAGGAGCAGGAGCTGACACCACGACTGCTGATGTCAGAACGACCGCGCTGGGATTGGACAGTTGGTCAGAAACGTAAAACGCTCCGGATTGGTGCATTAGTAAGAGTCGCGCTGGGATTGGAGAATTATAAAAGTGACACAAGCGTTCCGGATTGGTGCGTTAGTGTGAGTCGCGCTACGATTGGATGGAGAAGTGGTACAGTTGTAAAGGAGACTAATGAAACAAGAAAGAAGGGAAAATGTATTATGATCCACCAGAAAAGGAGAAAAAGTCTTGGTTTGGTAGAATTAAGAAGTGGTTTAAGAAGGACAAACCAATCATAACTAGGGAAGGACAGTTACTTCCTCCACCGAAAACCCCTGCATCCTTCATGGTTGCAAAATATGGATATCATACCTGTATTTGGTTAGATAACTGGGTAAAATATACCGAAAAGGACGGATTATTGGCTTTTCCAGAGCATGGTTCATTTAATTTGGCTGTTTTGAGAAATTTGAGAGAGAAAATTATGAATTTAGAACCGAGACCTAGACCGACTCAATTCGAGGCTTTGACGGAGTGGGAAGACGAAATGCACGGCCGAGAAAGACAGAGAAATGGTAGAGGATATAGGTACCTGTTTGGCAGATCATACAGACATGAGACGCATGACGATTGAATGAGAAGGTGGCGGAATGCGAGTATGACGAGGGTTTGCTTCCCGTAAGAACTGCAGGAGAGAATGAAGGACGAAAGTGTGTAGAAAAGAGGCATAATGTGGAATCAAGAGGGTATGGAATGAATGAATCAGAGGATGATGTACTTGACGATATGTTCTATAAGAATCCACCACCATACCGACCAGAACCAGAAATATTAACTCCAAGTGCCCCAATGAAAGAGACAGTACGAATCATAAAATCGGAACCAGAGTTCCAAGATTTGGGAAGAAACAATTCCATTAGAGAGGTAGAAAAGAAGTCTGGAGGAAAATTAAATGGAGAAAATGCATCAGAACTAGCAAAAACGACCCTAGAATTAACCGAGAAAATAAGAGAATTAACTAAGAATTTGGAAGCGGTAACTGTACCAGTAACGATAGGTCCAGTAATGCCTAGTTTTGATAAGCAGAAAGACAGCGAATATTGTTTGACAGTCCCTTATAAAAGTAATAAACCGGTTGAACAACCAAGAATGAGTCAAAGTGAGAATCCATGGAGACAGACTATGAGTATGATTGAACCATATTTTTCAAATAACCCATTTGTAGGTTAAAACTGTGCAGAAAAGCGTATGACAATGATAGAGACAATGTCAGAAACTCAAAAAGATTTTGGACATGGAAATTAGAGAAGCCAGTAGGACCGTCTACAGAGGAGTTGAGTGAATGGTTAAGAAGCTTGCAAAAGAAAGACAAGGAATCTCAGTCAATACATGTGGCAAATTACGAATGGTACTGGAAGAATTAATAGTAGGAACTATCCCAACAGAGAAGTTAAAAACATACCAAGATGAGGAATTGTTATTTCTGTGCAAAAGTGTAACATGGAGAGCGAAGAGTCTTCATGAAAGATTAGAAGAAGTGGCAAATGAAATGGGTATTGATATTGAAAAGGTAAAAGCCCTACAGAAACACTATCGAGTAGATTTCACCGAAAAAGACATTGAAAACATGAATACCACAGGACGAATAGGGCAGATTAAAGAGATAATTATTTTGTTGAGAAAGTGGGGAGATGTGGACATATGGAAGAGCAGATGGTATCGCAAACTAGAAGAAGTTTCAGACAAAACGTTTTAAGCTTATCCTGTGAGAGAAAAAGAGAAGGTTGTGACAGAATGCCCTATGAGAGAGATTCCGGGAGGAGGATATGTACATGTCCCATGGACCAAACAGGATATTTTGTCATTTACGAATGACTACCCTCGACTGCGTGAAAAACCCGTCGAGTGGTATAGACAGGGGGACAGATTTGTGAAACTATCCAAAGTATTGTGGATTGATCTGAATAGCTTGTTTGACATAATAGTACTAGCAGATCTATGGGCAGAATGCAAAATAGTAATAGATTGGCCGACACAGGAATACCCAAGGGATCCAAAGACAGGAGCTCCAGACCACGAGGTTTTGAAGAAATATGAA
Organism: Triturus cristatus; assembly: GCF_964204655.1. NCBI lineage: Eukaryota > Metazoa > Chordata > Amphibia > Caudata > Salamandridae > Triturus > Triturus cristatus. The sequence continues at coordinate 888,586,906 of NC_140587.1, read as the reverse complement.
CAGGTTATGGCATTCTTGAAGAACAAGTTACCCCCTAAAGAGACAGATTGGGTGAAAATTGACAGAACACATCAGGAAAGCAAAGAATCAGTACAGCCTATTATGAGAGGTAAATTTTAGCCTTTAAACAATTCAGTGGAGATGAAAATGTGAGTGACAAGGATTTGAGTCATTTTGTATTCAGATTTGTATATGGTCTTCGTCCAGAAATTAGTGAAATGATAAAACAGCATACGGTAGATTGGCAAAATAAGAAAATAGACGAAGTATTGCGGCATGCTAAATATTTCAGTGATGCAATTGAAGCAAAACAGCGAAAACTAAAAGAGAAGGCTATGTGGGCACAAGTAAAAGTAGCAGAGGGACAGGAAGCACAATTAGTAGAACAAGCTGGGTCAAAACAAAGATTTAATCCTGGGAAAAATAAAGGGAATATTGAGGAAGCTAAGAAGAAATTTCCGTGTCATAATTGTGGTAGGATAGGGCATTGGAAATCTGAGTGTAAGAATCCACCAAGTACTAATGATGAAAATTCATCCTTGAATCCACAGGTGCAGAATGAGGTGAGTGGTCAACAGCAACGACAACAGCAGGGTGTAACACAACAGAATCAAGTGCCAAAACCACCTTTTCCACAGAACAAAAATTGCCAGAAGTATAGTAAGGAGAATGGATTCCACAACAAAGAATAGGTAAATAAGCCGCAATGCGCTAGCGCTGATTCGCTGTATTGGCTGCAACGCGATGAAAGCGATTCAGACGAGGGTTATTGACGGTGCCGAAGGGAGGAAGAAGAGTGCGTACTTGGCGCAACTCTAGAAGTAGACCAGACAGGCCCATTTGTAGATGGAAAGGTTAATAATGAAAAAATTACTTTCCTAGTTGATACTGGTGCTACACGATCAACTGTTAGATCAGCTGATGTCAAGAATCTTCCTCTCTCAGATGAAACGATCCAAGTAGTTGGTGTGTCCAACAGACAGATTAAAACTTACCTTACAGAACCGGTGAAAGTTAGTATAGGGAAATTTTCTGAAATGCACAGATTTGTAGCGTGCGATACCAGTCCTGTGAACTTGTTAGGTAGAGATTTATTGTGCAAGATGAATTGCACTATATTTTGTACTCCAGATGGAATAGCCTTTGAAACACCAGATGATGATGTGTTGTATAAAATGACAATGGCAAACAGAGAGAAAGATGTTACGGGAACCTATGCTGTATTTAACCCTGACGAATTACCAAAAGAATTAAATCAATAAGTAAAAGCAGAAGTTTGGGACTTCACAGGAGAAGATGTAGAATTGATGAGAAATGTAGATCCAGTATAAATAACTGTAAAAGAAGGAGAATGTTACCCAAATGTCCCACAATATAAATTGACCCCTGAAATAATCGAAGGAGTTACTCCTGTGATTGAGAAAATGATAAAACAAGGAATTTTGAGAGAAATAATGAGTAGCCCATGTAATTCACCAATAATGGGACTAAAAAAGCCTAGTGGAAAGTTCAGGATAGTACAAGATCTGAGAAAGATAAACAAAATTGTTGTATCATGTTGTCCCATTGTACCGAATCCATCTATGATTTTATATCAGATCCCTCATGACGCAGAATGGTACACAGTGATTGATTTGTGCCATGCTTTCTTTTCCATTCCATTGCACCATGACAGTCAGCAAATTTTTGCATTTCGTTTCGGCGAGCGTATTTTGGCGTGGTGCCGAATTCCACAGGGGTATACAGAAAGCCCCTCAATATTTAATCAGCTATTGAAAAAGTCTTTGGAGAGTTTAGAAATGCCTGAAAATTCAGTATTAGTCCAGTATATAGATGACCTACTTGTGGCATCGACAACTCGTGAAGCTTGTGAGGTAGACACGGTAGCTTTGCTGAATCATTTGGCAGATGGAGGATTAAAAGTGTCTTCTTCGAAATTACAATTTTGTAGGAAAGAAGTCCAATATTTGGGACATAGCATTGAAAACGGACACAGGAAAATAACCATAGACAGAATCAGGATCATAAAAAGAATGAGTCCACCAATGACCCAAAGAGAAGTGAGAATGTTTCTGGGAATGGTTGGATATTGTCGTCAGTGGATAGGAAATTTTTCTTTGATTTCAAAACCTTTGGTACGTTTGACAAGAAGTGATGTGAGAGATCCTATTGATTTGAACTAAGATGAGTTGGCAGCATTCAAGAAGTTGAGAGAAGGATTGTGTGAAGCGCCTGCATTAGGTATGCCTCACTATGACAAGGAGTTTGAGTTGTATTGCAGTGAGAGAAATGGATGTGCACTCTCTGTTCTAGTACAGAAGCATGGAAAACTGAGGAAACCAATTGCGTATTTTTCATCCATGTTGGACCCAGTAGCTGTAGCCCTTCCTTGGTGTCTGAAAGCAGTAGCTGCTACATGTCGAAGTTTGGAACAGAGTGAGGGAATTTTGATGGGATACCCTGTGAAAGTGTTTGTACCTCATGATGTGGCGATTCTTTTAACAAGGAGTCGTACTCAGTATATGACGCACAGCCGACTGACTAAGTATGAAAAGGTCATTTTGGGTGCAACAAATGTGAGTCTTGTGAGATGTGTGAATGTCAATCCTTCAACATTGTTGCCTGATGTAGAGCATGTGGAGGTAAGAGATGAAGCAGATCATGATTGTTTGGATGTACTTGATTTCTGTACAAAACCAAGACCTGACATAAAAGATGAACCTTTGCCAGAAAGTGATTGTCATGTTTGTTGATGGATCTTGTTTAAGAACAGATGAATGAGTGCTGAGTGCAGCATATGCAGTATGTACAGTTGCAGCAGTGATGAAAGCATCCTATTTGAAAGGAGTAAGGTCAGCCCAAGTAGCTGAACTTGTTGCCCTGACCAGAGCATGTAAGATTGGGAAAAGTGTGAGAGTGACTGTGAGAACTGATAGCCAGTATGGCTACGGGGTGGTCCATGATTTTGGCCAAATTTGGCTGCAAAGAGGTTTCCTAACATCAAGTTGAACTCCCATTAAGAATGCTGAAGTGGTTGGATAGTTGATTGAGGCAATACAGCTGCCTAGGCAATTGGCTGTGGTAAAATGTGCTGCTCATAGTCGCAGTGGTGATTACATTGCCACTGGGAACACATTTGCTAATGATATGGCACAATATTGTGCACAAAATCAGAATTCAATCAATCGGGCAAAGGAAAAGGAGTTGATTTCTTGTTTCCCAATGTTTACTAACACCGTGGGAACATGGGAAGAGGTAGGACAATTGTAGGAAGAAGCAGGAGAGGAAGAAATAAAACTGTGGGTAAAAGCAGGATGTGCACCAAGAGAGAAAGATCATGTGTGGGTCTATCGAGATGGAAGACCAGTTATGCCTGATAGCATGATGTCTGCCATAGCACGGATGTATCATGGACAGGGACATATAGGGAGAGACGCCATGATTAGGTCTTTTAAACAAACTTGGTATAATGCCAAGTTCAGGCTTGTAGCAGAAAGTATTTGTCAAAGATGTCTAATTTGCCAGCAATACAATCCAGGAAGAAAGACAGTAGTGAGTCTAGGAACAATAGGTCGAGAGGGAGGACCTTTCACTAGAATGCAAGGGGATTTCATTGAGATGCCTCCTTGTAACAGGTTGAGGTATGTTTTGGTGATGGTATGCCTATTCTCCAGGTGGGTAGAGGCGTTCCCAACAAGAAGAAATGATGGAATGACAGTGGCAAAATTATTGTTGAGGGAATTTATACCTAGGTTTGGGTTCCCAGTAACAATTGAATCAGACAGGGGAGGACATTTTCATAATGAGATTATAAAACTGATTTGTGAAGCATTGAATGTACGACAAAAACTGCATTGTGCCTATCGACCAGAGGCGTCTGGTGTAGTAGAACAAATGAATGGTACTATCAAAAACAGAATAGGGAAAATGTGTTTAGCCACAGGTATGAAATGGCCCGATGTCTTGCCTCTGGTACTCATGACTATTAGATAAATTCCAGACAGAACTACTGGTTTGAGTCCGCATGAGATCCTCATGGGACGCGCCATGAGACATGTATTTATACCAGTCAACAAGCTGATGACAATAACTGATGACATGGTATTGGAATACTGTAAAAGCCTGGCTGACGCAGTTCATTCTGTGTTTCATCAGGCTGGAGCGGATGTCACCACTCTTGAAAAGAAGCCAGCTCATGATCTAAGCCCAGGGGACTGGGTAAGGATAAGAGTACAAAGAAGAAGAAATTGTTTGGTTCCCAGGTGGGGAAAACCAAGGCAAGTCATCATGACTACAACAACGGCTGTGAAGTGTGCTGGATTGAAGACCTGGATCCATGCAAGTCATACTTTGAGAATTCCAAATCCAGTTGACTGTAAAGAAAAGGAGTACTTTGATGAGTCAGAATCCAGTACTGAGTCAGATGATGGAGAGCCAAAAGACAAAGAAAGAGAAAACCCTGAAAGGGGGGAGACAGAGCCAAGGTTAACTTTGGTCCCCAGAAGTAATTCCCTGAGGAAAAGGTTACAGATTTCTGATACCAGTTCAGACTCAGAGACAGAACAAAGAGCACATTTGTCCAAGAAAGAACAAGGGAAGAACAAAGGAAAGGACAGTGGAGAGACAATAAAAGAAATCCATGAGAAGGAAGTGCCAGATGAAAGATTGAGAGAAATTCCACCTGAAACAACACCTTTAAATGGACAGGTGCCAGATACAGAGAGAGAGAGGGAAAGATTATTGCGGAAGAACCCCGAGGAGGTGTAGGGAACTCCAATATCCAGTTAGAAGCAGGGACAAGTAGTCAGCAGGAAGATTGCGTGACGGAGATTCGAGGAGGGACAGAAGTAGGGAAAACAAAAGAAGAGGTGGGAAAAGAACTCGTTGAAGGCAAAAAGCAAGTTGGAACAGAGTCTGAGGAAAGTGAAGATGAAATACCGGAAGGCCGAGTTCTGAGAAAGAGAGCTTGGAGAACTGAAAAGAATGATAAAGGGAGTAAATTGAAAAGAGCGGCAAAAGACGATGTGTGGCCAAACAAAATAAAAAGATTGAGATATCGATTGACATGTGTAAATGCGCCAAGAGCTGAACAGGTGAATGAAGTAACGAGTCAGGAGAAATCGAAAGAAGAAGAACAAACAGTAGTCAAAGAAAACAAAAGAACAAGAAATCCTAACCAGAAGTATAATTCACCGGAATGGACATATGTGGCCTTGCCTGAAGTGAAAGAAGAGGTGGATAGCAAAGGAAATCCAGAGGTGGTTGTACCGGAAGTGGTTGAGGAAGACGAAGTATCGGAAATCCTGAGAGTTATCTTGTCCGATATTGGAGAAGAAGCGGATGTTCAGGACAACCTGTATGTTGAAAACGAAGGGAAGGTGAAAGATGATGAGATGCCATACAGAATGAGACAAGAAAATTACTGATGAAAAGACAATAAAATACTGAAAAATACAAAGACTGGTAGAACCACGTAGATGCTTAGAAGCCGTGGGTTAGAAACTAGTTGTGAAGTAGAAGAGGCTAAGTCAAAAGACACAGCTCATTTTAGAAAAGATGGCAAATATAGAAAGTAGCAATGTACCTTCCTTAGAAGATGGTGCAAAATGTGTTGTTGTTGTACAGGATTATTAATGCTTCTTTGGAGTATTCTTGCTCTATTAATTTCATTTAAAGTTACTATAGATACATTAGAAGGACATAGTGATAACATAACTAATATAGGGAAAGTCCAAAAGGTAGTTCCAACTAGAATAGATAAAAACTATTTACATAAAGACAGATCAATAACAGATTTTTCTAACAATGTGTTTTCAAAGTTGTTGTGTGAATATGTAAAAACAATGGACGGAAGGGATTGCTACGTATGTATGCAATTACCTGCATCTGTATCTGAAGGAGTGACTTATCATCACCTTCCTGTAACATATGGAATAACATGTAGTGTGATAGCTAGTTTATTTTATCAAACAGGTAAATTAGAGTATTATTTTTCAGATGTAGATACTATATTTTCGCAAATACCAGCAATTAACAAACTAAACAAGGTAAAACCTGCAAAGGTATTAGGTGAATTTTTCTTAGAGACTAAAGAACTAACATTAGAATATATATTTAGAAATAACTTGACAGTTTAAAGAAAGAAGAGAAGACATTTTTAGATATGGTTGAAGAAAGGAGATTGAAAATGCAAAGAAAGGCTTCAGAAGGGAAAATTGAGAAAACAGTTTGGGACGTAGAAATGGAGAAACATTTGAAAGGAGAAACAAGTCCAACTATGGCTTTAGATTGGCCTCAGAAAGGAAAGTTGTGTATAAGAAGGAATCAGACGGCGTATGACAATTATTTTTTAGGGAATAGTGAGTTCCATGATACATACCGGATCATGGTAGGAAGAGGATTTAAAGGTGGAAGAGATCCAGTCTTTCCAGGACTGTATTTCATCTGTGGGAACAGGGCATATTATCGTTTGCCAGACCAATGGCTCATGTTTGTTTGCCTGGTTTTTCCAAAGATTTTTCACATGGATAGAGGAGAAGATGGTGTACATAGTTTAGGTAGTTATTTAGCACGTAGTAAAAGAGAATCTTGGACTGAGATTGTGGGTGACATTTTTGGAGCACTGATACCCGCAGTGGGAATATCTCTGAATGCGAACAAAATTAGAAAACTTTCAACAGTAGTGGATCGCTTGTCAACAAGCACCGCTGGAGGATTCTTATTGGTAAATACTGAAATGGTTGCCATGCGTGCTATGGTAATGCAAAATCGACTTGCCCTTGATATTTTATTGGCAAAAGAGGGTGGAGTCTGTGGAATGTTGAAAGTTCAACATTGTTGTACTTACATTCCTGACGAAAGTAGAGATTTGAAAATTTATATTAAGAATATTACAGAATTGCATGACGAAATTGTACCACTGGAGGTTGAAGGTCTCTGGGAGAAGATTGGTAAGTAAATATCAGCTATTAAAGACTTTGTGGTAAAATTAGGTAGTACATTCATAGGTAAGATATTATTTCCATTAACATGTGTGATTACCTTAGTATTAATAATTAGACTAGGTTGTATTTGTTGTAGAAAGAATAAAAACCAGAAAAGAATAAAAAGAGAAAACTTAAGGAGAAGGGATAAGAAACAAGAAAGAGAATTCGAAGAAATAGAACTAGAAGAGTTAAAGGATAGCATGTATAAAACAGCAAAAAGAGAAGAAACAGGGGAAACTTAAATATGAACGAAACAAGAAATCAATTTAAATTTCCGTAGAAGGGATACAACATTTTTTGATTAGTGTGGTGATATAATCACCAAAGGGGGGATTGCTGGAGAGGGTAGTACAACATTTTGTATACCCCCCCCCATTTTGCATGTTTATATTAATCCGAATAATCTATTAATTGTAATATTATTAATCTGTTTGAAGTGATAACTCACCAATTATATTAACGAAATAATTACATGTGGGAATTGCACTTTGCATGGTTATACTAATTATAAACTAATTTGAGTATGCATATTAATAGTAGAAAATTAGTATATTGCATGTTATATGTTGCTCGGTGATGTATTTGTGATTTGTGCTTTATTCAGTGAGTATAAACCACTCTGAGTGTTGCTTCTGCTAGATAAATACACACACATATGGTTATTAGCAAGGGGATACCATTTTATTAACCTTTCTATGTTTTAATTACGTTTTTGTCTTTCTTTTGCTTAAGTTGACCATTTCGGCCTAAACAAGATGGCTGAACGAGACGTTGAATGTGACTGCCCTGACAACACGAGGTTCTGGGTGACGTGCGCATGCGTCACTGCTAGCAGCAATGGCCTGGACCTAACCTCGGGAGAACATGTACCCTTCAAGGACGCTCCGGGTACCTGGCCAATACCAAAGACAATGCTTGATTTAAAAACCGGAACCAGCAAGTATGATGAGTTCATCCTTTGGACACCCTGAGAACTTTACCTCCTAACCCCAAGTCGACCAATCAGGACTTTCTAAACCCCGATCTTGATATTTTTTTACATTATTTTCATCATAAAAGTAGGTAGGAAATTGAACTAAATATCGCACGCTGTTCTTTGACGAACTTGATTTCCTGACGTTATGCTGACGGAGAGGACGGTGACACTGCTGGACAGCTGTTATCCTGAATCTTTGAGAGACTGAATTGCGGCCTAACTTTGCTGAATAAAATTCTTCCTTGACTGACTGACTTAGAGGACGACTTTAGCCAGAATAGGTAAATATGATGCTCTGAAATGCTGATGATGATTTTCTAACCTTTCTTGAAATATTTCTTAGATAAAGAATACTTGATTAATTTACAAATGTGTTGTGTCGATTATTTGAAGAAGAGAATTAAGAGAAAGAAGTAATGTGTAGATAGATGAGTTCAGTCACTAAAATCATAGATAACAACTAAATGATCCATCTCCTTATGAGAGGGATATCTTAGGTTGGAAGTCAATGTATTTAGGGTAAGGTAAAAGGTATTCCTTTCATGTCAGTGTTTGGAAGGTTATTTCCCTAGGGAAACAGATCAACGGAGTGTAAGTATTGGTGTTATGGGCCCCGCCAATGAAAGTATATGAGTGAATTTGAGTTTGAGGTATTTGGTCTGTGACGAAGGGGGAATTTGATGTTCCACGCTGCAACAGTACCACCCTGGTAAATCAGTGTGAACAGCACCATGCACAGAGCATGAGGGCACTGCTACTGTCTGCCGCTCAGGAAGATTTTCTACTCGAGCGGCATCTTCCTCAATGCGAGCGGATGGTTTCTCAACGTGAGCAGTCGTGACTATCAGCGACCACCCGTGGTGAGAAATCTTGCTGGGAGGTGGTCTTGCGTTGTATTTTCCTCGCTCACACTTGCCAACTTAACATTGGCGAGGGCGAGCGAGGATAAAAATCTGCATGCTCCATGGAGCGAGAAGTGCGGAAAAGTCTGCAAACTTCGCAAACGGAGTGGAGTTCACCTCCCTGGCCTAATCATGTCCTGTGAACTTGTTTAAACTCAAGTAAGGCCATGGTAATTTAGCATCGGATATTGACCAGTATCATGGAAGCTAAGTGCTATTTTTGGGCCACATTGTGTATTTACAGCATCCAATTATTTTTCTAAATTATTTGACTCCACAGAACACCATTGTATCCTGGACACACAATAAATGTAAATCCCTATATGCTGGATCTGTCAGCCTTAGGGCAGTTTTCACCCCACACCTATTACTTTCCAGTTTTGCTGCTCTCGGTTTTCCTGGCATTAGGACTCTGTGCACTTTACAACTACTAACCAGTGCTAAAGTGCATATGCTCTTTACCTAAACTGGCAACATTGGCTTATCCATAATTGGTTTAATTAAATTACTTACAAGTCCCTAGTAAAGTGCACTGGATGTATCCAGGGTCTGGAAATTAAAATAAAAGGGAACCTGCAGCACATATTGTGCCACCCACATAAGCAGCCCTTTAACCATTTCTCAGGCCTGCCAATGCACCCTGTGTGGGCAGTTTTGAACTGCCATTTCCACCTGGAAAAATAAACCTTTTGCCAGACCGAAACTCTCCTTTTTGATTGTTAGAAACGGGATAGCGTGGTGCGGAGCGGGTAGGCCAAACCAGGAGCATTGTGTAAAGCATCCGCGCAGCTACTCACAAGCAACACACTAGGCACACTACAAAAAGAGACTCCACACCAGGTTGCATGAAAAATAACTTGTGTATTAGGTAAAACACATTAGAAGGCAATCACAGGTACAGGTCTAACGTGCCAGCTGGCACTGCGTAGCACTTCACAGAGGGACTATTTACAGGGCAGGGCCAATTGGGCCGCTGCCAGAACCATCACCAGCACAGGTTGCAAAGGATAAGTGAAAGTCCATGAGCAACAATAAACGTAACTAATCTGTACCTGTTGGGTAAAAGAAATGAGCTTAGCGTCATTACCTTATGCAGAACAGTAACTGTAAACTCACCAGTACCTACTGGTGAATATAGGACCTCAGCAGCCTCTCCTTAGCAAAAAGAAATCACATTAGGTATAGGCATAAATCACCTTTGCGTGAGGCATAAACATAGGAACATAGCGGTGTCATCATTAGCATAAATCAGAGTAGGCCTAAACATGTGCATGGGGCCCATAATAACATGTCAGGCACAACAATAGGCATAAACCTCATTAGCAGCATGAGGCCTAGCACATTAGGCAGAACACCAACCTGGTAAGCCTTAGGGGAAAAATCATTAGGCCTAAACTTGAGGCATGAAGGCCATATCCTTAGCTTAACAGCATTATCAGCCTAAACTACCTTCTGCATGTATAAAGGACCTTCTCATAACATTGGTGGCACACTTTATGTAAATACCCCTGGGCATGAAGGCATAAAAGCATATTAGGCACCACCATAGGCATAAAGTCAGCACTGCAAACCTGAGGGAAAAGCATTAGGCATCATCCTAGGTACAAACGCATTATGCAACCATATTATGCAATAAATCATATTGGGCAATAGGCCTCGCCAGCATAAAACACAGTTCGCCCCATTCAGAGGCACAACACTCTTACATTTACTACTGAATTGCAATAGAACTAGCCTAGCAAAAGGTTAAAAAAATGCTCCTTAAAACACATGAAGCTGTTTTTTACGCATTACAGGCAAACAAACAGTAGCCTTGTTCTCCTTTCAAAAACTAAAGAAAGCAAAACAAATTATTCTCCACGGCACTAGTATGGTAACCACTGTGGAGACTTTTTTCCACAATTCGCTGCTCATTTTACTTCCAAATTTGACAATATGTTATGCGTGACTTTATTTTTAGCTGTGCTGCTGTTAAGAGAATACATTTTGTTAAAATTCCAATGCCATTGTATTTTTAGATGTATTCTGCTATTAACGTATTTATCTGAGATGAATCTATTTTACTGCTTGTTACATACATAATTCGTGCTATCAATCATGTTCATTTCCATCAAGGCTATCTAGGCTGCAAGCCTGCATTTTTGCTACTTAGTTCACTTGTTTAACAATTTTTGTCAGCAGGCAATAATGTTATGGAGGTCTGGGTGGCATTTAGAGATAATTAACACATACCTTCTAGGGCCTATTTGAAAGTAAACTTGTAGTACTTCAAAACACATGGCAGATGCAATGGGTCCTGTGGCGTTTGTTGGATATCATAACTTGTCCTACATTTTGTTCAATACGAAAACACCAAAGTCAGTTATCTAGTGCGTATTTTGAGCCAGTCGTTGCCGATACGGGCAACCATCACAAATTTTTGGGTACCAGCATTTTTTTTTTGTCTCACCGGACATTTGCTGAGAGCAAGAGATGGAAAAACGCACAAACGGGAAAGAAGGAGTAAGAGATAGATGGCAAAAGTCACCAAAGGAGGAAGAAAGTTACTGCAAGAGTGAGATTAAAGGGAAGGCAGTGCCTGGTAGTGGCTTAATGAGGTCTGAGGTGGATCCGGGACAACACACCCTTGGAATTGGGCCCTCCCAGCACTCATCAGCGCCGGCTGCGTTTCTGAGTGGTGCTTTTGGCACTGGCACTCATTGTTTTACAAATTAAGCCCTGCAGTTATCATTTGAAATATCTTTAGATGACCCATAATCTTAATACGGGATAAGTGAATGTAATTGATTTAGCAGCGAATGGAAAAAGGTCGACACAACATTTGCTCTGGAGCATAAATTAAATCACCACATTTGACTTAAAATTGCCCTAAAACAAGTGACCTCATTGTTTCTTTGATAAATGATTCTCTGAAACAATATTTAAAGCTCAATGATTCTTTGTCAGAGAAACAAACTGTGACAAATGAATGAATTTACACTATTGTTGTATTGCCTTCTGGGGTCAAGTTCATTCAATATGTATCAGTGTGGCAACACTTTCGCATTGAGGGTGGGTATTTTTACTAGGGGTGGGCAGAATTTAGGGGCATATTATCAAGAAACGGTGTTAAATTTATCACCTCTTTAGCGGCAAAAATACCGCTAAAGCGGCGATAATGAGATTGATAATATGCCCTTGAGAATTCCAATAGAAGTCCATGTTCTGGTGTCAACATGGGCTTCTATTGGAATTTTCTGTGGCATATTATCAAGCCCATTATCGCCGCTTTAGCTGCAGTTTTCTGCCGCTAAAGCAGCGATCATTTTAACGCCCTGCTTGATAATATGCCACTTAGTAATTTTGCATTACTCCTGTAACATGGAATTACGAATTAATTCCGCTGTTTCACCGGCAGAATTAAATCAGCACAGTAATGGTACTTAAACAAGGCTGAGAAGAAGCAGTAACTCTATTTTTTTTAAAACCCTGCAAATTAAACTTTAATCTGCAGTGATTTTTAAACATATAGGGACTGCTCCTTCTTCCAGCCCTGTTTAAGTACCACTGCAGTGCACATATGCCTCAGTTGCCCTTACATAAGTATGTAAGGACACCGAGGGGTATCACTGGAGTGCATACCTCTCATTGCCCTCAGTGCCCTTGGTGTGAAGGAGTGCACTGCATATGCCTTGGTACCCTTACATAAGTATATAAGGGCACTGAGAGGTATGCACTCCACTAGAGAGCACTTCATACCCCTCAGTGCCCTTACATAAATATGCAAATGCACCGAGAGGTATGCACTGGAGGGGATGCCCCTCAGTGGCTTACATACTTATGTAAGGGCATCAAGGGGTATGCAAAGAACATTGCGGTGTCCACTCTGCTCTCTTGTAGAATTCCACAGACCTCCATGGAATTCCACAGAATTTGAATGTAATTTCACGGAATTCAGTGGAATGAAATTCCTCTCACCACTAATGTTCACAACAATACCATACAAGTTGTTCAGTATCAAACTGAAATTCATTCCCAATGACTACTATTGCTTTTCAGTGCAAATTGTATTCTAGACCTAAAAAACCTGAAATGTCGGGTAAAGAACCTAGTAAAAAGGGAGGGATTTTCGCTCAATCTGAGCCAGACAATCAGCAGGAAAGAAAAATGTCTTTCTTGAGTCCCCTCACTCACCAGGGTTTCCCCTTGGTGACATGCTTCCTCATAGGGGCCATCTCAGTCCGCTGCGAACTGAGGCGTGCTACGACTTGCGGAATTACATAGGAGCACTGTTTTGAAGACTATGTGTGGTGCAGAGGTGTAGTGGAGTGGACAGAGGTGAATGAAGAATACCTAACTAGTGGGCGAAATAATTTTATTCTTGCTCCTAGTTGGTATGTCTAAAAACGGGGTAAGATACTGGAAAGACCTAGCTGTAATGGGTTAGGAATCTCTAGTATATGTCAACATGTTTCAAGCATTCCCCAGAGCTGTTCGTCAGGACTACACAGGGTCCAGCCCTGTGTACGCCACTCCTAAATGACCGACAAGCAGGTATTCAAATGAAAAATAGAAAATACGCTCCAACTAATAAGCATGCAATAATACATACGATCAACCATTGTTACGTAGTGTCTGCGGGATAAACAGCGACATTGTTATGGGAACAAACGCCCCCCAATAGGAATTGGTGGGTTAAAACCAATGTAATGTTGTCGTCACACACATAATGCTCGTCTATGGTGCATGAATCTTAGCAGTACTCGGTGTTTCGCCGTGCCTGATTAGAACGAAAAACACAATGCTGTTTGTTCAAGTGGCGCTAGTGAGTGACATTAATAAAAACATACACCATGTGACTTAAAAACATACATGACACACAACACATCCAGTATGTACTGAGAACGTAATCACATACTTATGTGTATGCAAAATTGTGCCCCATAGTCGTGGGGGGATGAGGGTTCTCGTGTATCTAATTCTGAAAAAGGAAAAAGAATGGGAGAAGCCTAGTTAGTGGCCTCTCACTCTCTGGGATAAAGTTCGGTAGACCATACGGTAGCTTCCGTGATCAAGACCGCCATATGCCCGGTTATTGCTCTGCCTGTAAAGGAAGGACTTACTTGACGGGAGATCTCCTCACGGTGTGTCACCTACTATGGGGCATATTAACAACGGCCAGTGCTTAGCGATAATTATATTATTGCAGGCTATCTCTGGAATGTATCGCCCTGGTAGCGCGTTATTAACAACGCGTTACTCCAGGGCGATACAAATTTCAGAGATAGCGAGGTTATCGCCCTTTTGCAGGGAACATCGCTGGTTTTCCAGCTATGTTCCCTGCAAAACGGCGATAGCCTTGCTGATACTACCAACGGGGTCGTATCAGCATAATCCACCCCAATGTTGGGGATAGGTAAGTCTGCATTTTAGCAGACGTTAGTTTTTGGAGAAAACAGCTGTTTTCTCCAAAAACGAACGTGTGTTAAAATGGTGGGGCAGCCTTGTAAATATCGCAATGTGAACATCAGCGATATTTGCAAGGTTGTCCATCTGAGGTACGCCCAGTGACGCCCACTTTGCATCTCATTAGAGATGCAAAGGGAAGCGTTGGGAAAAAGGGTGCTAACATGAGATTATGCATGTTAGCACCCTCTTGGAAAAAGGGTGATATTTTTATCTCTGCTTTTTTGGCTTTTTAAGGAGATAAAGCCCTTGTAAATATGTCCCTTGGTTCCCCTTCAGACCACATCTTAGCGTGAATAGCATCGGGTGCCAGCATTTATGCTTCCGTTTCCGCCCAGTCATTGACGGCAAGACTAGAGCGGAAATGATACCCAAAATGGCCGCCGCCCATGGATAATAGTGTCAACCCTTTTGGAGGTATAGAATGCGATGTAATGTATGGAAAAAATCTATATTGTGCTGCAAGGAATGAACTGTACTGAATATCTACAGCAAGTATGCAGATATTTTCAGGAGCTGCAGTGTGGTCACGATGTAAATAGTGCCACTTAGCACCCTATATGATTTGACATATTATTGTTGACCCACCGGTGTTAGGTGGAAGACCGGTGGTTTATGTGGTCAACACAAGGAAGTGTAGGTTGTGACACTTTCCCGAAGATTGATCTAGTTGTCTGGTGGATCGGCCATCAAAGTAGGTAAATGATACGGGAACAAATCTGGTCAAAAGTTATGTTCATTACTGGGCGAAGGTCCTGCGTCATGGACCTGGTACTCAAGTACATTGAAAAGACTCCTTTAACGTTCTTTATGTAAACTGGCCCCAGGGGATATTATCATTGAGGCCCTGGCTATCTGAGTGTAATTTAAAAACCCAGTGCTGTTCTTTCTCATGGAGCCTCTTTTCTAGGTTTTCACGACACTTAATGTGTTCCAGGACCACCCATCTCATATCATTGGGGGTGTGTAGTTTCTCTTAGAAATGGGTTTTCATTTTTGTAGTTGCTCGCTTGCACCTTACGTTGCTTCGGTGTTCCACTATTCTAGTGCTGACCTTTCTAGTGGTCATCCCCACGTAGTGGAGATTGCAGGTGCAGGTAATCAGGTACACGATTTCTTAGTTCCCAAGTCATTTCATTGTTAAATTCAACTTTTTTGGTAGCTGAAGTTAGGCGAAATACGCCACAATTACTGCACGGATAGTGGCCCTGTGGTAGTGGGTGTAAATGGCGTTGTGGCCCTTCTGTCACTGTCGTGCTTTTAGGACGTGTGTGCACCAGCTAGTTTCTTAGATTCTTGCCTTTTCTGTGGCTGAACATAGGTCTTGGTATGTCCAGGTTACCACTGTTCAGGGTCCGCTAGTGTTTCTTCACTATCTTTGTAACCCTGTCAGATGCAATATTAAATGTGGTTATGCAGATTCGTCTTTTGTCTTGAGTGGTCATTGCTTATGATGACCGAATATTTGAGAGCCAATATCGCCCCATGAGGGTTGATTGTGCGCAATGAACCATTTATATTTCAGCAGGACAAAACATTCAAAAAGGACTGGTCGCTCATTTCCTGGCACTGCACCAGGGAATGGCTGGTGCTGATTATAAAAACTGCAGCACGCATGTCAGAAGAAATGAAGGGCGAGATACACACACTGGAAATCCGTTTGAAAACCTTCCAGACCGTTACTGAGCTGAAAAAATGACTTGATGAATTAAACAAATCAATGACTGAATTTGAAATAACTCTGAAAGACACAAAATATATCAAACTGAAGACAGATCAAAAACATTCTCAAATGAAAAAGTCTACCCCTACACAAGGGAAGACTACATTCCTTCAGGAAGAAACCCAGGATACAACACCGACAGCAATGGATCTGATACCAGCTCAGACCACTCAGACTCCAGCTACAGTCGCAATAATACTAACAGGAACAGAAGACCTCGGGGTGGATGCTTCAGGAACCGGGGAGGACCTATGTTTGGTTGGTCTCCTTACCAAGGACTACCACCTTACGGCCCGCCACCCCCATTTTTCTATGGCCCACCGCCTTTTCATCAACAATTATTCCCAACAGCAGTCATACCCTTATTGGGATCGAGCACAGCCGCAGGAGCAACAAAACCAGTCTTTTGTAGGACGGGACAAGTGACTCCAAAGAGGAAAAACCAGAAAAGGTCAACAAGTCCAATGGGCACAACCCCTGGAAACCTCGAGGAGCCAGGCGTGGAGCATGGGCCCGCCGAACAACCCGTTAACGAGAAACCAACCAGACTAGTGGTAAACCTCTCAGACATCACACTGACACCTATCCAGCAACCAGTCCTGGAAAAGGGACTAGGTTTTGTACTGACACCAAATATGGAAAAATTCAAACTCTGTTGTGAGCTCAATGAGTTTATCTGAAAAATAAAATTGAAGTATTCTTCAAAGACAAACCACCCATCACTACTCGTGAGAGTGATAGAGGACTACATAAGAAATCAAATTTCACACCACCAGCAGCAAGCCTCCCAGTAGAACTTCTAGCCTTTGAAAAAGCGGTACTGAAGGAAGTGGCGGAGATCAATCCTAGAACTATAAAAGTCTTTCAAAACACCAACAAAAATAACAAGAGGCAATACAACTCCTGTCCAACGAGAGAAGGGTAACGATCAAACCAGCAGACAAAGGCGGTGCTATCGAACTACAAAACACTACAGCATATTGGGACGAATGCCTACGACTACTAGCTGATGAACGAAATTATGCAATAATAAGAGAGGACCCTACAGAGCGCCTGCGCATAGAAATCGCCTATCTATTGGAGGAATCCATGGCCAACAACTGGATAACTAAAAAAGAAGCAGATTTCTTGGAGAGTACCAACCCCACAGTCCCCTACTTCTACACCATCCCAAAAATCCACAAATCTATGGAAAATCCACCAGGGAGACAGATTGTATCCGGCATAGATTCTATTCTGGAACCTCTTTCCAAGTTTGCTGATGCATTCTTATTCCCCCTCATTCAAGGCACCAACACTTACCTTCAGGACACAAAAGCTGTCCTGTGCTTCGTTCAGAACTTTCAGTTCAACCCTACGACCAGCATCTTAATAGGCTTGGATGTGGAAAGCCTGTACACCAGTCTGCCACATAAAGAAACACTGGAAATTATAGAAGAAGTACTCTTCGAAAATCAGTGGCGTTACCACACACCTAGACATGTAGTTCTAGAATGTTGCATGCTGGTCTGAGAGAGAACTTCTTCAAGTTCGAAGATACCCTATGCCGCTAACAGCATGGTACCAGCATGGGTAGCACTTTTGTCCCAGACAACTCAAAGACAACCTCCCTTTCGAACAATTCTTACGACTGAGACGGAACTGTACCGAGAAGGAGGACTACAACATCCAAGCAAAAGATGTGTCTAACAAATTGATGTTAAGACAATACCCTAAACAACTAGTGTCGAAAGCAAGAAAAAGAGCCTCTAACAATCACAGAGAAGCACTCTTGGAACCCAACCAAAAAGCAATGACCACTCAAGACAAAAGACCAATCTGCATAACCACATTTAATATTGCATCTGACAGGGTTACAAAGATAATGAAGAAACAAGACCTATGTTCAGCCACAGAAAAGGCAAGAATCGAAGAAACTATCTGGTGCACACACGTCCTAAATGCACAACAGTGACAGAAGGGCCACAACGCCATTTACACCCACATACACAGGGCCACTATCCGTGCAGTTATGCAGTTATTGTAGCATATGTCACATAACTTCAGCTACCAAAAAAGTTGAATTTAACAACGAAATGACTTGGGAACTAAGAAGTTTTACTAACTGTAACACAGCAGGTGTTGTGTACTTGATTACCTGCACCTGCAATCTCCACTACGTGGGCATGACCACTAGAAAGGTCAGCACTAGAATAGTGGAACACCGAAGCAACGTAAGGTGCAAGCGAGCAACTACAAAAATGACAACCCATTTCTTAGAAAAACTACACACCCCCAATGATATGAGATGGGTGGTCCTGGAACACATTAAGTGTCGTGAAAACCTAGAAAAGAGGATCCATGAGAAAGAACAGCACTGGGGTTTTAAATTGCACTCAGATAGCCAAGGCCTCAATTATAATATCCCCTGGGGCCAGTTTACATAAAGAACCCTAAAGGAGTCTTTTCAATATACTTGAGTACCGGGTCCATGACGCAGGACCCAGCCCAATAATAAACAGAACTTTTGGCCAGACTTGTTCTTGTATCATTTACCTACTTTGATGGCCGGTCCACCAGACAACTAGATCAATCTTCGGGAAAGTGTCTCAACCTACACTTCCTTGTGTTGACCACATATACCACCGGTCTTTCACCTAACACCGGTGGGTCAACAATAATATGTCAAATCATATAGGGTGCTAAGTGGCCACTATTTACATCGTGACCACACTGCGGCTCCTGAAAATATCTGCATTTGAGTGTATATATACCTCTATACCTATGAATGTTTCATAGTCAAAAGCAAGGCATCATGTGAACTTAAGAGCTGTCCTACAGACAGTTTTAATATCAGGGACCTTTTGTTTTAATATTTTAATATTCTACTTACCGTAAATATTCAGCACAGTTCATTCCTTGCAGCACGATATATATTTTTTCTGTACATTACTTTGCATTCTATACCTCCAAAAGGGCTGACACTATTATTCATGGGCGGCGGCCATTTTGGGTACCATTTCCGCTCTAGTCTTGCCGTCAATGACTGGGTGGAAATGGAAGCAGAAATGCTGGCACCCGATGCATGACACGCTAAGATGAGGGCTGGAGAAGAACCAAGTAGATGACACACTGTGAGGAGATCTCCTGTCAAGTACGTCCTTCCTTTACAGGCAGAGCAATAACTGGGCATATGGCGGTCTTGATAGAGATCAGGGTGTGTACAATATTCCTACTACCACGGATAGAGTAATCTCACAGTTACACGCACATGCATACATCATACGCTAGGGCCCATTTCACTAACATACGCTCAAATACTCTACCATCAATAAACCTGTGGAAGGAAACACTCCTAAACACCCTGCATCTATACCGAGGTCGATAAGACCTGGTTTTTGTGACTGTCCCTAAGCATAATCTATACAATATATACAACAATAATCAATAACGTAAACCCAATAATTGACAAGAAAGAATATCCAACACCATGTTTAAAATTATATTGCTTTATCTAAAATTAGTCAAAGGAAATCAATCTGAGTAAATCATTTCTCATAGTTACCTATTCTAGCTAAATGTCAGAACGGGTCAGGACAAGTCTCTCGGTAAATGTCTCTCAAGACGAAGTCCCTTCAGCATCAATCCTCAGCAACGCAGATTCGATACGCGGCAAAGGCAAAATGGCAAGTTGCAAAAACCCTCTCTAGGCTAACATCTTATAGTTTCTAAACAATAGAAAGATACATTGGGAACATAGAAAAAAACTATAATGTCCGCCGGACTTGCTGAGCAGAGCGAGAAGGAAAGGATGTAACATTGCTACATTTGAGAATCTCCGCTCAGGAAAAGTACACATAACGAAAACTATGGAACAGGAACCAAGAAAATAAAACATGTATCACAATAATCCTGCTTCTCCTCGGCCATCGAGCCACAGTTCAGAGCTTCTCTCTAAGGCTCCTTTGTTTCCCAAGGCTGCCAAGGACACTTTCACTTCTCTTGGAGACTTCCCAAAAACTGCTGCTGTCCTCATGGAAAGTTTTTCAACAAGGACCATGGTCAGTTAGCTTCAGGACCATTTCCAGCAGGGGTCTCCCTCGTCACAGTTTTCATATTATAAATCACAGCCAGGCTCACTATTCGGCCATCTTTTCTTAGGCCAACATAGGCCTTAATAGACCATCTTAATTAAAAGAGACAAAAACAACATTACTACAGCATAGTGATTAAACAGTGTTAACCCCACTAATACCCTTATGTGTATGCATTTATCTAGCACTTGCAACATGGAAAAGCATTAATTCGGAAAGCGTTTTGTGCTAAAAAATAAACAGCACATAGCAACGTTTAAACATGAAAACACGCACGTTATTTTTTTAAAACAGCACATTTATGCACACTCACGTGTAACTCTCTCTTGTTAGGACAAACGGATTGATTAATATAAACGCACTTGCACAAGACAAATAATTAATTATTAATTATTAATAAATTAATACAACGAATAGACATGCCAGAGCTTCAAAAGCCCCAGAATTTTCAAACTGAAAACTCTGCTCCAGCAATCCCCCCTTTGGTGATTTTATCACCAAATAAACCCAAAAAAAAAAAAATAAATAAATTTGTGAAAATTTAGTCCCATTTTAGGAGAAATTGGAAATGTCTTTTCCCCTTTACACAACATTAAACACCAGTCACTCTTTCATCATCCCTTTTTGTCTCTAAGTAAACACTCTCCCTCAATTCTTCTAATTCAATTTCTTGAGGTTCTCTCTTCAACCTCTTGTTTTTCTTTTCTTTATTCAATTTCTTCCTCCCTCCCCTGTTTTTACAACACACACACACCAATCTTATTATTAATAAAGCAACAATTATACAAGTTAAGGGAAACAGTATTCTACCTATAATAGTACTACCTATTTTTGCAATAAAATCCTTAACAGCTATCATTCTATTAGCTATTTTAGTCCATAAACTCTCAGCTTCAAGTGGTACTAATTCTTCATGCAAATCAGTAATATTTTTGATATAGACCTTTAGGTCTCTGCTTTCGTCTGGAATGTAAGTGCAACAATGTTGAACTTTCAGCATTCCACAGACTCCACCCTCCTTGGCCAATAGAATATCAAGGGCAAGTCGATTTTGCATAGACATGGCACGTACGGCACTTAATTCCGTATTCACCAAAAGAAACCCTCCAGCGGTATTTGTCGATAAGCGATCAACCACTGTGGACAGTTTCCGAATTCCATAAGCATTCAAAGAAATTCCCACTGCTGGAATCAAAACCCCAAAAATATCACCCACTATTTCAGACCAAGTTTCTCTCTTAAAACGCATTAGTAAATTAATATGCTCTACATCTGGTTTTTTATCTATATGAAAAATCTTTGGAAAAACTAGGCCCACATAACACGTGCCATACCAATGGTCAGGCAACTTGTAATAAGCCTTATTCCCACAAACATAATATACTCCTGGAAAAATTGTATCTTCTCCACCTCTGAAACCCCAACCTGTTGCAATGAAGTATGTATCATGGCACTCACTAGTCCCGACAAAATATGTATCATATTGGGATTTCCTTCTTGTAATACAAAGTTTACCCTTCTGTGGTGCATTTAGAGCTAAAGTTGGACTAGCCCCATTCTTCAACTCCTTTCCCATCTCAATGTCCCAAATTGTCTCACTCACTTTATATTTTCCTGCTTTCTCATGCATGTTCAATCTCCTTTCTTCTACCATATCCAGGAAAGCTTTCTCCTCTCCTTTCAAACTGCAAGTTAAATTATTCTTAAAAATGTAATCTAATGTTAATCCTTTTTCTTCAATAAAAATCTCACCAAAAGTGTTAGCTTCTTTAGCTGGATTCAGCTCTTTGTTCATTGGCAAGTGCCCAAAAATACTATCTCTGTTAGACATCTTATAATCTACTTTCCCTAACAAATAAAAAACTACTTAAAATACTACAGGAAATACCATATGTAGCTGGTAAATGATGATAAGTAACACCCTCTGAAACGGATGCAGGTAATTGCATACAGACGTAGCAATCCCTTACTTCCATTGTCTTCACATATTCATATAACAGTTTCGAAAAAACATTACTAGAAAAGTTATTAATTGACCTATCTTTGTGTATGTAAGTATTACTAATTCTAATTGGAACTACTTTTTGTGAATTCTTCTCTATATTTGTCACATTCTCTGTATGCATCTCAAACTCTACTTTAAAAGTAACTAATAAAACTAAAACACCCCATAGAAGCATTAATAATCCAGTACAGCAGCAGCACATCCTACACCACCTCTTAAAGAAGGCACATCTATTTCTATTATCCTCTATGTTAGCCATTTTAGTTTAGCCTCTACTACTCCACTACTGTTTGAACTTTTCAATTTCAATTCTCCAGCAATTCTTCAGCTTTCAGTTTATCCAAATGATCTCTTTGTTCACTTAATCCAAGTGAATCCTTCTTTTACTCAGTTTGGATACTTGTCATTCTTCACTTCAATTTCTTCAACATCAAATTGTATTAGATCTCCAACATCAAAATCTTCAGTATTCGACTCCTCTCCAATGTCAGTCAAGAGTACTTTCAGAATTTCACCAGTATCTTCCTCAACCACTTTTCTCAAGATCTCTTCCGGATTATCTCGAGTCACTGCTTCTTCTTTTCCTCCTTCAGACAGTGCCACATAAGACCATTCCGGTGATCTGTACTTTTGGTTGGGTTTTCTTACTCTTTTTATTTCTACTGGTTCGTTTGACTCCTTTGATTCTTCTCCTTCAGCTTTTGAACTTTGACTCGAAACTTCATTCACTTGTTCAGCTTTCGATTTATTTGCTCTTATTATTTTGTATCTCAGCCTCTTAACTCTGTTGTTAGGCCAACGGTCTCATCTTAACACCTTTTTCGGCTTTATTTCTTTATTACTTCTTTCTCCAATCCAAGTTCTCTTTCTCAGAACTCGACCCTCTGTTTGTTCATCCTCATCATCTGTTTCAAGTGCCTCTTGTTTCCGTTTTCCAGCAGCTCTCTTCTTTTCCACAAATTTTTTCACCACTGTTTGAGACTTCCCTACTCCTGTCCCTCCTCGGGTCTCCGACACGCAATCTTCTTGCTGTCTACTTGTCCCTTCACCTGGCTCATCAAGAATGTTCCCTACACCTCCTCGGGGGTCTTCCGCAATCTGTCCCTCTCTATCTTCTTCTGACCCTACTTCTTCAAGTATAATCTCAAGTGGTTCTTCAATCTCCTCCTCTTCTGATTCAGGAGTAGTCTCTGTGTGATTTCTCTTTTCTTTTCTTTTTCCTTCACTGCTGTTTGAAACTTCAGGCTCTTTTACAGAATTTGATCTCTTCTCTGATACTCGCAGTGGTTCATTCGAAGCTTTTCTTACTTCTTTCCCCACTGATTCTGTATCTTCATCATCACTGGAATCTGACTCTTCAAAATACTCTTTACCAGTCCCTTCTTTCGGGTTTGGAACTCTCAGAGTATGACTTGCATGTACCCAGTGCTTCACTCCAGCACACTTTACTGCAGTCGTCGTGGTCAGAATAACTTGTCTTGGCCTTCCCCACCTTGGAATCAAGCAATTTCTTCTTCTGTGAACTTTTATCCTCACCCAGTCTCCTGGACTCAGATCATGGGCTTGCTTCTTCTCAAGTGTGGTAGCTTCTTCTCCAACCTGGTGAAACACAGAATGAACTGCGTCAGCCAGGCCTTTACAGTAATCCAAAATCATGTCATCAGTTATTGTCACCAATTTATTGACAGGCACGAATGCATGGCGCATAGCACGTCCCATGATTATCTCGTGCGGACTCAAACCAGTAGTCCTATCTGGAGTAGATCTCATAGTCATCAGAACTAGAGGCAAAACATCTGGCCATTTCATGCCAGTGGTTAAGCACATTTTTCCAATCCTATTCTTGATTGTGCCATTAATCTGCTCAACCACACCAGAAGCCTCTGGTCGGTATGCACAATGTAGCTTCTGCTGTATTTTCAATGCTTCACAAATCAAAGCCATGAGCTCATTTTGAAAATGTCCACCTCTATCAGACTCAACTGTTACTGGAAACCCGTACCTAGGAATCAACTCCCTTAACAGTAACTTTGCCACTGTTAATCCATCATTTCTTCTAGTCGGGTAAGCTTCCACCCACCTTGAAAACAAACAGACTACCACTAGAACATACCTCAGTCTGTTTACTTGGGGCATTTCAATGAAATCAATCTGTATTCTTGTAAAAGGACCTCCTTCTCTGCCTATTGTTCCCAGACTCACCACTGTCTTTTTCCCAGTGTTAAATTGCTGACAAACTAAACACCTCTGACAGATGCTTTCTGCAATTGTTCTGAACTTTGCATTGTACCAGGTCTGCTTGAACGACCTAACCATCGCGTCCCTCCCCAAATGTCCCTGGCCATGATACATCCTTGCCATTGACGACAAGATGGAGTTGGGCATCACTGGTCTGCCATCTCTGTAGACCCAAACATGGTCTGTTTCTCTTGGAGCACATCCTGCCTTAATCCAATCTTTTTTCTCTTCCTCTCCTGCCTCATCTTGCAACTGTTTCACTTCATCCTAGGTCTCTAAGACATTAGTAAACATCACAGAGAGTAAAGACATTTCCCCTTCTCTGTCCCTGTTGATGGACTGATTTGTTTTTGCACAATACTGTGCAACATCGTTAGCATAACGGTTTCCGACCGTTATAAAATCCTCCCCTAGTCCATGGGCAGCACATTTTACAACTGCTAACTCCTTAGGCAGCTGTATCGCCTCAAGCAATTTACCAATCATTTCAGCATTCTTTATTGGAGTTCCACTCGATGTCAAGAAACCTCTTTGTAGCCAAAGTTGGCCAAAATCATGCACCACTCCAAATCCATACTGACTATCAGTCAACACAGTCGTCCTCAAATCTTTCCCAATTTCGCAAGCTTTTGTCAATGCTATCAATTCAGCAACTTGCGCAGATTTCACCCCTTTCAATGGTGATGCTTCCATGACCTCTGAAACTTTGCATACCGCATATGCTGCACATAGCACACCATCATCATTTCTCAGGCATGATCCATCCACAAATAACACATGATCACTCTCATTCAAGGGTAGATCTCTTATGTCTGGTCTTGGTTTTGTACAGTACTCAAGCACATCCATTCAGTCATGATCATCTTCCATTTTCACACCCACATTTTCAATGTCTGGCAAAAGTGTCGCTGGATTCACATTCACACATCTCTCAAGAGTCACATTTGATGCTCCCAGAATCACTTTTTCATATTTAGTCAATCGACTATGTGACATGTACTGAGTTCTGCTTCTTGTCAAAAGAATTGCCACATTGTGAGGTACGAATACCCTTACAGGATATCCCATTATGATTCCCTCACTCTGTTCCAGGCTCTTGCATGTTGCAGCCACAGATTTCAGACAACCTGGTAAACCCACAGCTACAGGGTCAAGTGTCGATGAGAAGTACGCAATAGGCCTTCTCAGTAATCCATGTTTCTGAATTAACACTGAAAGTGCACACCCATTTCTTTCACTGCAGTACAGCTCAAATTCTTTCTCATAGTCAGGCATACCCAAAGCTGGAGCCTCACACATCTTACTTTTGAGCTCTTCAAATGCTGCTATTTGTTCTGCATCTAGATCCAATGGATCTGTCATTTCACTTTTTGTCAGTTTAATCAGTGGCTTTGCTATCAAGGAAAAATTAATTATCCACTGACGACAATAACCCACCATACCCAGGAACATTCTCACTTCTCTCTGGGTCTTTGGAGCTTTCATTTCTCTGATAATTCTGATCCTGTCAGTAGTCACTTTTCTCAGACCCTTTTCAATATTGTGTCCAAGATAATGCACCTCTTTCTTGCAAAACTGTAATTTGGCTGGAGATACCTTTAACCCTCCATCTGCCAGATGATTCAGTAAAGCTATGGTATCTACTTCACAAGCTTCACGTGTCTTTGATGCCACCAGTAGGTCATCAATATACTGCACTAGCACTGAACTCTCGGGCATGATCAAACTTTCCAACGATTTCTTCAATAACTGATTGAATATCGAAGGACTCTCCGTATACCCCTGTGGGATTCGACACCATGCTAAGATACGCTGGCCAAACCTAAATGCAAAAATCGGCTGGCTATCATGATGCAATGGAATTGAAAAGAACGCATGACACAAATCAATCACTGTATACCACTCAGCATCGTGTGGAATTTGATACAGGATCACTGATGGATTTGGCACAATAGGACAACATGCCACCACAATTTGATTAACTTTTCTCAAATCCTGTACGATTCTAAATTTCCCATTGGGCTTTTTTAGTCCCATTATCGGTGAATTACACGGACTACTCAGTAGTTCTCTCAGGACTCCTTGCTGAATCATTTTCTCAATTATAGGAGTTATCCCTTCAATTATTTCTGGTGTCATTTTGTATTGAGGAATGTTAGGATATGTGATTCCCTCTTTTACTGCAATTTTCACTGGATCTACATTATTCATCAATCCCACATCCTCTCCAGTAAAATCCCAAACTGTCCTTTTCACTGTGTCTCTCAGCTCTTGAGGCAAATCCTCCGGATTAAACACAGCAAATGCACCAATTAACTCACTTTCTCTATTTTCTAGAGTCACTCGGTACAAAGCATCTTCATCTGGTGTCTCAAAGGCTATTCCATCCGGTGTACAAAAAATTGTGCAGTTCATTTTGCACAACAAGTCCCTACCCAATAGGTTCACTGGACTCGTGTCACAGACAATGAATCTGTGCATGTCTGAAAATGTCCCTACCTGTACTCTTACAGGTTCAGTAAGACGTGTTCTGATTTGTGTATTGGCTACACCAACTAGTTGGATTGCTTCATCCGAGAGAGGAAGATTTCTAACATCTGTTGACCTGACAGTTGATCTTGTCGCACCTGTGTCTACCAAAAAAGTAACACTCTCCTCATTTATTTTCCCATCCACAAATGGTCCTGCCTGGTCTATTTCTAGAGTTGCACCAAGTATGCACTCTTCTTCCTCTCCTCGGCACCGTCAATAATCACCCTCAGACTCACTCCCTTCACTCTTTAACAAGTACTGCTGTACTTTGTTAGAACGTCTTGGTTTGTTTACCTGCTCATCATTGTAGAATCCTGAATCCTGATTATACTTTTGTAACCCTCTATTCTGCGGCAAGGGCGGTTTTGGCTCTTGACTCTGCTGTCTCACAACTTTCTGTTGTTGCTGCTGTTGATTATTTCCTTCGTTCTGCACCTGTTGATTTAAATTTTTATTTTCATTACTCACTAATGGTGGATTAGGACACTCCGATCTCCAATGCCCCAATTGGCCACAGTTGTGACAAGGGAACTTTTTCTTCGCTTCCTCAAGACTTCCTTTTCCTTTCCCTGCATATCTAGGTCTATTCCCTACATTGTTTCCTGGATTATTCGCCTGTTCCACTAACTGTGCTTCTTGTCTTTCCGCAACTTTCACTTGTGCCCATATTGCTTTCTCTTTCAGCTTTCTTTGTTTTGCTTCAATTTCATCACTGAAGTATTTTGCATGTCTCAGGATCTCATCTACTTTCTTACTCTGCCAATCCACTGTGTGCTCACGAATTCTCTCACCAATTTCAGGTCTAAGGCCATATACAAATCTGTATACAAAATGACTCAAATCTTTGTCACCCAGGTGTTCATCTCCACTGAATTGTTTAAATGCCAGTATCAGCCTCTCGTAAAAAGCATGAACTGATTCTTTCGCTTCCTGTTGTGTTCGATCTATCTTTACCCAGTCTGTCTCTTTTGCAGGTACTTTACTCTTCAGGTATACCATCACCTGATCATACTTCCTCATTACCTCTGGATCTGGTGCCCCTGTTCTTGGGTCTCTTGGATATTCCTCAGTAGGCCAACTCACAACTATTTTACACTCAGTCCACAAGTCTGCTGGAACAATTATATCAAACAGACTATTCAGGTCAACCCACAGCACTTTTGACAATTTCACAAACCTATCTACCTGCCTATACCACTCGACGGGCTTTTCTCTCAATCGAGGGAAATCATTCGTAAATGATAAAATATCCTGTCTGGTCCATGGAACATGTACATATCCTCCTCCAGGTATTTCTCTCATAGGATAATTATCCACTGGTTTCTCCTTTTCTCTCACTGGAAATGCTGAATAAGTTGTTCTATCTTCAGTTTCATCTCTTTTCTTGTACCACCTATCCTTCCACTTTTCTACATCACCCCATCTTCGCAATAATGCTACCATTTCCTTAATCTGTCCTGTTCTACCAGTAGCATTCAAATTTTCAATATCCTTCTCTGTAAAATCCATCCTATAAGTTCTTTGTAAAGCTTTCACTTTATCAATGTCAACTCCCTGTTCATTTGCTATTGCTCTTAGCCTGTCATGTGTATTCCTTGCTCTCCAGGTAACACTCTTACACATAAACATTAGTTCACCATCATGATGACTCTTCAGAATCTCCGCTGGAACTGTTCCTGTGACAAGCTCTTCTAGTTCTACACGTAACTTAGCTACATCAATTACTTGTGAATCTTTATCCTTTTTCTGTAGAACCTTCATCCAATCATTCAAATCATCAACTGTTATTTCAGCAGTTTTTCTCACTGGAACCACTCTCTTTTGCAGTTCTAAAATCGGCATCCCTGAACAACTAGCTTCACTAGCATCCAATATTTCACTACATGTGTCATGTCTTGATTGTCTCAGGTCATTTCTTTCTGCTCTTTTGCCTGAATCTCCTGAAGGACCAACTGAATTTGTCAGATTATTCCCAACATATGGAATCACCAGTCCATTCTCACCTGTCCTCTGTTTGTCAAACACAGGCATAACTGGACCTATTATTACAGGCACCGTAACAGCTTCTAGATTCTTCGTTAACTCCCTAATCTTCTCAGTCAACTCTGTTGTAGTTCTGGCTAATTGTCTGGCATTCTCATCAAGGTAATGATCACTTCTCACTTCAGGTGTTTCATTTTCCGTCTCACTAACACAAACTGTATCTCTTATCGGAGAAACAACTGGTGTACTTTGTCCGGTTCTGGTCTATATGGAGGTGGTCTTTTGTAAATCATGTCATTTAAGACCTCATCCTCATACTCATTAACTCCATATTTTCTTATTTCTGACTCAGGAACCCTTTCTGTTCCTCCTTCAACTGTTCTCATCGGATATAATCCCTCTGACATACTAACATCTCGCCACCTTTTCATTCGATCATGATGAGTCTCACGATCATGTCTCCTCCCAAACATATACCTATAGTACCCTCCAGATCTTTGTTTCTCTCTCTCATGTACTTCCTCTTCCCATTCCACTAAAGCCTCGAACTGTGTAGGTCTCGGTTTCGGGTCAAGACATAGCATCTTTTCCCGTAAATTTCTCAACACGGCCAGATTAAATGAACCATGTTCTGGAAATGCTAGAACACCATCTTCTTTAGTATACCTAACCCAATTCTCCAACCATATACAGGTATGAAACCCATGTCTTGCAGCCATGAAGGATGCAGGTGTTTTCGGTGGAGGTAACAATTCGCCCTCTCTTGTTTTAACATCTTTATCCTTGCTAAACCACTTTTTAATTTTACCAAAAAATGTTTTCTTCTTTTTCTCTTCTTGGTAATACATTTTAGCGTTTACAAAGAACTCTCTACTCTTTCCGTATTATAAATATACAATACGAATTTTCAACCAATTACAGCGCGACTCACACTAACGCACCAATCCTGGAACGTCTACGTCACTAAATAGCCCTTCCAATCCTTGCGCGGCTCACACTAACGCACCAATTCTAGCGCGAGCACTATTCTGATCTACCATCCAATCAGAGCGCGGTCTTTCTGACGTCAACAGTCGCTGCAGTTTGTCTCTTGTCTTCTGTCACTCGTCTACCCCTCCTTTACAAAATCTTCTCAGTAGACTTCGTGTCAAAATTTCTACAAAATCTATTAGTTACAACATAAAAACATCTCCATTGTCTGCTTCGCTAACCACAGAATAGTAAAGAGAGTCTATTTCATAAGAAACCTTTCATTGACACAGTAGCACTTCTTCTACTCTGCCCTACTAACATACATTCATTAACTGTTTCCTCTAGGACTTGTCCAAAGAGTCTTACAATCAACTAAATGTACAAACATTCACGCACATTCATACAAAGGAAATATAGTACATACGCACAGAATCCTGCTTCCCGAGAACAGACAATCTGCTCCACTACAGAATTATAACATACACCAACTAAGCAAGCTTTCTTTGCCCAGTTCTTCAAATAAGCTCAGAGAATACCTATTACTCCTCCCGCGATAAGCTTTAACGGAAATCCTTACGGATCCCTGGGACTTAAGACCAGAGTTTCACAGATAACCTTCACTATCATACACACTCCTTATATACCAGAAATAACTAATAGTAACATACGACGATGTCACTAATTCCGAACCCAGACAATGTGACGCGCAACTTCAATTGTCACACGTTATTCCTTACAATTCCGTCTTTCCCGAGAGCAGCATTTACTTCCCTCTGCCCTACTACGGAACTACCACAGCTTCCAAGTTCCAGAAGCACTACATATAACTCAACATTACGACTCCAACATATAGTATTAGTACATATACCAACATGAACCAATAATCAATAATCAATAAAAGCAATCTTATCAGATCAAGACAATCATCAAAAACCATCCTCTGCTACCAGGAAATTGATAGAGATCAGGGTGTGTACAATATTCCTACTACCACGGATAGAGTATTCTCACAGTTACACGCACATGCATACATCATACGCTAGGGCCCATTTCACTAACATACGCTCAAATACTCTACCATCAATAAACCTGTGGAAGGAAACACTCCTAAACACCCTGCATCTATACCGAGGTCGATAAGACCTGGTTTTTGTGACTGTCCCTAAGCATAATCTATACAATATATACAACAATAATCAATAACGTAAACCCAATAATTGACAAGAAAGAATATCCAACACCATGTTTAAAATTATATTGCTTTATCTAAAATTAGTCAAAGGAAATCAATCTGAGTAAATCATTTCTCATAGTTACCTATTCTAGCTAAATGTCAGAACGGGTCAGGACAAGTCTCTCGGTAAATGTCTCTCAAGACGAAGTCCCTTCAGCATCAATCCTCAGCAACGCAGATTCGATACGCGGCAAAGGCAAAATGGCAAGTGGCAAAAACCCTCTCTAGGCTATAGTTTCTAAACAATAGAAAGATACATTGGGAACATAGAAAAAAACTATAATGTCCGCCGGACTTGCTGAGCAGAGCGAGAAGGAAAGGATGTAACATTGCTACATTTGAGAATCTCCGCTCAGGAAAAGTACACATAACGAAAACTACGGAACAGGAACCAAGAAAATAAAACATGTATCACAATAATCCTGCTTCTCCTCGGCCATCGAGCCACAGTTCAGAGCTTCTCTCTAAGGCTCCTTTGTTTCCCAAGGCTGCCAAGGACACTTTCACTTCTCTTGGAGACTTCCCAAAAACTGCTGCTGTCCTCATGGAAAGTTTTTCAACAAGGACCATGGTCAGTTAGCTTCAGGACCATTTCCAGCAGGGGTCTCCCTCGTCACAGTTTTCATATTATAAATCACAGCCAGGCTCACTATTCGGCCATCTTTTCTTAGGCCAACATAGGCCTTAATAGACCATCTTAATTAAAAGAGACAAAAACAACATTACTACAGCATAGTGATTAAACAGTGTTAACCCCACTAATACCCTTATGTGTATGCATTTATCTAGCACTTGCAACATGGAAAAGCATTAATTCGGAAAGCGTTTTGTGCTCAAAAATAAACAGCACATAGCAACGTTTAAACATGAAAACACACACGTTATTTTTTTAAAACAGCACATTTATGCACACTCACGTGTAACTCTCTCTTGTTAGGACAAACGGATTGATTAATATAAACGCACTTGCACAAGACAAATAATTAATTATTAATTATTAATAAATTAATACAACGAATAGACATGCCAGAGCTTCAAAAGCCCCAGAATTTTCAAACTGAAAACTCTGCTCCAGCAGTCTCAACCACGGAAGCTACTGTATGGTCTACCAAACTTTATCCCAGAGAGTGAGAGGCCACTAACTAGGCTTCTCCTATCCTTTTTTCTTTTTCAGAATTAGATACACGAGAACCCTCGTCCCCCCAAGACCGTGGGGCACAATTTTGCTTGCATATAAGTATGTGATTACGTTCTCAGTATATACTGGATGTGTTGTGTGTCATGTATGTTTTTAAGTGACGTGATGTATGTTTTTATTATTGTCACTCACTAGCGCCACTTGAATAAACAGCATTGTGTTTTTCGTTCTAAACAGGCACGACGAAACACTGAGTTCTGCTAAGATTCACGCACCATAGAGGAGCATTATGTGTGTGACAACGACATTACATTGGTCTTAACCCACCAATTCCTATTGGGGGGCGTATGTTCCGATAACATTGTCTCTCTTTATCCCGCAGATACTACGTGACAATGGTTGATCGTATGTTTTAAAGCATGCTTATTAGTTGCAGCATATTTTCTATTTTTCTTTTGAAAAAATGATTGTAGGTCATTTAGGAGTGGCATACAAAGGGCTGGACTCTGTGTAGTCCTGACAAAGAGCTCTGGGGAATGCTAAAAACATGTTGACATATCCTAGGGATTCCTAACCCATTACAGCTAGGTCTTTCCAGTATCTTACACCGTTTTTAGACATAATAACTAGGAGCAAGAATACAATTATCTCGCCCACTCGCTAGGTATTTTTAATTCACCTCTGTCCACTCCACTATACCTCTGCACCACACATAGTCTTCACAACAGTGCTCCTACGTAATTCCGCAAGTCGCAGCACGCCTCAGTTCGCAGCGGACTGAGATGGCCCCTATGATGAAGCATGTCACCAAGGGGAAACCCTGGTGAGTGAGGGGACTCAAGAAAGACATGTTTCTTTCCTGCTGATTTTCTGGCTCAGATTGAGTGAAAATCTCTCCTTTTTTGCTAGGTTCTTTACCCGACATTTCGGATTTTTCAGGTCTACGATTGCATTAGGAGGGAGAACCTAGCGTATATCTCTATCTCCCCCTTATTTTCTGATCAAATTGTACTCTAAACATTTTCTAAAGTGGTGTAAAATTTTGGACGTAACCTGAGCAAAGTTGTTTGGCATTGTACACTTATAGTAGTCAAAACTACTTGTAAATATAGCTTGATGCAAACTACAAATATAAAGCGCAAAGCACAAGTACAAAGTTGATGTTATCTTAACAGATAATCTAAACATAAAGGGCCTACCCAGGATTGGGGTGTGCTTGTCTTCAAGAACATATGAGGAAATGTGCCTCTTTTAGATTATATGTAGACAGCAAATCAAGTGACATAATCAACTAAATCAGCTTTCTTGAGACAACATTACAGAAGGCAAAATATGGTCGGTCTCGAAGTAAGTCAGAAATTAATATCAAATCATGTATGGGGAATTAGTATAAGGCCTCATTAAAATTGCTGAAATCATTTGGCAGTGCTGGCACCTAAGGAAATGGATACAGCATGAGGCTTAGTGTCTCTCTCAAAAAAGAGTTTGCAAAATATCAATATTTTCAACAAATGTGACTATTGGTTAATGAGGTTGTTAACCTTTCTCACGCAACGACAACAATCCCTGTCAGGGCATGTCACAACAAGTCACCAAATTAACCTGTGCTTCACCCTCTGGTAGCTTGGCACATAAGTAGTCAGGCTTAACTTAGGAGGAATGTGTAAACTATTTATGCAGCACACAAACAGTAGTGAAGCAAAAACACAACACTGAAGACATTTCACACAAAATCAGAAAAATTTAAAAATGTTTTAGTAAATTAAATGAGACCAATATGACAAAAATCCAATCACAAGAACCGAAAATAGGAAATTTCAAAGACTTTAGTGGAAATAGTGCTTAGAAGCAAATAGCACCAATTATGTTTATTTGCTCATGCTGGACTGGGACAAAGTCACAAGTACAGCCGATCCTGTTAGAGCGCAGGCAGGATAGAGGACCATGTTTGGCCCTCTGAACTAGTTCTGTGTGTCCTTTAGAATCAGGATGCGAAGTTTAAGTCTGCCTGCGCCACGTTGCTTTGGGCAGCTGTCAAGCAGGATCTGAGTTGAGTGTCCTGCTTCGAGATGTGTCCAGATCCGTCTTGCTGGGTCGATGCTGTCAAAGCCTCCAATCAGAAACTGTGATGATGGAGTTGAGATGAATCACACTGCATCAGGTCAATGAAGTCACTGCCCAAGGGCTGTATTACGCAGACTTGCACATAGATGCATTGTGCTGGGTCTGTGCTGGTGAAGCTGCCAATCAGGAGCTGCGATGCAAGATCCAGCATCAAGGTGTGGTGCACTGCACCAGTTCTGATGAAGCCAGCAGTCTGGAGCTTGTGAGGGGAGGACTAGCATCATTGTGTTGAGTAGGTTCTGATAAAGCTGACGGTTAGGAGCTTGTTGTGAACCTGTAGCTCAAAACATGGGGCAACTCAACTGACGCTTGGAGAAACTCTGGTAGTCCTGGGTTCAAACAGCAAGGCAGGCATAAGGCATCAGAGCAGTCTTCAAAGAGCTCGGCAGTCCTCAGGTATCAGGGCAGTCCTCAGGCTGCTAGACAGTCCTTCTAGAGTTTGCAGGTCCTCGAATGTTTGGAAGAATGAGTTTCTGGGTCTAATATTTATACCTAGTGACAGCTTTGAAGTCACAGAAACTTCTAGACTTCTCGCTACATCTGGGTCTGGAGTTTCCCTCCTTCCCCACAATAGGGTTCCAAGATATCTGGGGTGACAAAAAGGCTAGTGTGAAGTTCTTTGCGAGTGTAGCAGGCAGCCCATTTTGAAGTGCAAATGTGGTAGGTGACAGATCCGCTCAACCCACCCTCTCAGGATAGCTCATCCTGCCAACACCATGTCCTTGCTTGGGAGGAATACACAAAGGGCAACTACCAACTACACCTAGTCATGTTTTTACAACCTGTCATCTCTGTCGACCCCCTATACCTCTGAATGCTGAACATTGCACGCCTGGTCCGGACATGACTGTGAGCCCCACAGACTGAGCACTAGGCATATCACCTTTATGCTCTTTTCCCAAGTGTACGATGGCTTATCCCTTGCTTAAACCCAGATCCCCAAAATTTCAGATTAAACTGCTCACCCGCCAGCACTTCCAGTCACCATTTTCCTGGTCATAGGCTCAGGGATGTGTGACTTGGCAATATCTTGTAAAATTTTAGCTAGACTTCACAGGTCACGTGACTTGGCAGCCATCTTGGATTGCAAAGATATAAAAGTCATGACACATACATGTACCTTTGGTTGCAGTAGGCCTCTATATTGTTCCTGAGACAGAACTTACCTCAATCTTGATCCTCGCCATCTGGTGATGCACTGCATAAATTCAGATGAAGCCAACCGTCTGGAGCTGGAGAGGTGAGGACTTGCATCATTGTGTTACATCGTTTCTGATAAAGCTGCTGGTTAGGAGCTTGTTGTGTTCCTGTTGCTCAGAACAGGAGGCCACTCAACTGACCCTTGTAGACACTCTGTTAGTCCTGGGGTCAAGCAGCAAGGCAGGCCTAAGGCATCCGAGCTGTCTTCAAACAGCTATGCAGTCCTCAGGCAGGAGTGCAGTCCTCAGGCTTCTGGGCAGTCCTTCTTGTAGAGTTTGGCGGTCCAAGAGTGTTTTGAAGAATTCGTTTCTGGGTCCAATATTTTTACCTAGTGACAGCTTTAAAGTCGGAGAAACTTCTAAACTTCTCCCCACATCGGGGACTGGAGTTTCCTTCCTTCCCCATGATGAGGCCCCAAGCCATCTGGGGTGACAAAAGGCTAGAGTGAAGTTCTCTGTGAGTGCAGGAGGCAGCACATGTTGAAGTACAAATGTGGTAAGTGACAGTTCTGCCCGACCCTGTGAGAAGTTGGCCTGGTATATGCTGTCCACTAGTTAAAGTGGGCACCATGCACCAGTCCAAACGACCCTTATTGATGATTAGGTTAAAGACAACCTTTATTGAAATCTATCCTAGTGGTAGCTATGGAGTGCAGCCTTGAGGCTAAGTCTCGAAGGAATGTAAAGCAGCTTGGTTTACCAGATTATAACATCTTGAATGACCAAATGAAAGGAGAGCCACACAAGGTATATATATAAAATATATGTATTTATTACTGAACACTCTCTACTAACCTCTTTATGAGATTAGAGAACAAGATACACAATATTAAAGCACTAGAACGACAGTAAATAGCACAATACACAGTGGGCCCCAGGGGGAGACCAAACCACATATTAAGAAAGTGGTATAACAACCACGACTTGACTAGACACACTGCCTAGCACTGGGACCCCAAGGAACCACCCAAGGTAGTGACACAGGGGACCCACGGGGGACGCGTGCAGTGTGAGAACCCAGCCGCGAGCTCCGTACAATCCTATGGGAAAGTCGCGGTTGGAATTTTAAAGCTTAAGGGCACTTAGGAGAGGTCTTTGGGCAAACCCTTTCAAGCTTAGAAGGTTCTAATGCCAGTACCCATGTGAGCACCGGAGTACTCATGTTACCTAACCCAGGGAAGCCGGGTGCATAGGTGTCAAATAGTGTTGGGAATCTTCGTCGTTTTTCAATGGCGTGATGCTGCAAAGTGCTGCTGCCGTGAAGAGGTAAAGTGTCCGGTGTGATCCAAGCCTGGATCGGAGCTAAGAAGAACCTGAAAGCAGAGGGGACAGAGTCTGGGTCACTTGCCAGTGACCAGGGGCTCGGTAGACGAATGCCCACTGATGTCGGGTGCTTTAGGTGCGAAGAGGTGAAGCTTGACTCTGCAGCCACGGGGACCAGGAGACATCGACAATGACCAAAGTCTGCAGATGAGCTGTCCCACAAAGGATGTCGAGTGCTAGGGGGGTCAGTGCCCGGATTGGAGACCAACAAGCCTTGGCAACTGCAACCCACGTGGTCAGAGAAAAGATGCTTCGGTGTAGACCAGCAAGGTCCTGTGGACTCCCCAAGCAATGGAGAGTCAGGGCACATTTGGAGCAACCAGGAAAGCCAGCTGAAAGTTAAAGTACCCTTCTCAGGGACCCCCAGGTCGACGGACCAGGGATCGCAAAGTGACCTCGAGAGAAATCACAAAATACCAGCCCACGGAACACTCGTGGAGTGTATGCCAGTAATCTTCAGTGGAATCACTGCTCGGGGTATGGACTACAAGTAGCCCAAAGCACAGCCTCAGAGATTGCCAAAAAGCATATGCTGCTGCAAATGTGCACCGTGTCCAGGAGTTCGGGTTGCACGGTCCCCACAAGGGCTGGGGGTCTCAGGTTTGCTGAGAGCACTGGTTGGCCTCAGCGAAGCTTAGGAACCCAGCTCTTGTGTTGCAAAATCTTCGGAGTCCTTCAGGAACTGCATAGATGCAAACCGGTCAGATGCGTCTTTGGTGCCTGCCTTGCAGGGGAGTAACTCCTTTACTCCAAGGAAGATTCTTCGGTCATCCAACGTAGTGTAGATAGTTGAAGTACTTGGTTTCTGTATTAGAGTTTTGTCCAGGTAAATCTAAAGTGTTGTAGCCAGGGGTTCCTACTTTATACCCAAGGAAGGGGTGGGACAAACTCTGGGGACCCATCTATGGGAGGAGAGGGTCAGGACAGAGGGGTGTCTACACCCATGTCCTTTGTCCAGTTTCGCACCAGAGCAGGGGCTGAGAGCCCCTGCAACCATTATGAGCTGGACTATGCACAGGGACACCAAATGTGCCCCCAGTGCAGACATCAAAGCACTCTCAGAGTGCACCCACCCAGCCCCAATACACTAAAGCCTGTCTGGGAGGAGGTCACACCTCTCTGTGACAGGAAAGCTATTGTGCAGCCGTCCCCTGCTGGAGTTTCGTCCAGCAGAATGAGGGCAGACTTGTGTCTATGGCTGGCAGCATCTATTTTGTGATGCCAGGGTTTGTAAAGCTGGTACCGGGATTTACTGGTGCTGTCATATTTCTCCCTCTAGTAGGGTGGAATCATACCTCCCACACCAGTTACTGGTGTGGAGGTATGATTCCAAGGTGTTTGACACCAAACACAACATGTTTCCATGCAGCCGTTTTAAAGTTAGCATTTACCGCGAGGTTATAACACACTTAAGAGTATATGGTAGGCTGCATCACAAACAACCCCGGAATAGAGGTTCCGAAGGCTGCAGAGGGGCTCTGCTCATGCATGGGCACCCTCTCACATAAAAACCAGCACCCTGCCTTCAGGATTAGTAAGGCCTGCCAAAGGGGTGACTGATAGGTTTATATGTGCAGTGATATGGATAGATATAGTGAACCTATATCTAAGTAAGGGATGCATGCACCACCTTACACAGTCTGCTGTAGTAGACCTGTTGTGTCATTTTGAATGGTCTCCCAGGGGTGGCATAATACATGCTGCAGCCCCTGAGAGGCCTCTGGGGTACCTATGCCCTCGGTATATAGTATAACATACACTAGGGACGTATAAGGGTACCCCAGAATTGAATCTGAAGTGTACCTAAAGTATATGCAATCAATTTAGAGATAAAGCAGCTAGGCTGGGGTCCTGGATAGCAGGATCCCAGTCAGGCTAAGTCAAAAACAGTGAAACATCAGCAAAAAGTGGGGGTAACTATAAGAAGCAGATCCTACTCTCCTACAGACCCATCCTGTTAGAATGGCTCATCCTGCGAACACCCAGTCCCATCATGGAAGGAATACACAAAAGGCAACTGCAAACTACATCTAGCCATGTTGTTGAGACCTGACATTTCTGCCAACTCCCTATACCTCTGATTGCTAAATGAGGCACTCCTGCCCGAGACATGACTGTGGGACCCAGAGAGCGAGCAATGGGCATCTCACCTTCTTTGGTCTTCTCCCAAGGGTCCGATGGCTTATCCCTTGCTTAAACCCAGATTCCCAGTAGTCCAGATGAAACCACTTACTGACAAGCCCTTCCAATCACCATTTTCCTGGTCATAGGCTCCTTCACGTGTGAGTTGGGGATATCTTGTAAAGTTTTAGAGAGAATTTTCAAGTTACAGGACCTGGCAGCCATCTTGTACTGCAAATCTATAAAAACCATGCCACATGCATGTACACGTGCTTGCTTTCAGCTCTTTGGCTGCAGTAGACCTCTATATTGTTCCTGAGACAAAACTTACCTGAATCTTGATCCTTGCCATCCAGGGATGCACTTCTTCAGGCATTTGTGATCTTCTCTTCACATTGCAGCTGCACCGATCCCTCAAACCAAAAAATATAATAATAAGAAAGTCAAAGGTTAGTGTCATCAAATAACTTTCTACCAAAAGAATTACAACTAATCTAATTTGCACAAGGGGATGAACCATGGGATACTTCCCTTCATGCCTCACTAGAAACTATTCAACAAACGGTTGTAGAGCTCCAAACTTTCCCCTCAACTGAGTATTTGGTTCAAAAGGATTCACGAAACTTGGCACAGAGCATCTCGACCTTTTTGAGATCTGTCCTCCTGAGATAATCAACAAGAGGTATATCAAAAGTCCCTTGGAACTTTAGTGTGGATACTACGTTTGCAGGGGGTGGTATTTTGATGCAACTTGCGTTAGTGGGAGGAACAGCAGGAAAGTGAACTGTGCTAATTATTGTTTATGTTGTGTGTGCTGAAATCTGCGTGACCCAACAGTAATCACAAGAATAATCCAGAATTTCGGATTAACGGGCAGGGGTGGTTCATTCTTTAGAGCGTAAGGGTATTGACCTGCCGCCCCTTGAGCCCCCACAAACTTCAACTTAAAATTAGTGTTTTGCTGCATCTCTCAACTTCATTGCAGGTCTGGTATGTTCTGCAGGAGGGTGGAGTGGGGCTTGATTGACAGCAGGGAGGTCTCTGATGATGACTAGAAGTGGAGTGCACATGTCAGTCTGGACTGGTGTTTTACTGCCATCAGCCTAACATGCACCCTTGAGGCTTCTCTACCTTGTGCAATGTTAAGGAGTCGTGGGGAATAAAGCCACAGGCCCTCAGTCTCCTTTGGAACGCTTGTTTTTTTTTGTGTGTTTTTTTGTGCATATTTATATAGCGCGAACTCGACCCAAAGGTTTTGGAGCGCTTTACATGAGCACCGTATTTACATTACACATTCAGGCACGGGGAGATTAACTGGCACATGCATCAACAAAGACTTTTGCGATTCCTTAATTGCGATTTTTAAGGAATCGCAATTAAGGAATTGCAAAAGCCTATGCATGTAGGAATCGCTATATATCGCCTTCAGGCCCATAGGAATGAATTGGAGATTGCATGAGCAATTTGCGAGTACCAGTAGCTACTCGCAAATTGCTCATGCAATTTCAAGGGTGCAAGGGTGTCAAAATGACACCCTATTGCACCCCTGAAATTGATCTGTGAACATATGTTGCACACACACACATGCTCTAAGGGCATGTGTGTGCGCAACATGAAACTTTGAAAAATGCACAAAAGTGCATTTTTCAAAGTTTTTGCAAATTACCATGAAGTTCAACTTCATGGTAATTTGCTCCCCCTATTAGCGAAATCGCTAATTTTTTCACTTTCATGCATTGCATTTAAGGAATCTCAATTTGGGATTCCTTAAATGCAATCGCAATTTAAGGAATCGCAATTTAGAGATTCCTTAAATTGCGATTTTTGCATTTGGGATGATGCATCCCAAATGCAAAAATACCGGTCGCAAAGGGGCAGATTCTGAGAATCTGCCCGTTTGCGACCGGTTTTTACATTGATGCATGTGCTACAAAGTGATTTGACCAGAATCACAGGATGTTGACGTGACCTCAAGGCTCGAACCCTGGTTTCCTGCACCAAAGTCGGCAGTTTAAGCCGATGGACCACATCCTCTCCCCTTGCCTGCTCCTACCAATCTTGATGCTGCTTTCATGTTGTTTGCTATCATATACAACATGAGAGCAGCATCTGGATTGGGTTCTAGGTGGTAGGCCTCCTGTCCATCAACAGCGTTGGGGTGGTACTTTCATTAATTAACATGGCCAATCACTGTGTGGCTTTATTGTGAACCATACAGTCATTGGTCCGGGTATTCTTTGTCATGCATTGTAACATGCTACTGCTTTCTATCATTCCCGCCAGTGTAGACTCAGTGCACCGTTATAGGGTCGGACAGAGCATGTGAAAAACTTGCCTGGATAACAAATGCTGCCTGCGCTGCTATTGTGGATTTGAAAATTGCACCATGGCGAAGGAGCTGTAATGTACAACAAGGTAGGCCATTGATGAATTATGTGCCCCTGTGAGTGCAAAACCACTACCTTAAATAAACCGGCTGAGCCTACTGCTATTTTTAAAACCCCAAGTCCTGCAAAGTGATGAAGTGATTGGAAACGCCACTGCCACTGCATCAAATTATTCATAAACTTTCAATGCAGGGAAAACATCTGTCCTATCCTTCACCAAAAGACAGGTCTTGTTTTATTTTCCTTCGTCACATTATGACATTTCACTCAATCAGAAATGTGCACTGCGAGTTTTCTGTCATGTGTTAATGCTGGATAGTTGGTGAATACAATATGGGCTTCATTCACATCGAATGGCACAGTCCTTGGTTCTCAGCATTTGTGCCTGAATGACGGACGCTGTTTGAACTTGTTCAAACTTAAGTACAAATTCCGCAGTTTTTCCCACATACACTTTACGACACAAAACCTGCCAAAATGCATGTGGCTACCCCAGCCCACCATTTTTAGAGTTCACCAGCCGCCATTGTCCTTGGCACAATCCAAGACAAACTGAGAAATTGTACTCTGAGGAACCCAAACCATAAGAGAACATCACCTCCAAACCTCAGATCCCCAATTATCCCAACTCAGTACGCGGGCCAACAGTGTTTCTTCTTTGTCACTCATACTGGGTGGAGGGATTGGTCAGAACTATGCCACTCAAGCAACTCAGCACAAGACAAACAGGTTAGTGGTCTTAACACGTGACCCAGGACACAAACTGCAGGCCTCAAATGGTTAGCACAAGAAAAAGTCAACTCTCTAAAATTAAAAAGAACAAATGATGGCGGGAATGCTGACCAATACA
Source organism: Triturus cristatus (assembly GCF_964204655.1). Lineage (NCBI taxonomy): Eukaryota > Metazoa > Chordata > Amphibia > Caudata > Salamandridae > Triturus > Triturus cristatus. The sequence continues at coordinate 888,544,695 of NC_140587.1, read as the reverse complement.
AACATTCACCACCAATCACAATAATATGGCTTTAATCCACTGTTTCTTTGCTTACCACTCTACCCCAGTTTGGACCCAGCAATATGGAAATCAGTATTAACCCTGCTCCTCATGGGAACAGTCTAGCCAGAACTGCCAAGCCAGGGCCTCCCTGGACCAGCAACAAGCATCCTAGAACCATTTCCGGGGTATCACTCCTCATCAGCCAGCCTAGCTTAAATCCAGTGGCACAGTTAGCAAGGACCCACGTCTGGGAATACCCTTCCCAAGCAAAAGTAATCACTTAGTAAATGTAATACGGTAACCCAGTGACATCCTATTGGAGAGGTAGGCCTTGCAGTACTAAAAAATGAATTTTAGAATTTTTCACTGCCAGGACATGTAAAAATTAAAAGTACATATCCAACCTTTTAAATACAATACACCCTGTCCTATGGGGTGTTTACAATCTATCCTAATGGTGACTTATACGTATTTAAAAGGAAGATTTAGGCCTGGCAAAAGGTTTATTTTGCCAGGTTGGAATGGCAGTTTAAACCTGCATACAGGCTGCAATGGCAGGCCAGAAAAATGTTTTAAAAGGCTACTTAAGCGGGCTGCACAATAAGGGCTGCACTCCTACTAGTAGCATTTAATTTACAGAACTTTGCTAAAAGTAGAACCACCTTGCTAGGGATGTTTATGTACATTAAATGTGCCAGTAAGAAGTATTTCAAAGTTACCATGATTAAAGGAGTGAGCACAAGCACTTTAGCACTGGCCAGCAGTGGTAAAGTGGCTTTACAGAGTGGCTCCAGCAATCTCAGCCAGGATTTGTCCAACATCAGTAAGATAATGGAGAGCATGGAGCGGATGCAGGCACAACAATTGGCTGGCAGGCCTGAACACCAGCGCGATGTTGCTGGAATCTATCATGCCCTGCAGCTGCTCATCACTGCATTGCTGCCCCAAGGTCTGGTGTCAATGAATGCTGCTGCTGCGCCCACTGATGTGTGAGTGCCTCGCAGTGCTGCACCCACTATACCACCACCCACATGTGAGGCACATGACACATCAGAGGAAGAAGATGAGGATGATAGTGCATTATTGCTAAGGAGAAAGCAGTAACATACATCGACGCCAACAGGCTTCTTTCTTCTTGGTTCTGGGCTTAGTATCATGCCACGGAAGATCAATCTTCCACTGTCCCCCGAAACTCACCTTGGACCTTCACATGGACTGCCAAATCATATTTTTCTTACTAATGAAACTGCAATAAGCCTGCGGACTGAACTGTGCCTCTTCCCTTGCACCTGTTACCAACAAAGGACTCTGTCTGGCCCTCTAACGCGCATCCATGCAATGCGTGGTTTAATGGCCAAGCACTGGTCCAGTCTTCATTCTGTTAATGTACATTAAAATCTTGAACTCACACTGTTGTGTGTTGTCTATGAACAATCAAGTATAGAAGACTGTAAAAAGTGTATGGACATTGAATCCACCAGAAGGTACCCCAAGGGAAATATGAGCAATGTACATGTTTTACCTGACACAGATAGGCAGTGAGATGCCCATGTATGTGTCAACTATCTGTGCCCTCATTGCAAAACCTATACCTACGTCCAATACAGAATTTGGCATGTGTGCAAAAATGTCAAAGTTTGTAGAAGGCCACAAGTAGTGTCCCCCTTATCAATTGTAAACAATTTTCTCTTGGCATATCTACGCACACTCTACGTGTTGGACAAAGCCTGTTGTGATGGTGCGCATTGCATGTCACATCCCAAGATGTTGCACACCATATTCACATTGATGAAGACAATTAAGGGCACATGTCTACCATACACATATGGAACAACAATGTCTGCCTCAGTGAAGTTTAGTTGCCAATAGGGACTCACACCAAAGTGCAAGGCGTCAGTCAGCCCCTTCCTGTGGAGAAACAATGCACAACAAATGTATACCCCTCTCATGCTATGATCACTGTGAGCGTATTGGGCAATGTGTCTAGGAATGTGTATGGCACTGCACTTAGCATATAGTCAGATGCAAGGACAACATTTCAAGGGGGGCATCACTACGAGACAATGCCAGAGGAACAGCTGAGACAAGTGGCTATGACACTGTCACTACAGGGAGTAATGCAACAGTTACCCCCTTGTGTGCAACAGAACAGTGTGCACGCAACAAAACGTTACCTGTGACAAAATCACATTTTGAAAAATGAAGTGAGTCACGAAAGGCATTGATGAGAAGTGAAGTCAGTATACCTAACTGTACAACTCATAAATGCCATTTGTGAATAACGTAAAATGTAAAGTCATCACTTACTCTAAGATAACTTATCTGAATCAGGATGACTGTTGTGCCATGTGTCGTACACAATGGACACACAAATTTACTAAATCATGCATGTGCCTGAGTTTGAGCATTCATGCACAGTAACATATAATTCAGAGGAAGCTGACACACTGGCAATACGCAGAAAGTGTGCAAAGGTCCGTGCAATGTAGATCGACTCAGCCAGGAGCATCTGATATGCAGGTGTGTGACGGAATCGATGTTACCCTGCGCATACATCCATCTCAATGATGGATAACATTAGCAAAATAGATATACTCTCAATGCCATGTCACTAGGTTGTGTTGTAAATGTTCAACAATGTGCTGTACAACTATGTGAGTCACACTTGAGATGTAGAACGTGACAAACAACAGTCTCTAGACTAGGCCATAAATACTACTTGCCACCCTGCCATCCATGCCATCTAAGGTATCCTGACACAATACATCATGCTAAGTAACATGTCATGACCAGACTTACACATTCCATTGATTGTCCAGTGAAGTTATGAGTTGCATACAAGCCAATATGCCACCCTCCCCAACATCATCCCTAACAGAAGTGCAAGCAGAAATACACATTTTTACACTTTTATTTGAGCAGTAAAAATAATTAACAACCCTAAACTAACACTGAACACTAGAACTACTACTAAAATCTAAACTAACTAGAAAAATATTACTTACCTAAACTATCTACCCTAACTAATCCTAAACACACAACAACATATCTTAGACCCCCCTCCCACCCTTCAGGCCCACCACGAGACTAGACACAGAGATCTAAGCTATAAATAGACTAACTACACATGTAATCTACACAAAGATATATTATTTTGTATTTTTTTGTATTTTATTTTTCAAAAAATACATCAACCCTCCCACCCAAAGGAAAAGGAAACTTATCCCCAAATAAGGCATAATAATAAATATCTAAAATATTCTTAAAAGCTAACACTAACTATAACCTACGCTAAAACTACACTACCTAACAATTAAAAGAACTAACCTAACACTACCTAATAACAGATCTTAAAACATTGTGGGAAGGCAGAAGAGGGGGATGGGGTCCAACATCTCCAGGCATCATGGCAGTCCAAAATGTTTTTTAAGGTCCGTTAAATGTCTGTTCATTTCAGCCATTTCCCGCCTCATCTCTGCCAGGAACATATTGTTGTCATGAAACACCCTCCTGTCCCTAACTGTAAATGGCTCCACCTGATCACCAGGTGCAGATGGGACTGTCCCTTGGGGGGGTGTTCGGGGGGTGGCCATAAGGGGATGTGACACCTGTTCAGGCTGGGACCCACCACTGACCCCAGAGGGGCCTGGGATGGGTTGTGTGCCAGTTGTCAAAATCTCGGGCACCGCCTTCCATGTTGCTTTCTTCCGCTCCTCCTGGTGCCTCTTGGCCATGTTGCGGTAACCCTTTGCCACCTTCTTTACAAGCTTGAGGCGGTCCTTCCTCACCTGGAAGGCATGTTGTTCCGCTGTCGTCATGTCGCCTGTAAAATATCAACAATGGAAATTTTGAGTCCTTTAGAATATGTCAATGTTCTGCAATAAAATCTGTAATACAATATCATTCAAACATGGGAGCCTACACTCCAGCGTAACTATGCAAAGTCAGAGAGTGACCTGCACAACGAAATGTTGAAGCATGGATCATTGACTACATGCTGGGGAGACTGATATGACAGTGCATGGCATGGTACATGTACTGTCACAACCAAATGGGACTTACAGTGTCAAACGATGGTGCCATGACATACCCGGACTGAGGGTGAGATGTACAAGCAATAGGAGGAGGGAGGCATTATCCCTCCGTGTGTAGCACCACCCTCATCCACTCCTGTGACACAGTGCTGCATGATATGTGCAATGCCCATGTGCAGGCCTGTGTGTCCCCCAGCAACTGTGTGCAGTTCATCAACTTAGCACCAACACAAACACTCTTGCACAAGAGTACATGGGTGTCTGTGTGCTGCGGGCCTGGTAAATGTTTTGGAAGCTTACCCAACCTGCTCTGGAGCTATCCGGGGACAGCCCTACTCACACTTTCAACTATGCTACATCATGCAGCACACATGTAAACCCGTTGTATGGTTGAGCGCTGAGTTATACATGATGCGCTGTTCCGCTCTCCAACACTACTACAGAATATGTAAAGTGTTGCCGCAGAGAGTGGGAAACATTGTTTCCTTCAATTTCACAATCACTTATGCATGTCTTGTATCCACTCAGCTCACTCTGTAGTGAATCAATAGAAGCATGCCTTAACAACGCAAAAAGTCACAATGCACTCCCCATTGTAATGGCACCCTTCAGTAATGATGCTCATAGTGTCTTTAGGGGAATTTATTTTATCACATATAGCATTTGATAGCCCTGCATAGTAAAATAAATGGCACAGCAATGGAGGCAGAGCCAAACCATGCGTGGGACATGCATGCACAGTAATGACAACACTTGGGACAGAGGAGTTCCCACCCCTGGTCCAGAGTGAATCAGGGAATGGCCTCAAGGAGACATCTTGTCGACACCATTGCAGGGAAGAAAAATGCCAATGAGATTCATCGGGCCACCTTTGCTGTGTGTTTGGGGAACGTGCCATTGATATGCTTGGTTCAAAGTTACACACTGCCACTTCTTTGAAGATGGCATGCAGCATACCTACAAATTCACAGTGAAACTGTGTCTGCGCACTTACAGACTCAAAAGAAATGCCTGCTGGTGCATCCTCTTGCACACTTGCACAGTCATCTCATGCAAGGATGTAGATGCATTCCATGTCATCTGATAGTCATCAGCAACCCCACTTACATGCCTCCTCTCCTATCAGTGTCCTGTGTAATCCACAGGCATGTGCTGTGGTGACAGTACCCATAGACCTAGGGGCATATTGACAAGGAAGTGGCGGAGACAGGCATTAGCCTCCTTGGCTTAACGCCTCTCACCGCCAATTTGGAAACGCAAGTCTGCACCATATTACCAAAGATGTGGTGCAGACTTGCATTCCCCCCACCGATGGCGGCAAGTCTATCAACTTAGCGCCTATGCAGGCACACATGCACCATAGTGCAAGGGTGTGTGTGCGCAGGGGAGGATTTTTTCTGTACAGGAAGGTGCCCCTTCATGGCCATAACCAATCCTAGTATACCATGTTGTAACATTCATGTGTGCTGAGTTGTGCAGCACACAGGAAAGATACAATTTTGATTATTGTAAAGCTTTTCTGTATGAACAGGAAGGGCCACCGTCCGGTACATATACAATCCATGTCATTTTGCTTACTCAATGTGTGCTGCACAAGGCAGCTCACATGTAAAAAGAAAATATGAAGAGAAAAAACGATTCATCCTCATTTAGCCAGATTACGACCAGGATGTCACTGTTGTTAAATTTTGTGCTGCCATCTGTCAACGCCGCACTTGTACATGCGTAGCAGCGTCAAATGCAATGGCTTTTGTTAGAAAACGGTGGAGGGTAGTGCCTTCTTAATTGGTCCATGTCAGTGGATAATCAACATCAAGAACATTGCTCAAAATGAAATTACTTGTGTTGTTTTTATTTTTTGACAAAAAATGCAGGTATAGATTGTGAGAGGAAAAGCAACAAGCCGACACGTGTTTCGCCCTAGTGGCCCATTGGCCTTGGGCTTTTTCAAGGCTAGAGTGATTTGAAAGTCAAGAATAAATTAGGTGAGAAAGAGTGAAAGAGAAAGGGAGAAAGAGAGAACGGATGTGGCGGATTTACCAAGAATATAAATTGAGGGAAAGAAGAGAACGGGGAATTAGTCCGGGGAAAGCAAAGAACGCAAAGAAAAAGATAGAAAAATATTTAAAAAAATGGAAAAAGGGAAAGAGAGGGAAGGAGAATGTGAAGGGAAAGAAAGAGACGATGAAGACGATAGGGAAGAGATGATGGTTCAAGGAAGGAAGAAGAGATCAAATAAATGCTTATTAGCGGCGACATTCCATTATTATATAAAGCAAAATATGCAAGACGAATATATGGAGAGGATATACCTCATGGTTATACAGTCATGCAAAAAACATTTAGGTAAATACAAAGCAGATATCAATATAAATACCTTATTAGGTGCATTGTTAAATTGCTGATATAGTAAAATCATTGCATTAGCAAAGACATCCTTGGCACACATAGGGCAGAGCAAACAATGTTATATGAGAGGTGTAGTTAATACCTTATACCAATGGTTAGTGAGGTCCTCAAACGAGAACGAGAAGGAAAAAAGGAAATTCTGAAAGGAGGAAATGTGTGTCATGATTTTAGAAGGCAGCAGGTGAAAAAAAAGGAAAAAGGAAAAAAGAGAGGGAAAGTTCACAAGAGCAAGCGCGATAAGCAACCATAGAGGCCTCATAAGTTGTGCATGTAACACGAAGACTGCTTACCGGTTTTCAGTAAGTGTCAAAGTCTTCCTAAATGAAAAAAGCAAAAGATTCATTATATGCTTTATATAATAATGGAATGTCGCCGCTAATAAGCTTTTTATTTGATCTCTTCTTCCTTCCTTGAACCATCATCTCTTCCCTATCGTCTTCATCGTCTCTTTCTTTCCCTTCTCTTTCTTTCCCTTCACATTCTCCTTCCCTCTCTTTCCCTTTTTCCATTTTTTTATATTTTTCTATCTTTTTCTTTGCGTTCTTTGCTTTTCCCGGACTAATTCCCCGTTCTCTTCTTTCCCTCAATTTATATTCTTGGTAAATCCGCCACATCCGTTCTCTCTTTCTCCCTTTCTCTTTCACTCTTTCTCACCTAATTTATTCTTGACTTTCAAATCACTATAGCCTTGAAAAAGCCCAAGGCCAATGGGCCACTAGGGCGAAACACGTGTCGGCTTGTTGCTTTGCCTCTCACAATCTATACCTGCATTTGTTGTCAAAAAATAAAAACAACACAAGTAATTTAATTTTGAGCAATGTTCTTGATGTTGATTATCCACTGATGTGGACCAATTAAGAAGGCACTACCCTCCACCGTTTTCTAACTTTACCTTTTCAATGGCTCTTGGGTGTAGCCATTCACGAGGATTGTGCCACACATAAAATTGGGCCTTAACAATTGTAGCGCCGCAAGTCCAGAATTTTCCACCCATACAGTGTTTCATATCCTTGCAATGGCTTTTGTTGTTGAACGCCAACCGCAACACCGACTGCACACCACTTTCACACTAAACACATGCAGGACAGTAAAATGCAGACAGGGTATGTGTGTATTGTATTTATATTGACACAAACTGTGTTTGGGGTCATTTTGCAGTGATATACATTTCATGGGGATTGTCACAATGTGACATGCTCAGTTGAAGAAATTGTTTATTATTTGGTTCCTTCGAGCAGTTCCTGCTGCATTAACTGTGGTGTGTTCTCCACCTGCCTCATCTTCATATTCATCCTGGACATCGTTCCGTGCAGCAGGCACCTGGATCCATGGAGCATTGGTGCGCTCACATATATTGTGCAATACACAACATGCTAGGATGATTTTGTTCACCATTTTGGGGCTGTACAGCAGTCTGCCGCCTGTGATGTCTAGGCTACGAAAACATGACTTTAGCATGCCAAGTGTGCACTCCACAATGGGCCGGGTGCGTCTGTGGGCCGCATTATACTGCCTCTGTGCCTGGGTGGTGGGGTTTTGGAGTGGTGTCATCATCCACGGGCATAGTGCATATCCTTGATCACTTGTAACATGTGATGGAGAGATGTGTTTGTTCATTATTGGTTATGCAGGCTCTCTTGTTAGTGTGAATGGTTTTGTGTTGTGTGATATGTGCTATGTTGGATTTCATGTTAGCCATGTGTCACTTCTGACTGGTTACCAACATCAATGGTAATTACGTTGCCTCACAGTTGATCCTCCGTCCCCTGAGCCAATTTGATTGTGTGCGCTGCACAGTTGCATCACTTACACTCCTACTGTGCTACAATGTTAAGGCCATCTGCGTATAACCGCAGACATAACACACACCAACAGGCAATCTAGCTTTCCTAGCCTCTAGCCATTGCACTCATCCTCCGTCCTCAAACTCAATGGCATGATAACTTTCAAATGGCAATATGGCACACCAGACATGGATCACATTCAGTTTTGATGCTGCCGCTGCTGCAAGACCTGCCCAAAAACACAACACAAGCTGTTTCATGTCCAGAGCTGCCACAAAGCAACACTAAGCAGCCCCCTTGTCTGCAGGGACTACTGAGGGGAGAAACGCTTCTCCCACACCATCAACATCATCAGACACCACACCACCCACTCCATGGACTACGTACACATTCCTGAGCAGAGGCTCCAAATCACATACCACAAATACACAGAATCCATTACAATCTGTGAGATATTTGCTGACATCAGACTGTCCAAAATCTTCACCACAAATGACCCACAAGGCAGGGCACACCTTTGACACCTTCTTAGCATGTGGAAACTTGGACTAGTTCGTCAACCCCACTAAACGCACATGTAGTGACCACAAATGCATAGAACTCCCTCGTCGGTCAACCCCAAGCCACCCTAGACCACATGCAGACCCACACAAAGTTAGTGTAGCTCAGTCAACGAGGTGATGCTACACACCACCATCAACAGCAACACCCACAATGCTGCAGTAGTCACCAATGGCACAAGATCAGATTTTACTGACATGTATCTCCAACTGCACATACACACTTGCACCACTATGCAACTGCAACATAGAGCGTGCAAGAAATGCCACCTCGGTCACAAACAAACTCAAAGATGACAGATGCATCTGCTGACACATGGAAAAGAACTGGTGCAAGGACACAAAGCTCATATTCTCGATCAACAATACGCCCACACACCAAACCTAGCTTCCAGAAGGGATTGCTGTCAGTTACAACATGAATGATCACCAGCTGGGGGGTGCTATACGCAGAGGAGACATGAGTCCTCATCCTCATAATGAAACCATCAGCATGTGGGTGGTATCACCTGGTGGGATGACAGCATCACCAAGCCTAGGTACGTAGGCACAGTATGTGTCTCCTCCCTCTCCATTAATGAATCGGTCTACGCAGTGGCCTGCAGCTGCTTCAACTGCCTCTGCATCTCCCATGCAACCATCAAATGGATCCCCCCATTGTCAGGTATGACAGTCACCCACACAGTCATTGGCATCATGCTGGACTACGGAAACTCACTATATGGCCACATGGGCAGGTCTGCACTCAGCTTAGTCCAACTGTCCAGCGCAACCCCGACACACTGTGCCTTGTGTACATACTTTCATCATGGATCAAGTCCCTCCATCACACATGGCAAATGAGTGGCGGAGGGACTGAGCCTTTGGGGATGATTAGTCCACATAGCTAGCCACTGTTCCCACAGTTTCTTGTGTTGTTGTATCTGGTAAGTGGGCATGTTGATTGACGTGTTGTATGAGAAATTATGACATGTACATTCTAACAATTGGGAGTTGCATGTATATGCAGTTGAGGCGTGTGGTGTGTTAGGTTGCCAACAAGCACTGCATTTCTGTATGTGCCATCCTGGAAGCGCTGGTTTATGATGGACTGTCGGAAGACGTAGGAATCATGCACACTCCCAGGCAACTTGGCTATGACATTGGTGAACAGTCCCCGGTGGTCCACTATTGCCTGCACATTCATAGAATGTGTGTGCTTTCTGTTGCAGTATATGTGTGCACTGTCCGCAGGGGGCACAATTAGGACATGTGTGCAGTCAATTGCCCCCAGGACCTGCGGCTATGACATGGAAGCCTTGCTCGGTCGCAATCTGTTCCTGCACAGTGTTGGGGAAGTAAAGGTGCTGGGGTTTCAGGCTGAGTATGCCATCCAAGACAGTAGGGAGGAAGATTGAAAAGGCTGGCTGTGATACTCCGCCGACTCTGGCCATTGCTGGTTGAAAGGAGCAAGACCACTGCAAGAGCCCTAACTAATTGTCAGTGAAATTGCTCTCCCACCCTCGCAGCTCCACCATTGAGTGAGGCCTCCCCCAAGCCCCTGCATGCCCAAGATCCTCGTTAGTGTCACAAGCAATCCAAGGAGGATACTAGAGGTCCCCCATTATGGTGTCGTCTCTCCCCATTGCAGCTACAATGCAGAAATACTCTCCTCATCAGGAGGCAAGCGGACACTGACTCCGGCCTCAAGCTGCTTCATTGTACAACAAACACCACACCTTGAGCGAAAGTCTATAATGGGTACCGGCTGTTTCTAACTCCAAGGTCAGAATCCCTTGCCTGATCCCAAGATGGCTGCCGCAGTGTTCTCTACCATGTTGTGCTACTCCTCTGAGAAAAAAACGGACTTTGACCAGAACTCGAACACATCTCCTATCCGGCCTAAATGGCAGCCCCAGCTCCTTCTCTGGTTTGTTTTTTACTCCCCCCACCCTTTTTCTTTCACCTCTATCCTCTAGTGGGGACATGCTCTTCCACTACTTGACTATGCTACTGTAGCCTATGTATCTATTCAAAACAATTTTTACTGAACGCTGAGACCTGAGCAACATGGCTGATGCCCGGTGGAGCTGCCAGACAGCTATTAAAGCGATTGGCCCTGGTTTACCCCTCGACCATCACCTACCCAGCCGGACATTGGACACAGTTCTTCCTTGTCTCCCTACTATGGCTCCTTCCTCCCCTCCTTTCCTAAGAATTCTCTCAACTTTGTTTTTTGTTTACTGTGCCTTACTACGCTATTGTAACTGATGTAACTTGTAATTCAATGTTCCTCTGGTAAAGCATTCTGATACCTCCGGGTCTAGCCAGCGCTATGTAAAACTTTTTAGATGTTTCTTGTAATGTTCCTCTGGTAAAGCGCTCTGATACATCCGGGTCTAGCCAGCGCTATATAAACTTCTCAAATCAAATCAACTCAAAAGTGATTTTCCTGAACGCTGAGACCTGAGCAACATGGCTGATGGCCGGTGGAGCTGCTAGACAGCTATTGAGGAGATTTACCCCGGTTTCCACCTCGACCATCACCTACACAGCCAGACATTGGGCACAGTTCCTCCTCGTTTCCCCGCTTTGATTCCTTCCTCCCCTCCCTCCTACGAATTCTCTCAACATTGTTTTTGTGTACTGTACCTTACTATGCTCTTGTAACTGATGTGATTTTTAACGCAACAATCCTAAATGTAAAGCGCTCTGATACCCTCTTGGGTCAAGTTCGCGCTATATAAAACTTTATAAATAAAGGCTTTTCCTTTCCCTTTCCTGCCCGCTTTTTCCCCGCCGCTGCTGCCCCCGCAGCCCCTCTTCCCCAGCGTGACCGGCGCGACCAGCCCAATCCAGCTCCCCTCCCCACTCCCGCCTCCTAGGTGTCCAGCCCTCCCTGACCTCTACTTAATTGCTGCCGCTGAGGGGACAGGCGAGCAAGACCACTGACTAATTGTCAGTAAAATTGCTCTCCCACCCTCATAGCATCGAGTGAGGCCTCCCCCGAGACCCTGCACTCCTGAGTGTTGTTGGTGTTCAAGGCCCTCCTCCACCCGCAGGTTCACCTGCGCCTCAGCACTGGTGGTCCAGTGGACCTCTGTCTCCTCTCTCTCGCTCCGCTTTCCTCTCTGTTTTTCACTCATTTTTTTATCCCTCTGCTCATTACCTGTTCTGCACTTTTTTGCACTTTCTCTGCCTTTTTGCCTTATTCCTTGTTCCTCTTATTTCCTTTAGCCCTCCTTTATTTTTCCTTTCCCTTTCCCGCCTGTTTTTTCCTGGCCACTGCTGCCCCTGTGGCCCCTCCCACCCAGCACGACCAGCACGACTGGCCCAAACCAGCTCCCCTCCTCGCTCCCGCCTCCCAGCTGTCTAGCCCTCCCTGACCCTTACTTAATTGCGGCTGCTGCGGGGACAGGCGAGCAAGACCACTGACTACTTGTCAGTGAAATTGCTCTCCCACACTCGCACACAGCTCCACCATTGAGTGAGGCCTCCTTCTAGCCCCTGCATTCCCAAGTGTTGGTAGTGTTTGAGGCCCTTGCCCATCCGCTGGTTCAACTGTGCCTCATGCCTGGTGGTCCAGTGCACCTCTGCCTCCTCATCTCTCACTCCAGTTTCTGCTCTGTTTTTTACTTGTTTTTTTTCTCCCTTTTCATTCTCTGTTCTGCACTTTTTTGCACTTTCTCTGCTTTTTTGCCTTATTCCTTATTCCTCCTATTTCCTTTAGCCCTCCTTTATTTTTCCTTTCCCGCCTGTTTTTTCCCTGCCTCTGCTGCACCCGCGGTCCCTCCCCCCAGCATGATCGGCCCAATCCAGCTCCCCTACCCGCCTCCCAGCTGTCCAGTCCTCCCCAACCCCTACTTAATGGTGGCTGCTGCGCGGCTGCACAGCGGGCACGCGCAATGGACGAGCCGCTGGCATGCCGAAGGCATGCAAAAGGCAAGCCCGTCTGCAATCCGACCGCGACCAGCGCCAGAAACCCTGGACCTCCGCATTGCCAACGCTACGACCCAGCGACACTCCATGAACTCAACCCAGGCCGCAACAACAACTGCAACCTAGCTTCACCCTCCGACACCCACGGACCCTTCAGCTGTCACCGCTGCAGACAAACCTTCAGCACCACCAGGAACATGGACCCAGCACAACCTGCCCGCAAGAACACACCTGAACCGAAGACCCTACAATGCATCCTCCTCAACGTCCGATCCCTCCACAAACACGCCACCGAAATCTGGGACCTCCATGACAGCACCACCCCGGATGTAGCATTCTTCACTGAAACCTGGACGAACACCACCTCGGGCCTGGACATCGCCATCGCCATTCCCCAAGGATACAAGTGCTCCAGGAAGGATCGCCACATCCGCCCGGGAGGAGGAATCACCATCATTCACAAATCCACCCTCCGCCTGAGGACACTCCCTGACGAACCCACAGACATGAGGAAACACCTACACTTCAAGGTGCTGACCAACCTTACCACCACCCTCCAAGGAACCCTCATCGCCCGACCCCCTGGACCCCGCAGATCGTTCACCAACTCCATCACGGATATCATTTCCCTGCATGCCATCACATCCACCAACTATACCCTGCTGGGAGACCTCAACTTCCACCTCGACAACCAACTGGACCCCAACACCACATCCCTCCTGGACAACCTCCACAACATTGGTCTCTGCCAAATTGTGACCGAACCCACGCACTCAGCAGGACACACCCTCGACCCCCTCTTCACTCCAGGAAACTCATCACCTTCAGCCACACCACCGAACTCCCATGGACCGACCACCGATGCGTCCACTTCACCTTCAGAACACCCACCATCCACAGACACCAGCACCTGCTCCCTTGACAAAACTGGACCAGAATCACCCACGAACAGCTCACCTCCTCTCTCAGCAAGTCCGCCTCAACCATTGCAGACAACGACGACCCCAACACCGCAGCCCCAACCCTGCGCAGGTGGATCTCCGACAGCACCAACACCATAGCCCCCCTCAAGAAAAACAACACCCACGCCAAGAAAGCCAGATGGTTTACTACCAAACTTCAAGAGTCTAGACGGACTTGCCGCTGCCTCGAAAAGGCCTGGAGGAACACTAAATCCACAGAAGTTTACAACAACTTCAGAGCCGCTACCAACGTCCACCACCAACTCATCAGAAAAATGAGGAAAAAAAGCAATTGAAGAGAGAATTTCCACACACGCAGACAATAGCAAAGAACTCTTCAACATCATCAAGGAGTTCGCCCAACCCACCAGCGAGTTGACTGACATCCCTCCCTCACAAGACCTCTGCGAAAAACTCAGCATCTTCTTTCACCACAATATCAAGAGCATCTACGACAACTTCGATGAAGACAACCAACACACGGAACCCCCACCAACCACCCCGACACCCTGAAGCCAGCTATTGGCAACTGGACATCCCTCACCACCGAAGACACACTGAAGACAATGAAGTCAATCCTCTCGGGGGCCCCCACGGACCCATGCCCCCACCACATCTTCAACAGAGCCACCGACACCATCGCACCGATGCTCCGCCACACCATCAACTGCTCCCTGGCGACCACCTCATTCCCCGACGACTGGAAACACGCCGAGGTCAACCCCCTCCTGAAGAAACCCTCGGCGGACCCCACCGACCTCAAAAACGTCTGACCCATCTTCATGCTTCCGTTCCCTGCAAAAATCATCCAGAAAGCAATCAACAGCCAACTCGCCACATTCATCGAAGAGCACAACATCCTCGACTCCTCCCAATCCGTCTTCAGAAAAAACCACAGTACGGAAACCACACTCCTCGCCGCAACAGACAACATCCGCACCCTACTGGACAAAGGAGAAACAGTAGCCCTCATCCTCCTCAACCTTTCAGAGGCGTTCGACACAGTCTCTCATAGCACCCTAACACGCAGACTCCATGATGCAGGAATCCAGGACAAGGCCCTCGACTGGATCTGTTCCTCCCTCTCCGGCAGTACACAGCGGGTCAGACTCCCCCTTTCCTCTCAGAACCTACACCAACCACCTGCAGAGTCCCTCAGGGGTCCACACTCAGCCCTTTAACGTCTATATGGCTCCACTCGCCCCCATCGTCAAAACCTAAGGACTCAACATTGCATCATATGCAGACGACACCCAACTCATCCTCTCCCTGTCCAACGAACCCAACACCGCCAGACACAACATTCGAGAAGGCATGGAAGCCGTCGCCAAATGGATGAAAAACAGCTGCCTACAACTAAACACCAAAGTTGGACTTGGCCCTTTTTGCAGGGTCATCCCTAAACTTTTTGCCTTCCTCCTGTATTTTCTCTGACCTGTTGTTGGCTGTTTTATGACTCTGGGCACCTTACCACTGCTGATCAGTGCTAAGGTGCATATGCTCTCCCTTATGCAAAGTGTATACATTGATTGGTGTCCATGTTTGGCTTATTTGGTTTACTATCAGGCCCTAGTAAAGTGCACCAGGAGTGCCAGGGCTTGTAAATACAAATGCTGCTGGTGGGCTTGCACCACTGGTTGTGCCACCCACCGAAGAGGCCTAGTAAAATGTGTCTAGGGTCTGCCACTGCAGAACCTGCGCGCGGTCTGGTACTGTCGCGCTGATTGCGCAAGTGCACCTACTTGCCAGTCCCCAAACCTTCCCTTAACTACATATTAGTCACCCCTCTGGTAGGCCCAAGGGCAGGGTGCATTGTAGGTATAAGGTAGGACATGCCCTGATGTGTGTGGCATGTCCTAATAGTGAATTACAGCCATTTTCGTTTTTCACTATTGAAGGCTACCTGCTCTCCATAGGCCAGAATGGGCTGCTGGAATTACTACACGCTGTAATCCCGGTGGACTCAGAGAGCATGGTAGAAAGTTAAGTTTAGTATGCCTGAACTCAGAATAATAAAATACTTCTTTTAGTAAAGTTTATTTTAATATCCTGTGTCTGTAAATACTACTTTTAGAAAGTTAGTATTTACTGACCTGGCCATTTCAGTCCGCCTCTGCTGTGTGTGTGTGTTCTGCCTAGTAACAGTAAAGGAGCAGGGCTGGGGAATTCCAGGAGACAGGCTGGCTGCCAGGTGGTGGGTAGAGAGATTACACCAGGATGGGTGGGAGGAGTACACCTTTGACTCTGAATAGACCTGTGCTCTGCCACCACAATGCCAGCTCCGCCCCCTGTGGAGCGGCTGATGTCTCTGCCCTGCTGCTGAAAGGAAAGAGCAGAGTCACCACAACAAAGTGCTCCAAAACTGGACTGAGCCAGGCCCAGGCCCCCTGGCGACAAAGAACAAAAGAATTGTGCTATAAAAGAAGGAGCCCTGCTCCTAAGAAATCAGATCCTGTTTGCGCCTAGAAGAAACTCTGCCTGAAGAGAAGGACCTGGGAAAGCTGCATGGAGGACTACTGTCTCTGACCTGTGAGACTGGCCTGTGGTGGGTGCCTTGCTGCAAGAAGGAGAGGAAAAGACTAAAGGAAAAGACTTTTAAATCAACTTGTGCTTTGAACAATCTCCAAGGGCTTGCTTGTGAACTTGCCCCCTGAACTGCGCCCCAGGAACAGTGGGCGCTACCTTTCCCCAAGAAGAGGAGAAGCTGCTGGAAGCGATCCTGTGATGCTGACCCCTGAGGACCTGTGTGCCCCTCATCTGAGCACCGCGACATCTGCCACCGGGGCTACTGCGAGCACCACAAAGACCTGTCCACTTGGTCCAAGCACCGCAAGCATCTGCCCCCCCGAGCCGTAGCTCGCACCGCAAAGAAGAGACTGGTTAGGCTCTGAGCGCCGAGCCTCTGTGACCCCCCTGGCCGTAGAAGCTCCTGTGAAGACCTGCGACGCACTGTGTGTCCCCTACGTGAAGCTGAGCGCGACGCGCTGAAGAGATTGCCCCCAAGCTGCCCCTCCTGCTTCTGCCCGTGATCGTGTGGCCGAGACCGTCCTGAAGCACCCCACGAAGCACCGCCGCCCACTATCACAGAGGGCCGACAACGCGACGTGGGACGCTCCTGCAGGGACCCCTGAAGCTGCTGCGATCGTCCTGGTACAAGACTTAAGGTACTGTGTGAGAGCGCGCTGGACTGCGACCCGTCCGTGGCTTTGTTCGCACCGTACTGACTTTGGAGATCCACTACGCTGTTCACGAGTGAAGCGGGAGCTTTGGCAACCATCGTACCAGCTGGCCGAAGCGCTCGTACGAGCCGTATTGCATTGAAAGTATAACACGTTGCTCACACGAGAAGCGTGAGGTTTGGCAAGAGGCGTACCGGACGTGTACGACGCGTACCAACGAAGGTACGGTCCGTACGGTTCATGTCCCGAGTACGCGTGCTCACGCGAGAAGCGTGTGAAACGGCAAGTGACGTCCAAAACCTTGTACGAAGCGTACGTAAGGCGCTACGAAGTGCACAGAACCTTTAAAGAAGCTATTTTAAGTAGAATTGTGCCATTTTAAGAACTGTGGACTGCCTGAAAGCATTTAAAAGTAACTGGAACATTATTGAAGCAAGAGAACTGTATTTTGACAACCTGCCTAAAGAAATCTTTTATATAAAGAACTTTATTTTGATATAAATACAGCCTTGTGTCTTTGTGTGGTGGGGAGGTGATTATTGTGTGAGATATCTTGAACGCTTAACCTAATGCCCTCTGGAAATCTAGCCTGACTGCTCGCGCCACGTTACCTAGAGGGTGAGCAGGGGTTATTTTTAAAGAGGTAATCCTACGCCCTGACTTAGAGGAAAGGGTCCCTGCTTGTCGCAAGTGCATACCTGCGCCAACCAGAGACCCCGGATTCTAACAACCAACAAGACAGAAGTACTCATCATGGGCCCCAACCCCGATGCCTGGAATGACACCTGGTGGCCCCCCGCCCTCGGAAACCCGCCCACCTCCATGGACTGCGCACGCAACCTGGGAATCATTCTGGACTCCGAGCTCAAAATGGACCACCAGATCAACTCCATCTTGTCCTCCTGCTTCCACACCCTCCGCCTCCTATGCAAGACCTTAAAATGGATCCCCCTTGAACACAGAAAGACTGTCACTCATGCCCTGGTCACCAGCAGACTCGACTACGGCAACGCACTCTACGCCGAAATAAACAAAAAACCTCACCCGCAAGTTACAGAACATCTAGAATGCCGCTGCAAGACTGGTCCTCAACCTCCCAGCATCTGCGCACACTTCACTGGCTCCCCATCGAGGCAAGAGTCACCTTCAAGATGCTCACCCACGCACACAAGGCCCTCCGGACCAGCATACCTGAACAGCTGACTCAAATTCCACGCACCCCAAAGGACCCTACAATCAGCCCTGTTCTCCTACGACCTGGTCCCACGCACCAGAATAACACGATCAAGAGGCCGCTCCTTCTCCATCCTCGTGGCCAAAGCCTGGAACCCCCTTCTGCTCCACCTCAGACAGACAACAGTGCTCCCATCTTCGCAAGAAACCTCAAAACCTGGCTCTTCGATGGCCCCCCTCCTTGATGGACTGGAACCTGCACCCCCTCCACCCCCAGCGCCTTGAGACCCTCACGGGTGAGTAGTCGCGCTTAGCAAATGCCTCATTGATTGATTGAAATGTACCAGAGGCCAACACGTGCAGTACAGCTAGCAGCTTAGTCAGTGCAGAGGAATGTTCGTCCTCCGCTGTGTTGTTGCCATCAGCCTCAGGTTCAGGATGTGTTGGATGGATGTCCTTTTGAGCCTGTAGTTGGCAATGACATCCTCTGGCATGAGGTCTGTGAGGCTGAGACGTCTGTGCAGGGCCCGCAGTCTTCTTCAGCGCTGCCTCGGTGGTGGTCCTGGGGGAGGTGGCAGTGGCGGTGGTGGTTGTTGCATTCTTGGTGCTCCAAGCTAAATGAATAGTACTTCCATGGCGTCAGTGGCTCTTCATATGGGTCTCTGGGCTACTTATATACCTCCCTTTTTCACAAATTTTTGACCAGCTTTTTTCCGATCTTAAATTCCTACTGCTAAAGGGCATTAGCGTGACTTTTTTATTGCTTCGGGGATCCGGGCTATTATTGCTAATAGTGCAATGTGGTGTTAGCGGTTTTTTTCGTGAAATTTTGAGAAGGAACGCCTACTTTGCATATTATTAGCGCTAACTATCGCTGGCATACACTGTGATAGGAAAATCGGCCGCGATCGACAGAAAGCTGTCGCTAACGCTTGCTAGCGACAGCTTGATGATAGGCCGATAAATTAATGTTGCATTAGCGGCACAAAAGTGCTGATAAAGCGGTGAAAAATTGCTTGATAATATGCCCCATAGTTCTGTAGAGTGCAGTGTATTTATATTTAATGCAAAGCATTCATGACATTAAGCAAACATCACTTGTTATTCAAAATATTTCCAATAACACCCTCAACTTCCACAGATATCTGTAAACGTCTTTATCTTTTTCTGCTCTCCAACATGGGTGCCGATTCCGATCCTGTAAAACCCGGGTACGAATGGTCGTACAGAGCGTTTTCTCCGTACGACTCATACCCGGGAAATCCTCCTTACAAACCAGCAAGTACGATTCGTACAGAAATACCATTTCCGTACGATTCGTACAAAACCACGTGTGGCAAAAAAATACCCACAATTCCGAACCGGGACATCGCGTACGTGACGTCCGGACGGAGTCAGGCAGCGTTTTACGGACAGCAAGTACGATTCGCGCCTACGTCACTCCGCACGGCTCATTTTTTACGGCAGCCAAAAACTCCCGGGAAAATGAGGACGACGCGAAGAAGGAGCACCTGTACGCGACGGACAGCCATGGACCCCATCCTACGTGTAATCCCGGCCCTCCTAGCCTACGACCTGGTGCACAGAAACCGACGCAGATGCTGCAGAAGGTCAGAACAACACCCATGGTCAAAGGGGGGGGGCGAGAGGCATGCAACTTAACCCCTACCCAAATTATACCACATAAATCATGTACATACAGTACCTCCAGGGTCTGGTCACTTCGGGGGCGTGTCCACCAAGGCCTGCGTCCCGCCAGAACGGAAGTGGACGTGGACGCGTCCCGTCACCACAATAATGGTGCCCTCAGAGCGTGGGTACGGGTCGTACCACGCGTACCCCTACATCACCCCACCAATGGTGGTACAGCCCGTACACACGCTCTGGGGGCGTGGGTATGGCCCGTACCACCATTGTTGGGGTGACGTAGCGGTACGCGTGGTACGACCCATACCCACGCCCTCAGAGCGTGGGTACGGGCCGTACCCCTCCGTCACCCCAACAATGGTTGTACGGCCCATACCCACGCCCTCAGAGCCTGGGTACGGGCCGTACCCCTACGTCACCCCAACAATGGTGGTATGGCCCGTACCCACGCCCTCAGAGCGTGGGTACGGTCCATACCCCTACATCACCACAACTATGGTGGTACGGACCGTAAAAACGCCCTCAGAGCATGGGTATGGCCCGTACCACCATAGTTGTGGTGATGTAGGGGTATGGACCGTACCCACGCTCTGAGAACGTGGGTACAGGTCGTACCACGCGTACCCCTATGTCACCCCAACTATGGTGGTATGGGCCATACCCACGCTCTGAGGGCGTGTTTACGGGCCATACCACCATTGTTGGTGTGACGTAGGGGTGCGGCCCGGAGCCACGCTCTGAGGGCGTGGGTACGGGCTGTACCACCATAGTTGTGGTGATGTAGGGGTACGGGCCGTACCCCTACATCACCCCAACAATAGTGGTACGGGCCGTACACACGCCCTCAGAGTGTGGGTACGGCCCGTATCACCATAGTTGTGGTGATGTAGGGTTACGGACCGTACCCACGCTGAGAGCGTGGGTACGGACCACATCACGCGTACTCCTAGGGCACCAGTACATCAGTGATACAAGGCGTACACACGCCACAAATGTTGTCATAGGGCCTGGTGCAGCATCTAACCAGTATATTGGGGGGTGTGTATGCCCAGGAGAGCAGTGTACTGCACCAAGGGTGCAGGCGGGTGGGTGGGTGTCTGCCTAGGATTCACATCAGTAGACAGAGACATGTGAGGGGTGGGTGCATATCACTCCCAGCAGTGGCCAGACATATGAGGGGTGGGTGCATATCACTCCCAGCAGTGCCCAGAGATATGTGAGGGGTGGGTGCCTATCACTCCCAGCAGTGGACAGAGACATGGGGGTGGGTGCAGAGGAATACCAGCAGTGGACAGAGACACATGAGGGGTGGGTGCATATCACTCCCAGCAGTGCCCAGACAGATGAGGGGTGGGTGCATATCACTCCCAGCAGTGGCCAGACATATGAGGGGTGGGTGCATATCACTCCCAGCAGTGCCCAGAGATATGTGAGGGGTGGGTGCCTATCACTCCCAGCAGTGGACAGAGACATGGGGGTGGGTGCAGAGGAATACCAGCAGTGGACAGAGACACATGAGGGGTGGGTGCACTCGGGGGCATTGTTGTAGTTTCTGAGCGCGTGGCGCTCCAACGACGGGGCAAGGTTTGCAAGAGCCCATCGAGGCTCCACCTAAAGGGGGCACCAGTTGTTTCGTGACGGGGCGGCCCCAGATGGCAGCGGGTCGCTCCCCCCTTGCCCCACAGTAACGTTTAGGGCCACGAAGGCTCTAGGGGGCATTTTGTGCATTTAGAGCCACGAGGCTCCAACCCCTGCCATATTTGTTTAGGAAGGCACAGTGGTGCCCCAGCATTTCACCAGTTGCCCATCACTTAGTGGGCAACTGCTACGTGTAGGTTGTGCTTTGTGCGCCCTGGTCTGCGCAGCCTGCGCAGTCGTGCCCTGACTTTGCTGGGACATAGGGCGTCCTAGCCCTGACAAGGCCAGTTGGCCTAGGGACTGCCACAGGTGGTGGCGAATGTGAGTTTTGCGCTATTGTTCCTTTCCTGCACCTCTGAATGTGTTTTTATGCGTCATGTGCCTTGCTTTACACCTCTGAATGTTATGCATCATGGGTTTATGTGCTTAGACCCCTACAGGTATTGTGATACTTAGGTGGTTGTTTTCTCCCTAATACAGGTGGTGCTAGTGAGGTCCTGATTCCCTGCGCAATATTTTCCTAAGGTGGTTAGGGTTGCGTAGGTGGTACTTACCTGATACCAGTAGTTACTGGTTGTGTGCTACATATGTTATTTTGTACTACAGTATTATTCCTATGTTCTAAAAAGTGCTAATTCTTGACAGTGGTCCAGGTGGCCCTGTCCCCTGTATATATAATCCCTTGTAAATTCTGCCCGTGCCTGTTGGCACATTGTAGAGTGTGTGTTTTTATCTAATGTGTTGTGTATAATACAAAGGCTATTTTTATAGAATACCTTGTGTGGAGTTTCCTTTGTGGTGGGCCTTGGGTGTTGTTGCTGGGTGCGCGCGCAAACGCTTTACACATCGCCTCAGGGATAAGCCTGACTGCTCGTGCCAAGCTACCAAGGGGGTGAGCAGGGGTTATCTTTGGCGTGTAACTTCCCAGCCCTGACTAGAGTGGTGGTTTCTGTCTGGCTTTGGCGCAAGCCCTAGCCAACCAGAAATCCCATTTCTAACATTGGTGGCAGCGGTGGGATTTGGACTTGCGTTTGCGCTGTACCGCAGCGGCAACTGGCCGCACTACAAAACTCTGCATTTAGATAAATCACATGGTATAGGGATTATTGTTCTAAGTTTGTTTTTAATTGTCATTTCTTTGGAAATGTGGTTTTGTGCACTGTGAGTTAGGTGTCCCTAGCTCGGGAGGGTAGATCATCCCCCTTAGTGCATTGTTTCTGGATTCACCAGAGGGTGGGATCCAGTGGTGGCAGCGTAATAGTGTCCAGTACATTTGTCCCCCGCCCTGCGCCCAGAGTTGGTACCTGTGTCACGTGGTGGTCAGGTTGAGGAATCAGGGGTGGTAGAAACTGCCTTACCAGTCCGAGGGGAGGGTTGGGTGTGGATGAGTGGTGTGTGGCACTAGGCAAGTGAGTGTGAGTTCTCTGGGATAGAGAGCTTGCTGAATCCTTTGCGAATTGTGTACTCCTGTGGTAAGCTCAGACCCCTAGGTTCCCTGTGTGATCTTTTCTCAAGAACGTCCGCCAAAATGGAGCCAGCTTTTGATTTCGGTGATCTGTTTGGGTACAGTATGTTGGAGTTGGTAAGGTTCTGTGAAGAGAGAGACATAGGGGTGGATGAGTCAGACTCTCAGTCCGAACTTAGAAGCAGCCTGATCCTATGGCAAAAGGGTCAATGGGGTCTTGAGCGCAGTAGGATAAGGGCCCGGGCCTCACACCAGGAGGGTGGTGGGTCTGTGGGGAGCCCTGAAGATTTAGAAGAGGAGGAAGAAAGTAACCTGACAGGGACGCCAGTAGATAGTGGAGACCCCATAGATAGGGAGTCCCTTGCTGGGTCCAGTGTCAGGAGCAGCACCCCATCCCTTTCCCTGTCCCCAGAGGAGTGGGTAGATAGGAGGGAAGAAAGGGAGCATCAGCTGGCCATGGAGAAGCTCAGGATAGAGCATGCCAAGCTGGAGACCGAGAGGGTCTTAGCTCAGAAACAGATGGCGGAGGCTGAGCGGGCCTTTGCCACAGAGAAATTAGCTCTGGAGGGTAAGTTGTCCCCTGAGCGCAGTTGTAGTTGTCTGGGCTCCCCAGGGAGGGTTGAGTCCAGTGGTGACAGCGAGATAAAGTCCAGTGCAGGAAGTCCCATTCCCAGTTTACCCAGTTTGGTACCTGTTTCCCAAGAAGAGGAGTATAGGTTGAAATTCAGGGGCAGTAGGAAGCTGTCTCACCAGTCTTGGGACACGTTTGTGGGTGAATGCGAGGATGCACTGGATGATTGGGTAAGAGTAAACACGAAACGGGATTTTGAGGGACTGTATGCTCTGGTTATCAAAGAGCAGCTACTCAGTAGTTTTTACCCCGGGTTGCGCCAACACCTGTTGGGATATTACGATTTGGATGCTTGGGACCTTGCAAAAAAAGCAGACCGATGGGAAGGGGTCCCAAGTTCTGATGAGGAATGGGAGAGTGATTCCAACAGTAGTGGTTCAGAGATCCTCCAGCCCAGCGTGGTGGAGGAGGCTCAGTGTAGCCCAGCTAGGTCCCCGGATAGTGAGGAGGGTGTAGGGGATTACGGCTTGGCTCAGTGGAGCGGGAGTAAGTGGGTGACCGAGGGTCCCCAGACGCACGAAACCCTGCCTCATGACTTGGATGGTTTCATGAGGGAACACCAAGTTTGGGACCTAGGCTGTCCTGTTAGTCCATTTGAGGAGGATCACGTAGTGTATGGAGGACCGGGAGCGTCTGTAAATAAAGCTCCAGTGGTTCTGATGTCTGGCAGTACCGCTCCAGTAGGGAGGGTACAGAAGTCCAGCGAGAGGAGTGGCATGGGGTGGTGTTCCCCGGTGGAGGAGCCAGTGGGTCAGGGACCAGCCGGGAGGGCTGAGTCTCCTCGAGGTGACCATGGTGACCACACGTCTGTCCTGGGGGATCTTCGCGCACTGTCAGGTTGACAGGGGACGGGAGATCTGCGCCAGGCAGACTGTCATGCAACATATGAAGCATATGTTCCTCTTGGGGGGATGGTGTGTAAGTCTCCCGAAGTCCTGGAGTGCCAGGCAAGTATTCCACGAAAGGTTCTAGACCCGAAGTTGGGAGGCCAGGTTCAGGATCTGCCTGACCTGAAGGGTAGGACGACTGTAACCAGTGTCCTGATCGGTTCTTCTTCCAGAGGTACCACCCCAGTTGGTAGGGAGCAGGACTCTGGAAGGGGGTGCAGAGGGTGGGAGAGCCCACCTCTGACCCCAGTGCAACCTGAGGGGTTAAACCCTAGGTTGGGAGACCAGTTCTCAGGGAGGGGTCCTGAGCTGGTAGGTGAATTGCGTTACGGGGTTGCCTCTCAGAGGAAGAGAGGGCGGAACCCCAGAAGAAGAGGTAGGGGGAGGAGAGCCTCACCCGTGACTTTTGGTCAGCTTGAGGGTACAGACCCTAGGCTGGAGGATCAGTGGCAGTTTAGAACTGCCCTGATGAGGGGTAGAGTGGAGAATGGCCGCTATGTGCCAGGGGTTACTACCCCCCACTCTATGGTTAGGCAAAGACCGGTGGCACCTGGGTGGCCTAGGGCCTGGTCTTGGCCGCGGACAGCTTGGGAGTACCAGTGGGGTAGCCCAGTTGGTCCAGACAGTGGTGTTAGAAAGAATTCCATGGGTTCACCGTGGCGTAGAACCGGAGGGTGTCCCTGCAGTTGCGGGCCTGCGTCCGTGTTCTATCGCCCCAAGCAGGGAAGTCCATCACGGTGGTGATTGGTCTGCCCTGCGTTTTGGCTGGAAGGGGGTTGTGTTGGACTTGGCCCTTCTGGCAGGTTCACCCCTGAACTTTTTTGCGTTTTACTGGTGACTTGGTGTGGTAATTGTTTGGTCTCTGCGCACTTTCCCTGTGTCCCAGGGTAAAGTGCGTGCGTGCTCTGAGTGCATGTGGTGAGATAGGCCTGCCCTCCCATAGGAATGCATGGGGAATGTATGGGTCCCTAGTAGTTCCTGATGCGTGGGGTGTGCAGGCCCGAGTTTGGTATGTGCGGACTCGTGGGAGTGAATGCTGCGCGATGATGTGTGCGGCGTGCATGTACCTAGTGTGGAAGTGCCACTTCTAGAAGTGGGCACTTCTGTGTGCAGTGTGTCTGTCGCGTGATTGGCTGGTCATGTCATGTGACGGGCTAGGGATTCCCCAGAGTCAGGATGAGTCACCCAGTGGTGAATGGGGAGATCAGCAGCTAGATGGGTGGGAGGAGTACACCTGGGTCCTGAATAGGACAGGGTTTTCCACACACAATGCTGGCCCCGCCCCCTGTGGTGCGACTGACGACCCTAGCCCTGCCAGTGAATAGAGTGAGGGGCTGAGCACATCAAGGGTGCTCCCCAACCAGCTGCGACTGGTTTTCCCCCTCACCCTGAACCCAGAACAAAGGGTTTGACTGTATAAAAATGGGGCTGTGTCCCCACAGAAACTGTTCTCTGCCAGGATCTTACCTGAGGGGGGCTGCTGCTGCTGCTGGACCAGAGGACCGCCACCTGGACTACCTCCCTGCCTGGAGGCCCAGTGAGCTGGCTCTGGGTCCAGCCTTGCCCCCTACCCCTGCCCTGCTGCATGCAGGGAAGAACTTTGCTGGACTTGGTGGATTATTTTGCCCTAAAGCGCTGGGAGCGCTTTATCTGTATCCCTAAGCGCCTGGAAGTGCTTTTATTTTCCTTCAGCGCTCTGTTACACGAGCCGGTGCCCACCCGGCGCCTACCCAGCTTATTTGCTTATTTGGCTAACGGGTGCCCACCCCGCTTTATTGAAAATTAATATCCCTAGTGGGTGCCCACCCCGCCAGGGACTTTGCCGCTTTTCATTTTATTCATCCCCCTAGCGGGTGCCCACCCCGCCTCACCGCGATCCGAGAATCACCGCTGCAGCCCGGGCCGAAACCCAGGAAGTCAGGCAGCCTTCGTGAGACGTGGGCGGGGCTTCACGCAGGAAGCGACGGGAGCCTACCCCGCGCTCCTGCGCTGCGAGGCAGAAAAGGAATCCTGAAGTCCGGAGCCCGGCCGGCTCCGCTCCCAAGTCCCGGGTCCCAGGAGGGGGCCCGGGCGAACGAAGGTCCGCGCTGCAGAGGAGACCCCCGAGTGAGGAGACGCCGCCTCTCTAACCACAGGTGAGTGCGGGCGTCCCTGGGGGTCCCTCCTCTGCCGCACCCAGAGTTCTTCCTGCTGCTCACCGAGGCAGCCCACCACGGGGCCGCCTGGTTGGAGGAGCGCGAGTACGCTCCCACACGGGGGGGGCAGGACCATAGAGCCGAGTAAGGCTCCACCATTGCTTGCTTCGAGCGCAGTTGCGCTCCGACGTATCAGGGCAAGTCCTGGTTGAGTCCCAGAAGGGGACTCGGCCACAGTACTGTTGGGACCGCAGCGTTGGTCTCAGAGCGCGAGTACGCTCCAACGATACGGGGGCATTTCTTCGGTAAACAGAGCGGCCCCGGAAGGCAGCGGGCCGCTCCAACGAACGGGGCCAATTTGTTCAGAGCCGTGAAGGCTCCAACGACTGGGCACGTTGTCCTCGAGCCTAGAAGGCTCCCACGTACTCGGGGGCATTGTTGTAGTTTCTGAGCGCGTGGCGCTCCAACGACGGGGCAAGGTTTGCGAGAGCCCATCGAGGCTCCACCTAAAGGGGGCACCAGTTGTTTCGTGACGGGGCGGCCCCAGATGGCAGCGGGTCGCTCCCCCCTTGCCCCACAGTAACGTTTAGGGCCACGAAGGCTCTAGGGGGCATTTTGTGCATTTAGAGCCACGAGGCTCCAACCCCTGCCATATTTGTTTAGGAAGGCACAGTGGTGCCCCAGCATTTCACCAGTTGCCCAGCACTTAGTGGGCAACTGCTACGTGTAGGTTGTGCTTTGTGCGCCCTGGTCTGCGCAGCCTGCGCAGTCGCGCCCTGATTTTGCTGGGACATAGGGCGTCCTAGCCCCGACAAGGCCAGTTGGCCTAGGGACTGCCACAGGTGGTGGCGAATGTGAGTTTTGCGCTATTGTTCCTTTCCTGCACCTCTGAATGTGTTTTTATGCGTCATGTGCCTTGCTTTACACCTCTGAATGTTATGCATCATGGGTTTATGTGCTTAGACCCCTACAGGTATTGTGATACTTAGGTGGTTGTTTTCTCCCTAGTACAGGTGGTGCTAGTGAGGTCCTGATTCCCTGCGCAATATTTTCCTAAGGTGGTTAGGGTTGCGTAGGTGGTACTTACCTGATACCAGTAGTTACTGGTTGTGTGCTACATATGTTATTTTGTACTACAGTATTATTCCTATGTTCTAAAAAGTGCTAATTCCTGACAGTGGTCCAGGTGGCCCTGTCCCCTGTATATATAATCCCTTGTAAATTCTGCCCGTGCCTGTTGGCACATTGTAGAGTGTGTGTTTTTATCTAATGTGTTGTGTATAATACAAAGGCTATTTTTATAGAATACCTTGTGTGGAGTTTCCTTTGTGGTGGGCCTTGGGTGTTGTTGCTGGGTGCGCGCGCAAACGCTTTACACATCGCCTCAGGGATAAGCCTGACTGCTCGTGCCAAGCTACCAAGGGGGTGAGCAGGGGTTATCTTTGGCGTGTAACTCCCCAGCCCTGACTAGAGTGGTGGTTTCTGTCTGGCTTTGGCGCAAGCCCTAGCCAACCAGAAATCCCATTTCTAACAATATCACTCCCAGCAGTGCGTAGACATATGAGGGGTGGGTGCATATCACTCCCAGCAGTGGCCAGACATATGAGGGGTGGGTGCATATCACTCCCAGCAGTGCCCAGAGATATGTGAGGGGTGGGTGCCTATCACTCCCAGCAGTGGACAGAGACATGGGGGTGGGTGCAGAGGAATACCAGCAGTGGACAGAGACATATGAGGGGTGGGTGCATATCACTTCCAGCAGTGCCCAGACATATGAGGGGTGGGTGCATATTACTCCCAGCAGTGCCCAGACATATGAGGGGTGGGTGCATATCACTCCCAGCAGTGCCCAGACATATGAGGGGTGGGTGCCTATCACTCCCAACAGTGGACAGAGACATGGGGTGGGTGCAGAGGAATACCAGCAGTGGACAGAGACATGGGGGTGTGTACATCATCCTCAGATGACCACAACTCCATGGGTGTATGAACGCATCCACAATGTGCGACTATGTTGAGAGGGCCATAACAACACATCACTGACAGCAGTGTCCCACTCCCATGAGGATGGATGTCCTTCCCCCACTGCATGACACACCACATGTGTGTGTGATGACAAATGACACATGCATACCCACCCCTGGCGGATGCAGCACAATACACACACTGAGATCATGCCACAAGACTGTATAGTCATGTTAAAGCCTACTAAACTAAGAGAGCCAAAGGGAACACACACTGTCACACACATTCCAGGACTGATAGGAATGTACAGGTGCTGGGACAGCCACCAAGTTGTTGTCTCCCATGGAAGAAATAGGGTGGAGTTCCCACAGATACAATGCCCACAATTGTGAGTCAGGTGCCCAAATCCCCTGCAGAACAGGTAACATATGTGTGCTAGGCTGGGAGTACACACATGCATAGTGCGTAAAAGGGACCATTTCTATATGAAGGCATGGCAACATACTCTATACACAAGTACAGTGACTACGAAGGATGGCACAGACGATGCAGGTGGAGACATTGCTCAGCAGGCATGGCCATAGTTGAAGGGATCCGTCACCCACCAAGGAAATGTAGACACAGGTCAGCACAACAATTGTGCAACTCCCTGCAGGGAAGAAGTCAGGTGCCACAGAGGAAGCAACACTCCTTGGGACAATGTCTCCAAACACAAAGAGCATACACTACCAAAGATTATTTGCAGAGACCTTGTGATGGCACGCAGATACCAGGGTCCACCCCATGAGCAGCACACTACAATATTTCCCAGACACCTAACACATTATCACCACCCCAACTCAGGGAGCATCAGCACCAACATCAATACAAGAAAAGCAATAGTGTGCAAAGGAAAGACAAAATGCTTTATTCAACATTAAATTAAAACGTATAAAAGGACACTATTTACAAAGGCCATAGGCCAGTCCAGATGCGAAGTCCTGGGGGGGACACATGGCCACGCGTCTACCCTAGCTTGCCTGCACATTAGTCACTTCATGTTCATCCACTGGGGGGGGGGCATCATGTGGGGAAGGACCAGGTACCGCAGGGACAGGAGGGGGAAGGGTAGGTGTTGTGGTTGCAGGGACGGACGACTCCACCACAGGGGGTGGGGCAGCGCCGAAGGTGGTGGTTAGCAGAGCGCTGCACACTTCCGCAAGCTTGTCCAGCGTCTCCCCTGCACCCGAAGAAACCACAGGCCCCATGGAGGGGGGGGGTCGGAGGAGTGCCTTGCCCGTTTGCGGGCTGGTGAACCAGTGGGGCTGAGGCCCAGCACAGCCAAGTAGGTCTCCTTCTCAGATTGTGGGGCAGGGGATCCGAGGGGAGTGACATTGGAGGGACTGGGGAGTGAGGAATGCGGACTCCGACTGTGGCTGCGTGTCTGCCTGTATGCCCCAGACCCAGTGGGTGTGCCTTCTTCCCCCTGAGTGTGCGTGACAGGAGGTGTGTGCTTG
Organism: Triturus cristatus; assembly: GCF_964204655.1. Classification (NCBI taxonomy): domain Eukaryota; kingdom Metazoa; phylum Chordata; class Amphibia; order Caudata; family Salamandridae; genus Triturus; species Triturus cristatus. The sequence continues at coordinate 888,514,809 of NC_140587.1, read as the reverse complement.
CCCTTCCGTGTTGGTGTGCTGCCTGTGTCTGGTGGCGTGCGTGCATGGGAATGTCTGGGTGTGCTTGGGACAGGCATGGGAGTGGGAAGTGTGGATGGTGCAGGGGTAGGGGGGGACGAAGCGCTGCAGGAGACTCACTGCTGCTGTCAGTGATGAGTCCATGGACCTCAGCAACATCCGTTGGTTAGACATCGCTGATGACATGCCCTCCATGTACGACACCATCTGTGTCAGCAGTCTGGTGTGGCCATGGAGGTCACTCAGCAGCGATGTCTGGCCAACCTGCAACTGCCGCTGAATGTTCACAGACTCGGCAGTGAGGGCAGCAGGGGACACAGGGGCAGGGGGTGCGGTGCCTGGCACAAAGGAGACATGTTGTTGCCCTACACGGACAGAAGGGACCGGAGCAACTGGGAGGGCAGTGATGGGAATGGAGGGGGCGGTGATAGATGTAGTGCTGCTGCCAGCTGTTGGAGCAGCCTCCGCCCCCTCTGGGAGTTCAGCCTCGGACCCGTCAGCATCGTAGTCGGTGTTGGTACTAGACAGGTCATCCGCCTGACTCCCCTCGCACTCCGTGCCACTTGCTGCGCCAGACTCGCCAGCACTGGTGGCACCGGTGCTGGATCCCTCCTCCACGTCCGTGCAGGTGTCTCCCTCGGTGTCCCCCGATGATGCTGTGAGCAAGGTGAAGAGACAGGAAATAATCAGACACCTGTATACATATGACACATGAGTCCAAACAAAATAGGTCACAGTGCATATCATGAAAACCATCATGAGTAACATCTAGAATACTCCGCACATATGTAAGCCCTGCACTCCGGGCCTGCACTCCCCAGTTGGTTGACCCATCATGCCCCTTGGAAACAATGAAACGAGGACACAACAGCAAATAACTCGATATCCAATTAGACAGAGGATATGGTGTCTGGGAATTGTTGAGCACAGCAAAACAACAAGTAGCGAGATGCACACCATATTTTATATCCGTGAAATTTAATCTAACGCTCCAACAATTGTATCCAGTGTAGGCGTGCAATGCCAGATAAGCGCTCCGTCCAAATGCGCCGCATATGAACAAAAAAACTAAGGAACCTGTTGCAGCTCCAATACCGGCAGCACAGCCATTTCCATGAGTCCAATCAATTAAATCCTGTTATTCTTCTTTTTCTTAAACTCTTCAATTAATCCTATACTTTTGAACCATTGCAGCGCTCCATTTCTGGCTTCCTTCTTTCAGGCCTGCTCCCTTTCCTGGGGGTGATGCAAGTTGTTGGGATGGGGGAAGCACTATATGCTTGAGTAGCAGATCCTCTTCAGGGTCCCTGCTCCTAACAGGGACAAGAAGCAGTGGAAGAAGAGAATGCCCTGCATGCTTGCTCTTAGTAGGTTCCCATTGGGCTCTGGCAGTCCCCAGGAGAGTGCTTTATGAAACCATGGGATGCAATGATACTTCACTCAGCCTAGAACCCTCAAGCACTTGGCAGGCATTCCCTGAATGAGTGGGCCCTAAAACTGCTGCCCTCTGCATCCAATTGCATGTGCTATTTTGCATGTTGCTCCACGTGGCATGCTCCAGCCCCCAGGAGTTTTGATTCCTGGCCACTAAATTTGCAGGTTTTCATAGAGCTGTGTCTTAATTGCTCTCTCTCTGCTGTTCAGGCTTCCCGACAAAACCTACAATCTGCTACTCTGTCTGGGCTTCTGGCACTTCTACTTGGCCTAGGTTCTTCCTCAGAGGCACCACAAGGGCCCCAAGGAAGATTATTCTCCCTGTCTGAACTCCCCAGGCCCCATACCCTGTGACCACCTGCTTCCGTGTCCAGTGGCAGTCACAGGGCACCATGTAGGGCTTGCCCCCACAGGACTTTTCCACAGTAGTTCCTGAGTAACTCTCTGTTCCAGGATCTGCCAGCAAGTCCAGCCCTCCACTGATCTCCAGACAGATTAGCGAATTCATTGCCACTTGCCCTGGAGACAAATTCTTGTCAATAGGTGCAAGCTGAAGTCATAAGTCCTTGAGTCCTCTTTTCCACCAAGTGGCATAAGTCCTTGAGTCCCTCATTCTGTTGCCCATTTGTTAAGTTGAGAAAGCACAAATGTGCTATCATATTGGTGCAAGTTCAGATATTCAGATAAGGGGTGGATGATTATTTTTTCTGTAAAATACACAAACTTTTCCCAGAAATTACTGAAATTCCACGTATTGCATGAATTATACTTGGCTATTGTTGCGAGTGAAAATTTAACACAAGGGCATACTTCTTGTAAAATGTTGCACAACATACTGGCAGAAAATTCCTCTCTTCTCTGCAATTTTACATTTCCTGTGAGCCATTTTCTACTTGTACTTATCTAAAAATGTTCTTAAAAGTTTATAAAAAGCTACACAAATGTTTTCCTTTTTCTGTAGAGAAAAAGATCAAATCTGGGTGGAATACCTGAAATATGTGCAGAAATGACACAGACAATTGAATGATCAGGAATAGTTCAACCAAGGACATCTGATAGCATTCTCTCTCTTTTATAATTATGCATACTCCTAGCTACCTTAAATAAGTAAATCCCCTGTTATATATATACATACACACACACACACACACACACACACACACGCACACACACACACACACACACTTCTGTGCTCCAAATCCTGGGGCAAGAGTACATATTGGGCCTGATTTCGATGTCGGTCGGACATTGCTTGTGCAATGGCTGAAACTACCAACAGCACAAGCTCCCATTGAAAAAATTTATGTTTTTGCACATCCCTTCACCGTGTCACAGGCCCCTTATGGTGCCTGTAAGACAGTGCAGTGATGTGAAGGGGGGCAGGCCAAAAGAGGAGGTCCAAGGGGAGCCTGCTAGGGGCCCCAAAGACACTTGCCAACAGAAGTTCCATGTCAGAAAGTCTGACATGGAACTGCAATTGATAAGTGACATCATAATCCCGAAGGCAAAAACGCAGTCCTTTAGGGATTTTAAGGCCCTCCTGACTAGCTCCCATTGGAACCGAGTCGGATTCCAGAGCCAGTTTAAACGTACAATGTATGCCGGAGGCTTTCCGACAGATATCGAAATCAGGCCCATAGTGTGCAATGTCCCATTCTGCACCCTTAACTGGGTGTGCCAACTGAACACTGCACCCTATTACAGTGAATTCCCTGTTCAAAGTGCAAAAGCAAACTCTCACCAACTCTCTTACAGCACATTAGTGAAAGGCTGAACTGGTTGCATAAAGTTTCCTGCCCACATTTCATTGCAGGTAGCAATCCAGCCTATGTTTTCAAGGGGAAGCACAGATCACCTTGCTAAGGATGCATTGGGTGACTGCACCTGTCTGCAGAAATATGTGTTTCTGAGACCCCGTAACAGCTATTCTGCCTCTGTGTACATCTGTTTTACGGCACCGGTGCAAAGGAAAAGTGTTCCCTTATTTGAATGGGGTCATGCTCCAATGTAAATGAGGGAATGCACTCTTGAGATTGCACCATTGCAAAATGTGCACCATGTGATCTGTGTTACAGAGGGTGTTGCACAATCACCTGTGTTCTATAAAACTAAAATGTGTGCAGGAGAAGAGCACACATGCCTTTTGTGCCCCCGGAGCACTTTTTATAATACTGCCCTGATGTGAATGTATCAGTTCCATTCACATTAAGTACTCATCTGACTTCATGTGTCAAGAAGTCATGCTTTCAGCTCTTATACCCACCTCATATCTACACCATTTGAGTGATAGGTCTCCGATGGCTACACACTCACTTGCCACATCAGTCATTGAGGAAAAGGAGAGTATCATTAAGTGACCGAACAGTTTTCCTGAAAAGGATCTCTATGCAGCTCCCCATAGTTCATCTTAGCCTGCTAGTCAGCTGAGCTCCATTACTGTAAATCAATGCCTGAGTCACATGTAATACTTTTTGTTGATAGTCATCACAGCAGCTCCATTTTATGGTACCAGTCATATTTTGTCTTCTTTTCACATGCTTCTATACACTTTCTTCCTGAAAATTTAGTCAGTTGTGGAATAATTTCTAAAACAAATATGATGGAAATTTCCAACTATCTGAAAAATATTGGAAATTGTTAAAAGGATAAAACTAAGCAGGTTTCTAAGAAAACTGTCATTTATACCAAAATATTTATTCCACAATTTTGGACGGTTCTTATGTGGTGATCATATCTTAACTGTGTTCGGACATTTGTTAAGATTTGTTCTTCAAAAGCCCATCTCTACTGTTCTGCAGCCCATTTCCAGTGTTGTGAGAAGGGGAAAAACATACTTCAGTGCATAACGTAGGCCGTCGGGTCTTCTTGAGCTAGCTGGTAGGTTCAATGCAGGGCAAGCACAAAACACGGCAGGTAGCCCAACTTGAGAAGACCTTCAAACATAATGCTAGGCAAGTGGAAGGGCAGAATTTCAGCTAAACACTCTCAAAGGACATTCAGCAGCAGGATCCACAAAGTTCCAAGTCGAAATTATTGTCAGTAGTTTGCAGGGAAGCACAAGTTTATATAAACATTGCTAGGCAGATGGACAGCAGCCCACTACCAATTACAGTCAATGCATCCTTTTGTTTTGAATGGTCATAAATGTAGTCTTGTGCACAGTTTATCCCCTCAAGAGACTTCTGAGGTAGCTTTTTTCAAAAATCCTTCAATGAGCAGAAAGAAGGGCAAAGTAAGGGTAATGCTTTTCTCTTTGACAAGCATTCATCCTCCAAGATATTTCTCCTCATTACGACTCACCTGGGGAGGCGTATCTTTCTGGCACATTCCCAGGTTTACTAGGTTTGGTAAATCTGGGTATGAACAAAAAAAATAGGATTTCGATAGGAACACCCTCCGCAATGCCAATAGAATGCCTCCTTGCACACAGTTCTGCAATGCAGTGATTTGGGATTTGGCAACGTTTCATTACCCTATATTTATGAAGTCATTCAAAGCCACGCAAAGTGACTTTGCATGGCTTCATAAATATGACTTGGAGTTTTGCATCGTGCATGTACCATGTTGCGTGGTGTCAGCATGATGCAAAGGCCCTCGTAAATATGCTCCTAAATGTTTAATGTGAGTGGTCCGTAAGCATTTGGTGCACTACAAATTCTTGCCAAAAAGTAACATACAGGGAGAACTTCAATGACAGAGAAAACATAGCAGGAATGACAGAGCTGCACCATGATTCTGTGACTTTTGTTCTTATATCTGGGTTTTGCACTAAAAGATCTATGCCACATATTTAGACAGTCCCTTGATGTGGACATGTGTTAAAAATTGAATTCCTGGTTGGCTGAGGTATACACCCAGGCCAGGCAGGAACCCCCACTGTAGTCAGGGTAAGCTAAGTACACATTAAAATATAACGTGTGCTCACCCTCTGATAGGTTGGCACAGAGCAGAAAGGCTTATCTAAAGAGGCAATGTGTAAAGCATTTGTGCAACACACACACAGTAACAGAATGAATACACCACAAAAAGACTCCACAAAGGTTTAGAAAAAACGATTATTATATAATAAACAAACCCAGACCAAAATGACAACGGTCCAATGTATAGAAGTTGAGATATTGAATTATAATGGAATAAATGCAGCAAAATGCTTAGAAGCAAGCAGCGCTAAAAAAGTTACTTTAGGTCACGCTGGTCCTTGGCAAAGTCTAAGTTCAGGCTGACCATGGTGAGGTGCAGGTCAGCTACAGGACCCATACAAGTCTGGTGAACAAAGTACCTTTCTTGTGTCAAAGTGAAGGTGATGCATCAGTTCTGAAGATAGGTGCTGGAGTCAAGAGGCATTGAGCGATGCACCAGGTTCTGCCATGCAGTTGAGGGGATGTGTCAATCCCACCAAGCTGCAGCAGTGATAAGTTGTCCGATGCGTCAATCTCTGGAGGCAAAGTGCAGGTTTTGATGCGCCGATTATGCTCCCGCAACCGGGTCGATGTGCACGCAGACAGGTGATGCATCAAAATCTGTGCCGCAAGTATCTGGGTGAGTTCCAGTGATCCAGGCACAGGAGGTAAGACAGAGTTCCTCAAAGTCAGAGAGCAGCAGGCAGCATGGCAACAAACTGAAAAGCAGACCTTCCAGGTCAGCAGTCAAGGTGAGTCCTTTAAGCAGCACAGCAGTTCTTCTGGCTAAACTTCAGCTACAAGTCCAGTAGTGTCTGATTTTAGGGGGTCAGAGATCCAGTAATTATACAAAAAAGAGCCTTTGCTGTGGGGATGACTTCAAAGCAGCTCTCTAAAGTGCACAAGTATCCCTATCAACCCAGTCCTGTCTGCTAGGCTATCTGTTAGGGGTAATCAGTCCTTTGTGTGAAAACAGGAAACAGCCTATTCCAGTGAAGTATTAGCCCCTCCATTCCATGCTGCCCAGGCAAGGCCATCAGAATGCAGATGTATGTAGATGGGTACCCAGACACACCTATCCTTCCTATGTTGTGGCTGTCTAGAGGAAATTCACAAAGTGTAGCTGTCACCCAAGACAGACGTGTATTGGAGACAGGCTGTCAGGCCCACAGTAAAGTTAACTCTAACTTCACCAGTAAGGAGTATTTATCATTACCATTCCAACCATATGAAACATGAACAAGTTACTCCGCTCTGATCAAGAATAACAGCGTAAAAGTATATTAAAGAATTCCCAATACTAGCCTATGAGAGGAGTAGCCATCACAGTAATAAAAAGCGAAATAGGCTGTTTTTCACTACCAGGACATGCAAAACATAAAGGTACATGTCCTACCTTTTTCTTACATAGCACCCTGACCTTAGGGTTGCTTAGGGCCTACCTTAGGGGTGACTTACATGTAGTGCTCCCGGTTTTATGAAATTTATTTTTTAAACATTTCCGTCTGTATTAATCCATATTTATTTTTGGGCCATTCTATTGGTATTTATCCATATTTATTTAGTATTTTGAGAATAAATGGAGTTGTATAATGATATATTTCCTCATTTATTTAACAGAATTACATGCACACATACGTTGATGCCTGTTGCATTTTACCAAATTAACAGCCAAATATAACAAAACACTACAGCCACAGGTCAATATTAGCATTATGTTCAAATGTATGTTAACATATCGCTGTATTTAGGAATATCTCTTTTAACTACCCATTCTGTTTACCTATGTAACTGCTGGCCTGGACTTCATGAAGGACAGCATGGAGAGTCAGTCACAAGAAACACAATTTTCTATATTTTTCTGCTTGTAAAAACAAATACAGACAGGAAACACATTGTTTTGTGTCTGTATTTATCTGCAAAAATCAGTAAAAACTGGGAGCCTTACTTATATGTAATAAAAGGGAATTTTAAGGCTTGGCACGTAGTTTTAAATGCCAAGTCGAAGTGGCAGTAAACTGCACATACAGGCACTGCAGTGGCAGGCCAGAGACATGTTTGAGAGGCTACTTCTGTGGGTGGCATAAGGAGCGCCGCAGCCCACCAGTAGCATTTCCAGTACAGGTCCTGGTAATATGGTACACCACTTTACAAGTGACTTATTTGGTGGACAATCACATGCTCTTTAGCACTGGTGAGCAATGCTAAAGTGCTAAGGCCAACAAAACCAATCAGCAAAAACAGGAGGTAGAAGGCACAAAGCCTGGGGGAAGACCACTCTAGGGATGCCAGGTCTAACACGAAATACTGACGCGACCCCATGCACTAAAGATTTTGAAGCAAGTTGTGCATTGACTTCATCGGTTCGCTTTTCCAGTCTCTTGCTTTTCATTGCCAAGTGAAAGCAAGTAAGTTACTTTATCAGAAAATGCAATGTGCTACCGGCCTCTGCTCTCATGCTGAGGTCCTTCTAAACTGGGGTGCCGACAATTCCATTTTGGGTCTATTCTTGTTGGGACTCAATAATCAGATACATTAAATGTAAAGATTAACCCCTATCATTTAAATTTACTACACGATTTAGCGTGCTTCTCATAGCCATCTCAGCAACAATTGAATTCATGCAATTATGTTATTTATCCAGTTTGATATATGTTAGGAACTCAGTAAGCATTTTCATGGGGTACATCAGAGATAAAAATATCAAATAGCCGTGTTTAGAGGAATGATACAAGCTTTCTGCTGACAGTTTGAGGTTATACAGCTACGGAAAAATGAGGGGCAGCAATCCATCCTAATTGGATTGGGTCCCATGGTATCAGCTGACGTGTACGCCTGCAATATGCGTCCATTTTGTTTTTGCTGTGTGAGGAATAGGAATGCCGCAGTTATGCAAGCACGCCATAATGTTTCGTTATTTCCAAGAAAAACTGAGATGAGGGTGACAGCATCATTTTTGAGGGTTTATCTAAAATATTATTGATCTATCAATAAAAATCAGCCTCACAACTGAGAGGGATTCTGAAACCTTGTTATCTCGTGGATAAGTATGGCAGTTCTTTCTTTGTTTTATGGCAAATGCCATTATGTGTATAATGGTCAACACTGTATTGACGCAGTTTTAATCAACCTTTACATCCAGAAAATCTATTATTAAAATGTGTAGTTATTAGTGACAAGAGACCAAACAGATAGTAAATTCTGCATGGTAAAATGTTATCAAAAAGTAATCTGCATTCCAAGTGTCCTATCATACACCAAGTAAAATTGACCTGCTTGCATATTCCACACCCGTTACACCTGTGGCCGCATTTCTGTGATTTATAAATCTAATACTGAATTGTGTTCATGCCTCATGTTGTGAATAGTGCAAAGGCCCTATAAGACTTTTCATCATTTAGTCAACATTTCATGACATTTTTTCCAGACTAAACATATGCAAAAAAAGTGTATGGTAGTAATCTGAAGCAGGTAAAATTATGAAAAGTTGAGAAGCTTTAAAACTGAAATATAACTCGCTACTCGGAGAACTGAGGTTATCCTCTGAGAATAATAAAGCTTCTGTTTTGAAGAATCAACTGATCTTGACTACTTTTGATATGCAACCATACCTAGCTAGCGTATATAATCCATACCATAGATATGTTCTGACACGCTTTCGGTTGGACATCTTCCACCACCTAACCGGGTTTTCTACCAACAACTGGCTGCAGGAACCAGTGTGATGCCCATGTGACAATGTATCTATGTAGAGTACTATACACATCAATGTTTTCTGTTAATATTACTCAGATTTGAGGATTCGTTTTATCAAGCCTCTGTTAAAACTGCTTGGTTTTGTGCAATGTTGACCAGCTTTCATCTATCTGCAACACCTCCCAAGTCTGTATACATGTGCTGTATTGCCACCGTTTTTATTGGCTGTTATTAGGCGGAGGAAGCAGCTGTAGAAATGTTCTTGTTAGTAGGAAGATACTCCTGTCTGTTTTTATCTATATATATTTTTTTTTTATTTGAGTTTTTATTCAGATTCTCTTATAATTGTGTAGCTTTTATGATTCACATTGTGATTTCGAATAAAGCTTATTTGAATTGAATTGAATACAATAGTTGAGAAAGGATGGGGAGGAAAAAAGAGGAAGAAAGGGAAGGCATGGAGCATTTCATTATATGCATTTGTAAGGATATAAAAAAAGTCTTATGTTTATACAAACTAGAATAACAGTTTCCAGCAATTTGTTTATGACCAACTCAGACGGCAGTTAAAAAAACAAAGTCAAGGAAGTTTGGCAACCTCCTCATGCATGTTTGGTGGAAAAAAGAAGACCTCACTGATCTATTAACTAAGGGACATATTTGCAACAGGCAGCGATAATTATCGCTGACCTTGTATACCGCATTTTTTTTTATCGCTGCAATATTTCGCCAGGCTAGCGTTGTATTAACAACGCTTAGCGCCATGGCGATGTATATTCCAGCGATAGCGCCCTTTTCCATGGAACATCGCTGGTTTTCCAGCGATGTTCCATGTAAAACGGCGATATGCTTGATCATACGACCCTGTGGTCATATCACGTGAATCCACCTCCCATGTTAGGTATGCCTTACTCAGGAATTTAACAGACGTTAAATTCCTGCTTTAAGGCATACTTAGCGCAATTAAAATAATCGCTTCCCTGCATTGTAATATTCGCGATATTTACCCATGTTTTTTCCACAGACACGCCTACTTTGCATCTCATTAGCGATGCGAAGTTAGGCGTGCTGGAAACGGGAGCAAAATCAGCAAAACACATGATAGCATGTCTTTGCTGATAAGGCGATAAAATTATCGCCGCTTTTTCGGCCGTTTTCCGCATTGTTAATATGCCCTTAAACTGTTACGGACACCATGAGAAATCACTTTGCAAGAATAGGATGCATGTGTGTTCTATCCAATCTCTTTTCTTGTAATGTTTATTAATGCTGTATTGTATTGCTGACCTTGATATATACGGAATAAGGCACTCCGTGCCATATATTATAGGGATATTGCAAGTCACAGAAGAGTTTCATGACCATACAGAGGTATTGCCTTTTAAAATCTAAAATTATAAACGTTTAAATTCAGGTTAACAGATCTTCTGTGGGAACAGCACCCGACTACCCCCTAGCTCTTAGATTATTTTTGTAAAACACAAAACTGGCATGCGACCTACTATACAACAAAAATGCTTCTGAACACTTTGTATGATGTAGCTTCAGGCCTCTCTACCTGCAAGCTCCCGAGGCAGCACAGAGGTGTGCTTTAATTACCAAAGTACCTCTAATCAGTCACTGATGGACAATCCCGGGCATTCCACAATCTCTTCTAACCTTAAAATGAAATGCATTCGGCCTCTCCAGAGCATAATGACTCAAAGTGTAATCTTTTTAATCCTGCTTGGAAAATCCCCTCCACGGACACATTACTGCTGACGCGCCGATGACTGATAGCTCTGCGGATTAGTTTTCTAGGAAGCATTGAGGTGGTGGCGCCGGCCAGTTCTGCAGGTTGCAAAGGGGTGGAGTGAATTCTTTCTGAATCTGACAAGTAAAAATGGAAGTAGAAGATAAATTAACTGGACCAATTGTGTATTGATTTTTTTTTCCACAAACGGCATTAGGTGCGAATGCGTCCCTCTGGATTTGGCTGCCCAAAAGGGCAATCTTTAGGCAGATTTTATTTTTAAAGAGCCTTTGAATTATTGCAGATTTGTAAAATGTTAATTGTTGACGTGTGGTTGCTTTTTTACGTATCAAATAATGCACACTATAGTTTGATAACTACACTACAAACCATTACATGATGGAGAAAAACATTGACCCTTTTAGCAATACTACTTTAGCTCATAAACGGTGAGTATGTTCTGTTTGGTCGAATTAAAAAGAAAAATGTTTGCACGTATTCGCCATCTTGTCACATATACTGCCCTTTGGTATATGCTGTCGTTGAAAATAACTGTAGGTTTCGACTTATTAAAGAACATTAGTTTTAGGGGGACCTCCATCAAAAATAAAAATCAACGGAACATTTACATTTTCTTGTAAACAATCTATGTGGAGTCGTTTTAACAACGCCCGGTAAGTGGCCAGGTTCATAAAATTGTGCATATCTAAATTCCATTTAGACACACAAAAATGGCGGTTTACAAATGCAAACCGAACATCCTTGTTTACAGCATCGGCATTGATGGAATTATACATTACAACGTTTTAGGTGCACTTAAAGCGAGTGAAACATATGATTTTCCAGATATTTAAATAAATAGGGGAGGGCGAAAGGGTGTGCCCTTCTTTCTGTATGGCCATGCATAAGAAAGTGCATTCTCGCTGTCTCCCAGGTTTTTATGTATTTGCCAGCCTCTAGGAGGCTGTTTCTCATCCTGAAACTGCAGATATGTTTTTTTCCCGACAAATTTCTCTTTGATGAGAGCAAAGAGGAAGAATTGTCCCTATATTGAATTGACTGGAGGAAGAGCGTTTTCTCCAAACACAAGAATATTTTTCTGCGTAGAAAATAAAAGTGCAAACTCAGGGGCAGATTTACTACTTCTGGCGCATCTCTGCTAATCGGCAGGAATGCGCCAGAAGAGTTGCGACGCATCTGCCAACCCGTGTGCCACCATTTACAATGCGGCGCACCGCGGTGCACGGATGGGCAGATGCGTGTTGCACCCCCCACGGAAAGGCGGCGTATTGCTGGAGTTGCGTCGCAAGCGCAACGCAGCTCCAGCAAGGCTCGGGGTGCCCCTACCCCTAACATGCTGCGTCAATCCTTACACCTGCTTCAAGCAGACGCAGGGTTTTGATGCAGCATGGCCATAAAAGTGACTGAGTGAAATCTTGTAGATTTCACTCAGCCACTTTTCGGAGGCGTTCCTGCGCCGGAACACCCCCCCCCCCCCCCCCCGGGCAGGAACGCCCACATGTGGCGCAAGGCTTTACAACGTGACGCATATCCCTAGATGCGTCACGTTGTAAATAGCCCACAGCATGGCGCTGGCTTTGCGCCGCCGCTGCATCACAAAAGTGACGCAACAGCAGCGCAAATCTGGCGTAAGGGGCTTGTAAATTTGCCCCTCAATTTCTTTTTCATTTATGCTGAGCCATCGCCCTCGTGGGCTACGTATATTAAATATGTGCCTCTGTACAATCCTGAACATCTACAACTGTTAATGATTTCTCGGAGCACTTCTAAGACTTTCTACGACTCTGTAGAGAGTTGCAAAACAACCCAAATTCATATATAAGTATAGATGCAATATACAGCAAAGACAAAACACTTCAAGGGGAAGTGAAGGCCTCGCCGAAATCTAAAAAGCCATCAACTGACTGGTTTTATGAGGAATCAAAACCAGTTTATCTGTTATAGGCACATCTCAAAGAACATATGAATATATATGCTATATATGAACATATATGAACAAATTGCATCATAAGGACATTACATCACAAAAAGGTGCTCCTATGAGAACGGCGCACTGTAAGTGAGTGAACTAAAGTGGGCGGGGGCTATATACAAGGCATATTTGCAAAACTAGGGACTGATATGACTACACATTTTGACAACACAACTCTAAATCAGAGTATGATTTACCACATCATAATCAAAATCAGTCCCCTCGTCTATTCTGTCAACGTTTCGACTCTAATAAATTTGTTTAGTGAAGATCATCATCAGGACCAACGAACAAGCTGGCACCAGTATGGTGTGATAATTCCAGAATTATGGGTTTCTCACACTCCAACACTTTTAAATTGATTCCTGAGAAAGCGAATCATTATTTTTTATACAAAAATGTTCTCGAACACCGCCCAAAGATCGGTAGTAGTTGGCTCACAAGAATCAACCTGAAGCAAAACATGTGCTGGTGTCCCAGAGGCTTGGACAGCCTCTGGAATTCCCTGCTTCCAACTTGCAGCTTACTTTTACAAAAACAAGGGAACCCAGAAGGTAGATAAGGACCTTGGGTAACAGTTTAGTATTAGAACAGTGGTCCTTAAACGCAACAGTTGAGTAATTAGGATAATTATAGACTTGAATCAGTACTATAATGCGAGTGTCCAGCCGGATAATCAATTTAATAAATAAAAAATGTCAAAGAACAAAAATACAAACGTAGCAATTACGTTTGGTCCAATGTAAACAGTTTGCACGTTAATCGCACATGATAAAAAAAGTGCAGTTACTGTTTCTCTAAGCTTGTTAGAAATTGTGCTCAATATTCCACAAGCTACCCCGTCTTGCCTGATATGTTTTTGTTCTAAATGTATTTTTCATGTGTTCATGTAGGATGCAGGATTGTGTCCCACGTAATTGCTACGTTTGTATTTTTGTTCTTCGAGATTTTTGATTTATTAAATTGATTGTCTGGCTAAACACTCGCATTATAGTACTGATTCAAGGCTATAATCCAACTTGCAGCTTAGCATGCTTGCCAGCTACTTATTACCGATCTTGTGACGGCATACCAGTACCTTTACTGTTCCCCGGAAGGGGCCAGCGTTTTGGATCCCAGGGTTATAGGTCTGCCCCATTTTCTATACAATATACTGCTGCCCTCTGATGTTTGCTATGATATGCACGCCATCCACAATACACCTTTCCTGAATGCCAGCCCGCCTTACCCAATCACAGAAAAAATACACAGATCTGCACAGCATCTTCTCCTTACATTTGCCGCTTAGCCACCATCTTATTATATTTTTCCAGGCATTTGATGCATTCATAAACCTTGTTGACGAACACCATGCAGTGTGCCATGCCACTTAACATGTTGCTTTGTCTGATGTGGTCAAGTATCTCCTTCTTGCTGTGTTATTTCACAGTCGTGGCCATCAATTTATTTAATGGCTGCAGCACTGAGCCTCTGAAGCTGAGATCACACAGAGCCTATTGTGCACTCATTCCCAAAACATTCACTAGGTTGGCAGATGTGTGCTTGTCTAGAGCATATGTAGTTTGGCTGCATCTGTGCTGTTCCAGATTACAATGACCTACAAGGTAAGGGCTAGTTCTCACTTCTGAGGAAAATCAAGGTATCAACTCACATAGCAGGTCTTTGTGTGACAGCAACAGGGCTATTTGAGTGACAGCCTCTGGGCTATCAAGATGATGATGTGGAATATCATCTAAGGGCCTGATTACGAGTTTTGTGAATGGGTTACTTAATCACAAACGTGACAGATATCCAGTCCACCGTATTACGGGTTCCATTATATTAAATGGAACATAATGGAACTCGTAATAAAGCTTACAGGATATCCGTCACATTTGTGATGGAATTTGTCAGCCAAACTTGTAATCAGGCCCTAAGTGACTAAGGTGTCAGAACTTGCATATTCACTCATTCATCCACTTACACATTCCTCTCAGTGACATTGCTCAGTCCAGTCTCAAGGTTTTCTGGGTCGCAGGTTAAAAACTTGCTGCTGTTCATGACCCAGAGATCCTAGTTTCAATCCCCACTTCCCAATTTCCCCAAGCTGTGTGGCCCTGGTCAATTACTTTTTTTCAATGTACCTCCTCTTCTATAATCAGTACATTTGAGAGCAACTTGAAATAATTCAGGTCAGGATACACACTGTATAAATACCTCTTGTATATGATTTAACTGATCACAATATTGCTAATTTTTACTAACAATAAAGACCTTGTAAAGGAGGCACAAGACAAATGACTTGCCTCTTATGTGACTAATAAAATTGGAATCAGGGCACACAATGGAGAGAATAAGATTGCCATCCAGGATCTGAATTGGACTCGGAGGTAAAGCTTTCCTTAGACGGCAGGACCACTCTACGACAATCATTACGAGCAAGCGTCTGACGAGAGCAGCGTGTTGCGTAAGGGGCGTGGCTCCAGCTGTGTGAGCTGGGGGTCCAGAGACTGAGCAGGCTTGGCTACATGGCAGGTTTTGGTGGCTTGGCAACAGCTGGTGACTTGCCGTTTCACCAGCTCAGCAAGAAATTATGGACGAGGAGGCTGCGGTAGGCGGGAGGCTGAAGGCGGAGGAAGAAGGCAATTGAAGACAGGACCTCCACTCTCTACTCTCACTCTTCAATGACAGAAGGTACGCCCCTACCTCCACTGCCCCTAGAGTGATCTCACTTTTCCACACCTACTGACCCGATCTGGTTCCGGGCCCGGTCCCAATTTCTGCTCAACCGCCCATCGGCCACACCGTACCATTTCTGCCCAGGTGGCAAGTCCAGCAGAGAGACTAGGTTCCTGCGGGTTGCCCGACACGACCAGAAGTGGCCGGCATTTTGTTTGTGGTGGGCTGCCCCCCTTACAAGCCATTGCCCAGGTGGCCTTAGAATTTCTCTCTCCACTCGCAGCCCCAGTTTGCCGCCACAAGTTTGCCACTCTAGTTTGTCACCACAAGGATCACTAAATCACCAGTAAGCAATCAACAATAAGCGACCAGGTGGGGTGCGACATGGTGCGACACGAGAATCAGGCCTACCCCTTATTTCTACCATAAGCCGTCAGTGCGCTAGTTAACAGACTAGCAATTGGGAGGTCTAATACACAAGACAGATTGTGCGCTCATGCCCCCCCCTTTACCTTGTCAGTGCTTATCTTGGAAATGGGGCATGGTAGCACATGGAAGAAACCCTAAAACAGAGCATCAAGTTAAGACCAAGCCAGAGGCAGCCATCAAAGAAAATAGATCCAACGTGTGCTTAGCAGAAGGGAACAGCAAAGGGCAGGACAAATTCGCTTTCTCCTGGGTCGATAGGAAGATCCAAAGGCATCGGAGGCCATAATAGGAGGCAAAATAAGAGGCTTGTATACATGTGACAAAACTAAATCCACCATGCAACTACTGATTGTCATACAAAAGTCGGGAGGATCTAAATATATGAACTCAATTAAATAGAAGTTTTCTAAGCCTAAAAGGACAGTGAAAAGGATGTAATCAGGTAAAGAAACAAGAGAAAATGGAATACCGATCAAGGCGGAGAAAGCAAAAGAAGCTAAATGTAAAGTAAATTTAAACCTCCAAACCATTGAAGGTCCCTTAATAGATCTTTGAAAACAAGCGGAAACCATTGGAAGACAAGGAATAAACGAAAGGTTTTTGGACATTAACCAGCCATAAATGATTACAAAATGTGCCTTCTTAAAAACGCGGGAGCATTGCTGTTCTCAAGTAATGAAAAACTTACTGGCCTACAAACTCCATTTCTCTTTACAACTCCAACCAAGCCGGTATAGCCACCTTTATCTATACACCGAAATCTCCAGCAAACTTCTATACTGGTACAACTGCCAAGCTCTGTTTTCAACCCCAAACAAAGTGAAAATGGGGATAGTGGCAGTCTGATGAATTTATCAATACATCTAAGGATGGAAGAACCTAAGCTAGACTTCTTGCTAAATTGCCTAGGAGAGCTAAATGGCAGCATTCCCTGCTTGCAAATATGCAGCATAATGCAGGGCACCCCTCCAAACAAGGTGTTCAAGGGTAGTCCAAAAACTACTGTCAGTGTGGGGAATTTAAACAGCACCCCAAAGCCTAGCCCCTTTGAGACCCAAGAAGAAAAAGAGAGTGAGCCACTCTCGTAATTAAAAACACCAGAATGGGATGAAATCCTTGCAGCTTAAAAGCAGGCCTAGCACAAATCACCTAGCCATGAATACGATACTGATGAGAGGAAAACAAATCAAAGTGGAGAACAAAATACGCCCTCATTTATTGCCTGGGCATCCCTCTTGAATGTGGTCAGCTATCAGCAGAAGCACTGCAGCTGCAGTCAAATAAGATGGATATCCAACTCTCATTATTGAACACTATGGCAATTTATTTAGCAGGGATAGACGGCAAACTTGGAGAACTGAACTCCTTAATAAAAAAAGGTGTAGGACAACACCTCCTTCTCCCAAACAAAGTATCCCTGCACAAAAATCGTTGACAAGCTGGCAACAGTTCCCATAATGTTAAGCGATCTATTGATTAGTCTGAAACAAAGTGTACAGCCCCAAAATGGAAACCAACCAGGGACGTTAGTCCAACGGTCAACAAAATCAAGTGGCTTTTTATGTCCTTCTTTACATGTAGGTGACACCAGCAGTTTTAACAACCAACTGCATCGTCCAGGAGCTAAGCCAAAAACTAACATGAGTGCATAAAAGGAAATTCACACCACAGCACAGCAGCCAGCTTCTGAAATCCATCACACCGGGGAAGGCGTATTAGAAAATATAAAAGAAAATGCTAAATACAGACAGGCACAAAAAAAAATGGAATAGAAAACTGCCTTCCAAGTGCATTTCTACCCTCTCTTTGACTCATCATTCAGATTGGAGGAAAAAGTGATGCCAACCGCAACTGTGACCATACAGGGGGGCAAGCAAAATGTAGCACAGCCTAATCAAGACTAGAATCACCCAGGGCTTTGCAAACATTTCACTGAATCTAGTCAAACTTTAACAACAGTAAGCATAAATGGGGAGCCTCGAGAAATATCACAGCATCAAATATCATCTCTAAGAAATCCATGATAACCCAAACGGTGGTCTCAGATGACCTCATAGTGTCATCCTTGATGGCTGGGGTCTTAAATCACAGAAATAGTATAGAAGAACGGTTTCCTATTGCAAGACCTGTAAATAACACTTTGACACAGACAAATAGTGCAGTTAATTGTGGCTCAGTTTTGACATCTTCTATCAGCATTCAACCTTCACGGGGGCCCTGAGAATACCACTGCATCCAGTATAACCCCCCAAGAAGGCACCCCAAGCTCCTAAGTACATGACAGAGCAAGATTTAACTTGGAGAACTTTCAGATCGACGCAGTGGATGACCTGGACAATACCTCGGTTTTAATCCTGATACTGGAGTATGTCTCCATAGGTAGTCACGACATCTTAAACCGGGGAAACATTCTTAGACTATTGACAGTTATGTCAAGTCTAAGTAATATAACATCAAAATAACAGTTTGAAAGTTCAGACGAAGAGCCCGGAGAAGAAGTAACAAGGACCACATGGTCCACAACCCATATTACAAAAAAAATTCCTGCAGAAGGTCCAATTCTCAAAAAATGAGGAATAAAGGTTATACCTAGTCAAACAACAGGATACCACTTGCCCCTTCTACCCCAAGGTCAAAATGTGAAATCAGACATGTGGAAAGAAGAAACCACCTCAGTGCTAAAGAGTGCAAAGTGCGCCACAGATAAAATTACTCATTATACAAACCTCATGGGGTGATAGAGCAAGCCATCTGGGAAAGGTCACAAGGAGACACACGAGACATTGTCAGAACAGCAAGATTCACTCGAACGCCACCATGACAAAACACAGCTCGGAACAATGAAGCCAGACCTAACCCCAGACTACTGCATATGTGTTCCTAGAATATAAATGGCCTGAATACAAAACTAACCGATCCAGAGCTGTATAACTACCTGCTGTCTTTTGACAACATTTTTCTCCAGGAAACCTGGCTGGTTGAGCCGGCCTACATCCAAGTCTATATATGTTTTTTTCCCAGATGTACAACAGGCAAAAAATGGACATCCCTCAGGAGGGATGGCAAACTATATTTCAATAGCCAGCGTAGCCTCAGCAACAGCCCTAGACATTAAGGCCACAGGAAAGAATGCCACAAAATGCACCATTAACATTAATGATGTTGCTACTGATGTAATCTTTATCAATATCTATATCATCCCAAAAAAAAACTCAATGACAGTAAAAAAGTAGTGCAAGAATTAATGAGATTGCTTGAGGAGGAAAACTCTACCCACTTTGTTATATCCGGGTACTTAAATCTATATTTAATGGGCACTTCGGCAAGCAACTTACCAACAGCCCAAACAGCACTTTGGTTAATACCCGAACAGGGCAGCAATACATCCGGGCACCAGTCGAAAATTGGGTGTCGACTACTCGACGACCTTGAACACTTAAGCCTTAGTGCCCTAACCGACAGGTTCCAAACAGATAATCTGCCAAATGCTACATTTCGTTCTAATAAAACTAGTACTGTTTGGACTATACCTTTGTATCCCTGTCCATATTTCAATACGTTTATTCATTTCAAATTACAGATAGATCCGGTAGTGACCATCTTCTTCAAGAAGTCACATTTTCATCATATATCACTACTCCAAAGCATGTAAGGGAGACAACCAACAAAATCTACCTTACAAATTCCAGACATATGAAGAGCACCCCAGTTGGGCTTACTCGACTACATGTAACCATAAGTGACACACTTCAAGACATTTTAGGTAATGAAACCACTGCGGTAAATACGTGGGAAATTCTCACTGGAACATTATGGGAAAAACACTCTAAGGCAAATAACTCCAAACATGATAATAAAGTATGAAAGGAGGTCACCAATGCAACACACAATGTTAGATTCAGGGAGTATAAAACCAGAATAAATAAAGCCCTTAGAGTTCTTAGGAAAAAGCCAGGAGCTTTAACAGCCTTCGCAGCATTACGATCAAATAAAAAACTAATAAAGAAGTTAAGATGGAGAATACAAAGAGATGAGGACAACGAATTATAGGCTAAATTACACACTGATATAAAATATAACAACAGCACTAGATTTTGGACTGCAGAGAATCCAATTCTTAAACCAGACAATAGAGACGTAAACTCATATATTACTGAGGTTTCATGTGCTCACTACCTAAAAAATCACTTCAATGATGAATCCACAGAAAACTTCTAGATGGTATTCCAGGATACTCTAATAAATATGCAACATGAGGGTCTGCCAGAGGAAAATGCAGACCGCAGTAAAAAACAAATAATGAAAGGGCGAAAAGAAGGTGCCCCGGCCCAAAGGGGATACTTCCTGCGGTATTCAAACACGACCAAGATCTCTGGGCAGGAACGTTAGCCCTAGGAGTATATTCACAAGAACTTGTGATAACTACCGCTAGAGTAGCTTAACGCAACTCTCAACATTGCAGCCTATCGCGGGAAAATTTTGCCGTGCCAACCAAGTATTCACAACGCGGTGGTAGCAAGTGATAGTCACCAGATAACGCGTCAAGTGTCAGTCTTAAAATCAACGCCACGCTGCAAAAATGCGAAAAGCGAATGCAAAAAATTATGTGATGAGGCCAATCGAGGTACAAAAATCAGCAAAAAACAGCCACAGGCCTGCAAATCCCATGCGTCTGGCGGGAAAATGCACTATAAAGGAAATAAAATCAAAAAATCAAAACCAATTTAAACTGAATAGCACCATGGATGCACCCGGACCGAGTGCAGAGGACAAACCGAACTCCACAAGCCCCACGTAGGACCAGCCAGGAACCCCGTGTTCGGGGAAGGGCAAGGAGAAGAGGAAGAGGAAGATGGGGTTCAGTCCGCAGGAAGACCGGATCATCGTCACGGAGGTGATAGAACACCATCAACAACTGTTCGGCACCTTCACTGGCGGCACTGGCAACCCAAACGGAAATATGGCAGGCCATCGTCACCAACATCAATGCAGTCGGAGTGGCGAGGAGGTCACTGGAGGAGGTCAAGAGGCGCTGGCATGAAGTGCACAGCCAAACCAAACAGAATCTCGCCGCCAACAGAAAGGCAGCAACGGTGACTGGAGGTGGGAGTCCAGCAACACAGGAGGAGCTGGATGAGCTGGAGGAAATGGTGGTCGTAGTCAGCAGTGTGGAGACGGTGGCAGGATTTGGGGGCCTGGACACAGCTCGATACGGCCTGACCCAACAGCAACAGGGTGAGTAACGACCAGGGACTGGGGGGATGGGGGGAGATGGGCACAATGGCACACATGGACAATTATGTGTAGCACACCGCACACCCAAAATGATCGTGGAACATGTCCCTAATAGCCTTGGCACACTGCAGCACACATAGAAACACCAAGTAGGCCCCCCTCCACAATGTGCACAAAGGGGCCCCACCTCCCTATCACCAATATCACAACTGACCCATGCACATGTGCTGAATCCAGCAAAGCAGCAGCTCTGTGACCCACACTGACTATGCAAGTAACACTGCATTCCCGATAGCATGGCAGCAGCCCAAAAACATGACTTGGCCCACGAATCGACATGGAGATGACCCAGTGCGGATCACATCCGTAAAGGAGCAGGTCACACTCTGACATATCCATGTGCACCCACAACCCATGCCATACAATACACGCAGCAGATGAACAATGTACCAGGCCACAAAATCTGTCCGAGACTGTGTGATGATAATGTACAGGTACTACCACACATCCATCATGTAGTCGAAAAACACACTGACTGCCATCAAATAGCCTGCTCCACCAAAACAGCCACAATGTACATTGGCATGCAGTCTGAATGTAAACATCTGCAAATCTTCAACATACATGTGTAACTCTGTTAACCTGCATCTCCCCTTTACATTGCAGAGGGACACACAACACCTCCTGCAGAGCACACCACACTTCCCATCATTGATGATGAAGAGGACAACCTGCACATATGTCAAGACACCCTCCAACGGATAATGGACAGCCTTCGCACCTCATACCCAGGAGCAGGGCAGGCCAGCTGCCTCGAGGTGACCCCACCACCTGCACAGACAACACAGCAGGAAACACACACCACCACGGCTGTCTCCCAGGACCCCCCGACTAATACATGGAGTTCCAACAGTGTGTGTGGAGTTGCCAGGTGGAGTTGGCTGAAACGCTGCAGGTGGGTTTCGAGCTTGTGGCAGCCAAACTCAATGCCATACTTGGGTGTCTGAGTCCCATTAGGGACCACGTACAATCCCTATCGGACACCCCCTGTACGCACCATGCTCCACAACAGACCTTGGCTGACCTCGCTGGGGCCATTAACTGGATACAAGAACTGTCTGGTCAGACAGGCACCAGCGATGACAGCACAGAGTTGGCACAGATGCGGAGGTCAATGTAGACCATGGAGCAGATGCAGGCTAGAAGTATGGCTGCCACGGCTGGACACTAGCGAGTAGTTGCTGGGAACTTCAATGCCCTGCAGTTCATCATCTTGCCATTGCTGCCACTGAGCCTGTCCCAGATGACTGAAGTGGGAACATCGACACACACACAGCTCCGACTCCTGATGAGTCAGTGGCACACAGTGATGCTGCCCCATCACCTTTGCAGTCTGATGTGTCAGTGGCACACAGTGATGCAGCCATTACCCTACCACACACACCGGACACAGAACCCGTATCAGGGGAGTAAGATGGTAATTACTGTGTGAGGAAGGAGGCAGTAGCATCCATCACCACCATATGGCCTGTCCCTGCCTGGTTCTGACCTATGCATCATGCTCTGGGACAATACCTCCCACTGACCCCTGAACACTCTGCGACATTCACACGGACCCTGACACGGTCTGCCATATCTTCTCTGCTGGACAATTACACAGCATTCCTGCTGCGGACTGCACTCACCCTCTTTCTGATCACTATTCAATCCCCAAAGGACTCTGGTTGGCCCACCACTGGGATTCCGTGTAATGTGGGCTTGGATGGCCATGTACAGCTCCAGCTCCGTCAATCACCTGAATGTGAATAAAACATTCTAAATCACACAGATGTGCCATGACTATGTTCACTCATGTATGGAAGTATGGCTGGATGTAGGGACAATGATTGCACATGAAGGTACACCCTGGTAACTGACATCTATGCGCATGTGTATCCCTGAAACACATGGCCAATTGGATGACTGTGAAGGTGAGTACTAGCTGTGTCCCCATTGCACATCAACAACAATCTCACAACCCCCTAACGTAGGCACACGTCCATGTATTGAATAGGGCTGTGTGTTGGAATGACCAAATCGGTAGCAGGCCAGGAGTGGTGTCCTACATCACATGTGACAACAGAACTTCACGTCGCATACCTACCCACACACATCTGTGTGGACACATTCTTTTATGATATACGACATTTCTCCACATGGTCAGAGGTTGGACACCATACTCACATTGCTGAAGTCACGTAAGTGCACAGGTCAGCCAGAAACTATCCCAAAACAATGTCTGGCTCACAGACGTGCAGCATGCAAAAGGGAGCCACCGCCATTGCACATGCGTCAGTCAGTTCCTCCCTGTGTAGGGACGATGCTCATTGTGGCACACAAGTGGACAATCTAATCAACACACATTACCGTTAGACACCAGTGGAGTGGCTTAGACTTTATTGGCATGTGCGTGTCAGTATGGAAGAGGCAACGGCCACAACAGGCAGGGACATGCTTAAGACACACAGTATGGGAACATGTCGAGGTTCAGAAAATGTTGAGGCAAAAATGGACAACAATCATCACAGATGGAAACGGTCTCAGCCCACCTTGCCTTGCTGGATGAGTCATGTGTTGTTTGGTGTCTGCCCATTGCCCCGTGTGAGGGGGCACAACTCACTGCCCAGTAAATGCAGCATACGTGCACGGTACTGTTCCATGTGACGGGGGTTGTGCACGTGCCCAGGATGGCCTGCCATTGCATTTGTGCGTCTCGCAGAACCGGCACTCTTCTGAACTGCGGCAGTTGTGTGGAGAATATGCCACAGGTCTGACCAATGATTTGAATGTGTGTGCAACGTTGGGGAGAATGGGTTGCTGTTTCCGTGAGTGTCAAGGGCATCCCATGTGTGGGTACCTCAGGCAGGGGCTTCTGTGTGTGGGGTGTGGATAAGTTGGATGGTTCATTTGCGCAATGTGTGGTGTGGGAGTCGTCCCCATCTGCCATGGCATCTCTCTCAGGGTGTTCCAGCCACGTTCTAGACCAAGGTCAGAGGTGCAGGTGTCCTCCCGCCTTATGCATTGTAACAATGGAGCTTTCATCCCTGATGTTGTCTGACTACTACTTGCATTTTCGGAATGTGATGTGGCTTTGGCGCTGAGATTGGGACAACGCCTTGGGCTCATGGTGTACGGATGGCGATACACACACACATGTTGGCATGTGGAGCCAGGTGCCTGAGAGGCCTTGCGCGGCTTGTGTAATCTCACTCCGTCTCTCTTCCTTGCTCTCTCCCTCGCTCTCTCCCTCTCTCTTTCCTTTGTTGGGCGCATGGCACACCTTCTTCTCTTGGATTTTGTCTTCCAGGATGTGTCCTACAGATTGTCCATTTAGGACCCGCTAGGACTCATCCGAATGATTGTTTTGGCTTTTGTTTGAATGGTGTTTTGTTTTGGTGATTGCATTGCTGTATGACTGATTCGCCATTTTCCGGCCACGCATGTATGTTGGTTTTCCTGCTTGTGCGGCATCAGGCAAAATATTTGTTCTGGGATTCGTGGTGTTCGTTTGCAGTTTCTTTGTCTGGGGTTGGGGGTGGGCCCGGGGGGGGTGTAGCATGCCTGGGTGTGGTGTCAGTGGGTGTTCTCGCCCTCTTGGGTGTCCGGGCCGCATAACCAGTGGCTCCATGGCATCTGTTGCCCTTCCGATGTGGCTGTGGGCTGCGCTCCCTTTTGTGGTGCAGGCTATGGTCCGACTTTGCACCAGGTCAGAGCAGGTGTTATTTTCCTGCTGCTAACACGCCTTATCGCCTGTTTTGTGTTCTTATCACAGTTCTGGCTGGTTGTTCTGAATGTTGTGGAGTGGTGTTGGCGCGGCTTTGGGCATGAGAACGCCTACTCTGCATCTTATTAGCGATACTTGCGGTGGTCTTCTGTGGCGATGTTTTTTGCGGCTGCTATCACGGGTAAACTGGTGCGGTGGGCTGTTGACACCAGCTTGTGAATGGGGCGATAAATTTATCGCAACTTTGGCTGCGATAAAGTGCCGTTAACTCGGCGATAGCTCCTTGTGAATATCCCCCCTAGAATTTATGGAGGTCAGGAGCACACAAACTAGCCCGGCGTCTTGGGAAGGGTCAATTATATCTCCCATTTTTAAAGGAGGGGACATATCTCTTACAGCTAACTATCGTTTTATAACTCTAATGGGTTGCTGAATACTTTGGATGCTGAATACTTTGCAAGAATAGTTCTTGATGAGCTAACTTCATGGTACTCCAGCAATTCCCTCATTCCATACAATCAGACCGGATTTTTCAAGCCATCTGGCATGATTACAAACATCTTAGCAAATTGCCTTACTTATGGACACTGCCCGTAATTCCAGAACACCACTATAATTTTGGTATTTTTTTTTTTAAAGCAGATTTTGACTGGGTGGACCAAGGGAAATTATGGCGGAAGCTAGTGAATTGGAATATACCGCAATACCTTTTAAATATGTTGATAATGTTGCACAGCGAAACATGGGTTCAAATCAAAATAGGAACAGGCACGCACCTCTCTCGAAAAATCAAAACTACTCGAGGCCTAAAACAAGCATGCGTTCTGGCACCAATTCTATTCAAACTCTTTTTGGCAGATTTGACAGAACGATTACAAACATGTAATCCTCATGCTCCTAAACTAGGTTGAAAAACAATATCTAATTTTTTAATATGCTGATGACATGGCACTGGTTAGCCGCACCCGAGTGGGACTTTAACACAATGATGATTTACTCACAAGCCAATGGCCTGTTGATCAACTTGGGCAAAATGATAACCAGGTGTTATAACATTAAGAGTGGTGGAACGCAGGCTTGGTTTCTGGGCAAAATGCAGCTGGAAAGCATAGATGAATACAAGTATTTTGGGGTAACTACTGATAACAATGGGAGCTTTTTAACACAGAAGGCCGAGATACAAAAGAAATGCCTGGTCCTGGCCTGGTCCTGGCCATAGCATTTAAAAATGTGAAGAAAAAGCTAGCTGGTCCCTCTCTGAAGCCATTCCTTTAAGTCGTAAGAGCAAAGCTTCTTCCAACAATATATTTTCGAAGTGAAGCATTAAGAGGCCAGGATGCCAGCACCCTAGACACCGCAATTACTTGAGCGTACAGAATTATATTCTCCTTGCCAAGTTATACCTCCCCTGTACAGATATGATTAGAATTCGGGTTGCTAAAGCACTCATTATCTAGACGCGGTGCATACATAATATGCTGGAACAAGATTAGTAACGCTGAACCTACCTCACTGAATCATATGTTATGGGATGAGCTACAGCACCACAACACATCACCGGCAAGAGTGTACCTGCAAGAGTCTTTCATCCTTACAGGTCTTGCACAACTTTGGGAAACTCTAACCAACCTACAGACCTTCAAGCGTCTGGTCAAGAAATCACTTAAATTTCAATCTGCCATAGAGAATAAAGCTACATTAGCAAAAAGGGCACATGGGTGGATGACATTAAATAATTACAAGACTGTTGCCCTTCAAGATTACTTTGCCACTGGCTACCCACCTTTTTTTAAGCAGCAGTTTTTAAAATACCAGCTGGGGCTGTTGCCGGTTAAAGAGTATATGGTACCCTCGCTAGGTGGAAATCACCGTGCTACCTGTCGACTCTGTGGGACCAATAAGGAAGATCTGTTGCACCTAATCTGTTCCTGCAACATTGTACAGACATAAAGCAAACAACTATTAATCACAGCATTTAACCAATGGGGAATTTGAACAAGAAGGCAGGCAAATTTAGCCTGTTTCGATCCAGGGGACCCTCAGCTAAACTGCCGCTTTGCCAAGTTTTTGCTAAAGGTGGAGAAAAGATTACAGAAAATTTAATTTGTTCAACGCTGCCTACATAATCTGCTTCTTAAATGGTTCATCCTTCTTAAGGAATAATAGGACCCTCCACCAAGGCAAAACTGGGGCAAACCTGTTTTACTCTTGAACTAATGATGAAAGTCCATAAGCTGTAAATATTCCTGAAAGTAAACTCTAACCAGTTTTCCCTTTTATGTGTCATTGTCCCATTTGAAAACAACTAACCTGATATAATAGTACCACCAGTTCACAAAGGTATCGACTTTTTTTTCTCTTTCTCTTACCATTCAACAATATTAACTTCGGCTGTAAAGCTTCTAATTTTAGAATTAACAATTTTATCCATGTCATGTAATAGTGTATTTATACCATGTATAACATTTATTGCAATGGTTTTAAGTAACATAGCAATTATTTAAATAAACTTCAAACTCGAATTGGAAAATGTTTAATCATGAAACTTGGCTACAGTCTTGGGGTCCGAGCTTAACCAAACTGTGTGACTCTAGGCAATCACTTTTATTCACTGTTCACGGCATTTGAGAGCACCTTAAGATAATACAGTTCAGGGTGTGCAATGTACAAACATCTTTGGTGTATGGTTTAATAGACCATAGTGTTGCTTCATCTGTAAATATGAAGGATTATATAAGATTAACCAGACAACTGACTTGCTTTTTGAGTCATATATAAAACTATCAGTTGTTGGAACTGGCCCTTTTTGCAGTGTTATTCTCAAAACTTTTTGCGTTCCTCCTGTATTTTGTCTGACCTGTTTTTGTTGGTTTTATGGCTCTGGGCACTTTACCACTGTTGATCAGTGCTAAAGTGCATGTGCGCTCTTCTGAAAACTTGGTAAGATTGGTCTACACCTGTTTGGCAGATTTAATTTACCTGTAAGTCCCTTGTACAGTTCTATCCTATATACCCAGGGCCTGAAAATAAATACTACTAGTGGGCCTGCAGCGCTGCTTGCGCCACCCACAGAAGTAGCCTTTCAAACCTGTCTCAAGCCTCTGCTGCTGCAGGGCCTGCGTGTGCAGTTCACTGCCACAGTGACGTGGCATTCAAATTGTTTGAAACTCCCCTTTTACTACATATAGGTCACCACTAAGGTAGGCGCTAGGTAGACCTATGAGCTGGGTGATGTATAGGTAAAAGGTAGGACATGTGCCTTTGTTGTGTGGCATGTCCTGGTAGTAACAAACATCCTATTTGGTTTCTCACTGTTGTGAGGCTGCTTTGTGCTTCAGTGGTAATTGCTAATATGAAAGGGGTAGTGTGGCCATGTTTGGTATGTTTGGAATAGTAGTGATCAATCCTGCTTATTGGTGAAATCAGATTTGTTATTACTGTTTTAGAAATGCCACTTTTAGAATTGAACATTTCTGTGTGGTTTTGACTCTTGTGCCCTGGCTGGTTCTGTATTCACCGTCTGGTTTCGACTGACAGGAACTGGTGATGGGCATTCACTGTAAACAGTCACAAGGGGGATTGAGGTGTGTCTTGCCTTTCCTGGGTGACTCATAGTTGGGCTGAATAGGCCTCATCTGCATTAAGAGAGGTGGGAGGAATTGTCACCTGCACCTAGATGGGGCTGTGCCTCCCTTTCACAGTGCTGCCTATGCCCCCCTGTAGTGTGTCTGGAGCCAGGGCTGGGGATTTATTGGGAGTGCTGTGCACTTCTAAAGTTTTTTGAAGAGCTACCAGAAAAAATACTTTGTGGGTATAAGTATAGGGCTGTGACCCATTGATTTTAGACACTGTGTGGACATATAACCAAATGTGCTGCTTCTACACCAGAGGACGGCTGTGTGCCAGGAGGAACCGCCATTTGGACCAGCTGCTTGTTGTCCTGGAGGGATGTCCCCTCCGCAAGCTGACTATCTGTGCTGGCCTGCCTGCTGTTCCTATGCGTGTGCCCCCAGTGCTCTCAAGGGGGCCTACAAAGGTGGCACCTTGAGCATCTCGCCATGCGACTTGTCTCTGTGAGTCTGACAGCAGTGTGCTCTGAACTGGAAATGAGGGTGCACCTAGTTAAATTGCTTCAACCCAGCGTGATGTGAGCGCTGAATTTGTGCTGATCATGGGTTTGCTCTTTGGGCCCTAGCCCCAAGTCAGCGCATGTGGAGTGCTGGATTTCAGGCTAAAGAAAGACTTCATTATTTAAAGAGCACTCGGTGACATGCTGTTGCTGGTTCCCGACTCTCTGGCCTGAGCCTGCAGAGGGCGGCCATGAGGATCCCTTCCTGAGGCAGTCCCAGGCAGACAGCACAATCCCCAGAGTGGAGACCTGCCAAGCGCTCCGTCCCAGGAGAGATCCCCTCAACATGGCCCCTGAGAGGCGAGGTCAGCGCATCAGCAGAGAGGATTTCCTGACCTGAGCAGGCTTAAAGTGCTTACTGCCCTCTCCGCAGCAGAGTCCCGATTTTCTGACACTCCACCTTGTGTGGGCTGTATTTTTGGTGGTGCTTCACTAGGATTGCGAAGGTGAGGTCGTCCTCGTGGGCATTTCATACAGCAGTCTGCGTGGTCCTGGAGGGCTCCAGATGTGCTACAACGCCATTAGTTCTTTTGGGGGAGTGGTGGGATACCTACAACCACCCTGAAGTTGCCTGCTCTGTGTTGGAGTAGACAGGGTGCACGTTACTCCCCTACCCCCCTTACTTGGTGCGTTGGGCACAGGTGGCAGTTGTACTGCGGAGAGAAGCCTGGGAGCAGTGCCAAGGGGTATTCCCCACCAGTATGCATCAGGAATTGTCGTAATAACGGTTGCAATTGCACCGGTGCTCCTTGGCCCTACATATTGGGTTTTATTTACCACACAACCTTAATAGAAGCTCGAAGGGTGCTGTGACCAGTGTTGTTTACTGTGACATGTGAGGATGTCTAGGATTTATTCACTATCTGCAGCATTTTGTGCGCTTTTTCATTATTTATGTTGTTCTTAGGCCTTATGTGACATATGTAACCTATAAGTATTTACTTTAGGCACTAACTGTAATGTTATGACATTTGCCTGGTCAGCAAAATAATTTATGATCTATTTGATGTCAAGACAATTGCCTAGTTGGCAAAGTAATTTATGTGATTGTGGTCTATTTCTTTTATGTATAATACAAAGGATATTTTATATAACCGTGTGTGGAGTCTCTTTTTGTGGTGTATCACTGGTCTGTGTGTGTGTTGCACAAACACTTTGCACATTGCCTCTGGGATAAGTCTGACTGCTCTACCAAGCTGCCAAGAGGGTGAGAAGGGGTTATTGTGTGTGTGTAATTCCCTTACCCTGACTAGAGTGGTTGGTTCTGACTGACTTAGGTGCATACCCTAGCCTCACAGAAACTATATTTCCAACATCAGTGCAGAAGGGGTATGGTTCACTAATTGTAATAAATGTCAACCACTTCAGTGATAGAATCTCATGTGCTAATATAAAACAATCCAAAATATGCTCTTTTAGTGTAGCAGTCCATACTTCAGCTATAAATATAGTGTCAGTCAGGGGTGCTTGCAGAAGGATGGGAAGTCCAGGCAGTGGTAAGAGCGGTTCTGCTCATCCTCCATTCCACGGTGCTGCTTTTTCTGGCAGGATGTAACACAAGTGAAGTCATGGGGAATTAGGTGACCTGTCCGTTGTCCCCTCATTGCCACTGCCCTTTTGGCTTTGATAGTGTTGCAAGAGGTGCTTGGGTGTTGGGAGCTGGGCTCATGGTCTCAAAGGGCATGCATGCCCGCTGCCCACATCTAGTCAGCTGCAAGCATTACATGGCCGCATGGGCCCGGCCTGTTTCATAACGTGGGCTGTGATTACAGTGGCCTGCCCTATAAAACATGCTGCATGTGCCTTGTCAATAATACATCAGAGGCTTCTTCAAGGAGTGGAGCCTTAGAAATTTGACATTTCTGTTCTGTTCTGACACTGCTAAGCATTACCTACTGTCCAGGGTCTGTTGCACAAGGTTTGATGTGAGATACCTACATTCCTGAAGAAGACGCCTGACCTCATACGGATATTATTGGAGAGTTGAAACATGTCAATTGAAAAGGGAAGCAGAGTCAATTGCTTGACCCTACTATTTTTAACCTAGCGTCAGGGAGACACCAATTAACCCCTTTTTTAGCTCACTCACATACGTTTTTACTATAGGTCTGACAGTTTAACAAAGGGAGAACATATGTGCTCACATAAGGAAATTACCCTCATCCAAACTAGACTGCCCATAACAAGAAGACTGTACTGTCAGTGACGAATAGCACTCATGAATGTTTTCCGCAGCTAGATGTTGAACCCACTTGTGAAGCATACTACATTAGGCAGGTGAGGGTTCATCATACTATATGAGTACACATATATATGGTAATTCTGTAAAAGGTTTGGTGTACTTCAGTCCTTTTAAGCCTTTCACTTCCTCATTAGTGTGTTGGCTTCCTATAACGTACCTGTTCTCTTTGTGTGAGAAAAGGGTGTGATGTTCCTCCTGCTACTGCCTGTTGTCCTTTATATATTGTTTGTGCTAGGGAAGGATGCACTGCTACTGTACATGTTGTACCTTTTTTGAGTTATGAAGATCATTATAAAACTTTCCACTACACAAACGATTCTCATTGCTAATGTTATTTTTAATGCATGATGTAAGTGAAATGGTGAACCATCGTATAATCTGTGAGAGGAGTTTACTTTTGGTATTAAGTATGAAACAAGCATTGCTTTAAAGTGAGTAGACACTCTCGAAAATATTTTAAACATAGCTAACAAGTGGTTACATGTAATGTATAACACCATCTGGCATTTTAGCCAGCAGCATTTTAATGCTGGGATTTGGAACACTATATAAAAGCGTTAAAAGCAAAACTTAAAGCTGTAAAATGCAACATGATGTTGGCTAAAAAGCCAGGGGTGACTGATATTATCATGTGTCATTGTGCCATTGGCATACTTTTGAAATGCAAAATAACATTTAGTTCCTGACTTTCTTTTTGTGTGCAATCACAGGTTAAACAGCTAAGTGGGTC
Source organism: Triturus cristatus (assembly GCF_964204655.1). Classification (NCBI taxonomy): domain Eukaryota; kingdom Metazoa; phylum Chordata; class Amphibia; order Caudata; family Salamandridae; genus Triturus; species Triturus cristatus. The sequence goes on along the minus strand of NC_140587.1, from coordinate 888,482,851 downwards.
ATAATGCAGAGATACTCTTTCAAATGCAAATAGGAGCATATTGCTGCTCATGGGCTAACATTAACATTCCATGGAAAACTGGCTTGCTAAGAAATACATTATTTAATGGAAAAATATGAGCAGCAGCTAGATGTATCTGAAAAGAAACTGCAAAAGGAAAAACAGTGTGCTGGCACACCTCTCCTTTAGGGGAGTTTGCTGTGTTTTAGGTGATTTAGCTGCTTCACCACCGTGAGGCACCATGCCTTGAACAGGTCCTGGAGGCGCTGCCCTTTGATGGCTGCCAGTGTTATCATTTGATGCCAACATTAGGCTTAAGAACAATAAAAGTTTGGCACATTTAGTAGCCTGAACAACACAAAGTACTCAAAGAGTGCCTCCATTGGCCGTTGCCTTCCTCAGGATCTGCAAGGTGAAATAAAGGCCCAACTCCAGGTAGCTCCAACTCAGTAGCTATAATAGCACTGCGGGTCAGAGTAGCCAGGCGGGGGAAGGATGGGGGAAGGGAACAGCAGGGAAGAAAATCTGAAAAAGAAATGGTTAGCAGACAAACATATAATAAGCATTCATTCATTTAGATTGTGTGGCTGTAAAACCTTGCTTTTCTTGTATTGGCACTAAAGCGTGCCTCCAGTGATGCACACTGTCTACATTAGATATAAGTCAGCTCATACCTTTTAATATGTCACAGGAATTACTTTTTTGCTGTTCGTGAAACTCAGCATGGAACACTCACGCAGTTAAAGACACTGTGACACTCGCTTGTTGATCTCTGCTAACTAATGCCGCCCAAATATTGTTCCTCAAGAATTAGAAACTCAAGCCAGAGGTGATCCTCTCAGTGCAATCAATTGAATACTATATGCGCTACCTAAGCGCTGCTCCTATTAATGCTATAAACAAGATTTGCACTTAAAACAGCTACACTGCTCAAATTAGTGCTGTTCTTGTACTTAAACCTAAAAATCAAAGGGCTTCCACCTCAGGACATGCTGATACCTTGGAAACATTGCTGTGTCAACAAATGATGGACACAATGCTTAAAGAATCAAACATTCAACCCCAGTCATGAGATCTGGCTTAAATCCATCATTATTTTGCTCACTACGCCTCCCCAGTTTGAACCCAGCCATATGCAAATCAGTCTTGACCCTGCTCCCCATGGGAACAGTCCAGCCCAAACTGCCCAGCCGGGTCCTTTCTGGACCGGAAAGAAGCATCCTAGAACCGGTTTCAGAGTATCACCCCTCATCAGCCAGACTAGCTTGAATCCAGGGGCACAGCTTTAGCATGAGATCCACATCTAGGCATACCCATCCCACTTGGAGTCAAAAATGCTGTTGCAACAAATGATGGACGTAATGCTGAATTAATCAAACATTCAACTCCAGTCAAGAGATCTGCGTTAAATACATTGTTCTTTTGATTATTACATTTTAAAGGAGCCCTGTTTTTCAGACTGTTTTTAAAGTTAAATTATATGCAAATTTGACTTTGGAATGAAAGGTTCTTCCAAAATAGGGAACTACTTTATTTTTCCATATGTCACCTCTAAGGTGTCACCTAGGTGCCGCACGGGTAGGGTGCCTTGTAACTATAAGCAGGGCCATTACAAAAGATGTTTTTATAAGCCCTGGTAAGGGACAAATTGCCAACTTCTTTTTCCCCCATTATAGATAATAAGCTCCATAGGCTAACATTGGGATATTTTATTTAGGTATAAATATTGACAGGAGCAAGATCAAATGTAATTTAAAGTATAAAAATGCTAGTAATGATAAATCCAACAACTTGCCACTGTTAGATTTATAATACCTAACACAGAAAATAAGTTATTAAACTTTCTTTTCTGTAATCCAAAATCCAGCCTTCCAGCTGCTGTCAATGAGTTTCCTGCGGGTGGAGAACTGTGGCTGCAGAAGCAGATGGCAAGATGAGGGGGGAGGTAGCCAAACTTGTCTTTAAAGTGAGAATGACACTTTAGGACTGCCCAGGATCACCTCTACATTCTGCAACCCCTACCACACAGGAGCCCCTGTAGTTATATTAGTGAAGAAAGTGGAAGGAAGTGTTAGTGAATCTTAGCCACGCCAGTGGGTTGGCTTAGCCTGATTTAACCTTCCAGGAGAGAAATTCTCCATGTTGGATTTTGGAATGGTGCTTTCTGAGAGAAGAATATGCCACAATTTGGAGGAAGTGGTCATACATCTGGGTTGCACCCTGTATCTCATCGGTCAGGGGCCCCCCCTGGTTGACGCACAGAAACTGTGAATAAATATTGAAAAGCTGCATTGCAAGTCAGATCTGCTGCTTGAAACTACAAGGAGAAGAAGGACTGCCTTGTTGGAAACCTCAACTGCACTCCAAAGTTCTGCACTCTGAAGGACTGCACCTGCTGCACATTCTGGGACTACAGCCCTAAGGAATTTGCCTTGATTCAAGAAGGATCAGGGAGTGGACTCCCTGCAATCTATAGGTTACCTGAGCCCACCTGCATTATCTACACCAAGAAATCCCCATCCTTGAGTGCATCCAGTGGACTTTTAAGGATTTGGCCAGGTGCATTGTGGGAATTGTAGGTCCAACATTCCAAGGATCATCTCATAGATTCTAGACATCTTGGATTGGTTTTGTGGACACTTTTAACCCTCAAGGAGACCTTCTGGAAGAAGATCCAGATGTTTTGAGAAGTATGGTAAACTGTTTGGTAAAAGCTCCATAAGGTGATCAACTCGATGTCGAGAGTCAAGCCAGTTATCTTCAGCCACGACCCGGCCGGGATTTCAGGTTCATCCCACTGATAGCTCTGGATCTCTAGCCTTCCAGGATTTTTCCAGGGCCTCACAGAAATTCCAGCTGACAATCCTGCACTGAATCCATCCTAAAGAGGGGTCTTGCTCAATGTCAAGAGATCAAAAGACAATCCTCCAGAAAAGTTTCTAAGTGTGAAGTTTTGACCAAGGCCTCCCTTGTGTGTATTCAACTAGAGCGTCATCGTAGACGGCCTCAAACTTTGACTTTGTCCCAGTCAACTGCGACCAGAAGTCCCAAAAGGGCACTATATGTTTTTAAGCACTGAAAGTATTTATTCTTTAAAAATTCATCCCTCCAGTTCCCTACCTTGGATTTTTGTTGTTTTTTCTTTATTTGTTCATAAAAAATAAAACCTATGTTTATAAATTTGATATGGATTTTTGCTCTGTGCTGTGTCTTACTTATTCACTCTTTTGGTGTTTTACACACTTGTCTCCTAAGTTACGCCTGCCTTTTTGTTGTCAGCTACCAAGGGTTAAGCAAGGGAACAATTTATTGAGACCTTGACAGACCCTTTTACTGTGTTTGAGGTCTAATTACTTGTGGTAATGCACTACTTATCCCTACTAATAATCCACTTTCCTACATCCACTTTGAAAAAAAAAAGGGGGAGTTTTGTGTGGAAAAATGTTATATATTCATGTTGCATTTTGTGCTGTTTCCTGTCGGGGGTGGTAGGCCTACCCAAACAAGTGTGGTACCATTTTTATTAGGAGATGTTTGGGAATGCTGGGTGGAAGGAAGTTTATGCTTATGTCCCCCACACATTCCAGAACTTTCCATCACAGAAATATGAGGAACATGTAATTTTTAGCCAAAGTGTTAGGTTTACAAGGGATTCTGGGTAGAAAATCCTGGTGAGAGCAACGCAAGTCACCCCAACCTGGATTTTTTCAGGTGTTTAGTTTGCAGACATGCACAGGTTTGCTAGGTTTCCCTAGGTGCTGGCTGAGTTATGGCCCAAAATCTTCAAGTACCCACTTTGCAAAAAAAGGGCTAGTTTTGAGTGGAAAAATGTGATATGTCTCAGTTGCATTTTGGGCTGTTTCCTACTGTGGGAACTAGAAGTACTCACACATGTGATGTACCAATTTTATTTCTTTAGACTTGGGGGAATGCTGGGTGGAAGGAGGTTTGTGACTCCCCACAAATTCCAGAACTTCCCGTCATATAAATTTGAAGAAAATTCGTTTCAGTGAAGGTTTGAGATTTGCAAGGGATTCTGGGTAATAAAAACTAGTGAAAGCCATGCAAGTCATCCCACCGTCGATTTCCCCAGGTGTATGTTTCTAACAACGTACGGGCTGGCTTGGTTTCCCTAGGTGCAAGCTGAGCTGGGGCCACAAATCCCCAGCTATACACTTTGCAAAAAAGGGTCAGTTTTGAGCAGAAAAATGTGATGTGCATATGTTGCATTTTGGCTGTTTCCTGGCACAGACAGTAAACCTACCAACATAAGTAAAGTACTATTTTAATCTGGAGACTTGGGGAATTTCTGGTTGTAAGGAAGTTTGTGGCTCCACACAGATTCCAGGACTTTCCATCAAAGAAATGTCAAGAAAATGTGTTTTTTAGTCAAAGTTTCAGGTTTGCAAGGCATTCTGGGTACAAAAACCTGGTGTGAGCCATGTAAGTCACCCACCTTGGATTTTACCAGCTGTCTATTTTCTAAAAGTGTACAGGTTTTCTAGGTTTCCCTAGTTGCCTGATGTGCTAGGGCCCCAAATTAAGAGCTACCCACTATGGAAAAACGGGTCAGTTTTGAGTGGACAAATGAGATGTGTCCATGTTGCATTTTGACCCATTTCCTGTTGCAGGCACTAGGCCTACCCACACAAGTGAAATACCATTTTTATCAGGAGGCTTGGAGAAATGCTGGGTAGATAGACGTTTGTGCCTACCCACAGATTCCTGAACGTTTCATCACAGAAACTTGAGGATAATGTGTTTTTGTAGTCAAAGTGGTTTGCAATGCAATCTGGTGAAAGTCATGTAAGTTGCCCCACCCTGGATTCCACAGATATATAGTTTTTAAAAATGTTCAAATTTTCTAGGCTTCCCTTGGTGCCGGCTGGAGTAGGACCCAACGTGCACAGCTATCCACATTGGGAAAAAAGGTCCGCTTTCAGTCGAAAAATGTGATGCTCCCACATTGTGTTTTGGTCCACTTCCTGTTGTGGGGATTAGGCCTGCCCACAAAAGTGAGGTATCATTTGTATTGGAAGACATGTGAAAGCATAGAATAGTAGAACAGTTTTTATTTCCAATTGGATTTCCCTGCATGTATACCTTCCAAATGTAAGCCAGTATGTAATAAAGAAGATATTTTGAAAAAAACCTCTAAATCATATGCTAGTAAGAGTACACACAAATTCAGAGATGTACAAATAACCACTGCTCCTAAACTCTTTATCGTGTGCCCATTTCAGAAATATGTAGTTTTCCTTGATACACATTTTTCACATTTCACATTTTAGCATAGGAGTTGGTCTATACTTCGTACACACGGAAAACCTTTGTACGGTGAAGCTAATTTTTGGCGTCTTGTACCTTGGGTTCTTGCAGAATGTTAGAACTGGAGTTTCTGGTCGGCAAAGGTATGCACTCTGTCCAAGCAGGAACCACCACTCTGGTCAAGGTAAGCTAAAACACACTAAAAGATAACCTGTGCTCACCCTCTGGTAGCTTAGCACAGATCAGTCAGGTTTAGCTAAAGAGGCAATGTGTAAAGCATTTGTGAACACACACAAACACACAGTCACACAATGAATACACCAAAAAAACACTCCACACAGGGTTAGAAAAATTGAAAAAATAGATTATATTTTTATTAGTGAAACAAGACCAAAATACAAATACTACAAAAATCCAATTAGTAGAACCACAGTTTTGCATTTTTAAAGAATAAATCAAAAAGTAGTGCTTAGGAACAAATAGTGGGGGGCAAGCCAGTAGGCCCTCAGAGTCACTCTGGGTTCAAGTGAGATGGGTCCAGCCCTTGTCCTCAGCAGGGCAGAGATCAGCAGTCAGCGGGGCAGTGCAGCAAAGCTGAAAATCAGTTGTTCCAGAGCAGCAGTCAAGCAGAGTGGCAATCCTTGTAGCACAGCAGTCTTTACTCCTACCAGAGTTCTTCACAGGTCCAGTAGTGTACTGTCTTTGTAGGGGCAGGTGCCCAGTACTTATACCCAGTTGTGACTTTGTAGTGGGGGTGACTAACTTCAAAGCAGGCCCTTGAAGTGCACGGGTCCACCTTTATTTCCAGCCCTGGCTCCAGGCTATTAGTTGGGAGTAACCAGCTGCCTATTCAGGTGTAAGGGTCTGCTTCCCCTTTCTCTTCCTGTCTGTAAGAGCTATCAGAAGGTAGATTAAAGCAGATGAGTTCTCTGTCAAAAAAACCCTTCCTGTGTTTGTAACTGTCTAGACCGAATGCACAAAGTGTAGCTGTCACTCACCCTAGACGTGTATTGGAGACCAGCTCCAAGGTACCCAGAGCAGAACCCCCCTTATAAAAGTGGCATTTCATAAATAGTAATGTTAAATCCAAATTTACAATCAAAGAGAAATTAGCATATCATTCCAAAAATATAACATATGAGGTACCTACTCCTTTCTGATCGGGAATTACAGCTTAAAAGTGTGTTAAGGAATCCCCAATGCTAGCCTATAGAAGAGTAGGCCTCACAGAAGGGAAAAACGAATTTGGGTGTTTGTCACTACCAGGACATGAAAAACTTAAAAGTGCATGTCCTACCTTTTACTTACACAGCACCCTATCCTTAGGACTACCTTAGTGGTGACGTATGTGTAATAAAAGGGGAGTTTGGGGGTTGGACAAGTGATTTTAAATGGCAAATCAAAGTGGCAGTAAACTGCACACACAGGCTGGAGCCAGCTGTGAAAGTCTACTGTAGAGAGCGGCACAATCAGTGCTGCAGGCCCACTAGTAGCATTTAATATACAGGCTCTGGGTATATGGTATGCCACTGTACAAGGGACTTACAAGCAAACCTAATAATCCAATAATGTATACATCAATGTCACCATGTTTAGGGGAGAAACAAATGCACTTTAGCATTGGTCATCAGTGGTAAAATGCTCGGAGTCCTAAGGCTGGTAAAAAGAAGCGGTAAGAGGGAAGTCCACCCTAAGGATGACAAGTCTAAGAGAGAAACTTTAACCCTATATATCCACGCAACCAGAAGGGTATATCAAATGTAACGGTATATTGCCTTTGTGAATCAGCCATTGTGACAACACGTTACATATGAAAATGACACACAAAGTCAATTTGTCCTGCTCATTTTCAATATTTCTTTATTCAACAGTTAGTTTATTAGGAAAACCTTGAGGGATCTACACAGATGACCCCTTGTTTAATTTGGAATGTCATCTTCTTTTCAGAAATCTATAGCTTTCTTTGATCACGCATGGATTTCACAATGGTTTCTACCGCAAACTAGATGTAGGATGAGAGCACAAAAAATGGGGAAATTGGGCCACCTCTTTTTTTATTTAGCTCTGGATGTTCCTAAAAGCTGTGCTGATGGCGACTTTAGCACAGAAAACCGTGCGATGATGTCATGTTTAGGATAAAGAAACAGACACTTTGATCTCCCCAAAAACGAAGAAAATATTAGCTATATTTTCCTATTTTCTTAATCCCCTCTATAGGATTGCACAGACCCTGGGAATCTCTAGAATCCCTAGGATGTTGAGAAAAAAATCAATTTTCATTTGTTGCCTTAATCCTTTATTAATGGTTTTTGAACCAGCAGAAACACTGTATTTTCAGCTCCCAGCTGTTTTATGGTGCTATTTGCTCCCCCTGTGCTGGTAATGACATGAGGTAGCTTTCTCGCCTCGTCTCATGGACATACATACCAGCCATGAATATGAATGTCATCTGAGTGCAATCATAAATTACTGAATAGTGGTGGACCCAGAGGATACTGAAACGGACCTAATTTTCCCATCATGTTTCCAGTCAATGGACTTTCAAACTCTGCCAACCTCTGTGCATTTGTGTCTTTTCTTATGCAAAGCCTTAAACACTATAGGACTCTTATACTTGTTTGTGAAAAACTGTTTTTGAAAACATGCTTGATGTTAAAAGCTTCACGACCCACCCCCAGAATCAATAATTGCCTGCCTCTGCACCCACCGACACTAAGGCCCTTATTTTTGAAGGGCTTACACCGCAGCTGTGTCACTTTTTTGTGATGCTGCTGTGGCGTAACCAATGCACCACACTGCGCCCTATTTACAGAGTGACGCATCTAGGCATATGATTCACTTTGTAAAGCTCAGCGCTACATTCTACCTGTGTCAGTTATAATGTATGCAGGGTGGGAGTTCCCCCGTGAAAAAGGCTCATAGAAGTGGCAGAGTGAAATCTATAAGATTTCATTGCACCACTACTACAACTTCACTGTGTCAAATCCTTACGCCTGCATCTGAGTGCCCCAAAAAGTTGCCATCAAACTGTCAAATAATATGGCAATGATTTTTATCATAAAATATGCATCAATCATTTGACTTTATACTTGCCCACCTTCTAGCCACAGAATACATGTAGAATATTGGTGCCACAGAATAAATGACCACCATCTCATCATGCTAAAATTTAACATAAAAATTATACTGTGCTAGATTATACATATACGGCTCGAAGAGAAAGTGTCGATATTCCTCATAAAGTCATGTAGACTGTAGGGTAAATAATTTTCTGTTTATGGGAACTACTGTGAACATACTGGCAAATCCATAGCGAGATCATATTTGTTTTTAAAATACGAGAGGGATTTGGAAAACTAGTTGGTTGAAACTAGACGTGAGTGGAGGCATGTATTAGTAACCTAGCCCGATCTCATAATTCTCATAGCATCATGGAAAATGTTCATTTAAAGTAGTGATGTTTCTTGTGTGGTAGAATATTTCACAATCATAACATGTAAGATTAATGTTTTGTATTATTCAGTCCGATATAAAATCTTACTGTCTGTTAAATTGTCGGGTTTTTAGAACTGCCACTAAGAATGTGTTTTTTTAAAATTTTTTATATAAAACTGGGAAGAGTTCCTGAGTTTCTTTACTTTGAAAATGTTCTTCTCGGTATAGTGAAAACTAGGGAACGTAATCTTACAAATATCTCAAATATGTGCGGCAAGTGGCACTTTGTACAGATATTTTAAATAGAATTTTATAGCCAGATGAATTTCAATGTACCAGAGTCCAGACTGTTTAAGTTTCATATGTATATTATTGTAGTGCTTGTATACCGGTCTCTAATCAAACCGTAAGAATTTTGATTGCCAAGTATTTATCAAGCTCTGTTTCAGGAAATGTAAACTGTGCAGTTTTCTCTCACAGTTAAATGTTTATGTTATTTTAATGGTAATATGAGTATACAGTTATTGCATGATTTTGCGGTTTTATGGTTATGATAGTCAAATTAAACTTTCCTTTTATTCCACCGATTTCATGTAAATGCACCACAATATTTTGAGGCCATTAGTATGTCATTACTGGCATTGCTAAGTCTTGTGTAGAATTTAGTGGTACATTTATATTCCTTGACACTATTGTTACATTTTCGACAACAGTATCTCAGTAAATGGTGCATGGCAAGGTATTGTTTTAGTGTTAGTGCTAGTTTGAGGGCTGTAATGATTACATTATGACGTGTATCAATATCATTGCTGCTACGTAGATGCAGTATCAGTGCTACACAAAATATGGGATGTTAGAAATTGGGTTACTGGTGGGCTGGGGTGAAAGCTCTGGTAAAGCAGCAACCACAATCCTAGTGAGCGCAAGGCATTAGCAAACTCCAAATTAAACTGTGCTCAGTCACCTGGTAACTAGGCACACAGCAGTCAGGCTTAATTTAGAGGCAATGTGTAAAATATTTGTGCAACACTTCAAACAGTAAAACTGTGAAAACACCACACAAAAAGCTCCCACCTCAGGTTTCAAAATAGAGCTCGATTTAATACATAAAACAAGACCAAACTGACAGAAATCCATTCAATGGAATTGGGGTTATAGATTTTTAAAGAATAATCTGCAATATAGTGGTGAAAAGCATAAGGTGCCAACTGGGGACATCTGGTCCCACTGGATCAGGTCAATGTCAAAAGTTCAGGCCAATCATGATGGAGTGCAGATTGGGTACAGTCCCAGATTAGCCCAGCTGAAGTTTATCTTCTCAAGGTTTGTGGCAAGAGTCCAGTTCATGTTGGAGAAGGTTGACGGGAGCAAGTAGAGCAGTGCAGGAGGTTGTTAGTGTGGAGCGTAGAACAGGCCAGGCGTCACAGACAGTCGGGCTGGAGCTTTGCATTGGTGATTCACCACAGGCTGTTGATATTTGGGAACAACCCCAATCTCTGGACACCTGACCTATGGCCTGAAGAAATGGGTGAGCCTCCAGCCCCCACTGTGAAAGCCAAGAACCTGGGAGTGATTATGGCCAATAAACTTGCCTTTGGCGATCAAGTCAGCGGGGTTGTCTCGACGAGCTTTTTCCTCCCCGGAATCTTGAGAAAAATAAAACTTTTCCTACCGGAGGACAGATTTAGGACAGCAGTCTCAGCTCTCATTTTGTCACGGCTGGATTATTGCAACAGTCTGTACCTGAACATTAAAAACAACATTTGTACAGACTCTAGCTAGTGCAAAATGCGGCAGCCAGGCTGCTAACGGGCACACCAAGGTTTGTCTCAGTCAGAAATGGACTCCTACACCTGCATTGGCTCCCAGTAAAAAATGTGCACAATTTAAAGCGCTGTGCACGGTTTTTAAGTCTTTGATGGGCAGTTGTCCTGAATATCTGAGCAGACGTCTCCAATGGTATGTTCCTGGTAGAGTGTTGTGCTCCTCAGATGGAAAACAAGTGATCGTCCCGAGTGAAAAAACCTAACTGGGGCAGTAGCAGTTTCATCTTTTGTGTCCCAAAAGCTTGGAACAACCTACCAGTGCATCTCAGGAATTCTACTGAGCTCCTTTCCTTTAAGAAGGGGTTGAAGACATGGCTGTTCTCTGAATAAGCCACCACACCCATGGAAACCAGTTAGACAGTGCCCAGTGCCAGGACACCTTTGGGTAAAAGTGTGGTTTAAAAGCACTAATAACATAACATAACAGTCTGCTGTGCAAAGAGATTTGGTGCAAGTGGCTCAGTTCCTGTGCAGACTGGCCCGTCAGCGGTTGAGAAGAGCCCACAATCTTGATTTCAAGAGCTTGAGAGCCACACCAATGGGTCCAGGACCTGGGGGCACCACTTAGGAGTCAAGAACTCGCTGAAGTCAAATTCAGGAGCTGTTGAGGAGCCTTTTATGTCCATGAGGCTCAGATCAGGAGGCCAGCATACTAACCCTTTAAGTCACTCGGGGGTCCTGGGTTCAAGGTGAGTTGCAGGTCCAGTTCTCCTACCCAAGGCAAGACGGCAATAGGCAGCAGGACAGCACAGCAGAGCAACAGTTCCACCAGAGTGCCAGTCCAGTAGAGTGTCTTTCTTTGTAGCAGCACAGCAGTCATTTTCCTTTGGAGAGTATCCACAGGACTAGAAGTGTACTGAAGTGGTGTTGGCTGAGTTCCTTCTTTTATACACAGTTGTGACTTTGAAGTGGGGAGCAACATCTAGAGACATGCTTTTGAAGTGCACAGAGGACCTGTCTTTTCTGCTCTGGCACCAGACTAACTACAGGAGGTCTGCAGCCCTTTGCGTGGAGACAGGACACAGCCTATTCAAGTGTAAGTGGGGCTGTGTCCAACTCCTCCCTCCCTCCCTGCCAATGAGGTCCATCCAGTCACACCTAAGCTCCAATTATGCGTGTCTGTCTAGGAGGAAAACACAAAGTCCAACTATCACCCACGTCCAGTCATGTGACCCAAAGACAGGACAAAGGCACCAAATGGCTAAGACAAAAAAAGCCTACTTTTCTAAATGTGTCATTTTCAGAATTGAAATTTAAAAAACGACTTCACCATAAGTTAAGACTTTAGATTATTATGGGTCAGTGAGCTTATATTCAACTAGGTGTTGGCATAGCTCTGGAAAACAATGACTGAACATGTGCATTCTTGCAGCTAAATTGTGCAGCCCTGTAAAAGTGTTTACCTCACTGTCCTTCAACCAACTATCTAGTGTCTTACACAAGTAAGCCACATAATCCCTCCAGGACCGGTGATTCTGTTTCTGACTGTCCATGAACCTCAACCTGTACTCCTCTGGGGTGAATCCACATATCTTAACAAGGGTCTCCTTCATGGTGGGAGACCTCATTCTGTCTCTCTTTTTATGGCAAGTAAGGCGTCCCTCCAATTACTAGGTATATGCCTCCAAAGGTCAGCTTCCCAATCCTCCTCAGGATCCTGTGCATCTCTAGAGTGACTTAATATGCCTCAAACTACCTGCCTATGTCAACCCCCACCTCAAAGTCAGGCACTAAGTCCATGGGCATGTGGACTCTTCAGTCAGCAGTGGGCACTTTAGTTTCACTGTCACCATTCCTGCTGGCCTCTTACAGCTGTTTTGGTTTCAAGTCCAACTCTCCAAGACTCAGTTCATGAGCCAACAAGATCTTTCTCCCTTCCAACACTCTCTCAGCCTCGGCACTTCTTTGTTATGCCTCCATGGTACGTCTTTCATTGTCTAAATCCCTGCCAGCCTCAGCTCTCCTCCCCTCCACTAGGGCTTTGTCTGCCTTGGTTCTTCTGTCCTCTTCAGCCAGTTGGGCCAGCTGCAGCCTCAGGTCCCTCTGAGCCTCTATGTCCTGCAATGCTTCAGGAGACAGTGTGTGGGAGGAGACAATGGTTCCTATACTGGATCCAGCAGGGGTCTCCATCTCAGTGGGCTCACCCCTCTCCTCTGGAGCCATTGCCAAGTCATTTCCCTCATTCTTCTTCTCTGGACCATCACCCTCTTGGGGCCCTGATTCTGGTGCCAGGAGTAGCAGGGGCTCCACATTTTTTATAGTTGCAAAGTGGTACTTGTCAAAATGTTCCCAAGAGTCATCACTCTACTGGATCTCTGGGGAAGCCCGTAAACCAGTGTGCTTCCTCATGAGCATACAGAGCTGTCTGAAGGTTATGCTTAGTGGACCTCTTCTTCACAGCCAGCCCCCTCTCCTTGCAGTACTTATTCAGATCCCTTAAGGTATAGTATGCTAGGCGGATGAGATCCAGGAACATTCTGGCAAGGTGTCACAGGTGCAACAACAACAGAAGAGTCCCAAGTGTATTATGATAAAGCAGGAGTCGATTTTGGAAAAGTGACCAAATCAGAGAAAATTGAGAATTTGCAAAACTTATATGGGATGGTAGTGTACACCAAATCACTGCCTGGCAATGCAAAAACACAAGTCCTATCTTGACCGTTGCTCACCACTGTTAGAAATTGTATTACTGGTTGACTGGGGTATGAGCACTGGTCAAGCAGCAAACACAATTCCAGTCAGAGTAAGGCAAAAGCAAATCCCTAACGAACTTGTGCTCATCTGCATGGTAGCTTGGCACAGAGCAGTCAGGCTTAACTTAGAGGCAATGTGTAAAGTATTTGTGCAACACTTCAAACAGTAAAACAGTGAAAGCACTACACAAAAAGATCACACAGCCAGTTGAAAAATAGAGCTTCATTTAATAAATAAAACAAGACCAATATGATAAAAATGCAATCAGTTGAACCGGAGTTATGAATTTTTAAAGAATAAACAACAATATAGCACCTTAAAAGCATAAAGCACTAACTAGGGATATCTAGTCATGCTGGACTGGGTCAATGTCAAAACTTCAGTTCAACAGCGATGAAGCGTGGATTGGATACAGTCCCATATTAGTCCCGCAGAAGTTTGCCTTCTCAAGTTTTGCGCCAAAAGTCCCATTTGCATTGGAGAACGTTGCCAGGAGCTGGCACTGGTCAGTGTGGCAGGAAGAGCGGGATCAGCATCACGGACGGGCGAGCTGGAGGTTTGTGTTGGTGTTTCTCCACAGGTTCTCAATGCTGCTGAGTAAAGAGATAGGCTGGTCATGACTCGTGCTGATTTTCGGTGCGATAAAGCACACTTCCAGTGTGAATGAGCCTGTTCTCGTCGCAAAGAGCCTAACATCTTGATTTCAAAATCTCGTGAGCTGCACCAAGGGTCTGAGACTTGCGGGCCACCAGTTGGGGTTCGGGAACTTGCTGAAAACAGTTCCAGGTGTTGTTGGGGAGCCTTTTATTTTCCTGAGGCTCAAATCAGTGGGCCAGCAGACCACCCCTTTGAGTCACTTTTGGGTCTTGGGTTGAAGGTAAGTTGCAGGTCCAGTTCTTTTTCCCTGGGCAAGAGGGCAACAGGCAGCAGGTCAGCATAGCAGAGCAGCATTTCCTTTAGAGCAGCAGTACAGCAGAGTGACAGTCCTTGTAGCAGCACAGTAGTCCTTCTTCCTGGCAGAGTATTGAGAGGTTCAGAAGTTTACTAAAGAGTTGGTGTCTGAGGTCCTTTTTCTATACACATTTGTACCTTTGAATTCAGGAGAAACTTCTAGAAACATGCCTTTGAAGTGTACAGATACACTGCCTTCCCTTTCTTCTGAACTAACTACAGGGGGTATGCAGCCATTTGTGTAGAGACACACACAGCCTATTCAAATGTAAATGGGCTGTGTCCCGCTGCACACTACCATCCGTCCAGTGATGGCCATCCAGTCACATCTAAGCTCCAATTGTGTGTGACTCTTCAGGCAGAATTCACAAGCCCCTATTGTCACCCTCACTCAGTCATGTGACCTAGAGACAGGTTGCAACTACTAAATGGCTAAGGCAAGAAAATGCCAACTTTCTGAAAGTGTCATTTTTGGAATTGTAATTAAAATACGACTTCACCATACGTTAGGGTTTGACATTGGGATTCCAGAGACACCAAACATGAATCCGTTAACTCTTCTCATGTGGAATTACACTTCTAAAAATGTATTCAGACAACTCCAATGTTATCCTACAGGAGAGATAGGCTTTGCAGTAGTGAAGAGTTAGTCACTGCCAGGACATATAGAACTTAAAAGAACAAGTCTAAATTTCTAAATACAGTGCACCCTGTTCTTGGGGATGTCTAGGGACTTACTATAGGAATGACTTATATGTTTTAAAAAGTAAGGTTTGGGCCTGGCAAAAGGTTTATTTTTCCAGATCGACATGGCAGGTTAAAACTGTACACACAGGCTCTGCAATGGCAGTCCTGAAACATGTTTAACCCCTTCACTGCTAGGCCTTCCCCCCCGTGCTAAGCCTTTTTTGGGCTATTTGGGGCAGTTCGTGCTTAGGCCCCTGTAACTTTTTGACCACATAAGGTATCCACGCCAAATTGGCATCCTTTTCACCCAACATCATGGAGATTCTAAAGGTACCCAGGGTTTGTGGATTCCCCTGGAGGGGACCCAGAAATTAGCCAAAATACAGCTATATTTTTGTTTTTTTGGAAAAAAAGTGCTGCAAATGAAAGTGTCTGAGTTTCTCCCTGCAAATGGTATCAAAAAAGGGTTTGTGGGGCTGAAATATGCATTTTCACAGATTTTAGGGAATGACAGACTTTTGTCAGAAAACCAACATTTTTACACAGTTTTGGCATTTTTCTGGGACATAGACTATTTTGACTATTTTTTGTGCTTTCAACCTCCTTCCAGTTAATGGTAGAAATAGGTATGAGAGCAATAATGGATCCTAGAAAGCTATACATTTTTGTAAAGTAGACACAATTCTGAATTCAGCAAGGGGTCATTTGTGTAGATCCTTCAAGGTTTCTTTATAGAAATTAACAGTTAAATATAGGAAAAATTGAAAATTAGTTGAAAAAAACAGCCTTTTGTGTCAACGTTTTCACCTGTAACTTTTTCTAATTATGACAGCTCTTTGAAAGCAATATACCGTTATATCCGCGGGACCTTACTGGTTGTGAAGATACATAGGACTTGTAGGTTCACCAAGAACCAGACGAACCCAGAGCCAAAAACTGAGCAGCGACTTGCAATGGTTTTTTATTATGTAGCGGGTATATAGCAATTACTCTGGGAAAATCTATACATGGAAAAATTGGTATGAAAGACACCTATGTATTTCTGGGAACAAAATATAGAGTTTAGAAACAGTAGATATTTGCACATTTCCAAAATTGGGAACAGTCATACTAGCATTAGAATTATCGGTCATTTTTCAAAATGACTTCTTTTTTACACATTGTCTTTCATTTGGAAGGCAGAAATGCATTGAAAGTAAATAGGTATTAACAGTTGCTTTACAAATCTGAATTACCGTTAGTCTCCCGATAAAAATGGTATGTCACTTGTGTGGGTAGACATAGTGCCCGCGACAGGAAATGGCTCAAAACACAACGTGAACACACCACACTTTCACATTTGAATCCTAGCTCTGCCGGCACCTAGGGAAACCTAGCAAACCTATAAATTTTTAAAAAGTAGACACCCAGGGGAACACAGGATGGGGTGACTTGACTGGCTCTCACCAGGTTCTGTTACCCAGAATCGTTTGCAAACCTAAAAAAATTGCTAAAAAAACACATTTTCCTCACATTTCTGTTGTGGAAAGTTCTGGAATCTGCGTGGATCCACAAATTTCCACCCACCCCGCGTTCCCCAAAGTCTTCCGAGAAAAATGGTACCTCACTTGCGTGGGTAGGCCTAGTTCCCGCGACATGAAATGGTGCAAAACGCAACGTGGACACACCACAATTTCTCAGTGAAAAATTACCCTTTTTTGGCAAAGTCCCTAGCTGTAGTTTTTGAACCTTAGCTCTGCTGGCACCTAGGGAAACCTAGCAAACCTATACATTTTTGAAAACTAGATTCCATGGGGAATCCAGGATGGGGTGACTCGACTGCCTCCCTCCAGGTTCTGTTACCCAGAATCCCTTTCAAACCTAAAAGATTGTCAAAACAAAAACACATTTTCCTCACATTTCTGTGGTGGAAAGTTCTGAAATCTGCGTGGATCCACACATTTCCACTCACCCCTCATTCCCCAAAGTCTTCTGAGAAAAATTATACCTCACTTGCATGGGTAGGCCTAGTGCCCGTGACATGAAACGGCGCAAAATGCAATGTGGACACACCACAATTTCACAGTGAAAAATTACCCTTTATTGCCAAAGTGCCTAGCTGTAGTTTTTGAACCCTAGCTCTGCTGGCACCTAGGGAAACCTATCAAACCTATTATACATTTTTGAAACATAGACACCCAGGGGAATCCAGGATGGGGTGACTTGACTGCCTCCCACCAGGTTCTGTTACCCAGAATCCCTTGCAAACCTAAAACATTGTACAAAACCCCACATTTTCCTCATATTTCTGTGGTGGAAAGTTCTGGAATCTGTATGGATCCACACATTTCCACTCACCCTGCGTTCCCCAAAGTCTTCAAAGAAAAATGGTACCTCACTTGCGTGGGTAGGCCTAGTGTCCGTGACATGAAACAGCGCAAAATGCAATGTGGACACACCACAATTTTACAGTAAAAAAGGACCCTTTTTTGGCAAAGTGCCTAGCTGTAGTTTTTAAACCCTAGCTCTGCTGGCACCTAGGGAAACCTATCAAACCTAATCATTTTTTTAAAATAGACACCCAGGGGAATCCAGGATGGGGTGACTTGACTGCTTCCCACAGCCTCCCACCAGGTTCCCACCACTGCCGAAACTGCAAACAGGAATCAAAAGCTTTACACTAGAATAAAAAGGAGAAAAAACATTACAATCACATATTCAAAAAATGCACCAGTCCACACACAATTTACCAGCCAAGCTAAGGGGTAGGTGGGCCTAAGAGTATAAATAAAATATTCACCCCCGTAAAAGGGGAGCAGCCCATGAGGCCACTCCCCAACACAAAATTTAAAAACACCCTGGTGTCTAGTGGCTTCTGCCCCCCTTGGAGACAGATGGGCCTAAAAACATACTACTATTCTGCCACCCAAAGAGGGCATAAATGGACACAATCATCCTCCCATAAAGGGGAGTGACCCTTGTTCAAGGGGCCGCTCCCCAACATAAAAAAAAAAAACCTGGTGGCCTAGTGGCCGTACAAAAAAAAACATCAGCCAATCTGCCCCTCAGGGTGGCAGAAACGGCCAAATTAATGCTCCCAAAGGGGAGCAACCGTTGCCCAAGGGTCCACTCCCCACAAATGTCCCTGGTGTCCCAATGGGCCAATTACAGCCCTGCCAAGTGTCACACATCCTGTATGACACTAACGCATTTTAAGTTACATTACCGCATGTGAAAATGATTGTCACACAAATCAGCGTACTTCAAACCTGAGTGTATTACCGGTATTTGAGGTTCGTAGAGTCTGATATTTCATTAGGTTACAGAAACACAAAGCAGACGGGGCACAGTAGCCTATGCGAGTTCTGCTATGTTTGGATGGTTCATCCTGATTGGACGGTGTTTTGATTGTATTAGTGGTAGGTAGGCTGACCTGCCAACCTCCCCCGGCACTAATTGGTCCTTATAGCACGCACGTGTGTGCCACCGTATGGCCTGCTGAGCACAGCATAGTTTGTTAGAGCCAGGCAGTCCATTCAGTGTTAGTGCAGCTCAAGGACGAAGTTTCGCTTGTGTCAGGGACTGAAAGGCTCCTGTCGGCGCAGGGAGAATATTTTCAATTTAAAAAATCTTATTGCAACCTGCCCGGGCCACCAGGAATTTCTGTAACCAGAATTAAATTGAAGGACAAGGGAGTCCTCCTTGACACGTGCACCCTTCCCCTGCTGGAAGGGGGGAGGAGGCGGGAAGGGAGTGTTCCCCAGGTGCTATCACGGTAAGAGAATGTGCCGCGGGCCTGAAGGCTCTGAAGACTGCGTGCCAGCGTGCCATGCCCTCTTCAAGTGTGGTGGGTATTTCACATTTGATTTCTGATCACTTTTTAAGATAAAAGCGCCAAAATGTAGCGCTATAATACAGTGCTTCCCCTGATCACTTGTAAATTTTCCCTAAAAAAAGAGAAACATTCGAAGATTAAATTGTCGATCCGCATTGATTTGTTTCAGTGTGTGCTAAAATGGAATTCTAGTTTAAACCATAAACAATCAATAAGAGAGTCTCGTAAAGGATCAGAACATACATTGTTCACACTTTCGCTCCCACTATTGCAGAGGCCTAAAGGTGCTGGGATCAGCTACTATACTTATTACAAAAGAAGATCAGGTTGACTGAGATTCGAGGTTGTTCTATTACGCAGATATAAAAAAATGTAAACAGTAGAAGAGAGACACACAGCTGTCATGGTTCAAAATAAACTGTGAGGCAGGGTACCATTCTCCCTAATCCCGAAGAGGCAGAGTAATGTTAACCATGAATGAACTACGCATTTAAACAGGTGTAGAAAATTCAGATCCTTCTCTGGAAAAAAAGCATGCTGTTCCTGCCTTAAAAAAATGACAAACTACTGCTGCGGATTTGATGCAACGCAGAACTCTATGGTATGTGGAGAGGAGCGTCAGAATCATTTAGGTCACTGTGCTGGCCTGCTCTCTTCGGACTGGCAACTGTCTCAAGCACATCACAGCACTGCCCACAGTCTAAGCAGCTGTCTGCAGTGAGAGTGACCCCACAGGCTGCAGCTACAGTGTAGAGGCCAAGCAGCAGAAGTTATTTTCCCAGCACTGACTTCATTGTTAAGTCAAAGAGAATGTGGGGTTTAATGTTCCTCCTCAGAGAGATCAGAGATTTGCCCACTGCAAGTTGACTCACCAAGAACGCGCTTCATGCATATCACAGAACCTGATGTTGCTAAAAAGGATTAATTTGGTTAGAAATGTATTCTTATTAGCAAACCCAACCTCAACTACTGTGGTACATTTTCAATCCTCAGTTTGTGCCCCTCCAGATCAAACACTTAAAATATACTGCACAGTTACACAATGAGTTTACTGTACGATCAGCTCACAAGGATACTAGATGAGTGCCCTTCCATATATGTTCCCCTCGTCTTCATTGCTTGATTTTGCTTGCGAGAAAGTGTCACTCATAATTACACTGAAATTACGAAAATGTCACACGTAGCAATCTGGAACCTTTGCAGCTATGCAAATATTTTAAATAAATGGCAAAATCTGCCCCCCAGGATGGCAGACCAAGCCAGCCAATATTGCCCCAAAAAGGGGAGCGACCCTTGCCTCAGGGACCGCTCCCCCCAAACAGTAAAAACTTGGCCCTTTAAACAAAACAAAAATATCTCTGGTGTCTAGTGGGCATTCCTGCTGCACGATCGCACGATCATGCAGCTGGAATGCACAAAAGAGGCATCAGGGGAAAGGAAAACCCTTTCCTTTCCCCCCCGATGCCTCTTTTGCTAAAATCCCCCCTCCCCAGAGGAAAAACGTATCTTTGTTCCCCGACGGGCTGGAAGCAAATGGCTTCCAGCGCGTCGGGGAAGAAAGGGAAACCTCCAATGGTGACGTGTACGTGGGGCGGGGGAGGCAGGGGCAGGGCTTTCCCTGCCTTTCCAGGTAAAAATACCCAGATCGGCATCCCACGGGGGAGCACCAGTGCTTCCCCCGTGGGTGGGTGCCATGACGAGCTGGACTCGTCATGAGCACACGCCCACTGTGTGTCATGACGAGTCCAGCTCGTCATGAGCTCCAAAGGGGTTAAACGGTTGCGTTAAAGAAGTGCACCTATTTCTATCACCTCATAGTCATTAGTCACTCCACTGCACAGGCATGAACTACTTATTTATTTATTTGATATATTAGTTGAATTTGTAAGGCGCAACAGCTACCAAAAAAGGGTTTCCCGGCACCGGAGTGGACTGGCTGGATTATTAGCAGCTTGGAGAGAATTATTGCTTAAACAACCAGGTCTTCAGGGATTTTCGGAAGCGGGTGTAGACTGATTCTTTCCGGATAGCTGGGGGGAGTGAATTTCAAAGGGAGGGGCCAAGGTAGGCAAAAGATCTGCCTCCCATCCTGGATAGTTTAAATCTGGGCACAATGAAATTCTCATGGGTTGATGAGTGGAGGTGACAGGCAGGCACAGAGGGGTTAACCAAAGATTACAGGTACTGTGGTGCCATGCCAGTTTTAATTTTGAACATGTAGCTCAGGGCTTTGAACTTAATTCGGTTCTCCACCCTGAACCAGTGTAGGTCCCGTATGTGGCTGGAGATGGAAGAGGCTCTGGGGACCCTGCAGAGTAGTCTTGCTGCACAGTTTTGTACCATTTGTAATCTACGCGTCACAGCCTTGTTAGACCCAAAATATAGAACATTTCCATAGTCCAGCCATGAGGTGATAAGAGCTTGGACTACTGTTCTCTGGGTAGACTCTGGCAGCATCCAGATGATTTTTCTGAGCCACTTTAGAACGGTGAAACGTGGCCGCAACCTTGACTGCCTGGTTGTGCATAGTGAGTGAGTCGTCAATGGTCACGCCTAAATTATGGACGTAGCTAGACGGCCGGGGAAGTGCACCCATCTCACTGGCCTAGTGTAGTGGGCCCCATGAATCTTTGTTTTTGCCAAGTATCAGGACCTCAGTTTTTTCGCCATTTAGTTTTAGATAGTTGGTGTGCATCCATGAAGTTATTTTCCCTAATTCAACCTGAAGGGGGGATGAGACACTGGTATTTGCATTAGAGAGAGAGAAGATAATCTGGGAGTCATCAGCGTTGGAAAAGAGAGTTAACCCAGCCTCTTATGCAATGTCAGCTAAGGGTCTGACATATAGGTTAAAAAGCAAGGGGCTAAGGATGGAACTCTGGGGCACCCCATAAGGTAAGCAGTGTTTGTCAAAGCTGGCAATTGCAGAAAAGATTTGGAAGGTACGGTTATCCAGGAAGGAAATTAACCATTTTAAAGCTGTGCCACAGATGCCGAGTGACTCCAGCGTGTTTACAAGTATTGAATGAGATACTGTGTTGAACGCCGCGCTTAGGTCTAATAGTATAAGCGCAACAGTATCACCAGCGTCCAAATGATGCCACAGCCGTTCCGTGACCCCTAATATTGTAGTTTCTGTAGAAAAACCCGTTCGGAAACCAGATTGAGATGGATGGAGAATTGTATTGGTTTCTATGAATTTGGAAAAAGGGGAGTGGATATGTTTCTCCAGGATTTTCGAGAAGGCCGGTAGTAAAGAGATAGGCCTATAGTTGGAAAGTGTGTCGGGGTCGGCATTGGCTTTTTTAGAAGAAATGTCACCATGGCGGGCTTTCAGGCTGATGGGACTGAGGATTCGAGTAGGGAGGCATTTAGAAGATCCATGATGACACACAGATGGGGTGTCTCAAGCTGTTTGAGCACCAAGATCGGCATAGGGTCATCAGGTGAGCGGATTTCACACTGTTTAAGAGAACTTTAAAAGAGTCTTTGTTGAGAAGGGGCCAGGAGTCCAGAACATTTGGTGGACTATCATGCTCTCTGACTTGGTCAGGGGGTGTATTGTTAGCCATGTGTGGAGAAGGTGTGAGCTGGGGGGAGAGTTTAGGCTGTGACTGAGAGGGGCTACCACAGTAAGTGACCGCAATGTCTAAGTACATTTTTTCTACTTTCTGAACAAAGAAGAGAGGGGTCTCGCTAAGGTCTCTGAGCCGCCCAGCTGCTTGACTGTGCCAAAAAGTGTTTTCGAGCAGTGCAAAGCATCAGAGATGGTTGTAGTCGAGGCAAGATGGCGGACTGACCTTGTCGAGGGGTGTTGCAGCTCCTCATCCTCCGTATTCTCCGGCGTGGGCGCTGTACCTGGATGCTAAAACCAACATAATTTCCCGTTGGAAATCTCCCCCACGGAATGGCATGAGGCTGGTAGGCGCCAGAACCCCGCTGAAATCAACACTGGTGTCGGTCATATATCATCTACTGACCCGACACTCTCACTGCTACAGCTTTTTGGCTGTCGTACCTTCGGGCAGTGTCAAAGCCCGAAGAAGAGTATGCCCCCTAAAGCTGAGAAGCTGGGTAAAGGGGTGCTCAAAGACCCCACGAATACAACTGCGAGCTCGGAGTGGGCCCGCGGAGCTCCTGATGCTAAAGCCCCAGACATTGCCGCGTCTAGGCAAGGATTGAATCCAGGACGGCGGGGAGTTCCGGCGAAGAAAACAGATGGCGTTTCCAAGGATGCCGGCAGGAGGGCCCCGGCTTCAAGCAGCTGCGGGTGGAATTTGAAGGAGCAGACTGTAATGGGAAAGTCAATGCGGGGGCTTGCGCGGGTGGTCAACATGCCCTACTTTCTGATGCCACTCCTGATAGTGACTCCAAACTAACACCAAGCCTCCCGATGATGACAGCACACGGCTCCCCTGAGGCGGACAAATTCTTTTCTCTTAATGATGACTCTGACTCACCAGTTCTTAGTGACTCCAGTATAACGGAGGATACGGACTTGGGAGAATCCTCTACTGTCCAAAAAGCAGTCCACAGTAAGCCAATCTCACAAAGGCGTAGAGTAAGATCTAAGGCAAGTCCTTCAAAAGCAGAATCTACCACAGTGCGCAACCTGGAATGGGATTACTCAGCGACAAGCTTGGTTTATGGGAACAGCGGGCAGGAGACATCAGGGGGCTCAGGGGCACCCTCTGGCAGTGCTGTCCCTCCGTCTTTGGAGCTAGTATATATGACCCTAAAACAAATGCAGATTGAGGCCAGAACTGAAAGCAGGAAGTCACTTCACGCAACAAAGAAGCTACAGGCCTCCATTCGCAAAGCAAATAAACTCTGCAATGAAATGGCCGAAAGGGTTACACATGTGGAGGATAGAACGGTTGCTTTGGAGGAGGTGGTGGATAAGCTACAGGAGTCTAAAGGACAGCAGGAAAAGCAGGCAATGGACATGTGTTGAAAACTCGAGGATTTCGAGAATCGGCAACGAAGAAACAACGTCCGCCTACTTGGGATTGCCGAGAACGCAGAAGGAGGGAACATAATGCTTTTCATTGTATCCTTGTTAAAAGGGGCATTCCCGGAACTTGCACACTGGAATTGGAACATGGAGGTCCAACGTGCCCACCAATTCCCAATGGTACCAGACGCTAAGCGGTCCTGCGAAGGACATACCTTTTTTGCACGGCCGGATTTTTGCCATGCTACAGTGGAGCGGATGTGGAGGCTCCGACAGCTGATTCTTGCTTTTCAAGGGCTGAAATGTGAGGCCTACCTGCTCTACCCCGCTCGCCTTAAGGTTATAGTCAAGGGCCGAGAACGCATATTTTTTTCAGAAATCAAAGCTCAAGAATTTTTGTCAGAGTTGAAGGACTCTAAAAGGAGGGGGGATGTTGTCTGATATACTTTGTCGCTGCTGGATACATTTCTTGATATTAATGTTGAGAGTTAGGGGGTAACAGCAGAGTCAATCATTATTAATCAATATTATGTACATTGCTATATACTGATATCAGCTTTTGCAAGTGGGGGTCTCGACAGGTGTTTTTTTACCTTTGGTGGTAGTATATACGGGCATGGAGGCGGGGGCTTGCAGCGGCCCGAGCCATGTGTTTAGCTGCCACACATAGGTCATGACTGACCTATTTGCCTTAGTGGGAGGCGGGGGGGAGGGGCCGATGGGGGCTTGGTCCAGGGGAGGGTTTGGGGTTCGGGAGGGAGTCGGCTACAGCACAGCACAGTACTATATAAGAGGAAATTTGGTAATAAAGATTTTGGGAAGCATTTAGGAGAGTTTTGTTTAGCAAGGAAGAGGCGCCCAGGTTGGCAACCAGGGAAAGGAGACGCTATAAGTTTACGCTTAAGGAAATTTACTCAAAAATTGTTTAATGAGTCTTATTAATCTTAGAATCGTCACAATTAATATTTGTGGTCTCAATGATCAGGCCAAGCAACAAAGGGCGGCTATTATTTTGAAATCTATGCACATTGATATTTTATGTGTCCAGGAGACTCATATAGAGGGTAGTAGAGGATGGGGCCACCAAACAAGGTACTAAGACCAGAGGGGTCGCTATTCTTACCCGTAGGAATGATATAATTGTTAAAAAGAAGCTTTCAGATAAATGGGGTTGGTGGGTCATATTGGATTGTCTATTCGCTGGGGAGCCTTTTACTTTGTGT
Organism: Triturus cristatus; assembly: GCF_964204655.1. Taxonomy (NCBI): domain Eukaryota; kingdom Metazoa; phylum Chordata; class Amphibia; order Caudata; family Salamandridae; genus Triturus; species Triturus cristatus. Next base: position 888,457,999 of record NC_140587.1, on the reverse strand, counting down.
TCAGTCTACGGCTCCACTGCCGACAATTCAGAAGCTTTGGAATACTTAGACGCAGAGCTAGTTAACTGGCTGACCCCACTGTTAATGTGTGGCTATTTTAATATCAACGGGCTTGATGGGCTGTGGGGCAGTATGGGAGACGTATACTCTGGCAGTAAAAAGAAGGTTATCAAGGCCCTTTCTAATATAGTTGGAAATCATGGACTTATAGACCTTTGGTATAATTTAAATGGTCATGACCCAGGTAGTACTTTTTTTCTGCCCCACATAAGGCAGTCTATAGACTTGATTTTTTTTTTTTATTTCACACTCCTTAGTGCACCGGGCCAAAATACAGAAATATCCTAGGATAATATCTGATCGTAACCCGCTTGCTCTAACCCTGACATTTACAAATGGTGTTCGGAGCGAGCGGCCGTGGACTTTTGAAAGAGGGCTTTTAAAAGATCCTGAATATGTCTCCCATATGAAAGGCTGGAATAAAACTTATTGAGACATAAATAGATATAGCACCAGCGTCGGGGTGGTTTGGGATGCTTTTAAAGAAACTTAACCAGAATTGAGAAGGAGTTGGCAACAGCTGTAAATTTAGGGGTAGTAACAGAAGATATTTTTCTTAGGCTGGCCTGGGTCAAGGCGGAAATCAGAGATCGTGCTGCCAAAAAAGCAGCAGAGCTCTTTTTAGCAAAAAGAGAACACTGCCATGAATTTAGTGAACAGGTCGGCCATATGTTGGCAGCTAGACTTAGGCAAAGGAGTGTAGCGAGTGAGATAAATGAGATCAAGGATGAATGTGGAAACTTAGTCACGGATCCATTTGGGATTCAGGAAGTGTTTCGGCAGTTCTACCAATGATTATACGATGTGGGTCCCCAAGCACAGCTGAATTTAACCCAGGGCTATCTTAATAGTATACCATTGTGCAGTAATGACTCAGAGGATAGCATTAAACTTGAGGCTGCCTTGACGCAAGGCGAGATCTATTGTTCCCTGAAGAACCTTCCCTCTGGAAAGGCAGCCAGACCTGACCAGATCCCTCTGGAATTTTATAAAATCTTCTTGGAAAAAGTCGGACCTGATCTGGTTGAATTATTATGTCTTGCACAATCCTGGGGCTCGGTTCCCAATTCCTGGTCAGGTGCAGACATCATAATAATTTTTAAAAAGGGTAAACCACCTCGGGAACCAGGTCATAGCTGCCAATTAGCCTTATAAATTGTGATGTAAAGATTCTGTCCAAAGCCCTGGCAACTAGATTAAATCCCATTATAGGGAAGGCGATCCATCCGTACCAACACAGGTTTATTCCGGGGAGAGGGACCACTCAGAACACTCGTCGGGCAATAACCTTATTTGATGCTGCAGAAGTCTCAGGAGACCCTATGGCTATGCTGCTTCTGGACGCAGAAAAAGCCTTTGATAGGGCTCCTGGGACTACCTATGGGAGGCTATGAGATGGTTTGGCCTTGGGCAGGGGTTTATTAAAGCCATCAGCTGTCTGTATAAAGCACCTACTGCTTGTCTTAGAATTAATGGGAAACATACTGCACCTTTTCGGATTAAATGGGGTACTAGTCAGGGGTGCCCCTGCTCACCCCTTCTATTCGCTATCTACATAGACCCCCTAATTCAACAATTTGAGTCTTGTTTGGAAATTGAGCCTGTTATTTATCATGGGATAGCGACAAACGTTCTCGCATATGCGGACGACGTTGACCTGGTCACCCCTAATCCCTTAGAAGCAATAACAGCAGTCGAGGAGGTGGCATTAGCCTTCAGTGTAATTTCTGGATATGCCCTGAATAATCAGAAGACCCAGATCGTAGTCAATGATAAGGTCTGCCACACCGATCCACGAATGGTAGACTCAGCGGTATACCACGGGATTACTATAACCCATGATCTGAATAGCTTAGTTGAAGTAAATATTGAGCCCCGTGGTCCAGAAAGCTAAAAGTGATTTTGATAAATTCCATAACTTTCATCTATCGTTGGTTGGCCGATACAACGTGATTAAAATGGTATTTTTACCAAAAATATTGTATTTGTTCAGGGCAATACCTCTAGAATTTGGGAAAAAGTGGTTTACCGTGCTAGATAACATGGCTAACCGATTCATTTGGGCGCATGGTAAAACAAGGCGGGCCCTACGATTTATGACTTTGCCTCTAGATAAATGGAGTTGGGCAGTCCCAGATTTTAAATTTTATTATTGGGCTGCGGCTTTCCAAAATATGAGCGGGATGCTGGGTGACAGACTGTTGGACCCTGCTCCCGAAGCTAAGACTCCTGATGTATATAGTCTATTGGTGGGGGAGGATGCAGTGAATTGTTTTTTGAAATTTAGCGAGCCCAGCTATTATAAGAGAACTAAATTTAAGACTATGCAGGCAGCCTTTAAAATATGGGCTGCCTTTAAGAAGAAGACAGGCCTTGGGAGGTTGAATTTTTATACCCAACTATATGGCAACCCTACAATGCCAGAAATTGTTTCGGACCACCTAATGGCAGAGTGGGCTGAGAGGGTTTTTTTGAAAGTTGGGGAAATATTGGGCTCAGACGTTTTTTTTCCAATTTAAGGACATCCAGGACAAATTCGGAATTGATACTCGGCATTTTTTAAAATATCTCCATATTAGGAGCTTTCTGAGTAAAAAAGTGGGCGGGGTTAACGGATTCAATAAGGTGAAAGCCATTGATGTAATAAGAAGCAGGGATGGTTGCTCTATTAAAGGAATTTACGCTGAACTAATGGCTACTGAACCAGACGATTTAGAAAAGCATGGCAAAAAATGGGTAGATAGGTTGAGCATTGATTCGGACAACTTTACCCAGTCTCTAGAACTGGGACAGACAGTTTTATGCTCTGCTGGGCTTCAAGCCCAGCTTCTTGGGGTTGATAACAGTCAGGGGCAAATTGTGCCCTACCATTTTCTTTTCCTGGCTATGGCAGTATTACGAAAATGTGTAGCTGCAGGATGGCTTGATCAAGCTGCCCCAACATTTCAGATATGGCTTGCTCAACTCCTCTCAGCATTTAATCTCGAGAGGGGAATATATGAAAGGAAGGGCAAAAGAGCGAAATCACTCGGTAGAAGAATATGGGCTCCCATTTACAGCTGGAAGGAAGCGCTGTCGCATACTGGCCCATAGGTCTATGTATTAAAATGACAGGTATTTCGTAGTTGGGTTACAATTTTGTTGACAAATTTGTTTACTCGGTCTGTCTTATCTATTGGTTATATGTTGGTAATTCTGTTTTCTTTTTTGTTTCCAGCATTTGTTTCCTTCCTCTCACTTAAGAAACTTTTTGGCTAGGGCTTATCCTTGCTAAAATTTCCTAAAATGTAATGCTGTTTCGCAAACTTGGTTTTATTATTCCTCATTTCTAACCATAATTGACATATGCTGTGCTGTATACTGTAAAAGCAATAAAAATATATTTTTACAAAAAAGAGATGGTTGTAGAGACGAACGTAGCGCGGGCTGAGTTACAAAGATTATGGTACAGTTTTTTGGTCTTTTTGTATATATTTTTAGATTCGGGGGTGTAGTCTCTTCACCATTTCCATTCTAGCACTTTACATTTAGCTTTCCCTTTTTTAAGAGTGTCGGTATACCATGGCACAGGTGGACGATGATTGCCGATCTTTTTATTTGAAAGGGGAAGACAGGTGTCTATAGCATTCAAAAGCCATTTGTGTATGGTATCAGAGAGCGCATTCAACCTTAAGTCAGTGATGGATATATTGGAGCATAAGAGGTAGTTTAAGAAAGTCAGGTTGAGGTCTTTCCAGTCCCTTTTAAGTACACGTATGAAGGGAAAGGAGGTCTCAGGATTGATCGGTGGGTTTAAACTGAACTTTCACTATTAGTCTCAATCTTAAGAGGCAGATTTAAAATGACTTCCATACTGAGTTTCCAAGGTACTTACAGTCAGATTACTATTGTTATCTGTAGCTAAATTCAGCACTGCAGGTTTTCCTTTCGATTTTATTTTTCTGTGACTAAAAATGCTAATCCAATCCACCAAGCAAACTCACACTGTCCTTGGGGCTGTCTACAGCCTACCTTGGGAGTGATATATATATTAAAAAGGAAGGGTTGGGCCTGGCAAAAGTTTATTTTGCCAGATCAACATGGCAGGTTAAAACTTCACACACAGGCTCTTTAATGGCAGTCCTGAAATATGTTCAAAGGGTTACACAAGTGGGTAGCATAATCAGTGCTGCAGGCCCACTAGTGGTATTAAATTTACTGGCCCTGGGCATATGTAGTGCACTTCACTAGGGACATATATGCAAACTAAATATACCAATTGATTACAAGTCAATGTTACCATGTGTTAGGGAAGGAGCAGAAGCATGTTGGTACTAGTTAGCAGTGGTAAAGTATGCAGATTCCTAAGGCCAACAAAAACAAACATAACAAAAATAGGAAAAGGGAGACAAAGGGCCTTAAAATAAATTTGGCGGTCCTCCTGTCTGCCCTCCACCGCTGCACCGAAAAGAGGACTACCAAGCCTGCCATAGGCCCACCCACTGGATTATGAGTGTAATCCAAGGCGGGCTGGCGGCCAGTGCTGCAATTGTGTAAGGCTCATAGAAAGCCTTAATAGCAGACCGCTGCCGTCACAGTGCCTGAGGCACGGTCCTGCCCAGAGTGGCATGAATGCCACACCATCCAGGATCGGGGAAGCGATTCCAGCGGGCACAACATGTGCCCTCCCCCGCATGCACCACAATGCCCAGAAGCAGCAGTGGGCCTTGCTTGGGCCCCCTTAGTTTTCTCTCCGCCAGCCTTTTCATGGCAGGCTCACTGCCCTTAAAAAGGGCGATGAAAAGCCAACCCGTAATTTGCTCGGCTGTGCAGGCATTGATACCACCAGCATATTAAGGTCAATTGCAGACGGCCAGTGCAGCGGGATCTTTGATCCCAGAGGAGCAGGAGGTCTTGCGGCATTCTGATCGCCACACTCAGAATACTGCGGCAGTGGTGGCAGTGGTCAGACTGCCACCATGAATACAGCGGTTCTGAGGACCTCCGTACTCGTAATGAGGCCCAAAATGTCCGGAAATGACCCTGCAAAAAGGGCCAGGCCCAACACAGGATAAAATCCTCCTGCCAAATATTATCAGCATATAGTTACCAAGGAAATATGTGACTATATATCGGAAATAGTCAGAAGGCTGTGTTCCTTTCTAAGGTCATGGACCTTGGAGGTGTCTTGCAAAATCCTTCAATGAACACCAGAGTGTATTTTATTCTTTATAATACGTGGCCACACTATTGTTCTCCCACAAAATACTCAAATCAATGATCTCTTGATACTTCATTTTGTACAAGTATGGTTGCATTCATGTAGAATGTATAGTGTTAAATCAAACACACCACTGGATAGCTGCTAATTGTGCTTGCAAATCATTGTATGCAGTTTAATTTCAGCTTCAGAAAACAGCTATAATTGACATGAGTGGTAACAAGCAGACACATTACTGCTTTCAATTAATTGAAGATAGCCTTGTATAAAAATAAACACGCAGTCATAAATGGCTTCAGTCTGCTAATGACTCTTCATTACAGGAAGACAGCACAGAAGAACTGAAAAAATAGTTCTAGTTTGATTGTTTAAAAATCGGTTGTTGTTCTGCTGCATGACCTTTCTTTTACACTGCTGGCTGTGGCAGCAGGCATCATGATGTCACAACTCAATTGTAATAAGCTATTATAATTAAAGATTAAGAGACAACTAGTAATGGCACAGCTTCACTGTAATAAGACAATTAGAGCTAACCTTGTGCACAGTTTTCACACATCTATAATAAAACGATGGAAGATAGCACACCTGTTTCTTATTGAGATGATTCTGCAATGCCTTATATTCCGTTAAGCGTTTGAAGCTGCTGAAATCATCAATTTGCTTGAATTTATTTAGTCATGAGGTTATTTCGAATCTGTTCCACCACATTTATGAAGACAGGATTCTCATACCTGAATCTTTTCACCATCTCAAATTACACAACTTGGTTTCTCATGGTTGCAATATCCTTGCAATCTTCAATTAATTTCTGAATTGTAATTGCATACAATTATATTATTGCCAGGAGAAGACCTTTCTGGTAATGCCAACACTTGTTTTGATGAAAAACAAGGTCAGTGATGGGTTAACAGAGAGACACGTATCTGATACTGTTAGCTAGCTCTCATACAATGTAGTGTTAATGAGTGGAGAAATCACACTAACAGTTTGCATTAGAGAAGGGCGCCTATTTCCCTCACCTTATAGTCATTAGTCACTCTAATGTACGGGCATGATCCACTGTCACTATTAGTCTCAATCCTAAGAGATTGAATCAAAATGACTTCACTCGTGAGTTGCCAAGGCGCTGACAGTTGGATTACTATCGATATCTGTAGTCAAATTCAGCAATTAGGGATTTCCATTCCAATTTCTTTTTCTGTGACTAAAAATGCAAATCCAGTCTGCCAAACAAACTCATGATGAAGCAAGCTCTTAATATTTCCAAGGAGGCTACAGAAAGTCCAGGGTTACATGTAAACATCACTCTCATTTGCACCAAATACAAATCTCTTGCCTACAATTCCAAGCAGTGTGACGGTTGATCGGTAACACAATTTCATTCCTGTAGCCAAACATTGATGGCTTGCCTAATCGAAAATATGCTATGTTATGTTCATTGTATAGCACATTAATCACCAGGTGCTTGGTAAGTCTTGACCCTAATCAGGCAGCAAGTGATTTATTGTGGCTACCTGAAAACATTGGCTGGACATGTGTAAATGTGAAGCGGGTGCCAACATCCAAGCCATCATTGAATTTAAGTGCCTCAGTAAAATCAACCATTAAGACCCTACACACATTGAGTAAAAGACCAAACTGGGAGAGAACTCCAAAGCAAGCCCTTTGAAAGACCTCTGAATAAAATGATAATGAGCAGGAACTGCAACCCACAGATCTGGCACTCCTTAAAACAGTGGAGGGTTATTGTGGTTGTTATGGCAAGGGTTGCACAGATATAGAGTTGGCTGTGGTGAGGATTGCACGGGCCTACCATTATGAACAATGCTATTGCCCACAATGTCGAATGGACCTTAAGTTGAACACGATAAATACCAACTGATAGTCCATTATAATTGCCTTTAGAAAACTTCAAAAAGGAATTTAGAAGTGAAAAATACTGTTACATGTAGGATCTGTATTATTAAAAAGAACAACGTAAATTTTCTAAATGTTCTTAACTCTGATTAATGATTAAACAACGTATCAGCTGAGCTCACATCCCAATATACTGTGGCCTAATAAGTGCTGGTTGTTTCTTCTGCTAGATTTAGCTCTCATGGAACATTGGAGGCAAGATCCATACAAAATATCTGACAAATCCATGGAGACAATGTTTCGAGATCAGCAACCTGTTTCAGACTCTTCAGCCTGCACTTAGGTTTAGGTAAAGTCTTCGCCACTTCTTTGGTCTAACAATTGATGAAATTCATTTATAACAAGCTGTAATATGAGCACCTTTCTCCTTCATGTAGTCTACTCTGCAATCAGCAGACAAGCTTAATAATTTGATCTAACAGTGTCAAGCCTGAGCATACAATTCTATAGTCACTGCTAAATAAAAACACATATTTTTGGTACTCACCTTTTTCTCCAAATGGCTGAAATATGTAGTGCTTTTTTCTGTTATAATTTCAGGGATGATCCCAAATGTGTCCACTTCTACCTTTATGTAAATAAAACCAGAATGTGCAGGCTGCGACTCGTGCGCCAGTCCCATTTCCCAGATCTATGCATGCATGTTTCTGGTTCCCTTCTCAAGCTACCTGTTGCTTACTCATGCTCTACTGGATTCTCCTTCATCATGGAATGAATAAGGTATTGCAGTTATACTGAACTTAGGGAATTGTTCCAGCGACTGTCACTCATATAGTTTTATCTCTCTATTAAACACCTTAAAACAGTTTGGTAGACTTCTGGCAAAATAAAACTAACTAAATTAATTTCAAAGCATATCATAATTATTAGTAGGGTTGTTTTCCTAACTAACAAATAAAGAACAACTTAAAAACTCTAGCCGGCTGCTTCTAATTTGACTCTTATCTTACCATGCAGGAACCTTTTTTAGATAGAGTTTGTTGTGAATTCCAACCAGCCGTTTTGAGATTTATATAATTTAGACTTACATTTCAATGGATATTTCAGCATTTTAATTTAGACTTGTAGACTCAGTTTTGGTCAATCAGGGGTTAATGATAACTTTCTTAATATTTTCGAGCGCTCGTCAAGGTGGCCTTTTTTTCTGAAGTTGTACACCAGGCCTGCAGTAGATCACACATGACCCAGTAACAGCGTGTTTGAAAACTAACTAATTGAGAGTGATATTTGTTTAAGCTCTATGTAAATTACTATCATTTATAAACAAATCATCTCTACAAGCCGTTCATCAAATAATCGTGGCATAAAATGAAAGAACAAAAGATGAAAGTCATGTCCTGGAACATTTCCCCTCTTAACACATGCAATGTTTTCTAAAAACACAGTTTAAAATAACGTTATTAGAGTATCCTAGCTAACAAAAAATTGAATCATTAAAATCTGCCACTGAACATTATTGGAAGAGCCATTGCAAGTCAAATAAGACATTTTGTAAGATAATATCAGAATTTGGATGTAAATTAGGATAAGACTATTCTACAAGCTTCAGACTTCCTCCACTTTGGAAAAAAAAATATTCAAGAACATGGTCTGAGACAGCTGGGAGGCTGCCATCAATGCCATGTATCAAAAGTTTGCAGACCATTTTTTAGAGATAAATTACTGTCCTCAGTGGATCAGGGTGGAGCTGATGTTATACGAATATATGTACATTCAAATTTCCAGCTTTATGAAGATAGTGCCACAGAACAGTCAAACAAATAGGGTTGTCACAGACAGGGATCAATACAAATAACCCAGAACCTAAATGAAGGTGTATGTTCTTTCAAGATCCATATACGACTGGAAGAATTTCTTACCTGTCATCAGAGATTTCAATTACAGAAAACTATATAAAGTGCCATCTTTTTCTGATCCATTCTGCCTTCTATACCTGCCAAGAAGCTCAAAAATGTGCACTCACCCGCTTCATAACTTTTTCTTAAATGCCAATACCATGTGGTCCACTTGGTACACATGGCAGTTCAATGAAAAAACATTATAAATATAAAAAAATTAAATGAAACTACATAAACAAAAAAACATAAAAACATATTAAAATTAAGCAAGCAACATAACAACTATAATGAGTAATAACTTATTGAAATGGTAAGTATACACAGGTAAATTTAATTTAACTAACTTCAGAAATGCGTATATGAATAACATTAACTCAAACCTTAATTACCATCCCCCAAATAAGGACTAAACATTAACAAAACTTCAAGCAGCAAACAAAATAATCAACCAAAATAAACCCAAAACAAACTAACCAATACAAACACTTTACTCAATATTATCTATAACAAGGACACACAAACAAGCAGTAACATATAACAAAAGGTCAACAGTTCAAGAAAGTGACACTCTGCCAGATTCTGCACTGAAGAAAATAAAAATCTACCTCCATTCAAAAAAACACATTTTAAAAAGTAATATAAATTAAAATAATTACTAGAAAAAACGCCAACAGTCAAACCTGTAACTTAAATAAAAAATAAGGATACATCTTTCTATTTGTGTTCCCTTAGTATAGAAAACAACAATGAGGCAAAACTGAAAATGATACCATGAAAAAAATATATATCATAATGTCAAAAGGTCAAATTCAACAAGCGTAATTTAAAAAGTAAGTACATATAACTCAGTGTAAAACAAACCAAAATCCTACATAGTTTAAAAATTAAACTAAAATAAAATAAAACCTACATTGCATAAATCATTTTGAAACATCTAAAACTAGTTGTTGTATTTTATTTTTAAACCAGCAACCAGACCATAAACTTAAAAAAAGAAAAGAAAACTTCAACATATACCTCTTCAAAAATACAGTGTGCTTTCAAATCCATAATAATACATAAAAAAATGTAATGTATGTTTAACTAATAAAGCTACTGAAAAATATAGTTATTTGAAATAAATTATTAAGGTGTCATTCTAAAACCCGCAGATGAAATATTAGACAGAGCAACATACATCAAATCTAGGAAAGGAAAACTGTACGGACTCATGTGGAATATACTTACAGTCAAGAAAGTACAAGCGGTGTCGTAATGCAGTGGAAATGCACAAAGTATTGTTAAAACATTGGATTGTTGGGAGCTCCATTGAAGACAATAGAGTAGCTCTGGGCTTATAATGACTAATATAAGCCTGGAGCTTTAACATTCCAATGTTTGTCTTCATGTTTATCCCTTTTTAAATTAGAACATTTACCCTTAGTGGGTGGAATGTTCTAATAGCTTTATAGCCCTTATGCCTTAGGCTTTACAGGTTGTCAAAGGCCCTCTACCACGTTTAAGGCCTTCACCGGTTCAGGGCCTTTAATAACTGGTATAGCTCTTGGCAGCGGGCTATAAAGCTATATTCTAATATATGTTATGGGAGGGCTGTGGCTTAAAATGAAATTAAAACATTAGCAAGCATAACCAGCCCCCCAAACTGTACAGATATTGAACTCAGTTATGTATTACAAGACCTCAGGGAACTAGCACTAGTTCACAAGATCATAAATGAACAATTTAAAAAAAATATAATACCAAAAGTTCCTGGATATACTATGGGCCAACTCCTGGGTATTGCAAACTTAAAAAGACATATAGCCAGAACCAGTAAAATTAACTGTAACTGTAGAACTGGAAAAAAGCTAAAAGACCCCCTATTGTCTATCCAAAAAGAGTTCCTTGTGTCAATAAGGGAATTATTTTTATATTAGTAATAATGCAAGCATGGGAAGTCAATATTATTGGTTGTGCATTGTATATATCACCAATATCAGGGCTAATCCTATTTCTACATTAATGCTGTGTTTGTAATAATGGTGGGACATTAGGATGCTGGAAAAATAATCTAAATGTGATGTCGTCATAGTGTTTAATCCACAGGGACACTAAGGGCCCGATTCTGATGCGGTTAGGATAACCACATCGTGCTTGCCTGTTCAAATTCCTTTCTGACCGAGCCATTCCGATGGGCTCGGTTGGATTGAATGCGACTCCGGCCGAAGGAGTACGATGCTAGTGTCCCACTGCCTTTTTTTGCCGGCCATCCCAACACAGAAAGGCATTGGAAAACTGTCTTTGGGGGCCCCCAGCAGGGACCTCATGGGTGCGAGGCCGCCATATGGCGGCCTATTGGGCACAGATGGGGCCTACCTGTTGATCCCGGCACCCGGTGGCAGGCACCTTCAGGGGCCTCCCACGGGGTGCAGGGATAAACTGCACCTCTGCACTTACCGATGCAAGCATGCATTCCATTTGGATTGCATGCTCCCATTGTTAAGAGTAGGATTGCGACTGAACAGGGTTTGGTCGCATCCTACTTGTTGGTCTGGAACCGATGACAAATGGTCGCTTGGGATCAGTTCCTGACCAGTGTAGGACAGACTACGGTTCATCCGATATCGGAATTGACCCCATATTTCTCTCTCATATTAGGGCCCAGGGATGCTTTGTTTTTAATGAAATCATAAATTCTGAATCCAGGTATCTGAGTTCTTAGTCCTGCTGCTCCATCGTAGCTCTTTTAAAACATGATTAGTTCTGACAGTTCCACGTTGTTATTTTCTTCCTGGAAAAATATCTCGCTATTGGATATAAAAGGTCTTCATTTGTAATTGCTCTTTTATGTTAAGGATGAGTTTATTCATTGGTGTTGTTGTGCTTGCAATATACCGTTTTCCGCATGGGCATCCTATAAGGCACACAGCAAAGTCTGCTTTGCATGTGTTATATGTGTTGATTTTCGATTTTCATTTTTGATGGGGGACAGAACATTCCTTACATGTTTTGCTGTTACTGTAAGCTTAACACATCTTTCAAGGAAAAAAACTTTTTTTTTTTTATCCACTCAGGGATTTGTTCTCTAAGGGTCTTCATGTACCTGGACAAATTAATCCCTAAATGACTTTGATATTTATATATGCGATATTTGTTCTTCATCATATAAAGTTTTGGATATTATTTGAATATTTTGGATTATTTTATATATATTATGCGTATCCAAGTTATATTCCACAATTAAACAGATAAGATCTAAACTTTGATCTTCTTTGTTTTCTTCCAGGCATAGGAATTGATTTCTTTTCAACATATCTGCTTTTTTCAGCATTTTTTAAGACCATGTCATTTCTGTCATTTTTCTTTGAAATGCAAATACCATACCGCTTTTTCTGTATCATCAGGAGTGGCCCATGCAGGTAAGAGTTGTGTGGCGGGGTGGAGAGGAAGTCGACAGGCAATGACAAGGGAACATTTTATATAAAAAAAAAAAACTAAAAAAAAACACTTAACTTTCGCTCGCCGCATCACCCCACCACCGCACTGCCCACCAATCTTACCTGCATGGGCCGCACCTGTGTATCATAGTTTGTTTTTAAGCAAACTAAGACAGATTTCACCATTATAAGGATTCATCAGTCAGGGATAGCTTGTTTACAGTGGTGCAGTATGCATGGGACCCGTGTTCCAGATTCGGCTTACTTGTGTTCCAGCTCAAGGAGGACCAAGCCTGGCAGGTCTGCATCAACTGTTCTACTAGGAACAGGGTCAAGACTTATTTGCATTTGGCCGGGTCCAGACTACGGTGGTATGGTGTGCAAAAATCCAAATGGACTGGGATGTAGCCCCAGTAATTGCCGGTGCTAAAATTATTTCAAGGATGTCATCTATCACTTCTTTGTATACTACAGTGTTACCTACGTTTTGTAGCACACAAAAGCCCACAAGGAAAAAACATCAAAAATGTTTACAAACACTTGTCAAAAATTAAACCTAGCAGAGAAGACGCATTAGGAAGTAGTAAAAAAGGAAATGATTATGAGGGATACGGAAAAATAGAAAATTACTACGACAGTGTAATGTATGTAAGAAATCCACATATTGTGATGATATAAAAGTCTCTGATGCATGTTTTTACCAATTGCTCCTCCTAAGACATTAGCAATGGAAATGGGAGTCTCCAGCCACACTTTGGGACTGCCCTCATGTTTAAAGCAGATATGCTAAGACATATAAAACACACCCAATTTCTGCAGATATGCTACAGATGACTTCATACGAACAAGGTCTAGATTTGGAGACAAACACAATATGGTACCTTAGATAGAGCTCATTACCACTGGCTCCATGACTGAGAGGAAGGGTGTCAATAGTATTCTCAAATTCTCCTATCAATGTTCATACAAACTGCAATGCAGATCTCCGTCATCAGTTTCTGTTCATGACTAAAAAATACCCACCAATGACTTGCTAGTTTTCCTGCTGACAACAGGATGATGTCATCTAAGAAGGATTAAACAGATATACAAATTTGTGACAAACTCTTTAATTTTACAATTAAAATGTATATTTTTCTATTTAAAACATCAAGAACTGTAACAGACACACGCTCACATTGCATGTCCATCGAATATGTCACAAACTCACAATTACAATAAATACTGAATTTTCCTTAACATTTTCCTCAAACAAATACATTTTTCATATAACGGCCAAACAACCTGACACGTAAATAGTAGATTAGCAGCATACGTACAAAAAGAGGATTTGTCCATATTTCTTATATTTACATATTACTTTAATTTCCTTCCCATCAGGTAAAGATGTTTTTAATGAGTTCACATCGAAGGTTGTTACCTTCATCCTCATTACTGTCATCTTGCTGACACATCTCAACAACGTCATCTTGAGGTTGCCACTGGTACTGATTATTAAAATGAAGGTAATGTTTCTCAGCAGGTTACTTTTGTGCAGAATGCAGTATAACATAACAATTTTGCAGACCTTACCAGGAGAGTAGGGGAGGAGCCCAAAGGCCCACTCAACAAGCTCCCATGCTCACACATGATCCTCATTAAAGCATATTTTTTCTTACTTTGTTTTGTTTTTCATTGGGCGTTAGCAGCCATTTGCGGTTAGCATATGCTGACTCTCTTTAAAATAGACTCACAAAAGCAAACATAAATGAAATTATGTCTGGAAAGGCCAAATCTTTTAAACAAATATAACTACAACAATAGATTTAAAACTCACTAACAATCCAGGCCCTCCTTGTTTCAAGTCCTGCCATCTCTTCTCCTGTGGAGCTGTTTAGCACTAGTGGGTCATGGATGGAGCCTTGAAATCTTGCAAACGTACACTAGTGATGAAGAGATTTGGCATGAAAAGCACATTGATGAAATAGAAATGCTTCCCATTGAGGTGCACTTGATCTCGGACATGAGGTGTCATAAATGAACTGTGAGTTTCATCTATGGCACCAGTAACATTTGGTATGACTCCTAAAGCATGTAATTCAGCTTTGATATTGTTGAGTGCAGCATTATCTGTTGGTAATTAGATTTTGTAATTCTCAGTATAACATCCAGGGCTTGGCTTTGGACAGCTGAAAAGGTTGGCGGAGACATTCCATTGGACACAATAACTGTTTCCTTGAAGGAACTAGTAGAACAGAAATGTAACACTGCTATAATTTTCACCATAGGTGGATACATCAGTATGCATTCTTATATCTGGCAATAGCTGTGATTACAATTGCACTGCTAAGGCTTGAATAGTGTTACAGTTCAGCCTATACGCATTATGTGCCCTTCCTGCATGGTTTCGATACCAGGATGTGGCTTGAACACTGTTTAGTTGCATTGCTGCTAATTTTGCCTTCTTCCCTGGGCTGGTGGATGGACATACCTATAACATATGAGTGGAATCTGTCATTACTGTATGTGTATACATTTTTTTGATATATGTACACATTTTGAGATTGTAGGTCATATAAAGTGCAATACATATATCACATGTACACATTAAAAACTGTTGTTTTATCATACTTTTTCGTGTGAAAAAAGATATGTCTTGCCAAAAATTAGATACATGTATTTCATATGTATGCATGTATGCTGTCTTTTGTATATTTATTTATTTTTAATATTTAGTGAAAAGTCCATCAAGGTTGGCATACATTACACTACAGAAGATGTTTATATTTTGTATTGTAGACATTCTAGCTGTTATTATCAGAAGAAATGTCAAGGATGACAGAGAGAGATGTTTGTTTTAAAAAAAATGCACTACTAATCTCCCACATGGTCATGCATACCAAATGCTGACAATGTAGCTTGATGGTAGTTGACAAAATATGGCAGAAGCCTGACATATCCGTCATGGCCGATGTAGGACTTAGAGTAGTTTGATCCTACCTTTTCCAGTATCCAACATCACACTTTGGTTAATACGGTGTCTGATTGATGGAATCTGTCATAAGTTGTGTATAATTCCCATCACATTGATGTACATGTTTTTTAATATATAACACATTGTTTCAGTTTAAATTTTAGATTTCTATTCCATCAAGAATTGGTTGTTAATATACTCCACTATCATTAAGGCTTGCTAGTAATATGAACTTTTGATGCTGAGTCAAAAACATTAACATCTAAGATACACTGTGATTGTGAGGTAGTCGTCTTTTTGCCGTGTTCACCACCATTTTTTGACTGATACTGGTGGTAACTGACTCTGACTGTGTCCTGGGCTCTGCTAACCAGGCCCAGGTCAGTGCTCTGATGAAAATGGTGTATGGTAATTAGGTACAAATAAAATTGCCAATGGCAGACCATTGTAAGTTCCCAGTATATAATAAGGCACGGGGATTCAAGTTACCTATAAATCTCTAATATATATTAGGGCAGGGGGGTTAAGATGGGCAATAGATTTCCTGCACTGGAGTGTGAACTACTGTGTTGACTGCTGGCATTTTTGAAGGCAGCTCTTCTTTGCAAACTCTCTTTAAAAGTAAATTCAAATCAAATGCGACTATAGAATCAAGGTACTTCCAAAGTAGTAATCTACCTAGGTTTACATATAGGTCACCCCTTAGGTCTCCCCTAGGTGCTCCTGCAAGTCTCGGGGTGATTCGCCAAGCGGGGGCTGAGAAAAAAAGGGGGGTCCCAAAACGCGTTTTCCCCATGCATTTTCCCATAGGACCTTTAGTCAAAGGTACAGCCCGAAGTGCTGAACGGAATTACACCAAATTTGGCAAAGAGGTAGTCCTTAGTTCAGACTCGTGCCTTTTGCTTAAATGGTGTAAATCCGTTCAGTAGTTCCTGAGAAAATCAAAAGTAAAATCACATATATATCTGGGCGGAGCCTAACCACACATCTCATCGTGAGATCTGATTGGCTGTCAGCACTTCATCCAAGAAGTGTTGGCAGCCATCTTGGGACCAATATACATGATAGCACCTCTTTAAAAAGCTTTGCAGTTAATAGAAGGTTTTAAGACTTTTGTTACATTATAAATCATTTGTTGATGGTACCCTACTCATTTTAGGAATTGTGGTGTGTTCTAAGGTGATTTTACCATGTGAAAAAGCCTTCTGCTGTGATATCATGAATCATGTTTGAGAGAAAACTATTTTCTCATGCTTTTCCCACAGAGGTTTGGAAGGTGATCTATAAGCTAAACTGAGAGCATATTTTCTGTAAATTCACATTATCTTTCTCAGTCATGTGAGAATGAAGTCTGACATTCTCAGTAAAACATGTACATCCAACAAGGGCAGAGACTGTCAGTTGATTCCTTTGTGTTCTACTGCAGCTTCCCAGAGTGTTCTAAAGAACAACTAGAGCGCTAACAGTCCTACTTATGACAAACGTATGGCACAGCTGAAGCCATCTTGGTTGGAATAAAGTGGTAACTCTTAAAACATTTCATTTAAAAAGGAACAAAATGAGGGAGTTCATTTTGCCATAGAAAGTATGATCAGTGCTGCAGAAAGAAAAATTAGGGCACATTTTGAGTGACTTCTCAAGTCCTCTTCTATTTCATTAAATAATTCTGACATGCAGACTGAAACATGCACTTTCAATACCAGCAGCAGACTTCCCTGGTGAGCAGCAGCTTTACTACAGTGATCTAATAAGCAACTAGAGTGCTAACATTCTGAATTTATGGCAAATGTGTGACACATCTGAATGCCTTCTTGATGGAATCAAAGTAAAAAACTGAAAGTATTTCCTACTGAGGAGACTGTAGTAAATGAGGAATATAGGAAACATCATAACAAATAAGTCTCCCAAAATGGCCACCAGAGACAAAAGAGCCCAAATGTAGCCCAAATATCACCCAGATGTAGCCCAAGTATAGCCCAATGCCAGAATGTCCCAGAGTGTTCTAACGAACAACTAGAGCGCTAACAGTCTTACTTATGACAAAAGTATGGCACACCTGAAGCCATCTTGATTGGAATAAAGTGGTAACACTTAAAACATTTAATTTACAAAGGAACAAAATGAGGGGGTTCATTTTGCCATAGAAATTATGATTAGTGCTGCAGAAAGAAAAATTAGGGCACATTTTGACTTCTCAAATCCTCTTCTATTTCATAAAAAAATTCTGACATGCAGACTGAAACATGCACTTTGAATACCAGCAGCAGACTTCCCTGGTGAGCAGTAGCTTTACTTCAGTGATCTAATGAGCAACTAGAGTGCTAACATTCAGAATTTATGGCAAATGTGTGACACATCTGAATGCCTTCTTGATGGAACCAAAGTAAAAAACTGAAAGTATTTCGTACTGAGGAGACTGCAGTAAATGAGGAAATTAGGAAACTTCATAACAAATAAATCTCCCAAGATGGCCTCCAGAGACAAAAGAGCCCAAATGTAGCCCAAATATCACCCAGATGTAGCCCAAGTATAGCCCAATGACAGAATGTCCCAGAGTGTTCTAACGAACAACTGGAGCGCTAACAGTCTTACTTATGACAAAAGTATGGCACACCTGAAGCCATCTTGATTGGAATAAAGTGGTAACACTTAAAACATTTAATTGACAAAGGAACAAGTATAGCCCAATGACAGAAGTGAGCAAAACACTAATTTTTTGTGTATTTGCAGTTTTATATAGTGCAGACTAGTCAGGTATTGGAGTGCTTTACATGAGCATTGGTTACATCATACAAGATCAAATTCATTTTGGTTGTAGCAGAAACTCCAACCTGGTTCCCCAGTTGCAAAGTCTGCAGCTCTGGAAGTAACACCACATCCTCTCCCCTAGGTGCAACATTTAATCAAGTGGTCAACTGGATTAAAAAACATAAAGATTACAAATAATGTAAAAGTTCTTTGTCGCTATTTGAAAACTCAGAAAATATGTCCTCATTTTAGTTTTTTAGAGCACTAACCATAATCTTGATGCAAATAAGACCCTCTCATATATGTAATTTCTAAAGGAAATACTCTAGGTATTACAGTTTTGATTACATCAAGATGACGTCAGGCGTTCCACACTTTTGTAATAAATATAGAATGTTAGCAATTTAGTTGTTCATTGGGATACTGTTGAGAGGCAGAGGCCAGGGGCACGGACTCTGAAAATTGAAGGCAGGTAGGAGAGTGCAGATGCAACAATTTGACCACACTGGGCAGGCAGGAAGGGCAGAGGCAGCACAACAGACTATGGAGGGCAGGGGAAATGGGGGCAGGGAAAACAAACATACAATACAGGACTGGCAAGAGAGGCTGTGGCGATATAATAGTCCATTGTGGGCAGAAGGAAGAGGCAGTGGTAGTACAACCATACATGCCAACAGACCCGTTTCAGCCAGGATACGTCCAATGTTTTTAAGCTCAAATGGGCTTTATTTGATCTGTCTCCTGTCTACAATCTCCTCTTTTTCAATGTAACTCAAAGGGGAAAATCAATACCCCAGTTTTTTTTCAAAATCTCCCTCTTACCATGTTCAAAATGTTCGCAAGTATGGTACATTGGATCATGGTAGGCAGGAGGATTTGGGGTAGGGTCATGGACTGGGATAACAGAGGACAGGAGGGACATGGAGAGGTGCATCAAACTGACCGTACAGGGCAGGCATCAGGGTTTGCAGCAGCACAATACACCACACAGCGCATGTGGGACGGGAGTGCAGCACAACAATCCATAGCAAGCAATAGGGAGGGGACAGGACCATGCACATGGACAACAGAGAACAGAGGGGAAAGAGGCAATGGTAGCTAGCTGACCATAATGGACAGACAGGAGAGAAAGCTGCAGCATAACAGACCATAAAGGGCAGGAGGGACGGATCAGGAGCATTACAATGGAACAGACAAGCCAGGAGGGAGGGAATAGGGGTCTGCACATGGAAACAGAGGGCTGGGGGCAAGGGGGCAGGGCAGGAGCAGCAAGATGACCATGGAGGTCAGGCAGGATGGGCATTAGAAACAAGACACACCATGGAGAGCAACCGTGAGACTATGATGGCATACACACAGACCATGGAGGGAAGGTGGGAGGGGGTCAGGGGCAGCTAGCTGACCACACAGGGAAGGTGGGAGGGGCCATGGTAGCACAGAAGACCATGCATGGCAAGCGGGAGGGTTAGTGGCAGCACAATGGCTATGAGGGGCATGGCATGTGGACAGGCAGGGTGGAGGTGACAGGGACAGGTTACAGTCATCTGACAATGCTAGGCAGGTGGGAGGGGAGTGGCAGCTCAAGAGAACACTCAGAGTAGATAGGAGTGGCAGGTCCATGGAACATGGTGGGCAAAAAGGATGGAGCAGGGGCATGCACAAAGACATCGGAGGGCAGGGGGAAGGAGAATAGGGCAGCAATCTAAGCACAGAGGCTAAGCAGGAGGTCAATGATGGACCATGGAATTGGGCAATGGAGGGCAGGAGGAGTGGACTGGTACATCATGCTAAATGGAGGGCAGTGGCAGCACATCAAACCATGCATGGCAGGAGGGAGGAGGCTAGTCCATGGATTCAGACAAGAGAGGATAGGGAGGAGGTGGATGGGGCAGCAAGCTAACTGTTCAGAGAAGGTGGGTATTAGGAACTTTATTGTTTTTAAAATGTGTGTCTGTGTGAACTACTTAAAATATGAACAAGTATGCAGCATAATCTCACTTTTATTCAGGAAGAAGAGGACGTTTGTGACTGTGACTCCGGGCTCACTTGGCAGAAACACTCCCTGACCTTCCACCCCCCATCGCAAAATGTAATGCCTGTGAAAAGGGTACGTGGATGCAGTGTTATATAGAACATGGTCCTGAGAGCACGATTGAAAATGAAAATTAGATATGGTATATGGTATAAACTATGCACCAAAAAGTGTGATATAAGATGAACCGGGGTGTGAAATATTATATGCAATACATTGTGCGCAATGACAGATTCATTGGAGAGTGCGAGATAGCACAGGCACTAGCGCGTGCTATGCGATATGCGCCTTGGAGTGTAATATGCACAGGGCAGTGTTGTGTAACCTAACTAGTCTCTAAAGTTGCAATATAAAATATGTGCTGGGGAGTGTAACGTTGCATATGCACTGTGACAAAGATATGGATCCCAGATTGTAATATGTATGGCATAGCACTGTGCATTATGACATAGGCATCGAGGAAGGCACGTTAGATGGGGCAATATAACCCGTGAGAAGGCAAGTGTGGCATGACATATTCACGGGGTGGTGTTACAGTGCACATGGGCTAGAGAGTGTCATAGCATACGCACTAGCTTGTGGAATACAACACAGAGGTGTGAGGCACTCGGCGGGCACTGGTGGGTGTAACACAGCATTGGGCTCAGCCAGGAGCACGCCGTGACTCTCAACTGAGGTTTGTCTCCTTTCCAGAGAGTAAAATAAAAAGTATTACACATCCGGCGGTGTATGTGTGTTTTATTAACCGTGAGGGGGGTTTCTTGCATAGTCCCCTTTGAATGGCTTGGTGTGCGTGTATATTAAATGTGCCCGTCAATAGCTACCCATGTTTGTATAAATAAACAACAAGGGTGTCTACTTGGATAGTACCCACCGGCGGGGGCGCCGGGATTAGGCACGGTAGGGTGTCAGACACGTCAGAGCTTCACTAGCGGTGTAAATACATTCCATATGGATTCATTCTATGCATAGTCGCCTTTTAATGAATATCACTCAAATTGTCATGGTGATAGGTACATATGGTTTGTCCAGCATGTCCTAGGTGTTTCTCTAAATATATATTTTTTTAAAATAATAAAAAACAAAGGCCGGCCCCGGGGGATGGGGTCCCCGGGGCCATAAGTGGCCTGAGGAGGGGGGCAACGCAGCCCCCTCCTAAAGAATTAAAAAACAAAAAAAGGCCATGACCCGAGGGTTGGGATCCCCGGGGCCGATTAAGGCCTTGGGAGGGCCAAATTAATTTTTTTCTACAAAAAAAATTAGGGTGCAGGCCCTGGGGGATGGGGTCCCCAGGGCCAGTAAATTAGAAAAGGAAGGGGGGCCACACAGCCCTCCTTCTTTAAAAAAATAAATAAATAAAAGACCGGCATGGCGCCGGAGGCCATGCCCCCTCCTTGCAGCGCTCTGCAAACGCGCCCCCTGGCCAGTTGTAAGTTGGGGAATTAATTCCCCTTCAATACTGAGGGTCCCTGAGGGCCAACTAGCCCAACAGGTATCTCCAGTATGCACCAGGGAGCTGCGTTGCAGACAGGTGTTCTGAGGCCACACCCCTTTTTACACCTCTATGCAACGCAGCTCTGTG
Source organism: Triturus cristatus (assembly GCF_964204655.1). Taxonomy (NCBI): domain Eukaryota; kingdom Metazoa; phylum Chordata; class Amphibia; order Caudata; family Salamandridae; genus Triturus; species Triturus cristatus. The sequence goes on along the minus strand of NC_140587.1, from coordinate 888,436,253 downwards.
GCGCTTACTGGAGGTACCTAGTGGGCTAGTTTGACCCTAGGGACCCTCATGATTCAAGGGGACTTAATCTCCCAACTTAAAATGGCCACAGGGCGTGTTTATACAGTGAGGAAGTGAGGGGACGGGGCCTGAGGTGACGTGTGCAAACACGTCTTGTGGCGCGTTTTGAGAGGTAGTTTTAATCCCCTGCCCTGTTATATACTAGCGGCTTACAGAGGAGGTCATGCTGATCACAGGGGGACCCCAACGCACAGTGTTCCATAGTGTATGTAGGTGTTTTCACTGTATTCTGAGTGTCTTTTAACATAGCACTGGCTCCAGGGCTGGTTAGTCAGACTCAGTTACCACCAGTATCCGTCTGAAAAAGTTGAGGGTACAGGATGACTTTGCAACAAGGTTTCCTTCTGCTCTTCTGTTTGTTCTTTCTGCACGTTATCCTTCTTCCTGCACTTTTCTTCGTCTTTGAGGACTTCTGTTGCTTCTTTCTGCATTTCTTTTTTTCTTTCTGTGCGTATTTTCTTCTTTCTTCACATGTCCTATCTCTGTAGGCATAGTTAGAAATTAGCATTTAAAAAACCTTTGAAATTCACTGAAAAAAACATAGGTTTCAGGTACGTTATAGTTAGGAATAAGCATTTAAAAAACCTTAGAAATTCACTGAAAAAACCATAGGTTTCAGGGGCGTTATAGTTAGCTGGACTTTTCACTCGTACAAAACCATTGAAATTCCCCCGTTATAGTTAGTTCAGCTAACTATAACTCGCGCGCCCGCAATGCACTGCTGATGACGTCACATATTACATCACTCATGACATGGTAAGTGACATCACTCATGACAAATAGAATGTTGCGGATTTCCTATGGAAACACGATCCTAACTATAACTATCTACTGGCGACCGCCAGTAGATAATATATATATATATATATATATATATATACATACATACATATATATATATATATACGTACATACATATATATATATATATATATATATATATATATATATATATGTATATATTCACGGAGCAAACGGGAATATACTAATCTCCTGCGGAATGCACTTAGCTTTCAAAGACGGCGAAAATAAAAGACTTTGAAACCCGCCATGCGTGTCTCCGAAGTTGGGACTGCCTCATCTACTTTCATACAGGTGAGGAAGTGTCCTACATGAATTCCTACACTGATGCGGCCTGAATATAAAAAAAATAGAGGACAGGCGCAGAGATGTACAAGGATATAATTTGCACAAACAAATGCCGGAATTATTGAAGATTTACATATGGAAACATGCACTTAGCAAATAAATGAACTTACTCAAAGATGAATTCCGATTATGTTTTAATCGAGGAACTACATATCCCATAATGCCTAGTACTGAACTGAAGGCACGGCAGAATTCAAACAGTCAATCAAGCACCACCTGATGAAGACGATAAGTTGAAACGCGTAGTGGTGATAAAAGAAGGACTGCTTTTGACAGAGTAATAGAAATAATAAAGTTTCCTTGAAATCTCATCTCTGGGTGTGCGGTGCTCCCTCCTTTGGTCTATTACATATTTTCGGGGGGTGTGGTCTGACCCCTCAACACCGCACCAGCAGCTGAGTGCGCCTCCTGTGGACCACAGTTGCTTTTGGATATATATATATATATATATATATATATATATATATATATATATATATATATATATACATATATATGTATACATTGCATGGACAGCCTTATTGTTAGGGGTAGGTGCATACCTATCCCGACCAATAACCCATCCTCCAACAGTGATATTAGGAACCAAAGTACAACACTATTGAGGGCATTTAGGCCCACCTTCTGGCATGGTGGAACTGCGTGGTCAGTTATAACACTGACTCAAAAATGTACATCCTTGATGGCACTAAGCATTTCATGTTTAAAGGTGAATGTTGTTTTAATGACATATAGGTTTTAGGACATGCCACTGTCAGAGTCAAGGGATGACAAGGGTGTGGAAGTTAACTCCCAAATTATTAAGTCAATGGTGAAAGTGCCTTGCAGAACATCACACTGCACATGACTTAAACAGTGACAATACAGTCCATCATTTGTGGACTGTGTGCTTACTGACATTTAGAAATGAGTTAATTTCTACAAAGAACACAATAGTCTAGAGTTACTTTTATCCAGAATGCCTACTTCATCACAATGTGAAATATAGGCCATGCTTAGGCCTGAAAATGGCACACTTTAAAATAGACTAGTACTACAATGTAGGGCCCTTGCATTACATGTGGGCAAAAATGGCATCACACAACATTGTGTCACGACCAAATGAAAACTTCAATATAATTTTCTAAACAATAAGCTCCAATTTTCGGTGCAAGTTGTTTGACATTTCATTGATTCAAATGTTAATGATTATCACAGCCACCAAATAAAATACAACTTTGTAAATCTTATTCTTGGGTCGAGATGGATGGTATTTCTGTCAATGTAATGATGCACTGACATGACTAAAAAAGTGGCACTCAACAGCAATGTATGTTCATATAAATTACACGTATATAGACATAAGTATATTTGTTCACTAAGTAAACACATTTCATTTAATTTATTTTTTCTTCACTTACTCATAGTAGGTCTGCCCCCTACTTAAGAAGATCTGTTGGGCCATTTTCAGCCAAGTGCACCAGCAGGGGGTCTTACAGACTGCAGCATCCACTACAGAAAAAGGTGGGAGGAGCTTCATTGCTCTTTCAAAACTGGAAAGATCGTCCGAGAGGAAAACAGGTGTGGTGTTCGCGGACCCCTATGATGTTGTTTATTCTCACACTGGCCTACCCTGACCTCAATGGGGAGCTGGAGGGCATGGAGCAATCCCATTACATAAATGGATACATGTTGTTCTTAACCCCTCTTGAAATATTCTAAGTTGTAATATAACAACACAAATCACATGCCCTCATTTAGGGCTTGTTGTAGAGTTTTGCAGAATCTTAACTCCATCGTAAGTATAACAGATATCCTATCCATCTTGTTTAAAGTGCCAAAGAATATAATATGATAGTAAAAAGACTGATGTGACATCTGGCTAGGTTGGGCATAACTCATGTAATTCAGTGTAGTGTAATCACACCGACTTACCTAAAACTGTAGCGAGATTACGCTTGATTTATGCAAGAAGACTAATTCTGCATTTAGCAATATTTCTTATTGAAAAAATGACCCCTCATGTACAAAATGGATGTGAGGATGCATTTTGCACTAAGAAATAGCATTGACTGCAACAGAATACAACTAGGGAGCATGGGAGCATGATCGGCCACTCACAGTTGCTCAATGTACTCCTGGGTTAAGATTTTACCCCAATTTACTACCAGCATTTAGTGTTATTGTCTTAGTGCAGAATGCACCCTCGCATCCAAAATGAATGAGAGGATGCATTTTACACTTCGAAACATCACTAAATGAAGCAGAACACAAGTAGCAAACACAAGCGACTGTTCGCTAAATGTGCTGTCTCAATAGCATTTTTCCCCCAAGCTTCTTTTAATTACGCTAGGAGGAGTAATCATGTAATTATCGGTAATTCTGCATAAAAAAGTAATATGGAATTACTGAAATTACTCCAATTATTCTGGTGCAATCTAAATTCCTCACAAGCCTATATTGTACACGTTTGAGAGGCAGTAATCCTTCCAACAAACTCTAAATCAAGGCATCGAAAGTTTTAAAAAGTTGCTTTAACAACCACCATTAAATATATTAGACTTTGCCTTAGAGTTCGTCTCTGCTGGACAGCTTTTTCATCACAAATGTGACAGAAATCTGAATCACCTTATAACATGTTCAACTACTTGTAACACATTCATAAGGGCAATAAGGCGGACAGAATATATGTCACATTTGTGACACACATACATAAGCATTATCATTAAAATGCAGCACACTAACAATAATGTAGTTGTAATTTTGCTGATGTCATATCTGTTCCAGAAGAATTTGCCATCTGAAAAACAAATACAGGCCTTTCAGCAAGTGGTTAATAGGAATCACACTTATATTGTGCACATAAACATTTTAAAAAGTGTTCATATGTAGATTAAACATGCTGTCTTTCTAGTTTTCAGATTGAATATATAGCAGGAGACATGGATTGTTTCCCTTGGCCATAGCTTCAGCTGAAATTTGTATAAGACATCTAGGTGCAGGCCAAGTGCATGAACACACTATTGTTAGAAAGATGAGCTAAACCTTTATATATACTATTTATTCAATTCATTTTTTCCATATAGTTGTAGAAGAGTGAGATCAGGTATTTAGAAATGTAAACTTTGGCAATGGCTTATGAGTATACAGCATTTGCACAAATGTGTTATCACCACAATTTAATAAAGAAAAAACATCAAATATGTTACCTGAGTTACATTTTAAAAGATAGGATCCTCCTGGGAAAGATGGCAAAACAGGCATACAGAATTTTCGAGTTGTATAAAAGCAAATGGAAGTTGTAATGTGTTTGTGCAAAAATTGCGGGCCAGATTTATACTTTGATGGATAAGGTACTTCCTCGCACATGTGACAGACAGGCTGTGTGCCTTATTAACAGTGCAGTAGATTCTAAGGTGGCAGGATATGGGTTCATGTTTGTGACAGAGTAACCGGTTTGCCAAACTGATCAGAGCCTTTTTCAGGTGCATGAGTTAGGCCCTTTTTAAGAGTTTGACTGACACATTACTCCATGACAAGTGTGAAAGATAAACTGTTCACCTTATTACAAGTGATAAATTATATAACAACACATTTGTAATATGGCAGTTAGAATATCCTTCATATTTGTTAAGTAGCAAGAGGTATTCCCAACTCATAATCAAGTCTTTCAATCAAGTTGTTCAGATGGCAAATTCTTCAGTAACAGATATGACATCAGCAAAGTTACAACTACATTATCGTTTTATGATAATGCTTATTTATAAGTGTTGGGTCATATAGTAATTTTTTTCACGATTGTTTATTTTATTTTATGTAAAAGGTTTTATATAGCGCTGGCTAGACCCGGAGGTATCAGAGCGCTTTACATGAGTATCAGACCATAGTTGCAGGTTACATCGTTACAAAGGTTACACAGTTATTAGAGCTTGGTAAACATAGTTACATGTAAGGTCAAGACTACAAAAAGGACATTTATGTAAGGGAAAAAGCAGGCAAGGGGAGAGATTCAAGACAGGGGGATAGGAGCAGGGGAAGTAGACAGAGAACGGAGGAGGGAAAGAGGGGGGAGAGTGAGAGACACAGCATGGAAAGAGGAGGGGGAGGGTGATGGGGACACTAACCGGTAGGTGAGTCAAAGCTGCGTCCAACATCCAGTAAGCTGTGATCCCAGGGGAAGTGGTATCATTTCCCCATCTCTGTTATGAGAGGTTCCCTAAATGCAGTGGACTCTCTCAGAGGGGTCTCTGAGACTCCAAGGCCTACAAACTGGATCCTTCCCCAAAAAGGGGAGAGTGAGTGCTTTGGCAAGGGGTGCCTACCATACCTCTACTGTGGGTGGCTCCCTTGGCGCTGTGGACTCTCACAGCAGGTTCGCTGAGACTCCAGAGTAGAAATATTGGATCTTTCCCCAAAAAGGGTAGAAGGAGTGCTTAGTCAAAGGGAACAAAAGGACAGGGGGCTAGGTGGTGTAGCAGGCAAGGGTGAGGGATTCAGGTGATAGGGGATAGGAGTAAAGGAAGAAGACAAAGAAAGAAAGAGTACTAAATGAGAACAGACAGCATCGGTTAGGGGGACGGAGTGATATCTTTCTGTGGCCATGAGTTTGCCCCATCTCTAAGGTAAAATCCTAGCACAGGCCATTCCAGAAGATTTGCCATCCTGGACATGAAGCACACAGATTGTAATTCGAGTTATTTTTCACAATTCACAGAAGTGTATAGTACTCTGCACATCAGCAATCCAGATGTTATCATATCAAGTTCTGCAGAAGATGATGTTCGGAACTAACAGTGTTTAACCCATTCATTATACAGGGGCGATAGGTCAGATTGTGTACAGCAATTATCAGCAAGCGACCTCTCGAACCTCAATCCAAGCAATACAGATTTTAAAACAAGTATCAAGAAGCGCATTTGCATGTGCTCCTATTCTACTGATAAAGCATCCCTTGCCAAACGGAAGCACGCATGGGCAGTAATCAACTCTTACCAGTTGGCCTCTCTTCCATCATACCTGCCCTGCACATACCCTCTGTATCTAAAACTATGGTTTATGGCACTCAGATTGGGGGCATGGCACTTCCTGAAACATTTACCACTTCGGTGTCGCCCATCTGATGAGCTCCTATGCAGGGGCTGTGGGGAATCGGTTGAGTCCTTGGACCATGTTGTATGCCTTTGTCCAGCATTGTTGTCTTTGCGCAGAATAAAACTGAGGCCTGAGTGGAATAGATTGGAAGTCCAGTCTTGTAGGCAAGCTATCATTGCGCATTGAACCCGGAGAAGACTGCTCTAAATATAAGCTTCGCACTTTTTATCCATCTTGCATACCGCAAGCCTAACCAGTAAATTCCAGGCCCTGTGTCAAAATCAGGAAACAAGAATATGTGGCTAAAATAATGGCACATCCTTGAAGCAGCTCCCTGGGAAAACCAGTGTATTTTGCCCCAGCCACAATACAGAACTCGAACCTAACGACCTGTTATTGACTACTGACTGCTGTCACTCTGAACTGTATATTAACTTTGGGATGCTCTTTCATGAGTTGGTATTTTATCTGCAGATTTTAGAAGTAACTTCTATTTTCTATTAATCGTTTTTAATTGATACTTTGCTGCCACGTGGTTTCACTTAAGTGATTGTCACCTTGTACTAGAATACTTTTAATATTAACAATTTTATCGCTTTATTTTTTTATTGGGAATGACTGGTGGAGCCTAGTGAAAAAGTCCATTTAATGTTTTTCTAAGTTTTGATTATTAATATTTTTTAATATGTGGATTATAATGATTTAATTAGTCAAACAATACAATATAACAATAATAATAATAATAATAATAATGTGTTGTGACTTAGGGAGCCTTTTATTGAGATCAGTATGGTAAACAGTTCTCTGTTTTCCACACTTTTATGTCGACACCTTGTATTTTGACATCTGTAGTATGTCATTGATGTGTTCATATGTGTGCTTTCAGCTTCCTCTGGAGCTAGCATGGCAGCTGTTGGCCAGACTTCTGGGGAGACAGAGGAGAGAAACTCGGAGCCAAAATGTGGAGCCACCAACTCTGAGGGACCCAGTGACATTGACAGTGGTAGGGCTGCCAAACAGGTCACACCTACATTAGACTCTAAGGCCTCGGGCCAGCCCCTAGTGGTAGCAGATGAACCTGCACAGGAGGTACCATCAGTTTCTGCGTCCACCTCCACCACTGCAATCTGCAGCAACTTCACTCCTGTTCTCCCAGAAAAGAGCCAACCCCCAGTCAAGAAACAGGCAGCGTCTCCTTCACTGCAGGCCCCTCTCCCCCACCCCATCCCACTACCATTGGTGTCACAGGAGGCCCTGGACATTCTAAAGAACCTCTCAATGGGGCTTACTGCGTTTTCACATAAGTCCAGGATTTTAGTCATCAGCTTGCTCAAGTAATAGACATCTGGATGACATAACTTCTGCTCTGTCTGCCTTACAGAGACAATGTCTTTCTCATTATGTCCCAGCTGACAGCTGTACTTCCAGCACACCTGCCCCTATTCTTTTTCTGATCCCTTTCAACCCCTTGTCCCATTCTTAAGTCTTAACCCCATTCCAAGCCCTGACCCTGTTCCACATCCCAGCACAATTTGCATTCGGACTCCTTCTCTCCACTTCCCTCCACCTTTTCACCTTTTTCAACCACACTCAAAAGTCAAAAACATCCCCATACCCAGAAACATTTCCATAACCCTAAACCTCACTATTTCAATAACCCTTACTCCCCAAAACCACCATGCCCTGCACCCCCAAAAACATATTCTGAAAATCGCATCACATCCCAAGAAGTAGTTGCTTGTCTAGAATCACACTGTGAGTCTGTGTGCATTTGGGAACCACTGTGAGAGAAGCATTTGGGTACTTCATATCTTTGCATACACATAACTGCTTAAAAACCTTTCCTGTTCTCAAGTTTTGGTAGAATTAGAAGGCAGTCATTGCTTATGTATTCACCCAGGAACTGTCCTTGCAATACTGTAAACATCCACAGAGTGAGGCAGGCCTTAGCACATGCATTGATTCAAATGCTTATCTAGTATGCATGCAGTCCTCTAACCATCTACACAGTTCTCTTTCACACCTTTAATTCCCCAGTCAGTATCCATACACTTCCAGCAAACACCCTGTCACTCCCCTTGCACTCCTCTAGTGACCCATTCAGCACCATGTACTAATCCATTCACTGTGCCAAAACCCAAACACTTATAAATTCATCCAGGCAGTGTCCTTGCAGTACTCTAATCATTCAGTTAGTACCCAAGTACTCATGTACTGAGCCAGGCCTAAGCACAGGGACTGCTTCAAACGCCTATTCACTACGCATGTAGTCCTCTAACCACCTACACACTTGTCTTTCACACCTTCAGTCCCCCAGTAAATATCCATACACTTCCAGGAAACACCCTGTCACTTCCTTTGAACTACTTTACTGATCCATTCAGCACCATGTACTAATCCTTTCACTGCGTCAAAACCCAAACACTTATAAATTCACCCAGGCAGTGTCTTTGCAGTACTCTAATCATTCAGTCAGTACCCAAGTGCTCATTCAGTGACCAGACCTTAGCACATGGACTCCTTCAAACCCCTATCCACTATGCACGTAGTCCTCTAAACATTTACACACTTGTCTTTCATACCTGCGATTCCCCAGTCATTATCCATACACTTCCAGCAAACATCCTGTCACTCCACTTGCGCTCCTCTAGTGACTCATTCAGCACCATGTCCATTGACTTCACCAAAACCCAACCATTTATAAATTCACAGAGGCACTCTCCTTGTAGTACTCTAATGATTCAGTTAGTACCCAGGTACTTATGTAGTGAACCCGGACTTAGCACATGGACTACTTCAAACGTCTATCCACTATGCATGCTTGCCTCAAATCACCTATACAATTGTCTTTCACACCGTCAATTGCCCAGTCAGTATCTATATACTCTAATAAACATCCTGTCACTCCCCTTGCACACCTCCAGTGATTAATCCAGCACCATTTACTAATCTATTCACTGCGCCAAAACCCAAGAACGTAAAAGATTCATGCAGGCACTCTCCTTGCAGTACTCTAATGATTCAGTCAGTACTCAGGTACTCATGCAGTGACCCAGTCCTTAGATAATGGACTGCTTCAAATGTCTGTCTAGTATGCATGCAGGCCTCTAACCACCTACACACTTGTCTTTCACACCTTCAATATCCCAGTCACTATTTATACAGTTTGCACAAACACCCTGTCACTCCCCTTACACTTCTCCAGTGACCCATTCAGCACCATGTACTAATCCATTTACTGCGCCAAAAGCCAAACACTTATAAATTCACTGAGGCACTCTCCTTGTACTTCTCTAATGATTCAGTCAGTACCCAGGTACTTATGTAGTGAACCCGGTTTTAGCACATGGACTACTTCCAATGACTATCCACTATGCATGCAGGCCTCTAACCACCTACACAATTGTCTTTCACACCTTCATTTGCCCAGTCAGTATCTATATACTCCAATAAACACCCTGTCACTCCCCTTGCACACCTCCAGTGACTCATTCAGCAGCATGTACTAATGTATTCACTGCGCCAAAACCCCAAAACTTAAAAGATTTATCCAGGCACTCTCCTTGCAGTACTCTAATGATTCAGTCAGTAGCCAGGTACTCATGCAGTGACCCACGCCTTAGCCCATGGAGTGCTTCAAACGTCTGTCCAGTATGCATGCAGGCCTCTAGTCACCTACACATTTATCTTTCACTTTTTCAATTAACTAGTCAGTATTTATAAACTCCAGTAAACACTCTTTCAGTCCACTTCCACACCTCTACTGACTCATCTGGCACTATGTAGTAATCTATTCACTGCAGCAAAACACAACAACTTAAAAAGATTAACCCAGGCACTCTCCTTGCAGTAGTGTAATGATTCAGTCAGTACGCAGGTACTCATGCAGTGAACTGTGCATTACCACATGGACTGCTTCAAAGGTCTATCCAGTATGCATGCAGGCTTCTAACCTACTATACACTTGTCTTTAACAGCTTGAATTCCCCAGTCAGTATCCATGTACTTCCAGCAAACACCCTGTCACTCCCCTTGCACTCTTCCAGTGACTTATTCAGCACCATGTAGTACTGCATTCACTGCGCCAAAACTGAAACACTTATAAATTCACCCAGGCATTCTTCTTGCAATAGTCTAATCATTCAGTCAGTACCTAAGTACTAATGGAGTGAGGCAGGCATTAGGACATGGATTGATTCAAACGTCTGTCCAGTATGCATGCAGGCCTCTAGTCACCTACACAGTTGTCTTTCTCTTGTTCAATTAACTAGTCAGTATCTATAAAGTCCAGTAAACACTCTTTCAGTCCACTTGCACACCTCTACTGACTCATCTGGCACTATGTAGTAATCTATTCACTGCACCAAAATGCAAAAACTTAAAAAGATTAACCCAGGCACTCTCCTTGCAGTTGTGTAATGATTCAGTCAGTACCCAAGTAATCATGCAGTGTCTGAGGTCTTAGCTCATGGACTGTTTAAACGTCTATCCAGCAGGCATGCAGGCCTCTAGTCACCTACACACTTGTCTTTCACTTCTTTAATTAACTAGTCAGTATCTATATACTTCAATAAACACCCTGTCACTCATCTTGCACTCATCCAGTGACTGATCCAGTACCATGTACTAATCTATTCACTGCGCCAAAACCGAAAAACTTAAAAGTTTTACCCAGGCACTCTCCCAGCAGTAGTCTAATGATTCAGTCAGTTCCCAGGTACTCATGTAGTGAACCATGCATTACCACATGGACTGCTTCAAATGTCTATGCAGTATGCATGCAGTCTTCTAACCTACTATACACTTGTCTTTAACAGCTTGAATTCCCCAGTCAGTATCCATGTACTTCCAGCAAACACCCTGTCACTCCCCGGGCACTCTTCCATTGACTTATTCAGCACCATGTAGTAATGCATTCACTGCGCCAAAACTGAAACACTTATAAATTCACCCAGGCACGCTTCTTTCAATAGTCTAATCATTCAGTCAGTACCTAAGTACTAATGGAGTGAGGCAGGCCTTAGCACATGGATTGATTCAAACGTGTTTCCACTATGGATGGAGGTCTCTAAGTACCAACACAATTGTCTTTCAGACCTTCAATTTGCCAGTCAGTATCTATAAACTCCAATACACACTCTGTCACTTCAATTGCACACCTCCACTGACTCATTTGGCACTAAGTACTAATCTATTCACTGCACCAAAACCCAAAAACTTAAAAAGATTCACCCAGTCACTCTGTTTGTAGTACTCTAATGATTCAGTTAGTACTCAGGTAGTTTTGCAGTGATCCAAGTGTTACTCTATGGACTGTTTCAAACATCTATCCACTATGCATGTAGGTATGTAGCCACCTACACACTTGTCTTTCACACCTTTAATATCCCAGACAGTATTCATACAGTTCCAGCAAATACCCTGTAACTCCCCTTATGCTTCTCCAGTGACTTATTCAGCACCATGTACTAATGTATATACTGCACCAAAATACAAATACTTATAAATTCATCCTGGCACTCTCCTTGCAATACTCAAAACATACAGTCAGTTTTCAAGTACTATTGGACTGAGACAGGCCTTAACATATGGATGGATTCAAACACGTATCCACTATGCATGAAGGTCTCTAATCACCTACACACTTGTCTTTCACACCATCAATATCCCAGTCAGTATCCATACACTTCTAGCAAACACCCTGTCACTCATCCAATGTCTCTCCTTATAGTACTGCAATCATTCAGTCAGTTAGCATGTAGTCTTTTAGTGTGGCAGGCTTTAGGGCATGAACTGCTTCAAAGTAGTATGCACTATGCATGTAGTGTTTTAACCATCATCACACTTGTGCTTCAGGGCTATAGTTTCTTAGTCAGTATTGATATAAAATGTGTTTCTACAGTAATAGAATAGAATAAATTTGAAAGTTATTAATATACATTTATTTGTGATTATTTTATACAGATACTGTTTTTCACCGTTAAAATCATGCCAGAAAGAAAAAGAAAAGAACAGAGACAGGAGAATTACTTGAAGAAACATCAACCACAAGTATTGAATTAATTAGATAATGTGGCTAAAAAGAAAAAATCTTCTGGTAAGATCACAAAGCAATTTATTAAAAATGTTTGTAGGACCAAACAGAATGTACAGAATGCTGAAACCTTTGAGAATGCTTCAACTAGAAAAAAAATTCAAAATAAGAGGAAAAGCACAAAAGCAAATGGACAGTCAAAGGAGACAAAGTATGGTAAAAGAAGGCAAAATCAGTATAAGGAAATACGCAAAAAAATATTTTACAAGAGAGTAGTACATAATTTGCTGAAAGATGTGAAGAAATATAAAAAGAGAGCTCTATTTTATAAAAAGAAGAAGCATATTGAAACCATTGCTGAAAAGGCTTTTGAAGTAAAACGGAAACTATTCATTTTAGTATTAAACAGAATTCGATTACTAGATAAACCAATCCATTTAATGAAGGCCAAAAGTAGGTGGAAAAGCGTAATTAATAGAAAAAGAAATTGTGATGTTTTTTTGGGAGAATGGAAACACAGTTCCAGTTCAGAGCCTTTCTTTAATGAAGAGAGTTATTTACAGAGCAAAAAATTATTGTATGCAGTTGACAACAGTGGTCGAAGTTATGAGGTTAGAGATAGTTGTCCAATTGACAAAGAAAAAATGGTTGAAAGAAATGCAGAAGAAGTGATAGCTGATGAAGTTCTAGGGAGACGTCCTAAACACCCTGTGTATACTTGGGATTGCAGTAGTATTTGTAGTGTACGACAGGAATCTATTGATAAATTATGTCATTTTTTATGAGCATATAGTAAACAAAGTGCTAAACAAAAGATTAAGGTGTTGCAAGGACTAGACCCTTGCAGAGTGAGAAAAAATACTGGTTAGCAAGGTCATTCTCTGGCTTGTCTTTCTAGGAATGTTTGTCAAAGTGTTTTTCACCATTTCAGGATGTTGGCAGTACATCATACTCAAATGCGGAAGTTAGTGAGAAGATTGTATTATGCAAAAAGTCCAGCACTAAAGTTAAATGAGTTGAACAGTGCTTTTTGCATGGGTCAGTATCAGATGTGAAGAAGGTTTGTGATGATATTGAGTTTTGTTACTTTGGTCCTCAGCAAGAGAGTGCAGACACTGACGCATTAGTAGAACCTAATGTTGAAGACAAAGTAGAACCCGTGATTACAAAAGATTTTGAGGATGAAATCACAAAGTTTAAGGTAATTTCAGGTGAAAGACCAAATGTTTCTTGTATTTGTTGTCGGCGAAGTCACTATAAAAATCAGACATGGGGTGTCAATCTGTATTTAAAAAGGGAAATAGAAGATAATGATAAGTGGAAGGAATTTGCAACTTATTTGTTGGTAGAGGATTGTTTTGATTTGGGATCTGAGGAGCGTATTTGCAAATATTGTTATAACAAATTAAATGAGAATAAAATGCCTGCTAGAACTGTTCATAATAATCTAGAGTTGGTTGCTATTCCTCCAGAGCTGATAGATTTAAATACGTATGAGTCTATTCTCATTCAATGTGCGCACCCATTTCAGGCTATTGTTCGTATGGAGCATAAAACAGGTAAATTACCTCCTTCAGAGTTACAAAGAGGATTGAAAGGAAGAGTTGTGTATTTACTGTTAGATTTAAAGAAAAATATTGAATCTATTTATGTAGACCATGCAGAAAATGAACCACTAGTCCTTCTAGTTAATGGTGTTCCTACTAAGAATAAAAAAATCTGGCATGAGTTAGTGGATGTTAGAAAAGTGCAAAAGGAATCATTGTATCTGATAAAAAAATAATGAAAACTATAGAAATGTGTTTGTAGGAGAAGAAGAAATAGATTTAACAGAAGATACTGAAACATTAAGTGGACAAATTGAAAAAGTGGACATGTCCAGATGTGAAGAAATCTATGAACATTACAGTGTACATCCACTTCATTCCAAAGAGGTGATGGGGAATACGATTGAGTTGTTCCAAATGAAAAAAGCAAGAGGAAGTCCCAAGAGTGTATGGGAAGAGAGCTTGGAAGCTCGTTGTTACCCGCAGTTGTTTCCAACAGGAAAAGGTGGACGATATGATGAACGTCCTGTGCAGATTCCTGAATCTGAATATCGGACAACAAGATTATATGCAGAAGATCCAAGATTTTGACAATGTATCCTTTATATGTTTCATCTTCTGGAATGCATCTGCAAAATGTAACTGCAAAGGATTTTATGGATAAAGTGCATCAGAGAGATGATCATTTAGAATCTCAGGTGATTAATCTGATGGCATGTCAGCGTGGGACTAATGAATATTGTTACCGTCGTCATGGAGAACTGAAATGTATGCTACGGAACTTGGGAACTCCTACATGGTTTGTAACACTAAGCTGTGCTGAGTATGCTTAGGATGATTTACTTGAATTTCTTCGAGAGGCAAATTCCAATATAAAAAATATTGAGTACAAGACACCTGGAGAATTGTGCTCTTTGGATCCTGTTAATGTATGCAGATATTTCAATCATAGATTTGAAGCTAAGATGTCTTTCATCTGCAATAAAAAAAATCTGGATTTCTTTTGGAAAAAGGAGTATCAAGCAAGAGGTGCTCCTCATATACATATGTTGTTATGGATCAAGGACGCCCCCAAATTTGGAACAGATTCAGATGAAACTGTTTTGTCTTTCATTGAAGATTTTCCACATGTGCCGTACCCAATAGTAGAGAAGATAAAAACGTAAAACAACAAGTCCTACAATTCCAAAGCCATAGGTGTGGAAAATAGTCGACGAAAGTACAAGTCAAAGGATAAGTTCTATACCAAATGTCATTTTGGATTTCCACGTCCTGTATTATCCAAAGGAAGAGTGAACAGTTTTATGTCAGCTATGCGACATACCATCACAAGAAAGTCTCCAAAAAATACCTACAACTTAAGAAGAAGCGAAGAATCAAAATACATAAATGACTACAATCCAGTTATTTTATCCATGTGGAACGCTAACATGGATATTCAGTATGTAGCGGACAATTCCATTGCTGTTGCTCGATACGTAACGTCCTACATTACTAAATCAGAAAAGATGGAATTGAAAGAAATGTGGGAAGAGATTTCTCACGAGAAGACTCTAAGTAACAAATTATACAGTTTCAGTTTGAAGATGTTATCGCATCGTGAAATTGGAGCATATGAATGCTCAGATCGGTTATCATCTGCAAGTCTATATTCCAAAAGTAGAAGAATCATTTGGGTGAGTCTAGGTCTTGCAGCAATGTGAAATCGGGTACTGAAATCTTTTCAAGAAATTGAATATTTAGAAGAAAAAGAACTAGAAAGTACAGATATTTTGAAAACAAATATATTGGACACATACTATCCAAATAGAAGTCACCATCTTGAGAACATGTGTCTCTATGAAGTGCTGCAAAACTACACTTTTAAACGGAATACTACAGAGAACATCAATGATGGAAAATATGCAGTGATTAGTTCCGAAGGATGTCTGGTGAAACAAAGGAAAGGAAATTTAATTAATCACAGGAAACTGAGTTGCGACACTGCTGACAAAAGGGAATTTTACTATTCAGCCCTTTTGCAAATGTTCAAGCTGTGGCGTTCAGAACGGGATTTACTTGGAGATTTTCAGAGCTATGAAGATTTTTTTAATGCTTGTAAAGATAGCATACAATGCAGTGCTTTTGCAAATTATGTGAAAATATTGAATGATGAAATTGATCAAGAAGCTACAATTGCAGCTGAGATTGCTAGAGACAGTTCTCAAGACAGTCAAAGTTCTGCTGCACTGAGTCAAGATCCACTAGGACAGCCAATTGTTGAAAATAAAGCAGCGATTGCCATGAATGAGGTGGAAACAGCAATGTATCAAGCTCAAGAAGATGTAATACAGTTAGGAAACCTGGAAGAACAACTGAATGTTGAACAGAAACAAATAAATCAACAAGTGAAAGAGCAGATTGACCATGGATTACTTCATGAAAAGAAAGGGTGCTCATGTACATCATTTCAACCTATCCGAATGTATGTGAGTGGTCAAGCTGGAACAGGAAAAAGTTTCTTAATTAAAGTAATTACAAGTTATCTGCAGACAACAATTGAGTCGCATTTGTCTTGTGTTGTCACTGCTCCAACTGGGTTGGCAGCACATAACATTAAAGGAATTACTTTACATTGTTTACTAATGCTACCAGTAGAGCATGAGAACAAATTGGAATACCACAAGCTATCTGGAGAAGCTTGTTGTGAAGTTTCAAGAGTCCTGAAGAAAATGAAACTTCTCATTATTGATGAGGTAAGCATGATCTCAAACTTGATGCTTGCCTTTGTGCATTTAAGAATGCAGCAAATTCTTAAAACAGAGTATGACGTGTTATTTGGAGGAAAACACGTCATAGTTTTTGGAGATCTACTGCAACTGACTCCGGTAAAAGTACAACCGGTATTTAAAACACTTGCACATGAAGGGGCCGATCCACAGAACAAACTTAAGACAAAATCCTAAACTTAGTACCATTTTGGTATTCACAGAATGCACTTACTACTTCTGGTATTCACAGAATGAACTTACTACTTTTGCGATTCACAGAAGAAACTTACTACTTTTGCGATGCACAGAATGGATTTACGACTACTAAACTTACGTCCGCACTCGGGCCGGAAATTCCGGCCTGGAGGCGGAGCTTCCGACCCAGAGGCGGAGCTTCCGGCCCAGAGGCGGAGCTTCCGGCCCGGAGGCGGGGTTTCCGGGCTGGAGGCGGAGCTTCCAGACCACAGATGGAGATTTTGGCCATGGCTGAATCTCCGCCACTGGCCGGAATCCCCACCTTCGGGCCGGAAGCTCCGCCTCCGGCCCGGAAGCTCCGCCTCCAGGCCGGAAACTCCGCCTCCGGCCGGAATTTCCGGCCCGAGTGCGGACGTAAGTTTAGTAGTCGTAAATCCATTCTGTGAATAGCAAAAGTAGTAAGTTTATTCTGTGAATCGAAAAAGTAGTAAGTTCATTCTGTGAATACCAGAAGTAGTAAGTGCATTCTGTGAATACCAAAATGGTACTAAGTTTAGGATTTTGTCTTAAGTTTGTTTTGTGAATCGGGCCCGTTGATACCAGAAAGTCTCTTGGTAGTCTTGGTAACGTGAACATTTGGTCTTATTTTGAATACAAAGAACTGACAACAAATATGCGACAGGCAAATGATGCTGAATATGGAAGTATTCTTCAAGATATAAGAATTGGAATTCTGACAGAACATGCCAAACAAGCTTTGGAAAGTCGATTACTTTGCAATTTGTTTCCAAATGAAAATGTAGTTCCTGAGAAAGTGTACATGAAAATTGCAAAAAATAAATCAGTGATCTGCTTAATGCCAACACTGCACAAGTGTTCTATATTCAACAAAGAACTATTGAAAGTGGAAAATGAAGAAATTATAAAAATGGAAGCCATCGATAAAATAGAGCATGAAGGAATCACTATTATTTTGACGGGAAAGTTGAAAACAAAACTGGATTCTTTAGAAGAAAAAAATATCTAAAACAGCTGGTTTAGAAAAGACACTATCTGGATGTGTAAACTGTCGGGTAATTTTAAGGCGTAATTTGGATGTAGAAAAAGGTTTAGTTAATGGAGCTATGGGTAGTGGTGGATTTTGTTAATTATCAGAAAAAAGAAGGAATTGAATTCTTAAAAATTAAATTTGTTCAGATTGAAGAAGTTAAAGAAATTGGTCGTTGTTCAGTTTGTTTTTTGCTTGTTAAAGATTTATATGTCCGTAGGAAACAATTTCCATTTTCTCTGGCATATGCAGTGACTATTCATAAATCTCAAGGATTAAGTGTAGACAGTGCATTGGTGAACATTGGATCTACCGCATTTAAAGAGGGTATGGCATATGTTGCTTTGTCGCAAGTCAGAACATTATCTGGTTTGTTTTTGATTGATTTTGATGAGACAAAGGTTATTGCAGATGCAAACTGTGTAAAAGAGTATAATAGGTTAAGAAAGGCGTATGCTTCCAATTTAGGTCAATATCCTCTATTTGAAAAGTGTGTGGTTTGAGAATATCTGTCTGTACTGAAGGTGTAGAGAAGGGAACAGAACAAGATAATGTTGTGATTGCAAGTAAAAAGAAAAAGGACACTATTGAAGAGATTGTTGGTTATCAGTTTGAAAATAGTTCAGGTGTCAACTGCTATGCTAATGTAGTGGTCAATGTTTTTTTTTATCTTGAAGGTTTGCAAGAACAAATTATGCAGAATCTGCAACAAAGATTTTGTTCTCTGTTGCATTCTGTTTATGAAAAATTGACAACAGATACAAGTAAAATACAATCTTTTTCAGATGTTCGTAATCTTTTGGATGTGTGTTCTGGTTGTACACAATTTAAATAAAATATCCAACAAGATGCTCAGGAATTTTTAATGTATATGCTAACCATTTTTGAAAATGAAGGTGTAGAAATTGAAAATATTTTTGGCCTTTCATACAAATGGGAACATCATTGTGAAAATTGCATGTATACACGTACCACTAATGTAGACACTGAAAGATTTCTGTATTTACCATTACCAGACTGTAAATCAGTGTCTTTCAATAAATTAGTTAAAGGTGCAAATCAAAACATGGAGTGTAGCCAATGTAAATCAGAAGTGTTATCCACATTATTTTTAACAAAATATGGACAATACATAATTTTAATGATGCAATGTTGTACAGCTGATGGAAGAAAATTGGATACTTTAATAAAGCAATTTGTAGCAACACAACTATCAATATCAGGAAGGACTTTTGTAGCAATTGCAATAATTTTCCATGATGGTCCTTCCACAACATCTGGACATTACATTGCCTATCTAAAATGTGACAAAGGCTGGACACTTTGTAATGATTCCCAGTTGGATTTCAAACAACGTTTGCCTAGGGAAATAGCACATTCCTACCTAATATTTTTATAGTCAAAGTTTTAGAAAGATAATTCACTCTCTGAGGAATTTCTTATTATAAAAATTTAATATTATTATAATTTAATAGGATTACCATTGGACAATTTACATAAACAGGAGTGCAATAATACCATTTGGCCTCAAGGAAAGGTATATGTTTGAATTATGGACTTTTTTGTGCTCATTGACTCGGTGAATATTTTAAAGCGACAACATTTACAGTTTTTATAAGTTAAAGTTATAAAATTTTGTTAGTCATAAGCATTTCATATATGTGTGATTTGTATTTTCTGGTATTTTACTGAGAATAGCATGTTGGGTTTTTTTAAACAATCTTTTTGATTGTTTTCTTTTTGCCCGCTGTTAAGTGATGAGTACGATTGAAATCACTATTTCTAGTGAAATTCAATATATTCTGAGAACAGCAAAAAAGGCAAACAAATTACTTTGTTTAAATTATGCTGTGTTGTAAAAAATGTATTATTACATGTTATAACTATTTTTTCTTTTCTTTCAGAGATCCTAATTCTAAAATAAGCAATTTACCCCAAGTTACATTACAAAAAAAATCTGAAAAAAATGTGTACCATTTTTAATTTATATTACTGTGAAGGTAAGTTTAACTAAGTATTAATATGCAGAATGGGCAGATCTGCAAGAAGCTACAAAGATTGAACACTTTTTTAAAAACACTCTGTTTATACCTATGTAGTTTTGAAATCTCTCTGTCATCGGATATCATGTGACCTCCAAAAAAACAGATTTGAGTGGTTCATAATATTTCCCATTGTACCTATTGAAGGACCGCAATCATTTCAATCATTCTTCTTTGAGCATCTTTGCAGACAAAACTCTGTGCTTAACTTCTATCATTCGCAAGCAAATTTCCAAACAGAAATATGTCACTTTTTGTAACATAGTTATTGCGCAAGACACTCTTTTATATTTACAAAGAGAGGAAAAGGCACTCTGTGTACTTGTTCTACTCCATGTAAATACAACCTCATCATACACACCACTTTGCATCGAAAGGGTGTTCTATAAGTGTTGTTGTGCGTGATTGCACTGAATACTCATAGAACAAGACACATCTCCAGATTTATCATAAATCATAAATCTCGACATGTGTGTGAATGCTGCACCATTCTCCAATTGGTGTAGGAAAGCACAACAAGGAGAATTGTTTTCATTTCTCCTCATTTTTTAATCTTCAATGCATGCTAAAATGTTCAGCATACATTGAAGGAGAAAATGTGTTTTCTGATTGTTTTTGTGCAGGAAGGTGTGTCTTCCTGCACAAAAACAAACACCACATGACACAGATATCCTTGCACCATGGTGCAAGGGTGCCTGTGTCACCACATGGCTGCAGTTTAAGCAGCCATGCAGAGAGAAGCATAGATTTGCAACATATTTATGTACATATGTTGCATCCCTGTGCTTCGGAAGTACTAGAGCACACCGCAGTTAAAGGGGTTACTGTGTGATGCTGCAGCACTTCCTCATAGTTCTGCACTTATACATTCACCATACGCTACTAATGCATTCATTCACTCAATTACTTACTAGACATACATTCATCTAAACTTTCACAAACTAACAAACAAATATAGCTCTTTTTTTTACCAGGAAAGTTAGTTCTCAGAAGAACTTTTTTTTTCTTTTATATTTTTTTGTTGTTTTTTTAACAATTCTTAAATTTTTTTGGTTTTTCTTGAAAAAAAAAGGAAAAAACAGTACTGGAGGAACAAAATAATGAAAAAAAAAAACTAGCAATGATGATTCTCTTGCTTTCGACAGATAAGATCAATCGACTGCTCTCCATAGCATAATACAGCATTGCATTTTATGCAGAGCACTTTTAGGGTTTGAAACTGTGGACGGATGTCCAAATTTTGCACAGATGGATCCACCCTTGAAGTGCTTGGCTGCGATGGATCTGATGGAGCTGGAAGAATTCTCATTCTGCAGCATTCCTCTCGAGCAAGGTTCACCGGATGGAGGGTCCTCATATGCTTCATCATAATTGCTGTTCCGCAGGAATATTTTTTTTTCTTATCCCCACGGGAGACCACTCTCTGGTAGATCTTGCAGGTTACTAAGGTGGCATCGGTTTTGGTTTGCCCCTCAGGAAAAGTGAAAAATGTCCATACCACAGATGAATATCTTGGTGGACGTGGTGGTTCTTCCAAAAAATCATCCTCAGATGAATGAGGGGATCCTGGAGATGCCTGCTGCCCTGAAGCCATTGTTTTCACACAAAAAATTAGAGCTAAGTGTAAACTTAGTCCAAAAAAGGTTCTTCTCTGCAGAGAGATGCTCCTCCAAAGAAGGTCAAAGAAGAATGTTTGAAATGGGTGGGGTCTTTCAATAGTTAGAATAGGAAGTGTAATGAACCAATCAAATCTCTTTTTTCAGGTCACATGTAGGGGTGGGCGGAATTTGCGAAATTAACTTTCGCAAATTATCGCGAAAATGTTTAAAATTATCGCAAACAAGCGGAAATATCGCGAAAATGCAGAAGTTTTTTTCCCGCATGTTCGCGAGATTTTTTGCATGGTTGCAGGTCGCCAACTTACCCATGTGGTTGCTTGCGGGCGCGGCCATCTTGTTTTGAGTTGTCTCGCGGTGCATGATCGCGAGAAGAAAGACGTGATCGCGCGACGCATGACGTCACTGCGGGCGCGAACTGTCGCGAGACAGCGCAAATGGCTAAAAACAATACAACATGTCATGGAGAACGCGACCGGATCAAGAAAACTTGTTGGCGAACGCAGGGATTCAGGTAAGGCAATCGCATGCGCGTGAGAATGTATTATTTCACAGCGCGAGCAAGAAACAAATTATCGCCAAGCTGCGGAAACTGGAAATTTTGACATTTTCGCGCTCTCCGCGGAACGTGAAAATGTCAAATTATCGCAATTTCCGCGAACGGAACGAAATTTTCACCCAGGCCTAGTCACATGGGATCCGCGCACCATGCACATAGGCAGCACGCACCGAGCGCGCATTCGCGAAATTGAATTTAAATGGAATATAGGATTAGAAGTAAAAATATATTACTTTTATGAGTAGTTTAGAGTTTGTCTTCAATTAATATTCACATGAAATACATATATATTTTTTTTTTAAATTTAAAATATTTGTCATTTGAGATGTCATCAGAGATGTCATCAGTGATGTCACTGACCATGTCATGAGTGATGTAATATGTGATGTCATCAGCAGTGTATTGCGGGGGCGCGAGTTATAGTTAGCTGAAATAACTATAACGGGGGAATTTCTAGGGTTTTGCACGAGGGAAATGTCCAGCTAACTATAACACCCCTGAAACCTATGTTTTTTTCAGTGAATTTCTAAGGTTTTTTAAATGCCAATTCCTAACTATAACGTGCATGAAACCTATGTTTTTTTTAGTGAATATATATATATATTATCTACTGGCGGTCGCCAGTAGATAGTTATAGTTAGGACCATGTTTCCATAGGAAATCCGCAACATTCTATTTGGAATAACTTTGGCGCCGGTCGACGAATCCTTGCGAAATTTTCAAAACTAATGGGGCGCTACGCTCCGCTCCTACCCTGAAAGTCTCGGGGGGATTCGTCAAGCAGGGGCAGAGAAAAAAGGGGGGTCCCAAAACACGTTTTCCCCATGCATTTTTCCATAGGACCTTTAGACACAGCTACAGCCCGAACGGCTGAACAGAGTTACTTGAAATTTGGCAGAGAGGTAGTCTACAGGTCAAGGAAGTGCCTTTTGTAGGTCTGGTGTAAATCTGTTCAGTAGTTCCTGAGAAAATAGCATTTAAATCAATATATATATCTGTGGCAGCGCTCCGTGCGCTTACCGTGCGCTTACGGTAAGCTTACTGTACGCGTACGGTGCCGTGCGCGAGCGCGATTCTGATTGGCTGTTAGATCTTAGTAAACATTCGAATCGGTCGAAACCAGGAAGTGTCGGCCGCCATTTTCTCTCTCGCACTCTGAGTGGGGGAGGAAAAACAAAGTTGGATAACATGAAAAGGGGCAGGCTAGACAGCTCCTAACCACCTAGCCTTGGTTAGGGTGTCCCAAAAGAACCCCCAAGGCCAAAAATTCATTTTTTTTTTTGAAAAAACGCCGAATGCGCTTACCGTACGCGTATGGTCTAAAATAAATTAAAAAAAAAAATATCCAAATTCTACCCCCCCCGTGTGCAAAAGCTGCCCGTAGTGCACCTTTTGTGCATGGCATATGATAAATAAAAGAACATTTAATAGATAACCTTTCACAACGAAGCGCATAATATGTCCTCCGTGTGCGGACAGTACGCGAAGCGCATCGTGCGTACATGGCCCATCCTGCGTAACGTGGGCACGCGGTGCGCTTAGCGCACCGCGTGCCCACCGTGCGTGCACGGCACTAAATGCGTAAAGTGGGCGCGCGGTGCGCGAAGCGCACCACGTGCTCACTGTGCGCGCACGGAACGAACTGCGTGAAGTGGGCGCGCACGCCACGAACGGCGTAAAGTAACTTAGCATTTAAAAAAACGTACAAGTTCACTGAAAAAACCATAGGTTTCACACACGTTATAGTTAGGAATTAGCATTGTAAAAACCTTGCAAATTCACTGAAAAAACCATAGGTTTCACACATGTTATAGTTAGCTGGACATTTCACTCGTGAAAAACCATTGAAATTCCCCCGTTATAGTTAGTGCAGGCAACTATAACTCACGCGACCGCATGGGGGCCAGTTTTTCACCAAGCTATGCCTGTTTAGTAAAGGGTGCTTGGGAAGAGCAGGTCCTCAGAATTCAATTCAAAGAAGAGATGGAAAATTTTGTGGTAGCATGGTACCGATTTATCGATGATTTATTCATTGTTTGGCGAGGTGATGAGAACCAAGCTCAAGG
The DNA here is from genome assembly GCF_964204655.1 of Triturus cristatus. NCBI lineage: Eukaryota > Metazoa > Chordata > Amphibia > Caudata > Salamandridae > Triturus > Triturus cristatus. Next base: position 888,412,117 of record NC_140587.1, on the reverse strand, counting down.
TTTTATCAGGGACATTAACAACAATATCTATAACCTAACTTTTACTGCAACTATGAGCCAGACATCAGTGACGTTTTTAGATACTGAGGTATATGTCCTTAATGAAACATTGGAAACAAGACTATACCGAAAAAAGACAGCTGGCAACACACTCTTACACGCCAGAAGCTCGCACCCGGCTCATCTGATAGCAAGCATCCCCTATGGGGAAATGCTGCGCATTAGAAGAATATGCAGTAATATCACTGACTTGACCTCTGCACAACTCTCCAGCAGTATTAGATTTTTGGAAAGAGGTTACTCCAAAAAAACCATAGAGAGTGCTATTAGTAAATCTATGCAACACACTAGAGAGGAACTTCTGAGCACCTATACCCACAGCCAGACTGTTATGAATGATAGTTCAGCTCTTACCCCCTCTGTAACGGTCAATAGTTTTAGAATCATCACAGGATATAGCAAGCAGCATAAGGATATTTATAAAATCATCAATCGCAATTGGCCCATTGTACTCAATGATCCAGTTACAGGCACTTCATTACCAACACGTGCCTCGCTTACCTATAGTAGAGCTCCTTCAATGAGGGACTCCCTTGTGGATACTAATCCTGAGATCATCGAGAAAGCGACCTGGCTACAAACTAACACGGGTTTTTATAAATGCAAAACATTCAAATCGTGCATCCAAGGAGTGAATACTAGATCCTACCAGGATGGTTTCAGTAACTTTGAACACCAGATCAATAAGTTACTTACCTGTAAAACGGAATTTGCAGTTTACATTTTAATTTGTCCATGTCTACTGAGATATGTGGGCAGCACCAAATTAGCAGTGCACAAGCAAATTCTTCAACATCTCAGAGCGATTTCTAATCAAGACAATACATACCCAGTGGCCAGACATTTCAGGGAGTTCCATCATAGTGATAGTCGTTTGCTTAAGTTCTATGTCATTGATGCTGTCAATGCGAGTAGACGAGGAGGCAATAGAGAGGCGAAGCTCCGTAAGTTGGAAACTCAATATATTTTGCGATTAGACACTAAACACCCGAAAGGGCTCAATATAACTGAGGACATGTACACCTGTTTACCTTAAATGACAATCTAATAGAGTATGGGATAAACAATGGGAATAATTTTTTCTATACTTAGTGATGATGCTTAACTTCAACCGATTTTTAAAGATGTATTTTTATCCACAGTATTTGACTTTTATGCAAGGGATGATATATGCATCTGTATTCTGTAATATGGTATGCATTCATAATGTAACGCACTTGATCAGTTTAATTTCCCCATGATGTTTACCTGTATACTTGTTGCATATTTCTCCATCAATCTAAGTCCAATTGTGATACTCTTCCCTGATCCAGTGATTACTTTACTCGTGTATTTTTGATTTTCAGACTGTAGTTATCCATTCATGTCTCGTTACACGCCAGAATTGGATTTGATATGTCTTTTCCTTTTTCCTTCCAGAATTTTGCACTATCTTTTGCACTTATTTGTTGATCCATAGCTTAGACACATACCATGAAATTTGCATTAGAACATTTTTTATCTAAGACCGACTACATTAACATATTTTTTAGACAAAAATTACATTTATTCAAATCCCCTGTTGTTTACCCTAATAAGTATAATTCATCTATTTTATGGATGGAGGGTGCTATAGGCATTTAAGCCACTATTTTTTGCACTATTCATATTTGATTTGCACAGCATCTAGCAATTTGTTCTAGGGCTGTAGAAATTGTTTACCTGGCATTTATGCCATGATACCTTTTTAAACCATGAAGGGGGAAATGTACAGTAGTATAAATGGATGGTTTGTTTTTATTGACTTATTTATCTATTTTTTGTCTTAATTTTGAAAAACAGCGAAATTTGCACAATTTAACGGTTTAATCCTTACAAATTTTAGGATTAAGTCATATTGCATTCTGCACTTTATTATGTGAGTGGAGTAGTGTTTTTTCTATGTTAATGACACCAAAGGTCACATGTTTACAATTATGCACTTTGAACTCTATGTGCTTGCTATTTATTGGATCTTGTTTAGAGCTCACGTTGTCATGTGATCAAGGCTCTGCTGAGCCGAAACGTTTTGACGGCAAACCTAACGAAATAAAATACGCACTTTAACGAAGGTCCGTGTCCACTGATTCTGGTACTGTGACGTCCATCGTCTCCTCTGTGCACCAGCGGTAATTGGATATATATATATATATATATATATATATATATATATATATATATATATATATATTATCTACTGCCGGTCGCCAGTAGATAGTTATAGTTAGGACCGTGTTTCCATAGGAAATCTGCAACATTCTATTTGGAATAACTTTGGCGCCGGTTGACGAATCCTCGCGAAATTTTCAAAATAGGTGGGGCACTCCGCTCCGCTCCTACCCTGGAAGTCTCGGGGGGATTCGTCAAGCGGGGGCTGAGAAAAAAGGGGGGTCCCAAAACGTGTTTTCCCCATGCAATTTTCCATAGGGACCTTTAGTCCAAGGTACAGCCCGAACGGCTGAACAGAATTACTTGAAATTTGGCTGAGAGGTAGTCCTCAGCTCAGGGATGTGCCTTTTGCATATATGGAGTCAATCTGTTCAGTAGTTCCTGAGAAAATCAAAAGTAAAATCATATATATATGTGGGCGGAGCCTAACCACACATCTCATCCTGAGATCTGGTTGGCTGTCAGCACTTCATCCAAGAAGTGTTGGCAGCCATCTTGGGACAAATATACATGATAGCACCTCATTAAAAAGCATTGCAGTTAATAGAAGGTTTTAAGACTTTAGTTACATTATAAATCATTTGTTGATGGTACCATACTCATTTTAGGAATTGTGGTGTGTTCTAAGGTGATTTCACCATGTGAAAAAGCCTTCTGCTGGGATATCATGATTGAGAGAAAAATATTTTCTCATGCTTTACCCACAGAGGTTTGGAAGGTGATCTATAAGCTAAACTGAGAGCTTATTTTCTGTAAATTCACATTATCATTCTCAGTCATGTGAGAATGAAGTCTGACATTCTCAGTAAAACATGTACATCCAACAAGGGCAGAGACTGTCAGTCGATTCCTTTGTGTTCTACTGCAGCTTCCCAGAGTGTTCCAAAGAACAACTAGAGCGCTAACAGTCCTACTTATGATAAACGTATGGCACACCTGAAGCCATCTTGCTTGGATTAAAGTGGGAACTCTTAAAACATTTAATTTAAAAAGGAACAAAATGAGGGGGTTCATTTTTCCATAAAAAGTATGATTAGTGCTGCAGAAAGAAAAATTAGGGCACATTTTGAGTGACTTCTCAAAATCCTCTTCTATTTCATTAAAAAATTCTGACATGCAGACTGAAACATGCACTTTTAATACCAGGAGCAGACTTCCATGGTGAACAGTAGTTTTACTACAGTGATCTAATGAGCAACTAGAGTGCTAACATTCAGAATTTATGGCAAATGTGTGACATATCTGAATACCTTCATGATGGAATCAACGTAAAAAACTGAAAGCATTTCCTACTGAGGAGACTGCAGTACATGAGGAAATGAGGAAACTTCATAACAAATAAATCTCCCAAGATGGCCACCGGAGACAAAAGAGCCCAAATGTAGCCCAAAATCACCCAGATGTAGCCCAAATATAGCCCAATGACAGAAATGTGCAAAACACTTATTATTTTGTGTTTTTGCAGTGTTATATAGTGCAGACTTGTCAGGTATAGGAGTGCTTTACATGAGCATTGGTGACATCACACAAGAACAAATTCATTTTGGTTGTAGACATGGGGAGACTAAGTGATTTGACCACAATCACAGAATGTCGAGCTGAAGCAGAAACTCCAACCTGGTTCCACAGTTGCAAAGTCTGCAGTTCTGGAAGTAACACCACATCCTCTCCCCTAAGTGCAACATTTAATCAAGTGGTCAACTGGATAAAAAAACATAAAGATAACAAATAATTTAAAAGTGTTTTGTCTCTATTTGAAAACTCAGAACATATGTCCTTATTTTAGTCTTTTAGAGCACTAACCATAATTTTGATGCCAATAGGACCCTCTCATATATGTAATTTCTAAAGGAAATGCTCTAGGTATTAGTTTTGATTACATCAAGATGACGTCAGGCATTCCACACTTTTGTAATAAATATAGAATGTTAGCAATCTAGTTGTTCATTAGGATACTGTTGAGAGGCAGAGGCCAGGGACACTGACTCTGAAAATTGAAGGCAGGTAGAAGGGTGCAAAGGCAACAATTTAACCACACTGAGCAGGCAGGAAGGGCCGTGGCAGCACAACAGACTATGGCGGGCAGTGGAAAGGGGGGCAGGGGCAACAAACCAACAATACAGGACTTGCAAGAGAGGCTGTGGCAATGTAATAGACCATTGTGGGCAGAAGGAAGAGGCAATGGTAGTACAACCATACATGCCAACAGACCCGATTCAGCCAGGAAACGTCCAATGTTTCTAAGCTCAAATGGGCTTTATTTGATCTGTCTCCTGTCTACAATCTCCTCTTTTTCAATGTAACTCAAAGGGGAAAATCAATACCCCAGTTTTTTTTCAAAATCTCCATCTTACCAAGTTCAAAATGTTCGCAAGTATGGTACATTGGATCATGGAAGGAACTGGGGTAGGGACATGGACTTGGATAACAGAGGACAGGAGGGACATGGAGAGGTGCACCAAACTGACCCTGTAGGGCAGGCATCAGGGTTTGCAGCAGCACAATACACCACACAGGGCATGCGGGACGGGAGTGCAGCACAACAATCCATAGAAAGCAAGAGGGAGGGGACAGGACCATGCACATGGACAACAGAGAACAGAGGGGCAAGAGGCAATGGTAGCTTGCTGACCATAATGGACAGACAGGAGAGAAAGCTGCAGCATAACAGACCATAAAGGGCAGGAGGGACGGATCAGGGGCATTACAATGGAACAGACAAGCCAGGAGGGAGGGAGTAGGGGTCTGCACATGTAAACAGAGGGCTGGGGGCAAGGGGGCAGGGCAGGAGCAGCAAGATGGCCATGGAGGTCAGGCAGGATGGGCACTAGAAGCAAGACACACCATGAAGAGCAACAGTGAGACTGTGATGGCATACACACAGACCATGGAGGGAAGGTGGGAGGGGGTCAGGGGCAGCTAACTGACCACACAGGGAAGGTGGGAGGGGCCATGGCAGCACAGAAGACCATGCATGGCAAGTGGGAGGGTTAGTGGCAGCACAATGGCTATAATGGGCAAGAAGGAGGGTGCAGGGGCATGCACAAAGGACGATGGAGGATAGAAGGGAGGGCCAGGACCTGTGCACAGACAAGAAAGTTCAGGGGAAGGGGCCTCACAACAGACCGCACGGGACAGGCAGGAGGAGCAGTTGCAGCACAACAGACCAGGGAGGGCAGAAGGGTGTGGCAGTACAATGGACCATGTAGGACAGGAGGAAGAGGATAGGGGCATGGCATGTGGACAGGCAGGGTGGAGGTGGCAGGGACATGTTACAGTCAACTGACAATGCTAGGCAGGTGGGAGGGGAGTGGCAACTCAACAGAACACTCAGAGTAGATAGGAGTGGCAGGTCCATGGAACATGGTGGGCAAAAAGGATGGAGCAGGGACATGCACAAAGACATCGGAGGGCAGGGGGAAGGAGAATAGGGGCAGCAAGCTAAGCACAGAGTTTAAGCAGGAGGTCAATGATGGGCATAGAATTGGGCAATGGAGGGCAGGAGGAGTGGACTGGTACATCATACTAAATTGAGGGCAGTGGCAGCACATCAGACCATGCATGGCAGGAGGGAGGAGGCTAGTCCATGGATTCACACAACAGAGGATAGGGAGGAGGGGGATGGGGCAGCAAGCTAACTGTTCAGAGAAGGCGGGTATTAGGAACTTTATTGTTTTTAAAACGTGTGTCTGTGCGAACTACTTAAAATATGAACAAGTATACAGCATAATCTCTCTTTTATTCAGGAAGAAGAGGACGTTTGTGACTGTGACTCCGGGTTCACTTGGCAGAAACACCCCCTGACCCTCCACCCCCTTTCGCAAAATGTACTGCCCGTGAAAAGGGTAGGTGAACACAGTGTTATATAGAACATAGTCCTGAGAGCACGATTGAAAATGAAAACTAGATATAGTGTATGGTATAAACTATGCACCAAAAAGTGTGATATAAGATGAACCGGGCGTGAAATATAATATGCAATACATTGTGCGCAATGACAGATTCATTGGAGAGCGTGAGATAGCACAGGCACTAGCGCGTGCTATGCGATATGCGCCTTGGAGTGTAATATGCACAGGGCAGTGTTGTGTAACCTAACTAGTCTCTAAAATTGTAATATAAAATATGTGCTGGGGAGTGTAACGTTGCATATGCACTGTGACAAAGATATGGATCCCAGATTGTAATATGTATGGCATAGCACTGTGCGTTATAACATAGGCATCGAGGAAGGCACGTTAGATGGGGCAATATAACCCGTGCGAAGACAAGTGTGGCATGACATATTCACGGGGTGGTGTTACAGTGCACATGGGCTAGAGAGTGTCATAGCATATGCACTAGCTAGTGGAATACAACACAGAGGTGTGTTGCACTCAGCAGGCAATGGTGGGTGTAACACAGCATTGGGCTCTGCCAGGAGCGCGCTGTGACTCTCAAGTGATGTTCGTCCCCTTTCCAGAGAGTAAAATAAAAAGCATTACACATCCGGCAGTGGATGTGTGTTTTATTAACCGTGAGGGGGGTTTCTTGCATAGTTTTGGTCGAATTTTTGTCGAATCCCCTTTGAATGGCTTGGTGTGCATGTGTATTAAATGTGCCCGTCAATAGCTACCCATGTTTGTATAAATAAACAACAAGGGTGTCTACCGGGATTAGGCACGGTAGGGCATCAGACATGTCAGAGCTTCACTAGTGGTGTAAATACATTCCACGTGGATTCATTGTATGCATAGTCGCCTTTTAATGAATATCACGCAAATCGTCATGGTGATAGGTACGTACGGTTTGTCCAGCATGTCCTAGGTGTGTCTATAAATATATATTTTTTTAAAATAATAAAAAACAGTGGCCGGTCCTGGGGATTGGGGTAAAAAAATATAATTAGGAGACAGGCCCCGGGGGATGGGGTCATCAGGGCCAATAAATTGGAATAAGAAGGGGAACCACACAGCCCCCCTTCTTAAAAAATTAAAATAAATAAAAGACTGGCATCGCGCCGGAGGCCACGCCCCCTCCTTGCAGCACTCTGCAAACGCGCCCCCTGGTGAGTTGTAAGTTGGGGAATTAATTCCTCCTCAATACTGAGGGTCCCTGAGGGCCAACTAGCCCAACAGGCATCTCCAGTATGCGCCAGGGAGCTGCGCTGCAGACAGGTGTTCTGAGGCCAAGCCCCTTTTTACACCTCTCTGCAACGCAGCTCTGTGGCGCTTACTGGAGGTACCTAGTGTTCTAGTTTGACCCTAGGGACCCTTAGGATTCAAGGGGACTTAATCTCTCAACTTAGAACAGCCACAGGGTGCGTTTACACAGTGGTGAAGGGAGGGGACGGGGCCTGAGGTGACGTGTGCAAACACGCACTATGGCACGTTTTAAATTGGGGATATAATTTCCCTCCAATACTGAGGGCCCCTGGGGGCTAACTAGCCCACCAAGTGCTTCCAGTAAGCGCCACTGAGCTGCATTGCAGAGAGGTGGTCCAGGCCGTGCCACTTTTTACACCTCTCTGCAATGCAGCTCTGTGGCACTTACTGGAGGTACCTAGTGGGCTAGTTGGACCCTAGGGACCCTCAGGATTCAAATGAACTTAATCTCCCAACTAAAAACGGACACAGGGCGTGTTTACACAGTGGTGAAGGGAGGGGACGGGGCCTGAGTTAACGTGTGCAAAAACGCCCTGTGGCCTGTTTTAAGAGGTAGTTTTAATCCCCCTGACCTATTATATACTAGGGGCTTACAGAGGAGGTCATGCTAATCACAGGGGGGCCCCAACGCATAATGTTCCCTAGTGTATGTAGGTGTTTTCACTGTATTCTAAGTGTCTTTTAACATAGCACTGGCTCTAGGACTGATTAGTCAGACTCAGTTACCACCAGTATCCGTCTGAAAAAGTTGAGGGTACAGGATGATTTTGCAACAAGGCTTCTTTCTGCTCTTCTTTTTGTTCTTTCTGCACGTTATCCTTCTTCCTGCACTTTTCTTCATCTTTGAGGATTTCTGTTGCTTCTTTCTGCACATCTTTTTTTTCTTTCTGTGCATTTTTTCTTCTTTCTTCACATGTCCTATCTCTGTAGGCATAGTTAGAAATTAGCATTTAAAAAAACTTTGAAATTCACAGAAAAAAACATAGGTTTCAGGCACGTTATAGTTAGATATTAGCATTTAAAAAACCTCAGAAATTCACTGAAAAAACCATAGGTTTCAGGCGTGTTATAGTTAGCTGGACTTTTCACTTGTACAAAACCATTGAAATTCCCCCGTTATAGTTAGTTCAGCTAACTATAACTCGCGCGTCCGCAATGCACTGCTGATGACGTCACATATTACATCACTCATGACATGGTCAGCGACATCACTCATGACATCACTGATGACATCTCAAATGACATCACTGATGACATCATCCTTGTGATAGAGTGGCAGACCTCCTCTCACACTAATATAACCTTTGATACACACATTCAAAAATAGAGACTAACATTTTCAAAACAATGGACATACCAATACCAGTTACAACAACCTCTTCAGTAATTCTAAGATCCACATACACATCCACTCATTCACCAACAGTCCTATACAGTCACTCATACATGTACTCACTCATCATATGTACTCATACACCTATACATCCTGTTACACAATGCCACTCATCCATAGAGTTACTCACACACATAGTCACTCATGCTAATAAAGAATCAAACATACATTTACTTGCATATACAGTTATACACACACCACCACACTTACTTCTACAGACACTTACACATACTTAGTCTTTTAAACAATCACTTATAGAAAAACATACTTATTCATACAGGAACTCTTTCAATCTCTCACTCTCACATATACTCACTTATATATACCAATAGTCACATATACTAGTTTAAAACATATGTAGTTACTCATAAAGACACTATTGAGACAGTCATTCACTCACTAACACACCCTTACACACACTCATCCACCCATACAGTCCTGCACACATGCTGTCTTCAACACATACAAACAGTGAGTCACTCATTCATGCACCTATGCACTACGTAATACCCCCCACCGAACCATGCAGACACTCAGACTGATACTCAAAAAACCAACTAATAACCTATATAGACACCCATGTAGCTACTCACCAAGCCATGCAGCCACTTATACACAAAGTGAGAGACTGATACAGATATTTACATATTTAAACATTACTCACTAAGCCATGTATTCACTATGATACACTTAATCAGTCAGTTACACAATCAATTTTTCAAAAACAAATCATCCATTTAGACACTTATATACCCATTTATTCTTCCATCGACCTTGAGATATACATATATAAAACATATTTAATTATCAGAAAAACACACATTCACTGGATGATTTCATCAGTGATGTCATTTGAGATGTCATCAGTGATGTCATGAGTGATGTCACTGACCATGTCATGAGTGATGTAATATGTGACGTCATCAGCAGTGCATTGCGGGTGCGCGAGTTAAAGTTAGCTGAACTAACTATAACGGGGGAATTTCAATGGTTTTGTACAAGTGAAAAGTCCAGCTAACTATAACACGCCTGAAACCTATGGTTTTTTCAGTGAATATATATATATATATATATATATATATATACATATTACCCTCTGGCAGTCGCCAGTAGGTAGTTATAGTTAGGACCTATTTTCCATAGGAAATCCGCAACATTCTATTTGGAATAACGTTGGCGCCGATTGACGAATCTTCGCGAAATTTTCCAAACTTTTGGCCAGCTCCAATCCGCTCCTATCCTGAAAATTTCACGGTGATTCGTCAAGCGGGGGCCGGGAAAAAAGAGGGGTCCCAAAACGCGTTTTCCCCATGTATTTTCCCATAGGACCAGTTGACGCAGCTACAGCCCGAACTGCTGAACGGAATTACACCAAATTTGGCAAAGAGGTAGTCCTCAGTTCAGACTCATGCCTTTTGCTTCAATGGTGTAAATTCGTTCAGTAGTTCCTGAGAAAATTAGAGTTAAAAAGATAGATATATCTGGGCGGAGCCTAACCACACATCTCATCGTGAGATCTGATTGGCTGTCAGTACTTCATCCAAGAAGTGTTGGCAGCCATCTTGGGACCAATATACATGATAGCACCTCATTAAAAAGCATTGCAGTTAATAGAAGGGTTTTAAGACTTTAGTTACATTATAAATCATTTGTTGATGGTACCATTCTCAGTTTAGGAATTGTGGTGTGTTCTAAGGTGATTTTACCATGTGAAAAAGCCTTCTGCTGTGATATCATGAATCATGTTTGAGAGAAAACTATTTTCTCATGCTTTTCCCACAGAGGTTTGAAAGGTGATCAATAAGCTAAACTGAGAGCATATTTTCTGTAAATTCACATTATCTTTCTCAGTCATGTGAGAATGAAGTCTGACATTCTCAGTAGTCAAGTCAAGTCAAAAATAAAGTTTATTTAGACCAATTGATCAATAAACCACAATACATATTTTATCATCTAAAATCGACATAACACAGATTCTTTCCATTTACTATAAAAATTCTACTGTCATAACACTGCATTTATACAATTAAAACCAAAATTCATTAAAATTAAAAAACTTTGGCCTTTTCATGGGTCTCTACTCAGTTTAGAAATGTATAAATGTATAAACCCCCTGCATAAATTTCCCAATGGCTATCGCAATGTCAAGATTTTCCATTTCCACTAAGAGATCACATGCTTGCGAGTGCTCATTGACATCATATTTTAAAAATATCGGGCGAAGAAACACTTTACGTAAATTTAAAAACGGATAGCAGTCCAATAAAAGGTGCAAAATATCACACTTCATTCCTATTTTACACACACATTTACCATCCGGATGTGAAAGGGCAGCTTTTATTCCGCTATTTGTAAATAGCGGATTGATTCCTATTCTTATCTTAAAGACTTCTTTCCTTAACCAACGATTAGGTAGCAAGTCCATATATGGAAAGCTGGAGTCTTTCTCCCATCCTGCACTCATAAACTTTACAGAATCTTTTTCTCTCAAATACTTTCGATTTATTGCCCTCGAGCATACCTTACCCTGCACTTTAAGCACATTCTTTGTCACATTAATTTGGAATGTCATAGGGTCTATGTCCACCATCAGGTGATCACAAATGGTCAGGAGTTTTCTTCTTGTTGCCTTCGCCTACTGTAACTCACTGGATTGAATTTCCTTCATACACCATTGTGATACCTTGGTGACTGCCCCTAGACCCAGGCGGTTCCAGAATCTAAGCAAGCTGGACTGGACCTGGACATTCCATGAAGGTAGGCCCTATTCCAATCTAATTGCCTGAATCATCGCCGACCCTGGAAGGGACAGCAGAGATTTTAGACATTTACCCTCCTCTTTGTCCCATGAACTTTTCCCATCAATGCACAGAACCTCTGCCCCATATTGGAATTGTGGCGGAACCATAGCCTTAAAGGCGGTCAATAAAGTTTTATGTGACATATCGCAATAGCTATAGTCAAATCTTTTCAACCCACATACCGCTAGATTCGCTTTTAATTTCTGCGCTTCCAGATGGGTATCCCACTTCAAAGACCTTGTAAACCATACTCCGAGGTATTTATATTCATTTACAGTATCCAACTTGGTTTGGCCCAAGTACCAGCTAAACTTCGTACTCTTCTTCCCAAAACACAAGGGGCCCGATTCACAGAACTAACTTAAGACAAAATCCTAAACTTACTACCATTTTGGTATTCACAGAAGGCACTTACTCATTTTGGTATTCACAGAAGGCACTTACTCATTTCGGTATTCACAGAAGTTAGGACTCCTAACTTTAGGACTCCTAAATGCTTTCTGTGAATACCGAAAGTCTTAAAATTAGGATTTTTCTCCGTTTAGTAGTAGTATAGTTAGGACTCCTAACTTTAGGACTCCTAAATGCCTTCTATGAATACCGAAAGTCTTAAAATTAGGTTTTTTCTCAATTTAGTAGTCCTAAGTCTAAACTTAGGACTACTAAAATGAGAAAAATCCTAATTTTAAGACTTTCGGTATTCACAGAAGGCATTTAGGAGTCCTAAAGTTAGGAGTCCTAACTATACTACTACTAAACTGAGAAAAATCCTAATTTTAAGACTTTCGGTATTCACAGAAGGCATTTAGGAGTCCTAAAGTTAGGACTCCTAAACTTAGGACTACTAAATTGAGAAAAATCCTAATTTTAAGACTTTCGGTATTCACAGAAGGCATTTAGGAGTCCTAAAGTTAGGAGTCCTAACTATACTACTACTAAACTGAGAAAAATCCTAATTTTATGACTTTCGGTATTCACAGAAGGCATTTAGGAGTCCTAAAGTTAGGACTCCTAACTTCTGTGAATACCGAAATGAGTAAGTGCCTTCTGTGAATACCAAAATGAGTAAGTGCCTTCTGTGAATACCAAAATGGTAGTAAGTTTAGGATTTTATCTTAAGTTAGTTCTGTGAATCGGGCCCAAGATTTTTGTTTTATCCATATTTACTGTAAGACGCTTTGCAGTGGTGTAATCGTTAAATACATTCAACTTTCTCTGCAGCCCTGCCTCTGTTTGGTCCATTATTACAAGGTCATCAGCATACAACAGGCACGGCAGATGCTTACCATTTATTTTCGGGCTTGCACCTCTGGCTCTACCCAGGAGAAGAGGCAAGTCTGCTAAAAATGCAGCAAAAAGTAACGGGGCCAATACACAGCCTTGCCTCAACCCATTGTTTATAGGAATCTCCATTGTAAGCCTGCTAGAAGTATCTTTGATTACACGTGCCCAGTTATGGCTATGCAGTTCTTGAATTACCAACAAGAGATCAGCAGGCACCTCATACTTCCTCAGTGCTTCCCACAGACAATCCCTATCCACCAAGTCAAATGCTGCGCGAAAGTCCACGAAGCAGCAAAACAGTTTGCCCCGCTGCTCCATGGACTTCCTCGCCACCGCCCACAGTGCAAAACAGTGATCAATAGTTGAGTGCCTCTCCTTGAAGCCACCCTGCTCAATTGGAACAATTGACAGCTGCTCCACCCATTCCTTCAACTTGCCCAGGATTATTTTCAAAAAGACCTTAACCCCAATATCTAACAAGTTAATTAACCTATAATTTTTGGTGTCCTTTTTTTCCCCTTTTTTGTGCAAGGGTCTAATTATGGCACCTTTCCAGGTCTTGGGGAATTTGCCTGACACCAGAATTGCCACAAACATATGGGAAAAGAAGCCTGCCCACCAGTCTATCTGAGTTTTAATTAAGATAGCTGGGAGGTTGTCTGGGCCAGCTGCACGTGATAAATTCAATTTTTTGATGGTATCTTTTACTTTCTCTACAGAGAAGTCTGGTATTAAACCTTCTACTCCCCTTATCCAAGTTAATCTATTATTCTCGATTTCCGGGGGCCTTTTGGAATTGTAAAGGTTGCTTAAATAGTTTCCCCATGCTGCCTCCTCCACAACACTACTCATAGTACCCGGAGTTCTACCTGCAGCCTCCTGTATCAACCTCCAAAACCCTTTTATATTTTTATTTTCAATTGTCTGTAAGAGGTTTGCCCAACATTCTTCTTTGAAAATCCCTTTCTGTCTCTTTATTAGGTATCTAAACTCTTTTCTCAACCCGCATAACCGTTCCACATTCCCGGGATCATAACTGGTCCTCTGACGTCGCTCTAGTTTCCGTATCACTCTTTTTTTGCTTTGACATTCCAGATTAAACCACTTTGACTTACATTTCATGGTTTGGGTATTTACCTTGCCCTGTTTATTATCTTTCAGGTACACCCTTATACACTGCACCGCCTGTGCTATTATGTCCTTTTACCATGCTACCTGCTGCCCTTCAAACCTTTCCTTCGATAGATTTTGTTGGAAACAAGCTAATTTCTCAACATACTCATCCGTCAATTTTGTGGTCATGCGTTTGGGATATTCCACATTTTGAGGAATCATCCTTTCGCATTTACCTAATGACTCACCTACAATTTCACAGAATAACGCATTGTGATCGCTATCCCTGCGCTTGATTGCATGGAATTTTTTTACCAATGCATAATTCCATGCCAGGGTAAAAATATAATCTATAGGACATTGTTGGTTTCCCACTCTGAAGGTCTGGGAGGCTGGCCGATCTGTATCCTTCCTGCCATTTAAACATATTAAGCCCTTTGAACCCAGGAACTTCCGAAGAGCTTCATCCTGTCTGGTGGTTAGACACAAAGGGGAAACTGCTGTTCCAATGCTATAGGCACTCATCATATCTTCAAACCAATGATCTAGCTTTTCAAATTTTAATTTATGGTTTAATATCGCCTATTAGCACCAGAGTATTCCTCCCATACTTTTCTGTCAGATCAATTATCTCCTTTTTAAAGAGGCTTAATTCTCTCTCATATTCTTTTTGAGACCCCCATTGAATATATACATTTATAATGATGAGATGGACGTCCTTGCCTTCGATACCTTTGTAACATACATCACAAACCAGCAGCCATTTGCATAATGAACTGATTAATTTTGACTCTTTTACGAACTTTGTTGAAGCAAGGGTCAACAATCCCCCTGAGGGACGTCCAAATTTTGTATTTTTACTGGCTGGTTTATACACATGAACAAACACTTCTACTACCTGAGTGTTGCCGCATAGACAGGTCTCCTGTAAGCAAATGACATCAACACACTTTGCGAGCTGGTTTAAACTATCCGCCTTTGATGTTCCTCCCAGCCCGTTTATGTTCCATGAAATCAATTTCAGGCTATGCGGCAACTCAGTAACCTAGTCGATATCACTGAGGCATCCTGACTCATTCAAACCCCATGAACTGATACTACTATCCCAATCCCTACATTCTCAGTAAAACATGTACATCCAACAAGGGCAGAGACTGTCAGTTGATTCCTTTGTGTTCTACTGCAGCTTCCCAGAGTGTTCTAAAGAACAACTAGAGCGCTAACAGTCCTACTTATGACAAACGTATTGCACACCTGAAGCCATCTTGATTGGAATAAAGTGGTAACTCTTAAAACATTTAATTTAAAAAGGAACAAAATGAGGGGGTTCATTTTGCCATAGAAAGTATGATTAGTGCTGCAGAAAGAAAAATTAGGGCACATTTTGAGTGACTTCTCAAATCCTCTTCTATTTCATTAAAAATTTCTGACATGCAGACTGAAACATGCACTTTGAATATCAGTGTCAGGATCTACAACAGAGGATTCTTACCGTGTACTTGCACAGGAACAGAGATGCTAGTTCCCAATGCCCCCTCCAGGATTCCTCAGAGACCAAAATAGATCATGTCTCTAAAACAACCCCAAAGGGGGAAGGGGGAATGGATAAAATAATAAAAGAGAGAAGAGACTGGTTCAGGATTCTTCGGATCTCCTCCACAGCACCCTTATTCTGATCAGCCCGTTCTATAGACCTTCACTTGAGCGATGCCTGTGGAAACTAACAGAACCCAATACTTAACACCCTAGTCTACCCTGCACCTGACTAACTAACTCTACACCCTTGGAAAGGAACGTACCCCTCAATCCTTTTTTAACTAGCTTCTCTTCGTGTGGTTGTTAGTTGACTGCCTGGAATCTTTTCTCTTATTCGTTCTGCGCAGTTCTACCTAAGACACATGAACATTCAGTGAATTAATTCCGTTGCCTAATCTAATTTTAATTATTACTATTATTCTATTTACCTGCTCACCTACCAGTATTTTTAATGAGGTGTCCTCTAATCTTCTCTATATTATTGTGGTAGGATTTCGCCGTCTTTTCCTTCACTAGGATTTATATTTATTGCGTAGTTGTTTACTCAATGTTTCCTCAATAAGTTTTAGTCTACTAGTTATTGCATTTATTCAATTATTTAATCTTTGTTTTCATTCTTTCTTTTTGGCTTGATACTTTAGCGGAGATCTCACTATATTCAGGTAAGTTTTTCCTCCTTATGGTTTGCGGCAATGTCTTTTATTTTATTTATTCTGCTAGTGATATATTTCCTGCATTATTTGTTCTACAAATTGACAACATGTAACTTAGCTTTTCGAAGTTGACTCCGTGTTCTTCTTCTTTCTGACCGCTAAAGTTAACTCCAGTCAAGAGTTGCTGAGGCAGAAGAATTACGTCAAGAAGAGTTCCTCACACGAGTCTTGAAGTTTCCTGACTGGGGAAGAATATCGGGCAGGAACAAGATAACTATGCTATGACTCTCAAACACCCTTACTGTGACTGAAAATTATCGTTATCATTTAAGTTCTAAGAATTTTCTGGAACGCGCAGGTTCAGCTCCGACCTTGGGCGACACTTCGGCGAAGTGCGCACTCATTAGGGAGAGTGCATTCCACCAAGGCTCCACACAGGTGTGAAGATAAAGACTAGACCGCTACCGCGATTGCACCGCGGCGGCCATCTTGGAATTTCCTCTTTGCAGCAAAGCACTCCAAGCGCGATCTTTTGTGCATTTTCCACATCTCCTGTTCCAGCTTATTTTCGGATATGCGTAAACCGCATTAACCACTCGTGTCAAAGGCCCAGTGGTTCTGACAGTACCCCCCAACAAGGGAGGTTCTTCCCCTCTTGGTTTCGTAGGAAATCTTAGATGAAAGGTTCTCGCAAGTCTAGGAGCATGAACATCTGATGCAAGTTCCCAGGACCGCTCCTCTGGCCCATAACCTTTCCAATCTATTAGATAGTATAGCCTTCCTTTAACCTTTTTTGAGTCCCGAATTTCTTTTACTTCAAACTCCATTCCCGACTCCAATTGAATAGGTTTCGGAGGCAGTTCTTTTCTCAAATTTGGGGAAGCTAGTTTTAACAAGGAGACGTGGAAGACTGACAAATCTTAAGCTTGGGTGGCAATTTCAATCTATACGTTACTGGATTCACCTTTTTCACAATTGGGTAGGGACCAATAAACCTAAGTTGGAATTTTCGATTTCGTTTTAATCTGAGGTTCTTCGTATTCAACCAAACTTCATCTCCTTCTACTAAGGGAGGGTCCTCCCTTCTTTTCTTGTCTGCATAGATCTTATATTTTTCTTTGGCTAGTTCCAAATTCTTTGATGCTGTTTGGTGAATTTGATTAAGAGGAGAGACTAAATCTTTAACTGCTGGAACTGAGATTTCAACTTCTTGGACTGTGGAGTTAGGATGCTTCCCATAATTCAGGTAAAATGGAGAATAACCAGTAGATACGTTCTTTGCATTATTATGAGCAAACTCTGCTGCCCATAGGTAATCTGGCCAATCCTTATCTTGTTTTAACAGGAAAAGTCTTAAGTATTGCTCTAACTCTTGGTTCACCCTCTCTGTCTGACCGTCTGTATCTGGGTGATAGCTGTTTGAAAACCTAGTCTCAATTCCCGGACCTTCTACAAAAGCTCTCCAGAAATGGGACAGGAATTGTGAACCCCGATCCCAAATGATGACCCTCGGAATCCCATGTAGTTTCACTATTTGTGTGCTAAAATGAGTAGCTAACTGTTTTGCTGTAGGAACCCCTTTTAATGCTAGGAAATGAGTCATCTTTGAAAATGCATCTACCACCACTAGAACTGTTTTAAACCCCTGGCAGGAAGGCAAGACAGTTATCAAGTCTAAGGTGATTGTGTGCCATGGAAAAGGGGGAGTCGGCATAGGTTGCAACAAACCCTTTGGAGCTTGCCGTTCCGATTTTCCCTGAGCGCAAATCTCACAAGTCTTGACATATTGTTCAATGTCTTTATTCATTTGAGGCCACCAGTATTTTCTCTTTACCAGGTCTGCAGTGTTGAGCTCTCCTTTGTGACCTGCCAAGAGGTCATCGTGGCATTCGTACAGTGCTTGAGTTTGCAACTCACGCGTAGGCAAGTATAGGGCTCCTTTATGGTAAGGTAAATGGTTTAGGACTTCTCTTCCTTCCGCTTGTTGGACCCATTTCTGCATGTCTTCTGGGTTTAAGACCCGAGCGATTAGTTCCTTCAAACCAATTAGAGAAGTGGCACAAATTATTTTGGAATCTGGAATTATTGTTTGATTTTCGGGCACCTCCTTTTCTTCTTCAGTTCCAATTCGAGATAAGGCATCTGCTTTCCCATTTTGAGCTCCTGGTCTGTAAGTAATCACAAAGTCGTAGTCAGCGAAATACAGAGACCATCGAAGTTCTCGAGGTGTGAGGGTTCTGGCTGACTTCAAAAACTTCAAATTACGGTGGTCAGTAAAGACAGTTACCACATGGTTAGCTCCCATAAGATAATGTCTCCACTCCTTGAAAGCGTCTTTAATAGCTAACAGCTCTTTTTCGGTTATGGTGTAATTAGTTTCAGCAGGTGTCGATTTTCGAGATCTATAAGCAACTGGATGCAGCTGACCCGTTTGTTTGTGTCTTTGGGAAAGAACTCCTCCGACTGCCAGATCGGAGGCGTCTGTCTCTACATAAAATGGCTTGGTCGGGTCAGCGTGCAATAGGATGGGCGCCGAAGTGAAGTCCTCCTTCAAGGATTTAAAGGCTTCTTCAGCTTCATTCGACCACTCAAAATGTACTCCTTTCTTGAGCAGGCATGTAAGTGGGAGTATTTTTCTTGAAAACTCACTGATAAATCTTCGATAAAAATTTGCGAATCCAATAAATCCTTGAACCTCCTTGACACTTGTTGGAGACTTCCAATCGATTACTGCTTGAATTTTTTGCTTATCCATGTTGATTCCAGATGGTGAAATCACAAAACCCAAAAATTCCACTTGTGACACGTTAAAAGCGCACTTCTCCAATTTCACAAACAGTCGATTCTCTCTGAGTTTTTGTAACACCTTTCTCACTTGGTTCTGATGTTGACTCTGATTGACTGAATAAATCAGAATATCGTCAATGTATACAATTACACATTGATCGATGAATTCGCTAAGAGCATCGTTGATAAAGTGCTGAAAAGCAGCTGGAGCGTTGCACAGCCCATACGGCATAACTTGGTATTCGCCTTCTCTCACTCTGATTAGATGGTAGGCTCCCCTCAAGTCTAGCTTTGTATAGATCTGTGCCCCTTTGACCTGATCTAATAGGACGGAGATGAGCGGGAGAGGATATCGATTTTTCTTGGTAATTTTGTTAATTCCTCGGTAATCGATACACATTCTCAAATCTCCCTCCTTCTTCGGCACGAAAAACAAGGGTGAAGATACCGGCGATTAAAAGGTCGGATGAAACCATTCGCCAGATATTTGTCTATGTACTCTTTCAGGTGCTGGTGCTCTTTTTCCGTCAGCGCATAGACCCGACTACAGGGCATATTGGAACCTGGTTCGAAGTCTATTTTGCAATCATAAACACGGTGCGTTGGTAGTTGTTCGGCTTCTTGCTCGTTGAACACATCTTCAAAATCCTGGTATTCTTGAGGTATTTCCTGTGAATTTATAACGCAGACCGAAGCTTCCGCCATGCACAAGGAGATTGCAGGATTCTCTTCAGTTGTTCCTTCTTCTATCTTGAAACAGTTTCTTTCACACTATTTCGAATTCATTTCAATCGTTCTGGTGCTCCAATCGATGGCTGGATTGTTCTCAGTGAGCCATGGTAAACCCAATATGAGTTGAAACTGTGGGGCATCAATTAAATTAAACTGGATATCTTCTCTGTGCCCGTCTTCGGAAATCATTTGCATTGATTCTGTGTGGCTCACAATGGGTCCGGAGGTAAGATTCGTTCCATCTACCGCTCGGACTGGCTCACTCTTGGTCTTTGGAATAGCCTTCAACCCAATCTTGGTCGCAAATTTTAGATCACAAAAATTTCCAGTGGCTCCCGAATCCACCATTACTGCGACTCCCGTCAATGTAACTTGTCGAAACTTTATCGTCATGGACAATATTAAGTGTGGTGACGATGATTGCAAGGTATTCGCCACTTGGTGTTCCTTCGGAGTTGATTCCTGATTAGCATCCACCTGTCCAACTCCTTCTACAGGTGGTGCTGAAAGTTTTCCTTCGATTTAAAGGAATTTTTTGGTTTCTTCGGACAATTTCTCACAAAATGTCCACTGGAGCCACAGTACATGCATAAATTACTGACTCTTCTTTTATCCTTTTCTTCTTTCGAGAGTGGACCTCTTATAGTTCCAATTTGCATGGGTTCAGGGCTCAATGACCCTTCTGCAACCTTTCCAGCTTCTATTTTTACTCTGTCGAATCGTGGGGCTATCGGTTTGAAATCTCTTCTTTTTTCGCCTTTTCTTTCTCCATGACGGAAGTCCAGCTCTAAAACCAGGTCTATCAGGGCTGAAATTTCTGTAGGTCTATTCGTAATTTGCGCCAGAACATCCTTTAATTTGTTTCTTAAGCCTCGATAAAATATTGCTGCTCTTTTGCTTTCTGGCCAGTCTGTTTCCATTACTAATTTATTGAACTGAGCCAAATAGGCCACGAGGTCTCTATTTCCTTGACGTAGTTCGAGCAGTTCATTATCTACTGCCTGAGAAATTCTTCGTCTATCAAAGATTCGAAGGAATTCTTGTTTAAATTGGTCATAATCTTGCAAAAGTGGGTCGTCTCGTGAAACCAAAGGCATGGACCATGACGCTGCATCACCACTCAAATATGACAAGACAAAGGCCACTTTAGATTGCGCATCAGGGAAAATTGAAGGGCGGCACATAAAGTGTAGTGAGCATTGAGTAATGAAAACTTGAGCGTTCTGGGGGTCTCCGCTAAATCTTTCTGGGGATGCCAAAGGAATGATGGGGGATAACGAGTGTATGACTTGTTTGGTGACTTTACTTGGTTCTCCAGTGGATGGATTTATGCTCTCTCTTCCAGGGCCAAATGGTTGTCTTACTCTCTGGGCCAGTTCTGCTGTCTCCTTCCTAGAATTTATTACTTCTTGTCGTAAACTCTGATTGTCCTCTCTAACTGCTACTAACTCTTTTTGTATTGCTTCTAAAACGGATCCCAGGGTTTGTAAGTTTATCCCTTCAGCCATTCTGTCCGGGTGCAAGTTTTAAAACGTGGGCACTTCACTCTGTCAGGATCTACAACAGAGGATTCTTACCGTGTACTTGCACAGGAACAGAGATGCTAGTTCCCAATGACCCCTCCAGGATTCCTCAGAGTCCGAAATAGATCACGTCTCTAAAACAACCCCAAAGGGGGAAGGGGGAATGGATAAAATAATAAAAGAGAGAAGAGACTGGTTCAGGATTCTTCGGATCTCCTCCACAGCACCCTTATTCTGATCAGCCCGTTCTATAGACCTTCACTTGAGCGATGCCTGTGGAAACTAACAGAGCACAATACTTAACACCCTAGTCTACTCTGCACCTGACTAACTAACTCTACACCCTTGGAAAGGAACGTACCCCTCAATCCTTTTTGAACTAGCCTCTCTTCGTGTGGTTGTTAGTTGACTGCCTGGAATCTTTTCTCTTATTCGTTCTGCGCAATTCTACCTAAGACACATGAACATTCAGTGAATTAATTCCGTTGCCTAATCTAATTTTAATTATTACTATTTTTCTATTTACCTGCTCACCTACCAGTATTTTTAATGAAGTGTCCTCTAATCTTCTCTATATTATTGTGGTAGGATTTCTCTGTCTTTTTCTTCACTAGGATTTATATTTATTGCATAGTTGTTTACTCAATGTTTCCTCAATAAGATTTGGTCTGCTAGTTATTGCATTTATTCAATTATTTAATCTTTGTTTTCATTCTTTCTTTTTGGCTTGATACCTTAGCGGAGATCTCACTATATTCAGGTAAGTTTTTCCTCCTTATGGTTTGCGGCAATGTCTTTTATTTTATTTATTCTGCTAGTGATATATTTCCTGCATTATTTGTTCTACAAATTGACAACATGTAACTTAGCTTTTCGAAGTTGACTCCGTGTTCTTCTTCTTTCTGACCGCTAAAGTTAACTTCAGTCAAGAGTTGCTGAGGCAGAAGAATTATGTCAAGAAGAGTTCCTCACAGGAGTCTTGAAGTTTCCTGACTGGGAAAGAATATCGGGCAGGAACAAGATAACTATGCTATGACTCTCAAACACCCTTACTGTGACTGAAAATTATCGTTATCATTTAAGTTCTAAGAATTTTCTGGAACGCGCAAGTTCAGCTCCGACCTTGGGCGACACTTCGGTGAAGTGCGCACTCATTAGGGAGAGCGCATTCCACCAAGGCTCCACACAGGTGTGAAGATAAAGACTAGACCGCTACCGCGATTGCACCGCGGCGGCCATCTTGGAATTTCTTCTTTGCAGCAGAGCACTCCAAGCGCGATCTTTTGTGCATTTTCCACATCTCCTGTTCCAGCTTATTTTCGGATATGCGTAAACCGCATTAACCACTCGTGTCAAAGGCCCAGTGGTTCTGACAATCAGCAGCAGACTTCCCTGGTGAGCAGTAGCTTTACTACAGTGATCTAATGAGCAACTAGAGTGCTAACATTCAGAATTTATGGCAAATGTGTGACACATCTGAATGCCTTCTTGATGGAACCAAAGTAAAAAACTGAAAGTATTTCCTACTGAGGAGACTGCAGTAAATGAGGAAATTAGGAAACTTCATAACAAATACATCTCCCAAGATGGCCACCAGAGACAAAAGAGCCCAAATGTAGCCCAAATATCACCCAGATGTAGCCCAAGTATAGCCCAATGACAGAATGTCCCAGAGTGTTCTTAAGAACAACTAGAGCGCTTACTGTCTTACTTAAGACAAAAGTATGGCACACCTGAAGCGATCTTGATTGGAATAAACTGGTAACACTTAAAACATTTAATTTAAAAAGGAACACAATGAGGGGGTTCATTTTGCCATAGAAATTATGATTAGTGCTGAAGAAAGAAAAATGAGGGCACATTTTGAGTGACTTCTCAAATCCTCTTCTATTTCATTAAAAAATTCTGATATGCAGACTGAAACATGCACTTTTAATACCAGCAACAGACTTCCGTGGTGAGCAGTAGCTTTACTACAGTGATCTAATGAGCAACTAGAGTGCTAACATTCACAATTTATGACTTCATAACAAATAAATCTCCCAAGATGGCCACCAGAGACAAAAGAGCCCAAATGCAGCACAAATATCACCCAGATGTAGCCCACATGTAGCCCAATGACAGAAGTGTGCAAAACACTTATTTTTTGTGTATTTTCAATTTTATATAGTGCAGACTTGTCAGGTATTGGAGTTCTTTACATGAGCATTGGTTACATCACACACGATCAAATTCATTTTGGTTGTAGACATGGGGAGATTAAGCGAATTGACCAGAATCACAGAATGTTTAGCTGAAGCAGAAACTCCAACCTGGTTCCCCAGTTGCAAAGTCTGCAGCTCTGGAAGTAACACCACATCCTCTCCCCTAGGTGCAACATTTGATCAAGTGGTCAACTGGATAAAAAAACATAAAGATTACAAATAATTTAAAAGTTCTTTGTCGCTATTTCAAAACTCAGAAAATATGTTCTCATTTTAGTTTTTTAGAGCACTAACCATAATTTTGATGCAAAAAAGACCCTCTCATATGTGTGATTTCTAAAGGAAATGCTCTAGGTATTACAGTTTTTATTACATCAAGATGACATCAGGCGTTCCACACTTTTGTAATAAATATAGAATGTTAGCAATCTAGTTGTTCATTGGGATACTGTTGAGAGGCAGAGGCCAGAGGCACGGACACTGAGGCAGTGGTAGTACAACCATACATGCCAACAGACCTGTTTCAGCCAGGAAACGTCCAATGTTTTTAAGCTCAAATGGGCTTTATTTGATCTGTCTCCTGTCTACAATCTCCTCTTTTTCAATGTAACTCAAAGGGAAAAATCAATACCCCAGTTTTTTTTCAAAATCTCCCTCTTACCAAGTTCAAAATGTTCGCAAGTATGGTACATTGGATCATGGTAGGCAGGAGGAATTGTGGTAGGGACATTGACTCGGATAACAGAGGACAGGAGGGACATGGAGAGGTGCAGCAAACTGACCCTACAGGGCAGGCATCAGGGTTTGCAGCAGCACAATACACCACACAGGGCCTGCGGGACGGGAGTGCAGCACAACAATCCATAGAAAGCAATAGGGAGGGGACAGGACCATGCACATGGACAACAGAGAACAGAGGGGAAAGAAGCAATGGTAGTTAGCTGTCCATAATGGACAGACAGGAGAGAAAGCTGCAGCATAACAGACCATAAAGAGCAGGCGGGACGGATCAGGGGCATTACAATGAAACAGACAAGCCAGGAGGGAGGGAATAGGGGTCTGCACATGGAAACAGAGGGCTGGGGGCAAGGGGGCAGGGCAGGAGCAGCAAGATGACCATGGAGGTCAGGCAAGATGGGCACTAGAAACAAGACACACCATGGAGAACAACAGTGAGACTATGATGGCATACACACAGACCATGGAGGGAAGGTGGGGGGGGTCAGGGGCAGCTAGCTGACCACACAGGGAAGGTGAGAGG
The DNA here is from genome assembly GCF_964204655.1 of Triturus cristatus. Lineage (NCBI taxonomy): Eukaryota > Metazoa > Chordata > Amphibia > Caudata > Salamandridae > Triturus > Triturus cristatus. The sequence goes on along the minus strand of NC_140587.1, from coordinate 888,387,439 downwards.
GGCCATGGCAGCACAGAAGACCATGCATGGCAAGCGGGAGGGTTAGTGGCAGCACAATGGCTATGATGTGCAAGAAGGAGGGTGCAGGGGCATGCACAAAGGACCATGGAGGATAGAAGGGAGGGTCAGGACCTGTGCACAGACAAGAGAGTTCAGGGGAAGGGGCCTCACAACAGACCGTGCAGGGCAGGCAGGAGGAGCAGTTGCAGCACAACAGACCAGGGAGGGCAGAAGGGTGTGGCAATAAAATGGACCATGGAGGACAGGAGGAAGGGGATAGGGGCATGGCATGTAGACAGGCAGGGTAGAGGTGGCAGGGACAGGTTACAGTCATCTGACAATGCTAGGCAGGTGGGAGGGGAGTGGCAGCTCAACAGAACACTCAGAGTAGATAGGAGTGCCAGGTCCATGGAACATGGTGGGCAAAAATGATGGAGCAGGGGCATGCACAAAGACATCAGAGGGCAGGGGAAAGGAGAATAGGGGCAGCAAGCTAAGCATAGAGGCTAAGAAGGAGGTCAATGATGGGCCATAGAATAGGGCAATGGAGGGCAGGAGGAGTGGACTGGTACATCATGCTAAATGGAGGGCAGTGGCAGCACATCAGACCATGCATGGCAGGAGGGAGGAGGCTAGTCCATGGATTCAGACAACAGAGGATAGGGAGGAGGTGGATGGGGCAGCAAGCTAACTGTTCAGAGAAGGTGGGTATTAGGAACGTTATTGTTTTTAAAATGTGTTTGTGCGAACTACTTAAAATATGAACAAGTATGCAAAATAATCTCACTTTTATTCAGGAAGAAGAGGACGTTTGTGACTGTGACTCCGGGCTCACTTAGCAGAAACACCCCCTGACCCTCCACCCCCCATCGCAAAATGTAATGCCTGTGAAAAGGGTAGGTGGACGCAGTGTTATATAGAACATAGTCCTGAGAGCACGATTGAAAATGAAAACTAGATGTAGTATATGGTATCAACTATGCACCAAAAGTGTGATATAAGATGAACCGGGGCATGAAATATAATATGCAATACATTGTGCGCAATGACAGATACATTGGAGAGCGCGAGATAGCACAGGCACTAGTGCGTGCTATGCTATATGCGCCTTGGAGTGTAATATGCACAGGGCAGTGTTGTGTAACATAACTAGTCTCTAAAGTTGTAATATAAAATATGTGCTGGGGAGTGTAATGTTGCATATGCACTGTGACAAAGATATGGATCCCAGATTGTAATATGTATGGCATAGTGCTGTGCGTTATAACATACACATCGAGGAAGGCACGTTAGATGGGGCAATATAACCCGTGCGAAGGCAAGTGTGGCATGACATATTCACGGGGTGGTGTTACAGTGCACATGGGCTAGAGAGTGTCATAGCATACGCACTAGATGGTGGAATACAACACAGAGGTGTGTGGCACTCAGCGGGCACTGGTGGGTGTAACACAGCATTGGGCTCAGCCAGGAGCACGCTGTGACTCTCAAGTGAGGTTCGTCTCCTTTCCAGAGAGTAAAATAAAAAGTATTACACATCCGGGGGTGGATGTGTGTTTTATTAACCGTGAGGGGGGTTTCTTGCATAGTTTGGTCGAATTTTTGTCGAATCCCCTTTGAATGGCTTGGTGTGTGTGTGTATTAAATGTGCCCACCAATAGCTTCCCATGTTTGTATAAATAAACGACAAGGGTGTCTACTTGGAGAGTACCCACTGGCGGGGGCGCCGGGATTAGGCACGGTAGGGCGTCAGACACGTCAGAGCTTCACTAGCGGTGTAAATACATTCCACGTGGAATCATTGCATGCATAGTCGCCTTTTAATGAATATCACGCAAATCGTCATGGTGATAGGTACATACGATTTGTCCAGCATGTGCTAGGTGTTTCTATAAATATATATTTTTATAAAATAATAAAAAACAAAGGCCGGGCCCAGGGGATGGGGTCCCCGGGGATAAATGTGGCCTGAGGAGGGGGGCAACGCAGCCCCTCTCCTAAAGATTTTTTTTTAAAAAAGGCCATGACCCGGGGGTTGGGGTCCCTGGGGCCGATTAACCCCTTGTGCGCTCATGACGGAACCACGCCGTCATGAGCCACGGGTGGCGTGTGCTCATGACGGCGTGGTTCCATCATGCTGCGGCCATTGGCGGCCGCTCCTCCCACGTGGCTCTAATTCCCCACCTGTGCGGGCGAATTAGAGAGTGGGCGGAGTCGTGACGGAACCACACCGTCATGAGCACAGCTCGCCCGTGACTCATGACGGCGTGGTTCCGTCATGAGCATGGCGGCGCCGCGCTAACCCCTCACCCCCCCAACGCTGCGGCGGAATTCGTGCCGCAGCGAAGGGGTTAAGGCCTTGAGAGGGCCAAAGTTATTTTTTTCAACAAAACAAATTAGGGTGCAGGCCCTGGGGGATGGGGTCCCCGGGGCAAATAAATTAGAAAAAGAAGGGGGGCCACACAGCCATCCTTCTTAAAAAGATAAAATAAATAAAAGACCGGCATTGCACCGGAAGCCACGCCCCCTCCTTGCAGCACTCTGCAAATGCGCCCCCTGGCCAGTTGTAAGTTGGGGAAATAATTCCCTTTCGATCCTGAGGGACCCTGGGGGCCAATTAGCCAACCAGGTGCTTCCACTAAGCGCCACTGCTCTGCGTTGCAGAGAGGTGGTGCAGGCCATGCCCCTTTTTACACCTCTCTGCAATGGCGCTTACTGAACGTACCTAGTGGGCTATTCTGCCCCTAGGGACCCTCAGGATTCAAGGGGACTGAATCTCCCAACTTAAAAAACGGCTACAGGGTGTGTTTACACAGTGGGGAAGCGAGGGGACGGGGCCTGAGGTGATATGTGCAAACAAACCCTATGGTGCGTTTTAAGTTGGGGAAATAATTCCCCTTCAATCCTGAGGGCCCCTGGGGGCTAACTAGCCCACCAGCAGGTGCTTCCAGTAAGCGCCACTGAGCTGCATTGCAGAGAGGTGGTCCAGGCCGTGCCACTTTTTACACCTCTCTGCAACGCAGCTCTGTGACGCTTACTGGAGATACCTAGTGGGCTAGTTGGACCCTAGGGACCCTCAGGATTCAAATGAACTTAATCTCCCAACTAAAAACGGCCACAGGGCGTGTTTACACAGTGTTGAAGGGAGGGGATGGGGCCTGAGTTAACGTGTGCAAACACACCCTGTGGCGCGTTTTAAGTTGGGGAAATAATTCCCCTTCAATCCTGAGGGACCCTGGGGGCCAACTAGCCCACCAGGTGCTTCCCGTAAGCACCGCTGCGCTGTGTTGCAGAGAGGTGGTCTAGGCCGTGCCCCTTTTTACATCTCTCTGCAACGCAGCTCTGTGGCGCTTACTGGAGGTACCTAGTGGTCTAGTTGGAACCTAGGGACCCTCAGGATTCAAGGGGACTTAATCTCCTAACTTAAAATGGCCACAGGGCGTGTTTACACAGTGGGGAAGGGAGGGGACGGAGCCTGAGGTGACGTGTGCAAACACGCCCTGTGGCGCGTTTTAAGAAGTAGTTTTAATCCCCTGCCCTATTATATACTAGGGGCTTACAGAGGAGGTCCTGCTAATCACTGGGGGACCCCAAAGCATAGTGTTCCCTAGTGTATGTAGGTGTTTTCACTGTATTCTGAGTGTCTTTTAACATAGCACTGGCTCTAGGACTAGTTAGTCAGACTCAGTTACCACAAGTATCCGTCTGAAAAAGTTGAGGGTACAGGATGATTTTGCAACAAGGCTTCTTTCTGCTCTTCTGTTTGTTCTTTCTGCACGTTATCCTTCTTCCTGCACTTTTCTTCGTCTTTGAGGACTTTTGTTGCTTCTTTCTGCATTTCTTTTTTTTCTTTCTGTACGTTTTTTCTTCTTTCTTCACATGTACTATCTCTGTAGGCATAGTTAGAAATTAGCATTTAAAAAATCCTTTGAAATTCACTGAAAAAACCATAGGTTTCAGGCACGTTATAGTTAGGAATTAGCATTTAAAAAACCTTAGAAATTCACTGAAAAAACCATAGGTTTCAGGGGCGTTATACTTAGCTGGACTTTTCACTCGTACAAAACCATTGAAATTCCCCCGTTATACTTAGTTCAGCTAACTATAACTCGCGCGCCCGCAATGCACTGCTGAGGACGTCACATATTACATCACTCATGACATGGTCAGTGACATCACTCATGACATCACTGAGGACATCTCAAATGACAGCATTGATGACATCATCCTTGTGATAGCGTGGCAGACCTCCTCTTCCCCTAATATAACCTTTGATACACACATTCAAAAATAGAAACTAAAAGTTTCAAAACAATGGACATACCAATATCAGTTACAACAACCTATTCAGTAATTCTAAGATCCACATACACATCCACTCATTCACCAACAGTCCTATACAGTCACTCATACATGTACTCACTCATCATATGTACTCATACACCTATACATCCTGTTACACAACGCCACTCATCCATAGAGTTACTCACACACATAGTCACTCATGCTAATAAAGAATCAAACATCCATTTACTTGCATATACAGTTATACACACACCACCACACTTACTTCTACAAAAACTTACACATACTTAGTCTTTTAAACATTCACTTATAGAAATTGGGCGTGACACTATGCTTCGCCCACGTGGTGTACGTAGTTCTGCCTGCTTCGCAGTTTTCGAAGTAGGCGAAGCAGGCAGCGCCTACGCACACGCAAGGGCGAAGCGTAGCTGCCTGACGCCCACCACCGGCCTCCCGCCCGCCCTACTTTTAAAAGATAACATAAATTTATAATAAAGCAAATTAATAGGCACTTACCTGAAGCGCGGCGTCTCCGGGACTCCCTCTTCCTGGTTTTCAACTTTTCTGACAAATGCACATGCGCGGAAGCCCACGCATGCGCATTTCTCACAAGAAATGCACATGCGCGGGCGTCCGCGCATGCGCATTTGTCAGAAAAGTTGAAAACCAGGAAGAAGGAGCCCCGGAGACACCGCACTTCAGGTAAGTGCCTTTTAATTTGCTTTATTATAAATTTATGTTATCTTTTAAAAGGAGGGTGGGTGGGAGGCGGGTGGCGCGTAGTGGGGCTACACGAAGCGCGTAGTGTGCGTAGATTCGGGCACACTACGTGCTGCTTCACGTAGCCCCACTACACCCACTACGCCCACCCTTAATAGAAACACATACTTATTCATACAGGAATTCTTTCAATCTCGCACTCTCACATATACTCACTTATATACACCAATAGTCACATATAGTAGTTTAAAACATATGTAGTTACTCATAAAGACACTATTGAGACAGGCATTCACTCACTAACACACCCATGCACACACTCATCCACCCATACAGTCCTGCACACATGCTGTCTTCAACACATACAAACAGTGAGTCACTCATTCATGCACCTATGCACTACGTAATACCCCCCACCGAAGCATACAGACACTCATACTGATACTCAAAAAACCAACTAATAACCTATATAGACACTCATGTAGCTACTCACTAACCCATGCAGCCACTTATACACAAAGTGAGAGACTGATACAGATATTTACATATTTAAACATTACTCACTAAGCCATGTATTCACTAAGATACACTTAATCAGTCAGTTATACAATCAATTTTTCAAAAATAAATCATCCATTTAGGCACTTATAAACCCATTTATTCTTCCATCGACCTTGAGATATACATATATAAAACATATGTAATTTTCAGAAAAACACACATTCACTGGATGATGTCATCACTGATGTCATGAGTGATATCATTTGAGATGTCATGAGTGATGTCATGAGTGATGTCACTGACCATGTCATGAGTGATGTAATATGTGACGTCATCAGCAGTGCATTGCGGGCACGCGAGTTATAGTTAACTGAACTAACTATAACGGGGGAATTTCAATGGTTTTGTACGAGTGAAAAGTCCAGCTAACTATAACGCCGCTGAAACCTATGTTTTTTTCAGTAAATTTCTAAGGTTTGTTAAATGTTAATTCCTAACTATAACGTGCCTGAAACCTATGGTTTTTCAGTAAATATATATATATATATTATCTACTGGTGATCGCCAGTAGATAGTTATAGTTAGGACCGTGTTTCCATAGGAAATCTAAAAATTCTATTTTGAATAACTTTGGCACCGGTTGATGAATCCTCGCGAAATTTTCAAAACTAATGGGGCGCTCCGCTCAGCTCCTACCCTGAAAGTCTCGGGGTGATTCGTCAAGCAGGGGCTGAGAAAAAAGGGGGGTCCCAAAACGTGTTTTCCCCATGCATTTTCCCATAGGACTTTTAGTCGAAGGTACAGCCCGAACGGCTGAACAGAATTACTTGAAATTTTGCAAAGAGGTGGTCCTCAGGTCAGGCATGTGCCTTTTGCATATATGGAGTAAATCCGTTCAGTAGTTCCTGAGAAAATCAAAAGTAAAATCATATATATATCTGGGCGGAGCCTAACCACACATCTCATTGTGAGATCTGATTGGCTGTCAGCACTTCATCCAAGAAGTGTTTGCAGCTATCTTGGGACCAATATACATGATAGCACCTCATTAAAAAGCATTGCAGTTAATAGAAGGTTTTAAGACTTTAGTTACATTATAAATCATTTGTTGATGGTACCATACTTATTTTAGGAATTGTCGTATGTTCTAAGGTGATTTTACCATGTGAAAAAGCCTTCTGCTGGGATATCATGAATCATGTTTGAGAGAAAACTATTTTCACATGCTTTTCCCACAGAGGTTTGGAAGGTGATCTATAAGCTAAACTGAGAGCATATTTTCTGTAAATTCACATTATCTTTCTCAGTCATGTGAGAATGAAGTCTGACATTCTCAGTAAAACATGTACATCCAACAAGGTCAGCGACTGTCAGTTGATTCCTTTGTGTTCTACTGCAGCTTCCCAGAGTGTTCCAAAGAACAACTAGAGCGCTAACAGTCTTACTTATGACAAAGGTATGGCACACCTGAAGCCATCTTGATTGGAATAAAGTGGTAACATTTAAAACATTTAATTTAAAAAGGAACAAAATGAGAGGGTTAATTTTGCCATAGAATGTATGATTAGTGCTGCAGAAAGAAAAATGAGGGCACATTTTGAGTGACTTCTCAAATCCTCTTCTTTTTCATTAAAGAATTCTGACATGCAGACTTAAACATGCACTTTCAATACCAGCAGCAGACTTCCCTGGTGAGCAGTAGCTTTACTACAGTGATCTAATGAGCAACTAGAGTGCTAACATTCTGAATTTATGGCAAATGTGTGACACATCTGAATGCCTTCTTCATTGAATCAAAGTAAAAAACTGAGAGTATGCCTACTGAGGAGGCTGCAGTAAATGAGGAAATTAGGAATCTTCCTAACAAGGTTCCCAAGATGGCCACCAGAGACAAAAGAGCCCAAATGTAGCACACATATCACCGAGATGTAGCCCAAGTATAGCCCAATGACAGAAATCCCAGAGTGTTTTAAAGAACAACTAGAGCGCTAACAGTCTTACTTATGACAAAGGTATGGCACACCTGAAGCCATCTTGATTGGAATAAAGTGGTAACATTTAAAACATTTAATTTGCAAAGGAACAAAATGAGGGGGTTCATTTTGCCATAGAAATTATGATTAGTGCTGCAGAAAAAAAACTTAGGGCACATTTTGACTTCTCAAATCCTCTTCTATTTCATTAAAAAGTTCTGACATGCAGACTGAAACATGCACTTTGAATACCAGCAGCAGACTTCCCTGGTGAGCAGTAGCTTTGCTACAGTGATCTAATGAGGAACTAGAGTGCTACCATTCAGAATTTATGGCAAATTTGTCACATCTGAATGCCTTCTTGATGGAACCAAAGTAAACAAGCATTGAAAATGCAATAGGTCTCGCCCTCGTTTAAGTTAAAGCAATTCTGTTTATAATTAGGTGGCTTTTTAGCTTTGCTTTTATTAGTGTTTTTCAAAATTTCATATACATACCATGCATATGTATGCATATACGTATATGTATATGTTTGCATGAATTTATATTTATATAAATATGCAGATTACCTGTTTATATATGTATATATATATATATATTCACTTAAAAAACCATAGGTTTCACACATGTTATAGTTAGGTGGATATTTCACTCGTAAAAAAACAATGAAATTCCCCCGTTATAGTTAGTTCAGATAACTATAACTCGTGCGCCCGCAATCCACTGCTCATGACGTCACATATTACATCACTCATGACTTGGTCAGTGGCATCACTCATGACATCACTGATAACATCATCCTTGTGATAGAGTGGCGGTCGCGCGAGTTATAGTTATCTGAACTAACTATAACGGGGGAATTTCATTGGTTTTTTACGAGTGAAATATCCATATATAAGTGAATTTGCAAGGTTTTTTAAATGCTAATTCTTAACTATAACGTGTGTGAAACCTATGGTTTTTTCAGTGAATTTGTACGTTTTTTTAAATGCTAATTTATTTATGTATTATTATTTTTTTTATATGTTTATTTTACAATAAACTACGTATTAAAATGTTTTTTTTTTTTGGTTATTCACCGTGCGCGCACGGTGCGCACACCTCCGCGATTTAAAAAAATAAATAAATACATTTCTGCCTTCGGGGTCCTTCAGGGACCCCCTGACAATGGCTAGGGGGTCAGGAACTCTCTACCCTGCCCCCTTTTCATGGTCGCCACCTTCCTTTTTCACTCTCGCACTGAAAACAAACAAAATGGCGGCCGACACTTCCTGATTTCGACCGATTCGAACATTGACTAACATGTAACCACCAATCAGAATTACGCTTGCGCACGTTAGGGTGCTCGCACGGTGCGCGCACGGTGCGCGCGTATAGATATTGATATGCTTTTAAATGCTATTTTCTCAGGAAATACTGAACAGATTTACACCAGGCACTTCCTTGACCTTATGGCTACCTCTCTGCCAAATTTCAAGTAATTCTGTTCAGCCGTTCGGGCTGTAGCTGTGTCTAAAGGTCCTATGGAAAAATGCATGGGGAAAATGCGTTTTGGGACCCCCCTTTTTTCTCAGCCCCCGCTTGACGAATCACCCCGAGACTTTCAGGGTAGGAGCTGAACGGAGCGCCCCACTAGTTTTGAAAATTTCGCGAGGATTCGTTAACCGGCGCCAAAGTTATTCAAAATAGAATTTTGAGATTTCCAATGGAAACACGGTCCTAACTATAACTATCTACTGGCGACCGCCAGTAGATAATTTATGTACACATATATATATATAAATGCATATGCATATATATGCATATATATATGTGCATATGTGTGCATGTACAGAGAGGTAGAGAGGTAGAGGTGTATAGGTAGAGGTGTAGAGGTTGAGAGGTAGAGGTAGAGAGGTAGAGAGTAGTAGAGAGAGAGGTAGAGAGATAGAGAGTAGAGAGCGAGTAATAGAGAGTAGAGAGTGAGTAGTAGAGAGTAGTAGAGAGTAGTAGAGAAAGTATCAGAGAGTGAGTAGTAGAGAGTAGTAGAGTGAATAGTAGAGAGTGAGTATTAGAGAGTGAGTAGTAGAGAGAGTAGTAGAGTGAGTAGTAGAAAGTAGTAGAGAGTAGTAGAGAGTGAGTAGTAGAGAGTAGTAGAGAGTGAGTAGTAGAGAGTGAGTAGTAGAGAGTGGTAGAGAGAGTAGTAGAGAGTGAGTAGTAGAGAGTAGTAGAGAGTGAGTAGTAGAGAGTGAGTAGTAGATAGAGAGTAGTAGAGAGTGAGTATTAGAGTGAGTACTAGAGAGTAGTAGAGAGCGAGTAGCAGACAGCAAGTAGTAGAGAGTGTGTAGTACAGAGTGAGTGGTAGAGAGAGTAGTAGAGAGTGAGAAGTAGAGAGAGTAGTAGAGTAGTAGAGAGTGAGTAGTAGAGTGAGTACTAGAGAGTAGTTGAGAGCGAGTAGTAGAGAATCAGTAGTGGGGAGTGAGCAGTAGAGAGTAGTAGAGAGTGAGTAGTAGAGAGTGAGTAGTAGAGAGTGAGTAGTAGAGAGTAGTACAGAGTGAGTAGTATAGAGTAGTAGAGAGTGAGTAGTAGAGAGTGAGTAGTAGAGAGAGAGTAGTAGAGAGTGAGTAGTAGAGTAGTAGAGAGTGAGTGGTAGAGCGAATAGGAGAGAGTAGTAGAGTGAGTAGTAGAGAATAGTAGAGCGAGTAGTAGAGAGTAGTAGAGTAGTAGAGAGTGAGTAGTAGAGAGTGAGTAGCAGAGAGAGTAGTAGAGAGTAGTAGAGAGTAAGTAGTAGAGAGTGAGTAGTAGAGAGTAGTAGAGAGCGAGTAGTAGAGAGTGAGTAGTGGAGAGTGAGTAGTAGAGAGCGAGTAGTAGAGAGAGTAGTAGAGAGTGAATAGTAGAGAGTGAGTAGTAGAGAGAGTAGTAGAGAGTGAGTAGTAGAGAGTAGTAGAGTGAGTAGTAGAGAGTGAGTAGTAGAGAGTAGTAGAGAAAGAGTAGTAGAGAGTGAGTAGTAGAGAGAGAGTAGTAGAGTAGTAGAGAGTGAGTGCTAGAGAGCAGTAGAGAGTAGTAGAGAGTGAGTAGTAGAGAGTGAATAGTAGAGAGTAGTAGTAGAGAGTAGTAGAGAGAGATAGAGTAGTAGAGAGTGTAGTAGAGAGTGAGTAGTAGAGAGTAGTAGCGAGTGAGTAGTAGAGAGTGGTAGAGAGGGAGTAGTAGAGTATGAGTGGTAGAGAGTAGTAGAAAGTAGTAGAGTGAGTAGTAGAGAGTGAGTAGTAGAGAGTGAATAGTAGAGAGTAGTAGAGAGTGAGTAGTAGAGAGTAGTAGAGCGTGAGCAGTAGAGAGTAGTAGCGAGTGAGTAGTAGAGAGTGAGTAGTAGAGAGTAGTAGAGTAGTAGAGAGTGAGTAGTAGAGAGTAGTAGAGAGTGAGTAGTAGAGAGTGAGTAGTAGAGAGAGAGTAGTAGAGAGTCAGTTGTAGAGTAGTAGAGAGTAGTCAGTCAGTGTCAGTCAATGTCAGTCAATGTCAGTCAGTCAGTGTCAGTCAGTCAGTCAGTGTCAGTCAGTCTGTCAGTGTCAGTCAATCAGTGTCAGTCAGTGTCAGTCAATCAGTGTCAGTCAGTCAGTGTCAGTCAGTCAGTCAGTCAGTGTCAGTCAATCAGTGTCAGTCAGTGTCAATCAGTCTCAGTCAGTGTCAGTCAGTCAGTGTCAGTCAGTCAGCTAGAGCAGCTCTGCTGACCTGGTTCTCTGGCTCTAAAGCAGCTCTGCTGACCTGGTTCTCTCTCTCTAAAGCAGCTCTGCTGACCTGGTTTCTCTGGCTCTACAGCAGGTCTGCTGACCTGGTTCTCTGGCTCTAGAGCAGCTCTGCTGACCTAGTTCTTATGCTACAGAGCAGCTCTGCTGATCTAGTTCTCTGGCTCTACAACAGCTCTGCAGACCTGGTTCTCTGGCTCTAAGCAGCTCCGTTGACCCAGTTCTATGGCTCTGAAGCAGTTCTGCTGACATGGTTCTCTGGCTCTATAGAAGCTCTGCTGACCTGGTTCTCTCCCTCTAAAGCATCTCTACTGACCTGGTTTCTCTGGCTCTGCAGCAGCTCTGCTGACCTGGTTCTCCGGCTCTAGAGCAGCTCTGTTGACCTGGTTCTTAGGCACTAGAGCAGCTCTACTGACCTGGTTCTCTGGCTCTAAAGCAGCTCTGCTGACCTGGTTCTATGGCTCTAAAGCGGCTCTGCTGATTTGGTTCTCTGGCTCTAGAGTGGCTCTGCTGACCTGGTTCTCTGGCTCTAGAGTAGCTCTGCTGACCTGGTTCTCTGGCTCTAAAGCAGCTCTGCTAACCTGGTTCTCTGGCTCTAAAGCAGCTCTGCTGGCCTGGTTCTCTGGCTCTAAAGCAGCTCTGCTGACCTGGTTCTCTCCCTCTAAAGCAGCTCTGCTGACCTGGTTTCTCTGGCTCTACAGCAGCTCTGCTGACCTGGTTCTCTGACTCTACAGCAGCTCTGCTGACCTAGTTCTTAGGCTCTAGAGCAGCTCTGCTGACTGGAGAAGTGTGGCTCAATGATTAGAGCGGCAGACCCTGATGCAGAGATCTAGCCCGGGACCAGGGTTCAATTCCCCGCCTCGGCGGGTCTTGGGCTCAAAAATTCCACGGACCTGATAATTCTCGCCTCGGTGCCATTCCAATCATGGAGTCCCACTCTGCAACTCTGGGCAATAGCTTGCTGAATCTCCACAACGGCCCCCACAACGCTAAGGATGCCTGGCCTCCACCTTGGGGGTGCCCAGGTGTGGACGCCTCGCAGGGAAAGCCAGGATGGGTTCCACAGCGGTATTCGTACAAGTGCCTTGAGACCCTTGCGGGTGAGTATTGCGGTATACAAGTATCAAGTATCTGGCTCTACAGCAGCTCTGCTGACCTTGTTTTCTGCACTCAAGATGCACGCACCCGACTTCGCGAAAATATATTTAAAAATAATATAAGTTTCTTATAAGTACAAATATATTATTTTGATGAATATCTTACATAATCTCTTGCCTTAATATGTATATTAAAGACACATACATATCATTTTGGAACATACATTTTTTTTGCGGGAGTCGCACACCCAGCGCGCCCCAGCACGTATATGATGTCATGCGGGACCCGCAAGCGCGCAAACATCTTGTACCGTAATGCGCATGTGTCGCGAATGTGCGGGAGCAGGAGTCGCAGACTGGTCGCATACCAATTGCGCATATCACGTGATATTAAATGTATATGATGTAACTGAAAAACACGCAGCCGTCGCACACCATACGCGGATCCTTTATGACCTTTCTAAAATGGCGGCTAGAATGCGCGCACCCACCGTGATGTGTACACTTTGAGTGCGCGACTGCGAAAAAAATTGGATTTTTTTTTTAAAGAAAATGATATAAATATATTAAAATAAAAAATGAAAACAAGAAAATTAATCAATATTTCAGTTTTAATTAAAAAATGTTTTTTTGCAATATTCAGAAAAATATATGTTATTTAATGAATAAAATATTTATAAATAAACAGTTAAAAAACTGTAGAAAATCAGTACAAAAAAATAGATATAACTACTATCACACTTAAAAGTTAGCATTTAAAAAACCTTTGAAATTCACTGAAAAAAAACATAGGCTTCAGAGACGTTATAGTTAGAAATTAGCATTTAAAAAACCTTAGAAATTCACGGAAAAAAACATAGGTTTCAGGGGTGTTATAGTTAGCTGCCCATTTCACTCGTACAAAACCACAGAAATTCCTCCGTTATAGTTAGTTCTGCTAACTATAACTCACACGCCCGCAATGCACTGCTGATGATGTCACATATTGCATCATTCATGACATGGTCAGTGACATCACTGATGACATCACTGATGACATCTCAAATGACATCACTGATGACATCATCCACTTGACAATCCAATACACCACATCATGCACTAGTATAACCTTTCATCACTCACTGTAAAATACAGAGTACCATATTTGAAACCATTACCAGTTACTACATACCCACTCACTGATTCCTAAGTCTACACACACAACTACCCATTCAACAACAGAATCATCTATACATGCAGTCATTAATTAATAGAACACTATCAAATGCACTTATATACATATATAGACATTGACACATCAGCAGTCATCTTAGTCGGTTATGCAGTCATCCTACTCACTCATGAAAAAAATGTATCGCATTTAAATTTACTCACTTACACAATTATCTAACTACACCTCATTTATTCAAACACATAGTAACTCATCGTTAATACTTTAAAAAGCACCATTACAATTATACACTCATTCATATATTTACTCTCACAATCACTGACTCTTACACAAACTTATTTATATACACCAACTCTCACATACAATGCCTTTTATTTTTTCCTTTGTTGAAGATGTACAACTAAAACATATGTTCGCTCACCAACACACAAATAAATACACTCAGTCACCCAAACAACTGTTTCCACATGCACTCTTAAACCCATACACCTAGTCAATCAACCATTCACACATCTATGCATAGAGTTACACACACCCCATCAAACCACACACAAACTCAGTGTCCCATACAAATACTCACCCAACTAATCAATAACTAATATACACACTCATGTAGTTAGTGACCAACCGAGGCAGCATGTTATACAACAACAGAGACAGTGCTGCACACATTCACATAGTTTAGTTACTAATCCATGTATTAAGTGAGACACTTTTAATTACTCACTTAAAAAGACAGTCAGACAGCTACTAAATCCTCCATCCAGACAGTTATATATCCACTCAATCTTCAATACAGATTGGTATATATATAATACATATTTAAATTTCAAACTAAACCGCTTTCAGTGGATGATGTCATCAGTGATGTCATCAGTGATGTCATTTGAGATGTCATCAGTGATGTCATCAGTGATGTCACTGACCATGTCATGAATGATGCAATATGTGACATCATCAGCAGTGCATTGCGGGCGCGTGAGTTATAGTTAGCAGAACTAACTATAACGGAGGAATTTCTATGGTTTTGTACGAGTGACATGGGCAGCTAACTAGAACACCCCTGAAACCTATGGTTTTTTCTGTGAATTTCTAAGGTTTTTTAAATGCTAATTTCTAACTATAACGTCTCTGAAACCTATGTTTTTTTTCAGTGAATATATATATATATATATATATATATATATGATTTGTTATTCAGCATTTCAGCACTTAGGGGCACTTGCCCTGTATTCTATTTGCTATGAACTGCTTTGTTGCATTTTATGTATCAATTTGATTCATTAACCCGGTTACTTATGTTTCTGATTGATTTTCGGCACTCCTTTAAGAAAACACACTCTAAGTTGTAGTATTTTAGTTATGTCTATCAACACTGAGCATCATGATTGGGTGAATCTGATTTTAAATTGGATGGTCCGACACCAGCGCGTCAGGTGATCAAGATCGCGGAGGCGATCGAAACGCGTCTGAGGCGGACACTTGTCTGACAAATGAATTAAAACGTCAGAATTGAAATCTTGGAATCGTTTGCTGTCTTTACTTTTTGGACGTCTGCATTGTGCATGGTGGAGAGGTCCTTACCTGCCTTCAGCTCCCTTTGTCTTATTGGGGAGTTCAGGACTTTGTCTTTATATATATATATATATATATATATATATATATATATATATATATATATATATATATATATATATATATTATCTACTGGCGGTCGCCAGTAGATAGTTATAGTTAGGACCGTGTTTCCATAGGAAATCCGCAACATTCTATTTGGAATACATTTGGCGTCGGTTGACGAATCCTCGCGAATTTTTCAAAACTAATGGGGCGCTATGCTCCGCTCCTACCCTGAAAGTTTCGGGGTGATTCGTCAAGCGGGGGCTGAGAAAAAAGGGGGGTCCCAAAACGCGTTTTCCCCATGCATTTTTCCATAGGACCTTTAGTCCGAGCTACAGCCCGAACGGCTGAACAGAATTATGTGAAATTTGGCAGAGAGGTAGCCCTCAGGTCAGGGATGTGCCTTTTGCAGGTCTTGTGTAAATCTGTTCAGTATTTCCTGAGAAAATAGCATTTAAATCAATATATATATCTGTGGGCGCGCTCCGAGCGCTTACCGTGCGCTTACGGTAAGCTTACCGTACGCGCACGGTGCCGTGCGCGAGCGCGATTCTGATTGGTTGTTAGATCAAAGTAAACATTCGAATCGGTCGAAATCAGGAAGTGTCGGCCGCCATTTTGTCTCTCGCAGTCTGAGGGGGTGAAAAACAAAGGTGGATAACGTGAAAAGGGGGCAGGCTGGACAGTTCCTGACCCCCTAGCCTTTGTCAGGGGGTGTCAGAAGGACCCCCAAGGGCACAAAATTAATTTAAATTTTTTTTTTAAATATCGCCGAATGCGCGCAGCGTACGCGCACGGCGTAAACGGAGAAATTCCGCGAATTCCGGTAAATTTTTTTTTCAAAAACGAAAACTTACATAAAAAAAAAACAATTGTGAGGTAAGGTTGGCTCTTAAAAGAGCCGTTGGGTTCATAGAGGGATGGAGGAAAGAAAGAATGGGAATATTATGAGCGTCTACAAACGTGCTGGTCTATCTTATTGTTAATAAGGGGAACACTGGTCTCCCCAAAAACAATAAGACCAGAACATGTTATACACCTCATTACAACCCTCCCAAATCGAGGGTTAACGTCCAGAGGAGCAGAAGAAGGTGATGCTCCCACCTCAGAGGAAGGGCTCAGCTGAGCTGCCGATGATGTACTCGGCTGAGCTTCTGAGGCTGGGCTCTGGTGACTTACTGAAGAGTTTTCTCCAGTATGTCGAGCAAAGGTCCTGGGATGTCTATCCCTAAGGTGTCTCATCATAGAGTGATTTCCAAAGGAATACTTTTTCCTTGGATTTCCTCTAGATAAAACACGGTCACAAAGTGTGCAAGTGACCAATGGAGCATTGACCTTTTTCTCCCCCTCTGGAAAAGTAAAATACTCCCATACAAAAGAATTCTTCTGTTTCCTCCTTCTCTGGATGATGGTGGTGCTGCTAGCCTCACTCTCAGAAGAGGTCTGCTGTTCTGTTATTGTATCTCAATGTCAATTCAGCTCCTTCTACTAAGGGATCTCAAGCAGTAATGAGGGGAATGGGTGTGGTGTGGGAAGTTTCTGGAACTGAAAGTAGTTTCAACCAATGAAAAGTGTTCTTTGTGGATCACATGACCTACCGTGCGCGCTTCGTAAGCTTACAGTACGCGCTCGTAAACAAGTACGCATGCGCAAACGTGACGCTTACGGAGCGCTTACGGAGCGCGTACGTAAAATGCACTCGCGCATGCGCATTACACGCCCCTGCGTAACCGCGACGTTGCTTCCGCGTGTACGCGTACGTCATGTACGTATCACGTAAGCGCGCTGTACTTATGACGTGCGGAGCGCGTAGCGTCAGCTTACCGTACGCGTATCCTATTACGTACGCGCACCGTACTTATGACGTATAGAGCGCGTAGCGTCAGCTTACCGTACGCGCACGGAAAAAAATGCATAAAAAAATTTGCATTTAAAAAACCGTACAAATTCACTGAAAAAACCATAGGTTTCACACACGTTATAGTTAGGAATTAGCATTTAAAAAACCTTGCAAATTCACTGAAAAAACCATAGGTTTCACACATGTTATAGTTAGCTGTACATTTCACTCGTAAAAAACCAATGAAATTCCACGTTATAGTTAGATCAGGTAACTATAACTTGCGCGACCGCAATCCACAATGTGTCATTTGAGATGTCATCATTGATGTGATGAGTGATGTCACTGACCATGTCATGAGTGATGTAATATGTGACGTCATCAGCAGTGGATTGCGGGTGCGCCAGTTATAACTACCTGATCTAACTATAACGTGGAATTTCATTGGTTTTTTACGAGTGAAATGTACAGCTAACTATAACATGTGTGAAACCTATGGTTTTTTCAGTGAATATATATATATATATATATATATATATATATATATATATATATATATATATATGTTGCCTAGTTATAGTTAGGACCAAGTTTCCATAGGAATAGCATTTTTTGTTTTGCTTATAACTTTGGCGTCGTTTGATGAATCTTCATGAAATTTTCCAAACTAATTCTTTGTTCATATCAGCTCCTATGTCATTTGAGATGTCATCAGTGATGTCATGAGTGATGTCAGTGACCATGTCATGAGTGATGTAATATGTGACGTCATCAGTAGTGCATTGCGGGCGCGCGAGTTATAGTTAGCTGAACTAACTATAACGGGGAAATTTCATTGGTTTTTTACGAGTGAAATGTCCAGCTAACTATAACATGTGTGAAACCTTTGGTTTTTTTCATTGAATTTCTAAGGTTTTTTAAATGCTAATTCCTAACTATAACGTGTGTGAAACCCATGGTTTTTTCAGTGAATTTGCAAGGTTTTTTAAATGCTAATTCCTATCTATAACGTGTGTGAAACCCATGGTTTTTTTCAGTGAATTTGCAAGGTTTTTTAAATGCTATTTTTTTTTTTCACATATTTTTTTTTTTAATTTTCTATCCTTTTTTAAAGTCTATGGTTAAATTTTAAAAATTCTACAATTTGTTTTTTTTTTTTACCATTTTTATAAAATAAACAGGTAAGATTTATTAGTATAACATATTGGTTTTTTTTTCTTTTTTTGAAAAAAAAAAATTTTTTTAACGTGCGCGTACGGTAAGCGCACGTCTTGCTTTCATTACGCTAGATTTCTACGCTGCTTGCATTCATTTACGCAGTTTGCGTAGACGTACGTCGCGCGCGTGCAGCGCGTAACGCGTACGCTGCACGCGCTTGTTACGCGGAAGTGAAGGGGCGTGCCTGTTTTGCGCATGCGCGCGAGCGCGTGTCTTTTTGATGCGCATGCGTACTTTTGCCGTAAGCGCACCGTAAGCGCACCGTAAGCGTAACGTACGCGCACGGTGGGTCATGTGATCATGAAACACAACTTTTGATTGGTTGAAACTACTTTCAGTTCTAGAACTCTCCTACACCACACCCATTCCCCTCATTTCTGCTTGTGATCCCTTAGGAGAAGGAGCTGAGTTGCCTTTGTGATACGATGGCAGAACAGCAGAACTCTTCTGAGAGTGAGGCTAGCAGCACTACCTTGAGGCAGAGAAGGAGGAAACAAAAGAGCTCTTTCATATGGGAGTATTTTTCTTTTCCAGAGGGCAAGAAAAAGGTAAATGCACCCTTAGTGACTTGTAAGCTTTGTGGCCGTGTACTTTCAAGAGGGAATCCCAACAAGAAGTATTCCTTCGGGAATCACACCATGTTGAGACACCTTCAAGATGTACACGGTAGGACATTTGCTCGACATACTGAAGGTAACCCTTCAGTAAGTCAACCAAGCACATCCACAGCAGCTCAGCCTGGTCCATCATCTGCAGTGCCGAGTCCATCTTCGGCAGGTCAGCTGAGCCCTTCATCTGTGGGGGGAGCATCTCCTTTTTCTCGTCCTCTGGAAATCAACCATCGGTTTTCGAGGGTTTTAGTCCGGTGCGCCACTTGTCATGATCTAATTGCTCACAGGGAGACCAGTGTTGCCCTAGTGAACAATTTAATAGATCAGCACATTTGTCGTAGAGACTAATATTCCCACTCTTTCTTTCCTCTGTCCCTGCATGAACACAACGGCTCTTTTAAGAGCCAACCTAACCTTTTAACTTTTTTTAATATATTTTTTAAAACTTTTTTTATATTTTTTTTTACCGTACGCGTAATTTCTTTTTTTTTTTTTTTAAAAAACACTAAAAATCAATTATCACATTACAAGGTCCTTGAGAGACTACAATGAAAAACTGAAAATGTGATTGTGGTGAAGTGGAAAAAAGGGACCATGAAATTTTTGACTTACCATACCCACTCAAAAAATTATTTATTAATTTAAATTTATTTTTAATTCCTTTAAAAATGGTTCTAGTTTTCGAAAATTTTCTATCTCAATCTGAAAAAAAAGAAAAAAATATTAATATTTAATAAAACATTTTATAATACAGTACACATATTTACATATTTTCCCCAAAAAATGTTTGCCTTTTTTTTGCTGTTTTCAGAATATATTGCATTTCACTATAAATTGTGAAAGCAATTGCATTCATCATTTAACAGCGGGCAAAAAAAAAATTAACAATCTCAAAGATTGTTTTAAAAAAGCCCACAATCTCTTTTTGCATAAACATAACTTTATAGAAATGCATAATATTCTTAAAAAATATCATCTAATATCAATACTTATTTCTTTTAAATACCGTCTGACATTTTTGTTTCAGAAGTATATTCTCAAAAATATATCTCAAATAACTCCACAATACATCTGGTTCCATTTCCTTTAGGCCAAATAGTAATTTTAAAATTCTTTTTTGATTAAATTTCAAATGGTAATCCAATAAAATTGTAAAGTTTAAATTGTACAGATCTGACCGATTGTCTGTAACATTTTGGTTTCCGAAAGATTAATTAATAATTAAATAAGTCCACAATAGAATTGTTTACCTTTCCGCATGGCCAAATAGTAATTTTAAAAATCTTTTTAGAATAAATTTCCAATGGCAATCCAATAACATTCCAAAATTAAAATTGTGCAGATGTTACCGATTTTGTCTAAATTTTTGGTTTTCCAAAGTTTCAAAAAAAATTGAAAAAGTCCACATTACAATTGGTTACCTTTCCATTAGGCCAAATGATAATTTGTAAAATCATTTTTTTTTTAAATTCCAATGGTAATCCAATAAAATGGTAAAATTGTTTTGTACAGATGTTGCCAAATCTCTCTAAAATGTAGGTTTCAGGAAGATTAGATAGGAATTTGCTAAATCAAAAGGCAAACGTTGCTTGAAAAACAATTGGGAATCATTACACAGTGTCCAGCCTTTTTCACATTTAAGATAAACTGTGTAATGTCCAGAAGTTACAGTAGGTCCTTCATGGAAAATTATTGCAACTGTTACAAAAGTTTTTCCTGAAATTGATAATTGTTGTCCTGTAAACTTCTTTATTAAAGTATCTAATTTTGAACCATCAGCTTTACAGCGTTGCATCATTAAAATTACATATTGTCCGTATTCCTTTAAAATTAACGTTGAAAACATTTCAGATTTACACTCTGCATTCCATGCTATGATTAGCATCTTTAACTAATTTAGCAAAAGTGACTGTTTTACTTTCAGGCAATGTTAAATAAATAAACCTTTCAGAATCAACATTAGAGCCACATATATTGTAACAGTTTTCACAACTATGTTCCCATTTATAAGAGAGACCAAACAAATTTTCAATGGGAACCCCTTCTTCTTCCAGTACCTGAAGAAAAAACATCAAGAATTCCTGTGCGTCTTGCTGTACATTTTGAGAAAACTGTGTTCGTCCTGAACATACATCTAAAAATTTTCTAATTTCAGTAGCACTTTCTATTTGAGTTTTATCATTAGTCAGCTTTTGAAAAAGGAGACTCAACTCTGAACAGAATCTTTTTCCCTGATTTACTATTATCTGCTCTTGCACACTTTCCAGATAAAATGCAACATTCAGCACTACATTAGCGTAGCAGTTGACACCAGAGCTATTTTCAAAATGACATCCAACAACCTGTTCTTCATTTTCCTTTTTCTTTTTGCTTGCAATTACATCACTCCTCTTTTTTTTCCTCCTCTCTACATCTTCATTACAGATATTCTCATTTCTCCTTTTACGAGAAACTACACGTTTCTCCAACACAGGATACTGACCTAAATGAGGAGCATAGGTTCTTCTTAATCTATTATACTCCTTTACACAATTTGTATCAGCACTAACTTTTGAGTCATCAAAGTCTATCATGAATAAACCAGATAATGTTTTCACTCGTGACAAAGCTACATAAGCCATACCTTCTTTGAACACAGTTGAACCAACGTTCACAAAAGCACAATCTACAGTCAATCCTTGAGACTTGTGAATAGTTACAGCATATGCTAGAGAAAACGGAAACTGCTTCCTACGTACATACAAGTCTTTCACAAGCATGAAACGAACTGAACAACGACAAATATCTTTAACTTCTTCTATCTGATCAAATTTTATTTTTAAACATTCAATTCCATCTTTTTTCTGATAATTAATAAAACCCACAACTCTTCCCATAGCTCCATTAACTAAACCCTTTTCAACATCCAAATTTCTCCTTAAAAATACTCTACAGTTCATGCAAACATATAGATTTTTTTCTAATCCAGCTGTTTTGGAAATGTTCTTCTCTAGTGAATCCAATTTATTTTTCAGTGTGCCTGTTAATGTGATAGTAATTCTTCCATCTTCAATTTTGTCCACTGCTTCCAATTTCCTGATATCTTCCTTTTCCAATTTTAAAAGCTCCTCATTGAATATTGAGCATTCACGTAGAGTGGGCATTAAGCAGATGACACTTTTCTTTTCTGCAATGTTCTTGTATATCTTCTCTGCAATTATTTCTTCCTTTGGAAATAAATTATGTAGCAGCCGACTCTGTAAGGCTTTTTTGCCAACTTCTGTGAGTAGTCCAATCCTGATATCTTTCAGAATACTTCCATATTCTTCATCGTTTGCTTGCCTCATATTAGTAGTAAGTTCCTTGTACTCAAAGAAGGACCAAATATTTGCATTACCGATGCTTCCCAATGACTTCTTTGTGTCTTCATGTGTCACAGTATTAAACACTGGTTGTCCTTTAACTGGAGTAAGCTGTAGAGGATCCCCAAAAACTATGACATGTTTTCCACCAAATAACACGTCATAGTCTGTCCTTAGAATTTGCTGCATTCTTAAATGCACAAAGGCAAGCATTAAGTTTGACACCATGCTCACCTCATCAATAATGAGAACTTGCATCTTCTTCAATACTCTTGAAACTTCCAAGCATGCTTCTCCAGTTAGCTTGTTGTATTGTATTTTGTTCTCATGCTCCACTGGTAACATTAGCAAACGATGTAAGGTGATTCCTTTTATGTTATATGCTGCTAACCCAGTTGGAGCAGTAACCACACAAGACAAAGTAGAATCCGTTTTTTGCTGTAGGTAGCTTCTGATGACTTTTATTAGGAAACTTTTTCCAGTTCCAGCTTGTCCGCTTACATACATCCTGATTGGATGAAATGATGTGCATGAGCACTCTTTTTTTTCATGTAGAAATCCGTGATCAATTTTGTTTCTGATCTCTTCATAAATTTGTTGCTGCTCTTCGTTCAGTTGTCTTTCCAAATTTTGTAAGTCTATAAATTCTTCTTGAGCTTGATTCATAGCCGTTTCCACTTCATTCATGGCTATTGATGCTTCATTTTCAACGATTGGTTGTCCTAGGGGATCTTGACTGAGTGTTCCTGAACTTTGGCTGTCCTGAGAACTGTCTCTAGCTACTTCTGCTGCAATTGTAGTTTCCTGTTCAATTTCTTCATTTAACATTTGCAGATAAGTTGTGAATGTACTGCATTGTATGCTGTATTTGCAAGCATTAAATGAATCTTCATAGCTTTGAAATTCTCCCAGTAGTTCATCCTCTGTACGCCATGGTTTAAACAGCTGTAAAAGAGCCAAGTAGTAAAATTCCTTTTTATCAGTAGTGTCGCAACTCAGCTTCCGGTGATTTATCAAACTTCCTTTTGTTTGCTTCACCAAACATCCTTCCTCACCAATGACTTTATATTTTCCATTTTTGATGTCTTCTGCGGCTTTCCGTGAATAAATGTAGTTCTGCAGCACTTCATAGAGACACATGTTCTCCAGATGTTGACTTCTCTTGGGATAATATGTGTCCAACATGTTTGATTTCAAAATATCTGTACTTTCTGGGTCATTCTCGGCCAAATATTCAATTTCTCCAACAGATTTCAGTACCCGATTTCTCATTGCTGCAAGGCCTAAACTTGCCCAAATTATTCTTCTTGATTTCGAGTAGAGACTTGCCGAAGATAACCTATCTGAACATTCGTAGGATCCAATTTCTCGATGCGATAACATCTTTAAACTGAAACTGTACAGCTTCTTACTGACAGTCTTCTCGTGAGAAATCTCTTCCCACATTTCTTTCAATTCAGTTTTTTCAGATTTAGTAATGTAAGACGTTACATATCGAGCAACAGCAATGGAATTGTCAGCTACATACTGTATATCCATGTTAGCATTCCACATGGATAAAATGACTGGGTTGTAGTCATTTATATTTTTTGATTCTTCTTTTCTTTTTAGGTTGTAGGTATTCTTAGGTGATTTTCTTGTGATAGTATGTCTCACAGATGACATAAAACTGTTTACTCTTCCATTTGAAAGAACAGGTCTAGGAAATCCAAATCGACATTTAGTGTAGTATTTATCTTTGCTCTTGTATTTCCGTCGACAGTATTTTCCACACCGATGACTTTGGAAACGTAAAACTTGCTCCTTTAACTTTTTCTCTTCTGTGCTTTTTGGTATAGCACATGTTGCATATTCTTCAATGTAAGATAACACTGCTTCATCAGTATCTGTTCCAAACTTTGGGGCATCCTTGATCCACAACAGCATATGAATATGAGGAGCACCTCTTGCCTGGTACTCTTTTCTCCAAAAGAAATCCACTACTTCTCCTAGAGGTGGATTTTTTTTATTGCAGATGAAGGACATCATAGCCTCAAATCTATGATTGAAATATCTGCAAACATTAACCGGATCCAATGAGCACAGTTCTCCTGCTGTCTTGTATTCGATGTTTTTAATGTTTGAATTTGCCTCTCGTAGAAACTCCAGTAAATCATCCCAAGCGTACTCAGCACAGCTTAGGGTAAGGAACCATGTTGGTGTTCCTAAATTCCGTAACATGCATTTTAATTCACCATGGCGTCGGTACCAATATTCATTTGTCCCACGCTGACAAGCCATCAGATTGATCAGTTGTGTTTCCAAATGATCATCTCGGTGCTGCACTTTCTCCATAAAATCCTTAGCAGACACATTTTGTAAATGTACTCCACTTTTTAAAATGTGATTTACTGCATAAGATAGTGCAGACAAGTCGCTTTCAAATAAAAGATGGAACAAATAAGGAATACTTTGTCGAAATCTGGGATCTTCAGCATATAGTCTTGTAGTCCGATACTCAGAAGCTGGAATCTGTTCTGGACGTTCATCGTATCGTCCTCCTTTTCCTTTAGGAAACAGCTGGGGAAAACATCGAGCTTCCAAGCTCTCCTCCCATACACTCACGGGAGTTCCTTTTGCTTTCTTCATCTGAAACAGATCAATATTGTCTCCCATAACTTCTTTTGAATGAAGAGGATGTATGCTAAAATGTTCATAAATTTCTTCTTCCTTTGACTTGTCCACTTTTTCAATTTGTCCAGTTGGTGTTTCTGTGTCTTCTTGTAAATTTTCTTCTTCTTCTTCTATATTAATTGTTTCATACCATTTGTTATTCCTTTTCAAATACAAATTTGCTCTTTGTACTTTCCGTACATCTACCAGCTCCTGCCAAATCTTCTTATTCTTTGTAGGTACACCATTAACCAGAATAACTAATGGTTCAGTTTCCTTAGTATCCGCATCAATAGTTTCCATATTTTTTTTCAAATCCAAGGGCAAATACACCACTCTTCCTTTTAAATCTCTCAGTAAATCAGAAGGAGGTAATTTACCAGTTTTGGGCTCCATACGTACTATGGTCTGGAACGGATGAACACATTGAATAAGTATAGACTCATGTATTTAATTCAGAAAGTTCAGCAGGAATAGCATCCAATTCTAAATTATTATGTACAGCTCTGGTCGGCATTCTATTTTCCTCTAACTTGTTGTAACAGTATTTACAAATACGCTGATCTTCACCCAATTCAAAACAATTTTCTAGAAATATATATGTGGCAAAATCCTTCCACTTATAATTATCTTCATTTTCACTCTTTCTGTAGAGATCAACATTCCTAGTTTGTTTTCTATAATGAGTTCTGCGGCAACAAATACAAGTAATATTTGGTCTTTCATTAGAGATTATTGCAAATTTTGTTATGTGATCATTAAATGTCTTACTTACAGAGGGTTCTACATTCTCTTCCACTTCTTCCTCATTTACTGTGTCCTTTTCTGCACTGTTTTGTTCAGGACCAAAGTAACAAAACTGAATTTCATCAACAACCTTCTCTACATCTGATACCGATCCACGGAACAGAGCCCTATTCAATTCATCTAACTTTATTGCTGGACTTTTAGCAAAATACAACCGTCTCACAAACTTTCTCATTTCAGTATGATGAACAGCCAGCATCCTAAAATGATGGAAAACACTATTACACACTTTTCTAGATAGACAAGCCAGAGAATGACCCTGCAAACCAGTATTCTCTCTCACTCTGCATGGATCTAGACTTTGAAGCACCTTAATCTTCTGTTTTACACTTTTTTTACTATATTCTCTTAGAAACTCACGAAATTTATCAATAGATTCCTGACGCACAGTGCAAATACTACTACAATTCCAAGTGTACACTGGGGCTTTAGGACGTCTCCCCATAGCCTCATCCGCCATCACTTGTACCTCATCTCTTGGAACCATTATCTCCTTCTCCATTATGCAACCATTTTTCACTTCATAAGCACGACCTCTGGTGTCAACTGCATGCAGCAAACTATTACTTTGAAAATAGCTCTCTTCATTAAAAAAAGGTTCACTACTTGAACTATGCATCCATTTTCCTAAAAACACTTTACAAAAGTTTGTTCTGTTCACTACTCTTTTCCTTTTGCTTTGTGATTTCAGTACATTAACCATTTTATCTAATGTGCGCATCCTATTCAAAATTAAAATGAATAGTTTCCTTTTTAATTCTAATGCCTTTGCTGCAATGGCTTCAATTTCTTTTTTTCTCTTGTAATATTTTGCCTTTTGCTTATATTTCTTCACATCCTTTATCAAATTGGACATAACTTTTCTCTGAAACATTTTTCTACGTATCTCTTTAAACGCTGTTTTTCTGTTTAAGTTAATCTTTATTGTTGCAGAAGGTATATTTGCATTAACTAAATTCTCAATTTTTTCCTGTTTTTTTCTATTGAAAACATTCTTTCCAGTACAGACATTTTGTACATTTTTACTTTTTTTGAATATGCTCTTTAAAAAATCTTTTGTCTGCTTACCAGAAGATTTTTTCTTTTTCCCAACATGAGAATCTCCAAGTAACTTAGGTCCTCCAGTTGTCTTCAAATATAGGTTTTTTTTGTGGTCTTTCTTTAGTCTGGATTTTGTAGGCATCTTAAATTTTGTTCACTGCTCTTCAGCAATACCTGAAAAAAACTAAAAAAAAAATCCTTTATTTTATTTAAATATATTACTACATTTTTTATGATCTTTAGAAATCTTAAAATACTATAAACCCCTTTCCTATAAATGAAAATCACAATAACACCTTCACAAATTAAATATCTAAAAACAATTCCTGTGTGCACACAAAGTCATGCTTTGAAATTAGGCAGAACACGAAATTTCTTTGCCAATTGCAAAGCATACTTTCTACTACTTTTTAGGCAAGTGATAAGTACTTTTACAGACTGACACATTTTGAATCCACTTTTCAGATTCTTAAAAAAGCACATGTCCAAACTGCTTTTTCAGACCAGCACCATGTGTAACCTGGGTGACTGACTACACTCCAGCAAGGGCAACCAGCCTTAGTGATGCTGAATGTATTTGCATTACTGACTGAAACCTCAAACCCCACTCGGTTGTGAATACTGTGCATGATTCCACAGGATAAGCAGCTGGGTGTGTGCTAAGAGTCTGCTTCTGCACAAAAAAATGGCTCCCCCTTTCCATCTAATGCAAATGTGAAATCTCCAGATCAATACGCAATAAATCTCTGCCTGTAATTCCTATTTGCACACAGAGTCATGTTTTCACATTAGTCACAAAACGAAATTTCATTGCCAATTTGAAAGCACACTTACTACTCTTTTTTTTGGCAAGTGATAAACACTTTTACAGACTGACACATTTTGAATCCACTTTTCAGATTCTTAAAAAAGCACATGTCCAAACTGCTTTTTCAGACCAGCACCATGTGTAACCTGGGTGACTGACTACACTCCAGCAAGGGCAACCAGCCTTAGTGATGCTGAATGTATTTGCATTACTGACTGAAACCTCAAACCCCACTCGGTTGTGAATACTGTGCATGATTCCACATGATAAACAGCTGGGTGTGTGCTAAGAGTCTGCTTCTGCACAAAAAAATGACTCCCCCTTTCCATCTAATGCAAATGTAAAATCTCCAGAGCAATACGCAATAAATCTCTGCCTGTAATTCCTATTTACACACAGAGTCATGTTTTCACATTAGTCACAAAACGAAATTTCTTTGCCATTTTGAAAGCACACTTACTACTCTTTTTTTTGGCAAGTGATAAACACTTTTACAGACTGACACATTTTGAATCCACTTTTCAGATTCTTAAAAAAGCACATGTCCAAACTGCTTTTTCAGACCAGCACCATGTGTAACCTGGGTGACTGACTACACTCCAGCAAGGGCAACCAGCCTTAGTGATGCTGAATGTATTTGCATTACTGACTGAAACCTCAAACCCCACTCGGTTGTGAATACTGTGCATGATTCCACATGATAAACAGCTGGGTGTGTGCTAAGAGTCTGCTTCTGCACAAAAAAATGGCTCCCCCTTTCCATCTAATGCAAATGTAAAATCACCAGAACAATACGCAATAAATCTCTGCCTGTAATTCCTATTTGCACACAGAGTCATGTTTTCACATTAGTCACAAAACGAAATTTCTTTGTCAATTTGAAAGCACACTTACTACTCTCTTTTTTGGCAAGTGATAAGTACTTTTACAGACTGACACATTTTGAATCCACTTTTCAGATTCTTAAAAAAGCACATGTCCAAACTGCTTTTTCAGACCAGCACCATGTGTAACCTGGGTGACTGACTACACTCCAGCAAGGGCAACCAGCCTTAGTGATGCTGAATGTATTTGCATTACTGACTGAAACATCAAACCCCACTCGGTTGTGAATACTGTGCATGATTCCACATGATAAACAGCTGGGTGTGTGCTAAGAGTCTGCTTCTGCACAAAAAAATGGCTCCCCCTTTCCATCTAATGCAAATGTAAAATCACCAGAAGAATACGCAATAAATATCTGCCTGTAATTCCTATTTGCACACAGAGTCATGTTTTCACATTAGTCACAAAACGAAATTTCTTTGTCAATTTGAAAACACACTTACTACTCTCTTTTTTGGCAAGTGATAAGTACTTTTACAGACTGACACATTTTGAATCCACTTTTCAGATTCTTAAAAAAGCACATGTCCAAACTGCTTTTTCAGACCAGCACCATGTGTAACCTGGGTGACTGACTACACTCCAGCAAGGGCAACCAGCCTTAGTGATGCTGAATGTATTTGCATTACTGACTGAAACCTCAAACCCCACTCGGTTGTGAATACTGTGCATGATTCCACATGATAAACAGCTGGGTGAGTGCTAAGAGTCTGCTTCTGCACAAAAAAATGGCTCCCCCTTTCCATCTAATGCAAATGTGAAATCTCCAGAGCAATACGCAATAAATCTCTGCCTGTAATTCCTATTTGCACACAGAGTCATGTTTTCACATTAGTCACAAAACGAAATTTCTTTGCCAATTTGAAAGCACACTTACTACTCTTTTTTTTGGCAAGTGATAAACACTTTTACAGACTGACACATTTTGAATCCACTTTTCAGATTCAGAAAACAGCACATGTCCAAACTGCTTTTTCAAACCAGCACCATGTGTAACCTGGGTGACTGCCTACACTCCAGCAAGGGCAACCAGCCTTACTGATGCTGTATGTATTTGCATTACTGAGTGCAACCTCAAACCCTTAAAGTATTCCTTATTTATACCAGTACACCTTAATTTATCGTGAAAACATAGTCCATATTATTTTACATTTTCCTCACATTTAAATTTCTCCCAAAACAGAAAATAATAAACACAACTTCAACAAAAGGAATTCCAATTCTATTATTCATTTCTTAATTTACCATATACATCCCCTCTCAAACTCTAAACTCACCTTTAAAATTAGTTAGTTGTGAAAGAAATGTGGCACTCAAACAGCAGATTTTCAGAGCCAGGATCTCTGTTCTTTACACCTCTCTCCTCTCAGCAGAACCAGATAATGGCAAACTTTCCCTCTCTTTTTCCACACATATACATGTTAATTTCAAATCTCAGTGCTTCCCCCTTTTTTTCAAATGTAATCACACATTTCTATTGGTTGAAAACCAACCCTTTTCCAAAAGTACCCTTCCCCCAACTTGACTTCTGCCTAGTACCCTTCCCCCAACTTGACTTCTGCCTGCTACCATAGCAACAGCTCATGGAACACTGCTGTGTGGAGTTAGGTCAGAAGTTCGCCACACAATGTTTCATTTCCAAAGAGCAGGAGTGCTTGACTTTTCAAACCTAACAGCAAATCCAAAGTACTGTTCTTTAGTAACACATTTTTCTGTACCAATACAAAACATGCTTCTATAAATTTACACATACAGCCTAGTTTTTATTCTAGAATGGTATGAAACAGCCAATCAGTTCTTTTTTTTATAAAAAAATATGTATGCCTCCATTTCCAAACTGTCTTTCATTTCTTTTTACCATTCTACTGAATTACACCTCCTGAGTGCATCCACTTCTCCTTTGAAGATGTTCACAGTGTGGATTGTAGGGCACAGCTATGTCTTCTGGAGTGAAAAGTATGCAGAGAAAACAGATATGGTGAGAGACCTTGCTTTGCCAAATGTAGACATTAAATGGATTGGTCAGAGAGGGTTAAAGTGGCACCAATTGATGCCATTGGTGAAATCCTTCATGCAAATCCAACACCCTGACCTCATAATAGTGCACTGTGGTGGCAATGACCTAGGCACTTTGACTGGGGTAGGTCTGGAAATGCTTATGAAGGACACCTTTGCACAACTGTTTTCACTTTTCCCTAAAACTGCCTTTGTGTTTTCTAACATATGCCAAAGGCAAAAATGGAACTGGTCCAATCATTTTTGTCCACAGATTGACAAAGCAAGAAAGCACGTCAACAAATCTGTTTCTGCTTTCCTCCGTGACTATGGTATGGGTTCCATTTACCACAACAACTTGCATTACGACATGCAAGACATTTATAGAGGAGATGGTGTACACTTCACTGATGAAGGGAACAGAGTCTTCCTCTTGAACCTTAGACTCTGCATCGGTACTTACTTGTAGGTACCACTAAAAAATCACTTCATAAACACAACGGCTCTTTTTAGAGCCCCCTAATATCTAAACTCTTAAATCTGCATTTCATTTCTTTTTTTTAATTTTTTTTCTACCGTACGCGTACGTTGAGCTTACCGTACGCGTACCCCGCGATTTTTTTAAAATCAATAAATGTTTTCTTTGTACTTTTCTGTCCTTCTTTGACCCCCTTACAAATGTTAGGGGGTCTGTAACTCTCTTCCTTGCCCCCTTTTCAAGATATCACCCTTTTTTTTCTGAGTGAAATACACAAAATGGCGGACGCCGCTTCCTGGTTTCGACCGATTCGAATGTTTACTAAGATCTAAGAGCCAATCAGAATCGCGCTCGCGCACGTCACCGTACGCGTACGGTAAGCGCACCGTAAGCGAACCGTAAGCTGGCTCAGATATATATATTGATTTAAAGGCTATTTTCTCAGAATCTACTGAACAGATTTACACCTAACCTACAAAAGGCACTTCCTTGACCTGAGGACTACCTCTCTGCCAAATTTCAAGTGATTCTGTTCAGCCGTTCGGGCTGTAGCTGTGTCTAAAGGTCCTATGGAAAAATGCATGGGAAAAACGCGTTTTGGGACCCCCCTTTTATCTCAGCCCCCGCTTGACGAATACCCCCGAGACTTTCAGGGTAGGAGCGGAGCGGAGCGCCCCACCTATTTTGAAAAATTCGCGAGGATTAGTCGACCGACGCCAAAGTTATTCAAAATAGAATGTTGCGGATTTCCTATGGAAACGTGGTCCTAACTATAACTACCTACTGGCGACCGCCAGTAGGATATATATATATATATATATATATATATATATATATATATATACACATATTAAATTGTTTCCTTTTCAGAGACTTCTGGATTGCTGAAATTTCATCTTCTATAGGATTAGATTGTAAAATGGTGAGCTAAAATGCATTTAATGCAGTGCATGCACCAGGGATTTGTCAGAATGAATTTTTGTGTGTTTAATGGTTTCTTTATAGATTGTGACCAGTAGGCTTTTTTTTCAAATGTACTTGTATAAGCTATTGTGCCATATATGAACAGCACACGATATAGCTTGATTCATTATTAAATATGTATATGAAGCTTGTAGAAGTAAACGTTTTAAAGATTGTGGGCCTTAAGCTTGCAGTTGAGACATATAACCATAAAGTGAAATTTGTTTTTCTGAATATTTTTCTCTCCTTTGCAGGTGCCGACAAAAGGCATCTGTTAGTAAGAGAAAACACACTATTACAGTGATAGAGAGGCAAGGAAGAGTTTGCACAGTCAAATGTTTTTAGTGACGAATAAAGGGAGTGTTACCAGTCAGTACTATCAGACAAAGGGAGAAACCAAGGATTCTTTGGAACCGGAGACTGGAAGCTGGGAGTAGTGTTTGAGGTGGCAAGCTTTTTTCTGCTAACTGAAAAACATATTATGATGTGTATGAGGTCATATTTTCTCAACTGTTCTTTATGCATTTTAATTAGTGAACCGACCTTAGGTTTAGTCAGATTCCCTTTGCATCTGTCTTGACATCTCTGATTGTGAGGCGTCATGCTATACATAACTTTTCACTTCAGAACTTTTCCTGTGGCTCTGATGCTGACACCCTTATTGCTACCTTGATTCAGTAGGGTTTCCCCTATTCTTAGTTTTTTAAAGGGATTACTAGATGCTGCAAATATTTTCCATTTATGGGGAGAAGAATCAAAATCATTCACCTAGCCATCAAGTTTCTTTTAATATATTTTGAATTGCTGCAACAGAGATTTTGACAATGCATTTTGTAGTTGAGAACAGATATTGTCATCCTTTGATAATTATATACTTTTACAGTATTTTCTTGAGATTGATTTATATTATTCTGGCTTTAATTATTTGTAATAAACCTTTTAATGACAAGTTAATGGCTCTCTCATTTATTGTGCGGTCTTAAGCATCACACTGAATTTTGGGATTTGAATTGATGCTTAACCTCTCTTCCTCTCAGGCTACTAGAAATGTCTACTGACCAGAGTTAAATTGGAGGACACGGCCCAGAGCTTTCTCACAGAGGAAGAAAAATGCAGCAGAGCTGGTGGATGTCTGGATTCCCAGAAATGCAGAATTAAGGCAAACTCTCTTGATGTCTGCGCTCTTTCTGTGAATTACCATAGGAACTTTTATAAAAAAAATATAAAAAATGAAACAATAAAATGGTCACAAGGAAAAACAATACTCACCTTACTTGGTAGTCATTCGTCATTTACCTTTTTAAATCAATGTCCATTAGATCATAATTAATTAATATGTGCATTTAAAATATAGGACTCCAGGAAATTTTCACATGGGGTGCGAAGGTAAGGCTTGCAAGCATGATTGAAAGTATGCAGTGCAAAAATTACTTACAAGCTGACACCACCTATATTTCTCTCAGCACAAATGCATTAATTACCCATGCGCTGGGGATGGCGGAAGCTTTAGCAGCAAGA
Source organism: Triturus cristatus (assembly GCF_964204655.1). NCBI lineage: Eukaryota > Metazoa > Chordata > Amphibia > Caudata > Salamandridae > Triturus > Triturus cristatus. The sequence continues at coordinate 888,354,176 of NC_140587.1, read as the reverse complement.
GAGCTAAACGAGTTCAGAGCAGAAACGGATTGATTAGTTGTCTTGGCTGAGTTGCTGATGGGTTGTCTTTTAAAGCTTGAGCACATTGCACATTTTGGCAGCCGCCTCACTACTTCTGCTCCAAGAACAACAAAATTATGAGAACTGAAGCACAGGCAAGCAGTTTTGTCTTAATACACTCAGCAAGCAACGATGAATTCCATTTTATATAATGGCAGTGCTGTATGAATAATTCTTCAGCATCCCACTGTTCGTTTCGGTATTGTGGCATGCCTTAGTGGGCTGGAAGATATTGTGTTGTATTAGGGCTAGAGGGGAGCTTAACTGATATGGTAAAAATGCAATTTGCACCACATGTACCCGTTTTTTTGGGGGGTGGAGAAAGTTACGAAATCTACTTTAGAAAGCTGTGGTTTCTCTGTTTGCTCACTAATGTGGTACAATCTGAGTATGGTTTGAGCATGTTTGCCAGCGCTGCGTTTATTTTCTGGTACACCTATGCTGGCATCTGTAAACTAGATAAAGCCTTTATTCGTATTCTAATTAACAGAATTTAGGCAGGTAGATTTGTTGAATGTGCCAGGAAATCCGCAAACAATGGAAATTAATTCTAAGTCCCAAAAATGTTCTTGTGTGTGGAAAAGAGCCTCTCTAGAATGCATGCGAGCTGGATTGCACTGCATGGAACAAAACCTGATGTCTTGACGTTGCAGAGTGAAATGCTGCAAACTCCCCATTCGGCTTCCTTGTACCTCTAGGTACTCTTTTAATCCTAATTTCAATTAAAAAAGCATTGGATTCTTACTCGGTTCTAATGTGGGCTACCAGAAACAAAGATAAAGATGGTATAATCCTCTAATCAAACCTGGCTGTTAACATCACTTTTTAAATTCCCCCTTAACAGCGGTTATTTCTAGTTAGGACGATCGTCCTTGTAGGCTTTGCAGGAATAGCCACACTCGTTTGGGTCAAAAATATGCAGTGAGTGTACCTTTTATGATAAAACAGGAAGGATGAAACATTGTCTAGCCCAACTGACTTGGCCTCATCTGGAGAGAGAATCTAGTTTACAGGCCTCACTATGACTCATCAGTATAAAAGGTCAAAGAGGTTACTGTAATATAAAAGATACAATACTATGCAACTGACTCCGGCAACTGTTGAGCCAGCAATATGATAAGGATAAATCTGAGATACTAAAGCTTCAAGGGTGACTTAGGCCTCACTTAGAGGAGATTCAGTCACATTTCTCTACAATGCGGGTAGGAATCTCTGTGCCTTTTAACAGAGCCTCCACTGAAACGTTTCTGAGCAAACACTATACTTGTTGCGCCTGCTCTGCAAACTATTTTTTTTTTTTAAATACAAACTCTGAACGTGGAAGTTTGTTGCACAGAATTTACCTTGGTATGCTGGGGTTTTTCTCTTTTGTGTGGGGCTATTTTCACTGCCCAGGGCCACCATCCCTGTACGTGAACCTGGCAGTAGTGGTTCATAGTTCAGCTACGGAAAATGAGTGAGTATTGCCTCACCCTAAAAAGGATAGGGTGACTATCAGAATGACGTGACAGCCCTGTGTCAGATGGGTCATTAGGTTAGAAGAGATTGACATCAGAGACAGATGAGTTTCCACAATCAGAAACCCAGGACTTTCCCTGTCTCTTAACAGAGTGTGGCAGCTGTGTGTTTGGCGGGCCTATTTATGGTGGTATTTCCACTCTGTCCCTTGGGTGAACTAAAAGGGGCCACAGGTGACAAGTCAGGTGATAGGTGTCAAAAGGACTCAGAGGAGGCAAAGTGGGGCGAGGGTGGGCCAGACTATGGACTGGCTTGGATAGGGGGTTGGGTCATGGGACGGGGCATGGCTGCTATGTGGCACCTGATTACTTGCTGCCTCTCACAGTTCTGTGAATCAGAGGGAATAGTTCTGAAGATATGAGTTTGCTTACTTTGCAACTTTACCCTCCCCTGCGTAAAACAGCACAACATTACAATTATAAGTTGACCTGTGAGCACAGTGACACTAGACTAAACTCATTTAAACTGGAGACTGTGGCCTACTGGAGTTTAGAGCATTTTGGCCAATAAGCTTTCAAGGTGCACTTTCAAATTACATTAAATGAAATGAAATGTCTGCATAAAGTCGGATTCAAAAGACTCTTTGTACCATTTCATTACAGGCTACAATACTTAAACAGGCAATGCCAAACCAATAGGCCTGGCTCCAGCTGCCAGCCTTTTGAATTTGTCAGTGCTCGTTTTGTTACCGTTTTTGCAAAACTTTAATATTGGGAAAGATTTTGGGCCTTCGTCAATTGAAAAAGAAAAACATTGGCTAAAAACAAAAAGATGTTTTGTTCTCAAAAAACAAATATTTACATTGTAGTCCCTGGCAATGAAGAGGACTACTTTTTGCAGGTGTGCTTCTTATGAAAGATCAGAAGCTGTTACTCACAGTGAAGTTAGCCAATGACTCGAGCGGGTTGACCCATGCTTTACGCTGTAGCTGATGGAAGAAGAATGTGAATGACACAGTAACAGATTAATGTGTGAAGAGAGCTGGCTGTAAGCCTTTGTAAGCCAGTAGATTATACACATAAATTTAGTAAAACCAAAAGGTCTTAGCTTTATGCCAGACCTAAAAATTATCCGAGCAGCTATGCCACAAAGTAAAACACCGACAGTGCGGGATTATGTAGGACTACAACCCATTCAGGGCCATCGCAAATGTGGCTCATGTGCATGTTGTGACACGACTATCGAAGGCGATCTCTTTGAACACAATCAGATTTACTGGAAGCACGAATCATTTACCAACTGTCGAAGTAAATCAGTGATATATGCCATACGATGCCCGTGTGATTTAGTCTATATAGGCAAAACTAGCCAAGAAATTCGAATTCGAATGTCACAACATAAGTCTAGGATCAACAACAATGTTATATCAGCCCCTTTGGTCAACCATTGGCGAACCAACAACCACCAAATCAAAGATCTAAAATGGACAGTAATCGCCAAAGTAAATAGAGACACAAGAGGTGGCGACCTGGAACAGAAACTCTCTAGAACAGAAGCCATGCTTATTCTCAAATTCAACTCTGCCACCAAAGGCGTGAATGAACTTTCTGAACTGTACAACTTAACTTAGTACATGGTCAGAACACTATGAGTCATCTCTACCAGGACCGTATTACTCCTAAACTAAAGTACCATCATTTCGAATCCACCATCTAAAGAGAATGAGTGTCATAAAAGGACAACCAACCTGCACGAAATAACACACATTACTATAACCAATATTCACGGACTGACATATGACGTTATGCGAGTTGAACTAGCTTATCCTGTCCCTCCTCTTTCTTTGAACCATTACTCATGAGGTCACGTCAACTTACACCATAGGAACCATTTCTCCACCTTCACCGGGTCGTTTACCCTTCAACCACATCATCCAAAGAGATAAACAAAATTGATCTTGTTTTCTTCCTTTTTTCTGAGTATTACATCAGACTACATCTGAAATGTTTGCTTAAGGACCACCAAATCCACGGACTGAGTTGGATTTCAACTGAATTGAATCTCTTGGAATTTAGTACGTGAGTTTTATCATCTTTCTGCGGAGACCGCAACTAACGCAACTAATTAAATTTGAATCACCGCTTTTTACAACTTTTTCGCTCTGCACGAAACGCTATCCTATGAAGGATATACGTATAGCAAATAACATTCTATTACAGACGAGCCGCCTCGATCAGTCCTCTTTCTATGCCTAATCCCTCAACCAATTGGCTACCAGACGCTTAAAACGTCATCAACAGGGGAACATCATTGCGACGAAAATCGGCAGAATAACACGGATACGAACGGACACCTTGCGAAAACCCTCTGACTTCGACAGGTATGAAACGCGGGAAGATTGCGACTACGGTCTGATCAGTCCTTTGTTTAATTTCCCCTTCTCCGTTTCTTAATATTTTTTACCGATTTTTCACAGAGTTGTCCATCACCATTTCTGATGAAAAGCGGCGTCCCCGCACCGAACGCCCAAACTCAATTACAACTACAAGAGACTTCCACTTAAGGTAAACCCTGGCTTTCACACGCGACGTACCCAGGTGTTTCCCTCCAAATCATTAAGCTCCACCTGATGCCATGTCTGTTGCTTTCTCAATTTTTCAACCAGGTCCAGCCCAACCTGCTGCCTTCCTGTTAAACAAACAAGTTTCCTCACGTTGGTTTAGCAAACCCACTTAACTGTAAGTCAATTCCGAATTTACTCATTTTCTGAATGCACTTCTTTTTCTAAAAAAGGTATGGTTGTCCTTACACTCTTCCACTATTTCTTCTTTGTTTAGACTAATCCCGTCCGTCTCCATCTGACACAAGGTAAATGAATTGAGCTCCCTTAAAAAGATTGCTGAGAGAGGCTAAGGGGAAGTACCCAAATTGATTTAGGTTTATTATTACTTTACAGGTCCTGAAGAGAGACCCGATGATCTATGGGTCTCGAAACGCGTAGACCTTATACTGTGACCACAAGAGGCTAAAATACCGAAAATTAAGAAGTGTCAGCAGTCAAACTTGGCGCTCTTATAACTAACTCTGTGGTCCTTTGATTGTTAAAATTGTGCTTCAATGCGAATTAAGTCTGTGTGATAGTAGGAATGGATGTGATTGCATGAGATGTGTTTGTGATATGTCAGGATTGAATGTACAAATGTTGTAAATATTCTATTAATTATTTTTTCTAAATATTCAGCCCCTTGGGCAACAGGAAGGTTCTAAAGATCTATAAATTAGATTATTAAAATATTGATTCAATCAAACAAAAGAATGAATTCATTTTTCTGACACATTTTGTTTCACACTTTCTAAATGTGTACTCCAGAATAACATGGTAGCTTTAATAGAAGGGCAGTTCTAGCACTTCAATTGTTTATATATTACAGGCTCAGCTCAACTGCTCCCAGCCCTCCTCCATTAGTGTTCATCAGACCTAAAAAGAAGCACCAACTTTTCAGTAATGAGAGCCAAAAACAAACTGTAGGATCCTTATCAGACCAGGAGCATGTAACCGACCACGTCACACACAGAGCTCTGGTTTGCACATCTTTATTCTTCAGCTTGCAACCATTAAGTGAACGCACTGCGTCACAAACTTTATTAACCACATCCAGCCACACCAACCAGATTATGTAATACTTGTTAGGAGTCTTTTGTGGAACACTGCAAGCCTCTTACACACAAATACAGAATACAACATCTCCCCCTTTGTTATATAAAAATTACAAACAAATGTGTATATATATATATATATATTCACTGAAAAAACCATAGGTTTCAGGCTTGATATAGTTAGGAATTAGCATTTAAAAAACCTTTGAAATTCACTGAAAAAACCATATGTTTCAGGCCTGATATAGTTAGGAATTAGCATTTAAAAAACCTTAGAAATTCACTGAAAAAATCATAGGTTTTAGGGGTGTTATAGTTAGCTAGACATTTCACTCGTACAAAACCATTGAAATTCCTCTGATATAGTTAGTTGTACTAACTACATCTCGCACGCCCGCAATCCACTGCTGATGATGTCACATATTACATCATTCATGACATGGTCAGTGACATCACTGATGGCATCTCAAATGACATCACTGATGACATCACAGATGACATCATCCAGTGAATGTGTTCGTTATTTAAATATTTATTATTATATATATATAGCAATTTGCATTGAAGAATGAGTGGATATATAAATATAAATATCTGGATGGAGGATTTAGTAGCAGTGTGATTGACTGTTTACTTGACTAATTTATAGTGTCTCACTAAATATATTGGATAGTGATTAAACTGTGTGAATATCTGTATCACTTTGTCAGTTGTTGTGTAAACTGCTGCACCAGTTGTTTACTAGCTACGTGAAAGTCTATATTAGTTATTGATTAGTTAACTGAGTATTTGTATGGGAGAGTGAATGTGTGTGTGGTTCGGTGGGGGATGTGTGACAGCCCAAAGATGTGTGAATAGTTGATTCAGTAGGTATATGAAGTTAAAACTACATGTTATAACAGTTGTTTGGGTGTGTGAATATCTTTATGGGTGTGGTGATGAGCAAATATATGTCTCAATGGTACATATCCAACAAACTAGAAAAATAAAAACCAGTGTATGTGTCAGTTGTTGTATATAAATAATTATATATAAGACTCAGTGATTGTATGAGTGACTGTATGGTTAGCTGTATACTTGTAATAGTGATTTTATAACACACTAATTATGAGTTACTATCTATATGAATAGATGAAGTGGTGTTTGTATAAGTGTGTAGCTAAGTAAAAGTAAGTATGATCCATTGTTTGCATAAGTGAGTAGGATGACTTCATAAGTGATTAGGATGTGTGCTGGTGTGTAATGTCGATATAGGTGTATAAGTATATTTGCTAGTGTTCTATTGATCATTGACAGCATGTATGAGTGAATCTATAGGTAAGTGATTAGATGTGTGCATAGATCTAGAAATCACTGAGTGGGTGTTTAGAAACTTGTATTGGTGTGTCAATGGTTTCAAATATGGCACTCTGTATTTTATAGTGAGTGATGAAAGGTTATACTAGTGTATGATGAGGTGTATCTGATTGTCACGTGGATGATGTCATCAGTGATGTCATCAGTGATGTCATTTGAGATGTCATCAGTGATGTCACTGACCATGTCATGAATGATGTAATATGTGACATCATGAGCAGTGGATTGCGGGCGCGAGAGATGTAGTTAGTACAACTAACTATATCGGAGAAATTTCAATGGTTTTGTACGAGTGAAATGTCCAGCTAACTATAACAACCCTAAAACCTATGATTTTTTCTGTGAATTTCTAAGGTTTTTTAAATGCTAATTCCTAACTATATCACGCCTGAAACCTATGGTTTTTTCAGTGAATTTCAAATGTTTTTTAAATGCTAATTCCTAACTATATCAAGCCTAAAACCTATGTTTTTTTCAGTGAATTTCAAAGGTTTTTTAAAGGCTAATTCCTAACTATATCAGGCCTGAAAATATGTTTTTTTCAGTGAATTTCAAAGGTTTTGTAAATGACAATTTTTAATGTATTAATTGTTATACTGATTTTTCTGATACTGATTTACTACATTTTTTAAACTATTTACTTTTAGATATTTTATTTTTTTAATTACATTATAATTACATTATACATTACAATACAAAATATACTTTCTCAGAATGAATTACGTTAGTTTAAATACTTTGCAAATAGGCAATAGAATTTTAAGTACAGTAGTTACAGTTGTTGCAATGGGCAACACAATTTCAAACACAATGCAACATTGAGCTCAATGTGAATTTCTAGTCAAATGCAATTAGTTACTTTATGGATTACTTTTCTAACCACAGGACTGGATCCTAGATTCAGTCCTTGGATATCTCCTGTAAACAGTTGAGCATTTTGATTACAGTAGTGATTTTCAAGGAATATTATTGTATTTTAAAAGTTGACAAATTTTTTCACCTAGAATCACCAATGTTATCCTATGGCAGAAAATTCACTTAGCAGGTAAGTAGTGTTATCGTTAGTTTTTCTTACTCAGTGGTGGATCCTGGATCCAGCACTGGTGCATCTCCTGTAAACAGTTGAAAGAATGCGTTTAAGTCATACAGACGATTTTTTAGGAATATTTTTAGTTTGTGAAAATAGACACTTAGAAACTTTTCTGCTGAAAACCACACAATGGATTTCTATGGAAGGAAATACAAGTTACTGGTAAGTACGCTTAGAATTACTGTTCAGGGTCAGTGCTGGGCTAAAAGATGCAGCACTGGGTTCTCTCCTGATAACAGGTGAGTAAATTGGAATTCGTAGTTCGGCTGATTTTAGAGGAATATTTGTACGTTTCAAAAATCAATAGACACTTTTCTGCTGAAAACCACACAATGGATTCCTATGGAAGGAAATACAAGTTACTGGTAAGAACGCTTAGAATTACTTTTCAAGGTCAGTGCTGGGCTAAAGGATGCAGCACTGGGTTCTCTCCTGATAACAGGTGAGTAAATTGGAATTCGTAGTTCAGCTGATTTTAGAGGAATAGTTGTATATTTCAAAAATTGACAGAAACTTTTCTGCTGAAAACCACACAATGGATTCCCATGGAAGGAAATACAAGTTACTGGTAAATACGCTTAGAATTACTTTTCAGGGTCTGTGCTGGGCTAAAAGATGCAGCACTGGGTTCTCTCCTGATAACAGGTGAGTAAATTGGAATTCGTAGTTCGGCTGATTTTAGAGGAATATTTGTACAATGGTGAAGGAAGGGGGCGGGGCCTGAGGTGACATGTGAAAACACGCCCTGTGGCACGTTTTAAGTTGGGGAATTAATTTCTCTTCAATCTTGCAGTCCCCTGGGGGCCAACTAGCCCACCAGGTACCTCCAGTGTGCGCCAGGGAGCTGCGTTGCAGAGAGGTGTTCAGAGGCCATGCCCCTTTTTACAACACTCTGCAACACAGCTCCGTGGCGCTTACTGGAGGTACCTGGTGGGCTAGTTGGACCCTAGGGGCCTCTGGATTAAAGAGGAATGAATTCCCCAACTTAAAACCCACCACAGGGCGTGTTTGCACACATATCACCTCAGGCCCCGCCCCCTACCTTCACCACTGTGCAAACGCGCCCCATGGCGCGTTTTAAGTTGGGGGATTAAGTCCCCTTGAATCCTGAGGTCCATTGGCGGCCAACTAGCCCACCAGGTACCTCCAGCAAGTGCCACGGAGCTGCGTTGCAGAGAGGTGTAAAAAGGGGCTTGGCCTCTGAACACCTCTCTGCAATGCAGCTCCCTGGTGCATTGCAGAGGTACTGGAGGTACCTGGTGGTCTAGTTGGCCCTCAGGGACTCTCAGTATTGAAGAGGAATTCATTCCCCAACTTACAACTCGCCAGGGGGCACGTTTGCACAATGGTGAAGGAAGGGGGCGGGGCCTGAGGTGACATGTCTGCAAACAAGCCCTGTGTCACGTTTTAAGTTGGCGAATTAATTCCTCTTCAATCCAGAGGGTCCCTGGAGGCCAACTAGCCCACCAGGTACCTCCAGTATGCGCCAGAGAGCTGCGTTGCAGAGAGGTGTTCAGAGGCCATGCCCCTTTTTACAACACTGCAACGCAGCTCTGTGATGCTTACTGGAGGTACCCGGGGCGTGTGGGGGGGCTCTAGCCCCCCCACACAAGTTTTTTTTTTTTTTAAAACACAAGCCCTGGGGGGTGGTGGTCCCCGGGGCTGCGGGGGGGGCCGTGAGCCCCCTGCAAATATTTTCTTAAAGCCCAGGGGGTGGTGGTCCCCAGGGCTTGGGGGGCCTTTGAGCCCCCAGCCCATGTATTTTCGAAGCCCCGGGGTGGCACATATTGGAGATATGCCCCGGTGGTGGCAGTCCCTGGGGGCCCCTCTGGTCCCCCATTACATAAAAAATATTGCCTCCGGGACTTGGCCCACCCGGGGGCTAAATAGTAATGAAGCGCGGGAGCCCGCGCTTCGTTTTTTCTTTTTTTTTCACGGCCGGATACACGGATCCTCCGCGGATTTTGTCATTTTAAGCAGGCCTAGGGGGTCAGGGTGTTTCTACCCTGCCCCCTTTTTGTGTTTTGCGCATTTCTTTTACTGATTTCTTGTGCCTAGGTTCTACCAAGGCACAAGATGGCTACCAACACTTCCTGGTTTGGAGTGTTGACAGCCATATTAGCATAAAGCTCGTGATCGGGAGGGTGCGTGGATCCTGCGCGGCCATAGATATCGAAACTTTTTTAATTTTGATATTTTCAGCAACTACTGAACGGATTTACACCATTTAAGGGATCTTTCTGAACCAAGGGCTACCTTTTTGCCAAATTTGGTGTAATTCCGTTCAGCAGTTCAGGCTGTAGCCGTGTCTAAAGTTCCTATGGGAATTGCATGGGGAAAACACGTTTAGGGACCCCCTTTTTTCTCGGCCCCCGCTTGAAGAATCACCCTGAAACTTTTAAGATAGGATCGGACCAGAGAGCCCCACGAGTTTTGAAAATTTCGCCAAGATTCGTCAACCGGCGCCAAAGTTATTGAGAATAGAATGTTGTACATTTCCTATGGAAAATAGGTCCTAACTATAACTACCTACTGGCGACCGCCAGTAGGTAATATAGATATATACACATTATAACTTCTTGATCTAGTTGTATGAGACAGAGGAGGGGTGCCGTCATCTGACATCTCTGGAGACGAGCTGGATGCTTGACTTGTTCACTTAGGTGTACTTTCCTCACTCATGAGGTCTGGAGCCATCGAACTTGGAGTCAAATCCTTAAAGTGTCACAATTCTTTGGTTATAGATTTCCCAGATCATTGGGCAGAAACCATATGTCCTGTGCTCACCACACCTCTCAGGGGTTCACCATCAAACAGAGTGTCAGTCTTGTGTGTCCACTTTTGCTTGACAAGAACTTGATCTCCTGTCTCAAAGACCGTGTTTCAATCACATTATCAGCATAGCCTTCATTTTTTGTTTGCGAGAGGTGTCCGTGACACGAATCTTGTCAGAGAGTATTGGTCCACTGGCTATCCATTGTGGTATCTTTGTTCCAAGAGCTCTCCCTCACAGCAAGGTGGCAGAACTTTCACCGGTCATGGAAAGAGTAGTGGAACAGTAGGCATGGAGGCCTGGGTGAAACGCTGACTTAAAGTGGATTTCTTCCAGCGCAGCACGCTGAACTGCCCTTCTCAAAGTACTCATAAACTGTTCAGTAACGATATTTTCCTGTGGCCAGAGAGGTGTACTTTTCTGATGTTTGATGTTCCAATGATTAAGAAAAACCATCAGATTTTAGAATGGAAGGAACACCCCATGCTGTGAAAATGTCACCCAGCCTCTCGATGACTTTGTCATGTGTGGGTGATGATAAGACTTCCACTAGAGGAAATCGTGAGTAATCATTCACAACTACCCTGAGATGATGTCCATTATTTAGGGGTCCAAATATGTCAACCGCAATCGTCTCCCAGGCCTGTTTAGGGGCCTCAGACACATGCATTGGGTGCTGAGTCATTCTGGGACAGCCATTTGAACAGAGGACAAGCTTTAAGGACCCTCTCAACCTTTCCCTGAGAGCTGTTTTAGTTGCAGCAATGTCACAATGTCTTTTATGTGCCAGTTTAATAATTTATTGCCTCAGAATTTCACAGATAACTTTTCTTGCCCCTCTTCGTTTGACACCATCATGTGTAACAGAAAGTTGTTCCAGAATATTCTTGAATTTCTGATACTCAACATCATCTGTAAGAGGTTGAGGGTGTTTCCTCCATGATTGCGTTGCAATAATTTCTACACATTTAAGCATGTCTTTATGAGTACTAGTGGCTGTCAGAATTTGTTCAATAGAAAGAGCTGCAGGTGCACTTGACTTTACTATGAAATTGATGTAGGCCACAGCCGCTTTGGTCATTGTACTATGATGCTGTAGTGGTTCTCGTCAAAAGTAGTCTACAAGGTTTTGATTCTTTCACAGATTGTGCCAAAGAGTGTAATCATACTACTGCAGATGCCACTCCTATCTCTCAATGCAAGGGGGCATCTTGGCTTTCAGATTTCCAAAGATGGTGAGTAACACCTGATGACCAGTGACAAGGGTCAAAAGCTTTCTGTACAGAAACACATGGAAGTGTTCACACGTCCTTACTACAGCTAAGCTTTCTTCCTCAGGTTGAGAATAAGCATGATCGGTCCAAGATAGACTCCGGCTAGCAAATGCTACAATGTGTCTCTAAGCATCAGGCAGTCCATTGTGTTGGGCGTGGATTGGGCCCAATCCCACTGGGTTTGCATCTACCACAATCTCTGTATGCAATTCCAGATCAAAGTAAGCCATTTCCGTCGCATTTTCAATTACGTTTTAATTTTCTCAAAACTTTGGTCACATTCAGATGACCATTCAAATGGAACATCTCACTTTGTTAGTTCTCTTAGAGAGGCACACACAGTGGCAACATCGCGAATGTACCTAGAGCAGCAGCTGTTCTCGGCTAAGAAGTATTGCAGCATGGTCTCATCTTCAGGAGGGCAAGTAAATGACAATACTTGTACATTTTTGGGGTCGGGAGCCATTCCCTTTTCAGAGAAAATATGCCATAAGAATTTAAGACTTTTTGTGAAACTAACACGTTACTGCATTTAGTGCAAGACCTGCAACAGCAAGCAGATGGCATACTTTTGTGAGTGCTTTATTATGTTCCTTTCATGTAGCCCCAAACACCAACATATCATCACTGTAGTTAAAGGCATTTGTGACAGGCTGAATTATTTGACAAATGACATCTTGAAAGATTTGTGCAGCTGACCTCACATTAAAATGTAGTCTTTCATTTTTGAAGAACCCAACATGAGTTAAAAATTAGTAATGTACCTACAGTTTTCTCCCAGATTGAGTTGATGAAAGCCTTTGTTCAAAACATGGGGGAGAAAACTTTGATCCCATTCAGCTTCGGGAACATGTCTACAATGTGTGGACCTGGATGTATTTCTCTTGCTTTATTGTCCTGCCCTGTATCAACATAACTATGCACTGAACCTCCACTGTCCTTTTTGGCACCACCAAAATGGGTGAAACCTGCAGTGTCAAACCAGTGCAGCGCTTAATGTTTTAACAGTGTTTCTAGTTATTTCTCAATGGCTTCCTGTAATTGAAAAGCAATTTGATGGTGTCGCTGTGCAACTGGGCAAGTGTCTTAATTAATGTGAAACTGCACCTTCATTATCTTAAATTTCCTAAATCCATGAAACTATGTCAGGAATTGACTCACTATTTTAGAATAGGCATTCAATTTGTAGTTAATAGAAATCAGTCCCACAACGGCAGCAGTATCAAAACTTAAAAAGCATTCAGTCAACGACGTACATTAGAGGACTTGAATTAGTGCTTGCACCGTTGTTTTCTTGTGCCGCATGGCAGCTACAAAGGATCCTTTACTCTGAAAAGGTGTAGAAGCTGCCCAGGTGTACACCTTTGTTCCTACCATTGTGAAACGTGGTATCAGAGATAGTTCTTCGTACTTTTCTGCTGGCATGATGTTTATCCATGCACCACTGTCTATAATAAAGGTGGTAGGGCAACCTTTCACCGTGAGCATGATTTTAGGACAATGGCCAAATGAACTTTGCTGCTTCATGTGGCGATTCCTTTTAGATTTGTGTTCTTATTTGCAAGAATCAATCAAAGAATGGGGTATGAGGGATTTTATGAGGTCCAGCATATGTGCCCAATCAAGATCAAAGCAAACAAGGGTATGTAGTTCCTATAAGTGGAGAATGAGAGAGAGATCCCAGAAAGACAATAGGTTGTCCTCTATAAAGGAAGGGAAAGGGGAATTCCTCCTTTTTGAATTAGGTCCCTCACACACCCAGCCCGCTGGGTGTTATGCTTCATCATAGGGCATGCTCCTCGTCAGGTCAGCGCTGCAATACCTGATGGGCTCCCTTTGAGGGGCTCTTTGGCGGATATCTTTTATTCCTTGCCGTTCGGTGCCATGGGTGTGAGGGGCCTCAAAGTGTAGATGTGTTTATTGTGAAGGTCAATAGACCGTGTGCATTAAAACCGGAAATGGATAGTCAGGCAGACAAATTTTAATAACCCTGACTTCCTACCTGATTAAAAAGTGGAGTGGTGACTACCTCAAGTAATGTTTCAGGATGTAGTGCTCAGCCTTGTGCGGTCAACATGTTTCTTGCCTCTTAGGACGATCTGGCAGCAATTCCTCTGGATCTAATGTGAAAGTCTCTATCTATGCAAAAAATGTAGTATTATGGTGTATTGACCTAGACATACCACATGTAGCACCTAAAGGTGAAGTACCTGTCGATGTAGTGGCCATCCTTTTGAGAAATAAACAATAGTGGCATGAAAATGTACTAGGGACTGGCTTATCCTTATTATAAACACCGCAAAAAGGATAGCAGACACCCTTCTTGTCAGCGTTCAGATAGGAGAAGGTGCCCTGAAGATAGCAATCACTGCATTTAAATCAAGATCAATAATGAGATCACGGAAAATAAAGAGTTTCTGATGAAACAAAAAAATCAGTAAACTACAGAAAGACATCCAAAAAATGTACAAAGAAAAGGTCTATCCTTATCTTAAATCTGACTTCACCTCTGCAAAAGCAAGCTACTCCTCTGATGAGGGCTCAGAGAACTCTAGGAGGGGATCCCCCTCAAATAGTGACTCTAGCACTGGGATTTGGGGCTGCAATAATTACAGACGCATGACACGTCCAATGTACCCTAACTACAATATGCCACCCTATCAGGGTCCACCTATTTCCATGGTATCCACAAGGACCATCGCAATTCTTCCCAGGCAATAACTCACCTTTTTTAGGCAGAGGTTGGGGCAGAGGAAGAGGGCGAAAAAGAGGGAATGCAAAGCAGGTGCAATGGCAGGAAGAAACACAGAACTCAGTAGAGAAAAGGAGTAAGACCAGGGGGAAGAAAAACTAATAGTGAACCTCTCCCCAAGGAGTCTAACTGACTCGGAGACAAGGGCCCTACGGAAAGGCTTAGGTTATGTTCCAACTCCTAAAATTGACAGATTTCGAGACCAATGTGAGATTCATAACATCTCAAAGCGTTCTTCCAGGATAGACCTTCACCTTCTTCTAGATGACACTGGGTTACATAACCCCTCAACCTTCACTCCTAACAGTAGTAAGGTGCCAAACGAAATACTAATCTTCGAACAAGCGGTACTCAAGGATCTAACAAATGGTATGACCCAGACTCCCTTTCATAATTTATCATCAGCAGAATGGGCAGCAGTGGGATCTCTGCCTGATAATCCCAATATAACCATTAAGCAAGCAGACAAGGTGGGGGGTGCCACAGTGATCATGTCCACCAGTGATTATGACACTGAGTGCTTATGCCAACTAAGTAATGACAGGTACTATACACCCATTACTGAGAACCCTACCAAACGGCTATCCACACTAATATCAATGATTGTTTTCTCAGCGGAAACGGAAGGCTTGATCAGTAAGAAGGAAGCAGACTTCCTTATCACCAAAGATAGACACCCTACTTCTATACCTTGCCCAAAATTCACAAGGTCTCAGGGAGACCCATTGTCTCAGGGATTGGTTCACTCCTTGAACCTCTATCATGGTTCTGTGACCACTTCTTGAATTCCTTAGTAAGGAAAACACCATTCGTTTCTATTTGACACGGCTGATGTGTTGCGCCTGATTGAGGAGGTCCAGTGCCCAGAAGACATCCGTCTATTGGTCACCCTGGACGTTGAGGCGCTTTATACAAATATTCCTCAACGAGCCACCTTGGAAGTTATTGAGGATGCCCTAACACCACGGAGTTGCACTCACAGACACCAGTTTCCTTCATTATGGAATGTGCCACCTTGGCTCTCACACAAAATTTATTTGAGTACAATAACAAACTTTATCATCAAACTCAGGGGACTTCCATGGGTAGAACATTTGCGCCTAATGTAGAATGCCTGTATGTGGCTGCTTTTGATGGGAGCTCAATTTTCAATCCCATAAATCCCTACATCAACAACGTTAAATTATAGAAGAGGTTTATCGATGATATTCTGATTTTCTGTAAGGGGGACAGGTCCAGTTGCAATGATATCTGTACATGGATCAACACCTTAGAGCCTTACCTCAGATTCACAAACACCATATCTGAGTCCAACGTGTCGTTTCTTGACCTGAACATTAGAATTTTCAGAAGGCCAATTGAATATCACGCTGTATTAGAAACCGACCGTCAGCAACAGCCTACTGCTGTTTAGCAGTCACCCCCTCAAGGCCCTAAAAGTAAACTTACCTTTTGGTCAGTTACTCCGCATCAGGAGAAATTGTAGCTCTATTGAAGACTACAAAACAGAGGCAACTAACCTAGCAGAGAACCTAATGAAACGAGAATGCCCGCGACGTAAAATAGCACACTCCATGAAAAGGGCGAGGAATCACAACAGAGAGACCTTGTTAGAAATTAATCAGAAAGAATCTACGGAGGCACTAACATGTGTCACTTCCTACACACCTGACTCCAACAGTATCAGGAATATCATTAAGCAGCATTGGCGTATCCTCACTACTGGCGACCTACAACTACCTACACCAAGGTTCGCGTTCAAACACACCAGCAATCTGAAAGACATGATTATTCACATGAGGCCTAAAATCAAAAACATCCCCCGACATCGACCATTATGGGACCTCCCTCCCGTGACGGGCCATTACCCGTGTGGCTCATGTGCAGTATGTCCCCTAACAACACCAACTAAGGAAATATCTTTATCCAATACCTTTACCTGGAAATTGGGCAGACACACTAATTGCAACACAACCCATTGCATTTACATGATCTTCTGCCCATGTAACCTCCGCTAGGTCGGTATGACTACCAGAATGGTCAAAACACGCATCACTGAACATAAAAGCAACATCAGATCCCACCGAGTGACTATGAGAATGTACACACACTTTGAGACGGCCAGGCACTCAACTGACACTCTGAGGTGGGTTATTTTGGAAGCACACCCAGTGATAACCCCGGGGCACTGTTTAGGATCGAGCAAAGGTGGGTTCACCATTTAGCCACTGACAAACAGGGACTTAACGAAGACATCCCATGGAGCACTTTAATCAGATCCTAGCACTTCTCACGGGCACACCAGAAGAGCCTATGACATATCCCATCAAGATACAGGAGTTATTATCCATGGCTGTCCACAACCGTGTTTAAGGGAACGGGTGAAGTTGCTAGCCCCATCAACAACCCCCGCTGGGTATTTTTTAATTTTTTGACTTTCAATCTAGGGGGCCTGCATCAGTTGACCTTGACTAGATTACCCCCTGATGACACTCTACATGAAGGGACCCCGTAGTTGACACCACACAGGTTCTAGTTTTAGCATGAAACCCCCACTCTTATAATTTTTAATGGGGTACACACCCGTATCTTCACCATGGTAACCACTGCACTACCGCCTCCTAACACAGGTTGGTAGGTAGGTGGGCTACATTCTCCAGCTATCATTATTGGGTACAGCCTCACTTGTACCTTCCAGTATGGTGACTAATTTGTACGAGAGGGAGCAAGTGACTCCACCATCTTTGGTGCCATTCATGACAGTGGCCACGTGGGTTGCAGACATTTACGATAAGCCATTCATAGGTCCACTTGCACCTTCCATTATGGCGACCGCGCTAGTTACATCAATAAACATACTTCAAATATGGCAACCGACTCTTACCCACCCCAGTGGTAGGAGTACACACTAGGGACCTGATTCACAGAACTAACTTAAGACAAAATCCTAAACTTACTACCATTTTGGTATTCACAGAAGGCACTTACTCATTTTGGTATTCACAGAAGGCACTTACTCATTTTGGTATTCACAGAAGTTAGGAGTCCTTCTGTGAATACTGTAAGTCTTAAAGTTAGGATTTTTCTCAGTTTAGGAGTAGCAAAGTTAGGGGCGTGGTCTCGCACGCAAGAAGATGGCGGCTTGTCGCTGAGCTCCTCTCGAACGCTGAGCTTTCCTCGGAGGTACAGCCTGATGTCGGCCCTTGGAGACCTTTGGATGCCGGAATCTTGCTGGTGAAGGGTCGGAGCGATGATTGAGGTCGTTCCGACCACGGTCAATGCATTCTCGGAGCCGGCGGCAGTGGCGGTGATTTCCCTTCATCGAAATGCGAGCGGCGGCCGCCATTTTGTACCGGCCACTCACATACTATTACCAGCTGTGAGGTAATCCGGCGTTTTTTATTATAAACGCGCGGCAACGTTTTTCTCATCTCTATCCACATGAAGTATGGCAAATCTTTACCTGCAAGTATAATTGCTGACTATAATATGCCCTGCAATAGCTGGTGACTTTATGCTTTGCTTTTCCTCACCTCGACCTCAAGTCTCAACATGTACTCTTTAATTTAAATATGGATTTGCCTCAGAGGTGCTGATATTTGCATTTTTTTGCCCTTTTCTCTGATTCTCTGACTCTTATACTTAGCATGTGCCTGCTTTAATCTTTTTATCACATTCCTGTCACACTTCCTAGCCTCTTGATAACTTGACATTTTTCTTAAAATTGTTACGTTGTTTTCTCACGGATATCTGTCAATTAATATCGGAGTGCTGACGGAGGGTGACGCTCTTTCTTTTTTACTGCACATGCTTTATTTTTTTGGTGTCTTTTCTTCTGGAGCCTCGTTGAGTAGTGATGTGTTTTCATTAGGCTTATGAGCAGACAGAAGTCTTTATTGAAAATCACTTCTCGACCTCCACATCATTTCAAGATGGCTAATGAAGCTCCAATTTCGGTCAGAGCCTCGTCCTCAGGTACCAAACCCAAGAGAGCCAAAAATGACCCTCCCTCACCAATATTATCCTCTCAAAGTCCTGTTCTTGATACTATCTTGGATGAGGTGAGGGGTCTTAAATCTTTCATGACCACGACTAATGAGAAGCTCCAACAAATTGAGGATAGATGGATTAATATGGAAGCTAAGGTGTTAGATATGGAACAACGCATCAGTGATGTACATGATGTTGCTACTAAAATCCCGATTTTGGAACAGGAAATTCAACATCTCAAGCTTCACAGTGAGGACCTTGAAAATCGTAATAGATGCAACAACCTGCGCCTTTATGGCCTTCCAGAAAATCTTGAAGGTCCGGATATACTTCTCTTCCTAAAGAAATTCCTGACAGAACTTTTAGGCCTTTCACCTGAACCTTCATTAAATATTCAACGTGCTCATAGACTTGGACGTATTCAACCTAATGCTTCCAAACCTAGAGGTATCATCATGTTGTTTTTGGAATTTACTGATTTAATGCGAGTCCTCTCGGCAGCCAAAGCAAAACGTCACCTTAAATTATCGGGTCATAACATCTTCATATCACAAGACTTGTCTAATGCTACCAACGCAAGACGGAAGGAATTTTTGGCTCTTCGTCCTCAAATGAGACAGTTGAATATTCGTTATGGCATCCTCTATCCTTGTCTGTGTAAAATTACTCATGAAGGCTCCACTCGTTCTTTTGATGACCCTCTTAAACTGCAATCGTTTCTTCAGAACCTTTCTACACTTTCAGCAACTAGTTCTTCCTATCACCCTTAATGTTCTTGTCTCTTTTAACTATCTCATTTAGTATGGCTGTTTATAATTTTTCTATTTCTATCTTTTTCTCTGTCATTTCATCTCTCGTCGGTGCTGTTACGGCCCATGCATCAGTTGTTGTTGCTTTCTTCTAGATCTGGATATCTTTCCTTGATCTATCTTCTATTCCTTCTATTTCTATTCCCTTTTTCTTTTTTCGATTTTTTGTTTTTTCCTTTTATATGTCTCTTCTTCTACTCGATAATGTGCTATTCGCTGCATGTGTCCATTAGTACTGTTTGTTGTTGTATAGTATATTTTTTCTATTCTTCTCATTTATGGCGTTTCTTTCTTTTTAGATGTATCCCTGAAGTGTATCACCTCCTTACATGTATTGCCCCTCCGTCCCTCCATCATGTGTAATTTTGTCACGTGGAATGTTCGTGGTCTTGGAAAGCCCGTCAAAAGACAGAAGGTACTTTCTCATTTATCCAAATTAAATTCTCAAATACCTTTCATTCAAGAAACACATTGTACTGAAGCAGAATCACTTAAGTTAAAAAGACAATGGGTGGGTCAAGTTGTGTACTCTCCTGCTTCTAGTAATAAAGGGGGTGTTGCTATATTGTTTCACAAGTCATTGTCCGTACAAATTTTATCTACGCAAAGTGATGCTGATGGACGATGGGTAATGGCCAGGGTTGTGCAAGGCAGGGATTTGGTCTTATTGAATATTTATGGTCTGGTCAAACTAGATCCCAAATTTTGGCATAACATTAGGATTTTACTTTCCTCCATTAACTGTTCTAATATTATTATTGCTGGTGATTTTAACCAATGGATTGACCCCTTTTCTGACAGACAATCTAAGTGCAAGTTTCATCCAGACAAATCCCACAAAGCTTTCCATTCGGCCATTGCCTCTCGTCCATTATTTGATGTTTGGAAGACTTGTAACCCTGACTCTCTTGAGTTTACTTTTTTTTCCAATGTCCACCAAACACGGTCCAAGATTGATTATATTCTAGTTAATAAACTCCTACTCCCATCTATTCAATCATCGGAGATTGGGTCAATTTTTATCTCCGATCATGCACCAGTCCTTACTGTTTTGGATCTTTCGTTAAGCACCCCAAAATTCAGCCGCTGGAAGCTTAATAGTATTTTATTATCAGATACTATTTTCATTACAGAAGCCACTACCTTTATTAACGAGTTTTTCATGTTTATCAATCCCATAGAAACCTCTATTTCCAATAATTGGGATGCCTTTAAGGCCTCTTTTTGGGCATTTACTATTTCTTATGTTTCTAAGAAGAAGAAAATTGCTCGAAATAAATATTCAGCTTTACTACAACAGCTTAAATTATTGGAGCATAATTATTTCACTTCCAAATCACCCTCGGTACTTCATGAGTTGATTAAGGCCAAATCTGAACGTAACAAACTTGCGACAGTAGAAGCCTGCAATATTCTCCTTAAAATTAAATCTAAATATCATGATGGCCAAAATAAAGCTGGTAAGATGTTAGCCAACTACTTAAAAATCAAATCTGAACGTAAAAATATTGGACCCATCTTAAATGAATCCGCTAAATGCTTTGCATCCTCAGATGAAGACATTGCTAATATTTTTCATGAATATTATGAATCACTTTACTCTGATGACACGAATCTTTCTAATTAAAATTTAGATATTTTTTTTACGGACCTTCCCTCTCCTCCATCTTTGCCCAATGAATTTAACTCATTGGAGGGTGAGGTTACTGCCCAAGTGATAACTAATGCCATCAAATGTTTAAAAAAATCAAAAGCACCAGGGCCAGATGGCTTTTCGGTTGAATTCTATTCTACCTTTGCATCCATTTTTGTTCCTAAACTTTTGACACTTTTCAAATCCTTTATTGATGATGCTAAGGCCTCTGGATCTTTTATGGATGCTTTAATAATTCGTATTCCTAAACCTGACAAAGATCATTCCCTTTGTAAAAATGATCGCCCTATATCATTAATTAACTATGACTGTAAGATATTTGCTAAGATTCTTGCCACTCGTCTTGAAAGTCTTGTTCCATTATTGGTTAAGACTGACCAAGTTGGATTTGTTAACCATAGATTAGCTGCAGATAATGCTCAAATGTTTGCAAATATTATCTCTCATGCAAAAAAATTCAAATCTCCTCTTGCAGCGCTGTCTCTAGATGCCGAAAAGGCTTTTGACTGTATTAATTGGCAATTTATGTTTAGAACCCTCCAATGGTTTGGTTTTGGTCCGACTTTCATTTCCTATATTAAATTATTATATTCCTGTCCACGGGCCAGTATTTTTGTAAATAATCACTTTTCCAAATTTTTTTCCTTGACTCGAGGTATACGTCAGGGTTGTCCTCTTTCCCCTATGTTATTTGTTCTTTGCCTTGAACCCTTCCTCAAGCGCATTCGTGTTAATGCTCATATATCTGGCGTCACCCTTAATTCTTTAGAAACGAAGTTATCAGCATATGCTGATGATATATTAGTATATATGTCTAATCCTCTAATTTCCCTTCCCCCTTTCTTGGATGAGGTTCGGTTATACTCCAGTATTTCTGGGTATAAGTTAAACCTCTCTAAGACAGAAGTTTTACCTCTGAACTCGTTATGTTATCAATATATGTTTAATGACACTCATTTTACTTGGTGCCCCACAAAAATTAAATACCTTGGTATTTGGTTCTCTGCTTCTCTACTTACCACAATTAGATATACAATTAATGCATTAATCACTAAAATTCAATCTCTGCTTCTTACTTGGACCCCCCTCTATCTTTCCTGGTGGGGTAGGTTAGATACTATCAAAATGATGATTGTACCCCATGTCCTCTATACATTGTCTATGCTGCCTATTCAAATTCCCATTGCATATTTTTCAGAAATTAATTCCATTTGTATAACATTTTTATTGAATAAGAAGCACCCACGCATTGCTCTTACAAAACTTAAACGCCCTAAATCTGAAGGTGGAGCACGTTTTCCCGATTTTGAAGCCTATCACTCAGCCTTTCTAATGAAACAATCCTTTGCTTTATCTTTTGATTTTGCTGATACCCCTATACCTAGATGGATTGTTTTTGAACGCTTCTCTTTTAAAGGATTTTTCTTTTCAGAATGTAATTTATATGTCTAATTGTAATTTCATCTCTAATAACCCTATTTTAAAATATTCCCAAAATTTACTGTATAATACATTCACCAATGGTCTAACTCCATTTCAATGCTTTTTATCCTCTACTATCTTGTATAATAAATTTCTCAAATATAAGGGTAAATCATTCTATTATAAACATTGGAAGGATAAGGGTATTATTTTTGTGCATAAATTAATTCTCCAACACTTTGTTACTCCCTTCCTTGATTTGCAAACACGTTTTCATCTACCTGATACCTCTCTTAATGAATATCTTTTAATTTCAGCTGCTTTACAATCACAGTTAGCTTCTTTTGACCTTCCTGCTACCCTACCGTCTCTTTCTCCTTCAACACCTTTATACAGTCTATTTCCAGTGCACAGACCTAAAGCCGCTCTTGTTTATAAACTGTTGTTGTTGCATATACCTGAAAGACCTAAATCTCCTATTGAACTTGCATGGGAAATAGATTTGTCCCTTTCATTCTCTATCTCTGTTTGGGATAAATTATGGTCTAAGTTATTTAAAATTTCTGCTGCTGCTCGTATAACCCAATCTCTGTATTTTATTTACAATAGAGCTGTTATTACCCCTGTTTTAATATCCAAGTTCTCCCCTTCCTCGTCTCCACTATGCTGGTCTTGTTCTAAACATACCAGCACTTTGAGACATCTAATTTATGATTGTTCCAATGTTTTGACTTTTTGGGAATCTGTTTGGTCTACTTGCAAGAGTATTTTTAAATGTAATCTTACATTATCATTACATAATGTTTTTCTAGGTTCCTCGTCACCTGATGTAGATAACTCCACTTCTATTTCTTTATTGTTCGATCTTTTTATTTCATTGGCATTCAAAGTTATTTTATCATCTTGGAAAGACAATTCGAAAATATCTTCATTGATGTGGTGGAATTTTATTTGCGATGAACATAGGATTGCCAATGTCTCGTCTTCTATCCTTTTTAAAAAAAATTAAATCTGATCTTCTCTGGTTACCTTTTACATCTTATCTTTCTTCACATGCTCCTATGCCCTAAATTGCGTTTTTATTATTATCTTATGTGGTCTTAGGACATTCTCTATTTATCTATTTATTTATTTATTTTTCTTGTCTCTCTCCTCCTTTATTTTTCTTTCTCCTTTCCTAGTTCTTTTTCTTTTCTTTTTCCTTTTACTGTTTTCTCATTTATGGTGTTTCTATATTAATTGACTTTTTACAATTTGTAAATACGGTTTTTATTTTGTGAATGATTGTATTCTTCTTTTTTTGTTTGTTTCTCATGAAAACTCAATTAAATTCTTAAACAAAAAAAAAAGGAGTAGCAAAGTTAGGACTCCTAACTTTACTACTCCTAAACTGAGAAAAATCCTAACTTTAAGTCTTTCGGTATTCACAGAAGGCCATTAGGAGTCCTAAAGTTAGAAGTCCTAACTTTACTACTCCTAAACTGAGAAAAATCCTAACTTTAAGACTTTTGTTATTCACAGAAGGCATTTAGAAGTCCTAAAGTTAGGAGTCCTAACTTTACTACTCCTAAACTGAGAAAAATCCTAACTTTAAGACTTTCGGTATTCACAGAAGCCATTTAGGAGTCCTAAAGTTAGGACTCCTAACTTCTGTGAATACTGAAATGAGTAAGTGCCTACTGTGAATACCAAAATGGTAGTAAGTTTAGGATTTTGTCTTAGGTTAATTCTGTGAATCGGGCACCAATAGTTGGCCGCCGGAAATTGGGGAGTATATTGCTGACATCACAACCGACAGTGATACCTCCCAGCTCCGGCAGTGTGGGGTAGGTCTACTGCCACCTTTGCGGTCCGCACATGTGAGTATTTCAACTTTAATCTTCTCAGAGGTATGGCCTGCTGACTCTATATGAAAAGGTGAGCCCATAAGGTTAACGGCCACGGTAGGAGACACACGCTGCTCCGCTGGAGTACCCACTCCACCAGTCCTGATTCATGGCGGGATCTCGCTGTCCACCCCCAGACATTCTGGCA
Source organism: Triturus cristatus (assembly GCF_964204655.1). Lineage (NCBI taxonomy): Eukaryota > Metazoa > Chordata > Amphibia > Caudata > Salamandridae > Triturus > Triturus cristatus. The sequence continues at coordinate 888,329,847 of NC_140587.1, read as the reverse complement.
AGCCATGTTTTCACCAGGTTGGGAGATGACATTGTCGGAAAGCAGGGGCATGAAGGATGTTACCGCTTGGGCCGATGGTGACGGGGATTCAGCATGGTTCACAGCGTCCTCCTGACTATATCCCTTTTAACAATCCACTAACTCGTTGTGAGAGCCTGCACCGTTGCTCCTTCGGATCAATTGTCCTTTATTTTTGTTCCCTCTGACCAAATTCTAATGGCACAAGCCATTTCTTGGCCCCTTATTACTCTTCTAGGACACGGGTCACTTCTACGTGTCTGTTACCTGACGGAAGTTGATGGGGCCAGTCTCAAATAGTTTTTAGGTGAGTTCAATGCTCGCACTTTCATAGCTACCTTTTATATAAAATACTATACCTGGTTACACATCACCACTGAGAATATTGTCCATGCGTTACACGCATGTTGTTGACGTCAGAATTGTTTGACTCTAGCTTACAATCACTTACATCCACCATGTGGGGCACACCATGGCAGCGTGTTTTTAAATGTTGTGATTCACAGGGGAGAATGGTGTTTTTGATAACCACAAGACATATTTTGTATTGTTGTTTGACAATACTGTTTATATCTCAATAGGTTGGACGCTACATCGACAGGCACCTTTAGGTACTACATGCGGTATATCCAGGTCAACACACCATAATACCCCATTTTTAGTGTAATTAGATACTTTCACATTAGGTCCGGAGGAATTGCTGCCAGATCGATCATACTAAGAGGCAAGAAACATGTTGACCACATGAGATTGGACACAACACCCTGAAACATTACTTCATGTAGTTGCCACTCCACTTTTTAATCAGGTTGGAAGTCAGGGTTATTAAAATTGGTCTGACTGACCTTCCATTTCCTGTTTTAATCCACATGGTCTATTGACCTTCACAATAAACACGTCTACACGTTGAGGCCCCTCACACCCACGGCACCAAATGGCAAGGAATAAAAGATCTCTGCCAAAGAGCCCCTTCATAGGGAGTCCGTCAGGTATTGCATCACCAACCTGACGAGTAGCATGCCCTATGATGAAGCATGACACCCAGCTGTCTGGGTGTGTGAGGGCCCTCATTCCGAAAGGAGGGATTCCCATTTCCCTTCCTTTATTGAGGACAACCTATCATCTTTCTGGGATCTCTCTCTCATTCTCCACTTATATTCTCCACTTATAGGAACTGCATACCCTTGTTTGCTTGCTTCTTTGCAAGCAGCCAACCCTACATGCACATGTTTGTCTGTGACTGACATCATCATCACACATCCATCTTCCTCACTGTCAGTCCATGATTACGTTAATGAACCTTCGGAAGATGAATTTGGTAACAATCAACTTTGTTTTGTTTCCACTTGCCTTAGTCGATGTTGCCATTTGTCTATGTGGGAGTGCCTAGAGTGCTTCTGAAAATTTCTAGGGTCCATCTTCTCATCTCTCTATGGCGCGTTTCTCTTTTGCTTTGCAAACCATTATGAAATGGTTTTCCTTCCTGCTGCCTTGGCATATCCCTCCGAGGGTGGGACAATTACCATCATGTGGTAAGGAGAACCCACAGCTGAAACACAATTTCTTTTTCTTCAGAAACATCACTCTGTAGGCTTCTGCCTTGTGTTTCTGCTTACTTTTCATACTCTATGCTGATTCATTTTGTGTTGTTCCAGTTTCCCTATCATCAGCCTGTCGATCAGCACACTCCTTCGCTCTTGCAGCTATGAGCACTTTCTCCAAACTGAGCGTTTCTCACATCATACATTGTCTGAATGAATCCGAGAGGCAACCATTGATAACTTTAAGAAGCATGGCATCTTTATCATTAAATTCACAGAACTTGCAATGCTTTATGAGCGTATCAAGTCTCTCAACAAACTGATCCTTCATCTCACCAGGTAGCTGTCTTGCTTGGATATAATTTACCTTTTACATTTGACATTCGGCATTGGATTGAATTTGGCTTCCAAGGTCTTCTTTATTTGATGAGATGAGACTTCATTAGCTTGTGATATCTTCTTTATCACTCCTATTACTCTGTCACCTGCAAGATTCTTTAAGTATTTGATGATCTTTTCATCATCTGCTTCTTCTATAGCATCTATAAAGTAGGGGTGGGCAGAATTTACGGTAAAAAATCTCCACAAGCACGCTGAAATTCCACGAACGTGCAGAATTGCTTGTTTGCAATGCTTTTTGCCTGTTCGCAAATGCTGTTTGCGTGCTCGGGGGAAATATCTTGCGAACACGCATTTTGAGAACGCGAACAAGCCAAAGCTTCCACGAAGCTGCAGAATGCAGAATTTTGGGCAATTCTGCGTTCTCCACGGAACGCAAAATTACACCAATTCCGCAAATTCTGCAAGCGGAACGGAATTTACCGGCCAGGTCTACTATAAAGTCATCAATCGTTTCGATCCAGGCGGTCCATCTGGTGCTAATATTCTGCTTTTTAGCTGTATCAATTTAAGGCAGTGGTTTTAGGAACACAGCTGCACTGTATTTGGCTCTTTTCCCATCCTCCATTTGTTCTAGTATGTGCTGTTCAGACAGCATTTGTCTTTCAGCATCCCTTGGACCGGAAGCACCTCTGCAAGCTTTAGCCTGCTCACTAGTACTCGGGTCATTGCACCTAAGCTAAGGCTGATGGGTGCCATCTTCTTCCTTTATGGTGAGTAATGATTTTGCTTCTTGCATGTGCCCTTCACTGCTCTTGATTTTATGCTTTATACCTGTCTGCCACTGCCTTTAGTGTTTCTCTGTGCCTGGTTGTCTTTGCCTTCAGCCCTTTCCTGCACCTGGCTGTTACTGCCTTTAGTGATTCTTCATACCTGGATGTCACCGTGTCCAGCGTTTCGGCTTTGTATCAGTTCTGGCTCTATGTTATGCAGTGGTGCAGTATCGCTTCTTTTAGCCTTCACAGTAGATTTGTGGCAGAATTACTGACTGATCCTCCATAGGGCCTTTTATCTTCTTCGAGCGCCTCTCAAAAGTGGGAGATGCACTTAGACTCCACATACGCCAACTGTAGACCGCTTCATTGGGTGCACGTAGCACGCACAAGCAATTTGCTGGACCACAGCAAACTCTCAGACAGAGCAGTCTAGAATCCTTGGAGGCCCATATCCCCTAACCCATTGCCAGTTGCAGGATTCTCCCCCGCCCGGAAGCATGTAACTGACCACACCACAAACGGAGCTCTGGTTGCAACTGTCAACTGAATGCACTGCATCACAAACTTTATTAGCCACAAACACCTGATTATTTCATACTTGTTAGGAGTCTGCTAAAGACCACTAGAGACCTCATACAAACAAACACAGGACAAGACATATGCCATCTAGACCATACCACAAAGTTGCAACTTTAGATAAAAGTCTCGCTAAAAAGAACACTTTTCCCATTGCTCTTTAAATTCTTTAATAAAAGCATACAAAAACCGTACAGCTATCACATGAAGATATCATGGTAGGGAAAGAAAACATAGTAATGCAAACAATACGAAGACAAAAATGGATAGTAATTGAAAATACAAACATTGAAGGCAAAAGTCTATATATATTCACAGAAGCATGAGGTATTTATACCTTTTCCAAAGAAGGTCAGGGGTCAGGGCAGCAACCATTTTTGCTTAAAAAATCTCCCAAAGGCATCGTTTTGCTTAATGATTGTGACACTAGGGGGTCCATTATCATGGCGGGCGGACAAAGTCCTCCTGCCACCATAAGGGAGCCAGGGACCGACCGCCGAAGTCGCGGTGGTACCGCCATGTAAATTAGGAAGCGTCCGCCACACTGGCGGGCGCCCCTTTACATTGTGGGTGGATCTGCTGGCTGCAGACCCACTCGCATTGTAAATGGACGCTGCCACGTAGTGCATGGCAATGAGGGGGGTACCTATGGTACCCCCCATGTGCACCCCCCCTACACCCTGGGGGCCCACTATGGGCCCCCAACAGCAAAGACTGCGAGCCTTTCCATGGCGGCAATGCCGCCATGGAAAGGCTCATCCCCGCACTTATCATAATATGGATGGCGGTGTCTCACAGACACCGCCTCCATGTAATGGCCTTTTTCTGCCCGGTCTACGAGTCGACCGGCGGAAAACCAGCGGACGTTCTTTCCGTCTTCCGGGGTACCCCCGCCATCGTAATGTGGCGGGGGGGCAGATGAGAGGCGGGCGGTGGAATTTGGCGGGCGGATCGCCACCGCCATGTGGACGGTGGCAATCCGTCCGCCATTATAATCGGCCCCCAAATGTTAAAATTTATGTTGTTCTTCATATTCCATAATTCACTTTAGATTTTCTTTTATTTGTACTTTCCTAGGAAAATGATATAGCACAACTTAGTGCTGACTTTTAAAACTAGTTGTGAACAAAAATTAAAAATATCTTAACAGCAAAGTGGAGTAGACTTTGCACTAAATTGTTTTCCTGAAACTGTCACTTTGAAAGCATAAAAGTAAAATAAATGATGGAATGTATGACGTTGCAATGCATACATTTACAATGCATGCCTTTACAATGCAGTTTTTACATCGCAACGTTCTTTACAACGCATTCCATTACATCGCATTATACATTTACAATGCATACCATTACAGCGCATATCATTACATTGCATTTAAGGTAAGTGTTGGATAGTGTAGGGGTAAAAATTACTATTCTAACTCCAGGGGGTGCAACAGTAGGATAAGTGTTGGATAGTGTAGGGGTACTATGCGTTGTAATGGTATGCGTTGTAATCACATGCAATGTAATGCCTGCGTTGTAGTGACATGCGTTGTAGTGTCATGCGTTGTAGTGACATGCGTTGTAAAGGATGTTGCGATGTAATGACTGCATTGTAAATGTAGTGCGATGTAATGACTGCGTTGTAAAGGTTGTTTCCTAAATGATGTAACCGACATGCTTCAAAACATAATCGAAGCACAAATCAGACAACCTATGAGATATAGAGCAGCCTCCATCACAGTGTCCATGGTCTTTATTTGTTGAACTTGACGCTGTTCTTCGAATATTATTAAAAACTTCCAAAAACTCTTTGGCCCATATTTATCAATATTTCACACAATTCAAGGGTGCTTGCATTGTATGGGCACCTTCCTGCACAAAAACAATCCTCAGAGGCATTTTGATCTTTCTAAGTGTGCTGCAGAATGCAGCACACTTAGAGGAACCAATGAGGATAAATAAAGATATTTCTCCTTGTTGTGCCCTTGGAGGGGAGGCATACAATTCAGATGCATTCCCAGATCTACCAGTGTTTGTAAATCTGGGAATGTGTCAAAATGCATAGGTGGGTGAGTGGGAACACCATGCTTCACCCATGGCACACTTTCCTGCCACAGAGTAACATAAGGCAGCGATTTGCACTGCCTTGTGTTACTCTAGATTTATCAAGCCACACAGGGCCAAGCAAGGTGGCCTTGCGTGGCTTGGTAAATCTTAGGGCACAAGAGCATCACAAAACCTTGATAAATATGGGCCTTCGCATCTACAAACCTTCTTCATCTATGAGATTAAAATGCACATCAACTTCCAAGATCTACCACGTAGCTCAGAATGACACAATTATAGTATATCATTTAAGAAAACAGCATTACAAGATCATAAAAGGGCAAGCAACTTGGGTGGTAGCATAAATGCAGATGCATCTTTAAAAAAATCCAGTAGATTCCTGAATGTAATAGCATGACACAGAGACTACATTTTTTCGAGTGTATGCAAATGGACTACTGATTGTTAAAATTGTAATATTGTTTTATAATGGGAAGGTTTCAAAGTATACTCGACAAATTATCTGACTTCAAAATGAAAAGGTAAATTGGTTTATATGAAGAATCCCTTGCTCACCTTTAGGGGTTTTGCTCAAAATGCAAGGTTTTGACTAAAGAAATGTATGTGACGTACAAACAATAATATACAGCCTAATTTGAAACTTGGTGGACAGGATACTCCATCACAATTGCAACGGAGTACCCTCTCTATCAAAATGAAGTTCCACTCACCTTATTTAAAGACGGCCAGAACTTAAGAATATCAACTGGGGAGACTATTCTGTCTCTGCCGCTGACATACTCATTTCATGACCTGATGGAGTAAGGGCCATCTGAGGTTTGGGCATTTCTACCTCCCACCCTATTTAGAGAAGGCATGAAAATGGACAGTTTTTTATTTCATAGACCGCCATCCAAAACATAATTGTAATCTATGTTCCATTAATGCCTAATAATTGTGCTCATGCAGCCTTCTTTTTCACAGCACCCAGCTCCTCTCCCAGAACGTGTGTTGTGGGACACATCAAAAGAGACTTCATCAACCCAGCATGTTAAACAACCAGCTGTTGGATTTTAAACAGAAAGCAATGTTTTCTCCCATGCACGCATTTCATGACAGAAAGACAGGGGCATATTTATGAGAGGCTTGCATCACATTTGCACCACGCAAAATGGTACATGCATGACGCAAGCCTCTAAGTAAGATTTATGAAGCCATTCAAAGCCACGTTGTGTTGCTTTGAATGGCTTCATGAATCTGCAGTAAGGCAATGCAGCACCAAATGCTGTGTTACCTTGCTCTGTGGAAGGGAGGCAGTCCATAGGTGTTGCATGGGTGTTCCCACGCAACTCCCATGGTTTTTAAAATATTTCCAGATTTACCAAATCTTGTAATCCTGAGAAATGTGCCAAAAAAGATACGTCTCCTCAGGGGAGGCATAATGAAGAGAAATATGTTTATTTCCCCTTGTTTTTGTACTTGTCCTATGTGTGTTGCATTCTGCACCCTTCTCAAAATACTAACAGCACTAAAACTCTCAAACCGCTTTAGCGACCACATACCAGTGAAAGTTTTTAAGGAGGTCAAAATGTCCCTACTGCCTTTCTGCACCAACATGGTCAATGCCTCAGTACTCCAAGGATTCATCACTTTACTGCCTTAAATCTGGGCAGGTTACCCCTATTTTGGAAAAACCCACAGCGGATCACGCAGATCCCTCCAATTTCATCCAATCCTCACCATAACAAAACTGGCGAAGTTCCTTGAGAAATGTGTCCATGTACAACTGTGCAATCACAATTTAGCCTCCTAGATCAATGTCAATTCGGCTTCCACCAGGGCTGCAGTACTGAATCGGCACTCACTTATTTAGTTGATGATGTCCTAAATATTTTGGATCAGAATGTTTCCGGCCTTCTCATCCCTCTCGTCCTCTCATCAGCCTTCCTCATCAGCCTTCAATAAGGTCATACACGACAGCCTCTTAGACCTACTTGAACATAGGATGGGGTTATCAGGATCCATTCAAAATTGGTTCACTTCTTTTCTCCATAAGTGAACCCCAAAAATAAAGGTCAATACATCACTATTCAGCCCCACACAATTCACACTAGGGGTTCCACAGGGGTTCTCACTCTCACCCACTCTCTCTAACCTATTCATGGTACCTTTAACTGAACTGCTGAATTCATCCACTATCCCATGTACGCTGACAAGACCCAACTGTACCTTCAAATCTTTTCACTTGTAAATATAAGGACTCTCACCACAACCTTACAAAAAAGGAAGGATGACTTGAAGCCACCTCAAAACTGAGAGCTCTCAAAACAGAATTCCTCATTATTGCCCCACCTAAACACCCAATGGATATCGCATATTGGATGAAACAATTAACAGCTTTTAACTGCTTACCATACTTCATAGACTCAAGGAGGTCACTGGGAATAATGCTCAACAAGAATCTGAACATGCAAGAGCACAATCAGTTCTATTACAAAAGGAGAAAACCTCCAAATGAACATCTTAAGGAACATCAAACCCTTACTTCCCATGATGACTACAAGTCAGCTGTTCAAGCCATAGTGATTCCCAGGTTGTACTATGGAAGTCTCTGCAGTCTTCCCAGATGTAAGCTTGCTCCACTGAGGGCCTCTCTCAACTCTGCTGCTAAATTCATCACAGGATCCAAAAGAAATACTCACATCACTCCTGATCTGAAATCTTTAAACTGGCTCCCATATGAAGCAAGGATTAATTAAAAAATAGCTTGCATGACCCACAAAGTCATACACTTCCACACGCCGAGATACCTTGCACAGAAATTGGAGTTTTCGGGTTGATGCAGAACTTCTAGAGGTAATAGCAACCTGCTGCTGAAACCACCATCATTCTATAAAAAGAAAACATATAACCGAGCATTCACATGTATTGCACCAAGAATCTGGAATGCCCTACCCCCTGAAATTAGACTGAGCCCCTCAACTGCTTCATTCAAGAAATAAGTTAAAGTGATACTGATTAACATATTTCTGCCATCAACTCCACGATCTCAACTCCTGAACACCATTTATTCACCTAGTCTAGCACACATGCTTATCCCTTGCATTTTCTAGTTTGCTTTTGGATTCTGGGTTTTTGTTTGCCTTTTATCCAGTGGTGGTCTCTCTTGGAGGCTTCTATTATCACTAGATCTGCCATAGATAATAATGATGCTCTTTATGTTCCCTATCTCATTAAACGCTGTCAAGCGTTCTGTTACCCGCAAGGTTCATGTACGTGCTATAGAAAACTTTATAAATAAAATAAATAAAAATAAATAAACAAATTGATTCTAAATATGTACGTTATGGAATACTTAGCACAATAAAGCATACAGCAGCACACCAAGGTCAAGCTCATTAAATCCCACCAGTTTCATATATTTTTGCACGAGTGCAACTACTCCCGGCACCCGCTGCTGAGGGATGTCAGTTAAAATAGAAAGTAACCCTGGGCGTAGTTTGCGAAGTAGCGCTACGCGTAGCTACGCGAAGTGTACTTCGCCAGCTACGCGTAGTTTCGCAAACTGCGTAGTGCACTGTGCAATATGCTGTTCGCACTGATTGCACAGTGCTGGATGCTTTTCCGCACTGTGCAATCAGTGCAAACTGCATCTTGCACAGTGCAAGCGGTCGTTCTCTACCGCTCGAGTAGATTTCTACTCGAGCGGCTGCTTTCTCAATGCGGACTGGTAGTTTCTCATCGCGAGTTGTCGCGAGCATATGCGACCACTCACAATGAGAAACCTGACCTCCCCACGTTGAGAAGCTCGCCGGGAGGTTTATTTTCCACGCTCACAATCGGCAACTTGATGTTGCTGATCGCGAACGAGGAAAAAGTCTCGCCGGGAAGTAATTTTGCTTGCTTGCGGTCCCCAACTTGACGTTGAGGACCGCGAACAAGCGAATAAGCTTTGCCCAGGCTTAATAGAAAGTCCACAAGAAAGGGAGGTGCACTCTGAATGGAGTGTCAGGAGACATGCGTTATCCATAAATATTCTCTTTATTAGCGTAGTTAGGTTAAAACCGGCACAGCCAACGGGTTTCGTTCCCTAGTGCCACGGGAACTTCGTCAGGGCTTATTCATAGTACAACAGGACATTTACGACCTAAGCGCAGAACAGATGGTAATCAGTGAGCGATGACGCCGATTCAGATCGTCTCGTGTATACAATCCAAACAAATCTCAAGTGTAGTCCACTCCTTCAAAACATCAGTATCCCGAATATATAATATCATATGATCACTTTGCCGTCATTCCCCTGGGTTCGTAACGTCAATGAGAGGATCATCAAATATGAGGAACCCCAGAGCACACGCAATCATCCTCTGATATGGACCAACGACTGTAAGAGCGCTTCAACAGTAAATACTCCCGTAGAGAGAACCAATGTGAAATGGCGAATCTGACTTTAAAAAATCCCAGTCCTTAATCACATAGATTCAGCTATTTATCATGAAGATACCTATGTGGCATGCTAACCAAGAAGCCCCATCGCGTTCTATTTGCAAACGCAGACGGTCCCCAATGGCGTGGTAACCGGCAGTAGAACGGTACAAGTTATGGAATACTTATTTTATTAGATATATTTCAGGTGTGGGCTTCTAGGTTAGTAGGGGTATAGGGTAGGAAGTAAATTAATTAATAATTGAATAACATATGATAAATAACTATTTTATTGAATAGTAATTATGTAATTTGACTGATTGTTTTTAGTTTTTAATATATTTGATTATATTAACATTTTAATACATTTTCTATATTTATGCAGTTACCCATATACATAATGTGTTTAAAAGTAAGTACTTTCCCTACTCTTCCATAGACTGCAGTAGGAATACTAAATTTAACCTCTTCTCGGTTCAACACTTTCCTTACTATTGCGCTGTTTGGAGTGGGAACAGTACATTTCACCTCTCCAAAATCCAATGTTTTCCCTACTGTTGCACAGACTGCTGTTGAAATAGTAAATTTTACCCTTCCAAAGTACAACACTTTCCCTACTATTGTGTTGTATGGAGTGAGAACAGTATATTTTACATTATTTAAATCCAATGCTTTTCCTACTGTTGCCCTGTTTGGAGTGGGAACAGTAAATGTACCCCCTCCAAAGTCCGACACTTTCAAAACTGTTGTTTAGACTGGAGAGTGAGTAATACATTTTGCCTCTCCGATGCCCAACGCTTTCCCTACTAATTCTTAGACTGGAGTGGGAATAGTGAATTTACCCCTCTGAAGTCCAACGTTTTCCATACTGTTGCAGTAACTGGAGTAGGAATAGTAACTCTAACTCCTCCAGAATCCAACACTATCCCTATTATGTACTATTCTTAGCCACCAACAGTGTTTATAATATGGGTCAAATCGATTTTATAGCATTCATTGTTGCATTTTCATATTTTATGTTATTTCTTTATTTTTATGAAAATGTTTAATATTTATTGTCTTTTTGTAAATGTGTTTTTACATATTACATATGTGTGTGTGTGTGTGTGTGTGCGGGTGTATAAGAATATATTTATACATGTATTAGTTGAATTTAAATATTTAACTTTATATAAAATTTATATATTAAAATATTTAACATTTTCAAATTTAAACTCAATTTATATTAAAAAAATCGATATTTTTGTATATTTTTGGACAATATTATTGTCAATCGTTCCTTATGATATTTTGATACTTACCATTATAAAAATGGGAGCACGATATTGTAGTAAAATTATATTTTTAACACAATCTTTTTGTCAATATTTTTTACCACTTCCAGTTTACAGCCACAGTAGTGAAGATCTACATTTGCAAGCATGTTTCACTGACACAACCTTGGGAAAGACATCCCAAATCAAATCAAATAAAAGTATACTTTATTGGGCTTTAAAATTAAAACCATAAAAGTTACACAATTCCATACAGTACAATAGATGACAATAAAAACAGGGGGAATTAATCCTATAGAAAAAGCAGCAGTATGTACATTTTGTGCAGAAAATTAATCAAGCGGAAAATATACACAATGAAGGGAGCCTCCCAACATTAAAGATTTTCTAGCTCTCCATACAGATCCTAGATCTCAATGAAGATTTCAGAAAGCCTACTATAAAAGATACACATTCTGGTTTCAACAATTGAAAATAAAAAATAGTTGGGCGGACCTGGATAAAATTCAACTTTTTTAAAAGAGGTCCTAAAAAATATCTCCGAGGTACTTCAAAAATTTTTCAAAAAAACATAAAGTGTAGCAAATCCTGAGGAGACACTCCGTCGCAGCCACAGGATGCTAACACCTGACCTCTACAGCTCCCTTTTGGGTAAGCAAGCAACAAATGAAAATAATCTAAACGAAACCTGACCAATAAAAAACGTTCATGAGATGAAAGTGGCCACAAAAGATTGGGCTCAATAGATGGCGATGTTTTGAGCACCATATGTTTGGGGACACTTGATTTTCCAATTTCTGTAGCATCTCTGCCGAACCTTTTTAAGGTAGTGAAGGTATACTTTACAAATTCCACATCCTTCAATGTAATGAAGTCAGGATTTGTAAAAAAGGTCTGGCCGACCCAGCTCTTCAAAGCAATCATAGGCTATCATTACAAGATGCAGGTTGGTTTCTACTCCCTGAAATGCATGAAACATCTGGAAAAAAACACCACAGTGGTTTATAAATCAGTCAGGAAATCATCAGTGCATCAACAGGACAATCGCCTTCTTTTCATTTGTCCTAATCAGCTCTGAGCTCGGAATAGGTCACACACAGCATTTTAAAGGATAAAAGTTCAGAATCTGAGATTGATGTTGACCTCTCAGTGAATCAAACTGAAATTCTTAGGCTTTCCCTACCATCCAGCGCTGTAACATGACTTGGTTCCTCAGCTATGGATATGCTTTAAGAAAAATCTGTACAATATTTTCACATCAAGTTCTCTCCTTCCACAAATACCTAAATAGGTCAGACCAGTTATTATATTGAAGGTCATGGATTAATAGAAATATCTGCTCCAGCCCTCATGTTTTCCAGCCTCCATGTTGCTTTTGGCTCCCGTACCTGAAGTTGGTTACCTAACAGAAGAGTTTTCTGTATGGGCAATGTACAGGTAGGTGTATAGGTGTAGTAGTGACAGCCTTAAGATACTAATCCTACCTTTTAGTCCGAGCTGTGTGAGGCACATTTGAAGTGCGATAATTAGGTACAAAAAACAAAGCATCAGTTAAGAGTCAGTATGACTTTTTACAAAACAATGCAGATGCATTTGGGTGGATTATGTTTAATACAATTCAAGCTTGGATTTAGCACTAGAGGCAATTGTAATCTCACTATCTCTTATTTTTATATTGGACTATATTTTAGCAGGTTTGCTGTAGCTAAAAAGCACTTTCTACAAGTACATGTTATCATTTAGGTGCCACTAGAGGAATAATCTTCCTTAACCCCACCACCCCATATCTGCACTTTAGTGTACAGGACCTATTCACATATACAGATCATTTAGCAAAATGGCAGGTATAGTAATTGACTTACATGCCATAACATCAATATCACAAATGTTGTGATACAAAAATATAGTTCCTTACACATTAATTACAAAAATATCAAATTATCCACAGACTATTAAAAATCCCAAAACATAGGGATCAAAAATATCTATGTCAGAAAGATTGTTAAAACTCAATATGAATTAAAAAAGGCAAAATATACCAACAAAAACAATTAATACAAAAATGCATAAATGTACCTTTATCACATGCCAAAAAAAGATTTACAAAGCAAACTTACAAAAACAAAGTTTTGATTAGTGCAAACGTACCATATACTTAACCACACAATTCAAAAACAGCTCCTAAGTTAATCACATACAAAAAAAGAACAGGTAACAAATAACAGCAATTCATTATTGCAGAGTATAAATAAAAGAGACATCAAATAATCAAAGCTGCTGAACTCCTGCATGAGTAAAGAGGGGAACATTATTTTGCCCAGCAGAAATAACTATAACTCTTCCTGAACTAAGTGCACATTTTCTTAAGTAATGTTAAAATATACTCTTACTTTATAAGCTCAATCCAAACATATAAGATGAAGTGTAACATAATTATTTATAAAAATCATTTCCTCATTATACTGCCTCTACTGATAGATCAAGATTGAACTTTCAAAGCACATAAAGAATCTTGAAGGCATTCATGATTTAACATTTTGCAACTTTAGGAAAAATGTAAGTTTAAAATACATTTTCAATAACATTAAAGAACTTTTTTAAAATGATCCCAAAAATTTGAATCTACAATACTAATAGCTCCATAACACCAAAAAAGGGAAATTTGTATTACCTCTCTAGAAAAGAACAATGAATGAGTGCTCCCACTGGAAGAGCAATACATTTTACACTAACAGGTGCTATGGGTTTGCAATTGCAATGCATGACAATATTGAAAATTTAAAACAGCATAAATATCCCTTTTAAAAGCAAGCAGAAAGTGAAATGTAGTGTTTTCTGTACAGGGTATTCCATTGAAAATCAACAGACTATCCTGTCTACCAAACCGTTTGTCTGCCCACCACATTTAGAGTCGGGTGTACCATAAGTATTTCGTGGGCAGATCCTCTGTTGATCCCATCAATGGAATACTTACTTTGATGACCTAACAGAGTAGGGCCTTCAAATTGTCTGCCGTATAGAGGGTGGATAGTTAAAAGTCTTGTTTTTCCTGTGTGTCACTACCAGGAAAAAACTGGTGGAAAAAAACAATAATGACCCCACACACTGTAGGGGGGAAATCACAGGATGTGGGGGTTATTAGATTTCTGGTTTTCAAAAACAAATTCCCACTGTGGGGTTTTGTTTTTGAAAAACCAAAAAACCTTTGAAAATTTTGACCGCCATAAATCATGGCTTAATGTACCATCCGCTAAACTTTGAATACTTTGACAGGAACTGCCACGGTGTTGATTCCTGTTCATGTAGAAAGTTGTCTGCAAATTTGGTGGGCAGAGGTGCCTCTGGCTGACAGTGGTACTGTATTCTGGTATCCTGACTGAGTGTCGACCAAAGTAGAACTCAGGCCCATAGTCTAATAATAAAAACAACATTTACCAAGTTTATAACAGCTACTAGGACAGTAATGAAAGCATTTGCCCAAATATACCACCTCGGGTGATTAGACACATGTTATCTAAATCCAACCTGAAGAGAGCAAGCAGGAAAAAGAGAGCAGAGAGACAAGTCACAAAAAAATAAAAATCTTTTTCTGGAATTGCATCCTTCCTCATCTTACTTAACACACACAACAAAGAAGAACCCACCTTTAGAACAAATAAAATGATGATAAATTGATTAATATGTTGTGCACAGCTAGCAATATATTAACCTTAACCCAGTCATCCATTTGGTTAATGGATTGGACTTCATGCCCCCCTTTAGCCATATTTAGACAATCCATGGACAGGTCCACAATAATAAAATAAAACAATCCAGAGATTAATATAGCATGAACTTGACCCAAAGTTATCAGAGCGCTTTACAAGCGCACCACTTAAAACTTAAGGACACATTCATTTTTGTTAGGCACAGGGAGATTAAGTGATTTGACCCGAATCACAGGATGTTAAGCATCATTGCCGAGATTCGTACTTGGTTCCCCAGCTTACAAGTTGACCGCCCTAGTCGTTAGACCACATCCCCTCCCAGTTGTGTAGCAATTGGCCTTCTCCCTAACAAGCAAACCCCTACCATGAATTTATGGCTATAATATAGCACAAACCTATCAAACATGCCTGATCCAAACTAAAAATAGAATTTTACATACCATGATCCACACAATTCTAAAAATATATTCTGAAACCCATATATATAGGTGGAATTTTCGTCACACAATTTGGTGACACCTCAAAAAAATCTACTTTAAGTATAAAGTATGCCACTAACAGCTAATTCTCCTTTTAAATAAAAAAAACAAGCTAATCACCTTCATCTTAGTCCATTCTAATGAAGTACTGAAATACAATGATTTACTACTAGATTCTGCAGAGTAGAAAACCAATGAAGAAAAAATATTCCCTTTCTTCACTACTTCACAGATACCAGCACTGACTTCATGCACTGTTAAAGACACAGGTGCCAACTAAGGTCCCACATAACTGTGGTGGACTCTCTTTGGAAAGCACTCTTAACAAGGAAGCTAAAGCTAACAAGGGTTGCATAACTTCTTTCAGGGTACACTGGGTAGAAATCACCGTACAGTTTACCAATTTATAGAGACACCACAAAAGGAACATAACTATCAAGACCTCAGACAGAAGCAATCTCTCACCTTAATTATACAGCATAGAATTCCTAATTGAACAAAGTAACCAACCAAACAAATTCAAGTCAATTTCACTAACAAAGTATAACTTTTTGAAAACTTCCGAAGCTATCATTGTCAAGAACTGATGGCGTATACATTATTATAACTTAAACCTAAAAATAACAAATATTCAGCCTCCCATAAGAACCCAAAGGAATGCATCTAGAAGATGAAATGACACTTCAAAAAATATATTGCTTGCAACTTACCGAGTAAATCTTTTTGATTAACATTCTGGGTATTTTGTTGTTAGACACGTCCCAGGATGCACAGAAATTCATTGTACTTAATTATATGATGCCAAATAGAATAAAAACCACAAGTACACCACTACTTAAACCTCAATCAAACACACTTACTAACTGAAACATTTTAAGAAGTAGATTTTGAAACTGATATAATACATTTAACGCACATTTAAAAAAACATTCACTATATTATAACATACATATGTATCAAACATAATCATCAATATGCCTGCATTAAGTACACAAAATAAATACATTACAACAAAAAACATTTTTATTTAACCCAATCAACAATATGCCGAGTGAAACAATTAAAATGAATTCTCTGATGTCTGTAGCTGCACTAAATCCTTATGACGAAATATTCTCCAGTGCACGCACAATACTGACCAAACAGGGAGGTAACATT
The DNA here is from genome assembly GCF_964204655.1 of Triturus cristatus. Taxonomy (NCBI): domain Eukaryota; kingdom Metazoa; phylum Chordata; class Amphibia; order Caudata; family Salamandridae; genus Triturus; species Triturus cristatus. Next base: position 888,313,524 of record NC_140587.1, on the reverse strand, counting down.
TAAGGTTCAGGCATCTTTTCAGTTTCAATACAAATCTTACATGGAGCTCAGCTTTTAGTCATATGCTAAAGCAAACAATAATGGGACAGATTTACAAGCCCCTTGCGCCACTTTTGCCTCACTTTTTCCCATGTTAAAAGTGACGCAAAAGTGGCGCAAGGGGCTTGTAAATCTGCCCCAATGTCTTTTGAAAGCTGCACTGGCTAATATTTTAATGGAGTAAAATCCAATCGGTAGGGATTATGATGAATTTTAAATCACTTCAGATGTAGCTTTTCGATGAGAGCTAAGAAAGTATTTCTCCATTGTAAATGAATGGCTGACATATCGTCACTTCCTGCCGAGCATCATTGTTTATAGAAAAATGCAACACATCGGGTCTATTCCTGCAGAATGGTTCCGAGCAATGAAGAGCAAAGAAGACCGCCCACAAAATAAATGTGTTAATCTCTTCCACTATAGATAGTAGCAAAGAATTTTACTTCGAGGGTGTAGGTGGAACTGTGATTAAGTCCCGGAAATGAAAAAGCCCTATAATCGTTGGTCTAGTGCTCTGCTACTCCACAAAAGAGCAAAGTATTTCATCTCTAATTATGCTACTATACTGCACTGAAGTGTAGTCATTACTGTGAATTATTTTACCAATCTGTCGGTACTTTCTATTATTGTTTCATTCTCCAATGCAAAAATCAAATTTGCTGAATGCTAATTAAAGCGTGGAACTTGTAGCTCACCCCATACCTCGTAGACGAACTTGCAGCTCACCCATACCTCCTAAATGGAAATATATCAGCATGCTGCATGACCAACAATATCCTACTTTATTATCAAACACCTGCTCAAATGCAGCAGGTATTTCCTGCAGTCCCTTTGGAGGATGGAAATTTCCAATAGTATTTTAAAAAACAAATGCAGTACTTAAGAATATTTTATTAACTCTGATAGAAATTCCTTGCAGAGCCAAATTGATTAGGAATTTGCAAGCTGGTGAAGGAATAGTAATGGCAAATGCAGAATCCAGCCGCAATCGTAATTTAACACATCAAATGGAACAATTGGTTGTCTTGAGCATTTGTAATCAAGGCCATCGTTTTGGAAGACTTCACAGAACAAGAACAACGTTTCACTGACTGTAATATGTAGTAAGGTAAAGCCATATCTTTCTTAATTTCCTTTGAATGTAAAACACTCTAAAATGTAATGACCTGAGAAAACAATTACAGATGTCTTCCCTGCTCAAAAGGTTGCTAACGCTCGAAAACTGCTAGAAAAATCAGCACAAATGTTTCTGGGTAATGGTAGTATACAGTGGTTCATTTATGAAAATATAAGTTTTGGGGCTCTCGTCAGGAAACAGCTTGCACAAGCCCATTTCTCCTGGAAGCGCTGCCTAAAACTACCAACCATGAAAGCGGGGAGAGGATGTGGTGTAATGGCCAGAGCTGTCGACTTTGGACTTGGGGAACCCGTTCGGTGCCTCGGCGTCGGCTCAACATACTGTGATTTTGGGCAAATAACTTAATCTACCCCTGCCTACCTTAAATGAATGTGTCTTTAACTAGTGCTCATAAAAAGCACTAGTTTTGATGATTACGTGCCGGTGCTGAGCACCAGAAACCACAGGCTAAAAATTAAGCACTGGTAGTATATGTACCTTCAGAGTTCGTTAACTCTTTCTCAGGAATTTAATGAACTGACTTCTCCTGCCAATCCAATTAGCAACGTCCTGCTCGACAAAGCCGAGCCTGTCATCTTCTGGAGGTGAAGAAATCAGACAGCCCATGATATTGAGCTGAAGTGGTCACTATACTATAATGGGATTAAGCCACTAGCAGACCATCCTCCCAGTGCTAGTATCTGCTTATTTTCCTACTGTGCCAACAAATTTCTTTCAATTTTGAAAAAGCCCCTCTGCTTGGTTCAGGTGAAAAGAGACTGAAGGCTAATTAGCTCTATAATTCAGCTTTCACACCTCCCTATTTGCCAGGAATCTACCCAGGTGGCTGAAAGAAAGTTAGGCCATGCATGCAGTGTGCTTTGACTGAGCTCCACCAGTATCTGGTCAGTAGGACCCAAAATGGGTCTTTCAAAGAAATCATATTTTCACAAATGGAATAGTATTTTGCGAGCCAATTTATGTACAGATACGTCGAGTCACAAAGTGCTAATTTGCAGGGGGTAGTAACACCATCAGTATATTTAATATTCATTAGGCATGTTGCAATTTGTGACCCCTGCAATTTGCCGCAATCACAAGAAAGGTGGCCTGTAAGGGTCTGCAGACCAACAAGTATGCGCTTGTGTTTAAGTAAAGACATCTTTATTTTAGTGCAGCACACTTTCTTTAAAAAAAACGGGGCTGTGTTTAAAACAAAAAGTTTTCTTTTTTTTTTTTTACTGAGAGTTTTTAAGATTCACAAAGTGGAAGGAGTCCAAAGGTTGGCCCATGTTCCTTTTCATATCAGTTAACCTCTGTGAGAAATTGGTTTGTTGGTTGAGGGGTGTGTAAGGCCTTCTCAACCACCAACCACTATCCTTGTTAGGGTGAACCACAAAAGTTGCTAAGCAGCACACAAACAACAATAAAGTGAAACACCTCCCAAGAAAATTCCCACACTAAGTTAGAAAAATAGAATAAAGTTAATATTTTATTTAAAATAAAAAAAATAAACATCCAATCAGTAGAACAAGTGAAATTAATTTTCAAAGATTTAGGTAAGTATTGCGCCCAAAAGCACAAAGCCCCACTTGCTGTTATTTGGTTGTGTTGGACCAGGGGAAAGTGAGAAGTTTAGAGTGACAGCAATGGAGCGAGGGCCGGATACAGGGACCAGATAGTCCAACTGAAAAAATTACCTTCTCAAAGTCTGCCGTTTGGTGCCCAGTTCCTGGTAACGGAAGTCATGAGTTGCAGGGAGAGCATTGTGGATGGTCATCTCTGTAGCGCAAAGTCTCTGTCGGTCCAAAATGATTTCAATATACACTTTGATGATGTTAACTGCAATGTTGCAAACACACTAATCAGTGATCTAGACAGCCTACAGCTTCACCAGTTAGTATCTACGCCCACTCACAGATTGGGTCATATTCTCGACCCCCTGTTTACTAACATGGTGGATGTTGGAATTTGTAGGCATATTCCACCGGTTCGGCCAGACCTTTTAGCTATCCCCATTAACCATACCTGTGACAGGACATCTGTGATGTCAACTCCGGCACACTTTTGGGCCTAGAAATGGTCTACAGTGGCAACTGAGAGGCTCAGTCATGCTTTAAGATATTTTAATCTGACTTTGGATCATAATGTGAATTAAGCCAGCACTAGATATCTGGTTAAGAGAAGCCCATGACCAAACTGCTCCCCCGGTCAAACAAGCTGCGCGGGGAGACAAAAGCCCTCAGCTGAGTGGTTTAATGATTAACTTTTGGTTGCTAAAAAGAAGTGCAAGAGGCTTGAGTACCTCTGGTGAAACAACTATGTTTCTTGCTGTAAAATGAACAATAAGATTGCACTCAAAGCATACCATTGGCGTATCTCTCAGTATAATCGTCTATCTACACCGCACTGAAAAAGTTGAACTGACTACTAGTGAAACAGAGAATCACCTTTAAGGCTTTCTGTTTTTGCTACAAAGCACTTTCCTTCCAAGGCCCTGCTTAGCTGCAGGATATAGTTACTTCCTACACTACCAGCAGGGCTCCAAGATCAGCCGCAGCCAATCTGCCATCTGTTCCCAGAGTCAGGAAGGCTAGAGTGGGTGGTTGCTCGTTCAGGTACTTGGCTACCAAAATTTGGAACACACTACCACTTGTATCTTCAGCTGGCTCCTACCGAATTGACATTCAGAAAAAACCTGAAAACTTGGATCTTTGGTGTCAGTTAGGCTTTTTCGTTGGGCTCTACTTTTTTCTGCACTCAGCTTCCTAGCTCTGGGACATTTCATGTGAAGTAGCTATGCGCTTTATAACTGGCATTCTAAATATCTGTATTATATCTATTATTGTTAGACTTTTCCAGAATATTGTTTGAATATATCAATTATTATTATTTATTTATTTTTTACTTTTAACTTATTTGTTTGGGGGTAGTGGACTCGGACATACGATGGACAGGAATAAAGTAAGTAATTAAATAAATAAAACTATTTACGTTGAGCTCGCTGCATCATCTATATATCAATATACACACATCTATATGCATGCTTTTCTTTATATAAGTATAGATGTTTCTATCATAGTTAAATAAAGCAACATTTATTTAACTTACATGATATTAATGTGATATATTACAATATTTAAGATTCACTATTTTAAACTATATATACATATACTTGTATATATATATATATCTATATATATATATCTATATCTATTTTCACTAAAAAAAACATAGGTTTCAGGGGCGTTATAGTTAGCTGGACATTTCCCTTGTACAAAACCCTAGAAATTCCCCTGTTATAGTTAGTTCATCTAACTATAACTCGCGCCCCCGCAATTCACTGCTGATGACGTCACATATTACATCACTCATGACATGGACAGTGACATGAGTGATGCATTAGTAGCGTATGGTGAATTTATAAGTGCAGAACTATGAGGAAGTGCTGCAGCGTCACACAGTAACCTCTTTAACTGCAGTGTGCTGTAGTACTTCCAAAGCACAGGGATGCAACATATGTACATAAATATGTTGCAAATCTATGCTTCTCTCTGCACGGCTGCTTAAACTGCAGCCATGTGCTGTTTGTTTTTGTGCAGGAAGACACACCTTCCTGCACAAAAACAACCAGTAAAGGCATTTTTCTCCTTCAATGTATGCTGAGCATTGTAGCATGCATTGAAGATATAAAAATGTGGAGAAATGAAAACAATTCTCCTTGTTGTGCTTTCGTACACCAATTTTAGAATGGTGCAGCATTCACACACATATCGAGATTTATGATTTCTGACAAATCTAGACATGTGTCTTCTTCTATGAGTATTCAGTGCAATCATGCACAACAACACTTATAGAACACCCTTTCAACGCAAACTGGTGTGCATAATGAGGTTGCATTTACATGGTGTATAAAAAGTGCACAGAGTGCCTTTTCCTCTCTTTGTAAATATGAAAAAGTGTCTTGCACAATAACTATGTTACAAAAAGTGACATATTTCTAGTTTTAAAATTCCTTGCGAATGATAGAATGTAAGCACAGAGTTTTGTCTGCAAAGATGTTCAAAGAAGAATGATTGAAATGATTGCGATCCTTCAATAGCTACAATGGGAAATATTATGAACCCCTCAAATCTCTTTTTTTGCAGGTCACATGATATCTGATTATGGTCAGATTTCAAAACTACATAGGTATAAACAGAGTGTTTTTAGAAACGTGTTTCAACTTTGTAGCTTCTTGCAGACCTCCTCATTCTGCATATTGAGACTTAGTTAAACTTACCTTCACAGTAATAGCAATAGCAATAAAAAATGGTATACATTTTTTTCAGATTTTCATTGCAATCTAAATTCATATAAATTGCTTATTTTTAAATTTGGATCTGTGAAAGAAAAGGAAAAAAAATTATAACATGTAATAATACATTTCCACAAATTAATTTATTTGCCTTTTTTGCTGTTCTCAGAATATACTGAATTTCACTAAATATAGTGATTTCAATCGTATTCATCAGTTAACAGCGGGAAAAAAAAATCAATCAGAAAGATTGTTAAAAAAAAACCAACATGCTATTCTCAGCAAAATACCACAAGATACAACATTTTTTTAAGTTTAACTTACAAAAACTGTAAATGTTGTCGCTTTAAAATATTCACCGAATCTAAGGATGAATTTTTGGAGGAGGTACCACGCCCACAACGCTTTTCTTCAGTGCTGTGGAAATTTTTTACTTTTCCCGAGGAGCAAACAAAGATCAATGCCACCTTGGTCACGTGCAAGATTTGCAAAAGAGTTCTGTTGCGAGGGGATCCTAACAAGAAATACTTGTACGGCAAGTATGATGAAACACCTAAGGACCCTTCAACCAAACAATCTTGCACGAGAAGAGTGCAAACGGATGAGAAACACTCCTGTTCTGTATCTGTAAAAAAGAATCACAAATAAATGTATATTAATAACTTTCAAATTTATACTATTCCATTACTGTACAAACACATTTTATATAAAAACTGACTAAGAAACTATAGCCCTGAACCACAAGTGTGACGATGGTTAAAACACTACATGTATAGTGCATACTACTTTGAAGCAGTTCATGCCCTAAAGCCTACCTCACTAAAAGACTACATGCTAACTGACTGAATGATTACAGTACTATAAGGAGACACACTGGGTGAGTAACAGGGTGTTTGCTAGAAGTATATGAATATTGACTGGGGAATTGAAGGTGTGAAAGACAACTGTGTAGGTGGCCTGCATGCATAGTGAATAGGCATTTGAAGCAGTCTATGTGCTAAGGCCTGGCTCACTGCATGAATACTTGGGAACTGACGGAATGATTAGAGTACAGCAAAGAGAGTGCCTGGTGAATTTATAAGTGGTTGGCTTTTGACACAGTGAATGGATTAGTACTTGGTACTGAATGGGTCACTAGAGGAGTGCAAAGGGAGTGACAGGATGTATGCTGGACTGTATGGATACTGACTAGGGAATTGAAGATGTGAAAGACAAGTGTATAGTATGTTAGAAGACTGCATGCATACTGCATAGACATTTGAAGCAGTCTGTGTGGTAATGTATGGTTCACAACATGAGTACTTGGAAACTGACTAAATCATCAGACTACTGCTAGGACAATGCCTGGGTAAAACTTTTACATTTTCAGTTCTGGCACAGTGAAGAGAATAGTACATGGTACTGCACTTTAGTGTCAAACCCTGACTCATTTTATCAATGCATAAGCAAAGAATAGCTTCTAAAGCTACTAAAACTTGACAACATGACCGGTTTTAAAACAGTTATCTGTCAGCAAATACACAATGTTACCAAATGCTTCTATCACAATCCTTACCCAAATGTACACAGACTCACAGTGTGATTTTAGACAAGCAACACTATCCTAGGAGTTTACCAAAACGAATTCACTAGTCTAGAAGAGATAAGGGTACTGCACACAATCTACATATTTATGTACAGCACATTAGTGTCAAAGCATGACTCATTTTATTAATGTATAGGGAAAGACTGGCTTCTAAAGCTACTAAAACTTGACAACATGACCGGTTTTGAAACAGTTATCTGCCAGAAAATACACAATGTTACCAAATGCTTCTCTCACAGTGGTTCCCAAATGCACACAGACTCACAGTGTGATTCTAGACAAAAACCACTATACCTAGGAGTTTACCAAAAATCATTCACTATTGGGGAAGTGATAAGGGAACTGCACACAATCTACATATTTCAGGATTGCACTTTTGTGTCAAAGCCTGACTCATTTAATCAAAGCATAAGCAAAAGCTGGCTTCTAATGCTACTAAAACTTGACAACAAGAGAGATTTTAAAACAATTATCTGTCAGCAAATACACAATGTTACCAAATGCTTCTCTCACAGTGGTTCCAAAATGCACACAGACTCACAGTGTGATTATAGACAACAACCACTATACCTAGGAGTTTACCAAAAATTATTCACTACTGTGGAAGTGGTAAGGGAACTGCACACAATCTACATATTTCAGGACTGCACTTTTGTGTCAAAGCCTAACTCGTTTAATCAACGCATAGGCAAAGACTGGCTTCTAATGCTACTAAAATTTGACAACATGACAGGTTTTAAAAAGGTTATCTGTCAGAAAATACACAATGTTACCAAATGCTTCTCTCACAGTGGTTCCCAAATGCACACAGACTCACAGTGTGATTCTAGACAAGCACCACTATCCCTATGAGTTTACCAAAACTCATTCACTACAGTGGAAGTGGTAAGGGAACTACACACAATCTACATATTTCAGGACTGCACTCTTGTGTCAAAGCCTGACTCATTTAATCAAAGCATAAGCAAAAACTGCCTTCCAATGCTACTAAAACTTTACAACAAGACAGGTTTTAAAACCCGTTATCTGTCAGCAATTACACAATGTTACCAAATACTTCTCTCACAGTGGTTCCCAAATGCACACAGACTCACAGTGTGATTCTAGACAAGCAACACTATCCCTAGCAGCTTACAAAAGCTCATTCACTACTGTGCTAGGGGTAAGGAGGCTACACACAATCGACATATTAAAGTACAGCACATTAGTGTCAAAGCATGACTCATTTTATCAATGCATAAGCAAAGACTGGCTTCTAATGCTACTAAAACTTGACAACATAGCAGGTTTTAAAACAGTTATTTGTCAGCAAATACACGATGTTACCAAATGCTTCTCTCACAGTGGTTCCCAAATGCACACATACTCACTGTGTGATTCTAGATAATCAACACTATCCCGTGCACTATACCAAAACACATTTCTTCATCTAGAAGGCGTACTACATTTTAGTATAGAAACATAACTCATTTCACAAATTCATAAACAATGACTGGTTTCTAATTCTACCAAAATATAAAAACAGCACAGTTATCTGTCTGCAAACACATGAAAAACACAAATGCTTATCACAGAATGGTTTCTACATGCACACACACTGTTAATAAGATTGTAGAGAAAAAAGTAATCCCTACACTTTAGCAGGCGAAATACATTAGTCTGATTAAAATCAAAATAGTCCCTTTCAAGTTGTTTTGTAGATTAAGAAGTATATCAGTCACACACCAGATTTTCTTTTACAGAATCTCTGCACAGTAGTGTAGAAAGTTGTCATACAACCAATGATTTCTTGTCTTTTTTCAGGTTTTTTTTCCTTGGATCCGCGCACCCACGCGAGAGAATCCATGCACCCAACGCGATGGGAAGCGCACCGTGCGCGCATTTCGCGGTTTAAAAAAAAAAAAAAGGGGGGCTCCAGGGGGTCCTTCTGGGACCCCCTAAGCACCTCTAGAGGGTCAGAGTATTTCCACTCTGCCCCCTTTATATGTTTTACACACTTATTCCCCTTGCTTCTTCAGACTCGTTTCTACTGAGGCAGAAAATGGCCACCAACAGTTCCTGGTTTCGAATGTAGACAGACACTCGACAGCCAATTAGCATTCAGTGCGTGATCGGGAGGGTGCGCGCTTGGTTCGGGGAGGGTGCGCTTACGGTGCGGGTAGGGTGCGCTGATCCTCCCCGGCCATAGATATATATGTAGTTTTAACTCTAATTTTCTCAGGAACTACTGAACGGATTCACACCATTTATGCAAAAGGCACGAGTTTGAACTGAGGACTACCTCGTTGCCAAATGTGGTGTCATTCCGTTCAGCGGTTCGGGCTGTAGCTGCGACAACAGATCCTATGGGAAATTGCATGGGGAAAACGTGTTTTGGGACCCCCCTTTTTTCTCGGCCCCCGCTTGACGGATCACCGCAAAACTTTCAGGGTAGGAGCGGAGCGAAGCTAGCCAAAAGTTTGGAAAATTTCGCGAGGATTCATCAACCGGCGCCAGTAGATAATATCTCTATATATATATCTACCTCTCTCGCTCTCTCTCTCTCTCTCTATATATATATATATATATATATATATATATATATATATATATATATATATATATATATATGTATATTAAAAAGGATCTTTTGGAGGTTGCTAACTCTTCAATTTGATACATGTTGATAAATTGGGGTCAGAATCAATATTTGGGAGGAATGGACAAAAGATGCCCCTTTCAAATGGCGGTTCTGAACCATTAGAAAAAACATTTATTGATTAAGAAACCCTTCTCTAAATCACTAAGTGATTTTAGTACATTCGAAAAAGAGTTCTTGGGTTATCAAACCCATTGATTTATGTGAGGATTTGCAAATACTGAAACTCTTCGAGCATTAAGCCCTTAGGCGGAAATTAGCAGTTTTAGAATTTCCTGTGGGCTTTTTAACTTTGGTGATTGAATTGCACACAGTTACTTGGTGCACTTTACTGACGGGAACTGCAGGAGGTCTTTCTTCCACCATTCCTACTCAGAATGTGTTAAAGCAGGGTTGTCTCTTAGCATTTCTCTTTACATCTAAACACCACTAATATAACTCCTCCATTATTAGGAGGATCCAATGTGCATACGTTAATGGACATAGAAGATGTTCTATTCTTCGATTTAAAGCATAAAGGTTTACAATATTCATTGAATACACACCAACAACTCACTGAGCTGAAGGAGGTCTTTCTTCCTGCATTCCAACTGAGAATGGGTTAAAGCAGGGTAGTCTCAAATCATTTCTCTTTACATCTACATACCATTGATACAACTCCTCCATTAATAGGATGATCCCATGTGCATATGTTAATGTATGTAGAAGACGTTATATTTTCGATTTAAAGACTAAAAGTTAACAATATTCATCTTATACACACTCACTGCTCGCTGATTTACATATGTTAAAAGTAAATACTATTAAAAGAAAACTCATAATTTAAAAAAAAAGGACATCTTAAAACCTTCTTTAATTGGTATATAAGGGGAGAAAGCTGAACAAAAAATGTATGCTTACTTAGGAATGTCTGTGATTTGCAATTTGAAAACATCCCTCCATAAAAATCATGTTTCACCAAAGTCATATCACATACGGCCTGATTATGGGTTTTGGCGGTCCTGGAGTGGGCGGTATGCTCCAGGACTTCCAAATCTCACCGTGCCTCCCCCCACCAGATTACCAGTAATTTTGTGGTCTGGCCGGCAGGCGGAGTGGCAGTTCTGCAGTAGTGCACGTTCTTGCACAGGATGGAATGCACCATATGGTGCATTCCTTCATGCTCAGGAACTGGGGGTGCAAATCTACATGGGGCATAAAATGTGCCCTGCTGCATAGATGCCCGAGCACAGGGGCAAGAAGGGGCTCTGTAGGGCACCCTTTCTGTCCTCACAACCAGCAGTTACATGGAGGAAGGACCTCAATGAGACTGCTGGTGGTAAGGAAAGTCGTAATTTGCTTTGCAGTACCACAGGGCACCCTCAAGCATATTGCAACCATCAGACTGCCATGGAACCACAAGGGAATATGGTACCCTGGCGATTGCGGTGGTGTAATGGTAGTCCAACCACCATGGTCCAAATAGAGTGGTCGGACCGTTGGTGTGGTGGTGGCTGGACCACCACCACCATGCCCCCACAAGTCTGGCGGTCCCAGGACTGCCAGACTCGTAATCAGGGCCATAGTGTAGGGATAGGTAAGTTATATAAGCCTTGGGGCAAAGACGGATGTACGATGTTACAACACGAGTTTTTACAACGCGTACCGTTACATCGCGGTCGTTACAACGACTGCGATGTTACCACGCCATGCCTTTACAACGCAAGTCTTTACATCGACTTGCATTAGACGGCGTGCTAACATTAGAAAAGCGTAATTTACTATTCCAACTCCAGTCCACTTAACAGTAGGGAAGGTGTTTGGATAGTAAACTACACTATTTGTAATGTTAGCACGCCATCTAGCGCAAGTCGGTGTAAAGACTTGCGTTGTAATGGCATGGCGTGGTAACATGCAGTCGATTGCGATGTAACTGCATCGCGGTGTACTAACCTCGATGTAAAGGTTGTTCCCCGGCAAAGACACTTCTTTCATCTACTAAATGTCTACAAAGCGGGGAAAAATACACACACCTGACTATATAGGATATCTCCATTATAAAGGTTTTTCCTTTACAGTTAAACCTAAAGAGATCATTTTATGTTCATTTTGTTCTCTGGGACAGTCAACCCCAGTTCAATCACTGAGACTCAAATTAGGCCTAATTAGTACTAATGCAAGAGGACTTCCTGCATTCATAATATGGTGTAATCAGATTTTATATGCTCAATCGGGCACCTTAAAAGAACTAGTAAAGCTTGATTTGAGTACACTTGTATAGCACAAACATTGTTTGCCTAACTTTCAAGTGGCACAAACATCTTATCCATCCCCTTAAAATAAATAGAATATTATAAATTATTTTAACAAAACAAAAACAATTTCTAAAACATCAAGTTTTAAATGTTGGCTGTTACTTGGAATTTTAACACTGCCTGAGTGCAAGATCAGTAAATGCATGTTTCTACTGAGAAGGAAAAGTTTAATTGTTATATCTGTTCTCGGATGTTGGGAAACATTTGCCTCCTAAATGATGTTTTTGAAATTTAAGTTATTTGACAACACAGACCATTAAACCATGTTCTATTTGTTTGTCCAGCATTGTCTGCTCCTAGAGCAAAACTATTAGGGCAGTTGTTTCTTAAATACAAAGTCATACTTTGAACATTGCCCTTTCCTTATGTCCCCACCCTTTTTGTTAAATTGTTTTACCTTTTGTTAACCCAGACAAGATATTTTTTCTGTGATTTTTTTTTTTTATTGCTGATGCCATGTGGTGGACTAAAACATTTCATATATCATTACATTAGTAAATTGAATGAACAAATGTAGATCAAATCTATGCCCTATGAGTGCTGCAGGTGATCCCTTTGTTATTTTAGGACTGTCATGCAACAGTGTCCTCCTTACAAAATGTGACTGTGGAGAGAAAAAGAAAAGCATATGGATTGCTTTGTAACCCTTGCACTTAGTTACTAAATGAAAACTGAACATACAGGGATGAGATGGATCTCGCTTCAGAGTTTAACAGTTAATACAGGAAAAAGGTTCTTCCACTCAGTCTTTATGCCCAGAATACGCCATCATCTCTCTTTAAGGAGATGCTTCATTTGAGATAATTCCCTAAAGGTATCTAGAATCTGCAATCACACTGAATATTCTGTCAGTACAAGCCTGCGAAAGGACTTCCTTATTCAGACAGGAATTAAGCAGAAGTTCCTGAAAATCAATTAAACTGTTGTGGAGTGATGTGTTTGTGGCATCTTTCCCAGCCCAGGAGTATGCAGATGAATTATGCCACACAGGAGCTGCGGTAAAGCATTATTTTATTCCTCAGAATACACTCATGCACTGCTCATTACACCATACTTTCCATTAACCACAATCTAACACCTCCCAGCATATTATGTATTTCCTCTTCAGAGTCCGTTCAGAACCACTAGGGTTCTAGTGCGCATAACATCAATAAGCTACTGTGTTCTTTGAATTAAAAACCTCCAAGAACAGTGGTTGTCATCTTCTCAGTCTCACACATTTTCATAGGGAAATGACACAGAGGTAACTCCTCTGCTGGTTGTGGGCATCCAATCAGCATTTTCTGTAGAGGAGAGGATGATTCTCTCATCTGAAGTGGGCTTGTAACAGTCACCCTGTACTCTTGTGAATCATAATGTCCATGGATTTATCTATATTGTTCTTGGTTTATACTGGGTTGGAAGTCCAGTCTGAAAATTAAATAACAATCTGGAACAGTGTTATGTATCTTGCACGTTACTGTCTAATGTATATTTTGCAGACCTGTCTTGAAGTTGAGTTGAGATAAGACATTTTACATCTAGAAATGATGACAGAGCAGAGGGCTCACTTACATAGGACAATGATAAAATCATCTTAGATCAGACCAGCATTGACATCCAGAGGCTGCTCCCTCAGCTTTAGAAATACTGCTCACAAAGCTATATTTTAGTTGAACTGTCTAAGAACTTGGGGGCATATTATCAAGAACGGCGTTAAAAATTATCACCGGTTTAGCGGCAGAAAACTGCTGCTAAAGCGGCGATAATGGGCTTGATAATATGCCCTTGAGAATTCCAATAAAAGTCCATGTTCTGGTGTGAACATGGGCTTTTATTGGAATTCTCCAGGGCATATTATCAAGCCCATTATCGCTGTTTTAGCGGCAGTTTTTTGCCGCTAAACCGGTGATAATTTTAATGCCGTCCTTGATAATATGCCCCAAAATATTTTCTTTTGCCAGAAGAATAGATTGCTCAAATTGTTCTCATGAGTTTCTACCTTAGAACAGCGAACATCTTGCAACTACTTTGGTGTCACTTTTAAAATATGCATGCACTGGGTACAGTTAGGCAGTTCTTTATTTGAGCCAGTGGTTGCCAGTGGGAGGTACCAGCACTCATTTTTGAAGACCTGCTCTTATTTTATCCCATCAGACGTTTATGTAGACAAGAGAGTGGGGAAAACACATGAAGCAGAAAGATGGAGCAGGAGAAAGACAGACCCCCCCCCAAGGATTGGAGAATGCAGGACCCTGCAAGTGTGATATAAAGGGGCAGGGAGTGTCTGGTAGTGAACTAAAAAGCAAATAGTGTATTTAAGACTGCAACATTTAATTGCACCAGCTCGGGACTTCTGAGCAGGGATTTAGGCACCAGCAATCAAATTTAGCACTTCTGTAAGGGTAGTCTGTATGTTTTATTAATTCAAGTTCTTTGTAAGAGTCCATGATGGAGACCTTTGAGAATTGGTATGGTTAGGTTTGTTTCACTCAAGATCAAATGTATCTTGTGTTCTTCTGTCTTCTTTACTTATGTTGTGCACATATATTTAATACTTTTGGCCTCCAGATGACGGCGTTGACCTCTTGTGCAAAGACTATAACCGTGCAACCAACCTGGTTTGAGTTGAAAAGAAAGTGCCTCTCAAATTAGGTAAATGAAAATAACCCTACTGCAGTATAATAGCAACACATTTATTTGTGTTCTTCACCATGTGCATATTAGTTTTTGCCGCTTCATGTCCGTGTATTGGTGACATATGTGAGTGTATCATTTTTCATTTTAGGGAGCATTGGGCCCCTGTGTATGCATGCATCTCTAATAGAATGCTATGCATGAAATGTGAATTGCTACGATTGAGACAATCAGTTGCAAGACACAGGCTAGCTCTGGTTGTACGAGTCTATAATTGTTTACATCTCTGTCAATTTGTCTTTTACTGGGGCATGTATTCTGTTATAGGGTGCCTGACTCAGATATAAACACATAACACCATCATACACACCCATCTTTTATGGGCTGATATTATTACGAGGGTGGTGGATGGTACTATTTATTTGTTTGATCCAGATTTAAGAGAGATCACCCACATGCAGACACAGACACATGAAGTCAGCAAGTACGCTAGTTAACTTTCTTTAGAAGTCTGTATTGAAGCCACAGTAGAACTTGGGTGGCCAATTATCGGACTGTTACTGGAGAGCTGAGAATTATATTTCTAAATTAACAGAAAGTTTGTCCTAATTTTAGCCTTCTGGACCTCTCAGCATCATCGTCATTAAAAACTGTTTGGAAAATGGTTTCCTTACAAAGATAGTAGCAATACATCCCACCAAGAGATGGCCACAGTTTATGAAATTGAAATCACCTTAATATCAATCCTAAAATGAAGAAGGCACCAGCATAAAATAATAAAAATACTGAATATTTTATTAACGTCTTAAGTGATCCTCAAAATCTGTCATTCACTTCACAAAGCACACAAAAAACTCATTTTGCTTAAGGAGAAAATATGGTAAGGCCTAATTAGCAAAACCAATTATTTGCGTAATCTTTCACCAGTGTACTAACATGAAAAAAAAAATCATCTAACATACCTTCATGAACTGCACACAAAAGTCTAAGGGGCATATTCACAAGGACTTATCTCCGATTTATCTCCACCTTAACGCATCAAAAGTGGAGATAGACTTAACACCCCATTCACAAGCTGGTGCAAACTGCAGACATCGCCAGTATTCCCGCGATAACTGCCCCAAAATTTATCTCCACGGTGGACACCACCAACTAACCCTAATAAGATGCAGAGTAGGCGTTCCCGTGCAAAAACATACGAAAAAACCACAACACCACTTTCACAACGAACTGCCAGATCTGCGAAGTGAACCAAAAACAGGCGATAAGCCGCGGTAGCTGCAGGTATTTAACACCTGCCTCAAGCAGGTGTAAAGACAGACGACTGCCTGCAGTAGGCAAAGGAGCCCCCCACACAGCCACACCCGAAGAACAAACGACGCAATGGAGCTACTCATCATGCAGCTCGGAGCCCCTATAGGGCCACAACACCAACCACCACCACCCCCATTGTCCGCCCCCCCCGGACCACCACAGAGGCAGCGCAGAGTAAGACAGCAGACCTACCAAAAGCGCACCACTCTCACAGACCTAATGCCCGAAGAAGTCATTGCCCACTACAGGCTCAAAAGGACAACCATCCTCCGCATCATGACCCACATCGCCCACAGGCTGAAGGTCCCAACACAGCGGAGAACCAACATCCCTCTGCAGACAAAGCTGCTGGCTGAGCTGCACCTGTTGGCCTCTGGTACCTTCCAACCAACAACTGACAGAGTCGGAGGGGTTTCGCAGTCAGCCCTATCAAAGATCATCACACCTGTCCTGGATGCCATCCTCAGCTTCATACAGCAGTACCTTCATTTCCCCAACACTGCGTAGGAACAGCTGGCTTCTACGTCATAGCCGGATTCCCGGCCAAGTTGGGGGCAATCGACTGCACACATGTCCCACTCGTGCCCCCTGCGGATACTGCACACCACTACCGCAACAGAAAGCATCAGTGAGGCATAGTTCCATATTGCAGGCCTGCGACACATGGTGCCACTAACCCTGTTCAATGCAAGCCGGGGACAAGTGGTGCCACTAACCCTGTTCAACGAAAGCCGGCAACACGTGGTGCCACTAACCCAGTAAAACACAAGGCGGCGTCACGTGGTGCCACTAACCCTGTTCAATGCAAGCCGGCGACACGTGTTGCCACTAACCCTGTTCAACACAAGTCGGCGACACGTGGTGCCACTAACCTTGTTCAATGCAAGCTGGCGACACGTGGTGCCACTAACCTTGTGCGCCATGAGTGACCGTCATCCTCCGGCGGAACATCATTGGTCTCTGAGCCTGTAGCCTGGGGGTTGTCATCAGCAACAGGCAGGTACGGACTTGGTGTCTGGCATGGGTCTGTGGCATTCATATCCGCCATGTTGCCGGACACAGCTGGCATGTGCCCTCTGCATCATGCCCTGGGGTAGACCTCCCATTCTCTCCGTGACACTCCGCGGAAGGCACCTATAACACATGCGAGGCCCTGCTCTGCCCTCATGACCCTACCCCAGTCTCCCGCAGGTCAGCGTCCCGTGGCGGTGGGCCCGTGTCGGTCGCTGTGCATCCGGGGCCATTAGCCCCATGTGACTCGAGTCAATCCCCCTTGTTGTTCTGACATTGCATTTCTGAGTGCCTGATGACTGTTGGAGTTGTTGCCAGCACCAGCTACTCCCTGAGGGCTGGCTTACACTCACCCCACACACAGCCAGTACTGGCGTCACTGAATTAGTGGGCCTGCCATCACATCCTGCCGAACAAAGTATTGACTGTTTTCTCCCTGCACTGTCACAGGTGACTAAGGATATGCACTCTGCCCTTGGATGATGACACCCCTCCGAGACCCAGACACAACCGCCCAGAGGCAGTACAATTTGGCCCACATACGCACCAGGGGCGTCGTTGAACGCACATTTAGCGTGTTGAAGTAACATTTCAGGTGCCTGGATGGCACAGGTGGAAAGCTCCTCTACAGCCCGGACATCGTGTGCAAGATGATCGTTGCATGTTGTGTGGTGCACAACATCTGTGTTCACACCAATGCTTCATGGATCTCTGTACTAGAGGTATCGGACGATGATGGTGACGATGGGGCAGGCGGCCCACATCCCACTGCAGCTGCAGCAGGAATGGCCGGTAGGAACACCATCATTGACATTTACTTCTCATGAGCACGTCACATTGTGGCCGTCCATGGCAATCATGGGACAATACAAGATGTCCAACTGCACTGCATGTGTTATTAAAACTTATTTGCAGGTTACAGGTTGTACTTGTACATTGTCATGTTACATTTTCCAGTGGTTTCAGATGTGATTTGCCATGTTGTGCACATTTGCGGAACCAGTTGTGTCCTGTGTTCTGTTGTGGAGGTGTTGCTGTTTGTACAGGGATGTTGTCAATGTTGAGGTGCTCTTATGCTTATGTGCGTATGCTGCACGGTGGGCGAGTCGCTCCTGAGGCTCTGATTTGTCTGCCACTGGTCTCTTTCATGCAGTGTGTCTGTCGGTTCTGTTCTTCCATGGTGCTTGGATGTTGTGGGGTACATGTTGTCCTCTGCAGTCGGTCATGGTGCATCCGTGGTACTCTGCAGTTGATGTATTATTTGGCGCTGGTTGTCACTGTTTTCTTATCGTGCTTTGGCCCATCGCAGGTTTTTTTGTGTAATCTCCATCGAGGTGGTTGTATCGCAGACATTGTCAGCGGTTTCGGCAGACTATCACATGGTACCACTTTGTTGTGAATTCCAAGTTGACACAGGGTTATTTTCCCGCGATAGGCTGCAATGTGTAAAGTTCCGTTAACATTTTTTGGTGATGTTTGGCACACGTTCTTGTGAATATACACCTAATTGTGGGAATAAATATTATTCAAGGTAGAGATTACTCATAGCTACTTGTTACAGTACCCTTCAGTAGAAAACACCTACCTCCCTATTAACAGTTGATCATAACCAGCTCAAAGGGAAAAGGATATAGGTGTTAAATATGTTATATATCCTTTTTTTTTTTATTTATGATGACCTACATAGGTCACTCAGATGCCTCTTAACTGCTAAAGGGGCATATTATCAAGAAACGGCATTAAAATTATCGCTGCTTTAGTGGCAGAAAACTGCTGCTAAAGCGGCGATAATGGGCTTGATAATATGCCCTTAAGAATTCCCATAGAAGCCCATGTTCTGATGTCAACTTGGGCTTCTATTGGATTTATCTGCGGCATATTATCAAGCCCATTATCACCGCTTTAGCTGCAGTTTTCTGCTGCTAAAGCGGCGATAATTTTAACGCCGTGCTTGATAATATGCCCCAAAGAGAGCTAAGTTACAAGGGTGATAAACTGACCAAAGGATGCCCTCAAAAGAGAGAACTCTGGCATAACTGAGAAAGGAAGATGCAATTGGTGGGAGAGTTCCCTGACCTGAAGCCAACACTCACATAATTTAGACTGCACTGCAGTGAACAGGAATGTGAAGAATATAACATACTGATGACTTCACTAGAATGTTTGTGATACCCCCGGGACACTCACTTTACTTACTTGTGAGCTGTGAGGGGAACGGCACAGACCATTCCTGATCCTTGCCTATGCCCACGCCATGAGGGGAACGGCCAGTGCGAGTCCAGGCCATCGGGCCACGCCGTGAGGGAAACGGCTTACAAGGAACTACATTTCCCAGCGGTCTCTGTGTGGCGCTTGTAGAACACGTCAGCCCAGCGCCGGGGGGCTTTAAAGATCGCTCAGCCCTTCCGCAGCGCGGGACGCTCACTTCACTTACTTGCGAGCCGTGAGGGGAATGGCACAGACCATTCCTGATCCTTGCCTACGCCCATGCCGTGAGGGGAATGGCCAGCGCGAGTCCAGGACATCGGGCCTTGCCGTGAGGGAAACGGCTTACAAGGAACTACATTTCCCAGCGGGCTCTGTGTGGCACTTGTAGAACGCGTCAGCCCAGCGCAGGGGGGCTTTAAAGATCGCTCAGTCCTCCTGCAGCGCGGGCGAAGCCCGGGCAAAGGGCAGGCCATCTGTGGCCGTCCGGGGCCGGGAGAGGCTGGGCCACCCCCATGAAATCTTGTCTTGTGGAATTGTCCAACCCGCAAGGGTCCCTTTTTGCTTACTTGGGGCGGCAGCAATTAGCTTGGTGTATGTGGGTCTTGTTAACAACTCCAGCATGAGTAATAAGGGCAAAATGACAAAGCCTGCTTCTTCTTGTCGTATTACCAGGCTTCAGGCTGATACGGCACAACCTCTCTCAAGCCTTACCGCCATTGACAAGATGCTACAGAAGACAATTGGGGTTGTAGCATCTGCAATAGAGAACACGGAAAGGCGATTGTCTATCACACCGGCTGCCCCTCCCCTTCAGTCGATTGGGGATTTCTCTGCTGGCACTGTTAACCCCCCTGATTTTAGCTCCTCTCTCATGTGCTCCTTTGCGGAGTTGCCCTGCGCACAAACTGCACAAGATGTCACTAGCCTCCCCGAGGTCTCCAATACACTCTCACTTCCCGTTGTTGGAAATATTTCTGAACCATGCTCGAGAAGAAAGAAAGGTAAAAATAAAAAGCTGGTTAAAGTTCCTTCATCTTCAGCGGACGTTGTGCAGGTTGTTGCTAGTCCCTGTGCGAACAATTTGGGAACTCCTGTCTGGGTCACACATCTTCTATCTGACTTTGAATCACATATTGAAAAGATCATTGGCTCATATCTCAAGCCATTAACATCTAGGCTTGACAGATTGATCTCCACAATTAACAACTCAGGCCTAGGGAAATCCCAATTGCCCGGTCCCTCAGGAATTTCTGGCATTGATAAATCTACTCCTAGCCCTGATCCCATAATTCCATTAGCCGGCATAAATACAACAGCCGTACCGGCTCTGGTACCCGCAAATCCTTCACCTGATCCCGCCTTACTCCCGACTAGGGCAGGCATAGTTGATGTGGGAAAATCCTCAGCCCTGAGGGGATCTATCGAAAACAGACCAGACCCATTGTACCACCAACCTCGACCCAGTGGAAGAGGTGGAAACAGTTTGGAGGTGGGGACCTCCCCGGACTTGCCCACCCTTGACCTGTCGACGGAATCCTTAACATATGTTGTGGTCCTTGTGGGGGTTCCCTCTCTAAGTCAGGGGAAAAGTGAGGACCACTACGAACTAAAAAATAAATGTGTTCAATGGCTCAATAAGAATAGGCCTCTTCCTCCTAACATCCCTGGTGAAATAATGGGTGTAAGAAGGGTAGACTGGATTGGGACCGGGCCCAAAACCATAATGGGAAATTGTGTAGTGATCAACTTTAGGAATTCCAGGGCGGTAGAATACATCTGTAGCAGATCGCTACCTTGGTCAAATACCCAAATCTTCCCCTTGCACCTATCATATTTCTATCCTACTTCCCACCGGAGCTTTGGCCAGGATATAGCTAGTTGACAGGAGGGGAGCCAGAATATTTTGCCATCTAAAACCCATCAGGGCATCACATACCGGGAGACTTACCATCCATATTCCCCTTTACTCTCTTATTTTCCATTGAGAAATAGGTATAGCGGGTTGGAGCAGATCGAATGACGCCCAGTGTGGCAGAGCTCTTTACCTCAAATAGATAATGCACGGAGTATGTTAATAGGGCAATCGGCGGGTATTGGAGGTAGTATCACCCTTCAGAAGCAAACAAGGAATAGCTTAGAAAGTATCGAGCTAAACCCCTGTAGGCGGGATGGGATTATGGGAGTTACAAAAATTGTTCCGGTAGTGACCCAGAAGGTGGTACAATTGCTCTCTTGGAACATCGCTGGGCTACAAAAAAAGGTGAGCTTACCAGATTGGAATATCTTCATTGAGAAATTTGACATTTGATGTTCCAAGAGAGATGGAGTTTGCTTCCGGCATATAAATCAGGGTATTCGACCTTTTTTACCCCTGCAATAAGTTCAGGGAAGGGTAGACCAGCAGGGGGACTACATGTCTGGATCAAGATCGAACTAAATTGGGATATCACTGTCCATAAAACAGGGACTGAGGATATTTTACATCTTTCAATCCAAGGGCAAGATATGAACTGCAAGATAGACCTATATAATGTTTATGCAAGAGGGTCTCCAGGGGACCAAATGTCAAGCACAATAGCAGCCTTAGAGCTAGAATTAGCTGGCAGCTCCCCGTTCTCTAAAACTATCGTAGGAGGTGACTTTAATTGCACCTTCGAACCTTTAACTAGAGACGATTCCCTGGGAATAGAGGAGGAAGATTCTAGATGGTCTATTCCGGCCTTGTCATTAGCACCAATTAGAAAATGGTCTCCGAGGGCAATCCAGATCAATGCCCTGACCCTGCAATATAACCTGAGAGCATTAAATGGTAGAACAAGCTCAGACCCAGACGGGGCATTTACCTTTAATAGGCTTAACGGCCCGTCAAGAATAGATTATATTTTACTTGACGTCAACCTCTGCAGCGATTTAATCGATATGGAGGTAATACCATCCCAGGACAGTGACCATAACCCCCTCTGTACAAAGATAAGGTGGGGATTAAAAAAGGAAAATAGAAATAATGCCCCACTAATACATACTAAGGAGGTTGTCCCGTACAATTCTAATCGCCGGTTGAAATGGGAGAGGTTCTCATCACAGGAAGGGATCCTAGATAAGATCAATGAGCACTTAGTAGAGATGACTGCAGACATAGAGCAATTTACAGCTGTAAAAGAAAATGTACAGGGCCCTTCACTCCCTCTAGTTTACAAAAACGTGATAGAGAAAGTGGGCCAATATTTTATAATACAGGGAGGTAGTGCCAGACAGAACCCTACTCAGGCAAAAACAAGTAATCCCTGGTATACGGCTCAATGTAGGGGTAAAAGGAAGGTGTTAACTGCAGCCCTGCTCAAAAAGAATCCTTCACTAGTTAGAGCGGCTAGGAGGGATTATGCGAGGTCTCTAGTGATAGAAAACGGGACTGGGAGGAACAACACTGGCAGAATCTTAAAATCGCTTCCCTGAGTAAGAACTCCTGCACATTCTGGGATCTAATTAACAAAGCCAGGAGAGAGAGATCGGAACCCATCGCTAACCACATATCAGAACAACAATGGTTCACACATTTCTTTGACCGGTACTATGGTGTAGATGAGCCAAGTTTTCCACCTCTGATAATGGATAGTGATGATACAGTTTCCAGGGTTCCCGAAGACCCCTTCTCCTTTAATGAGGTTAAAACGGCTATCAAACATCTGGTTCCGGGAAAGGCTGCAGGTCCTGACGGTATACCTGGGGATCTTCTCCTAAATGACCCAGTAACCTGGGCTAAATTGATCTCCCTATTAATGAACCTGATTTTAAGAGGCCACCCAGTCCCGGATTCATGGAAGGGAGCTGAGGTGGTAACAGTGTTTAAAAAGGGGGCGAGGGACGACCCTGCCAACTACAGACCGATCAGCCTGATAGACGTGGTCCAGAAGGTGGTTGGCAGGGTCATCATATCCAGGGTAGGATTGTGGATAGAAGAAAAAAATATCCTCGCCCACTTTCAAGCGGGTTTTAGGCAGAAGGTGGGAACGGTGGATCAGATCTTCCGATTTTTTGCTATTTACTGGAAGGTTGTGACCATTGGGAAGGGCAGTTTGTACTTGGCGTTTATAGATCTCAAAACGGCTTTTGATCTGGATCCTCGATATAGATTATGGGATGTTCTACAAAAGATCGGCTTCCCTGTTACCCTCCTTGAATTAATTAAGAAACTGCATGAAGGGAATTATGCAAGGATCAGATGGGGTACTCAGGGCCAGTTGACTGAGAGGGTGTCGGTGGGGAGGGGGGTCCGCCAGGGATGTGTTATGGCGCCGACTCTTTTCTCCCTTTTTGTGAACGGAGTGGTGGACCACTTGAGGGAGGACTCAGCCGACGCCCCATCCCTGGCGGGGGAAAAAACACCCACCCTGCTCTTTGCGGATGACACCCTCCTGATCCCTAAAACCTCGACTGGCCTTCAAAAATTGCAGGATCGATTTAGCTTGTTCTGTGAGGATAGAGGTCTTACTATCAATACTTCCAAAACAAAGCTCATGGCCTTCTCGCCAGCAAAGAGATTTAAGAATAAAGTCTCTCTTAATGGTACCCCATTGGAGCTGGTAGACTCATTCGACTATTTGGGTGTAAGGGTCAATAGTCGAATGAATTGTAATGATCATCTGGCCAAAATGCTTCTAAAACGAGTATCTGGAGCAATCTTGCGGGAACAGCGAGAGTCCACGAGCAAACCTGTAGCCCCGGCTCTTACTATGTATGAAGGTCAAGTACTGCCCTCGGCACTCTATGGATCTGAGCTGTGGGGCTTTGAGGACACAACCAATCTGGTGAGCTCAGAAAATAAGTTTTTGAGAGAATTGGTGTCACTTCCCATCTCCACCCCGATAAAACCACAATGTCTAGATATGGGTAGGCGTCTATTAAAAGACATAGTCTGCCTGCGCCTGTTACTCTTCTGGGTTCGTCTTAGGAGGTCGCCAGAACTCTCAAACTACGCGGCTGTCTTGGATGAACTAATTTTGCTCAACTCGGGCAACATGATTAAGTGGTTGAGTAAACTTAGACAGCTGGTACTGAAATTAGGGCTGAATGAAATGTGGGTTAGCCAATCACCACCCTCCAAGCAAGTCATGAAGAAACTATATTGGGACTGGGTACAGGAGGAGGCTATATGTAGAGGCAAAGGGGGCACCCTTACAGAGCGGTTTATAGAATTTAAACCCGAAAGGAAACTTAAACTGTTCCTTGAGTTTATACAAAAACCCCTGGATAGATCCCTCTATCTAAAACTAAGGTTTGGGACCCTCCCTGTGAATGAATTTACTGCTGGGTGGAACAACTCAAGCTCTATAGCTAAATCCTGCCCTGGGTGTGCAGCCCCTAAGGAGTCTGTGGCTCACTTTCTTTTTGCTTGTCCAGCTTACAGGAGTGCAAGCTCGTCATGGCTTAAACCAATATGTAGGGAGTGGGGCCTAAGGTGTCACAAGATGGCCCTGCGGGTTTTACTACTGATACGTCCTCCTTGGTCATAGTCTGCGGGGTAGCTACATTTTTGGGCAGTGCATGGCAGACCCGCGCGCGTAGGATAAAACAAACTCTTTAATGATGTTATATGAATTATGATACGTCATTTTTATGAGGTTATGTACATCTTATTTTAATGAATTTTGTAAATTTTATGCACATTTTAGGCATGATTGGATTGGTGTTTCATTTTTAGTTGTATAGGGCGTGTATACTTCTAGGCTAAAAATGTTTTGAATATATTATCACTATTACTATATGAGTGATATCTGGACGTATGGAGCACCCTGCAGGGAATTAATAAGTTTGCCCTTTTTTGCTGCTATTTCTCCTAGTCATCCTTTGAGCTTTGAACATTGGCACTTCCTCACATGTTGCTGCTGTTTGCAATACTGATAATAATCTTGTGTTGATCATAAATTGTTTATGTGGGTCATTTTTAATAGAACCTGTAGGCTTTTAATGCAACTTAATAATTTGACCATCCTTGCTGCTATTTTCTGAAATATCTGCATTTTGCACTTGGCACTTTAGCATATGTTGCTGCTATCAAACACGCGTGATAATTTTGCATTGTTGAGGTGATTTGTTTTATAGACGACCCCTGCTCTTTAAATTTAAAGAAGATGGATTAATGTAAATGTTTTCTAGGATTAACTATGTGTGAAATGTTTGCACTTTTATGGATAGTGCATATCCGAATAAAGATTAATAACGATACCCTTTAAAATGAATTTCTCGACCCAATGCCTTTGTTCCATCAGAAAATGCTTGAAACCCCAACAGACTAACACTTGCTGATCTGCTGTTGTATGCATAGCATGGAAGGTCCTGCTTATAGCTCTGTGGCCCCAGAGTTTTGAAACTACAAGAGAGATACCCTGAATTCATTACCTTTGTGGTACGGTCTTCCCAGTATGATGCAATGTGAAGATTTTGGGCTTCCCTTTTGCTCTTTACTGTATGTTAATACAGGGTAAATCTCAGATCCACTTGCTCCCTTATTTCATGTACCGCTTTGGCAGTCTTAACTCCACCACTATGTCAATCGTATTTAGGAGCCTATTCATGAAAACAATGTAAAAATATGTGTAGAGATTAACATCTCCTTAAATGTACTTTTACTGTTGTCACCAGAAAAAAACGTGCAAAACTGTTCTCGGCACAGGTTTCAAGACGTACTACTTGGAATCTCATGTGACATCTCCTTTTGGCACCTATTTCCTTGGTGTGGAATTCAGCATAACATTGCACCCAGGAAGAATTCAGCCTTCTCTGCAAAAGCACACTTTTTTGTTTTTGTTTTTCTTTGTAGGCGAAAAAAATCTCTGTAGGGAAAGCCCTATCCCTAAACCCTAACCCCAAATGTGGGAGTGACCCACTGCTCTTCCATCCAGGAAGGAGAATGATTCCAATCCTTTACTGGCATAAAATGTCCTACCACATCCAAAGTGGGAAATGGCTGGATTGGAGTTTTGAAATGGCCACAATGTAGATGTGTGAGGGAGTTCCCAGTCATCCAAGGCAAAGTGTGCCTTGGAATACATTTGAGTGGGATTCCTGACTGAAGATCGCACCACACTCATGACAAAGAAACAGTAGTAAATCCATCCATGCTTGCCAAAATCCTTTTGTGGACTTCTGGCAAGTATTTATTGAAGAATATACCTTCGTGAAGAGGGCCATTAGAGTTCTCTACCATTTCAGAGTAGGTTTTACCACCAAGGGCTTTTCGTTATCACAGGAGGCAACACGTTGTGGAAATTTCACAAATATCCTTGTCAGATAGGGACATCTCTTTCATGCACTGTGAGCCATGGAAATACATCTTTAAACCAGAGACACACTTTCAGTGACTCAATGTCTTGTGTTCTTCATATTTTGGTGAGAGAGTTTTAGCATTTTGTGATGCCACACTTCTCATTTATGGAAAGTATACCTCACTTTTTCACAACATTCTTTTACTTAAGGCCTGATTACGAGAGGGCCGCCAGACTCATGGTGGCGCAGCAGTGTTGGATCCAGCCACGGACGCACTGGCAGTCCAACCTCCCCGTTAGGAGTTGGCCAAACGGACCGCCATGGGAGCGCCAGCTCCACCAGGGAACCAGTGTTCCTTTGCATTGGAGAAGCAGTCAGAGCCCGCAATATGCTTGGCCGAGCTGCAGCCGCAAAATGTGGTCCCGCCAAGCATATTACGAGTTTTCTCTCCTCCAGGGTTTACATGGAGGTTCTTTCTCTGTGTAAACCTTGGATGAGAGGAAACAAATGGTGCCCTACAGGGCCCCCCTGAGCCTCAACTGCATGTAGATGCACACAGGGGGGCATACCCTGTCCCCCCTTGTGCATGCACATAGGTTCCTGCACGGCATGGACATTTGAGTCCATGCTGTGCAGGAACCTTGTAGATCAGTCCCATTGCAGTGCCTTTTTCAAAGGCACCGGCGCCTTTAAAAAGAGGCATCGCCATGGGACCGCCACGCCGACTGCCTGTTAGACTACTGAAATCTCATAATCTGGCAGGCGGTGGCGGCGACCTTCGATGATGCACCACCAAACCCCCAAAAAGTTGTAATCAGGCCCTGGATTTTCTCCACCATAAATTGGATAAGGTTCATCTGGTTTGGGAAAATAACCTCATACAAATTATTGGGAGATCAAATGACAGAACGAGTGGAAACTCCACTGCTGTGATAACTACCATATATGGAACTATAATGAGAATTGCATTTGCCATTAAGGAAATTGCAGATTTATTTCCAAATTCTCAATTATGGGACCAATTAGGTGTTGACAAGAGCAGAATTCTTGGGGGAAATATCACCCAAGCTGATTCCATGTGGAACAGTGTTCGCATACCCTGATTTACCAGGTGCAGATATTCACCTGGTAATAGCACCAGAGGGCTATTACGCATAGGGTGCATTTTCCCTGCTTGCGCTACCGCACTCCTTTCACCAGGAGCAAACAGGGAAAGTGTGCCTTATTAGGTTGAATGCACTGCCTTCAGGGCAGCCGTAAACTTGTGCTGCCCTGGAGTAGCGAACTCAAGTGAAATATGGAGCAGCGGCTTCAAAGCCGCTCCATGTATCACTGTGCAGGCGGCACTTGCCTGCACTTTAAGGAGGAGAGAGATCCCCTTGCAGACGGGTGCAGTGAGTGACTGCACCCACCTGCTAAGTGATGTCTGGGGTTCCATTGGACCTCCTTGAAACCCCTATGGAGTGCTGCTATCAGGGGGCGCACTGACTGTGTTCTACATTTCTGTTCCCCGCTGTCATTATGCCTCCTGAGAGGTTCTTTACCTCTGCACCTGTGCCAATACTATGGCTCAGGCACAAAGGTAAATAGATTCCCTCACTGGCATGAGAACACGACCCCAGGCGAATGAGGGAATGCCCTCTTAATATAGCGCTGGTGCAACATGTGCAGCAGCGCTATCTGTATAACAGAAGGGGCCGCACAAGTGTCTGCGGCCCCTTCTGTAATACCAAAATGACCAGGGGGTGCACAAAGCTGACACAAATGCTGATGTGCCCCAGAGGTACGTCTGCAATATGGACCCAGGTGCCGAGGTCAGAGCCAGAGAGAAGAGGGTCAACCAAGCCTCCATACTACTCACTCCAACAGCATGGAGGAGCATGAAATGCTAATCCCAGTAACTCCTAAGACTGCCTTGTCTGCCTTACCCTCCTCCCAACCCACCTATTCTGCACTGTACAGTGTCTCTCTTTAACCTGTTGCTCACACAACACCTGCATAGAGATAGGGTTGAATGAGAGCGGAACTGTTTCTTAAACCTATGAAAATCGGTGTTTTTGATCTGGTAATTCTGTGTTGCAGTGTTATTTCCCCTTTAAGGCACTATATCCCATTAATGCCAGAAACTAGTGGGGGGATACTGGCTGGTATTAATAATTCCAACCCTATAGCTCCTCACACACTTTCAGGGTAACTCTTGATTAGTCTTTGGGGTCAAATGCAATGGATAGACAACTGCTTTGATTGGCTTGTGTCACAGCTTCACGTATTAGTAAAAGATTGCAATAAGAACTGCAATATTATCCAAAGGAGATGAATTAGTTTGATAGGGGTAATATTTTTTGGGCAACCTAAGTCTCTAAAATACTTATGGAAAATAATTTGCCAGAGACATCCACCCAGGCATTCCATCTGTAAATCTATTTTTATATATGCATACTTATACTACCCATCCAACTGCTTGGAATTGAGCAAGAAACATAAGAATAATTGAAGACTGGAAATAGAAATTCTACCCAGAGTTTATCATCTGTTTTTCATAACAGCTATTGTAATTTGACTTGCACCCATGGCTTTAGGAAATCTGGCTCCTGTGACTATCTGATTACCCTAATGGGAATTAGAAATAACTGCATGGAGTAGATGTCCGAATAATTATTATTGACAGCATACAAATCAGATACATACCCAATAATCATGCAGTACAATCAAGTCCACAACCTGTCTTTCCTGGGTACAATATATTGTTCACCTAAAAAGGAGCATATTAAAGACGTAGTAAACAACCCTGCATTATTCCAATTAAAGAAGATCAAGTTTTGACTAACATAAAAAAAAGATAATCTCCATTTCATTATATTTTTTTTATGACAGGTGAGTTTAAATGACTTTATTTCGGATATAAAGTCATAAAAGTATGGAATAAGATGCATCTTGATGTCAGATTTAAAAAGAGCTCAAACCAACGTTACAGCCTATCACACAAATGCACACAAACCGTCATCAAACAATCATTACGTAATTTAGGCACACAAGCATAATTAAATACCAGATAAACGTAGTAAAAAGTCGACAGAATGGTAGCACAAGAGACAGAGGGGCATATTATCAACAGACAGCAATGATTATCGCTAAGCGCGTTTAGCGTGGTTTTTCTTATCGCCGGCTATCGCTGGACTTTATCGCAGAGATAGCGCGTTATTAACAACGCTTATCTCCAAGGCGATAATGAATCCAGCGATAGCGGGGAAATGTGGGAATATCGCATGAAATCCAGCGATAAAAACTCAGCGATAGGTAAATCCTTGATAATAGGACATGGTGCACTTAGCCTGACAATCCACCTCCCATAGGATAATATAGCTAAGTCAGGAATTTTGCAGTCGTTAGATTCCAGTGTTAATGGGGGCTTAGCGCGATTTTAATTGTCGCTATGCGGGTCTGGGGCATTGTTGTAAATATCGTGAAGCTGTGTTAGAGATGTATTCCTATGAAGTTATGCGAGGAACGCCTACTTTGCATCTCATTAGCGATGCGATGCAAGGCGTTAGTAAAATGGGTGCTAGCACAAGGAAACACGCACTAAAGCCTGTTAGCATGTTCTTGATAATACTGCGATAAAATTATCGACACTTTTCAGCCGAAAATGGCCGCTAAAGCAGCGATAATGGGCTTGATAATATGCCCCAGAAAGTCTCACACTAAGACATAAAGTGTGACGTTGCCCTTGTTGTGGCTGTGAATGGATAGCCCGTCTTATAGTCCACATGCGTCCCAGAAATGTAGCCACTGAGGAAGCAAACAAAGAGCAAGGGTCTGCCCTTAAAATTCTGAGCATTGTTGCAAACAAAACACAAGGGACACCCTACTCACTAGGAACCAGGGTAAGTAATGTGAAAGAAAAACAATGGTTCTTGTGGGAAAATACTTGTCTATATTAATACTACAATGCACAATCGCAATGGTTATGGGTCACACAGATGTCAGAAGGAAAGGAGACTGAATACACTACAGTTTTGTATTCACAATCAATATTTTATATTTGATTTAAAGAGTCTAAGTACATACAAGAAGCAAAAACATATAATAAAGCAGTGCTTAGTGTCCCCAGTGTAAATGGAACCAAAACAACAGACTAGTGAATTTGTGACATATTAACCTTGGTTTCTATCATTTTCAAAAAATGACCATCTATGAATTTACAGTATTTTACAGCCACTGTATTTAATGATCAGAGCTGATACAATGGTTCGCTTTGTACAGTTGTTGACGGCGTAAGATATAGGGTCTCTTCAGGACCTATAGGTATAGGAACATCTAAGAGTCACCAATGATGTTGGAAATTACTACAGTATTTGAAAGGAACGGATAAGGCCATGTTGTACATGAAAATATAGAGTCCTTGCACTGCTCATAGGCCAATACCCACAGAAGTCTTGCCTCCCAGATGTTGGCATCTGCTTTGCGAAATATTCGTAGTTGCCAGCCTCCCACCCCATCCTCCACACTGGGATAAGGAAATGTTCTAGGAACCATAGATAAAGTGGCCGCAATGCACAGTAGTACATTAATGGCGTCCTGAATGGCTGAGGCATAATGAGAAAGCTCTGGGGTGAACTATAACCTTCTCCAATAAAGTAAGGGGCGCAATCTAGGTTTGCTCTCAATGGCTTTCCTACCCATGTCAAAACGTAAAGGGCGTAGCATTGTACTAGGTGGCAGATGAGCAAGGCTCGTTCAGAACTTGTTTTCAGACCTTGATAGTTCCATGCTGTTGGAGAAGCCCCAATGATCTGCTCCATGTAGAGCAGATCCCATGGCTTTAGCTTTGAAAATCTGCAGGGCATGACCTATGGCTCTCCTGAACGACCCTCAGTGTTCTTTAAGAATGACACCTGCAATTTGTTTATGCATGATGAATATTTTGTCGAAATGAAACTTCCATGTCATGGTAGAGGACAATCTTACTCCCAATTAACCCAATGAGTCTACCTTCTCAAAGGTTGTATTCCCCAGTGCAAGTGTCCCCTTATAAGATTTATGCTGATTGAATGTCATATATTTTGTTTTTGCTGCATTAATCTTCAATCTCCCTGAGCAACAGAATTTCTCGACGCAGTTCAACACATGTTGGAGCTCGCTAGGGGTTTTGGAGATTAATAAGTTGTCATCAGCAAAAAGTAAGTTTGGTGTCTTCTCTCCAGCTAGAGGGGTGCCTCAGATAGTTTCTGGGAAAGCAAATCCACTATGACATCAAATCTGGCATAATTTCCTTCATGTAGACAGGTAAGCAGTGGTAAGAACTCAGGAGGCATGCCCGTATATCTGAGTACCTGCCAAGGCTAAAGGCAGGGGACAAAATCAAAAGCTGATTCAAGATCGACAAAGGCAAAGTGCAGGCTGCCTCTAGCGATTATTACTGTCTTCGAATATAAAAGAAGGAATTGGGAAACCTGATCTATAGTGCTGGTCCTCTTGTGAAATCCAGCTTCACAGGGGGTTAGAATGTCTTTTGCTTCGATTCATAACTGGATTTTAT
Organism: Triturus cristatus; assembly: GCF_964204655.1. Classification (NCBI taxonomy): domain Eukaryota; kingdom Metazoa; phylum Chordata; class Amphibia; order Caudata; family Salamandridae; genus Triturus; species Triturus cristatus. The sequence goes on along the minus strand of NC_140587.1, from coordinate 888,281,603 downwards.
TTAGCAATCATTGACAAAAGACCTTTTGAATACAGTCTATCAAACTAATTGGTCTGTAGTTTGCTGGGGAACTGCAGTCACCATTTTTGAGGATCAGTATAACTAGGGAACCCTTTCAAGAGTCAGGGATTAGGGCCCCCTTAGTTATGGCATTAGCAAGAGCTAAGATGTATTTTGACCAACCTATTTATAACATATTTTCATCACTTTTATTAGAAGAACCAAGAAAACCTTAAACAATCAGTCACATTATAGATATCAGGGAGGAAAAAAGGAATCCTTAGGTTGCATTTACACACAAAGCATGAGGTACAACCTGAATCATGTGAGAGCTCCCCTACCTGCTCAGTCTCAAAGTCTCATATTTGTTTGCTGTGTAGTAATTTTAGATCCTACACCAATAGGCCTACAAAGAAAGTTAGACGCACTGAATTGCTACATGAAAGAAAATGTCCTTGTCCCAAACATTACTAACAAAAAATCGCACCTTTTAGTGGGTGAAACAATATTTTCACTTTAATTGGACATTATACGTAAAGGCCTTGGAGGTCGTTAAATAATACACTTACTTGGGGCAAATTGTTTCCCAAACTTTACAAAATTCCTCACATTTTCAGTATATTGGTCGCAAGGCAGACGCCTATGTTGGAGCTACTGATGTTTTACTCTTCCTCTGGGAATAGACATTTTTACCTTTGCTTGAGATTTTTCGTATGAAAATATCACCTATTTTAACAGACGCCCTAGAATATATCTCGATTAAGACTTGGCACCCATTAAAAGTAAGAGAAAGGAAGTTATTACGCAAATTGCTAAAAGTTAATCAAGATGTCCCTGTCCAAGCCATATGTTTGGAGTTATCCAAGTTAGCACTTATGCTAGAGCTATCTCTAATATATTCAGATGGTCTTATAATCTTTTACATTCTGATCCAGGATCTTTAAGGTATATTTTAAAATCTGAGACTTTTAGTAATGAGTCCTCACAACATACTTTTAACAAGAATCTTACTCGCACTAAACCTGGCTTGCTGCACGATAGCACTTTTGAAATCTTGGACATCATCCTCATTTGAAGCTCTTCTTAAAGAACTCAGCCCCAAGAATAAGTTACGACCTGGATGTAGAACACTGTTCTGAATTAAAATATTTTGCACACTTAGTAGACAGTTTAGACTCTAAAATCACGCAACAATACATACACTTCTCCTCAGAGCATTGAGTCCGGTGCACCATATTCTTATTGCGGTTTGGCAATCTTCCCTTAAAGGCTTATACTTCTAAATGGAATAATTCTGAAAGCCCTACAGGGATCTGTGATTTGTGTAATGGAGGAGTGCAAGGTTTATTACATGTATTGCTAGTCTGTGCAAATTCGTTCTTGGTAGCGGCTCGGTGCAGGTATATAAAGCCCATTTCTTTCAGATATAATATCTTCTCTGCACAAAGTTTAATCATGTTTTGTAAATCGCCATCTGATGAATTAGCCTATTCCAATTTGAATACATTTTAATTGAGCTTTTTAAAGTTGTTTTAATGCTGAAATATCATAATTATTTTTTTAACAATTGTACTATGTATTTGTTGACCTCAGTCGAGGTCTAAATCAAATTAAATGAAATCTTGAATCTTGAAGTGCAACATCATTGGCCAAATGTCTTGATATGATTACCAGCCCATACATCTCCCAATGTGGTGATGACAACTAGATCCCATGAATAAAAGCCTTTGAGGGTGACTCCTTGTGCAAGACGTGTACTATGCCACAGTGGAGTTTCGTTTATTAATTTATCATGCATTTGATACTTTTGAGTGCATTGCTCCAGCATATCAATAGGACTCTGGTAATTGGCGGGAGAACATAGGGTATGGGCGCTCAATATAATATTGCATGACAGTCGTAACGGTGCAGTATGTCAAACTCCAGTCAAATCGCAGAATCATATCTGTCACAGAAGTTTCAATCATTGACATACACTAGTTGTGAGGCCTAGTAATACTTTCCACAACTTGCAGTTCAAACCCACCTTCATATGTTCATATGTAGGTTGAGCACATTTTTCAAATACAACCCGATTTGCCCTACCGGCACATAGAAACTCTGGGGCATATTTACCAGGACATTGTGCCACTAGAGCATCACTTTTTCCGATGCTACTGTGGTGGAATGCCCTGCTCCATACAGACATAGCGTTGCTAAGCCACTTTTGGGTGGCTTAATGCCACTTTGTAAATATTGTACCCTTTTACGCAGGCATCTGCGTGAAAGAGGCCTGCAATGGGTGTTGCTGTGGGCGTACCACCACAACACCCATTGCTTTTAGCAGGCACCCTTGCACTTTGGCCTCAAGAGTGTCTGCATTGGCGCTAGGCAGCTTTTTTAGCGCTGGTGCAAGGAAAACACAGGGGTGCGCTGTATTCTTGTGAATATTATGCATCCTTGATTTTTTAAATGACGCAGCATGATGCTGCTAAATTGCTTGCAGACCCGTACTGCGACATTTCTTTGTAAATATGCCCCTCAGTGCATATTGTATGCACTGTTTGTAAAAATGGAGTAGAAAGAGGATATGGATATATTTGTATAGCATAGAGAATGCGAGGAAGCATTATCTTCTTGAACAGCACCTCTTATTCAATGATGCCCAATTTGTCATGTCTTGTAATGATCAAAATAGCAATGAAGTCACAATGAGCTCCAAACTTCTTGTCTTAATATGCGTAATCATTATACCTGTATGCCGGAAATGTTCAGGAGCCACTCCCTCCGGGATCACAAGCCCCCTGGGAAATAGATATATAATAGATAGATTTTCCCTAATTTGTGCAGAGCCTACAGACGTCACCAAATACTTCAAGCATGCACATTATGCCTGACACGGACATAGCAGGACATCTGCATTTTATCCTCCGTACCATTTGGCCATTGAAAACCCACATGTTGCGCATCTTGCTGAAACCATTGTGTCACTGGCTCAATCACTAACACAAATAGGAGCGGTGACAGTGGCCAACACTGTCACATGCCCGGTGCCACAAGAGAGAGTTCTAGTATCTCTCTATCCGAATTTGAGCTCACTTGTTCATGTCAAATATCTACGAAAAGCAGTTCCGAATTCTCTAGTCATCAACGTTTGACACATGAAAGGCCTATAGACAGTGTCTATAGTTTTTTTGAAGTCTATTGACATTGTCCTGAAGCATCCAGACATTCATGGGCGAGTGGCAGGACCATTGCATCCGCCGCAAGCCTTTCCCAGGCATAAACCCATTCTGGTCTCAATGTATCGGAGTCTGAACTATTTTAGTTAGTCTAGAAGCAAGACATTTAGCGAGGAGCTTTGCTGTAACATTAATTGATGATATACCGTGATATAAGGAACAGTGGTGGTTTACCTGGTTTGAGGAGAACCATGATGTGCACATCCCGCAGATCCAGAGGGAGCTACCTATAATGTATGCCTCTTCATAAAGTCTATGAAGGTGTGGCTAAACTAGAGAGGCATATTTCTTATAAAATACAGTGTTCATTGGTGTAGTAATGTCTGTGCTGCCACCTGTCCCTAGACCCAGTGAGGATACCACTTGCTTAGCATCAGAAGTCTGGTCATAGTTGCTTTACTGTGTGAGTCTAGGGTAAGATTCATCACCATATTAAAATCTCTCCTACCTGTTTCATTCCTGGTGGCTCAGCAAGTAAGTGCCCAGTAATAGTCAACATAGTATTATCATGTAGGCCTGGAGGGAGGTACATACTCATGGGTATCCATCCACCTGTCCCCCAGGAAAGCGTATCTGACAAGTGGGTATTTCTGTGTTTCTGATACCACAACCAGCAATGTATTATTCAGAAGGATAGCCACTCTCCTCGAACGTGGGGCAAAGCTTAAAAGTAACACACATGTGTAGCCATAACGGCCAAGAAAACTGCAATTAGTGTCTAGTAGGTGTGTTTTGTGAAGTAAGAAGGCATCTTGTGGGTGCCTTTTAACATATTACATTACTGCCCTCCTTTTAAGCTGATCATTTAGATCATTCACATTCCATGGCAGTATGCAAATTTGACAATGTACTCTCCCCTGCACAGTTGTTGGTGTCACGTACAAATCGTGTCCATCGAGTGCAAAGTGAAGCGGTTGGATGCCAGCATGCAAGGACATCATCTTGTTTTTTCTCAGCACATGGCTAAGGGGTAGAAACATATGTGTGTGGCACACATCTTTCAGTAAACACCTCAAGATGGGGCACCTTCATTTCTCTGCCTGCCTGCTAGTAACTTGTTCATAACTGTGATAACAAAAAAAAAAGCATCATCTTCCAATACCCACCAACTCCCACCACCCAATACTTCCACTCCAGAAGCATCTGTTGCCCCATCTAAACAGAAAACTCTCAAACTAAACTGCAGGGAAGGGATAATCTGAATTTCAAGTTCTACCCCCTTGGCTACTCAATTTATTGTCAATCAATATTGTCTATCAACATTGACACAGTTTCATATATATGTGACTCCACTGACAAATCTTATCGCCTCTTTTGGGTATCATTGTTATGCTTATGCTGACGATATACAGGTTATTGTATGCCTAGATGGTAATTCCAGTTGTTTACAGGAACATGTTAACAGCTGCTTACTCGAGGTATCAAACTGTATGGATGTCAACTCATTTTGTCTGAATGCTGAAAAGACCAAAGTTTTGGTCTTTGGGAGTACCTCCTGCTGGTCCTCTTCTTGGTTGCCGAAATCTCTGGGTACATGTCCTATTCTAGTCACTACAACACAAAACCTGTGTGTCATTTTTGACACTATACTCTCCTTTGAACTTCACATCAAGAAATTGACAGCCGCCTGTTTTCTCTACCATAAAGATCCTAAATAATTGTGATGAGCTGTATGTTGGCATTCCTACCTACTTGATGCATGGACTACAGTTAATGCAAAATGCGAGTATACAGAAATTGATGATTGTAGTGCCTGAATTAACCTCAGCCACAGGCACGTACCCGGGCCACATCTCAGTCCCTCATTATTTTGCGCACGTTAGTACCACAGGTTGGACCCAGCTATATTCAAATGTGCCTTGACCCTGCTCCAATGGGAACAGTCCAGCCCAAACTTCAATGCCAAGTCCTCCTCAAACTGGAACACAAGTAACATAAGACTGGTTTCACCATGATTAGTGCCCATCAGCCAGGTATAGCTTAGTTCTAGTGACGCAGTGTGCATCACCATCATGTCCCTCCTTCAAATTCATCTACTTCACTGGACTGCCACAGTGCAGATCCCACTAGCTACATTATCTCTTCCTCTGCATTGGCGGGTGCCCATTTCTTTTAGTGCTTTTGATATTTATATCAGTTCTTCCAGGATGCAGGTGCAGCACTTTTCTTTCCTCAACTCAACTTCAGGAATATCGAAGACAATTGTTTTGCAGGAGAAGGTGATTCAGAGTTTCGCTGGGAGCAGCAAAATATAGTCCATTCCCATTGGCCTCATATTCTGCTTGACAATGAAAGAGCAAATTTGTTACTGCACCTTGCATGCATAGTCAGGAACCAGCATTACTTTTTGACTTTCTAAATGAATGGCACCCAATTGTTGTGCTTTCCTCCAAATGTCATCCTAATCCATGCAATTTAGTTGGCATACTATAATTGGGCATGGAGGTGCCCCAATGGAGGTTTTGCTGCCCTGGAACAGTATGCTCTCTTGACTACAAAGCAAGTGGATAGTTATGATGCCGGGATCTAAGTCACCAATCAGCTTGTGATAACGTTTTTCATATTCCCATCTCCTGAGCCCTTGTATATGCCCACCACACGTATGTTGCTTCTTCAGAATCTCCCCTCTGCATTCTCGACCCTTCCATACAAAATATTTTGTCCTCGGTAGGAGTTTTGAGAGTTTACCATGCACTGCCTGGACTTGATCTACAGTAAATGAGATACATGCTTTGCCTTTACGACTTGCTCCACTGCTTCTGGGAACAAAGGAGCAATACTCCAGTCTTGATTTCCTCCATCTTTCCTTCGAGGGAAAGCTTGGTGGTGGTGATAGACTATAAGAGTGTTTCCGTCAAGGAGGATAAACCATCCTCATTAAGTAATCAGTGGTGGCTCACCAGATGCCACCTCTGCTTCACCTGAGACCATACAGAATTCAGCAGCCAGATTCATCCTTGATATTCCAAACCTAACCCACATCATCCCCCACCTCAACAATTCAGAAGAGATGTCAATTTAATATGCTGATCCACACCTACAAAGCCCTACACAACCGAGGAGCAGCATACATCAACCACTGCCTGAACTTCCACCAACCCTCCAGACACCTGTGCTCTGCCTCCCTCTTCCTCAGTCACACTCCCCACATTCGCTGAAGCAACAGAGGAGGATGTTCCTTCTCCTACTTCGCTGCCAAATAATGGCCCAACCTTCCCCTTCAACTCCAGACCTCATCCTCTTTGTGGGAATTCAGGAGTTGACTCAAGACCTGGCTGTTCAACTAAACCGTCCCAGAACAGCACGTTATCAATGCCTGGATAGCCTCACAGGTGATTAGCTGCATTTTTGTTAAATCCTGTTTGATTGATTGATTGTTTGATTGAGATCACCTTGGCGTGGTGCTTCATCTTAGCCTGTGACTGCTGAGATCCCTTGTCCTTAACCATGATTACAATATATCACAGCTGGGGAATGGGATGCCCCCACCCTTAATGAAGCACTTATGCCTTAGACTTCAATCCCTGCATGGTAAAGTAGCATGTCTACACATTAATTCACTTTGTGGTCACAGGCCAACAGCAGAGAACAAAATCACGGGACTAGAGCCCCACACAAATCCCAGACCAGCAACTCAGGTTCTCCTCACACACCTTGGTATGTGTGTTGTGAATGTTTTTCTGAGGAGCTAGAGGCCAGGAGGGGGCCAGCAAGCCAGGTTTACTGTCAGAAAGTTACTCACACATTTAGCAGTGTACATTGTGAACTATTAAGTAGGAATGACAACTCGAAAGATAAAAACAAGACTCTGCAATCGCAGTAATTTGAGATGTGGCAGTGCAACTATAAAAATGTGAACCCATTACGTAGAAAAGAAACTCACAGCGCAAGACTACTGGTGGGTTATCCTATCAGCACGTCAATGATGCAGTGGATTCAGAGGAGAAATTGTTTGAAAGAGAACAATGCTGGGTGTTCAGACTCATATAGAGGGCCTGAACGACAGCATTCCATGCAGTCAATTCATTAATACATTTTATCCCAGGAGGGTGTCTATGAAGACCTAAGTTTGGTATATGCAGATGATTTCTATTCAGCACACTGTACATAGTTACCCTACATAGTTTCACTGTATATATAATTTTGAGATGGGTTACTCAAACATAACCTGAACCCGCATTATGCCCTTTTAAAAGTACAACTCTTCATTCTAAAAATACATCCCTTTCTTTTAAAAATACAACCCTTTCAAAAAAGCACATCCCTGTATTACAGGGAAATACATCCTCATATTGTTAATACTCCAATGGAAACCACAGAACATTCCATCACCGGCCACCATCTTTGTAACATCTGCAGTCCAATTTTTATTTGGAAAGTGAGGACGCAATGTTCCAGCGCTTCAAATCCATCTTAACCAGCCGGTGGCCACCGTATCAGTGATATGCAGGCCTTACCTGTGCACCGAGTAGGTTGCAAGGCAGAGGCTGAGCCTGGGAGTGGTAAGCATGGCACAAGTCACCCTTTTCCCTTACTTTTCTCTCACTTCACACGCCACACTTAAGCATATGCAGATCTAACAGAACCTTCCATCCTAGTTACATTTTAATCCCACATGCACTCTTAGAGAGTGACTACAGGCTACCCTCTCAATCAGAGGTACCATGGTGCACAATTCCAGCTTCTTACATGTATGTGATGTGCATTTATATGCTTTTTATGTGTGGCCACAGTGCTCTTTACACTGTTGTATGTTCGTGATGTTTGAGACTACAAAACATTGTTTGCTTGATTACCAATCTCCATTTGGGCTGCACTCACATGATGTTTTTATTTCACATACCTACATACCTAAGGCGTGCCTAAGGCAAGCCCGTCTGCGCCCGTCAGCGTCCCGGAGGCAGGACATGCTGCCGGATCACTTCTGAAACAGTGTGCTATGATCAAATACAGCGTGCAGTGTCTCCACGACATCCGCAGGTATGCATCGTGCTGCCCTCGCTACTATGTCCCTGATAGCAGGTTTTCTTTTGGGTGTAGAGACTGCAGTTGGGTGCCCAGACCCGTTTTGGAGTCATCTAGGGATATCTCTTCTTTCAACCTGCAAAGGTCTGCGCAGGAATACAAGGATCATTATTTAAAGGTTTTCCTGCTAAATACGCATTCCATGAGGAAACATGAGTTTCAAATACATGATGTGCTAGCTGACCTCAATCCTGTTGTAATGTTTTTGACTGAAACATGGCTCACTGAAGCCTCAAACCCCACTATTGCCAACGCTATTCCGCCGGGGTATTTGATTTTGAGTAAAGATCGCCCTTCGGGCAGGGGCGGTGGTTTAGCCATAATTTTTAGAAGTTCTTTTCACTGCACCCCGTTATCACTGCCAGATTTAGATGGTGCGGAGAGCCTGGGTTTTCTTCTGAAGGTTTCAGCCCTTCAGATGATCGCTGGGGCTCTGATTTATCGGCCCCCCGCCCGGCCAGTAAATTTCTTGAGTCTATAGGTCAGGTGTCTGCTTCTATTGCGGCCAATCATAGTTAGTGTTTGGTTTTGGCCGATTTTAACATCCATATGGACAAGGCACAGGATCCTGACACCATAAAACTGTATGAATCCCTGGATATTTGTAACCTTATCCCATACCTTATACAATCTACACATGAAAAAGGGCATATTCTAGATCAAGGCTCCACTTGCCTTAACGTGGTCAGATCATTACTTAATAAATTTCAACATCAGAAAGGAGCCAAATAAAGCAGGGCCTACGGGTAAATCTCTCTCCCGCAGTAGTTTAGGACCTTTTCATTTGATGTTACCGAAGGCAATACAGAGTGCCTTATGTCAACGTCCTCTCCTGCTGAGATGAAGGTAGAAAAACTCATTAGAGTTTCAGCCCGTGGTTTACTACTGCTTTAAAAACCAGTAAAAGTGCGGCCAATCATAGTTAGTGTTTGGTTTTGGCCGATTTTAACATCCATATGGACAAGGCACAGGATCCTGACACCATAAAACTGTATGAATCCCTGGATATTTGTAACCTTATCCCATACCTTAAACAATCTACACATGAAAAAGGGCATATTCTAGATCAAGGCTCCACTTGCCTTAACGTGGTCAGATCATTACTTAATAAATTTCAACATCAGAAAGGAGCCAAATAAAGCAGGGCCTACGGGTAAATCTCTCTCCCGCAGTAGTTTAGGACCTTTTCATTTGATGTTACCGAAGGCAATACAGAGTGCCTTATGTCAACGTCCTCTCCTGCTGAGATGAAGGTAGAAAAACTCATTAGAGTTTCAGCCCGTGGTTTACTACTGCTTTAAAAACCAGTAAAAGTGCCTGTAAACATTTGGAACGGATATGGCGTAGACATTATAGCCCTTTAGATAAAGCCACTTATAGGCAAGCCTTAAAGGATTACTATAAGAAAGTGCGAGAGGAGAAAAAATCGTTCCTTGTGACTAAAATTGAACAGGCGGCCAACAAGAGTCGGGAACTCTTCACTATTGTGAAATGTTTTTCTTCCCCTTCTTCTATCAGTTGCCCGTTCACTCCCTCCAGTGTCTGGACTAAGCGGGTGGCTAGTTTTTTTCCATGGTAAAATTCTGGACACTCAGAACTCTTTTAAGAATAAATCTTGTGAAGAGGTGGCAGCTGACCACAGTCGGGATGCATGTCTCCAGCGATTCCCTAATATTAGCCCAAGTCATTCTCTCTCCCTCATGAAAAATCGTAAATCCGGTTCACCTTCAGATCCTTGTCCGGCGAAAGTTCTATCGTCCATAGCAGAAGTGATTAATCCCATTATAAACACTATTTTAAACTCTCTGCAGGAGGGCCTTATGCCTCAAGTTTGGAAAAGTGCCAAAATCCTACCTCTCTTAAAAAAACCTATGGCTGATCCTGATGATGTAAGTAATTATAGGCCGATCTCCCTTCTACCCTCTTTCTCCAAAGTTTTGGAGAAATTTGTGAATGAAGGTATTACAAATTTTGCTGAGGCTAATAACCTTTTTTACCCAAGTCAGTCAGGTTTCAGAGCCAACTTCAGCACAGAAACTGCCCTGCTGGAGATGGCCGAGATGGTCAAAGCCATGCTGGATAGGGGTGGGAGCGCAGTTTTGGTGCTGCTTGATCTCTCCGCGGCCTTCGATACCGTCCCTCACAAGCATCTATTGTAAAGACTAGAGAGGGGCGAGCTTGGAGGCTTGGTACTGAAATGGATGAGATCTTTTCTTAGTAATCGTTCTCAAACAGTGTGGACACCCCCTTTTTGAGATGAAATCTCCTCCCTGAATGTGGGGGTCCCGCAGGGATCTATTCTTAGTCCAACGCTGTTTAATCTGTACATCGCCCCTCTTGCCCTTCTCGCTGAAAAGCAATGTGCTAAAATAGTGTCATATGCGGATGACACCCAACTGGTGTTCACTTGTGAGAAGGGCTCGGAGTTTGATGGGGACTGTATAAAAAATTGCCTTGGAGAGATTTTTGCATGGTTTAATGACAACCAATTAAAGTGCAGATCTGATAAATCGGAGATCATCTTTTTTGGCTCCCAAACCCATGAAGCTTGGCTTTCCTGGTGGCCACAGGACATGTCCCCCCCACTTTCGGAAGTCACGATTGTGAAGAATCTGGGGGTTAAATAGAACTCTACCCGCTCTCGATGAAGGCGCAAGTCCAATCTGTGGGAGGCACTTGCTTTGGGATTTTGAAGATGCAGAAAAATGTTCTTCCACTTCTCCCAGTATCACATCATAAAACAGTGGTCCAGGCCTTGGTGTTGTCGAGACTGGATTATGTTAATTCGCTGTATCTGGGACTTCGCGAGTATCTACTGAGTCGGCTACAAATCATCCAGAATATGGCTGCCAGGGCTATTTTTCTAACTAAGCCCAGAACACATTCTTCACATCTGCTGTCTTCACTCCACTGGCAGCGGCACAGTGCAAAAAATAATTTATTTTAAAGCCTTGGTTCTGGTCTTTAAGGCTTTCCACAGGATCGGGGCCCCGTATTTACGGGAAATATTTCAGCCCTATTTACCTCAGCGCTCTTTAAGATCCTCCTCCCAGTCCCTGACCTTAATTCCAAGGGTCAGGCTTTCACGGGTTGGAGGAAGATCATTTCAGGTTATGGCCTCCCGACTTTGGAACGGCCTCCCTCTCTCACTGCGTCAGAGTCCGAACCTTCTGACCTTCAGATGAAACTTGAAGACGTGGCTCTTCCAGCTTTAGGTTTCCTTTTTTTCTAGGACGGCGACTAGGGGCGTTTTCGTTTTGGTTGGTTGTTGGTGGTTCTCTATAGCGCCGGGACACTCCTTGGAGTAGCCACGCGCTGTATAAATCATGAATAACATAACATAACATATTATCCTTCTTTTCCATCTCTCCTCTGATTGTAATCATACAGACTAGAGGCCAGAATAAATAGGTTGCAACTATTAGCCAGGCATTTTTACGTTTCACTTTAACATAGAATCCCCCAATCCTTTTTTTGTCTCTACCTCCTTTATCATTATATACTCTTGAAAGTGCTCCCACATAGTCCATAGGTCGCAGCACGCCTGTTGGACTTGGCCCTTCTGGCAGGTTCACCCCCGAGACTTTTTGCTTTTTATGGGTGACTTGGTGTAATGATTTTTGAGTTTCTGCGCACTTTACCGCTGTGTCCCAGGGTAAAGTGCGTGCGTGTGTGAGGTTGGCCTGCCCTCCCATAGGAATGCATGGGGGGATGTATGTGTCCTGGTAGTTCCTGATGCGTGGGGTGTGCAGGCCCGTGTTTGGTATGTGCGGACTCGTGGGAGTGAATGCTGCGCGTTGATGTGTGCAGCGTGCATGTACCTGGTGTGGAAGTGCCACTTCTAGAAGTGGGCACTTCAGTGTGCAGTCTGAAATGTGTGGCTTGTCTGGCGATTGGCTGGTGAGGTCAGGTGACGGACTAGGGAATTCCCCAGAGTCAGGAGGAGTCACCCAGTGGTGAATGGGGAGTGAGCATGTTGATGGCTGGGGAGGAGTGTACCTGGGTCCTGAATAGGACAGGGATTCCCCCACACAATGCTGGCGCCGGCCCCTGTGGTGCGTCTAATGACCCTAGCCCTGCCAGTGAATAGGGAGAGGGGCTGAGCAAAACAAAGTGCTCAGGAACCTGTTGGAACTGGTTCGCCCCTTCCCTGCACCTTAGACAAAGGATTTGACTGTATAAAAATGGGGCTGTGTCCCCACAGAAGTTGTTCTCTTCCAGGATCCACTTGAGGGGGGGCCTGCTGCTGCTGGGCGCCAGGAGAGACCGCCACTGGGGACTGCCTCCCTGCTGGAGGGCCCTGTGAGCTGGCTCTGGGCCCAGCCTTTGCCCCCTGCTCTCTGAAGGACCTTTTTGGTGGCTGGACATTGCTTATAGCGCCTGGGAGCGCTTCCTGGACTTGGGAGCGCTGTGCGCGCTGTTTTTCTGGGCTTTGCTATCTTCATAGCGCTGGGAGCGCTGTGTTGCTTTAAAGCGCTGTGAGCGCTTGGAATCTGATAGCGGGTGCCCACCCCGCGATTCTGCCGGTGTTTGCCAAGTTCGGCGGGTGCCCACCCCGCCGTTATACTCGTTGGCAAGGGAGCCTACCCCTCTCATTGCCGAGGAGATCACCGCCGCGGCCGGGCTTGCAGGAAGTCAGGCAGCGCTGACTGGGACGTGGGTGGGGCCTTAAGCCGGAAGGAGAGGCGGAGCTACGAGGAAGTCCGGGGCTCCCGTGAGCTGAGGGAGCCCCGCGCGGTTGCAGGGTGTCCGAGGGGCCGAAGATCCAGGCAGGAGCCCACCCCGCGCTGGACCTTGCAGAACGGTGCGGCCGGAGCTGGTGCGGAGGGGGCGCGAGGCACATTGTCGGTGCCTGCCCCTCCGCGGGACGAAGAATCCTCGGAGTCCTCCCTTCGGCCAGGACCAGGGAGAGAGAAGACGACGCGGGAGTCCCCGAGCAGCCCGGTGAGTGTTGAGAAGGGCTGGGGGACTCCGCGCATGTGCGGGGGCAGTCATCGAGCCCCGTGAGGCTCCACAAGGTGGCCACAGCATTTCTCGAGCCCCGTGAGGCTCTAGGGGGGCAGTGCGTGTAAAGAGTCCCCCGTGTGGGACTCCAACGAACGGAGGCATTGTGTGTAAAGAGTCCCCCGTGAGGGACTCCACTGAAGAGCGCAGTGAACGCTCCGACCTCGGGGGCATGTTGGTTCAGAGCCGTGAAGGCTCCCGGGGCATTGTTGTTTGAGCCCAGTGAGGCTCCAACGTTGCGCAGAGCCACGAGGGCTCTTGAGGGCACATTGTTATTGGTCAGAGCCCAGAGAGGGCTCCAGAGGCACGCAGAGTGCCTGAAGTTCCTTTCCCAGCTGCCCAGCACTTAGTGGGCAGCTGCCACGTTTAGGTGGGGGACCATTCTTGTTCTAGTCTGCGCAGTTGGCGCAGCCTGACTGTGTTGAACGCAGGGCGTCCTAGCCCCTTCCAGGCCAGTTGGCCCAGGGACTGCCACAGGTGGTGGCATAGGAGTTCTGCGCAATTGTGTTCCTACCTGCACCTCTGAATGTGTGTTGATGCATCATGTGCCATTGCTTTTACACCTCTGAATGTTGTTAGGCATCATGTTTTTTTCCTTCCATACACCTCTGAATGTGATGCATCATGTGTAACGTTCTATTACCCCTACAGGTATTGTGATACGTAGGTGGTTGGTGCTTTCTCCTAGTACAGGTGGTGCTAGTGAGGTTCTAGTCCCCTGCGTGACAGTCTCCTAAAGTAGTTAGGGTTACGTAGGTGGTACTTCCCCGACACCAGGGAGTTCTGGTTGTGTGCTATACAGAATATTTTTGTGCTACAGTGATTTTATATATTTTATGTGCTAAATATCTAAAAAGTGCTAATTCCTGACAGTGGTCCAGGTGGCCCTGTCTTGTACATAATCCCTTGTAAATTCTGCCCGTGCCTGTTGGCACATTGTAAAGTGTGTATTTTTATCTAATGTGTTGTGTATAATACAAAGGTTATTTTTATAGAATACCTTGTGTGGAGTTTCCTTTGTGGTGGGCCTTGGGTGTTGTTGCTGGGTGCGCGCGCAAACGCTTTACACATCGCCTCAGAGATAAGCCTGACTGCTCGTGCCAAGCTACCAAGGGGGTGAGCAGGGGTTATCTTTGGTGTGTAACTTCCTTGCCCTGACTAGAGTGGTGGTTTCTGCCTGGCTTTGGCGCAAGCCTTAGCCAACCCGAAACCGCCAGGTCTAACATTGGTGATCAGCGGTGGGATTTGGACGTGCGTTTGCGCTGTACCGCAGCAGCAACTGGCTACACCACAAAACTCTGCATTAGATAAATCACATTTTAGGGATTATTGTTTTTCTTTTTTTATTTCCATTATTTCTTCTCCTGAAGGTGTCCTTTTTGAATCATGTACTCCTCTGCTAGCTCAGACACTCAGGTTCCTTGTGTTAAACTCTTCTCAGGAACGTCCGCCAAAATGGAGCCCGCTTTTAACTTCTGTAGTCTGTTTAGGTACAGTAGGTTGGAGCTGGTAAGGTTCTGTGAGGAGAGGGACATAGAGGTGGGTGAGTTAGATACCCAGTCCAAACTGAGGGACAACCTGATCACTTGGCAAAAGGTTGAGTGGGAGCGAGAGCGCAGCGAGGAAGATAGGGCCCGGGCCGCACGCCGAGAGGGTGGTGGGTCTGAGGGGAGCCCTGAGGAATCTGAGGAGGAGGAAGGGTACCTGACAGGGACGCCAGTAGAGAGTGAAGACCCCATAGATAGGGAGTCCCTTGCTGGGTCCAGTGTCAGGAGCAGCACCCCATCCCTTTCCCTGTCCCCAGAGGAGTGGGTAGATAGGAGGGAAGAGAGGGAGCATCAGCTGGCCATGGAGAAGCTCCGGTTAGAGCATGCCCGGGGGATGGCGCAGCTGACTATAGAGGAGAAAAAGCTGGAGACCGAGAGGGTCTTAGCGCAGGAGAGGATAGAGGAGGCTGAGAGGGCCTTCACCAGGGAGAAATCAGCGCTGGAGAGTAGACTATCCCCTGCGCGCAGTCTTAGTTTTCTGGGCTCCCCAGGGAGGGTTGAGTCCAGTGGTGGCAGCGAGATAGATTTCAGTATAGGAAGTCCCAGTTCCCCCAGTATGGTACCTAGTTCCCGGGAGGAGGAATGTAGGTTGAAGTTCAGGGGCAGGAAGAAGCTGCCTCACCAGGCTTGGGACGAGTTCTTGGGTGAATGTGAAGAGGCGCTAGACGATTGGGCAGGATTTTGCCCGGAACGCAGTTATTGCGACATGTATAAACTGGTTGTCAAAGAGCAGATGCTCCGTAGTTGTTCACCAGGGTTGCGCCAACACCTGTTGGGGTGTGGATTGTCTACGCCACTTGAGCTGGCGGAGGAAGCAGAGCGCTGGGAAAGCGTTAAAAGGTATCTAGAATCATTAGGGAGAAACTCCAAGAGTAGTGGGTCAGGTATCTTCCAGCCCAGCGTGATGGAAGAGGCTCAGAGTAGCCCAGCTAGGTCCCACAGTAGTGAGAGGGGTGTAGGGGCTTACGGCCTGGCTCAGTGGAGCGGGAGTAAGTGGGTGACTTCGAGTCCCCAGAGGCCCGAAACCCTGTCTCAAAACATGGATGGTTTCTTCAAGGAACACCAGGTTGGGGGCCTAGGCTGTCCTGTGAGTCCACTTGAGGAGAGTCACCTAGTGTATGGAGGACCTGGAGTCTCTGTAAATAGAGCTCCAGTGATTCTGATGTCTGGCAGGACCGCTCCAGTAGGGAGGGTACAGAAGTCCAGCGAGAGGAGTGGCATGGGGCTGTGTTCCCCGGTGGAGGAGCCAGTGGGTCAGAGACCAGCCGGGAGGGCTGAGTCTCCTAGAAGTGACCATGGCGACTACACGTCTGGCCTGGGGGATCTTCGCGCACTGTCAGGTGGACAGGGGACGGGAGATCTGCGCCAGGCAGACGGTCATGCAACATATGGGGCATATGTTACTCTCGGGGGGATGGTGTGCAAATCCCCAGAAGTCCTGGAGTACCAGGCAATTATTCCACCGAAGGTTTTAGACCGGAGGTTGGAAGGCCAGGTTCAGGAGCAGCCTGACCTGAAGGGTCTGACTACTTTAACCAGTGTCCTGACCGGTTCTTCTTCCAGAGGGACCGCCCCAGTTGGTAGGGAGCAGGACTCTGGAAGGGGGTGCAGAGGGTGGGAGAGCCCACCTCTGACCCCGGTGCAACCTGAGGGGTTAAACCCTAGGTTGGTAGACCAGTTCTCAGGGAGGGGTGCTGAGCTGGTTGGTGAGGTATGTTACGAGGGTGCCTCTCAAAGGAGGAGAGGGCGGAACCCTAGCAGAAGAGGTAGGGGGAGGAGAGCCTCACCCGTGACTTCTGGTCAGCCTGAGGGTACGGGCCCTAGGCTGGAGGATCAGTGGCAGTTTAGAACTGCCCTGATGAGGGGTAGAGTGGAGAATGGCTGCTATGTGCCAGGGGTTACTACCCCCCACTCTGTGGTTAGGCAAGGACCAGTGGCACATGGGTGGCCTAGGGCCTGGTCTTGGCCGCGGACAGCTTGGGAGTACCAGTGGGGTAGCCCAGTTGGTCCGGAGAGTGGTTTGAGAAGAAACCCCAGGGGTTCACCGTGGCGTAGAACAGGAGGGTGTCCCGGCAGTGGCGGGCCCGCGTCCGTGTTCTATCGCCCCAAGCAGGGAAGTCCATCACGGTGGTGATTGGTCTACCCTGCGTTTTGGCTGGAAGGGGGTTGTGTTGGACTTGGCCCTTCTGGCAGGTTCACCCCCGAGACTTTTTGCTTTTTATGGGTGACTTGGTGTAATGATTTTTGAGTTTCTGCGCACTTTACCGCTGTGTCCCAGGGTAAAGTGCGTGCGTGTGTGAGGTTGGCCTGCCCTCCCATAGGAATGCATGGGGGGATGTATGTGTCCTGGTAGTTCCTGATGCGTGGGGTGTGCAGGCCCGTGTTTGGTATGTGCGGACTCGTGGGAGTGAATGCTGCGCGTTGATGTGTGCAGCGTGCATGTACCTGGTGTGGAAGTGCCACTTCTAGAAGTGGGCACTTCAGTGTGCAGTCTGAAATGTGTGGCTTGTCTGGCGATTGGCTGGTGAGGTCAGGTGACGGACTAGGGAATTCCCCAGAGTCAGGAGGAGTCACCCAGTGGTGAATGGGGAGTTAGCATGTTGATGGCTGGGGAGGAGTGTACCTGGGTCCTGAATAGGACAGGGATTCCCCCACACAATGCTGGCGCCGGCCCCTGTGGTGCGTCTAATGACCCTAGCCCTGCCAGTGAATAGGGAGAGGGGCTGAGCAAAACAAAGTGCTCAGGAACCTGCTGGAACTGGTTCGCCCCTTCCCTGCACCTTAGACAAAGGATTTGACTGTATAAAAATGGGGCTGTGTCCCCACAGAAGTTGTTCTCTTCCAGGATCCACTTGAGGGGGGGCCTGCTGCTGCTGGGTGCCAGGAGAGACCGCCACTGGGGACTGCCTCCCTGCTGGAGGGCCCTGTGAGCTGGCTCTGGGCCCAGCCTTTGCCCCCTGCTCTCTGAAGGACCCTTTTGGTGGCTGGACATTGCTTATAGCGCCTGGGAGCGCTTCCTGGACTTGGGAGCGCTGTGCGCGCTGTTTTTCTGGGCTTTGCTATCTTCATAGCGCTGGGAGCGCTGTGTTGCTTTAAAGCGCTGTGAGCGCTTGGAATCTGATAGCGGGTGCCCACCCCGCGATTCTGCCGGTGTTTGCCAAGTTCGGCGGGTGCCCACCCCGCCGTTATACTCGTTGGCGAGGGAGCCTACCCCTCTCATTGCCGAGGAGATCACCGCCGCGGCCGGGCTTGCAGGAAGTCAGGCAGCGCTGACTGGGACGTGGGCGGGGCCTTAAGCCGGAAGGAGAGGCGGAGCTACGAGGAAGTCCGGGGCTCCCGTGAGCTGAGGGAGCCCTGCGCGGTTGCAGGGTGTCCGAGGGGCCGAAGATCCAGGCAGTAGCCCACCCCGCGCTGGACCTTGCAGAACGGTGCGGCCGGAGCTGGTGCGGAGGGGGCGCGAGGCACATTGTCGGTGCCTGCCCCTCCGCGGGACGAAGAATCCTCGGAGTCCTCCCTTCGGCCAGGACCAGGGAGAGAGAAGACGACGCGGGAGTCCCCGAGCAGCCCGGTGAGTGTTGAGAAGGGCTGGGGGACTCCGCGCATGTGCGGGGGCAGTCATCGAGCCCCGTGAGGCTCCACAAGGTGGCCACAGCATTTCTCGAGCCCCGTGAGGCTCTAGGGGGGCAGTGCGTGTAAAGAGTCCCCCGTGTGGGACTCCAACGAACGGAGGCATTGTGTGTAAAGAGTCCCCCGTGAGGGACTCCACCGAAGAGCGCAGTGAACGCTCCGACCTCGGGGGCATGTTGGTTCAGAGCCGTGAAGGCTCCCGGGGCATTGTTGTTTGAGCCCAGTGAGGCTCCAACGTTGCGCAGAGCCACGAGGGCTCTTGAGGGCACATTGTTATTGGTCAGAGCCCAGAGAGGGCTCCAGAGGCACGCAGAGTGCCTGAAGTTCCTTTCCCAGCTGCCCAGCACTTAGTGGGCAGCTGCCACGTTTAGGTGGGGGACCATTCTTGTTCTAGTCTGCGCAGTTGGCGCAGCCTGACTGTGTTGAACGCAGGGCGTCCTAGCCCCTTCCAGGCCAGTTGGCCCAGGGACTGCCACAGGTGGTGGCATAGGAGTTCTGCGCAATTGTGTTCCTACCTGCACCTCTGAATGTGTGTTGATGCATCATGTGCCATTGCTTTTACACCTCTGAATGTTGTTAGGCATCATGTGTTTTTCCTTCCATACACCTCTGAATGTGATGCATCATGTGTAACGTTCTATTACCCCTACAGGTATTGTGATACGTAGGTGGTTGGTGCTTTCTCCTAGTACAGGTGGTGCTAGTGAGGTTCTAGTCCCCTGCGTGACAGTCTCCTAAAGTAGTTAGGGTTACGTAGGTGGTACTTCCCCGACACCAGGGAGTTCTGGTTGTGTGCTATACAGAATATTTTTGTGCTACAGTGATTTTATATATTTTATGTGCTAAATATCTAAAAAGTGCTAATTCCTGACAGTGGTCCAGGTGGCCCTGTCTTGTACATAATCCCTTGTAAATTCTGCCCGTGCCTGTTGGCACATTGTAAAGTGTGTATTTTTATCTAATGTGTTGTGTATAATACAAAGGTTATTTTTATAGAATACCTTGTGTGGAGTTTCCTTTGTGGTGGGCCTTGGGTGTTGTTGCTGGGTGCGCGCGCAAACGCTTTACACATCGCCTCAGAGATAAGCCTGACTGCTCGTGCCAAGCTACCAAGGGGGTGAGCAGGGGTTATCTTTGGCGTGTAACTTCCTTGCCCTGACTAGAGTGGTGGTTTCTGCCTGGCTTTGGCGCAAGCCTTAGCCAACCCGAAACCGCCAGGTCTAACAACGCCACATTCTGTAGCAGAACATGATGGACCCACTGATGAAGCATGCCATCAAGGGTAACCCTGGTGGTTGAGGGTTTTACAAGAAAACCTTTATTTTCTCCAGTAGAGTGTTAGTCTCCTCATTACAGCTGGGTTCCCATTTTGAGTTGATACATTAAGAACACCACCAAGTCTGTAGTTCATGCAAGAAGGACAGGAGCCCACCCTGAAACTTCCCTAATCAGAAATGTTCGCCTTCAGGCCACCTGGCATATCAATTGAAGGGGCAGACCCAGTGTCAGTCAAAAAGGGGCACGTATGCCATCTTAGTTTTGGGCCCCGTTCATCCCAGCTATGCTTGACTCCTCCAGACTCTTGCAATATTTCATTCCACAGCTGGCACCACCAACTAGGTATACACCGGCCCACCTCTCCACCAGGTCATTGCCCTAACTAACATCCTTGGGGCTGATCCTAGCCAATGCAGGGAATTGTGGCACTGGAAGTCCCACTTGTCAAGGCAGGACAAAGGTTGCGATTACTGCTTTTGTCATCTGCCATGCTCCCTTAATTTTAGGACGTTCACAGCAACAAATCCCCTACATGGCGTGCTACTCTTCAAGACACCTCAGACCCAGCATGATAGATCATAGGCTGTATCACTTATCTCACATTCACAGGTGTCATACAGATAAGTGCTGTGTAACCTCACAGCCCACACGTCAGGTCAGGTACATTTCCAAACTAATAATTGTAATGAAGGCAAAACAGCTGCAGAATTTTTTCAGATGTCCATGAGAGCCACAGAGATACTGAATCATGCATCCGCCATATTTGGCTTGTCTGCTATGCCCCCTGTTGTAATGTATAGTTGGTAGTGTTGACAATACCTGCTAGCATTGACCAGGAATTATCTACATCATTTCAATTTAACAGTCAAATGGCTTGTAAGTGGATCTGTTTTACTACTCAGCCATCTGAACCACAATGAATCCTCATATTAATTTTTGTAATTGGAGAAATAGGTTTAGAGGACAGAAAAGATTAATGCTTTTGAGTTGGGCTAGGTAAGAGAGGCTCCTTAATGGTGCTTTCCTTTGTTCAGGGTCCAACAGATTTACTAAAAGTAACAAGCATTTTCTTTAGCTTGTAGAATATCTGTGTGAAAGAATTAGAGAATAAACCAAATTAGAAGCAGGAATTATTCTTATTACTTTATACCATGTGCAGACAGATAGTGCGGCAAGTGAATTAAATGTAATAAATTGATTATCCTCCATTCATTTAAAGGAGTAATGTCATCTGTAAAAATATTAATCAACTCAATGATTGTTTTCGGGGAACTCATTAATAAATCTTATTTTATAATTTCTCATGGAGGTTTTCCAACTGGTATGTCAATAACAGGACACAAAGGTTGAGCATGATAGATCAGAGATACATAAACAAGCATTTGGATTGGATTTGGATCCTGTTTGGGGAGTATGAGGTTTTCCCTTGTTACACTAGATTTTGAAGGAGTAGAAAGATCTTTATTACAATTGAAGATGAGTGTTTGTATTAGGGGTGGGTGGAGTTGGTGGAGTTTCACTCTGTAGAATTTTGAAGAGTTATAGAAAAACTTAGCAAGATTCCACGGAGTTCCGCCAGCGGGTTTAATTCAGCAAATCACGCTGTTTGTGCTGGTTTTTAGCGCTGGGAGCTTGTTCCATGCTGTAAAATGAGCGCAAACTGCACCACACGGCACACCAGAGTACGCTGCTTCTTTCTGCCACAACTCAAGCTGCAGCTTTCTCTTCGCGAACAATTGTGACCTGCCACGACTGCTTGTGTTGTAGAAATCTCACCGTGTGGTATTCTAGTGCCCGAAAATCATGCTTGTGGACGCAGATTCTCACTCACTCTTGCCAACTTAATGTTTGTGAGCAACGTGCAGGAAAACACTCCGCCACGCAGCAGTTGGCAGAGTTTTGCCTGAACTCTGCATTACAAGCATAACTCGAAGTGGGCAAAACTCCATGAACTCCGCTGGGGGAGCGGAATTTATCGCCCACCCCTAGTTTGTATCTGGACCTAACACTGGCCCTCTTCACTTCCTCAGCTTTTTTCCCTAACTTTTCCCTATCTGCAGAGCATTGATTAGGCTTTGAATAGTTAGAATCAACTTTAGAATTATTTTGACAACACATTTTGCATACTTTTTTTCCTTGTTCATCTGATGAAGAGAAACTCAGAGAAAAATGTGAAGACTTGTGATATTAGAGTCTCATTTGCAATGGCAGAAAAGGAATCGTCTAAAGAAAAACTTGCATCATTTAGTACAAAGGAAGAAATTCATGAATTTTACTTGTAAGGAAAGAGAGGATGGAGTGGAAGTCTTCCCACGTGGGTTAATTTGTGCACCTGAAAGCAAAAATGAGAAACTTGAATAGGTTGTGCAGATAGAAGTAAGAGCATCTTTCTAAGTTGGAAATTCCTTAATTTTCTTTTTTGACTTCTCTAGAGGCAAGAGACTTTTGATTATACTGGTAAGGGTATCAAAGGTATGAGATTGAGTTCCCACTTTCCTTTCCAATAATTTTAAGATTGGAAATAGAATATTGGGTATTATCACAAATAGTAAGACACAGGATGAGCCATAGAAGTAGAAGATAAATGGGTAAACATTTAAAAGGATTATATTCTGCCCAATCTGAGACATCTCCCTGATGGATTATATTGATTCTTGTTCTAATAATGAGGAATTAGAACTTTCAATGCCACCTCTATCAGGGACTGTATCAATTCTCCATTCATTTAATGCATTCAAACCCATAAATGTGATAGGAGTATGGAAATCGAACCAAGGAACTTGATATAAAGGTATACCAGTATTGTGTAACCAATGTCAATGGCCCCTGCTTGAAAATGTGGAGAAACAGCAGAACTGAGAACAGAATTTGAATTGAAAGAAATACCTGCCTGACAATGGCTGTTTAAAAGAGGCATGTTGATGTGAATTTAAAGAAGTGGGAAGACTATGTATGGAGGAATTCAGAAGGAGTAATTCAGACCGATTATCCTCTTTTTGCTACTGTTATTTTTTCAGGTGCAATTAGTGCTTCTAATGGGAGGGGTATTCCTGATGTATGTGATACAGAATGCAACACACAAAGAAAGAGGAAAAAACGAGGAGAAATAAGTGTATTTCTCCTCATTACACCTCACCTGGAGAGGCGTCGCAGTTTTGGTGCATCACCAGACTACCGCTTATGGTAAATCTGGGAATGCGTAAAAATCCATGTGTGTTGTTTGGTAACACCCACATACCACCCTTCGAATGCCTCCCTGGGGCAGAGTGACACAATGCAGCAGTTTGTGCTGCATTGCATTACTCTGGACTTATCAAGCCACTCAAGGCCATGCAAGATGGCCTTGTGTTGCCTGATAAATCGTATTTAAGGGTTGTGTTACACATGCACCTCATCGTGTGGCGTAAAAGTGAAACAACCCTTTTTTAAATATGTCCCACGATTCTGTGACAAAGGTGAAAGCTCACACTCAAAGTTGTTCTCCCAAATGTTGGGCAGGTATGACTTAATTTGCTCTAAATGAAGAGTGTAAAGCATTCTTTCGACATGTAGTTGAGCAAAGTTTGAAATAGTATTTTTGTAATTTTGCTTGGAGATTTTTAGAAACTGATTCAACGCATATGTTATAGTTTGAACTTTTATTTGAACTTTGCTTCCTTGGTCACATGTTTTTAGGTATCCTATATGTGCATGTCCTTGAGCCCTTTGATTAGCTTTGGTTTCACCCAGGCAATAAGTTTAGTAGACTCTATGGGAGTAATTGTTGATATTTGTCCTGGCAGATACCTCTAAGGCACTTTGGGGCATCCTTGAAACCTAGACAGTGATGTTCTAGAAGGGCAACCATACATTAAATACTGTCCCTTCCTAACCCCTCCAAAGTGGAGTATGAAACATTCTCATCCTCTACAATATGGAAGACATGAAAGTCTTGTCCCCCTGGAGGGTGAGGGCAAACCATCGGTGCTTGCACCATAAGCTTCCCCCACATGTGCAAAGACTAGTGGCTGATGCGGATTAGCTTCCACATTAATCTCCAGCCCCTCCCTACTGGCTGATGATCTGAGGGGTATGCTGATGTTATCCATCCTCTGGATAAAAGGACGTAAGTGTTGCACCCCATGTCTAATAAAATTCCTCCCCTCCGTTCACCATTTTTTAATTAGAGAGGCACTAATGGAAAAGGGTGTTTCCCTTTTTCTAATGGTGGCTCTCACTGATGCATTACTGCTTGGTGACCCTGAATGCATCACAACACGTGACCAGGAATCCACCACTAGGCACCTGGATTTGTTTTTGAGGGATTGACCCTCTGGTATATGGTTTGACCCCCAGCTTGAGGCCATTTTCTTTTCCCTGGTCCAGCCCATTGGACCATCACAGCTATCCCTGACCGCACCCCCATTGGAAAGGAAAATGGTGACTGACATTTTATATTTCAAGTGTTTGTGCCCTGGGACCTGTGGCAGCCCCTGGGCAAAATCTCCATTTAGAGGGGTACCATTGGAAAGCAAAGACTCTCCTATGGATATCTGCTTAGAGATCGAGGATGGACTTACAATCCATGAGAAGCAATCCTCCATTAGGCACAAGGGATAGGTTTTTTTGAGGGAGGATTGGCTTCCCTCGCATAAAGGTTGATAGGGTCCAGGGAGAAAGACCTTCAATGAGGCTGGATACCTTTTAAGCCAAAAATAACACTTACAGTTGAACTGCCCCAAACAAAAAAGAGGACTCAGCACAGTGGCGTCAAAAGCCTTAGCAATTAAGGGGTTAATGACCGTTTCACTTTCCATGTGCAATCATTTGAAAGTACAAAAACACACAAACACATCTAGCCAGCCCTCTTGTACAGAACACACAATTATCACAGAATATTGCTTTCTTTTCTGAACTGTATTATTCCCTTTTACTTGAAAAGTTAGCTCTCAATAATAGATCACCTGACAAGTAAATGGTTAGAAGCAAATTAGCGACTTCCTTTTAATATCCATATATCTTCTCATTAGAGCATACTGTAAAAGTTTATAATGTTGCCTTCTTTATTTGATCATCCACATTAAGTGAATGAGATGGAAATTTCAGAACTGCATGTAAAGGCATTGCCATTAACGTAGGTGTTACGAATATTTAATTCACAATCTAGAATGCATATAAGATTTTCAAATACAAATCACCTCTTGTGTTAAATTAGAACCCTTATTTTTAGCAAATTGTTCACCTAACTCTTTAAAATGTAGCATTGTATTATTTAATTATAATGGTTATGTAGGAAACCAATTATGAAACAATCTCCAGATGTAGTACACTTTGAAATAGTTTTAAAGGTTTTGCTAGTATGAGAAGTCCAATTTCTGTGCAGAGCATGGCCATTACATGCATTTGAATTGTTATATGAAGCTTGCCAGAAATATAAAACTTGTTGCACCAAGAAAATGTCAATCTTTGTTGGTTTCCTGAATGAGTGCAGATTTTCTGCTGAAATTTGGTTTATCATTGGTGAGACTTTGATGGTATTAAGAGAGGTAGGCTTAAATGAATTGTTTATCCAGTGACAGGTATCCCGAGAGGGTCTGAGACATTTCAATGGGCATTTGCCACATCTATTGACTATGTTCTGCAGGTGGTTTGTAGTCTCTGTTTATATCTTTGAAGGAGAAACTTGTGTGGCAAGCATGCTAAGTCAGTGAGGTCGATTCCATGGACTATCCTACAGTGAGTGCCTCTGGGCAGAATGGGTGACTGCATCCTCTTTCTATACCCTCAGGCTCTAGACGCTTGCACAACCCCTTCTATAATTGAGATTATGCCAGTGCAGAATGTGTGCTGGTGTAATCTCAAGGAGGTGTTCCCTCATTTACATGGGGACGTGGCCCTATGAAAATGGGTGAAAATGTTGCCTCTGTGACTGCACTGTACTATAGACAAGGGCTCGAGGCAAAGAAGCTGTCAGGGGTTCACTAACTGTTTGCCGCAAACAGGTGGCACGTGGTGGACTCCCTCAAATGCAATGCCTGTAAAGGGTAACAGAAGGTCCCAAGAATCCCATAGACGTCTCATGACCGAAGGTAGTCACTCACTGCATCTAACTACAGTTCTTTATTCCTTTTTAAATTGCAGGCTACGTTGCCACCTGCAAAGTGAAAGACAGACAGGGTGCTTCAAACAGCTGGTCTGCCACTCACTAATGGGTTGGCACTAGGGCAGGCACAGGTTTGCTGCTGAACTTTTCACCAGCTCATCAACTGTAAGAGAGTGCACAGACTTGATCTGCACGCAGCATATCTTGTTAAACGTGTGCTTCGTAGAAGACCAGGACAGTTCACTCAATACATAATATGACTCACAGTGAAAATTCATTGAACAGTGTTTTTTTCTCTTGACACTAAGGCCAGTATTTGTGATATATGAACACCAATAGGGTCATTAGAGGCAGATCACCTGAAATCTCTCAGGTATGCAAGGTACTTGAAGTTAGGATGGGACGAGGGACAGTTGTATGAGAGGGCTGATGAAGATGTCATTAATACTGTAACTTGTGCAAGTGGCAGGTCTAACATTTTCCCCAGAAGTGACTTGATATTTAGTGGGGCCCACCTTTTGGCACCACCAGCTCTGACATTAAGCAATAGCAGAGGATTGATGTGCCCTGATGAGGAGAAGGGGATATGGGATAGGAACAGTGGGGAAATAGACCAGGAAAACAGGAAGGAGATGTCAGTAGGGATTTCTCTGGATGCTAGTATAGTGCTTAGAGGTAATACAGACTAATCATACAAGAAATACCTTCCACCACCTTTTACTTCAACTCTATTTGCTGAAGTGTTTTGGGATCTATTCCCTGGCCAGATCTACAATTAATTATAAAGACATACATATAAATAAGTATTAGTATAAAATTAACCGATTTCAGGCATACAGATTACCAATCATGTTATAATTAAGTTTGCTTTTAGCATAGCAGTTTCTTGAGCTTATGTCTTTGCATTATATATGAGATGTTTTTCTTTGCATCAAGATTTCCCACTCCTGTACTTTAGTTCTAGGTTTCAATGCCTGTTGTAGGAATGGATTGAAAGGTATTTTGAATTGTAAAT
Source organism: Triturus cristatus (assembly GCF_964204655.1). Lineage (NCBI taxonomy): Eukaryota > Metazoa > Chordata > Amphibia > Caudata > Salamandridae > Triturus > Triturus cristatus. The sequence goes on along the minus strand of NC_140587.1, from coordinate 888,254,804 downwards.
ATCGGAAGACAGAAATACCGGGGAAAAAAGATTGTGATACAAAAATATCATGATGCAGAAATATCATTGTCAAGAATATCATTTTAAGGATGTAAGGTGGGAAGTTACTTATGTAATAATGAATTAACAATTATGTATTTCTTATTCATTATTTAATTGTTAATTATTTATGTACATTATGGAATACTGATTTATTTTAGTTGCAGGGTGCTAGGTTTGGAGGGGTATAGAGTGGGACATGTATAGTAATAAATAATTATTAAATAATTATAAATTGTTAATTAATTAGTTAATTGATTATCAATTATGTTAATTGTGCTATATGTATATTTGAGTTATATTTTAAGTGTGGGCTGCTCGGTTTGTAAGGGTGGAGTGTGGGTAGTTAATTAAGTAATAAATATATTAAAAAGAAATAATTGATAATTATTGATTAAATTGTTTAATAATCATGTGAATTGTTTAAGGATATATATAGTGAATTAATAATGTTCAGATTAAGATTTTTATACTTTTTCTAAATAAATAGTGTTAATCAATATGTAATGTGTTTGAAGTGAAGTACATTCCCTTCTGTTGCATAGATTGGAGTGGGAATAGTCAATCTTGCCCCTCGGAAGCCTTTCCCTACTGTTTCTCAGACTGGATTGGGAAAAGTAAATCTCATCTCTCCAAAGTCCAACACTTTCCCTACTTTTGCACAGACTCGAGTGAGAATAGTAAAACTTAGTGCTCCGAATTTCAGCGCTTTCCCTACTGTGGCATGGACTGGACTGGGAACAGTAAATCTAACCCCTTCGAATTCCAACACTTTACCTACTGTTGCAGAGAATGGAGTGGGAATAGTAAAATGAATCCCTCAAAAGTCTAATGTTTTCCTTACTGTTGCACAAACTGGAGTGGGAACAGTAAATCTAACCCCTCCGAATTCCAACACTTTCCCTGCTGTTGAGCTCTCTGGAGTGGGAATAGTAAATGTTAGCAATCCGAATGACAACAATTTCCCTACTATTGCACAGACTGGAGGTGGAATGTTAAATCTTAAGTCCAATACTTTCCCTACGGTTAAGCTGTTTGGAGTGGTTATAGTAAGTTTAAACCCTCTGAAATCCTATGGTAAATATAAACCCCCTGAAAGCCTACACTTTCCCTACTGTTGGATAAACTGGGGAGGGAATAGTATCTATATAATGGGAGGCTGCAATACTTGTCCTAATTATGTTTAAATACATCTATTAATATTATTTTCTCATATTTTATATTATTTGGTTTTCTATATATATATTGTGATCAAGGCCGCATGTCTGGCGGCCGAAACGCGTCATTTGGACATTTGATGCTTGAATAAATCATCACTATCAACTTTGCCTGCGGAGTCTGTTTCCTGGTGTTGCGCCATTGGTGTGGATGGTTGTACCTCTGGGAGCCTTTTGTATATATATATATATATATATATATATATATATATATATATAATCTACTGGCGGTCGCCATTAGATATTTATAGTTAGGACCGTGTTTCCATAGGAAATCTCAAAATTCTATTTTGAATAACTTTGCCGCCGGTTGACGAATCCTCGCGAACTTTTCAAAACTAATGGGGCGCTCCGCTCAGCTCCTACCCTGAAAGTCTCGGGGTGATTCGTCAAGCGGGGGCCGAGAAAAAAGGGGGTCCCAAAACATGTTTTCCCCATGCATTTTTCCATAGGACCTTTAGTCGCAGATACAGCCCGAACGGCTGAACAGAATTACTTGAAATTTGGCAGAGAGGTAGCCATAAGTTCAAGGAAGTGCCTTTCGCAGGTCTGGTGAAAATCGGTTCAGTATTTCCTGAGAAAATAGCATTTAAAAGCATATCAATATCTATACGCGCGCAGCGTTCGCGCACAGTGCAAGCCCTGTGCGCGCACCCTGCCGTAATTCTGATTGGTTGTTAGATGTCAGTAAACATTCGAATCGGTCGAAATCAGGAAGTGTCGGCCGCCATTTTGTCTGTCGCACTGAAAAGGAAAGGTGGAGAACGTGAATAGGGGGCAGAGTAGGGAGTTCTTGACCCCCTAGCCATTGTCAGGGGGTCACAGTAGGACCACGAAGGGCCAAAAAAAAGAATTTAAATTTTCTAAAAAACATCGCGGGGTGCGCGCACTCTGCGCGCACCCGAAAAAAAACATTAAAAAAAATAGAAATACAAATCAAGTTTAAGTGTTTAGATATTAGGTGGCTCTAAAAAGAGCCCTTGTGTTTATTGAGTGTTTTTCGGTACCTACAAGTAAGTACCGATGCAGAGTCTAAAGTTCAAGAGGAAGACTCTGTTACCTTCATCATTGAAATGTACACCGTCTCCTCTATACATGCCTTGCATGTTGTAACGCAAGTTGTTGTGGTATATAGAACCCATACCATAGTCTCTGAGGAAAGCAGAAACAGACTTATTGACGTGCTTTCTTGCTTTGTCAATCTGTGGACAATGTTGGTTGGACCAGTTCCACTTTTGCCTTTGGCATATATTAGAATATACAAAGGCAGTTTGTGGAAAAAGTGACATCAATTGCACAAAGGTGTCCTTAATAAGCATTTCCAGACCTACCCCAGTTAAAGTGCCTAGGTAATTTCCACCACAGTGCACAATAATAAGGTTAGGCTGTGGGAGATGTAGAAAGGTTTTCACCAAATGCATTAATTGGTGCCACTTTAACCCTCTCTGACCAATCCATTTAATATCTACATTTGGCAAAGCAAGGTCTTTCACAATACCTCTTTTTTCTGCAAACTTTTCACTCCAGAAGACATAGCTGTGACCTACAATCCACACTGTGAACATCTGTCAAGGAGAACTGGATGCACTCAGGAGGTGTCTTTCAGTAGACTGGCAATATGAAAAGAAAGACAATTGAAAAATGGAGGCATACATATTTTTTTTTAATAAAAAAAACTGATTGGCTGATTCAAACCATTTTACAATTAAAACTAGGCTGTATGTTTACATTTTTAAAAGCATGTTTTGGATTGGTACAGAAAAATGTGTTCCCACTGAACATTACTTTGGATTTGCTGTTAGGTTTGAAAAGTCAAGCACTCTTGCTCTTTGGATTTGAAACATTGTGTGCTGAACTTCTGACCTCTCTGCTCACACCAGTGTTCCATGACCTATTGCTATGGTAGCAGGCAGAAGTCATGTTGGGGGAAGGGATGATTTGGAAAGGGGTTGAAAGTTGCAACCAATAGAAATGTGTGATTCCATTTGAAAAAATGTGGGAAGGACTGTGATTTTACATTAACATTTATATGTGTGAAAAAAGAGAGGGAAACATTGCCATATACTGGTTGTGGTGAGAGGAGAGAGGTGTACAGCTCTGAGATTCTGGCTCTGATAATCTGCTATTTGAGTGCCACATTTCTTTCTCAACTAACTAATTTTAAAGGTGAGTTATGAGTTTGAGAGGGGATGTACGTGGTGATTTTTTATATAAATATTAGAATTGTCATTCTTCTTTTAAAGTTGTGTTTTACATTTTGTGTTTTAGGAGATATTTAACTGTCTTGAACTTGTAAGATATTATGGAGTATGTCTTCACTGTAAGTTAAGGTGTACTGGTATCACTGAGGAATACGGTTTTGTGCCTAGAATCACATCATGAGTCTGTCTGCACACAGGATTTGTTGTCAGAGATTTAATTTGTGTTGCTCTTGTTCTGTTAGCATTGCACTCGCAGAAAAGGGGCAGCTTCTTTTCTTCAACTGTGTTGGTTAGCACTCAGCAGAAATCACTATCTCAAAAATGAGAGGCAAATGCAAACACATTTGAAAATAGCATGGTACATTTTCCTACCACTTTAAAAGTTGTGTTTTACATTTTATGTTAAGGAAGATATTTAAGTGCCTTGAACATGTTAGATATTATGGAGTATGTCTTCAACATAAGTTAAGGTGTACTGGTATCACCCAGGAATACTGTTTTGTGCCTAGAATCACACCATGAGACAGTGTGCACACAAGAATTGTTGTCAGAGATTTAATTTGCGTTGCTGTTGTTCTGTAAAACTTGCACTCGCAGGAAAGGGGCAGCTTGTTTTCTTAAAGTGTGATGGCTAGCACTCAGCAGAAATCATGATCTCACAAATGAGAGGCAAATGCTAACACATTTGAAATCAACATGGTACATTTTCCTTCCAATCTTGTAATGGGTGAGGTAGTTCCTACATGTACAAAACTCCAATTAACCCTTACCAAACATGTACTCTTACACACATATCTGCAGTCTTCATGCAGTTGTGCAAGTCTCCATGCAGATATCTCTTGCAACTGACAATACACAGTCTCCAGAAACACACTCTTTGCACAAATGCAGCAGCTTCTCCTACACTCCCATGCGTAATACTCAGCTCTGTGTTGTGTTTCAGATAGCAGTGTGTAACGCAAACACATTCAACGTCATCAAGGCTCATTTCCTTTGCTGAAGTCTAATCACTCACCCTGTAACACATGGTCATGGTCTCAAGGAGCTGTTAGGACATGTGCTCTTTTTTGCTTGTCTAAAATATAAGAAAAATGTGTCAGGCTGTCACAGTACTTATCACTTGCTCCTCCACAGTACTAAATGTGCTTTCAAATTGCTAAAGGAAATATCACTTTCTGCCTAGAATCACACAATGAGACTGTGTGCACATAGGAATTGTTGTCAGAGATTTAATTTGTGTTGCTGTTGTTCTGTAAAACTTGCACTTTCAGGAAAGGGCCTGGTATCACCCAGGAATACTGTTTTGTGCCTAGAATCACACCATGAGACAGTGTGCACACAGGAATTGTTGTCAGAGATTTAATTTGTGTTGCTGTTGTTCTGTAAAACTTGCACTCGCAGGAAAAGGGCAGCTTGTTTTCTTAAAGTGTGATGGCTAGCACTCAGCAGAAATCATGATCTCATAAATGAGAGGCAAATGCTAACACATTTGAAATCAACAGGGTAGATTTTCCTTCCAATCTTGTAATGGGTGAGGCAGTTCCTACATGTACAAAACTCCAATTAACCCTTACCAAACATGTACTCTTACACACATATCTGCAGTCTTCATGCAGTTGTGCAAGTCTCCATGCAGATGTCTCTTGCAACTGACAATACACAGTCTCCAGAAACACACTCTTTGCACAAATGCAGCAGCTTCTCCTACACTCCCATGCGTAATACTCAGCTCTGTGTTGTGTTTCAGATAGCAGTGTGTAACGCAAACACATTCAACGTCATCAAGGCTCATTTCCTTTGCTGGTCTAATCACTCACCCTGTAACACATGGTCATGGTCTCAAGGAGCTGTTAGGACATGTGCTCTTTTTTGCTTGTCTAAAGTATAAGAAAAATGTGTCAGGCTGTCACAGTACTTATCACTTGCTCCTCCACAGTACTAAATGTGCTTTCAAATTGCTAAAGGAAATATCACTTTCTGCCTAGAATCACACAATGAGACTGTGTGCACATAGGAATTGTTGTCAGAGATTTAATTTGTGTTGCTGTTGTTCTGTAAAACTTGCACTTTCAGGAAAGGGCCTGGTATCACCCAGGAATACTGTTTTGTGCCTAGAATCACACCATGAGACAGTGTGCACACAGGAATTGTTGTCAGAGATTTAATTTGTGTTGCTGTTGTTCTGTAAAACTTGCACTCTCAGGAAAAGGGCAGCTTGTTTTCTTAAAGTGTGATGGCTAGCACTCAGCAGAAATCATGATCTCATAAATGAGAGGCAAATGCTAACACATTTGAAATCAACAGGGTAGATTTTCCTTCCAATCTTGTAATGGGTGAGGCAGTTCCTACATGTACAAAACTCCAATTAACCCTTACCAAACATGTACTCTTACACACATATCTGCAGTCTTCATGCAGTTGTGCAAGTCTCCATGCAGATGTCTCTTGCAACTGACAATACACAGTCTCCAGAAACACACTCTTTGCACACATGCAGCAGCTTCTCCTACACTCCCATGCGTAATACTCAGCTCTGTGTTGTGTTTCAGATAGCAGTGTGTAACGCAAACACATTCAACGTCATCAAGGCTCATTTCCTTTGCTGTAGTCTAATCACTCACCCTGTAACACATGGTCATGGTCTCAAGGAGCTGTTAGGACATGTGCTCTTTTTTGCTTGTCTAAAATATAAGAAAAATGTGTCAGGCTGTCACAGTAATTATCACTTGCTCCTCCACAGTACTAAATGTGCTTTCAAATTGCTAAAGGAAATATCGCTTTCTGCCTAGAATCACACCATGAGTCTGTGTGCACACAGGAATTGTTGTCAGAGATTTAATTTGTGTTGTTGTTGTTCTGTAAAACTTGCACTTTCAGGAAAGGGCCAGTTTGTTTTCATCAAATGTGTTGGTTAGCACTCAGCAGAAATCACTATCTCAAAAATGAGAGGCAAATGCTAACACATTTCAAATCAACAGGGTAGATTTTCCTTCCAATCTTGTAATGGGTGAGGTAGTTCCTACATGTTCAAAACTCCAATTAACCCTTACCACACATGTACTCTGCAGTCTTCATGCAGTTGTGCAAGTTTCCATGCAGATCTCTCTTGCACCTGACAATACACAGTCTCCAGAAGCACGCTCTTAGCATACAGGCAGCTGCTTCTCCTGCACTCCCATGCTAAGTATTCAGCACTGTGTGGTATTTTAGATATTAGTGTGTAACGCTACCACATTCAACATCACCAAGGCTCATTTCCTTTGCTCTAGTCTAATCACTCACCCAGGTTCCACATGCTCATGCTTTCAAGTAGCTGTTAGGACATGTGCTCTTTTCTGCCTCTCTAAACTATAAGGAAATGTGTCAGGCTGTTACAGTAATTATCACTTGCAAAACCACAGCGGTAAATGTGCTTTGAAATTGCCAATGAAAAATCGTTTTCTGCCTAGAATCACACCATGAGTCTGTGTGCACACAGGAATTGTTGCCAGAGATTTAATTCATGTTTCTCTTGTTTTGTAAGACTTGGACTCGTAGGAAAGGGTCAGCTCATGTGATAGGATTTGAAAAGCTCCAAAAAAAATTGTAATGAATTAAAATTACATAAAGGTATTTTTATTTTGTTTCTGGCAGGTATTGCTGAGCAACAGTGAAAACATTTAAAGATGCCTATAAAGTCAAGAAAGAGAAAAGAAAAGCAACAACAACTATATTTGAAGACAACTGGTAAAAAAAAAATTGGAGGAGAAGCTCGTGTTGGAAAACAGAAAAAGTGTTCTGGTAAGCAGACTAAAGAATTTTTAAAAAATATCTTCAAAAAAAAAAATGATAGAAAGATAAATTCAAACAGTGTTTCAAGTACAAAACAACAACAGAGTCGACAGCAAAAACAAAATGCTAATGTAGACTCAGAAGTAAGAAAGAGTGACTTAACACGAAAAATAGATTTTAAAAACATTCGTCGAAAAATGTTTCAGAGAAGAGTGATGTTAAATTTGCTAAAGGATGTGAAAAAATATAAGAAGAAAAACAAATTTTATAAGAAAAAGAAATTTATTGAAAGTATTGTTATGAAGGCTTTAGAAATAAAAAAGAACTATTCATTTTAATTTTGAACAGGATGCGTAGATTATATAAATGAGTCAATGCAATGAAGTCACAAAGCAAAAGGAAAAGAGAAGAGAAAAAAATAACTTTTGTAAAGTGTTCTTAGGAGAATGGAAGCATAGTTCAAGTACTGAACCATTTTTTAATGAAGAGAGTTATCTTCAAAGTAATAGTTTGTTGCATGCAGTTGACACCAATGGTAGAGCATATGAAGTTAAGGATGGTTGTGTGATGGAAAAAGAGAAAATGGTCCCAAGAAATGAGGAAGAAGTAATGGCTGCGGAGGCTATGGGGAGACGTCCAAAAGCCCCAGTGTACACTTGGAACTGTAGTAGTATTTGTACTGTGTGTCAGGAATCTATTGATAAATTACGTGACTTTCTAAGAGAATATAGTAAAAAGAGTGTAAAACAGAAGATGAAGGTGCTTCAAACACTAGATCCATGCAGAGTGAGAGAGAATACTGGTTTGCAAGGACATTCTCTGGCTTGTCTTTCTAGAAAAGTGTGTAAAAGTGTTTTTCATCATTTTAGGATGCTGGCTGTTCATCATACTGAAATGAGAAAGTTTGTGAGAACATTGTATTTTGCTAAAAGTCCAGAAGTTAAATGAGTTAAATAATGCTCTGTTCCGTGGATCTGTATCAGATGTAGTGAAGGTTACCGATGAGATTCAGTTTTGTTACTTTGGTCCAGAACAAGAAAGTGCAGAAAAGGACACAGTTAATGAGGAAAATGAGGAACAGAATGTAGAACTCATTATTACTAAAAATTTTGAGGATGAAATGACAAAATTTACTATCATCTCTAATGAAAGACCAAATATTACTTGTATTTGTTGCCGGAGAAGCCATTATAAAATTCAAACAAGGAATGTTGATCTGTATAAAAAAAGTGAAAATGAAGATAATTATAAGTGGAAGGATTTTGCAACATATATATTTCTGGAAAATTGTTTTGAATTGGGTGAAGATCAGCGTATTTGTAAATACTGTTATAACAAGTTAGAAGAAAATAGAATGCCGACCAGAGCTGTACATAATAATTTAGAATTGGATGCTATTCCTGCCGAACTTTCTGATTTAAATACATATGAGTCTATACTCATTCAATGTGTTCATCCATTCCAGACCATAGTACGTATGGAGCCCAAAACTGGTAAATTACCTCCTTCAGATTTACTGAGAGGTTTAAAAGGAAGAGTGGTGTATTTGCCATTGGATTTGAAAAAAAATATGGAAACTATTGATGCAGATACTTTGGAAACTGAACCATTAGTTATTCTGGTTAATGGTGTACCTACAAAGAATAAGAAGATTTGGCAGGAGCTGGTAGATGTACGGAAAGTACAAAGAGCAAATTTATATTTGAAAGGGAATAATAAATGGTATGAATCAATTTATATAGATGAAGAAGAAGAAGATTTACAAGAAGACACAGAAACACCAACTGGACAAATTGAAAAAGTGGACAAGTCAAAAGAAGAAGAAATGTATGAACATTTTAGCATACATCCTCTTCATTCAAAAGAAGTTATGGGAGACACTATTGATCTGTTTCAGATGAAGAAAGCAAAAGGAACTCCTGTGAGTGTATGGGAGAAGAGCTTGGAAGCTCAATGTTTTCCTCAGCTGTTTCCTACAGGAAAAGGTGGACGATACGATGAACGCCCAGAACAGATTCCAGCTTCTGAGTATCGGACTACAAGACTATATGCTGAAGATTCAAGATTTCGTCAAAGTATTCCTTATTTGTTTCATCTTTTATTTGAAAGCGACTTGTCTGCATTATCTTATGCAGTAAATCACATTTTAAAAAGTGGAGTACATCTACATAATGTGTCTGCTAAGGATTTTATGGAGAAAGTGCAGCACCGAGATGATCATTTATAAACACAATTGATCAATCTGATGGCTTGTCAGCGTGGGACAAATGAATATTGGTACCGACGCCATGGAGAATTAAAATGCATGTTACGGAATTTAGGAACTCCTACATGGTTCGTAACCCTAAGCTGTGCCGAGTACGCTTGGGATGATTTATTGGATTTTCTACGAGAGGCAAATTCAAACATTAAAAACATTGAATACAAGACAGCAGGAGAACTGTGCTCATTGGATCCGGTTAATGTTTGCAGATATTTCAATCATAGATTTGAGGCTATGATGTCCTTCATCTGCAATAAAAAAAATCCACCTCTTGGAGAAGTAGTGGATTTCTTTTGGAGAAAAGAGTACCAAGCAAAAGGTGCTCCTCATATTCATATGCTGTTGTGGATCAAGGATGCCCCAAAATTTGGAACAGATGCTGATGAAGCAGTGTTATCTTTCATTGAAGAATATGCAACATGTGCTATACCTAAAAGCACAGAAGAGAAAAAGTTAAAAGAGCAAGTTTTACGTTTCCAAAGTCATCGGTGTGGAAAATACTGTCGACGGAAGTACAAGACCAAAGATAAATTCTACACAAAGTGTCGATTTGGATTTCCTAGACCTGTTCTTTCAAAAGGAAGAGTCAACAGTTTTATGTCAGCTGTGCGACATACTATAACCAGAAAATCTCCCAAAAATACATACAACCTAAGAAGAAAAGAAGAGTCAAAATTTATAAATGACTACAACCCAGTCATTTTAACCATGTGGAATGCTAACATGGATATTCAGCATGTGGCAGACAATTCTATTGCTGTTGCTCGGTATGTCACATCTTACATCACTAAATCTGAGAAAACAGAATTGAAGGAAATGTGGGAAGAGATTTCTCATGAGAAGACTGTCAGGAAGAAGCTGTACAGTTTCAGTTTAAAGATGTTATCGCATCAAGAAATTGGATCCTACAAATGCTCAGATAGGTTATCATCTGCATGTCTTTACTCGAAATCCAGAAGAATAATTTGGGTCAGTTTAGGCCTTGCAGGAATGCGAAATCGGGTACTGAAATCTGTTGGAGAAATTGAATATTTGGCCGAGAATGACCCAGAAAGTACAGATATTTTGAAAACAAACATGTTGGACACATATTACCCAAAAAGAAGTCATCATCTTGAGAACATGTGTCTCTATGAAGTGCTGCAGAACTACATTTTTTCACGGAAAGCCACAGAAGACATCAACAATGGAAAATATAAAGTCATTGGTGAGGAAGGATGTTTGGTGAAGCAAACAAAAGGAAGTTTGATAAATCACAGGAAGCTGAGTTGCGACACTACTGACAAAAAGGAATTTTACTACTTGGCTCTTTTACAGCTGTTTAAACCATGGCGTTCAGAGGACGAACTACTGGGAGAATTTCAAAGCTATGAAGATTCTTTTAATGCTAGCGAAGACAGCATAGAATGCCGTACTTTCACAACTTATGTCCAAATGTTAAATGAAGAAAATGAACAGGAAGCAAAAATTGCAGCTGAAGTAGCTAGAGGCAGTTCTCAAGACAGCCAAAGTTCTGGAACACTTAGTCAAGATCCCCTAGGACAACCAATCGTAGAAAATGAAGCTGCAGTAGCCATGACTGAAGTAGAAACGGCTATGAATCAAGCACAGGAAGATTCAATAGACTTACTAAATCTGGAACAACAACTGAATGAAGAACAAAAACAAATTTATGAAGAAGTCACCAAAAAAATTGATCATGGATTACTACATGAAAAAAACAGTGCTCATGCACATCATTTGAACCAATCAGGATGTATGTGAGTGGACAAGCTGGAACTGGTAAAAGTTTCTTAATAAAAGTCATCAGAAGCTACCTACAGCAAAAAACAGCTTCAAATTTGTCTTGTGTGGTAACTGCTCCAACTGGGTTAGCAGCCTATAACATAAAAGGAATTACCTTACATCGCTTGCTAATGTTACCAGTGGAGCATGAGAACAAAATAGAATACCACAAGCTAACTGGAGAAGCATGCTTCGAAGTTTCAAGAGTGTTGAAGAAGATGCAAGTTCTCATTATTGATGAGGTGAGCATGGTATCAAACTTAATGCTTGCCTTTGTGCATTTAAGAATGCAACAAATTCTTAAGAGAGACTATGACGTGTTATTTGGAGGTAAACACGTCATAGTTTTTGGAGATCTTTTACAGCTCACTCCAGTTAAAGGACAACCCGTGTTTAATACTGTCACACATGAAGACACGAAGAAGTCATTAGGAAGCATTGGTAATGCGAATATTTGGTCGTTCTTTGAGTACAAAGAACTCACTACCAATATGAGACAAGCAAACTATGAAGATTATGCAAATATTCTGAAAGATATCAGAATTGGACTACTCACAGAAGTTGGCAAAAAAGCATTACAGAGTAGGATGCTACATAATTTATTTCCAAATGAAGAAATAGTTGCAGAGAAAATATACAAGAACATTGCTGAAAAAAATACTGTAATCTGCTTAATGCCAACACTACGTGAGTGCTCAACATTCAATGAGGAACTTTTGAAATTGGAAAAGGAAGAGATTAAGAAAATGGAAGCACAGGACAAAATTCAGCATGAAAGAATTACTATTACATTAACAGGCAAACTGAAAAATAAATTGGATTCACTAGAGAAGAACATTTGGATTAGAGAAAAATCTATGGGGCAGATTTATGTTGCACTTGTGCCACTTTTGCGCCGCCGTTGCGTCACTTTTGTGACGCAGCAGCGGCGCAAATCCTGCGCCATGGTGCGGGGTATTTACAACGTGACGCATCTGGGAGATGCGTCACGTTGTAAAGCCCTGCGCCACATGTAGGCGTTCCAGGGCAGGTGGGGGCGTTCCGACGCAGGAACGCCTCCTAAAAGTGGCTGAGTGAAATCTACAAGATTTCACTCAGTCACTTTTAGGCCCATGCTGCGTCAAAACCCTGCGCCTGCTTGAAGCAGGCGTAAGGATTGACGCAGCATTGTAGAGATAGGGCTCCCCAGATCATTGCTGGAGCTGCGTCGCGCTTGCGACGCAACTCCAGCAATGCGCCACTTTTCGGCACAGATGCGTCACGCATCTGTGCCGTTTTTGCCCCATGGTGCGCCGCATTATAAATGCGGCGCATCCATGGTGGCGCAGCTGTGGCGCATAATAACTGGTGCATCCCTGCTGATATGCAGGGATGCGCCAGTCGTCATAAATCTGCCCCTATATGTTTGCATGAATTCTCGAGTGATTTTAAGGAGAAATTTGGATGTAGAAAAAGGTTTAGTGAATGGAGCTATGGGAAGAGTTGTGGGTTTTATTAATTACCAGAAAAAAGTTGGAATTGAATGTTTAAAAATAAAATTTGATCAGATAGAAGAAGTTAAAGACATTTGTCGTTGTTCAGTTCGTTTCATGCTTGTGAAAGACTTATATGTGCGTAGAAAGCAGTTTCCATTTTCTCTAGCATATGCTGTAACTATTTACAAATCTCAAGGATTGACTATAGATAGTGCTTTTGTAAACATTGGTTCTACTGTGTTCAAAGAAGGTATGGCATATGTTGCTCTGTCACGAGTAAAAACATTATCTGGTTTATTTATGATAGACTTTGATGACTCAAAAGTTAGTGCTGATACAAACTGTGTAAAGGAGTATAATAGATTAAGAAGAAACTATGCTCCTCATTTAGGTCAGTATCCTGTGATTGAAAAACATGTTGTTTCTCGGAAAAGGAGAATTGAAAATATCTGTAATGTGGATGAACAGAACAAAAAAAAAAGGACAGTGATGTGATAGCAAGGAAAAAGAAAAAGGACAGTGTTGAAGAGGTTGTTGGTTGCCATTTTGAAAATAGCTCTGGTGTCAACTGCTATGCAAATGTAGTGCTGAATGTTGTATTTTATCTTGAAAAGTTGCAAGAACAGATAATAGTAAATCATGGAAAAAGATTGTGTTCAATGCTAAGTCTCCTTTATGAGAAGCTAAGTGATGATAAAACTAAAATAGAAAGTGCTTCTGATGTTAGAAATCTTTTAGATGTATGTTCTGGATCTACACAGTTTAAAGAAAATGTCCAGCAAGATGCACAGGAATTCTTAATATATATACTGAGCGTACTTGAAGATGAAGGAGTAGAAGTAGAAAACTTATTTGGTGTCTCTTACAAATGGGAACATTGCTATGAAAACTGTATGAACACATGCAGTAGTAATGTTGATTCAGAAAGGTTCATATTTTTACCATTACCACAAAGTAAATCAGTGACTTTTAGTAAATTAGTTAAAGATGCCAATCACAACATGGAATGTTCTGAATGTAAATCTGACATGTTTTCCACGTTATTTTTACAGAAATATGGTCAGTATGTAATTTTAATGATGCAACGTTGTAGAGCTGATGGTTCAAAATTGGATACTTTAATAAAGAAGTTTATAGGACAACAATTATCAATTTCTGGAAAAACTTTTGTTACAGTTGCAATAATTTTTCATGAAGGACCTACTGTAACTTCTGGACATTACACAGTTTATCTTAAATGTGAAAAAGGCTGGACACTGTGTAATGATTCCCAATTGATTTTCAAGCAACGTTTGCCTTATGATTTACCCAATTCTTACTTAATTTTTCTGAAACCTAAATTTTGAAAAGTAAAAACTGCATCTGAAGAAAGCATTTTTTGTAATTTTAAAGGATTATAATTGAAGATATCACTTAAAAAGGATTTTGAAATTACTATTTGGCCTAAAGGAAAAGTAATAAAAATAATTGTGGACTCCTTTGACAGAAATTATATTGGCATGTGTGCTTTTGCAACAAGGTTTAAAGACCGTTTATCTAGAAAAATGTTATTCATCTAGAAAGGTATTTGTAATATATATGTAATATTTCTAACAAGGTATATTGTAGTGAGGATAGTTTTGGGGCTTTTTTTAAACAATCTTTCAGATTGTTTTTTTTTTGCCCGCTGTTAAATGATGAATACAATTGTTTTCACTATTTTAAGTGCAAATTAAAAAATTCTGAAAACAGCAAAAAAAAGGGCAAAAAATGGCTTTGTTAAATATGTAAAAACATGTAATGCTTTTTAAAATGTTTGATTGTATAGTAATACTTTTTTTCTTTTTTTGCAGAACTAGAAAGAAAAATAAAAAAATGAAATTGTGTTCCCTTGCAAATTACTAAAAAAATTTTTTTCTTAATAAGTTATTTTTTTTAAAAAATAAGTGAAAAATATTTGTATTTCTCAATCCTCCCTTTTCATGCTTCCATTTCTTCACCTCTCTTTGTACATTAAATTAAAAAAAAAAAAAAAAAAAAAAATTAAAAACATCCTAGGGTGCGCGCAGGGTGCGCGCACCCAAAAAAATAAAAAAATAAAATAAATCCTCAAAAATTTTTTGGGGGTTTAGTTTTTAAGTGGCTCTTAAAAGAGCCCTTGAGTTAATGTAGGGAAACAGGAAGAGAAAAACGAAAAAAAAGAAAAGACATCTATGGCCTACTGCACTCATGCGCATCAAATTTTCTCTGAATGAGATCAAGACTGGTCTCACCCACAGAAATAAGTCGACCACAATCAGTGCAGCGTGTGGACAACCTCGCCAAACAAGGTGGTCCAACAAGAGGTGTAGAAAAAGGTGAAGGCACCATCGCAGTAGAAGTGCTAGCCTGAGCTGCCGAAGATGTGCTCGGCTGAGCTGCTGCAGATGTCGTCGGCTGAGCAGGTGGAGGGTTTGCTCCAGAAGCTCGACGAAAAGTCACTGGATGCATTTTGTCAACATGCCTCAACATAGTGTGAATGCTAAAAGAATACTTCTTGTATGGATTCCCACGTGACAAGACTTTTTGACAAAGTACACAAGTAACTTTAGGTGCATTTACCTTTTTTTGTCCCTCTGGAAAAGTGAAAAACTGCCATATAAAGCTGTCTTTCTGCTTCCTGTTCCTCTGTCTCTCAAGATTGTCCTGGTCACTGTCTGAAGATGGTTGCTGTTCAGCCATTGTCTCTCAACAACAGAATAGCTCCTTCTCCAAGTGAATCAGAACTAATAATGAGGGGAGTAGGTGTGGTTTGGGAAGAATCTGGAACTGAAAGTACTTCAAACCAATCAAAAGTGATGATTCTTGATCACATGACTTGCCATAAGGGGATTGGGTGTGGTGTTGAAACAATCAGAAACTGAAAGTAATGATAACCAATTAGAAGTGTTGTTTTATTAAGCACATAACCCGAGGTGCGCGCACTGAGCAAGCTCCGAGCGCGCACCTTGTGATTACGCATGCGCGAACGCGTAGCAGCGCATGTGCATACGTCATATGCGCGTATGTAACGCGCATACGTTGCACACGCGTATACACGAACGTAAACGCGTAATTTAAGCGTATGCGGAAGTGAACCGCGTGGAGCGCGTACGACGCACGCACGCATGCGTACGTACGTACGCATGCATACTGGGTGCGCGCTCCCTGCGCGCACTAATACGTATGTATGCGTACGTAAATAACGTACAACGGTATTCATAAAAAACGTACGAAAACGTACTAGGTAAAAAAAAAAAAGTGGAGAAAAATTAATTGCAAAAATTAAATAAACTGTTCAACTTTATCCTAATTGAAAGTTAAAAAAAAGAGCCAAAACAAATAAAAGGATACAGATAATATATAAATGAATACATAGGATTTTTTTTTTAATATATAATTTAATAATTCAAAAATTAGCATTTAAAAAACAATACAAATTCACTGACAAAACCATAGGTTTCACACAAGTTATAGTTAGGAATTAGCATTTAAAAAACCTTGCAAATTCACTTAAAAAACCATAGGTTTCACACACGTTATAGTTAGCTGGACATTTCTCTCGTAAAAAACCAATGAAATTACCCCGTTATAGTTAGTACAGCTAACTATAACTTGCGCGACTGCAATCCACTGCTGATGACGTCACATATTACATCACTCATGACATGGTCAGTGACATCACTCATGACATCACTGATGACATCTCAAATGACATCACTGATGATGTCACTGTTGAAGACATCAATGTGATAAATTACCACATCTTCTCACACCCTTATAAAACCTTTGATATACCAACTGAAAATTACACAGTTCCATTCTTAAATCCATAAATAATGCAATACTAATAACTGCATACCCAAAAAATAACTTTTAGGTCTTCATTCACCTCCACACACTCACCTGTACAGTCACTCATAGTTACATTCAGTCCATAAAAAAGTATCATATGAATTTATACATACATCTATACACACACACACACACTAACAATCATCCATAGAGGTACTCTCACACCTAGTCATTCATACAAATAATCACACTGCCATTTACTCATCTATGCAGTTATACACACTCAAGTTCACTCACTCACAAAAAGAGTATCATATTCTTATGCTCAATTAGAATCATTGACACAAGCACACATTCATCCATACAGTCACTGTCACAATCACACACTCTCACATCTAGCCACTTATATACTCTTACACACATATATAATGCCTTTTACATATTTAGTTAGTCACAAATGTACCACTGAGATATACATTCAAACCATAACACAGCCATACATACACTCACTCAACCATACAGTCCTTCAGAGATGCACTTTTAATAACATCCAGTCATAGAATCACACACTCACTCATCTATGCACACTCACACACACTTTACCCACACAAACACGCAGGAATTCATACAGATAGTGAGACAAGCAATCAATAACCCATATAGACACTTATATAGCTATTCACAAAACCATGCCACCACTTATACACCAACACACAGACACATACAAAACATTTATACAGTTTATGCACTAGTCTGAAGTAAGATGCAGTTAAAGGACTCACTTGTCAAGTCAGTTACACAACACAGAAAATCATCCCTTTACACACTTGTACACCCACTCATTCTTTAACAGGCCTTTCCGTATATTTATAAAATGTTTTGCAAATTAAACGTTCACTGGATGACATCATCAGTGACGTCATCAGTGATGTCATTTGAGATGTCATCAGTGATGTCATGAGTGATGTCACTGACCATGTCATGAGTGATGTAATATGTGACGTCATCAGCAGTGGATTGCGGTCGCGCAAGTTATAGTTACCTGTACTAACTATAACGGGGGAATTTCATTGGTTTTTCACGAGAGAAATGTCCAGCTAACTATAACGTGTGTGAAAGCTATGGTTTTTTAAGTGATATATATATATATATATATATATATATATTTATATATATATATATATATTGTTAGACCTGGCACATTGGCGTGAGTCTCCCTTCCATTTTTCGCTGTGCCTCATGTACGTTTTTGCTGGTGTTAGCTGCTCAGGGCACTGTGCCACTGCTGTCCAGTGCCACAGTGCAAGTGCTCCCTATTGTAAATTAATGTATGATTTGTGATTTCATGATCGGTTGGTTTGGTTTACCTGTCAGACCCTAGTACAGTGCACCAGGAGTGCCCAGGGCTTTTAATCCAAATACTGCTGGTGGGCTTGCAGCACTGGTTGTGCCACCCACAGAAGCAGCCTGTAAACATGTGTCTAAGGTCTGCCATTGCAGAGCCTGCGTGCAGTCTGGTACTGTCATGCTGACTGGGCAAGTGAACCCACTTGCCAGTCCCTAACCTTACCTTTTCTTCATATCAGACACCCCTATGGTAGTCCCAAGGGCAGGGTGCATTGTAAGTATAAGGTAGGACATGCCCTGGTGTGTGTGGCATGTTCTAATAGTGAATTACAGCCATTTTCGTTTTTTACTATTGCAAGGCTACCTGTTCTCTCATAGGCCAGAATGGGCAGTTTGGTTATTACATCTTATAATCCTAACTGAGTCAGAGAACATGGTAGAAATTCGAATTTAGTATGCCTGGACTCAGGATGATAAAATACATCTTTTAGTGAAGTTGGTTTTAACATTCTGTGTTTGAAAATGCCACTTTTAGAAAGTAGGCATTTTCTTGTCTAACCACTCAAACCTGCCTCTGCTAGGCTGTGTGTATTCCTTTGTCTGGAGTTTGAGTGACAGGGCTGGGGAATTCCAGGAGACAGGGTGAGGTGTCCCAGTGGTGAATAGACAGATCTGCATCCAGATGGGTGGGAGGAGCTGCACCTGGGATCTGAATAGGGCTGTGCCTGCCTTCCACAATGCTGGCTCCACCTCCTGGGGAGTGGCTGATGTCTCTGCCCTGCACAGTGAATGAAGAGAAGGAATCCTGTCAACAAAGTGCTCCAGGGCAGTACTTGCCTTCCACGATGCTGGCTCCACCTCTTGTGGGGCATCTAATGTTTCTGCCCTGCACTGTGAAAGGAAAGGAGAAGTCTGGTAAACAAAGTGCTCAGGAACTGGTTTGGACTGGGCAAAGGCCCCTCTGCCTTCAGAGAACAAAGGATTTCTGGGTATAAATATTGGAACCCTGATCCCAAGAATTTAGATCACTTTGGGAAAGCAAGAAGAACTTCTGCTGAGGGAGGAACCAGAAGAAGCTGAGGAGGAAACTATCCCTGAATCTGGGGGATTGGCCTGCAGTGGTTGCCTTACTGCCAAAGAGAGGAGAAAGGAACTTTGTGTGTACCTTTGCTCAACTTGTGAAGGATCTCCAAGGGCTTGGAAAAGAGCTTACCTCCTGCTGAAGTCTCAGGAACAACAGACTTCACCCTCCAGCTCCCCAGAGTTCTTTGGAAGTGCCTGCTGCTGTTGTTGGGCCTTCTGAGGGACTGCGTGTCTCAAGGAGCTGGAAGCGCACCTCAAGAAGGAGAAGTGTGCCACCGTCGGAGCTGTTGTCGTCGCATCTCGTAAAGTGTGTCACCGCTGCAGCATCGCATCGAGCGGAAGCGTCTTGCATCATCCAGGAAGTGTCTCGCAACGCCGAAGAAGCGTGTCGCCATCGCAGCCATCGTAGCTGACTCATTGCACCGCATCAAGAGAAGAGTCTCGCATCGAGGAAGAAGCGTGTCGCCATCGCAGCCATCGTAGTTGTCGCATTGCACTGCATCAAGAAAAGCACCTCGCATCCACGGAGAAGCGTGCCGCTGTCGGAGCTGCTGTCGTTGCATCGCGTAAAGTGGTGTCGCCGCTGCAACATCACATCGAGCTGAAGCGTCTCGCAAACGTCGGAGAAGAGTGTCGCTGCCAAGGCCGCTGTCGTCGCATCGCGTAAAGTGTGTCGCTTCTGCAGTTGAAGCATCGAGTCGAGTCTTCTCGCAACATCGGAGAAGCGTAATGCATCTGGAAGATCTTCACGTCTTTATTTCTTTTGCACCAGAACTTTGCCGCATTTCCTTTGCTGCGACATTGCTTGTCATGGAAGCGCAACGCATCTAAAAGGTACATTGACTTAAAGTGTCGCATTTAAGAACTTAAGAGAACTAAGCAAAATTCTACCATCTAAAGTAACAGTATTGTGTGTTTTTGTCGTTTAATGTTCTTGTGGTAAATCTATATAAAGAATACATATTTTTAATATAAAACCTGTGTGGTGTCCATTTGTAGTGTTGTCACTTGGTTACTGTATGTGTTCACAAATGCTTTACACACTGCCTCTGAGATAAGCCTGTCTGCTCGTGCCAAGCTACCAAGTGGGTGAGCAGGGGTTATTTTAGGCATGTACCCCCTTACCCTGACTAGAGGTGAGGGTCCATATTTGTCACAAGTGCATACCTGTGCCAACTAGAGACCCCCAAGTCTAACATTGGTGGTCAGCGGTGAGGATTCTGGACTTGCATTTGTGACTCATGTACAGTGATTGGTGAACACTACTTAGTGAGTGCAGACCTTAACGCAACCAATACTTGTTAGTAGATTCTTTTTGGGACTTTCTATTTTTGAGTACTGCCAAGCTTCACCATGGTGGAGAAAGCAGCATCCATAGTCTCTGTTAATACTGAATTTGAGTGGGAAGAAGAGAAATTGGATAACTACACTGCCAAGCAGCTGAAGTTCTTCTGCAAGAAATTCAATGTTTCTACTACTGGATGCAAACATAAGGCAGAGTTCTACAAGGCGCTGAGGGCCTGGGTAGGAGCAAGGAATGCCACTGATGATGATAATGCAGAGGAGCAGCTGGATGGGCCAGTGGGTCCAAGAGGAAGGAGAACCCCTGCCGGTAGCAGTGTTTCTGGTAAAAGTCTATCTCCAGAGGAGTTGGCAGATAGAAAAGAGTGTAGGATGCATGAATTGGAGATGACCAAGCTCTAGTTAAGTGGGCAGTTAGAATTTGAAATGCAAAGTAGAAAGTTAGCCCTAGAAGAGAAAAAGCTACAGTATGAACATGAAAAGGTTTTGAGGGAGTTGGAGTTGAAAGCCCAGAGTTTAGAAATTGCTCCCTCTGGTGGCAGCACACCGTCAATGCCTGTAGAATCTGGAGTTTATATCCCTAAAGATGTAGTGAAGGAATTAAAAAAAAATGATGATATTGGGCAGTAGTTCAAGGCCTATGAGGTAGCCATGTCTTCCCACTGGGTCCCTGAGAAGGATTGGGGAGCGGGGTTGTGGGGACAGTTCCTTAGTGAGGGGCGGAACACACTGCTAGACTTGCCTTCTGATGTCTATAATTCCTATCCCCACATGAAAGATGCATTGATGTCTAGATATGGTTTGACCCCTGAGATGTATAGACAGAGGTTCAGGGGTTGCACAAAGATAGCCAACAGTACCTATGTTGAATATGTTACTTTTTTCTGCAGAGCATTGGATGGTTGGGTGAAGGGTAGCAAAGTCAATGATTTTCAGGGATTGCTTGATTTGATTGCATGGGAGCACTTGTCAAGTAACTGTTTTCCTGAGCTACGCCAGCACCTGATTGATAGTAGGCTGACTAATCCTAGGAAGCTTGCTGAGGAGGCGGACCGCTGGGTCAGTACCAGGGTCCACAAGGGTCACGTGGGAGACTCAGCCAAGAGTGGGCAGGGTCCCCAGCAGAAGAGTGGGGGGACAGGGGTAAACAGAGGGAGTTCCATAAGAGGCCCCAAAGTAATCCCCAAGGGAACCAAGGGAAAGGTTCTCAGCCTCCCCCCCAGAAACCATCAGGGGCCCCGACAGGTCCACCTGTTCAAAGAGGGCCCCTGAGATGCTACAAATGTGATGAACTGGGTCATTTTGCCAATGATACCAAGTGTGGCCTTTTTGGGAAACCAGCAGCCACTGATGCAGCCCCCCGGCAGATGGCTAGTGTAGCCCTGGGTGAGGAAAGGGGTGCCCAAGGTGGGTGGGGTCCCGCAGAGATGTCCCTTGTCTCATTAGGAGACTGTGAGGTGGTCCCTAGGATCCAGCTGCCTGATAACACTAAGAAATTTAGGCAGTGGGTGACCATCAATGGCCATAGAGTGGAGGCTCTGAGAGACACAGGGGCCGGTGTGACAGCTGTCAAGTGTCACCTGGTGTCTCAAGAGCAGGTTGTCCCTGGAGCATTCTACCCAGTTGTTGCCACTGACAACACAGAGAGTCACTGCAAGGTGGCTCAGGTTCCCTTTGAGTGGGGGGGGTCTCTGGTACTCTTCAGGTAGCTGTGAGGCCCGCCATGCCTGTTGACTGTTTGTTAGGGAATGACTTGGAGCGCTCACCTTGGGCGAAGGTGTATCGGAATGCACATTTAGAAATGTTGGGTATGCTTGACTAGGCGTGTGTGACCACCGGGTCAATGGCAGCGAGTAAAGGTGCTCAAGAGGACCTGGAGCCTGAGAGGGAGGCCCAGGTACCTGCCAGCAAGAGGAGAGGCAGGGGGCGCGGGAAACCGGCCCCCAAAGTTCCCACGGTCCAGGAGGGAGCAGACCCTGAGGGGGATTCCCTGGAGCCTACAGGGGAACAGGTAGCCGAACTGGGGGACCTGCCTGAGCTGACCCATTGGCAGCAAGAAGGAGGACCCTCCAGGGAGGAATTCTGCAAGGAGCAGAAAGAATGCCCTTCTCTTGTGAGTCTGCAGCAACAGGCTGCAGACCAGGCAGCAGGTGATCAGTCTGGATCACATTGGATCTACTGTGAGAATGACCTCCTGTATACAGAGCCTAAGGTTGCTGAGCCTGGGTCAGCCCATGTGCTGGTGGTACCCCAGCGCTTCAGAGCCTTCCTACTGGGGCTGGCTCATGATGTTCCATTGGCAGGACATTTGGGACAGGACAAGACCTTTGAAAGGCTTGTCACCAATCTTTATTGGCCCGAAATGCGCAGGAGTTCAGACATTCACTGCAGGACATGTCAGACTTGCAAGGCAAGTGGTAAGAGTGGGAGGAAGCGCAAGGCTCCTCTTCAGCCCTTCCCTGTGGTCAGCACTAGGGGTGGGCGGAATTTGCGGAATTAACCTTCGCAAATTATCGCGAGAATGTTTAAAATTATCGCAAACAAGCAGAAATATCGCGAAGATGCGGAAGTTTTTTTCCGGCATGTTCGCGAGATTTTCTGCATGGTTGCGGGTCGCCAACTTACCCATGTGGTTGCTTGCGGGCGCGGCCATCTTGTTTTGAGTTGTTCTCGCGGTGCATGATCGCGAGAAGAAAGACGTGATCGCGCGACGCATGACGTCACTGCGGGCGCGAACTGTCGCGAGACAGCGCAAATGGCTAAAAACAATACAACATCTCATGGAGAACGCGACCGGATCAAGAAAACTTGTCGGCGAACGCAGGGATTCAGGTAAGGCGATCGCGCGCGCGCAAGAATGTATCATTTTACAGCGCGAGCAAGAAACAAATTATCGCCAAGCTGCGGAAACCGGAATTTTTGACATTTTCGCGCTCTCCGCGGAACGCAAAAATGTCAAATTATCGCAATTTCCGCGAACGGAACGAAATTTTTGCCCAGGCCTAGTCAGCACCCCCTTTGAACGGGTGGGTATTGACATTGTGGGGCCACTGGACCCCAAGACAGCCATGGGCAACAGGTTCATCCTGGTCTTGGTGGACCATGCCACCCAGTACCCGGAAGCCATACCTCTGAGGACAGTGACGGCCCCCATGGTGAGACGAGCACTAATGGGAATTTTCTCCCGAGTGGGATTCCCTCACGAGGTAGTTTCTGACGGGGGAACCAACTTCATTTCCAAGTATTTGAAGTCCCTGTGGCAAGAGTGTGGTGTAACCTACAAGTTTACCACACCTTACCACCCCCAAGGAAACGGGTTGGTTGAGAGGTTCAACCGAACCCTCAAAGGCATGATAATGGGTCTTGAGGAACCTATGAGGGGTAAGTGGGACTTCCTCTTACCATGCCTGGTCTTTGCTTACCGTGAGGTGCCACAGAAATATCTAGGGTTCAGTCCCTTTGAGCTTCTCTATGGACACCCCGTAAGAGGACCTCTAAGTCTGGTCAAAGAAGGCTGGGAGCAATCTCCCAGGAAACCTCCCCAGGATGTATATAGCTACATGCTGGCCTTTAGGAACCAGACTAGGCGTTTCAGACAACTCGCTGAATCGAATCTGGAAGCCAGCCAGGAGGAGATGAAACAGCCTGGACAAAAGGTGTGGGTCATGGCCCCCGTGGAGCCCTGTGCGCTCCAGGACTGGCCCCTTTGAGGTTGTGGAGCGCAAGAGTCCGGTTACCTACATGGTGGACTTGCAGTCTCCCAGAAACCCCTTGAGGGTCCTGCATGTCAATCGCCTAAAGCCCCACTTGGAGAGGTCTCAAGTGGGCATGCTCTTGGCAACAGATGCTGGGATGGAAGAGGAGACCGAGCCTCTTCCTGACCTCCTGTCAGCTAGAGAGCAAGATGGGTAAGTGGATGGCGTCAACCTCTCTTCCGCCCTGACCCCTGAGCAACAGAATGACTGCCACCAGTTGCTGGGACAGTTTTCTGATCTGTTCTCCCTGGTTCCTGGGGTCACTGATTGGTGCGTCCATGAGGTGGACACTGGGGACAGTACACCTGTGAGGCACAAGGCCTACAGAGGGACTGACAGGGTAAGGGCTTGCATCAAAGAGGAGGTCTCAAAGATGCTTACGCTAGAGGTAATTGAGTCCTCTAGCAGTCCTTGGGCCAGCCCAGTGGTCTTGGTCCCAAAAGCTGCCGCGCTGGGTGCCACACCCGAACACCGGTTCTACGTGGACTACAGAGGACTCAATGCAGTTACCAGGACTGATGCACACCCCATCCCCAGAGCTGATGAGCTCATAGGTCGGCTAGGGGTTGCATGGTTCCTCAGCACGTTTGACTTAACGTCTGGGTACTGGCCGATCGCCTTGACCGATGGGGCAAAGGAGATGTCAGCATTCTCCACACCAGATGGGCACTACCAGTTCCGGGTTATGCCCTTTGGAATGAAGAATGCCCCTGCCACCTTTCAGAGGTTGGTCAACCAGGTGTTGGCTGGACTAGACTCGTTCAGTGCCGCCTGCCTGGATCACATCGCAGTGTTCAGCGGCAGTTGGGAAGAACACCTGCGCCAATTCTGGGAAGTGTTGATGGCGCTGCAGAGGGCAGGCCTCACGATCAAGGCGAGTAAGTGCCAGATCGGGCAGGGTTCCGTGGTGTACTTGGGACACCAGGTAAGGAGCGGCCAGGTGGTGCCCCTACAGCCCAAGATTGAAACCATCCTGGCTTGGGAACCGCCCAAAACCCAGACAGAGGTGAGAGCCTTCTTAGGACTCACGGGTTACTACTAGGGGTGGGCGGAATTTGCGAAATTCACTTTTGCAAATAATCACAAAAATGTTAAAAATCTCGCAAACACGCGGAAATATCGCGAAGATGCGGAAGTTTTTTTCCCGCCAACTTACCGATGCGGTTGCTCGCGGGCGTGGCCATCTTGTTTTCACTTGTCTCGCGGTGCATGATCACGAGAAGAAAGACGTGATCGAGCGATGAATGACGTTACTGCGGGCACAAACTGTCACGAGACAGCACAAATGGCTACCAACAATCCAACATCTCATCGAGAACGCGACCGGATCGGGAAAACTTGTCGGCGAACGCGGGGATTCAGGTAAGGCGATCGCGCGCACGTGAGAATGTATTATTTTACAGCGCGAGCAAGCAAAACATTTCCGGTAAAATGCAGATTGCGGAAATGTTGACATTTTTACGCTCTCCGCGGAACGCGAAAATGTCAAATTATAGCAATTTCCACGAGCGGAACGGAATTTTAGCCCAGGCCTAGTTACTACAGGAGGTTTGTCAAGGGGTATGGCAACATTGTTGCACCCTTGACAGCGCTGACTTCCAGGAAGCAGCCAAGGAAAGTGATTTGGATTGACAACTGTCAGGAAGCTTTTGAGGCCTTAAAAACTGCTATGTGCACAGCACCCGTGCTCTTGGCACCCAACTTCTCCAAGGAGTTCATAGTACAAACAGACGGTTCAGAGCATGGTGTGAGGGCTGTTCTAGCACAGATGAATAAGAAGGGCCTAGATCAACCTGTAGCCTTCATCAGTAGGAGGTTGCTTCCACGGAAACAGAGGTGGAGTGCTATTGAGCGTGAGGATTTTGCTGTGGTCTGGGCACTGAAGAAGTTGAGACCCTACCTGTTTGGGAATCACTTCCGGGTTCAGACAGACCACAGGCCCCTCAGATGGTTGATGCAGATGAGGAGTGAGAATCCAAAGCTGTTAAGGTGGTCCATTTCCCTACAGGGGATGGATTTCACGGTGGAACATCATCCCGGTACAGAACACGCCAATGCTGATGGTCTGTCCAGATTTTTCCGCTTTAGTGATGAGAACTCCCAGGAGGAAGGGTAGTTCTCTCCACATTTCAGCTAGAGGGGACACGTGTTAGATCTGGCACATTGGCGTGAGTCTCCCTTCCATTTTTTGCTGTGCCTCATGTCTGTTTTTGCTGGTGTTACCTGCTCAGGGCACTGTGCCACTGCTGCCCAGTGCCACAGTGCAAGTGCTCCCTATTGTAAATTAATGTATGATTTGTGATTCCATGATTGGTTGGTTTGGTTTACCTGTCAGACCCTAGTACAGTGCACCAGGAGTGCCCAGGGCTTGTAATCCAAATACTGCTGGTGGGCTTGCAGCACTGGTTGTGCCACCCACAGAAGCAGCCTGTAAACATGTGTCTAAGGTCTGCCATTGCAGAGCCTGCGTGCAGTCTAGTACTGTCATGCTGACTGGGCAAGTGCACTCACTTGCCAGTCCCTAAACCTTCCCTTTTCTTCATATCAGACACCCCAATGGTAGGCCCAAGGGCAGGGTGCATTGTAAGGATAAGGTAGGACATACCCTGGTGTGTGTGGCATGTTCTAATAGTGAATTACAGCCATTTTTGTTTTTCACTATTGCAAGGCTACCTGTTCTCCATTGGCCAGAATGGGCAGTTTGGTTATTACATCTTATAATCCTAACTGACTTAGAGAACATGGTAGAAATTCGAATTTAGTATGCCTGGACTCAGGATGATAAAATACATCTTTTAGTGAAGTTGGTTTTAACATTCTGTGTTTGAAAATGCCACTTTTAGAAAGTAGGCATTTTCTTTTCTAACCATTCAAACATGCCTCTGCTAGGCTGTGTGTATTCCTTTGTCTGGAGTTTGAGTGACAGGGCCGGGGAATTCCAGGAGACAGGGTGAGGTGTCCCAGTGGTGAATAGAGAGATCTGTATCCAGATGGGTGGGAGGAGTTGCACCTGGGATCTGAATAGGGCTGTGCCTGCCTTCCACAATGCTGGCTCCACCTCCTGGGGAGCGGCTGATGTCTCTGCCCTGCACAGTGAATGAAGAGAAGGAATCCTGTCAACAAAGTGCTCTAGGGCTGTTCTTGCCTTCCACAATGCTGGCTCCACCTCCTGTGGGGCGTCTAATGTTTCTGCCATGCACTGTGAAAGGAAAGGAGAAGTCTGGTAAACAAAGTGCTCAGGAACTGGTTTGGACTGGGCAAAGGCCCCTCTGCCTTCAGAGGACAAAGGATATCTGGGTATAAATATTGGGACCCTGATCCCAAGAATTTAGATCACTTTGGGAAAACAAGAAGAACCTCTGCTGAGGGAGGAACCAGAAGAAGCTGAGGAGGAAACTATCCCTGAACATGGGGGATTGGCCTGCAGTGGTTGCCTTACTGCCAAAGAGAGGAGAAAGGAACTTTGTGTGTACTTTTGCTCAACTTGTGAATGATCTCCAAGGGCTTGGAAAAGAGCTTGCCTCCTGCTGAAGTCTCAGGAACAACAAACTTCACCCCCAGCTCCCCAGAGTTCTTTGGAAGTGCCTGCTGCTGTTGTTGGGCCTTCTGAGGGACTGCGTGTCGCAAGGAGCTGGAAGCGCGACTCAAGAAGGAGAAGTGTGCCGCCGTCGGAGCTGTTGTCGTCGCATCTCGTAAAGTGTGTCGCCGCTGCAGCATCGCATCGAGCGGAAGCGTCTCGCATCATCCAGGAAGTGTCTCGCAACGCCGAAGAAGCGTGTCGCCATCGCAGCCATCGCAGCTGACGCATTGCACCGCATCAAGAGAAGAGTCTTGCATCGAGGAAGAAGCGTGTCGCCATCGCAGCCATCGTAGTTGTCGTATTGCACCGCATCAAGAAAAGCGCCTCACATCCACCCAGAAGCGTGCTGCTGTCGTCGCATCACGTAAAGGGATGTCGCCGCTGCAACATCGCATCTAACGGAAGCGTCTCGCAAATGTCGGAGAAGAGTGTCGCTGTCAAGGCCGCTGTCATCGCATCGCGTAAAGTGTGTCGCTTTTGCAGCTGAAGCATCGAGTCGAGTCTTCTCGCAACATCGGAGAAGCGTAACGCATCTGAAAGATCTTCACATCTTTATTTCTTTTGCACCAGAACTTTGCCGCATTTCCATCGCTGCGACATTGCTTGTCATGGAAGCACAACGCATCTAAAAGGTACATTGACTTAAAGTGTCGCATTTAAGAACTTAAGAGAACTAA
This sequence comes from Triturus cristatus, assembly GCF_964204655.1. NCBI lineage: Eukaryota > Metazoa > Chordata > Amphibia > Caudata > Salamandridae > Triturus > Triturus cristatus. Next base: position 888,226,517 of record NC_140587.1, on the reverse strand, counting down.
GCAAAATTCTACCATCTAAAGTAACAGTATTGTGTGTTTTTGTAGTCTAATGGTCTTGTGGTAAATCTATATAAAGAATACTTGTTTTTAATATAAAACCTGTGTGGTGTCCATTTGTAGTGTTGTCACTTGGTTACTGTATGTGTTCACAAATGCTTTACACACTGCCTCTGAGATAAGCCTGTCTGCTCGTGCCAAGCTACCAAGGGGGTGAGCAGGAGTTATTTTAGGCGTGTACCCCATTACCCTGACTAGAGGAGAGGGTCCTTATTTGTCACAAGTGCATACCTGTGCCAACTAGAGACCCCCAAGTCTAACATATATATATTCACAGAAAAAACCATAGGTTTCAGGGGGTGTTATAGTTAGCTGGCCATTTCACCCGTACAAAACCATAGAAATTCCTCTGTTATAGTTAGTTCTGCTAACTATAACTTGCGCACCCGCAATGCACTGCTGATGATGTCCCATATTGCATCATTCATGACAACGGTCAGTGACATCACTGATGACATCTCAAATGACATCACTGATGACATCACTGATGACATCATCCAGTGAATGTGGTTTAGTTTGAAATTTAAATATGTATTATATATATACCAATCTGTATTGAAGATTGAGTGGATATATAACTGTCTGGATGGAGGATTTAGTAGCTGTCTGACTGTCTGTTTAATTGAGTAATTAAAAGTGTCTCACTTAATACATGGATTAGTAACTAAACTATGTGAATGTGTGCAGCACTGTCTCTGTTGTTGTATAACATGCTGCATCAGTTGGTCACTAACTACATGAGTGTGTATATTAGTTATTGATTAGTTGGGTGAGTATTTGTATGGGACACTGATTTTGTGTGTGGTTGGATGGGGTGTGTGTAACTCTATGCATAGATGCGTGAATAGCTGATTGACTAGGTGTATAGGTTTAAGATTGCATGTGGAAACAGTTGTTTGGGTGACTGAGTATATTTATCTGTGTGTTGGTGAGCGAATATATGTTTTAGTTGTACATCTTCAACAAAGTAAAAAAGTAAAAAGAATTGTATGTGAGAGTTGGTGTATATAAATAAGTATGTGTAAGAGTCAGTGATTGTGAGAGTAACTATATGAATGAGTGCATAATTGTAAGGGTGATTTTTTAACATATTAACTATGAGTTACTATGTGTTTGAATAAATGAGGTGTTGTTGGATAATTGTGTAAGTGAGTAAATGTAAGTGTGATTAATGTTTTTCATGAGTGAGTAGGATGACTGCATAACCGACTAAGATGACTGCTGATGTGTTAATGCCTATATATGTGTATAAGTGCATTTGACAGTGTTCTATTAATTAGTGACTGCATGTATAAATGATTCTGTTGTTGAATGGGTAGTTGGGTGTGTAGACTTAGGAATCAGTGAGTGGGCATGTAGTAACTGGTATTGGTGTGTCAATGGTTTCAAATATGGTACTCTGTATTTTACAGTGAGTGATGAAAGGTTATATTAGTGTATGATGAGGTGTATCAGATTGTCACGTGGATGATGTCATCAGTGATGTCATTTGAGATGTCATCAGTGATGTCATCAGTGATGTCACTGACCATGTCATGAATGATGCAATATGTGACATCATCAGCAGTGCATTGCAGGCGTGCAAGTTATAGTTAGCAGAACTAACTATAACGGAGGAATTTCTATGGTTTTCTACGAGTGAAATGGCCAGCTAACTATAACACCCCTGAAACCTATGTTTTTTTCTGTGAATTTCTAAGGTTTTTTAAATGCCAATTTCTAACTATAACGTCTCGGAAACCTATGGTTTTTTCAGTGAATATATATATATATATATATATATATTATCTATTGGCGGTCGCCAGTAGATAGTTATAGTTAGGACCGTGTTTCCATAGGAAATCTGAAAATTCTATTTTGAATAACTTTGGCGCCGGTTGACGAATCCTCGCGAAATTTTCAAAACTAATGGGGCGCTCCGCCCAGCTCCTACCCTGAAAGTCTCGGGGTGATTTGTCAAGCGGGGGGTGAGAAAAAAGGGGGTCCCAAAAAACGTTTTCCCAATGCATTTTCCCATAGGACCTTTAGTCGAAGGTACAGCCCGAACGGCTGAACAGAATTACTTTAAATTTGGCAAAGAGGTAGTCCTCAGGTCAGGCATGTGCCTTTTGTATATATGGTGTCAATCTGTTCAGTAGTTCCTGAGAAAATTGCAGATAAAAGCACATAAATATCTATAGCCGCGCACCGTGCGCGCACGTATGCGCACGGCGCCGTGCACGAGCGTAATTCTGATTGGTGGATTCATGTCAGTCAAGATTCGAATCGGTCGAAATCAGGAAGTGTCGACCGCCATTTTGTGTGTGACAGTGAAAAAGAAAGGTGGATAACGGGAAAAGGGGGCAGGTTACAGAATTCCTGACCCCCTAGCTTTTGTCAGGGGGTCCCTGAAGGACCATGAACGGTGAAAAAAACATTATTTATTCATTTTTTCAAATCGCGGGGTGCGCGTACGGTGCGCGCATGGTACTCGCACCGTCGCGAGGTGCGCGCACGGTGCGCGCACGGCGGAATCATAAAAAAAATAGAATTAAAAATCAAATTTAAGTGTTTAGATGTTAGGTGGCTCTAAAAAGAGCCGTTGTGTTAATTGAGGGACAGAGGAAAAAAAAGACATGGCAAAAATTATAGGGTGCCGCACGTGTGCTGCTGTATCTTGCTCTCTATTAGCGGAATGCTGGTGTCCGCATAAGAGAGAAGAGCATTGCACGCATTGCACCGTATATGCACCCTCTTAAACAGAGGGTGTATATACAGAGGAACCGAAGAAGGTGAAGCTGCCGCCGCAGATGAAGTGCTCGGCTGAGCTGCCGATGATGTGCTCGGCTGAGCTGCTGCGGATGTGCTCGGCTGAGCTGCTGGAGGGTTTTCTCTAGCAGCTTGAACATAAGCCACAGGATGTACATCTCTAACGTGCCTGATCATAGTGAAGATACTAAAAGAGTATTTCTTTTTAGGATCTCCTCTTGATAAGAAACGATCACAAAGAGTGCAGGTGACTTTTGGAGCATTCACCTTCTTCTGCCCCTGTGGAAATGTAAAAAATTGCCATATAAAAAAGTTTTTCTGTTTCCTCTGTCTCTGTCTCACAAGGGTCTCCTGCTCACTCCCAGAAGATGACTGCTGCTCTGCCATTCTCAAGTACTAGAGTACTGGAAAAGCTGCTCAGCTCCTTCTCCCAGGGAATCAGAAGTAATAATGAGGGGAGTGGGTGTGGTGTTGGAAGTTTCTGGAACTGAAACTACTATAAAGCAATAAAAAGTGTTGTTTCGTAATCACATGACTTGTCGTGCGTGCACGGTGCGCGCATGGTGCGCGCACGGAGCACGCACGCATGCGCGTACGGAGCACGCGCGCATGCGTGTACGTGCACGGAGCACGCACAAATGCGCGTACGGAGCACACGTGCATGCGCGTACGCGCACGCATGCGCGCACGCATGCGCGTACAGAGCACGCGCACATGTGCGTACGGAGCACGCACGCGTGTACGGAGCACACGCGCATGTTCATACGGAGCACGCACAACGTACGCATGCGCACGTGGAGCACGTACGCATGCGCACACAGAGTACATACGCATGCGTGCATCGTGCGCGCATCGTGCGTGCACCGTGCGTGCACGGACAAAAACAAACCCTTAAAAAAATGTTTTCAATGTTTCAAAGTTTATAGAAAATATTAACTATGCTGTTCAACTCTATCCAAATAAAAAAAAAAAAACTGAGCCATTCCATATTACAGGATAAAGTTAATCTATAACTATATATATAGGTAGCTTATTGTAAAATAAATATTTTAAAAATATAAAAATACATTAATAAATTAGCATTTAAAAAACCTTGCAAATTCACTTAAAAAACCATAGGTTTCACACACGTTATAGTTAGGAATTAGCATTTAAAAAACCTTGCAAATTCACTGAAAAAACCATAGGTTTCACATATGTTATAGTTAGCTGGACATTTCACTCGTAAAAAACCAATGAAATTCCCCCGTTCTAGTTAGTTCAGCTAACTATAACTCGCGCGCCCGCAATCCACTGCTGATGACGTCACATATTACATCACTCATGACATGGTCAGTGACATCACTCATGACATCACTGATGACATCTCAAATGACATCACCGATGACATATAAATGCCAGTCTTTCGTTTCCTTGAGCCTTTTGCTGACTACAAACTAAATTCTAAATTAAAAATATTATACATTCTGGCTCGCCACATTTAAAAAACGGGGGCCTCATACTGAATCCAAGAAGCGGCAACACAAAGGCGAGCTACAGCCATATCCATAAACAGCAGAAAACGATGTTTAAACATAGGTTTCCCAGACTCTAAGTCCTGACCAATTCCTAATAACATCATAGGTGCAGTAATTTTAAGTGGTACACCAGTAATATCTGATAAAAACTTTTCGATATCACTAATATAAAAAAAACAATTTACTACAGGAGTAGAAAACATGCAAACTGTCAGCATTGTCACTCCCACAGTGAAAACATTTACCATCCTGCCTCCCCCCCCATTTTAACAATTTTGCAGGCGTGTAATATAAATTGAAAACAGTTTGAAAAAATTGGGCCTTGAGATTTGCAGATAAAAGGGTTTCCTCAGACATTGCAATAGCTTTCTTTAAGGATAATTAATGTTCTCCAAGAACATTAGCCCATTTAGCATTGTGTTTCTCCAGATCGTCTGCCCTAGATGTGAAAAGAATTTTATACAGAACCCCTACTTCTCCTGGTGCCTAATAGTTTCAATAAGTTTATGCGGCACTGGCACTAAATATAAAAAAATCCCGAATTTGGAGAAACTTAAAAAACTGCGTCCTGGGTAAATTATATTCCCTTGCAAAATCCCAAAAAGTTGGAAAGAGCCCCTTGGCCTCATAAAAATCACCAATTTGTAGAATACCCTTACTTCTTCAACTTCTAGCTACATAATCCCAAAAAATGGGTGGGAGAATCTTAGAGGCATTTGTAGGTGTATATTATATTATCCCCTCCAAAGAAAATGTTTTCCTAATAGCTTTCCACACCTTAAAGACAGCATGATAACTTTAAAGCGTGTCCTCTTATAATAACTGCCAGCAACTGCTTTAAATGGACAATTTCTAACCTTCGCCCCGAGAAGCATTTGAAAGATTGACGGAGCTTCTGCTATATTACTAACCTCTTCTCCGGGTAGTAATATCTGCATATTAGATAAAAAACATGCATAAAAATAAAATGTAAAGTCGGGTATCGAACAACCACCCCTTTCTCATGGAAGACTTATAAACCGTATAGCTCGTCTAGGTTTACCCGGAGCCCTCAAAAATTTAGCACACAGAGATTGCAGTTGTTTAAGTTAAGCCCGTGTCACCTCTAAAGGGACAGATCTAAAAAAATATAAAACCCTGGGGAGTATATTCATTTTTAAGATGTTACCTCTGCTCACCAGTGTAAGATAAAGACGCCCCCATCTTTCTAAAGAGCCTTTAATCCTGGTCATTATATCTACCCAGTTGGCTTCCACCAAGTCTTTCATAGAAACTCGGATTTTAATCCCTAGATAAACCACTTCCTTAACAACTCTTTAATCATCAGGCATGATATTATTTGTGCATAATATTTGCGTTTTTGTTATATTAAGCTTATAGCCTGATATCTGACCAAATTCTTGCGCTAAGCGTTCCACCTCTATTATAGCCGAGAATGGATCTACAGTAGTGATAGCTGTATCATCCGCGTAAGCGAAGACAGAATACTGAATCTCCCGGACAATAAACGGTTTTACTAGGGCAGTTTTTTTCAACATATCAACAAAAAGGTTGATATACAGAGCAAACAGCAGGGGGAGCAGGGGCACCCTTGTCCCGTCCCTCTAGTTATTTTAACCGGTTCCGATACCATACCCATTGAGCTTATCCTAGCTACCGGTAACTTATAAAGTACTTGTAAAGCCTGAATAAACCCATGTCCAAATCCCGCAAGATCCAAGATATCCCATAAGTAGTCCCAGGCAACGCGATCAAACGCTTTCTCAGCGTCTACCAATATTAACCACAAATCCCTCTCTTCGGCCTGAGCAATATCAAATAAAGTCACAACTTTATTAACATGAGCCACCATTCCTCGGCCAGGGATGAAGCCATGCTGATGCAGGGAGACTAATGGAGGAATGACCTTTGCCAGCCGGTTTGCCAATATTTCGGCATAGATTTTTCCATCGCAGTTAACCAATGAGATCAGTCGGTAAGATCCCGGAATTTCTGATGGTTTCCCCTTCTTCTTAAAAACCACCATAGTGGCCTCATCCCAAGACTTAGGTGCGTGCCCATTTTGTGCGGCTCGAATGGTAGCCAACATCTCATTCTTAATATCATGAAAAAAAAAATATATAAACCTCCCCAGGGAACTTGTCCGGACCAGCAGCTTTTCCAGTCGCTAGATCATTAATAGCCATTTCTAACTCCTCCATTGTAATAAGACTATCTAACACCTCTGCCTCCTCCCGATCTACCTGTTTTAAATCCCCTTCAATAGATAGGTTATTTACAATGTCCTGTGGTTTCTGCTGGGTATATAAATCTGAATAAAACTGATGGAAAATTGCAAGTATCCCTCGAGGGTCGTAAGTCATTACTTCTGAATTATCTCTAAGACCTGCAATTCTCTGGGAAGCTTCCTTCATCCGTAGTCGTAATGCTAAACAGTGACCCACCGCCTCACCATACTCATGACACTCCCTTTTATAAATTAAATATTTCCAAGCATTTTTATTATTCCAAAGGGTATTAATATTTGCCCGGCATCTTTCTGCGTTGGTTTCAAGATCTGCAATATCCTTGCGTTGTGAAATTCCCTGTGTATGTTTTTCCTCGGTCAATCTCAGTTTAAAGTATAATTCCTGTAATTCTAATTTAACTTTCTTTTGATAATGTATACCGAAACTCAAAACTTCCCCTCTAAAACAGGCTTTAAAAGTATCCCAAAGAACCGCTACATGAACAGATTGTCTATTGTGGTAAAAAAAAGTCTTTAATCCATCTCCGCATATGTTCTCTAAAGTTGTTGTCAAGGAGCAATTTCTATTGAATGAAAATGTTCTTGGGGCACAACCTACTGAAAGAGCGGGTATTTCTAAAACTATTGGAGCATGGTCAGAGGTAATCCTAGAGAATATATGCACCTGTGCCCCTGTAAGAAATGCAGAAGGTATAAAAAAATAATCGAGCCGTACCAATTTCTGGTGAGGAAAAGAATAAAACATGTAACCAGGCGCTGACGGTTGAAGACTATCCCATGCATCTAATAATCCATGATCTTTTAACACTTTATATAATGCTTTAAACACTCTAGGTTTCTGACCCGTATATCCTTGTATTCCACCCTGTAATTCTTTCTTAACCAGATTAATATTGAAATCTCCACATAATACCAAGGGCACCGGCCACGATGCAAGTTCCATTTTTAATTCTTCCAGAACTGGCGATTCATCAAGGTTAGAACCGTAGATGGTACATAATGTAAATTTAATACTGCACAAGACACATTCCACAATTACCTACCACCCCAGTTTATCAGCTACAAGATGACCTGTGTTATGGATGGCAGGTTTAGCAAGTATTGCGATGCCCCGTATCATTGACGTTTGTTGTGAAGCAACAAGAAGTACAAACCCTAAGTCTGTCAACATTTTACGTTTCCCCCAAGGAATATGTGTCTCTTGAATACAAAGTCACTCTAGTTGGGTAGAGCGCAGTTCAGCAGCAACCCTTCTTCTCTTATTATAATTGTTGAGGCCACATACATTTAAAGAACATATTTTCACCCCCCTACTAACCATTAAAAAAATGGAAGAGAAAGAAAAATAGCATGAACCAACCATCACTGCAGTTTTACACAATACGACATATCTTCAGTTTTCAAAAGCTTTTCCCATACTGATACTGTGGAGAATTTGTTTTGATTTTACCCCACCTAACACCCTCTAGACCCCGAAACCCCTCCCACCCACAACCCCTACCTACCCATTACCCCAAACTCCCCCAGCCCTTCCACCAAACCCTAACCCCCCCTCAACAAGGCTTTAGGACCCATGGTCCTTGTGATGACAAGCTTCCAGTCACCCAATGCCGTTGCCCGCAAACCCCATCCCAGCCATGTAGAGAAGAGGGGTTCCCTCTCATGACTGGGAGGGAAAAAAAGCAAAAAACATACCAAAAAAAATAGATGGAAAAAAGCAGCGTTACATAGGGGACGGGCTATACCCTTCTAACTGGAAAGATTCTACCCAATGCTACCAGAACAAAGAAAAAACAAAAAAGAGTAAACACAACATCCTCCAATTAGGTGGTATTGTCCCACCCCACCAGCTATACCACTACTCAAAGATATCCTACATGGATTTTAGGAAATCTTTTGCGGAGACCTCTGTGGTAAAAAATCGGGTGCGATCCTGAAAAATCACTTTAAGTTTAGCTGGGTTCAATCGCGCCCCTTTAGCTTGATACAGTGAGATAAGCTGACGTAACTGCCGATGATTCTCTACAGTGAAACTCAAAATCCTTCCCTGCCCTTTTCTTATCTGGACGGGCTAACTGAAAAAGGTCTTCCCTGGCTAAGAAACTATTGAAAGAGATCAAAAATGCTCTAGGCCGATCAGATGTTTGGCCTAATCTCTGCCGAATGTTAAATGGGAAGCTATGTGCTCGTTCAATCTCTCTGTTCCAATCCCATCTAGTAAGCTCGGGAAAAGCTTTTCAGTGTGCTTTGCACTCATCAGCATGTGTCTAAATTCTCCGGAAGTTCTTTCTCAGCCGCAATTTAATTACACTCTGCAGCATTACGATTTCTTGACATGAAGGCAGTGGGTTTTAGCTGCCCACTATTAACATTACATTGAGACAGAACTGCCCCAAAGGCTACATTAGAGGGTCTTCATGAGGACAACATATGAAGGAGAAACCTATAGTAATACAGATGTCACCCTAAAGAAGGGCGGATAAAGATGTCAAGATGGAGGCACTAAGTCTACTCATCAAGGGAGAATGCGGCCTCAATGTTCCAGTGGTATGTGAATGTTCTTCGGTGCTCCAAAATCAAACGCTAGTGACCCTGCCTCATGAATGATGATAGGGCACGTAAGGCAAAACGAATTTGCATGAACGGTAGAAAGAGCCCTCCAAACGAATTGATAAATGGCCTGCTTGGGAATACAATGTATCATTCTCAGCCCCACTGAGTGCCTTAGTGCCTCAATCTTCACATATTTATCAGCCCTTCTGTAGGACATCACCCTGAATTACTATTGGTTGCCCCTTCATATTTTGTCCTGATGAAGACCCAAGTACAGGTTTTGAATGATCATTTATTCAGTGGATCGAAACGTTAGCAACCTTTATATGCCTTAGTCTGGACTACAAATTTCTCCTTGAAGAGTGATTCAGTTTGATTGAATTGACTAAACATTGATCCTCCACCATAAGGATATTGAATAGGCTATTAGTACAATAGACAGGCTGTGTGAAGTTGTCTGCTTGCACTGCAATTCAACTTTTCAGCTTTTTAATTGTAAATATTCATCACTAATAACTTTTGCATGAGAACTAGTTCTGTGACTTTTTCATTTGATGGAGTAACTACTGTATTTCAAATCTGTATAAATCAATATATGTTCCATTTTGCATGTGTTATGTCTCTGGGGTTGCTATTTCTGTTTTTCTCTCAGTTTGAAATCATATAGGGTCTTATTGTTTCAGTGTGAATTTGTTCTTTGAGAATTTGTGTCTCTGTTATGCAAGGAACCATGACATATTCTGGTTAGACCCTTTTGTTGCTTGTAGAATACTGTACCCAGGTCCAACGGTCCATTGGGTTACCCCATTATATTGTAATGGTAGATCTAGGGTGTTGGCCTCTCCTGAATGCACTGGTACAGGTTTTTCATGACACCAAGTTTAATTTTTTCTTTACATTTCTTCTGTGGGAATATAACGCTTTTGTAATAAACAAGGCAATCTGTTAATAATTTTTTGGGATTTGTTCATAATTTTTTACATTATTTTGAAGAACAAAACTGTGATTAATTCTCTCCAGAAACTCTTCCTACTTTATTTCTCCTACCACCTATCTTGAGTTTAAACCAATGTTGGTTAAGGCTTCAGCCTTGTGGTTTTGGACTCCCAGTCTGATTATCACCATAAAGTCGTACTTGCGAAAAATTGCATTCAAAGTCATTGATGCGGTGTGAATGAACAAGCTAACCGCATATATTGTAAGCTGTGATCATAGATGAAAATCATTTAAGTATACTTAGCAGTCATCAGTAGGTGCCTACATTCTCTGAATACCTCTCTTATAGCTAGAAGTTCTTTCTCAACTGAAATATATATACACACTGAAGCATTACGTTTTCTTGAGATGAAGGCAGTGGGTTGTAACTGCCCACTTATCACATTATATTGAGACAGAACTGACCCACTGGCTACATAAGAGGCATCTGCCTCAACAAAAAAAGTCAAGTTGGGATTTGAGCGTGCCAAATGAGGACAATAGTAAATGCTAGTTTTAAGAGGTTAAAGGCTTTCTTTCCTTGTTTTGGCTAAATAACTTGTGCTTTTTTTCCAGGTAGGCAAATAATTCTCCAGCAATCATTTCATCAAGAACCTCTGCAAATGTGGTGTGTGAGACAGGTAAAACTGTTTTTTTTACTGCCACTATGGCAATTACATTTCTTGAAGCTAACGATTGTGTTGATTGGCCAATCCACACTAGAATTGTTTTTGATAAATAGTACTCTTCACAAACTGATGAATTAAACAAAATCTGTAATGTTCCCATTTAATGCTAAAATTATGAGTTGTTACCCAGGACATAGCATCCTTAGTACCCAACTATAAAACCATAGTGAGGGGCTTCAATAACATTAAATTGCATATTTTCCAAGTGCTTTGTGTCATAACTTAGATTATCCAGAGGTACTCTCACCATGTGCATTGTGATTGCCTAAGAAGACAGGGGTTTACCATCTACAGCAGTCATATCCTCCTGCACCTTTTTCTTTTCAAAGGTATCTAAAGTTTTGACACTATCTGGATGTCTATAAAAATCCCAGTAGCTCCAGATCTATGAATTCTAACATTATGTTATTCAGAACTGGGGAATGACATTTGTAATGAAGAATCATGTGGATTGTGAGATGACCTGTTGACCCTCCTGTAGTATTCAGTGCCAATTAATGGATATCCCATTTCCAACCAAGGCACTCCTGTCTTCATGCCTTGAGATCTCTAGTTTTCCTTTCTTAATTTGATCACTGCTCCTACTGTTGATTTTCTAGAGTCAATGGTGGTACCTCTTCCTTTAGGCTTGAAAGTTCATTCTCCGATTAAATGTTCCCTTCTTACTACAATATAAACATTCACCATTTTTCCATCAATTTTGTTTTCCTCTTTGACAGAGGTGTCCAAAAAGTGACAATCTCCAAGGGCTCTGAGCTATTGCCATTAACTAATACGTGAGTGTTTGAAAGTGTGATCTCGGTCAAACTGCTTAGTGGGCTTGTCATTTTTTTATGATATCTGTTCCTAATATTTAGTTCATGATGCTGTCACAAGGTTAAATTAATCAAATCTGAGCAATTAGACAGCAAGGGTCTCTTTGAGCTAAGATATCCATCAACTCCTCTTCAAGACCTCAATAGAATATCACCAATCATTTTTATTTTTTCTTCCAGCCAAGTAGCTCCCACTACCAGGCAGTTAAACTCTGCCAAATGCATATGGAACCTTCATTTCTGTGCCTGGATTACAAACATTGTCTATCTGCCGATAAATTGGCTACTAAATCATTGAATATTTTCTCAAAGAGGCTTAGAAAACTACCAATCGTACAACATGACTTACCAACACACAGCCTATTGAGCCGCTTTACCGTCTAGGTTAGATACCAGAAATGCCAACCTGGATTGAGATTCAAAAAAGGCTGTTGGGTGGCAAATGAAGTGAAGTTGCACTGGGTCAAGAATGCCTGTACTGTGGTAGGGCCCCCCTTAAATCTTTCTGGAATGGCAGGTTGAATCACCTGTCAGATATTCATGGAAATGCTCGAAGTGTGAATTGACCGATATGTTGGACAGCAGTGAAAAAGTTGCAATTAAAATGTAATTTCTGCTCCGCCTTCAACTAAAACCTGTCACGAAAGATGAAGATGGTTGAAACCACACAGAGGTGTGCAAGATATGTGTTTATTGAGTCCGGTGGACCTGTATCCAGGACAGGAATTCCACATATTGATCTTCCCTTAATCATTGCAGGCTGATCTATGACTGCTGACACAGAAGCAGAAACAGTATCAAGGGCTTCGCAAATTAACTAAAGGATGGCACAGAAAATTTGAGACCCCTTCTGGCAGCTAAAAATGTAACAAAGAACAGATTTATATTACCTTAAATTTTTAGATCTTGTCAATTGAATGCAGACTTGCTCTCTATACATTTAATGTGTGGCACAACAGTTTGTCTAGAGAGACAGTTTGGTAAAGACATCTGGTAAAATAGACACCAAAAAAAGCTTCCTGGCGGAGAGCTCATTGGGATCAAATATGGTCCCCAGTTTGAGGGACCGATTCACAAAGGTAAAGATAGACCAAAATTCTAAGTTTAGACCAAAAGTCTAACTTTACTACATTTCTATATTCACAAAGGGACTTATGAGTAGTATCTTTGTGACAGCAGAGGCTCCGTACTCAGTGTGAAGGTTCCGCACACCGTTGGGGCAGAATCTTTGCACAAAGTGCTGAATCTCTGCACTCGGGGTCGAGACTCCGCTATTGGGGCGGAACACAACACAGTGGAAAAAGAGGACATTCATTGGTGTATGCCCCAACACATATGCCTAGATACAGACATCATGAGATCCATGACATATAGTTGTACAACCAACATAGCACAAAGTTCCTCACTTAAAATAGAAAAGAGCTGCGTGTAGGCACTGGGCTGTTACATATGTACATTTGTAGTGATTGTATTGAAAGTGTAAATATGATGGCAAAAACACACACCACTACAAAAAGGTAGAAATGGCATGTAAAAAACAATACCAGAAGCCTATAATTGTGACCCTTCAAGTCGCAACCAGAACATCACAAATTTGGATAATACAATATGCCTACTACAGTTTCACATTTAACTGTTAGATATGTGTCATGTAATGTCTTCCACAAGCAGCTCAAATGTGAATGGAAAATACAAGTCAAAACCTCTGAGCAAACCTTAGATTTCTAAATTCCTCCTAAGCACACCACACATACCTGTGTCAGTGCTTAGCATCCTCCCACCCAGTTCCAGCTGAAAGTCGTTAGCCCAACAGCCAATTCTAGCCTGGATGCACACACAAAATCAGAGCTGTCATACCCAAACCCTTTCATACCTTTCAACATGTGTTTATTGTTTTGCCCCTTTTTATGGGACAGAATGGTTTGAGGAGAATGAGGAGGAGAGCAGAGAGGATCTTTAGACAAAGGATCAACCTGGGATGTCTACCCAAGATGTTAGCTACAGATTTCGTTTTCCTCCTGATGTCATCTGTACATGGTTTCTGAGTGGGAGCAGGATCTTGGCTCTGAGACATGCCGCTCCCACGCCATCCCAGCCAATGTCAAGATCCTGGCAGATTTCCATTTCTTTGCTGCTAGGTCTTTCCAGAGGGTATCCAGTACACCATGAGCATTACTCAGGCAATCCAGACCAGATGCTTGCATCAGGTTCTGAGCTGCATTAATAGTAGAGTGCATCTCAACATACGTATGCCACATACAATGGCAGGAAGGCAAGGGGTTGCTAGGGATTTCTAACTCTATTCTCAGTTCCCATGTGTGGTACATGCATCTGATTGCACTCATGTGGCAGTTCTGCCACCTCGCCAGAATGCACACATCTTCCACAACAGACACCGCTGGCACTCCATCAACTTGCAGGGTGTGTGTGATGCCAAAGGCTGCTTTACTGATGTGTATGCAGTGATACTGGGCAGTAAACAAACATGACAGCTACATATTCCGTAGGTCATCCCTTGCCTGGCAATGGTGGCTGGCAGTGGGAGATTTTGGCAACAAGTGGCTTCTGGGTAAGTACTCAGGCACCATAGAAGTCTGACATGTAGAAATGTTGTTTTTAATATACACGTCATTTTAAATTAATTTTCTTGTAACACATACCTGATTCTAATAGACAATGCAGGTACCATTTCATACATAATGAGTTCTATACAGAGTAGTGAGGTTATGGATTCGCTGCGTAGATTGCTAAATTAGCATAAGTTAGTATGAGCTTGGCTGTCATGTTGCCGCTTTTGCACACATTTCTACATGAATTTGTTTCGCACGACTCCTCTGCCTGTGCTCGCTCACATGAGAACCGTTGACCTTTCACTTCTCTTGCTGGACTCTGAGGCTCTGTCTGTACAGCGTGTTCAAGGTAAAAAAACAATGTGCTCCGTTAATCTGCTGCTGGTCAGTCCCACACGTGTTCGACATAATACTGCAACAGGTGCACTACCAAAAATCTGGTGCTTTTAATATTGCATTGTAGGCATGTTAACTCACTCAAAGAAAACCTTTCAGAGAAGAAGAGCTGTGCTTGCCCGGAGATGTAAACCTTTGCATCTAAACCTGGAGGTATGGGGTCCCCCTGACAAAGCCCAGAGGTCTTCTATAATTATTATAAACTAGTTCCTAGCACGGGGAGGGTGGCAAGGCACATTAGGCCTTTTTTCCACTAGCTTTATGAAATTATCTCCTTGTTCATATTTTATGGAATTGTAACAATGCTCACTATATTGAGTTTATGCATTTTGCTGCTAGTATTGGCTCGTGTACTGCATTGTAGTGCATGTTAATTAAAATAAACATTTTAAACTATACTGTGTCTCTGATTACTTATGTTGTGGACAAGTATGAGTGAGTTGGTGAAAGAGTGTTCTCGCTCCCGCGATTACTGAGAGAGTCTTAGATACATGTTCTAGGATATCTAATCATTGGTAGCTTCGCTGTAGTACGGAGAACAAATGAGACACTATAGCTAGTTGGATAGGGGTTCTGGGCACTAAGGTGGGTTGTTGGAACACCACTATACACCGAGGTCCTGGTTTCCTGCGCGTAGTTCTGTATATGTGAAGAATCCCTGCAACAATAGATGCAAGAGTGACATGCACATCCTTATTTTCCTCCTCAGGTAATACTGCTTATGCACTCTCACTTCATCTCATCACAGCATACAGATGTGCAATCACTGTACCTCAGCATAGGAACACTAGAGCAAACACACATACACAAGCCATCATAGAGTGCACTTTTGGTCTCCTAAAGTCACTATTCAGCTGTCTTGACCATACAGGGAGATACTGTTATACTCCTCGGAAGTTGTGTGTAAAAGAATAGTAGGCTATTGTGTCTTGTACAATATTGCAATACGTCATGACTTACACATACCTCTGAACCCTTAGCTAGGTCTGAATCCGGGGAACTGGACTATTGTACAATACAGACGACAGACAGGGTATGCAGATGCGTGACCAGCTGGTTGCTACTTTTTTCTCTAGAGCAACCAATTGTTTTATGGCCTTTATACAGTTTCACAGTCTGTTGTCAATGATGATTGGTGTACATTTGCCAGTCTGGGGCTGATTTAGATCTCGGCTTATGCGTTGCTCCATCACAACGGTGACGGATATCCCATCCGCCAAATTAAAAGTCCCATTATACCCTAGTCAAAGATAGGCCATGCAACACATTTCTTGCACATGTTAGTGATTAGTGTGGACAACTCTCAAAGGACTCCATTGCTAGGGGTGTAAATGTCACTGCATATGTGAGACATCCCCAGACACTGGACAATGGACAACTTTGTCAGCACCAAGTGCCACAATGATTCATGTCCATGTATTGAGTCTGTGAAAATTGGCATTGTGTATGACATGGTAATCCACAGGTATGTGTGAAACAGATGAGCTTACAATTAGGTGTCAACTTTAGGTTTCTAGGTTAGCCATACTACAATCAGGCCCATTGTCGATATGTGGCTTGCTGTGTGCTCACTGTACTTTGGACAATGATGCTTTCAAACATACGTGACAGGGGGGTGACAGGCAGTGTTGGAAACTTATTGGTCCACTAACTGAACATGTTTTGGGCAAATAATATTCAAAATATATCAAATAATTTCTTGTTAATTACAATCGGAATTTAATGTTGCGTTTGAGACACAGTAGTTCTAGTGCTAACATAGTGAGGCTAGGAATGTTTAAACCTTCATTGCCTATGATGTTCTGTTTACCCATGTTGTATCATGATTGCTGGCAAGATGCCATATAAACATACTACACACTCCCTCTATCTCCATGTTCATATGTGATGTACTCAGACATTACTGAATGCATAATGGTAAACAACTGTGTGGAGTTGTGCTTAGGACTTGCAACATTAAACATATGAATGTACAATATTGAAAATATCTTGGGCCTGATTCACAAAGGGGTTCCACAGTTGTTTTGGAGGTCCCATAGTTTTTGCAGGGGCCCCCCGAGTCATGGTGGTACCTTCACATTAAAGTTTCTCATTGCGGAGGTCCCTTCACGAGTGTGGGCCCCCCGCCACAACTGCTCAGCCTCTGCCATGAGTGCAGAGGCCCTTTGTGAAGCGAGCTTCTTTCATTTGCATGAGCTACTACTCATGTAGCAGTGTAGCCATATGTCTGTCTAACATACACCATGGTTCAAGTGTACACATTGTTTTCTGCCTGTATTTATCTGTAAAAATCAGTAAAACCGGAAACCTGGGGCCTTACTTAAAATCCATGCCATTAGCGAAAAACAAACAAAATGGAAAAAAAACATTATGCATACATAGTACTGCCCTTAACTTTCTTGATTTTTTTTTAAATGTCATTTCAAAATCCAAATCCAAAATGACAAAGCACAGTGAAGAGTCTCCAGGACAGCAAGAGGAAGTCGATACTGTCTTTACACAGTAGCCTTACTCTCTATGGTACTGCCTTTCTATAATCCAAAATAAATTACAATTTAAAAAAAAATGTTTTACAAAAATGCATTTCGCATTCAAAATATACCTGAATGGTGCGCTCAGATGAAAACGTTACCACACAATTACGTTTCGAGTTATTCTATCTGTGCCCCCATTAAAGAAATGCTGCTGGTGTTTGGGTTGGCCACATTGTTACCACACGTCGATCACGTTGTCGCCTTGCTTACACTAACTGAAATGACGTAATTACGTAACCTCCGGCTTTAAACGCAATTTTCGCTCCTCAACATTCTAGAGATTACGCTATATTATGCTCGTTTGACAAAAATTGCATCTAACAGGAAGCATTTGAATTACGAAAGACAGTCTCCTTTAAAGAAAAAATCAGTGTTCTTACTTATTACCTCACCTCCTCTTCAGCTGCTGATTGCGAGAGTTCCCACTGATCATCTTGATAGCTGGGGCAGCTTTAAAGCGGGCACCTGTGTCGGATCTGTTTAAATATTTGCATCTCCTTATGTGGGCCACAGCGTGCTACCTTATCTTGAAATGAAGTAGATAACACTATTTAACTGAGTTTGGTTTCCTCTTCGTTAACAGATGTGTCAATGGGTAAAACATAACAGTAGAAGTGCACATTCTAAATAGCATTAAAACTGGTGGCAAACCTTCACAAATAAATGTTTTCACACAACATAAAAACAAATAATGTCGACGTGAGTCGAGCAGGTGATATTCGCCATCCGGGCCCGTGCCTCAGTCTGTCGCGGTCGAGGAGAGCCTGACACATGTCAGATCTGTTTCAATGGCTTTGACACACAGATACATCAAGAAGTCAGGAGGAATGTGGCAGCTGCGGGCTTGTCCTGTCCTGTCACTAAACGCGCAATCTAGACGGCTACTGCTATTTTATGGATGAAATTCTAGAAATACAGCAGACAATATGAAATGTGTTCAACCAGCCTGTGTGCGTTACCTGTCCTCATGGTTGTACCTGCACGAGGGTTTGTGGCACTGCCTTTGGAGGGGATTCAAAGGAGGGAAGTCTGTGACTCTTACTTTCCTCAAATGTGTGTGCTGAACTTGCATATCACTAGCTGGAAATGTGTTATTGGAAAATCACCTAGACCTGCAGAAGATAATTTAAAAACAGAATTTGTAGATTTTAATTTGATGGGTGCAAATAAACCCTGATCTACAAGGGGAGCTACATGGAGATTATGAATGAAAATCCATTATTGAGGGAAAGTGAGAACAAAGGTAAGAAGGCAGAGCCATATTTGCAATGAAGTAATGCAGCACGGTGCCGCAAGCCATTTTGCTGTGCTGCTCTGCGTTACTTCCGAAGCAAAGGGAGGAGTCATATTTACAACAATATGACGTATCCCTGAGCTGTTCCCTGCGCTGGCGCACAATTTGATGCCAAGCGCCAGCGCAGGTACCCTTGCACCACAGTGCAAGGGTGCCTGAGTTGTGGGGATGATTGTTTTTATGCAGGAAGGGACACCTTCCTGCACAGAAACAATCATGAGAGGTATTTTCCTCTTACGATTCTGCAGCATGGAAAAAACAAGGAGTAACAAAGATATTTCTCCTCATTGCGCCTCCGATTCTGACGCATTCCCAGGTTTACGAATTGTTGTAAATCTCGGAATGCAGCAGAACTCATGAGTGTTGCGTTAGAGCACCCATAGAATCACTGATGGAACTCCCCTTTCATGCAAAGTGCTGTGTGAAAAGGGACCGTATTTACAAAGACAAGAAAAGTCACGCAGGGTGGCTTTATGTGTTTTTGTTAATATGGAGCACCACACTGCTCCGCCGGTGCGTCACAAAAGGCTTGTAAACATGTGCCACAGATTATTCAGCTACACTTAGGTCATGATCACCACAAGCCATCATTCAATTTTGAGTGCAAATGTTTGTTAGCGCCAAAAATGGGATTACAATGTGGGCACAGTTCAATGACACAAATATGGCACCTGCACATGAAGTGTTTTTACAGCCCTAAAGTGGAAGGGATAACAGGAAGTAATGGCATGTTAATCCACAGTTCAATGTGCAAACTGAGCTCCTATTTATGAACAGCCCCCAATGGTAATGCAAATTATCCAGTTCACAAAATGAATCTGTGCTATAAGTGTATCGTAATTGAAAAACAACTATGTTGTATCATCTTAATAAAGCTCACTATCACCCAGAGGGACTCTTGGTGCTGATCCATGGCAAATTAAGAAGTGAGAGCAATGACCAAGAAAAGGAAATGCTCGTAAGGTTAGGGAAGTGAAAGTACCACATTTTGAGTTTTGAGTTTAAATAGTTTGGAATAGAAAGGCGAGTTCAGAGAATACTCTGGCTGGAATGGTTTGAACAAATATTACTTATCATATATATACATTCATGTAATGGCCCAACTAATGGTTTAGGGCTGATATAGAGGTATGTAGGAAAACAACATCTGTCAGAAAATGTCAGTTGTCCTGTTAACTGACCTCTGAGTTCCTGCCCCATTTAAAGGGAGTGGAAATTCTGGTTTCCTGATGATGGACCTTCTGCTTGCCTTGCCATCGGCAAAGTGATGTGCTTGAATAATGCACCCCTGAAGATTGAAGATATTGGTGAACCAATTTAGGGTTGTGGGTCTACCAAGATTTTCACTGGTGCTTCCCCCATGACAGACCTCTTTGAAGACCATGGTGGCCTGTCCTTGAACTCACACAACCAGAATAAATGTGCCTCTCTAGTGGCAGGAGAAATCTTCCATCACACTAGAAACAATTTTCATGCGGCAATTGCAAATGTACTCCTGATTTCAGAGAATGTCTCCAGTGCAGACATAATGCAATGGTAATTGCACCATTCTATTGGGCCGAGTTGCAATTGCCAACCAAGAGGTTATCTTCGGAGGCAACTCCCATTAGATTGAAAGAAGCTGGTATAGTAAATAGTACCATCTCAATAGCAGGAATGTCTAATCGTAGCAGAGTATTCTCCACCTGTGTGACAAGGTGTTTTCTCCACCACACAAGCAGGCTGCTGTGCCAATGGCCGAACTATAGATAACACCCTTTAAACTGGTTCAGACAGAGTTGGCTGGCAAAAAATCCTTAGCTATCTGCAGAGATTTAGAGGGGAATCACTCAGACAATATTTACTCCACCGTATCATCCCTGTGGTAGTGAAAACGAATGTAGTTCACACTACTCTGGAATTATCTCTGGTAGGAGTGTGCATAAATTTAATTATGGGACCATATTAATATGCAAGGGGCAAATGTTCATGACATCCTACACCCCGAAAATTCACTTCCTCCACAAGTGGGAAGCATTTCCCCTCCCATCCAGCCCTGAATCCGGACTGAGCTTTGTATCACATTGGTCTTTAGCACGTATTTTATGGAAATATGTCTGTTAGAGCTATGTTGCAAGAAATCACTAATGTACATAAAATGGGGTGCTTTTCGTTAGCAAACAAAATGGTGACACTGACTTCGTTTATAAAGGAGGACCAGAGACCAGCAAGTGAAGAGCTACAAATGCTTACATGAGTGAAAAGCATTTAGGTGGTCTGTAAAATCACTAAAGGGTATGACAAGCTGTAAATGGCACAAAGCCTCTTATCACAGCTTTCCACGTTTAGTAGCACAGCATTATCTTGAATTAGTTTGTAAAAAATGTTCTATGGTTCCAAAGCCACAGTAATGCACTGAGTTATGTTGAACTCTCAGAAGACATCTGATGCAAAGAGCTAAGACCAGAGGCCATATTCACTAAGGTAAACTTAAGCTTCAGGTCAAAACATAGATTTCAGGTGTAAGTTTATCTTTGTGAATCGGACCCTTAAACTTCAGGTTTAAACTTTTGCAGGTCTACATTTTCTTTTGTGAATCAGGCCCTAGTAGATGACACAGAACAGTTCATAGGTCACAAATTGCTAGGACCAGATTGTAAGCTTAGAAGTAGATATTGTAGGGGGTGTGGCTTGGAAGCCGAGGGAAATGGCCGCCGCCCGTCGGTGCTCCGTGACGGAGTAACGCGCCGGAATCCCTCCTGGCCAACATTTCTATCCTTTGGATCCTTCGGGAGCATGAACATGCTTCGGAACCCTTCCTGCATTGCCCGAAGTGTCTGCGAAGTCCGGGGGTGAGTGCCACAGACTGTTATTCGTGATTTCTTCTTGCTCGCGGCTTCATGAAAGTTGCTGCCGCCATTTTCTGCATTCCAACCTTCCCGCGTTTCAACACTGAAGCTTCTCCTCACATTCTGACGCTCATATGTCCAAAGGTGAGCGTATATTATCTCATTTGTCACCTTTTATTGAATGCTGAATACAACCAGCGATGTCCTATGTGGAATTTACTGATATTCCATTTTGAAGAATCTCTCCTCATGAAATAAGGCTCCAATGTTTAAAAAATGAGCGTTTATTGATGCTTTCTCACCGGATTCACATTTTTTTGAACAGTAATTTACTTCAGAGTTCGCACTATTGAACTTCTTGCTGTTTTTTACCTTTTTTATCTCTGCAGTCTACGCATATTAAATTTTTCTCTGACCTTTGATTTTATCTTGGGATCTTTCTAGTGCATTTCTCCTTTATTTTTGATGGCAATGCCTCGTACTTATCGTGGTACCGTCCAGCATAATAAAAATATGTCACTAGAATACGCTAATCCTTTCAGCATACTACAAGATAATATGGAGGAGACCTGTACTGACTCTGCCAGTTCTAAACTCTTGTCCTCTACCACGGCAAGTTCCAGTTCTAAAACAGTTTCTAAAATACCTTCCGCTTCCCTTTCTTCTTCTGGTAAACGAACAAAGGTTAATCCTCCGTCTCCTCCCACTACTTCATCCACAATCTCCATGGAACTCTTTCTAGAGGAAATACGCTCTCTTAAGCCTTACATGACAGAAACTAACTCTCGTCTCCAGAGTCTCGAGGATAATGGGTCACACACGGAGAAAAAAATTGATGCTCTTGAAATCCAAGTGGAGTCTATTCAAGCTATCAAGGATCAAGTTCCTGGTATGCAAAGAGAGATTCTACATCCTTCACAACAAGTTGAGAATTTGGAAAACCGCAATAGGTGTAATAATTTACGCATTTATGGTCTTCCAGAAGGTCTCGAAGGTTCTGACCCTTTGTCCTTTTTTCAAACCTTCTTACCAAAGCTTCTCGGTTTTCCTGAAATGCCTCCTCTAAACATCCAACAAGCTCATCGCTTAGGGCAAAGTCCTCGTTTTTCTTCTGCCGCATCCTCAACCTTGAAACCTAGGGGAGTTATTTTATACTTTTTGGAGTATACTGATTTGCTCAAAGTCCTTCATGCTGCCAAACAAAAAGGAAAAATTTCTTGGAATGGCTCTAACATATTCTTTGCTCAAGACTACTTTAAAGCCACTGCAGATCGTCGGAAGAAATTCCTGGATATGAGACCTGCACTCCGTAATTTGAATGCTCGCTATGGTTTATTTCATCCTTGTTTGTTCAAAGTGACTTATAATAACAAAACAATAAATTATGAAGATCCTGCACTTCTCCAACACTTTTTGAACACTTGCAGAGATGAATCCATGGACATACCTCGACCATAGCATTCTGGATTGAATTATCATTGTTTGTTGCTATTTGTTTTAGTCTCCCCTCTGATATATTTGGTTTTGTATGAGATATTTCTTATTAACATTTTTCTTTTACTTTTTCTTTAATAGGCGCGCTTTTGTGATCCTTCACCTCATGTTCCTTCGTTATTCCTGGAGGTTGTTTTTCCTTGTGCCTTCATCCGTCCTGGGGTTCCACGTCTGGTGTGCTGCCTTTCCTCATGTGGCTTCACCCCCCCGCTTTCAATCTCTACCTGTGGTATGTCTTTTTGTTATAGTTTATTGTCTTTTTGTAGTATGTCTTTTTCACTTTTGTTTTTCTTGTCAATTGTTGGAGATATATTGTATTTTTGCTTTGTATGTGGCTCTTTTTCATCTTTTTCCTTTCCTGTCCCTCTCCTTCATCCTTTTTTCTTCTCACAAGGATATAACTTATAAATTGTTTGTTTTGTTTTGTTTCTTTGTTTCTTGTTATGTTTGAACCTTTTCTATCTTTCCGCTCTATCATTTTTCCCCGCACTCCACTTTCTGGTCTTCTTTCTATTTCTTGTATCTCTTTTATTCTTACCTCTAATTTTTTCTTCTACTTTTTCATGCTTTTATGCTTTCAATTTCCCTCATTTTACTACTCTTTACTATTTCATATTTTTCTGCTTTATTCCGACATTATTCCTCTATTTCTAATTTCAATCTCTCAAATTGTCATATGATGTTTTACTCTTTACTCATGTACATAATTGATCTCCTCATAGTTTTTTGCTATACTTTATATTTTTAGATGTCGTTAACATATTATCTTGGAATGTTAAAGGATTGGGCTCTCCCATTAAGCGACAACGGGTCTTGTCTCATCTAGCAAATTCAAAGGGAGACATTGTGTTATTACAAGAAATTCATATAAAAGATGCTGAAATTGCTAAATTACGTTGTAATTGGGTAGGCCATGTTTTTGCGTCTCCTGGTTCAGGGAAACGTAACGGTGTTGCTATTCTCTGCCATAAACGGTTAAATGTCAAACTCATAAACCAAGATAATGAGTCTGATGGCAGATGGGTTGCAATATCTTTGTTGATTGATAAAATCCCTTTAACTATTTTTAATTTATATACACCCACTTTACAAGACAAATTGCTTTGGCCACAGGTCCTTGCTTTATTGATGCAATATACTGATAATTATCTTATTTCAGGGGGTGACTGTAACATGATTATGAATCCTATTTTAGATAGAAGGTCCAATTCTCGTTTCTCACCTTCCCCCATGCACACTGAATTTACCTCTACTATATCTCAA
Organism: Triturus cristatus; assembly: GCF_964204655.1. Classification (NCBI taxonomy): domain Eukaryota; kingdom Metazoa; phylum Chordata; class Amphibia; order Caudata; family Salamandridae; genus Triturus; species Triturus cristatus. The sequence goes on along the minus strand of NC_140587.1, from coordinate 888,202,536 downwards.
AGATCTCTTGTTGACTCCTGGAGACTTTGCCACCCTACGCTACAAGAGTATACGTACTACTCACATGTTCACTCCTCCCAATCTCGGATTGACTATCTCTTTATTTCCAAAGCTTTGACCCAACACGTTATCCACTCTGATATAGGGTCTATTTTAATCTCTGACCATGCTCCAGTTTCCTTACGCCTAGACTTACTTCCCCCCATAAAAGGTACTAGTAGATGGAGGTTTAATAACTCTCTCCTATTGGATCCCAATTTACACCAGCTTTCCTTGATTTTGCATCCCTGTTTTTTACAGATAATGAATCTTCTCGGACATCCCCTCAATTGTTATGGGACACTTTTAAGGCTGCCTCTAGAGATTTCATTATTTCATTTGTTGCCCAACAAAGACGTACAGCCTCCTATTCCTTGCAGTCACTTAGAATGCAAATTAAACAATTGGAACATTCTTATTACTTAACTAAGTCTCAATCTGACTTGGATTAACTTCTTAAGGCCAAATTCATTTTTTATATCTTCCCAAAAATCTGAAGGCTTCTTCCAGGAGGCTTTGATTTGTCTTCTTCCCAAAGATAATAAAGATCACACTTTAAATAAAAATTATAGACCTATCTCTTTAATCAACATAGATTACAAGATATTTGCCCAAATTCTTGCGCTTCGTCTAGACAAAATTGTACCTAAATTAATTGGAAAAGAACAATGCGGTTTCATCAAAGGCCGTCACCTTTCTGATAATACCCTCTCTTTTTTAATGTTCTTAGTAAATCCCTCTCTTATAACCACTCATTAGCTGCTGTTGCATTAGATGCTGAAAAAGCATTTGACAGAGTCAATTGGCGATTTATATTCTCAACTCTTGTTTGGTTTGGTTTTGGCCCGAAATTTCTTTCTTATATTTCATTATTGTATTCCTTTCCTAGATCTTTTATTTTAGCCAATGGCCTTATTTCTTCTTCGTTTCCTCTTTTCAGAGGTGTCAGACAAGGATGTCCTCTTTCTCCTCTGCTTTTTATTTTAGCATTAGAACCCTTTCTAACAAAAATTCGAATGAATGAACATATTACTGGATTTCCTTATGGCGATAAACATCTGAAAATCTGTGCTTATGCAGACGATATTCTTTTATTCATTTCTAACCCCCAAACTTCTATTCCAGCTTTTCTATCCGACTTTGCGAAGGTGTCTGGTTAAAAACTTAATGTTGATAAATGTGAAATTCTCCCTCTGAATAAGTTTTGGGTCCATGCAGATTTCTTGGCTTCCTCTTTTTATTGGAGTCCTAAGATCAAATACTTGGGTTTATGGTTTACACCCTCCATTAAAGATACTGTAACAGTCAGAGGTCGATTCCGATTCCGGCCGCAAATCGTAATGACCGACACGGACCCGGACCGGATGCCGGACCAGTGGCGTACGACCCGTGCAGTACGATGCAATGCGTGTGAATTACACCAGACACGTATGGAATACAAGCTGTACGACCGAGACGTAGTGAAAATAGTGATCCAGCCGGAAAACCGATGCGAGTTTCACCGACCGATACAAACCCGGAATGAACCCGACCGACCCGCGATGTCTGATCCACGCAGTACGATGCAATGCGTGTAAACCCAGACCGACTCGCACGGAGACCAAGCTGCACGACCGACACAAACAGAAACCCGGGCCCAAAAGTAATAGAGATCTCCGCAACCTACGCGTATGAAACACAGAGGATAGGCAGCGTGAATGAGGCGGAGAAGCCCGCCCGAGCCAACATCAGCATCCGTTTCCATCAGAAGAACGTCTCCTACATGCCTACAAAACCCAAAGGAAAAAAGACAAAAAAAGGACCAAACAAGCAATGACAAAGCCAATAAATATCAAATAAAAAAAACCTGGGACAAAGACACACCCACAACTCCAACTATATAAAGGACTACAATCACTACCATGACCCCTTGCAAACAGTAGACACAGCCAGCAGCAAACACCATTACACAGCAACCACAGACACACTCACAACTCACCCATCACACAACTCACACACCATCAGCACCTCATCCAAAAGCACACACACATACAGCCAGCAAAACCAACACTTACCCACCCTCACTTGCACCCTCACACACACATCACTCACCACCACCACCCATTACCATGCCCCCAAAGAAGAATCCAAAGTTCACAGATAGTGAGTTAGAAGTGCTGGTAGATGAGAGTAGAGCCACATTTGTTTGGTACATTGGTCCAAAGGACCCCCATGTCACAGAAAACAAAGATGTGGGTGAGGATTGTGGACAAGGTGAACGCTCAAGCCCCAGCAAGGCGCACAAAGGGCGATATCCAGAACAGGTGGTGTGACGTGCGCAGGGGGGTCAAGAAACTCCTCGAAAAAGATCACACCCTGAGTCAGTGCACCGGCGGTGGCCCTCCAGCCAAAACCAGTCTACTGCAGGACCTGGGAGGAGAAGGTGCGGGACATCCTACCACCATAGAGCGTCCATGGTCTAACAGACATACCAGAGCCTGGTGAGTACACAAACAACATACCCAAGATTGTGTGGCAAGGGGACAGTGAAACCATGCACCGCAAGCAAAGCTACAGTAACCAATAGATAATCATCCCAAGATGTGTATGCCAGTCAGACAAACACAATACCTGCCATCTCAAAGTGACTTGGAACTGTGTCATGACATGCAGCAACCTACAAACAAATAGAGCAAGGCAGTGGCACAAAGCTAAATAAACACTGCCAGACAGTTTGCCACCACAAACACACTACCTCACAGTGCAGCTGACTGACAGGAAGGAATAGTGGGGATGCAGGTGAAGTGAGTGTATCCAAAAGCATGATGAGGTTCGTAGTCACAGATAATGCTCCCTCTCCTGATTGGTCCATCAAGACCTCTCTGAAACATGCCCACATCACAGGGAGTGGAAAATGACTGACAAGATGGATGACACTGGGTCCTGCTGTGGGGAGCACAAGGCCCTGGTAGGGCTTGTGCGCAAATCAGAAGCAGGACACCACTGACTGACATCCTGAAAGACAAATTGCATGCCCTACAATGGAAGCACGTTTCATGGTGGGATGTCTGGCCAGGTGGGAAGGAGGACTGACAGCTCTGACCATACTTACCAGCATGTGGAGACACACCCCCCCTCAACACAAACTCCACACAACTCACCGGGTAGAATGCATTGACCCACACCTCAGTGAAATATCAGCAAAAGAAACCCGGTACTGGGTGCTGCTGTGTGAAGCACAGGGGCTCTCTTTGGACTTGTAGCCAAACAAACACCAGGATTTCACAATCAGCCATCTTGCCATTGCTGTCACACCCCCTCACAGGGAAGCAGAGTCAAGTGGGAAGAAGTAGGGGCATGCTGGCAAGGGGGGTGTAGCCAAGAGCATGATGGGAGTTGCAGTCACAGACAATCCACACTCACCCACATGGCCAGGCAAGCATACACTGAACTATGCTCGCCTCACAGGGAGTGGGAAGGGATTGACAAGATGTCTGACACTGGGCTCTGTTGTGGGGAGCACACGGCCCTGCTGGGAAATGGGCAACAAACACCAGGACTTCACAGTCAGCCATCTTGCCATTGCTGTCACACCCCCTCACAGGGAAGCAGAGTCAGGAGGGAGGAAGTATGGGCATGCTGGGAAAGGGGGTGTAGCCAAGAGCATGATGGGAGTTGCAGTCACAGACAATCCACACCCACCCACATGGCCCAGCAAGCATACACTGAACCATGCTCGCATCACAGGGAGTGGGAAGGGACTGACAAGATGTCTGACACTGGGCTCTGTTGTGGGGAGCACAAGGCCCTGCTGGGAAATGGGCAACAACAATATCAAACTCTGTCCGTGACAAGCTGGAAAAAAGCAGTGTACAGGCAGGCATCTGTTCGTACAGTAGAAAATGTCATGTTTGTGAACCATTGATGCCTGTAGAAACATAAGTTACATTGTGTGTCTTTTCCAAACACTGGCGGTGCTGGGGACCCAGCACCAAATGAAGAGGATTCCCAGTCCCAGACTCTGGTGGACACTGAGCTCTCTGGTTTGACACTGTCTCTGTCCTCTTTGGTTGACGACGACCAACCTGGCCCCTCCGGTGTGAGTCATCATGAAGCACCAGCAGCATCAACATCTGCACCCCCTGTACCCATGCCTCCAGCATCTGGAAACCGACAGGGCACCCCCACCAACACGGACAGACCAAGGCCACTGAACACTCACAGCACGGGGACACAGGACCCCCCGGAAGCTACAGCAAACACCACCAGCAACACCACCCAAGGGGTCCCAGTGTCACCTGTGCGTTCCGCCGCTGGTCCTGCCCATGTGGATAGGGGTGCTGGGAGGGGTGGGAGGCAGAGGGGATGCCTTGCAGAGGGGTCTGGACTGCATGATGACCCCCAACTGGCACGCATAATAGATGCGTACCAGGATAGCACCGAAGGATTTGGTCAGGTAGTGGGGATCCTCAAGGACATGCAACAGGAGCAGGCTGCCCACCATGCAGTGCATTGGGACATACTTCAATGCCTACGCCAGATCAACACAAACCTGTCCACACCACCCTGTGTGGCCAAAACATCTGTTGCAACACCATCTGCCAGCGCCACAGGGAGGGAGGAGGACTCTGGCAGAGAGTCCCCTGCACCGCAGAGGGCTGCACCTGAGGATCCCCCCCAAGAAGAAGAGGGGTCATCCGAAGAAGGACATGTGAGAGGCAGATGTCCCAGCACATCCCCCAGGGCCTCTAAATCTGTTCTGGACAATGTTCTTTGTGCGCAACCCGTTCCCCTTGTTCAATCGCACACAACTCGCCCACATGACATGGAGGGTTCATGTTGGTCCAATGTAGCAGATGACTGTGGACTTTACTCTGGATATTTCATCTACCAGCACTTCCAACTCTAATGTGAACTTTGGATTCCAAAACCAATCTATAGCACCCACCATCCTGTGCACTTTCCTCACACATGTTTGAAAATAAACTCACCAGTACACCATACTTGCCTCTGTTGTGATTCCAACTTGTCATGTGTCATGGAGATGTCTATCTGCTACACAAAACAGTGCATGCCAAATACTGCAACAATGTGACCAATGTTAGGTGAGTCATGGTGATGTGACACATGTGAGGGAGACACACCACTATGGTAACATAACACATACTCACGATAGCCATGTTACTAATCCTACACAATGATGTTGACCTGAAACACATAGGTATGCCCAAACACAACACCTATCCACAGTCATTGGTAATAAGTCCACAGGTGAGCTAAGCAAATGTCACTCAGATGTGGGAAGACAGACAACGCACCTAACAAAGTATAGCACAGGTTCATTACACATCAGCAACATGTTTATTCAAAAATAGTTGCAAGGCAATTGTACGTTACGGTGGACACACGGTCACAGGGTGTTTGAGAATTGTAGTCCAGGCGTGTGTGGCACATCACTTGATGTCAATTGACTACTCCCACACTGGTGTCGGATTCTGGGTGTTGGGGGTCAGTGTTGATCAAACAACAGGCAAATTACCCTGTGAAGGACAGACACAAGACACAGTCAAAAGCACAGCAGAACAGGATAGAAATGCAATACACATGCACAAAACATGTCACAAGAAACCTACAGAAAAACAAGTTAGCAGTACTACCCTATTGTGGAGTACACACCACTTGAATGGACACATCACTGCACGCATCCAGTCAAGTGACATACAGACACACTCATACAGCAACAGAGCAGCCACAACACATTCCAGGCTAACTCCATACATTGACATAGCAACCCTGGAAACTCTCATTCAGGTCAAGAAGTTGTTGATGAGCTGTGAGCGGACGTCACCCTCATCCTCATCATCTCTGGCATTGTGGCCCAGGCCAGGATCCTCCACAGGTGCCGGAGGTTGGTCATCGTCATCCTTGATGAGAGGCACCTGCTTCCGCACTGCCATGTTGTGTAGCATGCAGCATACAAGGATTATTTTGCACACCTTTGCAGGCTCATATGGGAGGGCCCCTCCGGTCTTGTCCAGGCAGCGAAAGCGGCTTTTCAGGAGGCCGAATGTCCGCTCAATCACCCTCCTGCTCCGACCATGTGCCACATAGTAGCGCATCTCAGCTGGTGTCACAGGGTTCCTGAGGGGTGTCAGCAACCACGGCATGTTGGGGTATCCGGAGTCACCTACACACACAAAAATGAACAAGTAGCTGAGTTTTGTAGGAGTGCGGAATACAACACTGACAAACACACACAATGATAAACAGTCAGTGCACACCAACAAGCCAGGCACGCTGAGCTGGCATCTGTGACATCAGCGTTGCAATGCGACTACTCCTCATTATGTAGGCATTGTGCGCAGAACCAGGGAACCGTGCACACACATCTGTGATACACATGTCTGCAAGACATAGCACCAGAGCATTGATCGAGTGGAAATGTTTACTGTTACGGTATGCCTGCTCATGAGCCTGTGGTGGTATGAGGGCCACATGTGTTCCATCAATAGATCTGATGACGTTCGGCATCCTCCCCAGTGTATAAAAGGCATCCTTTATTTCAGGGAGTTCAGCTGGGCTAGGGAACTTGATGCACAGGTCAAGGAAATGCAACATCCCCTCCAAGACATCGTGTAGCACACGACTAAACATAGTTTGCGACATCCCACCTGCTGTAGCCACAGCGTACTGGAAGGTACCCGTAGCAAAGAAGTGCAGGGCTGCCATCCCCTTCACCTCTGGGGTCAGTGCTGTAGGGTATGTCCGGCCAGGTAGCAGATGTGGCACCAACTGCTCCGCCAACTCCTCAATCAGTGTCCTGGTGAAGCGGTACCGTCAGATGCAGTCGCGTTCCTGCATGGTTTGAAGGTCTGGGAACGGTCGATGGACAGCTGGTACCCTGCAGAACAGAGATGAACAAAGGAAGATTGTCGGTTCATCCACCCATGTGGCCATGACCAGGTTCAATATCACATGATACATCATGACATTTCACAATGTACTGAGGCGTGTGCTGTTGAGCATGGACACATATGTCACCTACATGACCATCACTTCACATCTCAATTCCACATGTCCACATAAGACCCATGTGGTGCAATGGCCAATCATCTGGCTGTGTCACCCGACCTATGTACTGCTGTGACGTTACAAACACACACCACAGTGACAAGTGAGGCCTGATGTCTCCCAGGCATCACAGATCTTTGCCATGTAGCTACCCAGGCTCCCTGTATTGCCACATCGACACTGGCATGGACATGGCGTATCACGTACACACCACAAGGCAAGCGTGAGTCCCACAGGTAGTGCCCACTGTTGTCCCTGCAGGCCCTACATGTACGTCTCTTAGACACACACACACCATCAAGGTTGATGCATATACCACATGGATGTGGAGACTGTCTCCCATTGGGCACATTTGATCAGACACATCTGAGACACAACATGCACACAGACTGTGGGTGCACATCTGAATTGTGGCTACAGGTCTCACTGTGATGTACATACCATCACCCCCAGGACTCAGGGTGTATGTGACATGTCCTAAACATATCCAACCTGCAACTGTGTCCCTGACTCATGCCCATTACTGTATATTTGCAAATCACAGTGGTAATGTGCACAACACACAAAGGATTCTGCCCCCATGTACACGTGTACAGCCTGGGAGTGGCTGAACAAAAGTGCCACCCAACAAACTAAATGTTGCCGTCCCCAACACACAGGGAATGCAGCTTTACATGCCATGGGACACTGTGTGGCCAATGCTGTAGTGTGGTAGGTGTGCACAGGTGTCCCTGGCAAGTAATTGTGTGTTAAATCCTTTGAATAGTCACACCAATGAGGTCCGACGCAGGTGACAATGTGTACGCATTGCACGGTACATGACCGAGCCGCGCGCACGCTTTGCCATTGACTGCAATGAGGTCCGACGCATGTGACAATGCGTACGTATTGTACGGTTCATGACTGAGCCGTGCGTACGCTTTGCATTGACTGCAATGAGGTCCGACACGGGTGACAATGCGTACGCATTGCACGGTTCATGACCGAGCCGTGCGTACGCTTTGCCATTGACTGCAATGAGGACCGACGCGGGTGACAATGCGTACGCATTGCACGGTTCATGACCGAGCCGTGCGTACGCTTTGCATTGACTGCAATGAGGTCCGACGCGGGTGACAATGCGTGCGCATTGCATGGTTCATGACAGAGCCGTACGTACGGTTTGCCATTGACTGCAATGAGGTCCGACGCGGGTGACAATGCGTACATATTGTACGGTTCATGACCGAGCCGTGCGTACGCTTTGCGATTGACAGCAATGAGGTCCGACGCGGGTGACAATGCTTATGCATTGCACGGTTCATGACCGAGCCGTGCGTAAACTTTGCATTGACTGCAATGAGGTCCGATGCGGGTGACAATGCGTATGCATTGCACGGTTCATGACCGAGCCGTGCGTACGCTTTGCCATTGACTGTAATGAGGTCCAAAGTGGGTGGCAATGCGTACGAATTGCACAGTTCATGACCGAGCCGTGCGTACGCTTTGCCATTGACTGCAATGAGGTCCGACGCGGGTTACAATGTGTACGCATTGCACGGTTCATGACCGAGCCGTGCGTACACTTTGCCATTGACTGCAATGAGGCCGGACGCGGGTGACTATCATGCATGCGCGTCGGGCAGGCACGGTCCGAGACAGGCATACGCCTTGGCCATTGAATCGTATGGAGACGGGTTCATGTGTATTTTCAAAAATACGCGTTGTACAGTCAGTTGACCGAGCCGGGCGCACCAATTGGCTCTGGACTATCATGGAGACGGATGCGGATTCAAAACTTGTACGAGTTGTGCGCTGGAAATTCAGTTGGATGCCTACAACAATGTTGCAATTCCTAGTGTTTCATGAAGGTGAAGATTTGAACGATGAGGAAAGCGTGTACGAGTCGTACATTTCCATGGATTGGCCAGATTCATAGAATGCAACCATGTTGGACCTATCACTTGGGACACATGGCACAGATTCTGCCTCTGCAGCACAGATATATGGCTGGCTGGCCCCCAGGGAGCTCACTTGCCTGCACTACATGCACCTGGACCACATCCCTGCTACCACTGCTGCTGTCTCTGCATCCTCTGGCTCCTGCTAAGGCACGTACTCTGGAGAGGGCCCCAGCCTTCACTGAGGAGGTACCCAGGCCCTGCTGGACGGGCTCCTTCCACAGTACAGCAAGCTGTATCGGAAACCAGGGGAGCAGGTGAGTGTGCAGTCCACTGCCTTCCTAATTGTGCATGTTGTCTGACTAGCAGTACTAGCAGTGTGTCCACCAGTGTCAAGCATTCTCACTGACTACTTTCATCCCCCAAAGTGTGTAGGTACATGTAATGAACAGGTGTTCTGCTGCTAAAGTGCATTAGTGCAAGCTTAAACTTCCCAGGCATTGTTAACATGTTAAACATGCAGGTTATTTGTCCTTTCCCATGGTTGCACTACCTGTGTAACTCCTTTTCCTTTGTGATGATGACATGTATATCCAAATGTGTGCATCACAAAAATGGGGCATGTGTGTTAATGGACTTTTAACTTTGTCATCCTCACAGGTTGATGCCCACCAGAAGCAGGAGATATGGCTGACCATCACCCGGGCAGTTCGTTCGGTGGGGGTCTACAAGCGCTTAATCCGCAACTGCCAGAAGAGGTGGCAGGACTTTCGGGGCTGGACCAGGAGGTTCGCTAGAGTCCAGCTGAAGCTGTCACCTCCACGCAGGAGGGGCGGACACCGGACCCTGACCCCCCACATGCTCCGGATCCTGGCAGTGGTCTTCCCGGACCTGGATAGGCAGCTGAAGGCAGACAGCAGAAAGAAGGGGGCAAGTCCATGCCTAATCTGTGTACTATGTCTGACATGCTAATTGCAGTCTTTTGGCCTGGTCACACTTCCACATTACGTAGGTCTTGTAGTCCAATACTCAGGTGTTGGACTTGGCCCTTCTGGCAGGTTCACCCCCGAGACTTTTTGCTTTTTATTGGTGACTTGGTGTAGTGCTTTTTGGTTTCTGTGCACTTTACCGCTGTGTCCCAGGGTAAAGTGCGTGCGTGTTGTGAGGTTGGCCTGCCCTCCCATAGGAATGCATGGGGGAATGTATGTGTCCTGGTAGTTCCTGATGCGTGGGGTGTGCAGGCCCGAGTTTGGTATGTGCGGACTCGTGTGATTGAATGCTGCGCGATGATGTGTGCGGCGTGCATGTACATCGTGTGGAAGTGCCACTTCTAGAAGTGGGCACTTCAGTGTGCAGTATGAAATGTGTGGCTTGTCTGGCGATTGGCTGGTGGAGGTCATGTGACGGACTAGGGAAATCCCCAGAGTCAGGAGGAGTCACCCAGTGGTGAATGGGAGTTTAGCATGCTGATGGCTGGGGAGGAGTATACCTGGGTCCTGAATAGGACAGGGCTTTCCCCACACACTGCTGGCTCCGGCCCCTGTGGTGCGTCTGATGACCCCAGCCCTGCCAGTGAATAGGGAGAGGGGCTGAGCAAAACAAAGTTCTCAGGAACCAGATGTAACTGGTTCGCCCCTTCCCTGCACCTTCAGACAAAGACTTTTACTGTATAAAAAGGGGCTGTGTCCCCTTACATTGGTTGTTCTCTTGCTGATCCAACTTGTGGGGGGCCTGCTGCTGCTGGGCGCCAGGAGAGACCGCCACTGGGGACTGCCTCCCTGCTGGAGGGCCCTGTGAGCTGGCCCCTGGGCTCAGTCTGTGTCCCCCTGCTTTTGAAGCGCTTTTACTGGACTTGTAGCGCTAGGAGCACTTTATTTGGGCCCCCAGCATCAAGAAACGCTTTTTGTTTTACTGGTAGCGCTAGGAGCGCTCTATCTGTGGCCCCAGCAGCGCTACGATACTTCACGGGGGGAACCCCGACGTAGGGATTCCCCCGTTTTGGCCGAGATCGAGCGGGAGCCCACCCCGCTGTTTATGCCGTATATTACGCGGGTGCCTACCCCGCTTATTTAATTATTTGGTTGGCGGGTGCCCACCCCGCATTATTGAGACCTCGAGCGGGTGCCCACCCCGCTCATATGATTAAGGACGAGGGAGCCTACCCCTCATTGTCACCGCATCACCGCCGCAGCCCGAGCTCACAATAGACTGCCGCATCGGAGCGGCCAACAGGAAGTCAGGCAACCTCTGTGGAGACGGGGGTGGGACCTGAGTTGGTCCCGGAAGTCAGCGTCGGCTGGAACGGGGCTCCCGTGAGGAGAGGGAGAGCGCCGCGCGTTGCCGGGTGGCCGGAGAAAGTGAGGTTGCCGTGCCAGGGGCTCCCGTGTGAAGAGGAGAGCCCCCGCACGGCAGTGTGACCGAAGCAGAGAGCCAGCAGGAGGTTGCCCCCGGCGAAGCCCCGGTGAGTGAGGGGGGGGTCGCGTCGCTCCCACGCTAGTGCCGGCTATCTGGCTGAGTCCCCCGAGCGGGACTCCAACGTTTAACGGGGCCATTAGGATTCTAGAGCCTAGAAGGCTCCAACCTTTAGGGGGCATTTCTTGGAACCCGGGGGCATTTCTTTGGTGCGTGGAGCCCACGAGGCTCCCACGCGCCGCAGTGTTGAGCTGAGTCCCCGAGCAGGACTCCCACGGTAACAGGGGCATTTTGTTTGTCCTCAGAGCGGCCCCGGGAGGCAGCGGGCCGCTCCAACGTTATCTTGGGCCATATTCTTGATTCAGAGCCCACGAGGCTCCAACGTTTGGGGAGACATCCTTGTTCTCGAGCCCACAAGGCTCCAAGGGGGCATATCAGTTTCAGAGCCTGGGAGGCTCCAACGTTGGTCCCAGCATCATTGTTTTCCAGCTGCCCAGCACTTCGTGGGCAGCTGCTCCGTTTAGGCCCCTGACACTGACATAGGGCGTCCTAGCCCCCTACAAGGCCAGTTGGCCTAGGGACTGCAACAGGTGGTGGCTAATGTGAGTTTTGCGCTATTGTTCCTTTCCTGCACCCCTGAATGTATTTTTATGCGTCATGTGCCTTGTGTTTACACCTCTGAATGTATTTTTATGCGTCATGTGCCTTGTGTTTACACCTCTGAATGTGTTTCATGCATCATGTGTAATGTGCTTATACCCCTACAGGTATTGTGATACTTAGGTGGTTTTTCTCCTAGTACAGGTGGTGCTAGTGAGGTCCTAGTTCCCTGCGTGATCTTTTCCTAAGGTGGTTAGGGTTGCGTAGGTGGTACTTACCTGTTACCAGTAGCTACTGGTTGTGTGCTACATTTTCCATTTAGTGCTACAGTGATTGTATGTGCTATGTTCTAAAGTATTATTCTAAAGTATTATTTCTACAAAAAGTGCTTATTCCTGACAATGGTCCAGGTGGCCCTGTCTTGGACATATCCCTTGTAAATTCTGCCCGTGCCTGTTGGCACATTGTAAAGTGTGTGTTTTTATCTAATGCGTTTTACTATAATACAAAGGTTATTTTTATATAATACCTTGTGTGGAGTTTCCTTTGTGGTGGGCCTTGGGTGTTGTTGCTGGGTGCGTGCGCAACCGCTTTACACTTTGCCTCCGAGATAAGCCTGTCTGCTCGTGCCAAGCTACCAAGGGGGTGAGCAGGGGTTATCTTTGGCGTGTAACTTCCTTGCCCTGACTAGAGTGGTGGTTTCTGCCTGGCTTTGGCGCAAGCCCTAGCCAACCAGAAATCCCATTTCTAACATCAGGTCCCTCAATTGTGTGATGCACCCTCCTCATCTGTTCCACAGGTGTGGCCCCTACAGTCTGTTGCTTGAGTCACTAGGGCACTGTGTCCCTGCAGTAAGCTATGCTTCAGATACCAGACACCATCTGTTCCCGTGACTCTGTTGTGTGTTTCATGGGTGGTTCAATTGTTTACCCAATGCCTGGGATCTGACATGTGATCTGTGTGTGCCCTTGATATGTGTTCCAATTGCTGGTCTGACTCGCCACATGTGGCTGTGGTATTTCAAACAAAACCATGCAGCAGGGGACTCCAATTTATGGGCCTCATGAGTATGTATATCAAGTGTGTCACACTTGCTTAGCCACCTGACTACTGTCCAGGGCCAAACACTGTTTCACGTAGACCTGGGCAGTCATGCCTCCTCAAGGGCATTTAGAAACACTCTGTAATCCCACTCCTGTGTATCAACTTACAGGTTGTGCTTAGTGACATGTGCCTTCAGGTGTCTACCTCTGTGTCATTATGGTGTGGCTTCCTGTTACGTACAACTGGGGTGTCCATGATTTTGAGGGTCAGCAGGACATCTGAGATGTGACTGTGAGAGACAAGTCCTATGTGACATATAGGTGTGTGATCATCTGACAGCGCACAATAGTGTATGCAACTGTATACTTCAGGAAGCTGGGTTACATGCACGGCAGACTGTGATGTGCTAATGAACAGTGAGTTGTGTTTGCAGAGACTCATATGTCTGATTTTCATGATGTGGGATCTTCAGGGTCAGGGAGATGTTGTTTGCAGGGGATGGACAAGTGCACTTGTCATCTGCAGAGTCAGCTTTACCCCTGAGCTATGATTGTGACACAGTGCATACTGCTGTTGTCTGGATGCCCTGCCCCTGTGACAGGAGACAGTGTTGACTGACTTTCCAGGCATGCCAGTGCCATGGCATTTAACTTGCTATGAGTGATCCTGCCTTGTGCTCAAGAGTGCACAATGCACACCATTGTGGCATTGACTATCAGGACATGAGAACATCATAGTGTGTGTTGCTGGCATGCATCACACGCATGTGAAATGAGTCTCTGCCCATCCCTTCATCCAGACACCTGTACTGAGTCAGTGGCAAGAGATGTGCTGTGTGTATAGTGAGATGCTCCTACATGTTCACTTGCATGTCCAACTGATGTGTGGGTGGTGCATGTCAGGACATTGGGGTATTAGCATCCAACATGCAACAGACATATGGGTGCAAGTCAAGGAGGGATATGTGTGCCACGGTTGATGTTGAGAATGACAATTGGCTTATTCTAAACAGAGTTGGCACTTTGAGCAGTGTTCAGCTGATGATGCCAGGGCTTGCCCTGTGATGTGATGTACCCACTGTGGTGTGTGCAGTCAGTGCAGGTGACTGATGTTGTTCTCTTTCTTCCTATTCCTAGCCAGATACATCCATGGCCACAGGAGGGGACAACTCCATGAACCAGGAGAAGCCACAGAGCCTGACAGGGACAGAAGGAGAGGAGTCGGGGGGGACCCAGTGGCACGGAGGGTGAGTGGAGCCACACCGAGGAGTCGTCAGCACCACCCCCCCAGCAGAGGGCCACAGCAGCTCTGAGGATGACTCCCTTGTGGAGGCGGGTGTCAGCAGCCACCAAACCCCAGCTAGTGAGGCTGTCCCAGCCACCGCCCCCACCACCACCATCACCACCCTCCCATCGGCTCCCATCCCAGAGGTCCGTGGAGGCTCCTGTGTAAGGGAGCATGTCTCCTTTGTGCGAGGCACCACACCCCCTGCCTCTGTGTCCCCTGTTGCCCTGAGTGAGGAGTCTGTGGACTTACTTAGACAGATCCATGTAGGGCAGACATCGATGCTGAATGTCCTCCATGCACACACCACTCTGTTGACACAACTGGTGTCGTTCATGGAGGGCATTTTATCGGGCAGTCCATGGCCTCCTCCCTGACGGCACCAGTGTCCCTCCTCCAACAGTCCCACACCCCTCTTACCCCTGCACCACCCACGATTCCTAGCAGCCTACCTGTCCCAAGCACAAACACCTGCACATTCTCAAAAAGTCACAGACACGGGCAGCACACAAACACCCAAACCAAGGGCTAGACGTGCACACAAGCAAGTGCAGGGGACTGATACCACACTCACAGGGGCTGGTTTGAAGACACACACACAGTCATCCACAACCACTCCGCAGTCCTCCGAAACCTCTCCCTCCCAGCCCCCTTCCCTTGCCTCACCTGCAACCCCATCTCCATAGAAGCTCTTCCTCTGTGACTTTGGCCTCTTTCCCACCGACCCAGCATATCCAGATTACAATGGGAAGAGGAAGTCCCCACACACATTGGGGAGTGCCCCTCACACCCGGACACCCTCCCTTAGGTGCAGTCAGAATGAGGCCCCAACCCGCAAGCCCCCTGGAGCCAGAAGAGCAAGACCCCACTGCCACCATCCAGCTCCAAGGCAAAGTCTTCGTCCTCCATCCCCCAGGCCACCACTCCAGAGGTTCCCCCGCCACACCCTGCCCCAGGTTCCCCCACCCACTGATATACCATCCCCAAAATGCTGAGGCCCTTCCCCCTACCACTTGCTCCTCCACACCCGGTCAGACGGTTAGTGCCACTGATGTGGGGACCATGCCCCCCCTCTGTCCTGCCGACCTCACCTGCATCCTATTCCGCTCACATGGATTTAGGCACTGCAGTGGAGTCCACGACCACCCCATCTGACTTGGGCACTGCAGTGGGGACCCAATCCAGACTATCTGACCTGCCTTCTGAAGTTGTGCCGGCACCAACCCCATCTGACTTGTGCCCCACAGTTGGGACTGCACCCACCACTTCAGTCAGCGCCACTACAGTTGCAAGTGACTCTCCTGCATCCACCACCCCTTCACTGCCTCCTTCTGCTGTGCCCTAATCCTGTCCCTGCGATGCCTGGCCTGCCCCCATGTATGCCCCTCCGAGGTGATGTCCTCTGTCCTTACCAGTGCAGACAAGCAACGTGTGACAGTTGTCACTCAAGTTCACTCCTTGTAATTTGATAATGGACTGGCCATTGGCCTTTTGTTTTAACGGATGTTTACATTTTCATATGCTGAATAAAGCTTTTTTCTTTATTCTTGTGAACTTGATTTAGCTGTACATTAGGTAGATGATGTTTACCATGCCCTTGCATCTGTAATGCTGGGTTTCCAATGTTGAATACTGAGGTGTTGATGTGAGGTACTCCATGTGGTCCATGAGATATGCATCCTATTCTGGTCGGTATCCATGCCATCCTTTGCAGCTAACTGGGTGTGTCATGATCAACAAATTGTGGACATCTCTGTGAACATTTCATTTGCATGGTCACATCTGTGGCTTGAACCCATTCACATATGATGTGCTTCCCATTGTCCAATTTGTCTATTTCCCTGACGTTGGGCGCATCAAAATCCACTGGACCTACAGGTGTTGGCATCATTGATATAGGAGCAACTGGGTCCTCTGTGCAACTTGCTGTACATATGTGTTGAGTATGTGCAGATGACTTAGGGGAGACTCACGTACCCAGGCTGTTGTGACCAGAGCCTTCATTGTGTGGTAACTGATGGCTGACTGACCAAGTGTTCTTCTGACATGACTGAGACGTGCTGTGACTATGTTTGGCACAGCTGGGCTTCCACAGGAGTTGGTTCCCTCAGGCTATGTCACAGATGTGTTGTTCTGTGACATAGCCTGGGCCCATGTTGTGTGTTTGTGGGCATGTGTGTGTGTGTCCACATCCCTTTTCATACACAGGCAGTGTTCCCTTGATATGTTCCTGTTGTTGATGCTTGCTGAGTGGTACTGTGTTCATCCCACAAATTTGCCATGTGCTACCAGATGTGTGGGTGCATGACACACTACTGTTTATTGGTGGTTCATCATTGGGATTTGTCTGTTCTGAGTGGTGATTATGTGGTCAGACGCAGATGGGACACAGTCAGGGGTCTCCAAGGCACTTGTTTATTCGCAATATCATGTAGTTGTCCCTAGGTGGTACTTTTCAGTGATTGAGACATGTGTATGTGTGTGTGACTGATCTCACTTGTCCGGTTCTGGGCTGCAATGTTTGCAGGTGTCAGCATGTGTGCCTTGTGGTTCTCCTTGGCTTCTGCATTGTCCTGGGACTGTGGCAGGTATTCAGAAGGTTACGTGGGCTTTGACGTCTTGGCCATGGACCGCATACAGTGCAGTATGTCTGTCATTCACGAGGGTTGTAAACTGTCATTGTGTGATGAGTCTGTGCACCTTAGGTCCTCCCAACATTACTGTGTTTGTCATGGGTGCATGTGCAATGTCACCTGTCCATGTGGGCTTCACAGGTGCACATTGGTGCAGTTCAGGGTATGTAGTGTTGAGGGTGGTCTGATGTAAAAGTTTGCATGGATGGGCCCCTAGCTCCCATTTGTCCATGGATGACGGGCCATGCTGAGGGATTTGTGTTTGTGTAGATGTGATGTACGTTTGTGGCACAGGACACACGTCAGGGTTTCCCAGTTTGTACAATATCTACCATTGTCAGCACAGTGGACGTGTCATGCATGCTTGTGTCACCCCAATGTCTGGTACCTGGGGGTAGTGCTGTTGTGTGTCAGTCTCTTGCTGTGTTAGTTGCTGTTCATTACAGCTTGTGTCACATGTGTCTGTTGTGCTCCCTCTCATCTCACAATGCCTGATTGCCTACTAAGGGTGTCCCAATGATGGTTTACTTTTGTATGGCACTGTGTCCATATCTGTGTCACTGTTGTTCAGCCCCCCTCATGTGTTGTGTAGTTGCCTGGGGATACTGAGACACACACACACACACACATGTTGTGTCAGATGTGCAGTGTGAGGTTGCCTGTTTGTGTTTGTGCATCTGCATCAGTGCATTGGTATTGCTGTTGTGGGTCATTGTCTGGATGCTGCTACTGTGATTTTCCCTGCTGTCCCTGTGAGTCATATCACATCATTCTGCACATTCATCCTGGCATGTTAGTTGCCATTGCTGGCATGGAATGGGAGTTTGTGACCGACACCTACAGTCTACACAGGTTGTTTTGATTAGTGTGTCTATTTTAGAGATGTGTGTATGCTTTGTGATGGTCACTTCTGCTCTTGTGTCATTGTACACTGTATGCATTGTCAGCCCCCATGTGTGGTGCTTGTCTGCACCTGGCCGAGAGTATGTTTTGTTTTCACTGCACTGTTAGCCTCACCTCATCTCTGTGGGTATGGGACACAACCACTAGTTTGCCCCAAAAGTGTTTCATGTGTTGGAAGCAGGAATCATACATGCTGTTTGGCATTTACAGCTTTGACCATGATGACACTTACCTTTTGGTCACTGTGATGAGGGAGGGTTTAGACCCCATCACCACAATGCTCGACATTTGCTGCAGTTTGGAACCCCAGACTTAACTTTTGTTCTACACAGTGAGGGGGTGTTATTTTTACATTAACACAGTGCTATAGTGATGCTTGCCTTGTGTAGGCCACACTCATTTGTTGGTCACACATGTGCTGTTAGTTACATTGTATGTTCCAAGTCATAATCACTGTTGTGGGCATTTGTCACAGACTACACACTGTTGTCATGATGTTAGGTGGGATGTATTTTGCTGACATACCGAATGTTGGAGTATGATGGATGTGTGGCGCATCACCCATCCTATGGGTGGGAGTGGCAGGGGTGATGGGCAACATAAGCCCTATGAGTGGGGGTGGCAGGGGTGATGGGCAACAGGTCCCCTATGAGTGGGGGAGGCAGGGGTGATGAGCAACATAAGCCCTATGAGTGGGGGTGGCAGGGGTGATGGGCAACATTAGCCCTATGAGTGGGGGTGGCAGGGGTGATGGGCAACAGGTCTCCTATGAGTGGGGGTGGCAGGGTTGATGGGCAACATAAGCCCTATGAGTGGGGGTGGCAAGGGTGATGGGCAACAGGTCCCCTATTAGTGGGTGTGGCAGGGGTGATGGGCAACAGAAGCCCTATGAGTGGGGGTGGCAGTAGTGATGGGCAACATAGTCCCTATGAGTGGGGGTGACAGTAGTGATGGACAACAGGTCCCCTATGAGTGGGGGTGGCAGGAGTGATAAGCAACATAATTCCTACGTGTGGGGGTGGCAGTAGTAATGGGCAACATAAGCCCTATGAGTGGGGGTGGCAGGGGTAATGGGCAACAGGTCCCCTATAAGTGGGGGTGGTAAGGGTGATGGGCAACATAAGCCCTATGAGTGGGGGTGGCAGGGGTGATGGGCAACAGGTCCTCTATGTGTGGGGGTGGCAGGGGTGATGGGCAACAGGTCCCCTATTAGTGGAGGTGGCATGGGTGATGGGCAACATAAGCCCAATGGGTGGGGGTGGCAGTGGTGATGGGCAACAGGTTCCCCATGAGTGGGGGTGGCAGTAGTGATGGGCAACATAAGCCCTATGGTTGGGGGTGGCAGTGGTGATGGGCAACAGGTCCCCTATGAGTGGGGATGGCTGGGGTGATAGGCAACAGGTTCCCCATGAGTGGGGGTGGCAGTAGTGATGGACAACAATAGCCCTATGGGTGGGGGGTGGCAGTAGTGATGGGCAACAGGTCCCGTATGAGTGGGGGTGGCAGGGGTGATGGGCAACATAAGCCCTATGGGTGGGGGTGGCAGTAGTGATGGGCAACAGGTCCCCTATGGTTGGGGGTAGTGGTGCTGGCCATACAACCCCTATGTTGGCCTGTTGTTAGTGACCAGAATGTGGATCCCCTGTGTGTGTGTGCCAGTTTGAGGGTACGTGTAGTTTGTGTGGTAGGTGTCTGATTTACCGTCTGCGCTGTCCGCGTCTGTTACTGATCCGGTCATAGATGTAGCGTACTGGTATGACCTGCGCAATGGGATTCATAATGTGTTTGTCTCGTACACGCTGCTTTTTGCTCCATCTCGTACCCGTTGCAAGCTGGTCCGTCTCATAGCCGTGGATTGAGTTGTGGCGCGAATCGTAGCTGATATGCTTCTTTTCCGGATACTGTGACGTGCCGTACGTGGCGACCCGTCCGGCACATAGGAAGTACGCATCGTACGTGTCAGTGTGGAAACTGCTATGGATACTGCTTCCGGGCGACTCGGTTAGGCGTTCGGAGTTACGGCTCGGACGGAGAATGAAAATTGAATCACAGCCTACGTGTCGGTTGGGTTTTTGGCAGTTATGCGCATCATACTTCATCAACAGGACTGACCGACTATGGGTACATGTCATTCGCACGGTAAGGTTACGGACAGCTCTCGGAGACCCGGATCGGAATCAACCCCTCAATATGAAAAATCTACAAACAACTTTAACAAATTCTACAACTCGTTGGCATTCCTTGTTCTTATCCTGGTGGGGTAGACTAGACTCTATTAAAATGATGTTAGTTCTGATAATTCTATTTTACCTTTCTAACCTCCCAGTTAATATTCCTAAATCCTGCTATAAAAATATTTACTGATTTTATCAAAATTTGCGGCAAAACAAGAAAGCTAGGATGTCATTCGCTAAACGTAAGTGTCCTAAGCATTTGGGTGGAGTTCATTTTCCAGATTTTTCCTCATATCACACTTCATTTTTTCTTAATCATTCTGTTTCTTTGTTATCCGAGCATATGTCTGATCTCGCCTCTCAACCATTGTGGGTAGAGATTGAATCCTCCTTTTTTCATCCTTTCACCTTTAAAGAATTTGTATCACTATCCCATATTCCGAAGAAGTTTTCTCTCCCTATTCTTAAAAACTCCCATAAAAATTTTTCTCCTCTTTTTCTGGATGGTCTAGATGATCGCTCACGCTTTTTACATTGCCCTATTTGGTATAATCCTCTTATTAAAGTTAACAATAAGACACTTTTTTGGAAAGAATGGAAAGATCTCGGTATCAATTGGATTCATCAACTCTTTCAGGAAGGTACATGTATTCCCTTCTCTGTACTTCTATCCCTCTTTTCTCTACCATTATCTTTTGAACCCAAATTTAGATTATTGTGTATAGCTGCTCAAAACAGCTATGATACCCTCACTTTTTCCGTCACTCATTCCAATTCTTCTCCTCTCAATCTCCCTTACTTACTTTCCTCATCCTCTGCTTCCCAAATTTATAAAAAATTACGAGATACCTCCATTACCCGAGATAAATCTAAAGTAGAAAGTGATTGGGAGTCAGACTTAGAAGAGTCGTTTTCTATTTTAACCTGGCAAAAAATTTGGACCAAAATAAGGAAATCCTCTAGAGAAACAAATACAACTCAAACTTTATTTTTTATATACAATAGACTTTTGATCACTCCTGGCAAATTACATATAATTGATCCCTCTATTCCCTCTACCTGCTGGTCTTGTTCTTATGCAGTGGCAGATCTTAAACATATGTTATTTACTTGTCCAGCAATCTATAATTTCTGGTCTAGAGTGTTGAAACAAATCAATATTATTTTTTTGACCCACTTCCCCTTTACTTTTTCACATATTTTCTTAGGAAGTCTTTCAGAGATATGGTCCTCCTCCATCATTAACACATCCATTGTTGACTTACTTATAGCTGTATCGTTCCAACAAATCACTAAATCTTGGAAGAATGCCTTGAAAGTCTCTTTCCAAGCCTGGTGGTATGGAGTTTGTTATAATCACAGATTAGGCAGGGCCTACATTTATCCCATTACACTTGCTATTAAACTAGATTTATTATGGTTGCCCATCACTGATTTCTTGAGCATGTCTGCTCAATCTTTACCTTTACATGTCCCTTGCACTGAAGAAGATCCCAAACCTCCCTGAAGTTAATAATGATGATTTCTTATATATTATGTTTTATCTCTTGGTTATTTTATAAATCTTTATTAGAGGATTTATTGTATGCCAACTTTTACATTTTAATGCATAAGCTTTGTTATATCATTTGATATTTTCTTCCCTTTCCCCTCCTATCCTTTCTCCCTCTTTCTCTACTTCTTCCCCCCGTTTATTAGGTCTCGCGATCCAAAGGCTTGAAGAGACATTTTATAACTGGGCTTTTCAAAGTGCTGCCGTGGCCTAAAGCTACAGTGCACGTGAACGTGCACGCGCGCAGCGCCATGTGTCTTTCCTCCGTAGCGATCGTAATCACGATCACTTTCACTTTCGCGGGCTCCTCTGTTGCTGGTTTGTTGTTGTTAAACTAAGCTGTTTACACCAAAGGCATCACCCCCGTTCTGTGCTACTTTAGCAGTCAAGCGCTTTTAAAACCTCTAGGATTTTTCTTTTTCCATTTTATGCAACTGCTTTTTATTATTGCTAGGATTTCACGCAAAGCCACGTTGTGCTAGGTTAGTAGATCTGCCTCTGCATGTAAACGCTGTTCCCGCCCTGATATGCCCCCACTGCATTACATTAAGATGGGGCTTGCTGCTATGCAATACAGAGCCAGACATTTTGCTTCAAATTATCAGCGCAAAACCTCTCTTTTGTTTGACAATTGGTGTTTGTTCTGATTTGTGTCGCGCTAGAGTACTCCTAAAAGACTAGTCAATCTGAGCCTACCATTATGGGGTTTAAAAGTTTGGAGCCAACGTCGGTTTGCCAAATTGAGGAGTTTTGCCCACAATACACGTGTTGCTCTGCAGTGATGAGACAGCACGTCACGTCAGCTGCACGGCTCGAGCCAACAACAGGCAGTCTCTCCTCACGACTGCAACAGCCAAGTTGCGATAGGAGGGGCGCTGCTTACGAGCCCTGAGACAGCCGTGCGCGTGCACATCGCCTGTCCGGGCGCATGCCATCTCCTGTCCTGTCAGAACCCCTCGATCTCAGATGAGATTGCTGCACAGAAATCCATAGAAAACCAAGTTTCTCAAGCCCAGCAAATACCAATCCCCGAGCCTCCATACTCTCTCTCAAAATTTAACTTGACTTTGCGGCTTACTTGTAGTTTGCAAATGCATATAGGAATTACTAGGACGGCCCTAACAAATCTTTATCTAGAATGCACTTTTTGAAACTCTTACCATGAGGCAGCTGGCACTGTGATCGGCTAAATGACTGTGTACAGAAATTCTGGGAACAGACCTATTGTTTAGCTTCCATTTCTGTGTCACTTCAAAATTGGTAGTATTTCTGCTTTCACTTTTTCTCTAACAAGACGGATGGCAACAAGAAATAATGCCTCTTAGGGTCCAACTACAAATCTCCACAAGCCTGAAGAGACAAAGTGTGAGTGTATGCCACATGCTTGGCCATGATGTGGTGGAGTACACAATGACCACCTTCCCTGAGAGTAATGAGTGGTGAAGGCAATGGCCATTCCTGAAGTTTCACCTAACTATGAATACTGTACTTTTAGAGAATATGCAGTGTGGCACCCTAGATGCATTTTTTAGGCTTGTTTTGATGCAGATTGGAGTCTTAGGACTCAACTACCAGAAACCGTCAGAGTGACTTTATAATCCCGCCGGGATTCCAGCACCCCCCTCTCCTAATACAACGAAGAACTAATGTGTATTTTACGTTCCTTCGCTATGCCGTACTTTATAATCATTTTTCAAAGGGAGCGATTCGTGTCCGTTGGTAGCGCCTATTACCGCAGCGCTACAAAACCGAATACAGGAGCTGCTGGTTTACACAGAAAACAAGATATTGATATTTCACCCATGTGTTTTCTTTGTGTGAGTTGTATAAAGTAGGTCCCTGTGGCATTAAATGGGTCTTGCACAGCTTGTCTGGTCTGCCACCGTGTGCGATCTCTTAGTCTTCGTAGTTGGGCTTGTTCGATTCACTGGCCCTATACCTTCATCCCACCCCTCCCAGTCTCTACTTTAAACATCAGCATATTTCTACTTCAGTGCACAACATATAATTCCACATCATGCCACATACTATGCCACATAATTTCACTCCCTACAACATATTTCCACTCTGTGTCACATAATGCCTCTTCCCTTTCGCGCCACATAATTCAGCTCAACATATTTCCACTCAACTCAACACAATTCCTTGCCATGCGACACAATTGCACATCACATAAATCCATGCCACATAATTCTACTATCCTGGCTGATGACGGCTGATAGCCAGAAACCGGTCCTAGGATGCTTGATTCCGGTCCAGGGAAGACATGGCTTGGCAGTTCGGGCTGGACTGTTCCCATGAGGCACAGGGTCAAGACTGATTTGCATATGGCCATGTCTGAACTGGGGTGGCGTAGTGGGCAAAAGAACGATGGATTTAACCCAGATCTCTTGACTGGGGGAGAATGTCTGCATTGTCAGCATTCCATCCATCATTTGTTTGTTGTAACGCTTTTCGCCCTAAGTGGGATGGGTATGCCCGGACGTGGGTCCCGTGCTCACTACGCCACTGGAGTCAAGCTATCCTGGCTGATGACGGCTGATAGCCAGAAACCGGTCCTAGGATGCTTGATTCTGGTCCAGTGAAGACATGGCTTGGCAGTTCGGGCTGGACTGTTCCCATGAGGCACAGGGTCAAGACTGATTTGCATATGGCCATGTCTGAACTGGGGTGGCGTAGTGGGCAAAAGAACGATGGATTTAACCCAGATCTCTTGACTGGGGGAGAATGTCTGCATTGTCAGCATTCCGTCCATCATTTGTTTGTTGTAACATAATTCTACTATATGCCACACACTTTCACTCCACACCACATAATTCCACACCACATCACATAATTCCACTCCACATCACTTAATCCCACTCCACACAATTGCACTCCATGTCACACAGTGGCACTCCTCACAATTCCATGTCTTAAAATTTCACTCCATGGCACACAATTGCACACCATACAATTTCACACCACACAATTCCATGCCACACAATTCCATGCCAAATAATTCTGCACCACTTAAATCCAAACCATGGCATGTAATGCCATGCCACACAATTCAACTCAACATAATTCGGCTCCATGCCACATAATTCCACGGCATGTAATTCCACTCAACACCACACAATTCATTACCATGTCACATAATTCCACTCCATGCTATATGATTTCCACTCCACTCAGTGACACTCCATGTCACCCAATTGCACTCCACATCACACAATTGCATTTCACGCCACACAATTCCATGTTGCACAATTCCACTCCAGTCAACACAATTACACTCCGTGCAACACAATTCTGCACCACACAATTCAACTCCATGCCACCTAATTGCACTCCACTCTCATATTTCCAATCCAAGCCACATAATTCCACTCCATGTCGCATAATTCCAATCCTCTCAATGCCGCACAATACCATGCAAAACAATTCCATGCAACACAATTCTTCTCCACATAATTTCACGCCACCATAATTCCACTAGTCAACACCCCACAATTCCATGCCACACAATTCAACTCCATGCCACATAAATTCACTCCATGCAACATCACATGACTCAACATCATGCTACATAACTCCACTCCATGAGACATAATTCCACTCCATACCACATAATTCCACATTGTACCACACTGTACCACCTAAATTTAATCTCCCCAAACCAACATAATTTCACACCACACAATTCCACACCACACAATTCCATGCCAGACCATTCCATGTCACATCTCATAATTCTACTCCACGGAGCATAATTCCACTCCTTGCCACCTAATTCTATGCCACACCACTTGAATTCAAACCATGTCACATAATTCCACTTCACGCCACTGAATTCCTCTCCACACAATTGCACACCACGTCACATAATTGTAGTTCACGCCACACAGTAACATGTCTATCTCAGTGAATGCAAAATAATTCCACTCCACATAATTCCATGCCACATAAAGTGCTCTCCACTTCTCATAAATCCACACCACATAATTCCATTCCATGGCACACAATTCCATGCCACATAATTCCATACCACACCCCATAATTCCACACCACATCACATAATTCCACTCCATCCCCATACTTCCTCTCCGCAGAATTGCACTCCATGTCACACAATTGCATACCACGCCACACAATTCCATGTCTCACAATTTCCCTCAACACCCGACAATTCTAGGCCACACCACACAAATCCACACCAATTAATTCCATGCCATACCACATAATTCCACTCCATGGCACGTAATTCCATGCCACATAATTCCACTCCACTATTAATGAATCCACTCAATAACATAATTCCACTAAGCGGCACATAATTCTACTCCACCACATAATTTCATTCCATGCCATATATTTCCACTCCATTCGATGACACATACTTCCATTCCTCTCAACACAATTCCATGCCACACAATTCTATGCCACACAATTCCACTCCACACAATTCCACACCACACCATATAATCCTACTCCACGCCATGCCAACTAATTCCACACCACATCCCTTAATTCCACACCATGCCACATAATTTAACTCCAGGTAACATAATTCATTTCCATACAATTGCAGTCTATGCCACACCACGCCAATCAATTCCACATCTCACAATTCAGCTCCATGCCACACAGTTCCAAGCCACTCAACATACTTTCATGCCACATAATTTCACCCCACACATCATAATTTCACTCTGCATATTTCCACTCTACTTGACACCACGTAATTCTACTCCCCTCTACATTTGCAGAACAAGCATTTGCAATGCAATAGGTCTCGCATTTACACAAGTTTGAGCTATTCACATTACAAATAACATTGCAACATTATTTTTGTTTTCTTTTTTAAAATTAAAATAAAAGGCAGTGTCATTTACAATGCCAATAGCTTAAACTCGCGTAAATGCGAGACCTATTGCATTGCAAATGCTTGTGATATTTGCTGCTATTGTTGTTTTGCTGTATTTGGTATTCAATAAAATTCTCATTTAAAACTAAAAAAAAGAAGTAGATATTGCGAGTACAAGCACTATTGTACCCAACCCTTCTCTCTCTAGCTTTAACTAATAATGGAATTTGATGCAGCACTCAGAAAGAAAATTTTCCTCAGTTGCGTGCTTGGACGAGCATCAGGCAGGTGTTCCCACTTTATCAGGAGAACAGTAAAACTTGCTGTCAGCGAGAGGTATCTGAATTGGTCAAAGTGTAAAAATATTACTTGCAGTATCTTTATTTGGACAAAGTAAGAATTGTCTTTGTTTTAAATAATGTTGTCTAATGTCCAAATATCATACCACAAATTTGAGGCATAAAATCCTGTGATATTTTAAAATGGTGCATGTTAGTGTTTGAAGCTGGACATTTGCCTCGGTAGATACATGCAAGTGTCTCATTACCTCTTTGTTGCCAATAAATATCCTTGATAACTGACAACTAAAAAGTAATGTACCACGGCCAATATTACAGAAAGTGCTCCGGGGTGCAATATTTCCTAACACGCTGGGTGCCTCAGTATTATTGAGGGGACTGCAGATCCTTGTGCTGCCTCTGTCACAATAAGGATCACCTGTGACTTAGCTATTGATAGTGCACCAGGATTTTGAGAGGCTCACTTTACCCTAATAATGGGTTGTCATTTACCATAAAACCAGGGGATGGGTGGCCTAATTTACTTCCTTGCATTAGGGCCAATGGCACTCTTGCTACACCAAATAGGATCACGTCAGACCACATTTTGCACCAGAGTGATCACATTTGAGCATTCCTTTATTTTTATAGAGGCATGGCTCCATGCAAATTATGAAACACTTTGCCTTCATACCCGTAGCCAATTACACATGAGGGAACATAAGGAAAGAATGTCTTGGGTAGTGCAATGAAAATACGCCACATAGAGGTGGTGCACAGTCAGTGCACCCTACTAGGGAGAAGTGGAAGGGACTCAGAGGGAACTGAAGGGTTCCCAAGTAACTGGATACAGTGCGTTTTTGCAGTGGATTGCCTTTCCATTTAATTCACATAGATGCCGGTCCACCTCCAATGAAAGATAGGCCACACTTTCAAACTGCAGCTTTTTACTAACAAGTCCTCTTCAGCGCAGAATTGAGCTGTGAAAAGTTGGCCCAGTATATTTTTTTGTGTAATCAGGCAGGCAGCCCTAGTCTGTGCAGGGCATACCTAGTTAAAGGAGTGCTGAGGTGCAACCATAGCAAACTAGAACAAGCATTTGCAATGCAATAAGTCTCGCATTTGCGAGAGTTTAACCCCTTCAGCGCTCATGACGGAGCCACTCCGTCATGAGCCACGGGTGCCGTGTGCTCATGACGGAGTGGTTCCGTCATGCTGCGGCCGTTGGCCGCCGCTCCTCCCACGCTGCGCTGATTCCCCGCCTGTGCGGGCGATTAGCACAGTGGGCGGAGTCATGATGGAACCACTCCGTCATGAGTACAGCTCAACCGTGGCTCATGACGGAGTTGCTCCGTCATGAGCACAGCGCCACCGCGCTGCCCCCAAACCCCCCCCCCCCCCAGCGCTGCGGCGAAATTCCTGCCGCAGCCAAGGGGTTAAGCTATTGGCATTGAAAATGACAATGCTTTTTATGTATATGTTTTGATTTTTTTTTAACCCCTTCCATGCTGCGCAAATTCCGCCGCTGTGCTGACGGTTTCTTGCGCGGGCGTGGTCATGACGGAACGGTTCCGTCATGAGCACAGCTCAACCGTGGCTCATGACGGAACCGTTCCGTCATGAGCACCGAAGGGGTTAAAGATTGTGTTTATTTTGATTGCACAATTGTTGACATGAACAGTGCTATATCGTACCACCGTTACAAATATGAAATAAACTTTATAGCCATTCCACCCTTTCCCCATGCAGTGCCAAATGATACATTACCCAGTTTTGGTATTTCTTTGATATCTTTTGATAATTAACATAAATAAAGGCATTGTCATTTACAATGCCAATAGCTCAAACTCTTGTAAATGCTAGACCTATTTCATTTCAAAGAAGCAACTGCCATTGTCCTTGGCTGTTTGGAAAGTGAAAGCGCGCATGGCATGCTGAATGTTGCAGAAAAGCATGTTGTGCCTGCAGTAGGAGAAACTCGTTAATGAAAATAGTGCTTACAGGCTCAATAAAACATACTGTGTAACAACAGAAGTAAAAAAGGGCCAGTTCTCATGGGAGGTTACAAATGAAGACAAGGCGGTACTAAGGAAGGACTGACAAGCCTATTAACTAATCAAAAGCCGGCATTTACGAAGGACAATGGCACACGTCAATGACGAATATGGGCGAAGATTGGGTGGGGCTTCAAGTCTATACTCGAATACAGCATGCCTCGCAGAGCAGCGAATGCACTGCTCAGGCTTGACCTACAAAGGGGAAAAAAATCTAACCCTTTTCGATATGTTTAGCTGTCTGCTTGTATATTTGCATATGTGTGTGTGGGGGTAGAGGGGTTGAAAGTAGATTGGAACATTGTTATTGAAAAAAAAAAAAAATTCTAGCCCCATATTTTCTAAAACATTCCTTGGCTCAAGCCTCTGTGAAGATACCCGAGCTCACTCCAAACATAGATTTCTTAACCTCTTGAGTGTCCATGACGAGATGGTCTCGTCATGGCCCACGGTTGCGCTGTGCCCATGACGAGACTATCTCGTCATGAACCCCGCCCGCTAATGAAAGGGCCGGCACAGGGCGGGGAAAGGGCGGGGCACTCAAGGGGTTAATTATTAATACAAACAAAAGCACAAGTACAGCAAATGCAAAAAATTCTACAGACCAGCGAACAATTTGTTCTTACCACTCTAAGGTCCAGTTGCCTCTATCGCGGTCCAAACAGAACTAGCGCTGATCTCTGGTGTCGACAGCATTTCCCCGCTTAAAGTTGTCCGTTAAGTCCTCTATCTGAATAAGGTCCCAAGAGTTTGAACACCAGCTCGAAACTATTGCAACAAAAGAGGTTGGCGAAGCACGTGTGCGTTGAAGAACCTTTACCCTGAATGCACTTCCCGCTGAAAAACATTATCTCAATGGGAACACAAGATGATGAAAGCTTTTAGCACAGCTTATTACTACATTAACATCTCCGACTTGTCATGCGGGAGCATCTTACATTTGTTTCATCAGCTCAATTAGTATTTCAATGTATAAAAATATCACAGCTGTAATTACGATGATTAACTGCATGTTTGGCATTTCAGAAAGTAGATCTTCTGCTTTTCCTTTTTTTGTCACAGTTGAATAAAACCGATTTAGTGATTGCTTCTAGCTCCTGTCATTTCACTTTTTCTAAATCACAAGGTGTTGAGCGCATCTCACTTAATTAAAACTTGTTAGCGTAATTGCTCCTGAGCGTTGATAGGATGCGTGAATGAAGGTGCTTACACCAGAACAGCTCCAGAGGGAAGGGTGGGACTGGCCTGTGGAGCAATCACGCAGTGCCCATCGGCCGCTTTTAAAGGGCAGTGTCAGTGTGTGCCATTTTAGTGGCTGTTTAATGGCTTTTTTATGGTCTGCTTGGACGTTGTTTACTGTTAATTTCCTGATGTTAAATCAAGCATTGATTGCAGCAAGAGCAAATTCATGCAGTCTTCCATTACTTGCAAAACATGTAGATGTATGAGGCAGTCATAAGGAACAAACACTGAGAAAGACAATAGGGTTTATTTTTGCATAATGCATGACAGGCGCGCAACACCCATTGGACTCACAGGGCTTCAGCCCCCCCCCCCCCCCCCCCCCGTCGTGTGTGGCAGCCCGGGATGAGACAGCTTCACGGGCACCCACACAGCGGCACCCGAGCACTTCACAGGTCTTTAACCCTTTAGCTGCGGCGGGAATTCCGCCGCAGCGCTGGGGGGTGCGGGGGGGCAGCGCGGTGGCGCTGTACTCATGACGGAGCCGCTCCGTCATGAGCCACGGTTGAGCTGTGCTCATGACGGAACGGTTCCGTCATGACTCCGCCCATTTGCGTTGTCCCCCCGCACAGGCGGGGAAACAGCGCCGCGTAGGCGGAGCGGCCGCCAACGTCCGTGACATGACGGAACCGTTCCGTCATGAGCACACGGCCACCGTGGCTCATGACGGAGCGGTTCCGTCATGAGCGGGGAAGGGGTTAAAAGACCATTTGCAATGAGGCCTCGCTGTTGTTTCACCCCTTCTAAGAGCCCCTGCAGCTCCACTCTGCCTATGGCTTAAAATATTCAGCCCCCCCCCCCCGAAATTTTTTCTTAGCCCCCCCCGAAATTTGGCTCTAGTTGCGCCTCTGATGCATGTACATAGAGGTAAGAGTGTAGAGGGGCACATAAGTAAAAGTCACAAATAAATCTCTTAGAGATACTAATAGACAGCCGCGGTTGGTAGTAGGAGTAACTGCAGGGCGGTGATGCGGTGATGTGGGGAGGGGGAGGGGCAGGGTGGGGGTAGTAAACTATGGATTACGGAGGTTTACAGGTAAGTTAAGTAATATCCCTCAGGCGGAGGCATTGGAAGCCGTGAGGTGGTTCATTGAGACCTACGATATAGAGTGCCCGGCCCAATTCATACTGGAATGTCTGGGTATTGTGCTCAGAGAAAACACTGCATCCCCAAATGCGATGCAGTGCACGCAACGAAATTCGTTTTATTGATTTATATGTTAACTTACCTGTAAACCTCCGTAATCCATAGTTTACTACCCCCCACCCTGGCCCTCCCCCTCCCCACGCTACCGTCCTGCAGTTACTCCTACTACTGACCGCGGCTGCTAATAGAGACAGAACAACAGTGAAATGTACCAATGAGCAACGGAGTACAGTAATAGCGCTACATATGCACAGACACAGAGTATACACATAAAGGCATCCATGCAGGCCCATAGTCAGAAGTCTATTTTTAGGGGTGCACGGCCCTCAGCTATTACCAAACATTAAAGCTGCACTGTATAGGGGCATTCTTTCCCAAATACTGGTTGCACCTCTAAATATCAACCCCCAGAATATCATGGAGCAAGAATATTGATGACAGAATATTGAAAAGTGAGTATATATAGGCGTGTTGATTTACTATTCCTAACTCTACATACCTTGTGGTTACTAACAATTGATAATATTAATGTTTTTTTAATTGATTTTGGCAAAACCTTAATACATAAGTTAAGGAATTGGTATTTGGAAGGGGTGCCCTTTACACACCCATTCCAAATACCATTGCTATATTTAGTCTGAAATCATAGTTGCATTTATGTAATGTGATACTGAAGCTCTATTTGTGTTTTGTACATTTAAAAAGTCAAATTTCTGTCTAAAATGGTCACATTTGACCTTTGTGACTGTAAAATCACGCTGTACAACAAGTCCATAGTTCTTGGCAATCTATCCATCCCGATGGACAGTAGTTTCAGTTTACTACCCGCCTTGCAGCGATCTCTGACCATTTGCAGGAGCTGATGCCATGGCATCGGTGGTTGCACAAAAACAGTTTATGTGTTTCAAAAACAAATTCCCAAAGTGAAAACCTATTTACCCCCTAATGCTGGGAGTTTTTTTGCAAAGGTGTGGGGGGGTATTATCTTATTCAGCTTGTGACCTGACACCAACAGACACACAAACAAGCATTTACAATGCAATGGTCTCGGCAATATTATAGGTAGAGCTATTGGTATTGCTCATTATTTTTTTATCATTTTTGTATCCCTAAATAAATGGCATTGTCATTTCTATTGGCATTAGTTTTTTTTTGCACATGTGATACCTATTGCATTAGCAGAGAGAGAGTGAGGTAGTGAGATAGAGAGAGAGAGTGAGGTATTGAAATAGAGAGTGAGGTAGTGAGAGAGAGTGAGGTAGATAGAGAGTGAGGTAGTGAAAGAGTGAGTTAGTGCAATCAAAATTAAGTCAACTTAAAACAACAATCTTGGCAATTAAATACCGCACTTGAGGTCAGGTAAGGTATGTTATCTGGAAAACATTAACCCAGTCTTGGCATTTTAGCCAGCGGCACTCGGACTTGTGCACCCTTACATGAAAAACAATTATAGGCCCATTGCAGCATCAATCAAGTAGCATGGCTGGAGGATACAGACTCCAGAATGAGTTGCAGAGGGGGGCGCAAAGCTCCTCCTTATGAGGCGGGGCCAACACTGACTTGAATACGACTGGTCCACTTCTATAACGTCACGGATGACCGACCTAAACAATGAAATGAGCTCTGCCAGAGGCATTCCCATTGGTTAAAGAGTGACACAGGTGCTTCGAGTCCTTGCTTTTATTTCTTTTTTTTGCTTTTTCTCTCCGGCTAACACTAGAGTCAGGTAGCATCCATGCAGCTGAGGAAATACAAGAACAAATAATTGTGAATGTCTATTACAAAACAACTATACTTGCTCACTCAAGTGCGTCGTAAAAATGGGAGACAAAAAAAAAAGACCACACTCAACACCATTTCTAAAAAAAACTGCATAGTATCCGATGAAGTCGTGACACCCAAATCAGAGTTTTCCGTGTGTAAAGGGGAATAGAGTACCTCGGTCGAAGCCAAAGGCGTGAGGAGCGCGTTCTGCACACCAGGACCAAAGTTCGAGCCTATCTGACCCCCAAAGGCGTAGACTCTCGCGAGAAAGCAGGGCGGCCCCGTGTCATCGGCTCAAAGACCATCGTTCACCCTAATTAGAGCCGCGCAGAGCAGTAAAACTGTGCAGTGATAGTGTAAAATGTGTTATCGTTCCTGCAGATGTAAACAGTGACAGTAAGTAAACAGAGCTGCTCTCGGCAATTCCAATATTGATCACCACCAACAAAAGGCAGAAGGTAAAGTGCAAATGTATCAGGCCTGGCTATCGATGGATGTTCTCTCGTTCACACCGTGGCCCTAACTGGAGGTAACCCTAGAATAACGTCAGACTGATGGGGAAAAAACAGCAAGTAACATAAGGACCTCTGCGTCAAAGGCAGCGACACCATCACCCCCCAATTACATATCTACACAAACACGATCTGCATGTTACACAATGTGCTTTGCAGCAGGCACATTAACCCTGAATGCTGCTTTGAGTCAAAACTGTGAATAGACAAACACAGATCCCGTCAGCAAGTACATTAAATACCAGGGTTGCCATAACATTGTCGCGCCCTGAAAGCAGTTGGGGCTTTAACCCCATAAGATTTTAAAATGAAAACTCTTTGTGACTAATTAAGTTAACCAGAACAGACTGATATAACATCTGCCCTTGCTGCTAACATCTTTTTTTAAAGTTTAAATTGACCATCAGACTCTGATTAAGACTGCCCCTTGGGACTCCACCCTCTTGCCGCTGTCACACACTGACACCCAATTTATGGGATGATGAAGTATTTTTCTCCCCCAACTCCAGCACTCTTGCACGTTAACGAAAGGGGATACTGGACAGAGAAGACAAGAACATGGAGCAAAAACAGATTTGCGGGTTGGACACAAGAATTAGAAAAACTGCCACCAGGACACAAGAGGGGCTGAGGAGAAACCTAGGAGGGGCAGAAACGCAAAAGGGAGATGGGGAAAGTGGGTGGGGCCTCAAGTGCCGTTCCCCCAATATGACCCACGTCATTAGCACACGAACTATGTAGACCATAACTTTCCCTTTTACAAAGCGTTGGTATGTTGATCGAATCGGTTCACTTGGATTGACCCAGGACTACAACTCCCAGGATGCACTGTTTTTCTAAATTAAAGCAATGGAGTGGAACGCGGGTGCGAATGGGATATGAAGACATTGGCAAATCTAGGCTGAAAGGGGAGAGGAAGAGGCTACTGGAGTGAGCTGGGTCAGAACGGAAAGCTAGGAAAGTGAGGGGGGAATAAGGGGCTAGGGAAAGAAGACAACGTATCAGGTGGACAGGGTGAAAATTGGTGCTGGGGTCGATGCACCAACAGGTCACTTAACGTATGGCGGGGTGGGCCCTTTGGTACTTTTACTGGAGGAGGCCAGCGGAATCTGGAGACATTCCAAGCCACCCCTTCCTGGCCATTACCAGCCTCCACCCTCCTCTTACCTGCCCCGGTGGTGGAGAGCAGGCTCCCGGAGCCCTCGCTGGTGTCGGACCTGCCCTGTTCATCGGCCCTCATGTTTCCTCCTGTCCTAGTCGGGCTCTCACGTGCCGGTGTGCACGAGGCCTTGGCTCGGTCCTCCAGTGACAGTGTGTGCGAGGTCTTGACTCGGCCCACCAGTGTGTGCGAGGCCTTGGCTCGGCTCTCCTCCTGCGCCGGTGTGCGAAGCCTTGGCTCGGGCTCTCCTGTGCCGGTGTGTGCGAGGCCTTGGCTCGGCTCTCCTGTGCCAGTGTGCGCGAGGCCTTGGCTTGGCCCGGCTCTGATGCGCCGGTGTGTGCGAAGCTTTAGCTCGGGCTCTCCTGTGCCAGTGTGTGCGAGGCCTTGGCTCGGCTCTCCTGTGCCGGTGTGCGCGAGGCCTTGGCTTGGCTCGGCTCTCCTGCGCCGGTGTGTGCGAAGCTTTAGCTCGGCTCTCCTGCGCCGGTGTGTGCGAAGCCTTGACTCGGGCTCACCTGTGCCGGTGTGTGCGAAGCCTTGGCTCGGGCTCTCCTGTGTCGGTGTGCGCGTGGCCTTAGCTCGTTTTTTCTTTTTTTTTTTGCAGAGGCCTCGCTTGGAGCGAGCACAGGTGTGAGTGACCGCTAGAGCCCACCTACCGGCCCTTTAGGGGCTGGGTCACGGCTGGTCAGACCCGCACTGGCTCTCAGCCCACGGTCAGCAGGTGCTGCGTCACAGGCCTGCACCACGTACCCTGGGGCCGCAGAGGACAAAGAGGCGTGCGACATACCCTGCTTACCCCACAAAACAGAGCTGCACCACATTCCCTGCTACCCCACAGGACACCGAGGCGTACCCCACAGAAACTGAGCTGCACCACATACCCTGCGGAGCGAGAAGGGAGCGAAAGAAAGAGAAGAGAAAACGAGAGAGGGGAAACACACGTGGGCAACTGAGTTTTATGGCTCCGGCGGCCATGTTAATGTGACAACCCAAACCAGGCAGAGCAAAAGGCAAGCACACCACTGCCTTTCTCCGAGGCAAAGCAGAAATGCCTCGGAGAAACGCAGTGGCGTTTTCGGATTCGGAGAAACGCAGTGGTGTTTTCGGATTCGGGGGCGTGTTTCTTTTTCTCTCCTCTTGCCATTGGCTGGAGGAGAGAAAAACACGCCTAAAAAAGGGCGTGTCTAAAAAGTGGAAAGAACAGCACGGAACACGCCCCCGAATCTGAAAAAGACGGAGCCTATTTGGAGGGACGGCTCTCTACTACAATGGCTGGCCTCCGTTTAGGAAGCCAGCCAATGGAGGAGAGGCAAAAAGAGAGGCGGGCTAAGGAGCCACTCTCAGAAACATTAAATCTCCGACTTCCGGTGCTGCCTTCGGCAGACCGGACGGTCCTCGACCTAAAAAGGACATCAGACCTTAGGTGCTAGATAGGGTGGCCTGTCTGATGCCCTCACACTGCTGGTTGCTACTCCACCAGGCTATTGGAGTAAGTTTTCTGTAGGATGAGCCAGAGATGGCACCGCTGTCAGAAAACTGATGGACCATCGGACTGAAAATAGAGTGAGCGGACAGAGGTTTTGGCGAAGAGCATAATCCGTTATATTTGAGATAGAGTACACTGATCACAAACTCTAATTCAGACCCATGGACAAAAAAACGCAATGGGGTAAATGTAAAACAAACTAAAAAAATAAACCTAAGAACCAACTGGACAATTGCCTTGTGCAAAAACCTATCTTTTTTTTTACCCCTATCACATTCACCATCACTGAGAAAATGACTGAATGAACGATTCACATCAGCTATAAAATACCCAAATTGCCTGTTTTCTAAGGTTAAGGGGAGAGGGTTGAGTTGCTATCCATGTTAGAAGTTGAAAATATTCAACTGTTTCCAGAAAGTCCTCTGTCAGTATAGAAGAACTTAAACTAATATGGGCGTCATGACAGCTTTCGGTATTATAATTCAACTAGAAAAGGCCTCAGAAAAGATTATTTTATATACTACAAAATGTTTGGAGTGTTTTGTGGCGTATATGTCTGGTATATTTGCTTTCCTTCCATTTAACCTAAGTGACTATTTTTAATCAGATTCATTCTTACTTCACTCTATATCTACATAACATAACATAACAGCTTCCAGTGTATGACTAATATATTTGCCTTGTAAATTATGAATTACAGACATTAGCCCTAAAACTCCCAGGTTTTTAATGAATAATGCTTATAATGTGAATTTGTAACAGAAACCCTGCAGAACCATCTTCAAGGCTGCAAATGTCTGTTTTTTTAACACAGGAGTTTATCCCATTTGAGGACATCGAATCTGTTCAACATTGAATCATCTTAAGAACACTTTAAAGTATATATTTGTGATTATTCTGTTGATATAAGGAAACCTACTGTAAACCAATGTATTTGATCTCTGCTGATGCACAAGGTTATTGCAAGCAGACAGTTGTTGGCCTATTCAAGTAGTTCACTTGAAGCACGACAAAGAAGCAGGCTTCTGAAATCAGTATAATTTACTTCTTCCAAATCATTCAGTAGAGATATAAACATTCAGGACGTTCTAGGCCCTTTAAGAACATCTAAGTGGTCACGAAGAACATTGCGGCCTACATGATACACTTGACATTGGATAGGTAGAGCAATGCCTTAATTAAAGTGCAGATAAACACATTGTAGGGCAATGAAGAGTTACAAATTCTAATGAAATAAAATGAAAACATGTCAAGATGTTTAAAATGCTCAAGTGGATGGTAAAATGTCAATTCTCCGAAGAGTACATCAACGCCGTGGATTTCCAGCAAATGACACACACGTCTTTTTCTCCCACACAAGGGTTTGGGGCATTCCTCTCTCCTCCCACCCTTGGAACATTTTTTTAAAAACTTGGGAAAAGAGGCTGCATTTTACAGCAGAATGTTCAAAATGAGAGGCTAAAACCGAAAGGTTTACACTT
This sequence comes from Triturus cristatus, assembly GCF_964204655.1. Classification (NCBI taxonomy): domain Eukaryota; kingdom Metazoa; phylum Chordata; class Amphibia; order Caudata; family Salamandridae; genus Triturus; species Triturus cristatus. Next base: position 888,164,996 of record NC_140587.1, on the reverse strand, counting down.
ACAGGTAGCTTTAAGTGTGAAGTCGTGAAATATTCTAACATTTCCGAGGGTGCTGCGCTAGCCGGAAATCGTATGGGGCTTGATACAATAGTTCTTCCCAAGGAGGATGGGAAAAAATGGCAACAATTTGCCCCTGCTACGGCATATTATTTTCACGTAGCTATTGAAAAAAACGGCATGGGGTTCCGAGGCGTTCCATTGATCCAGGACGGTAGTTTGGGGTTGCTTGCTGTCATTTTAAAAATTGGACATAGGATCCCTCTTCACGTTTGGTTTTCTCTTGATTTCGTTTTCCATCCTAATTCTTCAACTAGATTATCTGCCAAATGTAAAGACACATGGGCAGATTTACAAGCCCCTTGCGCTGACTTTACGCCGCCGTGCGTCACTTCTGTGATGCAGCGGTGTCATAAACAATGCACCACGATGCAACATATTTACAACGTGACGTATCTAGGTAGGCTTGTGTCATGTTGTAAAGCCCTGCTCTACATTATACCTGCATCAGGTATAATGTATGTAGGGTGGGCGTTCCATCTCAAGGAAGCCTCGTAAAAGTGACGCAGTGAAATCTACAAATTTTCACGGAGTCACGTTTACGACGCCACTGCGTCAAAACCTTGCGCCTGCTTGAAGCAAGCGTAATGAGTGATGCAGCATGTTAAGAATAAGTATTTCTAACCATTGCTGGAGTTCAGTCGTACTTGCGACACAACTCCAGCAATGTGCTGCCGTTACCCCACCAAGATGTGTCACGCATCTGTCTACCCTTGCGAAATGGTGCACCGCATTGTAAATGCGGTGCATCCATGGTGGCGCAAGGCTATTTTTCCGTCACGCAAATTAATTGGCGCATCCCAGCTAATATGCAGGGTTGCGCCAGTTCTTGTAAATCTGCCCCCAAGGATCTACTTTAAAGGGGAAGGAGAGGAAAATAAAAAGCTGCACCTGTCTCACACTCCTATGCTTTTAAGGGTCTAGCTGTCCCCCAGGTCTAAAGGCTCTCGCAAACCTAACCATGAAGTTACACACAGCTAAAATGCTGAACCAAAAGAGACTGCCCTTATCCTATGGTACAGATCTTAGACAGCACAGTTATATACAATACTAATTTCATATATATGCATCAATATTCATTACGAAATACCTTCATAAGGTAAGGTAAGTATACTCACAGACTAAAGTGAGCCAAGGTGTAGGAGAAAGTTTAAGATGAAACTGATCCTTTAAGGAGAAGAGAAATTGAAAAAGCCATACTAGAAAGAGCCAGAAACAGAGGCACCATTCTGCAGCATTTCTCAGATCTGCTGACCCATCAGGAGACTCTATTCCAGAGAAAAATAGTTCAGAAGAGGGCACCCGAACTGGCGAGTACCCATGGATTAGACGTTATAGCCCACCACTTAGAGAGGGACAGAGCTCTGTGACCTCCAGTGTGGGAGAGAAGTAGAAAAGAGACAAAGCTAACATTGGACTGGTGGTGGAAGAACTAGCTACATGCCTGCAAAGCTGCAGGGTCTTTCAGCAAAGTTGTGTCCATGTGGAAAGAATGTCACCATGTGGGAGGTGAAGGAGATGTCCTCACATTCACTGAAGGTGCAGTGGACATGCTGTCTCCTACGGCAGCCATATTGAACACACATGTAGATTGTAAGGCAGGGCAAAAAGTTGCAGCTTGCAATCATCAGACATGTTAGCCGAAGCGCAATTCAGTCAGGCAAAAGGGAATACTTACACAGGAAATTCATAAATTTACCACCAAACAGAAGTCCACGAATAAGTTCTGCGATGAGTTTGTCAAATAGCTTGGTGATTTTCAGATCCAGACGATAATGATAGGTTTTTAACTCTCAGTTGAGAAAAAGGTGTGGGTATCCCCAAGGAAGATGAAGGCACACTGATCTCAACCTTAACAAAACAGTGATACAAATTCAAGAGATGAGGTGATAGCCCTCTCAATGGTATAAAAGAGTTAGATGAGGGGGCAAGAATTATTTAAAACATAGCCCTGGCAATGTTTTAGTCCTTGGTCGACGTCTTATTGAGTTTCTTTGTGTGGGAATTGCAGGAAAAACTCTATATAAAACTCACTGTCAGAGTTTACTTGAGATATAAGGACAAGGGCACTCTTTGTGCAGGATACCTTCATACAATTGTCTTAATAAGAGACAAAATTGTGGCTAATAAAATTAGAGACCTGTCCAATAAATCAAGGCCTAAAGTAGGGATATGCGTAACAATCAGCCAGGAGTAGACAGAGGCTACAGGGGAGAGGACATCTGAGAGGCTCTTAGAGAGCCCAGATAATACGCATAGGAGTTAAACTAAATGAGAGACCTTAAGTGAGTGTATCCATTGCCAGAAGCAGCAATAAAATGAAGTTGAAGATGTGTCTAGAATGTAAGTTTCAATCGTGACATCATTATGTTTGATTATCTTTTCATTACTTTATCGCTGCTTCTATTATTATAAATATAGGGACATTTCATACTGTATTACCTCACTGTTTTGTTATAAAATCAGAATGCTTTTGATTAAAAGCTTTTTTTAATCCAACTATTGAGACAAAAGTCCTCTCTATGGTTTGGTAAAGCTTTGCTACTCTACCGTTAGATGTTTTTGAATAGCACTGTTCTATTCTTCCTACAGTCAGTTCAGCAATCATACGAGCCAAAAGAGAGAACTGGGAAGGGAATAGTAAAGGACATGTCCCCAGCCCTAAGTGACTCAGCTGCAAGTGAATCTGGGATGCTGACATTGTTTAGGCCTCAGTGCACAAAAAATACATTATGCACACTGCAGCCATTGGCTGAGCCAAGAAACTATTGTCTGAATCATCAGTCATGTATAGTGAGTGGTGGTGGCTACACCCCATCTTTTAGTGATCAGTAACTGAACATGTCCTTTTACCAGTTCAGGGATATGAGTGTGATGCCTACAGGCCCGCTCTAGCAAAGTTCCAGACCCTGCACTGGCATCCTAGAGTGAATTTCAAGTGTGTATGCATGTATGGTGTGTGGTACAAGAACTCAATATTCAATGTGGGTGGTATGTATGCTGTTATCAGTAGGATCAATTTTAGATAGCCCCTAGTTTGGCACAAGATAGAGTTTGTGAAACAGCCACCTGACAGTGAAGTTCATTGAGTGCATTCTTGAGGAGCAGGGTGTAACTGTAGGCACAGAAGTGGGGCGGATATAGGACTGCATTTAGAAATTCGATGTGGCCTTTTTAACAAGAGATTCCTGATTAGTCCTTCCTTAGAATAACCACTTGGTTATTGGTGTAGGAACAGGGGTGATCCCAGCAAAAAAAGTTGCTAATGAAAGAAAGGTTTCTCAGGAAAGCATGAGTCCTTTGTGATTTTTTTTGTGTCCCATCCTGAAAGCCCGATGAGAGCCAGGTGCAGAACTTACACTTACTGTACTCATCTTGTGGGTACTCTAGCTTGGAGCTTGCATCACCATTATCTGTTGTGCTGGGAAATCACAACATGCAAAGAACCTGTCTAATCTACAGAGGAAAACTTAACTAAGAATAGAAAGCAGGACAAACCAGTTCCTAAATCCAGGCAATAGATTCACATCCCTACTCTGAACAAAAGCTGGTTCCAAGCTTCCCTACTTTGCAACATTTAAACTTCTTCACTATCTGAGGAGAAGAATCAACTTCAAATATCGCTGGTAACTGGAAGGTGAGGGGACCTTGCATGGTTTTTTCAAGCCTTATGGTGACTGCCAATGCCACTGGGAGCTGCCTACATGTTGTGAGGAGAGAGGTCTGCCCCACAGTAGTCCGCCTGCCCATACAGGAGATCCCAGGAAGAGGGGAACCCAACTGTCCAGCTCAGTGGGAGAAGAGGTCCTGAGGGAGTAGGAGGGACATGGGAGATGGGAGAGGACCTGTGAAGATTACAGGGTCACCTTGTGTCTCTGCCTGACTGCTAAATCAAACCCAACTAAGGACAGGTAATGCCTGACTTGCCAGTTTCAATCGTAAAGAACAGGCTGTCCAATTCGGAGATGGCTATGGAGAAACACACAAACTTCTTGTGGTGACTCTACCTTTGTTGCAATTCAGTGATTACAGCAATGCTCTATACTATGCTCTATACCGAAGGAGGAAGATTCTTTCACTGCAATGACTGGAGCAAACTACTGGGGGTGTCTCTGTGGAGTCTCTGCTGTGCTACACAGCTGACTGCAGATAAAAGAAACCATCATTTCCCGGACTAGCCCTGGTGAGCATGCCAGTTCATCTTGTGCTCGTCCAAAGGCTCACTCGCACTTAGTGTAGTCACACAACATGAGGTAATTCTGTATACCTGAGAAGCATTGACTGTGAACCTTTAGCTAACGGTTTGGTGGGGAGATTTACAAACATAGCTGTACTGGCACAAAAATGTAATAGTCATTTGCTACAGACTGGATTATGGCACAGAACATTGGGAAGCCACTCTGCTGCAACTTAGTGAGCCTGCAAGTGAGCTTTAAATGTGAATACTTCATTGTTTGTATTATGTAGAGAACCCCATAGACCCTGTAGTACATCTCTCCAGGGTTTCTTAATTTCTGTATACTGCGTTAAGTTCTGTTGTGAATAAAATATTTATATTTTTCTACAACAACAAGCATTCAGCCAAACAATACATTATTGCAACTATTGTGTGATTGCTTAAGGTCTGAATTCATAAATTCCCAACACTCTCCCCCCCCAATTTTCTGAGCTGGATTGCTCCCCCTCACTGCCCTGAGAGTGAGTGCAGAAACGGTGTAAGTGGCTCAATTTGAAGAGGCAGCATAGCATGTACTCCAAGTCTCCGGTAGCATATGACCTCAACCACCTTGGTGGTGGCCCAGCAGCTGTTGTCTCCACTGTGGCTCCTGAACGGAGTCTGGCAGTGTGTTCTGCCACTGCACACATTATGAGATGTGACAGTAGTGCTCCGATGTTGAAAGGCACAAAAGGTACACCCTTTTATTTGCGAGTGACCACTATCACAACTACTGACACTGTGAAAGACTAACAGTGGAGCCTGAAGTATCAGACGTACAGGCATTTTTATGTGAACATCTATGAGAAAAAAGCTTACTGCCACCGTCCTTGCAAAGTGGACATGTATGGGACATGTATAGAGGGTTCAAACGTCTATTGCATTGGACATGGGGGCTTGTGCATTTTTTTCTGGGTGCATTGCTAAACGAATGATGGATTTTCTTCAACTTCATGTTTGCACACTGACAAGCTAGTGGTTGCCATTGTGCAAGGCTCTCCATGATCCATCTTTGTCACAATCTCCAGTCACCCTCTTTAAAACAGTTGGTCTCTTTGAGTGAGTCTAACAGCCCACCAGCACCTTTGAAGTACATGCAGCCACCCCTTCCTGAAAAAAACTATTCTTCCACCTTCTTTTCACCAACACTTGCATTCACAAATAATCTGGATCCTGTTTAGGTCAGATACCAAATTCAAATTAACTAACTCTTACGAGTCCTGGAAGGGCTACAGTGCTTCCTGATGCAGACATAAGGTGATCACAGCAGAGGCAGGCACCACTAGGATTGGAAAAGACCCTGAAAGTTTCAAATCTGATTGGTCAGAAATGGTCAAACAGGAAGGGCTTTCTTTCAGATTTAGAAATTAAGGTTAGTTCTCTAGAAAGCTAAAATGAGGTCACATTTTTTGAGCTCTCAAATATATTCCTCATTCATTTCAGTAAAACATTTTGACATGCAGAGTCAAGCATGTACTTCCAAAACCAGCGGCAGTCTGTGAGTTAACTCTCTAGCAATCAACTGCAGGGTCATCACAGAGTTCTAATGACCAACTAGAGCACTAATATTTTGTGTTCATGTCAAAAGGAAGGCACTCCTGATGCAATTTTGCTGGAATAGGAGCAGTTGAATGGACACCCTTTCCTGAAGAGCAGGCTGAAGTGAATGAGCATTGAGATGTTAATGCAGGCATTAAACCAGGGAGTTAAAATTTGAGGGAAAGTGTGTTTAAAAAAAAAAAAAATTAGGAATGGTTGAAGTGGCTAAAAAGAGTTAAAGAGAGAGATGCCTCTTTTCTCAGTAAGAAACAAAGGTTAAGTGTTATAGCATTATTGTTAGGTATGCTAATAAGATCGAAGCTTACATTAAATAAAAGTGACACACTGCTTATACATAATATATTACATCACTCATGACATGTTAAATGACATAATTGTTACATTACTGATGACATCAGTGATACCACCATAGTCATACACAGCTTAGAGTTACTGAATATACAATTTTGGGTCAATAGTGTTGAAATAGCGTAAGTCCTGGTAATTGTACTTTTAAAAATTATATAGTACACCATTTACTGATCACTAACATTTGAAGTAGAAGAAGTACTTCATGTAAAAGGCTGAGTGATCCCGCTTTTGGTTGCAGTGGTATGTTTGACAGCAGGTTGTGGCTTACATTCAAAGTCTTTTATAAAAAAAAAAATGTGAGAAAGGCCAAAGCTGCTGTTGACAATACACTAACCACCAGTGGATATCTAGGCATGTAGGCATGCAGCGGTTTTAAATAGCTGTAACACAGAGGACTAGACACATTTTATAAGCTATGCATGTTTATTTCCAGAACTTCACTAAAGATGTTTAGGCATTGCTGATTATTGCATAGTGTAAAATGTGAAAATGTCCACTTTAGAGTTAGCTTATCTCATACATGTTTTGTAAACATAGCTCTGTCGTTGTATGTCATTATGTTCCTCTAAGGAATGCATCTAGAGTATTTGACTAAACTTTAAGCATTGTCCATAAGACCTGGAAGAAGTGTCTTTATAGTCGTAATTGTATACCAGTCAGCCTCTCAAGTTAGAATATAAAATCTTTAAGACTGTAATCTCATTAAGGTCAATAGAAAATTGAACACACCTGTAGGGTGTTGAATTGCTTCAAGACCCCAAACCCTATAGGACTGTGTCAAAATGATTGTATGGTGTCATCAGTGATGTCAGCAATGATATATTTGGAGAAGTCCTCAGTAATGTCACCAAAGATGACATTTAACATGTCATGAGTGATGTAATATGTGAGGTCCTAAGGAGTGCAAGGTGGGGACACAAATAATATTGAACTCTAGTGAATTTCAGTGGATTTTATGTTTTAAAACAGTAGTTTTTATATTATTTCCCGGATTAACTATAACAGTTCTTTAAGCTTTGGCTTTTTCAGTGAATTTCTATATTGGTTTTTAATGTAAGCTAAAATCTTACTATGGTAATAACTATAGCAGCGTCACTTTAACCTTTGTTGTTTTCAGTGAATTTCTAGGGTTATTTGTAACGTGAAGTAAAACCTTAATACCACACCTAAATATAACGTCACTTTGTTTTTTCAGGGAATTTTGGGGGAGGGGTTTGACCATATTTATCCAACTCCCTCACTGACCATAGCTTTTGACCGTGCACAGGAGGGGGTTGGACGCCGTGGCCAGACCCTGCATCAGATCCCCGGCGAGCGACCCTTTCCCCAGTCACATATGGCTAAAGATCCTTTTTTTGGGCTACTGCAGATGCAACATTATTCTTTTCACATGATGAAATTGATGAGTAGAATAACAGAAATAAATGCAAGTACGCCACAGTTCAATTTCCAAAATGAAGCAAAATGGAAGATGTCTATAAAAACACCCCAAAACTATTACTTAAATTGACAAAATATGCAATTTCTCTTGAATACTTTCTTATAACAATATTATTTAAACAGCTTAAATTGTATTGCATTATTTTCTGGAAACAAAATCTAAAAAAGTCTGTGCCTTTATGCTCCCGCTGGGAAATGCGAATCATATTTCAGGAAAATTGGCTCATAATCTTACCTACAGAGTGCTGTGTTTGGATTCGCTTGGTCTATAATTGTTAAACACTCATAGTATTAAATACCCTCATGGCGATGTCCTGGTGAAAGGCCGTGTTTGTTTCTTTCGTACTATTGATCAAATCTAATCTAAGTCATCGTCACATCACATGAGGGTTCCAGGCAACTCTGAACGAACGTTGAGTATTTAATCACTTAGAACTGCGTGAGACTAGAGAATGCTTTTTAAGATGTCGAGCAAAACAGCTGACTAATTGAAACTTATGCTGCCAAAGAACGGCAATATAATATCTTCAAATAAGGAAACGGCATATTAGTCGGAGGGAAGTGAAGCTGCTCGCACATTCTGAAGCAGATGCTCTGCAGGAAGTGTGTAATTAGCATGCAAGAAAGATAAGGGGACGAATCGCCCCCTCTTCGAAAATCCTCATGATACAGAGAGAGTTGCGGCGTTTAAACATCTGCAATGCAAAGGGACCGTGTTGTGTTTGGCCCAAGTACAGCGCGCGCTGTCTGTTGGATCCTGTGTGCCTGCCGCAGATCCTGGCAACAGAGCCCTGGGCTCTTGGGTGAACAACAAGGCAGATGATACAAATGCCTGTGTCCCCTGCTGACCGCGCGCGCTGTGCTATTGGTACCTGGCGAGAGCTTTTCACACTAGGAAGAGGCAATGCTGCAGCGAGGAAAAAGTAAATAAGATGAGTGGCTAATCAAAGGTATGATGCAATCACTCACAAATAACAGGTCTGGTTCTCTCTTTCTCCAGTGTTTTTTTTTGGGATGGGTATGTGAGTGAATGAGAGAGTAGGATGGATGGATGGATGAATGCATGGGTGAGTGAGTGCATGAATGCTAGCATAGGCGAATGACAAACAAGCGTGAATGGATGGCTCAGCTATTTCTGAATGCACACATATGCATTTGTGGTCGACACATGTTTTCGATGGAACTGTAGACCCTTCAACTGAACCGCAGGCCCAGCCCCCCCTCAGCGCCTTGAGACCCTCACATGTGAGTTGTCAGGCTTTAGAAGCCCTTGACTGATGGATTGAAATTACTTTCCTCCCAATCTGTCTGTATGTGCACCTGTTCTCACTCATTTATCCATCCAAAAGCTACTCCAAGAATGCAAATGGACCTTGAATGATATGGAAAAAGTAGGCGTACAATTAAGTTGGATGCTAAGAACATAATGAAAAGAGTAATGGTATGGAGTGGCAGTAGCCTCAAGTATTTAAAGTTATCCCTTAACAATAGACTTGGTTAATTGATCATGAAATAAACACGTTTAAATAATGTTTAGTGTTTATCAGGCAAGCATCTGCACTTAGTTGAACAGCAGTCATTTTTGCCAAGACAAACTGTCTAGGTTTATTGCGGATATAGAGAAATGTTTGTCTGTAATGATTGGTAATCCAATGAGGATTACACCCGCCATAATGTTATTAGGGATGGGGTCAGATACTGATAAGGGGACACCATTGTATAAACATCGATATTTGATCTTTATTGCAATGACAGTCGCTCGGCTGTGTATTGCTTCTGATTGGCTTCAAACTGAACCCCCTGCATTTGAGCTATGGCGGGCTAACATGTATAATCTTTTAAATTTAGAATTGAGTTTATTTTCTTTGAAACGCAAGATTGGTTTGAGCATATGTGGGGCCTTCTGCGATCATATGTATTTGTGAAACTGTTACACCAATGATTTAATTGTTTTTGGATGTTACTGTATGCTGCTGTTGAGCAATAAAATACAAAAATAAAAAAGAAATGCTAGATTCAGATGCTCATCCTTCTCACAACAGCACAGCTGCTCAAGGAGCTGAAGAAATTCAACCATATCACACTTGCACTAAAGGATCTACAGATGCTCCCTCTGCAAGCCTGGATCATCCTTAAGATCAGCTGCATCGCTTGCAAGCAGTGGCGGCTCGCACAGGTAAACGATTTAGGGGCGGCAAGGCGGGCGGGGCAGGGGGTGGAGGTAGTGTTGTTCGACATACGAGGGGATGTTGCAAATGCAAGGTAAGTGTTTTTAATTATTTATTTTTCACTATCCCATCGTATGTCGAACTCCACAAACCCCCCCCCCACCCCACCCCCCCACAGCGTTTACCTGTGCAAGCCGCCACTGCTTGCAAGGTACTCTACAGTAAGACCACTGTGTACCTAGGTAACAAATTAACAATATCCGGATGTCAGTGTCAGTGCTGACTTTACCAGATTTAAGACTAAGCACTGCAGGAAGGAGAAAAAAATCCTTCTCAGCCCACATCCTCAGGGTCCAGAACAACATCCCCTCCAACATCAAAACACCAACAACCCTTCTACAATTCAGGGAGGGACTGAAATATCACCTCTTAAAGGAACACTACCTCAGATAGGCTGACTTCTATTCCCTTCTTTACCCGCCTGTGTTCCCCACTAGAATGTGTCCTTTGTATAGCACCCCATTGCTTCCCAGCCAGGTTTGTGCTTTAAAAATACCAAAAGCGTTACAACAAACAAATGATGGACGGAATGCTGACAATGCATACATTCTCCCCCAGTCAAGAGATCTGGGTTAAATCCATCGTTCTTTTGCCCACTACACCACCCCAGTTCAGACATGGCCATATGCAAGTCAAGCTATCCTGGTTGATGACGGCTGATAGCCAGAAACCGGTCCTAGGATGCTTGATTCTGGTCCAGGGAAGACATGGCTTGGCAGTTCGGGCTTGACTGTTCCCATGAGGCACAGGGTCAAGACTGATTTGCATATGGCCATGTCTAAACTGGGGTGGTGTAGTGGGCAAAAGAATGATGGATTTAACCCAGATCTCTTGACTGGGGGAGAATGTCTGCATTGTCAGCATTCCGTCCATCATTTGTTTGTTAAAAATACCAAAAGCTACATACATATAACTAACTTTCCTGGATTATCAGCTTTTTGGAATGTGAAATTACAAACTTAAAAAATACTACTACTTTATAAAGATAACTAGACCAAGGTTTTTTAAGACAATATTTTCCAAAATTGAAATTTGTAAAAACTCTCAAAGCTATAAATTATTCAAAAGTTTTGTTGCAATATTTTAAATTATGACCTAGCTATTGTTTATACACGGGTACAGTATTTTGCAGAAAAAGAGGAAAGAGCAGATGACAGTTCGTCAGAGGAGCAGTAATGAGATAGTTTCAGAACTCGTTGCACAAAGATCGGAAGCTAGAACAGATGCAGATTTCTCTCTCCACTCTTTTTAAGGTGGCCTGAAAAATAAGAATAGGAAACTCAAATATATATAGAAGAACGGATAATGGACCAAAATCCACCAAATATTTTGTCAGTTTCATTTTAAGGGGAAAGCCAACTAACTAAGGAGGAGAACAGTTTTTTCTAATTCGTGTGGGATTTGTTAATAAACAAACCATGGTTAGGTCTCAATACAATTCTCAGAAAAACTCTGCTCATTTCTTACAGCTGGTGCAAAAGCAGCCGATAATTCCTTAGAGAAACTTGTGGAAAGTTCAAGAATTACAAATAAATGTAAAGTAAAAAAAACAAAATAGGTAACAAATCATTTTACAATAATGACAAGTTTAATGAGCAAAAAAACATCAAAACAATTACAATTGTATAAGGAGAACATAGAAAATGTAAAGCAACAATCAGAATGTCAGTTTACAGTTCACTGGTACCAAGGCTTGATTTCAGGTCCACTGCAATGGAGCAGAGAATGTATACTCACAGTGGACCACCCTGAGTCTCATTCCACTTTTAGAAGCTCAAGGTCTTCCGGTGGGTCAGAGTCAGAAGCTGAATTCAACATGGGTCTCTGAAACTCATGCCATTAGTTTTGGTGCCAAAGACTCAGACTGAGACAAAGCTAGATTCCCAAGTTACTGAAGCTGCTTTGCTGCTTGGATAGATTTGCTGCATCACCCCAGCGCAAGATTTTACCATCTTACTTAGTTGCTCATCAAGGCTAGAAATTATAGCTGGGCAGAGCTCCACAGGTCAGGAAACACTTAGCCTGAGGCCCTTCTAAATCAGTTTTCTGTTTGACAAAAAACTCAGAAGAAGACACACCAGGTTCTCTTGCTTACTGGATGATGAACATTTTACTAAATCTCACTTTTCTGTTGGAAATTTTCCTCTCGCTCACTCCTGCAGCCCTCAGGTCCTCGTAAAAGCTTGTAGCCAACAGGTATCTTTCATGACAGGACTCTTGCATGTCCAGGCATTAGTCGTCAACTTGGTGTTGTCTGAGTCAGGAGTTCTTCTGCTATTTGTGATCCTGTTGTCGGGTTTAGGGTCTTTTTTACCAGTCTCGAGGCGTTGGGACAGTTCCCGGCTTCGGTTCCTGTAAGTCCTGGTTTGACCGAGATAGGGGAGATACCTTCCGGTAGCCATGGTGCTGCTGACAATAAAAGCCTAAGCAGCCAGTGCCCCCTAGAAGGAGTCCCGAGAGGAAAAACCCCGGAGGGAAAAACCCTCTGATGTTGATGATTAGACTCCAGGAATGAAGGAGAAGACAAGGAGACAGAAAACCCTGGAAAACCAGGAGCCAAAAAGGAACCAGGAGAAGACTGGAAGACAAGCAGGAACAGAAGGCGCAAGGGGAAAAATAAGCACCAACGGTAGGAAGGGATCACCAAAAGAGGAGCCACGGAACCAACAGGAGCGAGGACACACCAGCAGGAACAAACAGGAGCGAGGACACACCAGCAGGAACATGGAGTATTGCAACGCAAGGAAGGGAAGGTTCTAATCCCTTATATACAGAAAAAACAGGAAGTGACATACAGGAACAGGAAGTGACATACAGGAACAGGAAGTGACAAAACAGGAAGGAGAGATGTCGCCATCTTGGATAGGGAAAAGATTGAAGTGCAATTATATGGCCCCAAATGAAGGGGGATCACCAGACACCCACACCATGTGAGTGTAATGTCCAAATGTGCCTCGGGAAGCAGATGGGCCACTGTGCAAGTTTGCGGCGTGCCTGAAAACCAACAAGCATTTCGGGTGCTTTCCGCAAGGCCATTGAAATGGCCACAGTGGGCCGCGATGCTGTACGGCGCCCCCGAAGAAGAGGGAGGGGCACAGCGAGCTGCACCACAGCAGGCAAAGAGGAAACAGGTAGCGTCGCGGGATGCGAGTCGGTCCGCGGTGTAACACCTGTAGCAAGTAAAACGGACTTTACCACTTTAACCTTGGAGAGTAATTTGAGTCACTGGGTGCCAGCAGGAATGATTAGACCGTCTTTCTTCCAGATTTTGGTAACATCTTCTTTCTTCCAAATGTTTTCTTCCGAGGTCTAGGAATCTTCTGAGGAGGTGGTGGTAAGTTGCCAGTTTTATCCTGCACCTAGATCTACCCATTGCACCTCCTGCATCCCTATAGAGTATTGAATAACCGTTTACAATGATGTACTGCATTATTATCCTACATCTGATTATACTGTGTCATAGGTGTACACCAAAAGGCTTACCAGTATGCTTCTTAGTGAATTGCAACAAGCCCAATCTTCTGTGATGGGTTGTGATGAGTTATAAAAAAAAAGTAGATGTAATCAGCTTGAAAGAACTGCACATATATCCAAATTCCCCAAGCGTAAGGACTAAATGAAGACCTAGAAACCCCATGAGAAAAAAAGATTATGTAAGACACTACTCTCTCCCATGACGCGGGTTTGAGTCTTTATCTACATGTCACTCCTATGTCGCTTGCTGCCCAACTTGGATGCACTCACAGTGAAAATGTGCAACTAAACCATTCCCCTTTGGTGCCACCTGATTTACAACTCGAGGGTTCAATTAATTTACAATGACTTAAAGAAGCTCTTTGCGGCACTGTAGGTACTACACAGGACCCAGGAACTAACTTCAATTCATACCATATCTTGGTATTAGCTAATTTGGAAGTCATAGTAAATGACTCTAGCAATGTCGAAAAGTTCAAGTCATCCTTGTACACAATAACAGTAGGATTGCACACATCCTCTCCTCAAACAAAGGCTAATACAGTAGGAGCATTTCTTAGATTTTCACACTCTAACCTTACCTGTTGAGGAAAGAGATAGACTTTAAGGAACAACATGAGCTAAGCAGACCAACCAAGGAAAAATGCAGTGGATAGACATGCCTGGGAGAAAGGATCCTATGATCCAGCTTTTTCATTAAGAAGATAGTTCCAGGAAGTTCATCTCACACAATTATATAAGGGATCTTTTAAGGCTTCTTAAAGAGTACCCTGTTGTCTGATATTTAATAAGCAATCGTAGGCGTATTCATCTCTGACATGAGCAACAGAGAGTAAGAGGGCAAAATCAAAAAGGGAAAGCTGAGAGGCACGACATAAAAAAAATGTCAGCGATACCCAAGATGTTTCATGTATATGACTGGATATTCTGACTCCGGTGACTCCACACCATAGACGGTGTACCAGTAATCGAGCAGTTGTTCAAAATACCTTATGCGGTAACCAAGAAAATAATTCAATCTACTTCTAAAGCTTATGGACATCACAACCCACTGCTGAAAGTACAGATATTCTTCTCTTCTGCTCAGAACTCTCCCACCATGGACATGCTACATTGCTTAGTACATCAATGCAACTGTCTACAGCAGAGGAGAGTTGCCATCTATATTACAGTTTCTCAATCTTTTCAGGGATGGAATTCTCCCACTAAATAGGTTGAGCATTTAATTGTGCTCCATATGCATATGGTATTAAGATTACTGAGCTCAGCAGACACAAAGTTTGATACAATTCAGAACAATCACATGTCTTTAGGTTCACTGGTGGAATTATCAACAGCTCTAGTCCCTCTTTCATTGTAAGGTTTTAAATTGTTTTAAAATATAGTGAGATGAGCCACTTTTCATTTCCATGCATAATGATTTTCAGAGTTCATTGAATCATCCTTGAAATAAATCTGCACGTAGATTGCTCTGGGTGGCTTTCTATTAACACAAGAACTAGTTAATGAGGCTCTCACTATAGTGGTTCAAGCTCGCTCAGGAGCAGGGTGGTCAGTTTCCACTACCAACCTGAGCCTAGTACCTGGGATAAAAGCAAGAATTAAATAAGTGCATGATCCTGACTAACGGGTGTACTCAACAAAAGGTCACCTGAGAAAGCCACTCTATTTAATTTTACTGAAATCTATTGATTTCTTCAAAAAATCTGGCAGTGCTGTTACACAATCAGATAATTGTCTCACTGAAAGGGTTTGATGCAGATGTTTTTTCCTACTAGAAATGTGGCCTGAGAATATCCATGTCATCAGCGGCCGTGCAAGTATGTCCCAAAAAAGGTCAAGCAAGTGGCAACATCAATGTTCTCCTTTTGGTAAATTAGTCTTCAAAATATGTAGTATTTTATCAGTCAGTTATTGCTGTTCAGTTTCCAATGTTCAAATTTAAATATCACATGAGGAAAATATTTATTCTCAGTAACTTGGCAACATATCTGCTCCGCCAAGATCAGTATATGATTAGCTAATCATTTATTACAGCTATAGTGAGGTAGAACAGGAAGAGTGAGCTCAAATGTTTGACTACTATAATGCTGAAATATCAAATTACATTCAAAACAGATAGACATATGGTAAAAAAGGGAAATCTTGAAAAACTGGGTTGTGTGAAAATTAACAGGCGAGGCTGACTGGATGGTGATTTACCTGCCAAACCAACACAAAAAGTTGTAAATGGATCTTGGATAAATGGAAGTTTTAGAAAATGATCTTAGTTATCCCTCTACATTAAGGGCCCGATTCCGATCCGGGCTGGACAGCCCACTGAGAGCCGTCCGACCAACTCGGTCCCGGAGCTGACCTGTCCGTACAAGGAAGTACGGTGCGCAAATGTGTCGGATTGCCGACCGAGCCGTAGGCTCTGAAATCAGCCTCATTTCCCGTACGAGGCGGAACCATAACCGCAGAATTCGACTCGTCCGGAAGCATTTAAACAGCAGTTTCTGGCCAGGCAAGTACGATGCGCACTTCCTATGCGCAGAACGGTTCGTCACTGATGGCACGTCTCAGCATCCGGAACTGGAGACTCTTCGCATCGTTGCGCGCCACAACACGGACAGCGGGTACGAGACAAACCAAGCATGTATCTGATCGCGCATGTCATCCCTGCACTGTACGTTTATGACAGATTCAACAACAGGAACCGACGCGTACCACGCAGACGGCAAGTACAACACCCATAGGGGGGTACATAGCCATAACTACCAGCAGGAACAACCAATGGAGGGGGCGGGGTGCCCATCATTACCAGCAGTGTCTAGTCCATATGGGGTTGATGCCTATCACCACCAGCATTCCCCTGCACATAGGGGGTGGATGCCCAGTTTTTGAGGCTCAGGGGGGATACCTGTCACTCCCAGCAGTCCAAATCCACTTGGGGTGGATGCCTTTCACTATCTGCATATTCCACCTGCATGGGGGTGGATGCCTATCACTATCTGCATACTCCACCTGCATGGGGGTGAGTGTCAATCACCACCAGCATTCTCCAGCACATAGGGAGTGGATGCACAGTCCTTGAGCCTCAGGAGGGGATGCCTATCACCTCCAGCAGTCACAACCTACATGGGGTGGATGCCTATCACTATCTGCATACTCCACCTGCATGGGGTGGATGCCGATCACTACCAGCATACTTCAGCTGCATGGGGGTGAGTGTCAATCACCATCAGCATTTTCCAGCACATAGGGGGTGGCTGCCCAGTCCTTGAGCCTTGGGGGGATGCCTATCACTCCCAGCAGTCCAAATCCACTTGGGGTGGATGCCTATCACTATCTGCATACTCCACCTGCATGGGGGAGGATGCCCATTACCACCAGCATCCTCTACCTGCATGGGGGTAAGTGTCAATCACCACCAGCATTCCCCAGCACATAGGGGGTGGATGCCCAGTCCTTGAGCCTCAGGGGTGAATGTCTCTCACTATCTGCATACTCCACCTGCATGGGGTGGATGCCCATCACTACCAGCATACTCCACCTGCATGGGGTGAGTGTCAATCACCACCAGCATTCTCCAGCACATAGCGGTGGATGTCCAGTCCTTGAGCCTCAGGGGGGATGCCTATCATTCCCAGCAGTCCATATCCACTTGGGGGTGGATGCCTATCACTATCTGCATACTCCACCTGCATGGGGGTGGATGTCCATCACTACCAGCATACTTCACCTGCATGGGGGTGAGTGTCAATCGCCACCAGCATTCTCCAGCACATAGGGGGTGGATGTCCAGTCCTTGAGCCTCAGGGGGGATGTCTATCACCTCCAGCAGTCACAACCTACATGGGGGTGGATGCCTATCACTATCTGCATACTCCACCTGCATGGGGGTGGATGCCCATCACTACCAGCATACTCCACCTGCATGGGGGTGAGTGTCAATCACCACCAGCATTCTCCAGCACATAGGGGGTGGATGCCCAGTCCTTGAGCCTCAGGGGGGATGCCTATCACTCCCAGCAGTCACAACCTACATGGGGTGGATGCCTATCACTATCAGCAGTCCCACTCACATGTCTTGTAGTACCAGCACCCCTAACCCTACCATCATGCCCAGATTGTGTAATATGTGTGATGTTCTGGCAACTGTGACCAAAAGCTGATTCTGGCATCATAAATCCCTGCACATCGTGAACATAGCATCAATGGTGCCAAACCCACCCCATCGCAGGGATCCAAATATGAGTGCCTGTCCAAAATTGTCAGACAATGCTGCTCTGCACGTCAGATTACTGGTTGTAACACCACAAGCAGTGTAGTGGTTAAGTAGTGGGTGTGTTGCAAACAAACACACAACTGTGGAGTGGAAGTGACCTGCGTCGACTAACATCCCTCTGATATGTGCAAAGTAGCAGTGCAAATGTAAGCTGACAATGCCTCCATTTGTACAACTACACAATGTAAGTAGTGCCCAACAGAATGCACACACACATATGCACACAAACAGACACACATACCAAGGAATCCTGAGTAGATTGCAGCCATCAGGTAATACCATGGCAGCAATGGATCATAATACCCATGAAGAATGCACCGAATGATGTGGGAGGAGTGCCAGGGACAGTACGGCAATAACTACACCCGACTTGAAGGCAATGGTCAGAAAAGCCATATCAACGCATGGGTGCAGGTGCCCAAACACAACCAGCCAGCCCCACACTGCATAATGTACACCACATGTGTGTGTGTCTCAGTGTACCCAGGCAGTACGACACACACCCTGCGGTGTTTAAATAAAAACAGATCTATGTGTACACACTGCCATCCAGAAGTCACACAGGAACTGGCTACATACATGTGGCCAATCAGCCATTGTGACATTAATGGTCACACAACACAGCCATGTGACATAAGCTTGGCTGCACACCCACAAACAGCAAGGCACAGACCCACTCCATCAATATCCACAAGGAGCCCACATTGTTGCAACAGTAGCCTGTATGATGAGCCCTCTGCATGTAACACTTTGGATGTACACTCTACTGGTGAGCACAGATACATGTGCGTTGTGCACACTGTGGCAGGTAGTGACAGCCAAACTGACATCACACTCCCTCAGAAAAATAAATGGCCATGTGCTGTGACGTCAGGCCTCCATGTAGGTAGTGTCCTAGACATGAGAGCACTCACATATGCACACTCCAGATGCCACACACCTTCATCTGCAACAATGAGCAGCAGCCAATCCCACAGGTACTGCTGACATTGCACATGCACCGATGAAAATCACAGGGGTGGAGGGGGACTAAGGTGTACAAACACATCACACATGACCAGGCAACATCCTTTGCGAATGAAACACACACCGTATATTATGAGGTACATGTGCATGACGTGACACTTATCTGACACATTGGGATCCTTGGAACAGTCCCCGAACAATGGAGAGCACATGGATACCCACAAAGAACACATTTTCACACCGGCAGACATTGAAGGCTAGGTTCTGATGAGTGGAAGCACTGACACACACATACAAGTAACCCAGGCACATGAAGACACGACAATGTGAAAACAATCTGATTTTGTCAACAACAAAGTGCAGGGCAGAATCCTGGGTATGTACCATGTGAGTTTGCACACATACCAGGGACATTACATCACACACAAACACCGATGACTCCCCTATAACCAGTATATACCATATACCCACATCTCAGGAAACCCAGTCCTAACACCCATGGCAAACACAGGGCAACTCAGCAAGCATCACAGTCAGGCACAACTGCAGGGAATGTAGGCTGTGTGTACAAAAGAACAGTAACACACTGAGACATGCACATAGAACATAACAGATGGGCCAAGTCAATGACACGAGGTTACACACTGCCATGAGGTGACTCCACTCATCTGTAACCTCAGCTTTGCCAACAGTCGTCTGTGCAGGGCCAAGTCATGTCAGTGTAGGAGTCTGCCAGTGTGCCACCTATTACTTCTGACTGAAGGTTCAGGTCACATCAGCCTGTGTCCTGCAGTGTCCCTTAAGTCACCAGCACATACTCCAAACATAATTTTTGGCAAAGTTGCACCGATGGCACAGATGACT
The DNA here is from genome assembly GCF_964204655.1 of Triturus cristatus. Lineage (NCBI taxonomy): Eukaryota > Metazoa > Chordata > Amphibia > Caudata > Salamandridae > Triturus > Triturus cristatus. The sequence goes on along the minus strand of NC_140587.1, from coordinate 888,145,570 downwards.
TGTTCATTCCCCATGCATGAAAATGCATGTCCGTTGCTGACGGGCTGAGTCAGTAAGAAGGAAGATGTGCACACATGTCAGCACAAAACATGTGCAACAGTGGACAAAAAAGATGTGACGTACTCCAAAGGCTGTCCCAATCCCTGTGCAACATCAGTTATGATATTGAGAATCTGAATTGACACACAATGATGATTTAGAGACATACTGCTATATGACTCATGTACCATGGCACACATGAGGCACATCACAACATCATATCACACATTGGCAAATGACAATAGCACAACAGCAACTTAATTACACACCTCAGCAACATTGAGTACATGAGAAGAAAATCCAAGCAATAACATAACAAGTTTATTCTGCAACGTAAAGGGGTAATTTCAAGCCCCAAATGCAATAAGGCCAATGGCCAGTCCATGACATCAGTCCATGATGGGGGACAACTGGCAACATGTCAGCCATAGCTTGCCTGCACTGACACACAGTAGGGGACATCACCCTTTGGTGGGGCATCTATGTTGGCAGGCCAGGCACCGCAGGGACAGGATCAGGGTGCACAAGAGTGGGGCAGGTGAGTGGTGGTGGGTACAGGGGTCACAGGAGCAACGGCAGTGGATGGGTCAGGGTCAGTGTGTGGGGTCTCCACTGCAGTGAGCATGTCCGATGGAGTGTGCTGGGGCTCCACTGCAGTGTCCAGGACAGTTGGGGGGACACAGGCTCCACTGCAGTTGCTGGAACAGGCTGAGGGCCGGGTGTTGTGTAAGTGTCTGTTGAAGGGGGGGAGGGCCTAATGACTTTGGGGATGTGCCAGCGGTGGGTGGGTGAACCTGGGGCAGGGTGTGGTGGGGGAACACAAGAGTGGTGGCATGGGAGCTTGAGGACGGAGAGTGTGTGGTGGGAGTGTGTGAATGTCGTGGGGTCTTCCTGGTTCTTGGTGATTTCCAGGGGGGCCTCTGTGTCCCTGCTCTTGGGTGAGGGTGTGCGTGATTTGGTGGGTGTACCCTCCTGGCAAGGTGACTCGCTCTTCCCCTTATGATTTGGCACAGGTGTATCTGAGGGGAAGAGGCCAAGCTCACAGAGGAAGAGCTTCTGGGAAGGGGGCTTAGCAGGGGAGTCACGGGAAGAGATCTTGGCGGGAGAGGTGTCTGAGGACTGCGGGCTTGTTGTGGATATTTGGCTGTGTGTCTGCACCCTATCCCCTGTGTGTGTGCCGTCGGTCCCCTGTGTGTGCGTGTTGCTGCATTTAGACTTGGATTTCCCTGTGTGTGTGCTGCTCTGGCCTGTTGTTGTGCGTGATGGTGCAGGTGTGAGTGTTGTTGTTTGGGGAATGTAGTGGTCACTGTGGATGGTGCCAAGGTAGGTGGGGTGAGAGACTGCTGGAGGAGGGACACTGCTGCCATCAGTGAGGAGGCCATGGACTGACTGATCCATTGTTGGGCAGACATAGTTGCTGACATGCCCTTCATGAATGACACCAACTGTGTCAACAGATTAGTGTGAGAATGGAGGACACTCAGCATTGATGTCTGCCCCACATGGATCTGCTTCAGCAGGTCCACAGACTCAACACTCAGGGCAGCAGGTGAGACAGATCCAGGGGGTGCGGTGCCTGGACTGAAGGAGACTCTTGCCCTAATACGGGGGCTCCATGGACATCTGGGATGGGAGCAACTGGGAGAGTGGAGATGGTGGAGGTTGCAGGGACAGACTCGCTGTCAGTGTTCTCTGGTGTTGAAACACCTGCACCCTCCTGGGAATCAGCACTTGAGCCTTCGTCGTCCGCAGCAGATGTAGTGGCTGTTGACTCACCCTTAGTGTGGCTTCCCTCACCCTCCATGCCACTTGCTCCCTCAGACTCCTCCACAGCGGATCCAGTCTGGCTGTGGCCCTCCTCATGGTCCATGGAGCTGTCCCCTCCAGTGTCTGCCGATGATGCTGATCAACAAGGAGGATAAACAGATTCACATCAGTCACCTGTATTTACTGGACAAATGAACTTAAATGCAACACATCACTAAGCAAGCCCTGGAATCGTATAAACACAAAATCACAACCTAACACACATGAGTGAACCTGGCACCAAGGAGTCTGCCAGGGAAGCATGCCCCAGTACCCATAATGATAATGGACCTGTCAGCCCATAGTATGTATGATGTCGGACAGCACATGTGCAGGCATTGGCAGACTACCCAGGACTCTGATCTGCTCTGAACGTAATTGTCATGTGTCGTGACACACATGTCACATTCCTGGACACTGACTCAGGTCTTGGAACAGCATTTGTGGTGGCATGATCACATTGTTGATATGATGAACCTACTTCCATTAGCAGACTCAAATACGGCCCATAACTTGAAATGTAGAGTTAGCACACTGTCGATGCAGTACAAGACACACGTCACAATACAGTATGCCCCAGAAATTAGTGTCTCACATGATTCCACAGGCCAGTCTGGCCCATCAGTCAGTGCTGACTACTGTCACAGGCTCAGGGCATGGCTAGTCCACATTCAGAAACTTGTCACACCAATGTTTGCACTAATGGAACTCCAGTAGTGGTCATGTATACATGGTAACCACATTATACACACATTTGATAGAACATGATAAAACCACAGAAGCAACATGAGACATCACAGTTTGTGGGACTAAAACTCCATATACCGAATCATAGAGGACATCACAAGTACTTATTGAAGCAGATGAAACAAATCTGTTGAGTACACCAAAATGCACATTATAGTTACTACACACATATATATTGCCCTGTGTGTGGAACCAATAATTACATGTCAGATGTCTGTCCATGTCAAACACATAGAAAAGCTCAGAAATACAAAAAGCTATGGCAGGCCAGCTTGTCACAGAGTCAGACACATGTTAATAACTGTTCACAATGGTGGAAGGTTTGGCTGACACACAAGAATAGGAGGCCACAGTGTCTCATGGGACCCGAGCGGCACACCAGTCCATGGGCCATGTGTGACATGGGATAATCAGGAGTACAATGCAGGTGACCATGCATTGTGCTGAACTCCTACACATCAAATGCCTGAGGTGTCACAATTGTGCATGCCTGCTGCATGGGTGTGTGGTCAATACCTCACACTCCTATGCTGACCTGCAACAGCAATTACTGCAGAGATGTTGATCAAATACAGAGCACAAGTTAAGAATCCATAAATGATCTGACACAAGTCCCAGATTAGCCTCACCCATGTAGCTCAGGTCAATGAACAGTTTGTTGATGTTGGTGTCAACATTCCCTTGGACAACACGAATACACACAACCCAAGTGACACAAGTGAAATAGTGGAACGGACACACCTGGGCATCAGATGTGAATGGGGCAACACCACATGTAGCCACATGGGAGTTGTCTGAGCTGACAGACTAACTGTGTGAGTGTTACTTGGCTGAAGGAGTACAAACAGCAGGTTAAACCAAATACACCTACAAGGCATGAACTTACCCCCTCCTTGCTGCTGGCTGGCCGTCAACTGCCCATCAAGGTCTGGAAAGACCACCACCAGGATCCGTAGCATGTGTGGGGTCAGGGTCCATCATCCACCCCTCCTGTGAGGAGGCAACAGCTTAAGTTGAACCCTTGCTATCCTCCGGGTCCAGCAACGAAGGTCCTGCCACCTCTTTTGGCAATTGCGGATGCGGCGTCTGTAGACCCCCACTGACCTAACTGCCCGGACGATGGTCAGCCAAATTTCATGCTTCTCATGGGCAGTGACCTGTGAGGATGACAATGTGAGACAACATCACTACACATGTCCAATGTTAACAAGCACAGTGTTGTACACACATGTAAACTTGGCAGTGCATATCAAGTAGTCAGGTATTGCAAATGTGTTAATGGTCAGTTGTACTCTGTGCAAGCCCCAAACAACGACATGGCAGTTCTGGCAGACCAATGGCCTAAGGGTTGACACTAGGCCTGGGCAAAATTTCCGTTCCGTTCGCGGAATTTGCGATAATTTGGCATTTCCGCGTTCCGCGGAGAGCGCGGAAATGTCAAAATTTCCGCATTCCGCAGCTTTGCGATAATTTGGTTCTTGCTCGCGCTGTAAAATAATACATTCTCGCGTGCGCGCGATCGCCTTACCTGAATCCCCGCGTTCGCCGACAAGTTTTCCCGATCCGGTCGCGTTCTCCATGAGATGTTGTATTGTTTTAGCCATTTGCGCTGTCTCGCGACAGTTCGCGTCCGCAGTGACGTCATGCGTCGCGCGATCACGTCTTTTTTCTCGCGATCATGCACCGCGAGACAACTGAAAACAAGATGGCCGCGCCCGCAAGCAACCACATGGGTAAGTTGGCGACCCGCAACCATGCAGAAAATCTCGCGAACATGCCGGAAAAAAACTTCCGCATCTTCGCGATATTTCCGCTTGTTTGCGGAGATTTTTAACATTTTCGCGATAATTTTCGGAAGTCGCTTTCGCAAATTCCGCCCACCCCTAGTTGACACCCACTCACTGCTCAGACCGGATACTGTGAGGCACAGAGTTGCACAGAATGTGTACCTGCACTGGAAACAAGCATCCTAGGACCGGTTTCGGGGTTTCACCCCTCTTCAGCCAGGATAGCTTGATTCCAGTGGCATGGAGAGCACGGGACTCACGTCTGAGCATACCCGTCCCACTCGGAGTGACAAATGCAAAAAGAACTATTGATGGACAGAATGCAGAACAATGTCATACATTCACCCCAGTACAGAGATCTGGGCCTAAATCCATCGTTTTTCTGCTCACCATGCCATTCCAGTTTGGACCCAGCCATATGCAAATCAGTCTTGACCCTGTGCCCAACAGGAACAGTCCAGCCTGAACTGCCAGGCCAGGTCCTCCCTGGACTAGAAACAAGCATCCTAGGACTGGTTTCGGGGTTGCACCCCTCTTCAGCCAGGATAGCTTAATTCCAGTGGCATGGAGAGCACGGGACTCACGTCTGAGCATACCCGTCCCACTCGGAGTGACAAATGCAAAAAGAACTATTGATGGACAGAATGCAGAACAATGTCATACATTCACCCCAGTACAGAGATCTGGGCCTAAATCCATTGTTTTTCTGCTCACCATGCCATTCCAGTTTGGACCCAGCCATATGCAAATCAGTCTTGACCCTGTGCCCAATGGGAACAGTCCAGCCCGAACTGCCAGGCCAGGTCCTCTCTGGACTGGAAACAAGCATCCTAGGACCGGTTTCGGGGTTTCACCCCTCCTCAGCCAGGATAGCTTGATTCCAGTGGATAGCTGTGGTGCAACTCTCCAAAAACTATCTCACTACAATGAATTGGCAATTTCTCATTCCCAAACCACCATGAGGCCCTCCTGCAGATTGCTAACCTTACATGTCTGGTGTATTGCAGCAGTTCTTAGTTGCCCTCACAGTTATTGGTTGATGAGATGGCTGGAATGGCAGACATTGTCACATTCCCCCCTTCATCAATGCTAACTTTTGCATGTCAGGAAGTGTCACTATTAGTCAATTGTATGTCATACATCAACACATTTAAATACGGGCAAGAGGGCAGTAAGTCAATTTGAAACATTGACAGCTGTGTACATACATCCCCACACTCTCAAACTTAAACTTACTCAGTATGCATGCTTTCCCTTTGAGTGCACAATGCTAGTAGTGCCAGTCAGACTACATGTAAAAATGGCAAGGCAGTGGACTCCACACTCACCTGCTCCCCTGGTTTCCCATACAGCTTGCAGTACTGTGGGAGGAGGCTGTCCAGCAGGGCCTGGTTCTTCTCCTCAGAGAATGCTGGTGCCCTCTCCACAGTACGTGCCATTGCAGGAGACAGAGGATGCAGAGAAAGTAGCAGTGGTGTGATGTGACCCAGTCCTGTGGCATGTAGTGCAAGCAAGTGCTGTCTCAGGGGAACACACAGCCTTAAATCAGTGCTACAGAGGCACTATCTGTTGGATGTGGGCAAAGAGGTAGGTCAGACTCGTTCGCATTATCCAAATTGGCCCAATCCATGTCTTGGAAAGCATTGAACACGCCTTCAGCGTCATTCAAACTTTTGCATCCTGACACCATTGTATTTGCAACATTGTTGCATAGGCCCAACTGAATCTGGCAGCACACGAGTCATACACGCAGCAAAACACAAGGCTCGTCTCCATGACAGCCATTAGCCAATGGGTGTGTACGCATTGGATCCTAGATGTCCAACCCATCTCATGGAATCGCACCCGCACAGATACAAATTACAGCCTATGAGCAAGGCGTGCATGCGCATCGGTGCACAAGTGTCCGACGTGTCTCACTGAATCGTACCCGCATAGATACACATTACAGCCTATGAGCAAGGCTTGCGGGTGCATCGGTGCATAGGTGTCCGACACGTCTCAAGGAATCATACCCGCATAGATACACATTACAGCCTATGAGAAAGGCGTGCGTGCGCATCGGTGCACAAGTGTCAGTCGTGTCTCACGGAATCGCACCCGCATAGATGCACCTTACAGCCTATGAGCAAGGCGTGCGTGCGCATCGGTGCACAAGTGTCCGACGCGTCTCACGGAATCGCACCTGCATAGATACACATTACAGCCTATGAGCAAGGCATGCGTGCGCATCGGGGCACAAGTGTCCGACGCGTCTCACGGAATCGCACCCACATAGATACACATTACAGCCTATGACCAAGGCATGCGTGCGCATCGGTGCACAAGTGTCCGACGCATCTCAGGAAATCGCACCCGCATAGATACACATTACAGCCTATGAGCAAGGCCTGCGTGTGCATCAGGGCACAAGTGTCCGACGCGTCTCACGGAATCGCACCCGCATAGATACACATTACAGCCTATGAGCAAGGCATGCGTGCGCATCGGGGCATAAGTGTCCGACACGTCTCACGGAATCGCACCCGCATAGATACACATTACAGCCTATGAGCAAGGCATGCGTGCGCATCGGTGCACAAGTGTCCGACGCATCTCAGGAAATCGCACCCGCATAGATACACATTACAGCCTATGAGCAAGGCCTGCGTGCGCATCAGGGCACAAGTGTCCGACGCGTCTCACGGAATCGCACCCGCATAGATACACATTACAGCCTATGAGCAAGGCGTGCGTGCGCATTGGTGGACAAGTGTCCAACGCTTCTCACGGAATCGAACCCGCATAGATACACATTACAGCCTACGAGCACGGCGTGCATGCACATCGGCGCACAAGTGTCCGACGCGTATCACGGAATCGCACACGCCAGCGCCACCATTGCATTTGGTAGGCAGATGCTGCCCACCAAAATGTTTTGATATGGACAAAGGGGGCTGGACAACACAGTGACAGCCTGTCACACAGTACAGGCATTCACTATTCATGGTCCATCACATGTGTGTATACATGTGTACACATTGTATGTTTGATGTGCACAATGTGGTACACGCTACCAGGATGTGCCATGTCCCATGGTCACCATGAGGCATTGTGTGTGATTCACCTCCCTACTGTGCTGCAGGACTTTGGTGACCAACACACCTGGCCTGTGCACAGGGACTGGGGCACATTGAGTATTGCCATGTCACATGAACCCTACATGGCATATGATATGTAATGTGTGTCCATGGGCTTGCTGTGTGTGGTACATCATGAGTATTTTCAAACAATACTGGGGACATGGACTTATTTGTATTTGGGAGTTGGTCGTCCCCCCAACCTCCATCAGACTTGGTCCTGTGATTTTGTGTTGTGCCTGTGTGTCACAGACATCCACATCTGACATGCAGACAAGCCTGTTTGCACATCCTGTGTGACTTGCTTGTGTTGGGACGTGTACATCAGATGTTTCATGGTGACTGTGTCCATGTCGCATTACATGTTCCCCGTGTGTGTGACTGGCAGCCCATTGTCACATTGACAACACAACTATCCTCACTAACCATTGCGGTGTGTATTTGTCCTGTACCATATGTTCCGAAGTACTGTGACAGGGCCCACAGTCTGTCGACTGCAGAGCATGGCATTTGTTGTGTCTGTAGGAGAGTAGGATCTGCTTCACATGGGTACCCCCACTTTTTGCTGGTGTTTCACTGTTTTTCAACCTTAGTCTGGCTGTGGCCCTGCTAAACAGGACCACAGCCTAGCTGCTTCCTCTATAAAATGGTTTCCAAGTACCTTAGGTACATATCTAATTGGATTCTGGAGTGCATTATAAGCCCCTAGTATATGGTATACTATGTACCTAGGGCATAGGTACCTCAGAGGCCTACCAGGGGCTGAAACATGTATTATGCCACCCCTGGGAAGCACTCCAAAATGGCACCACAGGTCTGCTTCTGCAGCCTGGGTAAGGGTGTGCTACCACCCCTTACAGTGGAATAGGCTACCTATATCACTACCATATACAGACACATATAAACATATAAACCACTCCTATGGCAGGCCTTGACCAACCAGAACAGTTGACTGGGGGTGAGTGTTTGATTTGCTCAAACGCTTCATCTATCATCCCCTTTGGTATCGCTTTGTACGCCCTAAGTTGGCAGGGTATGCCCAGACGTGGGTCCCTTGCTCACTTTGCCACTGGATTCAAGATAGCCTGGCTGATGAGGGTTATGAACCCTAAACCGGTCCCAGGATGCTTGTTTCCGGTCCAGGGAAGACATGGCTTGGCAGTTCGGGCTGGACTGTTCCCATGAGCGCTACAACAAACAAATGATGGACGGAATGCTGACAATGCAGACATTCTCCCCCAGTCAAGAGATCTGGGTTAAATCCATCGTTCTTTTGCCCACTACACCACCCCAGTTTAGACATGGCCATATGCAAATCAGTCTTGACCCTGTGCCTCATGGGAACAGTCCAGCCCGAACTGCCAAGCCATGTCTTCCCTGGACCGGAATCAAGCATCCTAGGACCGGTTTCTGGCTATCAGCCGTCATCAGCCAGGATAGCTTGACTCCAGTGGCGTAGTGAGCACGGGTCCCACGTCTGGGAATACCCATCCCACTTAGGGCGAAAAGCGTTACAACAAACAAATGATGGACGGAATGCTGACAATGCAGACATTCTCCCCCAGTCAAGAGATCTGGGTTAAATCCATTGTTCTTTTTCCCACTACACCACCCCAGTTTAGACCATATGGCCATGTCTAAACTGGGGTGGCGTAGTGGGCAAAAGAACGATGGATTTAACCCATATCTCTTGACTGGGGGAGAATGTTTGCATTGTCAGCATTCCGTCCATCATTTGTTTGTTGTAACGCTTTTCGCCCTAAGTGGGATGGGTATTCCCAGACGTGGGACCCGTGCTCACTACGCCACTGGAGTCAAGTTATCCTGGCTGATGACGGCTGATAGCCAGAAACCGGTCCTAGGATGCTTGATTCCAGTCCAGGGAAGACATGGCTTGGCAGTTCGGGCTGAACTGTTTCCATGAGGCACAGGGTCAAGACTGATTTGCATATGGCCATGTCTAAACTGGGGTGGCGTAGTGGGCAAAAGAACGATGGATTTAACCCAGATCTCTTGACTGGGGGAGAATGTTTGCATTGTCAGCATTCCGTCCATCATTTGTTTGTTGTAAGGACTGTTCCCATGAGGCACAGGGTCAGACTGATTTGCATATGACCATGTCTGAACTGGGGTGGTGGAGTGAGCTAAAGATTGATGATGGATTAAACCCAGATCAGTTGACTGAGGGTGAGTGTTTGAGTGCTCAAATGCTCCGTCCATCATCCCCTTTGGTATCGCTTTGTTGGCCCTAGGTTGGCAGGGTATGCCCAGACGTGGGTCCCTTGCTCACTTTGTCACTGGATTCAAGATAGCCTGGCTGATGAGGGTTATGAACCCGAAACCGGTCCCAGGATGCTTGTTTCCGGTCCAGCGCAGACATGTCTTGGCAGTTCGGGCTGGACTGTTCCCATGAGGCACAGGGTCAGACTGATTTGCATATGGCCATGTCTGAACTGTGGTGGTGGAGTGAGCTAAAGAATGATGATGGATTAAACCCAGATCAGTTGACCGGGGGTGAGTGTTTGATTTGCTCATACGCTCCGTCCATTATCCCCTTTGGTATCGCCTTGACAATCCTGAAGGCAGAGTGCTTGGTTTTGTGTGAGAGGGTGCCCAGGCATGAGCTGAGCCCCTCTGCATCTTTCGGAAATACTTCCTTATGGCTGTTCTGTGATACAGCCATACCATATACTCTTAAGTGCATTATAACCTCGCGGTAAATGCTAACTTTGGGATGGCTTCATCAAAACATGTCGTGTTTGCTGTCAAACGCTTTGGAATACTACCTCCCCCCGCCAATTCTGGTGGCGGGGGTAGCATTCCACCCTTCTAGAGGGTTTGACATGTTCACACTGGCTAAACCCGGTAGGACTTTCCTGAGCCCTGGCTTCACAAAATGGATGCCTCTGCCACAGACATTGGTTTGGCCTCCTGCTGCTGACCGAAACTCCGGCAGGGGAGGCCTGGACAATAGGTTTCCTGTCGAGGGGAGGTGGCCCCACCTCCCCAGACAGGCTGATGTGTATTGGGGCTGGGCGGGAGCACTCTCTGGTGCTTTGAAATCCTGCACTGGGAACACACTAGGTGTCCCTGTGCATACTCCAGTTCAAACCAGTTGCAGGCGCTACCTGCCCCTGTTCTGGCGCAAAACTGGACAAAGGAAATGGGTGTAACCACCCCTCTTTCCTGGCCCACCCATAGGTGGGGCCTTAGAGTTAGTCCATCCCCTAAACTTACTATAAGTATAGGAATCCAGTCCCTAGGATTTTAGATTACCCTGCACGAAACTCTGCAACATATATCCTGGACCTTCGACGTTCTATCCTGACTAGAAGACTGAAGAAATCTCCCTTGGGGTCAAGGAGTGACTCCCCTGCTTGGCAGGCACCAAAGAAGCAACTGACTGGTCTGCAATTCTGAAGCTCCCTGTCAGGTCTGTCAGGCCGTCAGTGGCGTTAGTTAAAAAGGGCCACTAACCTGCTAGGACGGCCAGCAGGGACGATGTCGTGAAGATGGCTCCTCTTCCTCCCCTGGAAGCAACCCCACCAAGAGGAACTATATTACCGCTGCGTGAGGAAGCACTCCGGGGAAAAAGGAAGGGGAGAAAATAACAAATACTGCGGTTGCTAACGCTTCTGGACTGCGACAAAAAACGAGCAGCTCAGCGTCTAGGTAAGATCCCTCTGGGAGAGCTGCAGGGGGAAGAAAGAACACGGACATACAAATAAGGGGACAATAGGCAGAGAACTATCTTAATGCTTTCTGTATTTACAACCCAAACCACTTTGCTCCTTACTGGTGTCACCACAGGGGGGTCCTAGAATCATGTCTCCGAGGGTTTACCAGCAGTACCAGGTAACTGGGGGAGGAAGCAGGAAACACAACACTCTGCGAGAGAACGATAGGCGTGATAAGATTCACAGCGCCTTCCTTCTCACCTTGTTAAGGTGCAAGGGGTGTCGGAAATAAATTGCCAGTGATCCAGGACTTGCTGTTACCACACAGCAAACCTCAGGGAACCCAAAAACACTCCCATGACTCGTGGCTCCATCTGAGCCACGAAGTCTTGGATTATGCAAACAGTGGTCAAGACCGCAGGAGGAGTGGGGGACGCGCCAGCTCTCCGCGCTAGCCTAAATACCTGAAACGAGCTCCTCCGCCCGTGGGTGCCGTGGAGCAGGTGAAGATGGCAAGGTTCAAGTTAGTCACGGTTCCAGGTGACGCATAAATGAAGGCAGAGCTTGCAGAGAGGTAAGCGCGCACAAGAATCCGCAGGGAATACCATCCGCTGCGCGCTCACCCAAGTACGCTGAAACAGGAAGTTTGTCAAGCCCCGTATTCCGGAAGAGGCGAGGCTTTTATCTTGCGCATGACCTGGCGGCACTTGATGAGGATAGCGGGTCGTGGCCCCTTGGCTTCTTGGGCCTTGTAGTTTGTAGTGGCCCGTGCTCTGTTCTGCAACCTGAGAATTGCGACACTCCCGCCGGACGCCAAAGTCTTTGCATCACCAGAGATGGATTTCCAGATTTCCCTGAGGCTGCCCTGAGTCCACAGCAAAGCTGTGGCCCGTGGCTATCATGGGTGATGTGGAGCCGTGACCCCTGGACACCGTGAACTTTTGCAGCAACACTATCTTTCTGGTCCTCCTCGAAGTTGTGCTTTGGGCTCCAAGTAGCCCCAGCCTTGAGCACCACCTGCACCGAAGATTGTTAGCCTCCAATCCACGAGTGACCCGTGGGCTAGCTTCAAGTGCGACTGCTCGAGGCTCCTTCGCGATCACTAGCCCATTGGCTAGCAGGTCCCCACGAATGCAACTCCTTTTCTGCTTGGGCTTTCCTGGTTGCTCCAGATGTGCCCTTACTTACCCTCACTGGTTGACTCCCTCGGACCTTGCTGGTCTGCACCGCAGTCCTTTCTCTAAATTCCAGTGACTTGCCGTTGCCAAGGCTTGTTGTGTCCTTTCTGGTCGCCGATACCGCAGCACTCGACAGACTTTGTGGGACAGCTCGAATTCTGCTCATGAACTTCATTGATGCCTCCTGGACCTCGTAGCTGAAGAGTCAAGACACCCATCAACTCACCTGAAGCACCCGATATCTGTGGGCATTGGTCCATCCTGCCCTCGGTCACTGGCTAGTGACCCAGACTCTGTCCCTTCTGCTTTCAGGTTCCTTACATCCTAGATCCAGGCTTGAATCTCTTCGGACACTTCTCCTCTTCAATGCAGCAGCAGTTCTTTGCAGGCTTCCATTGCACTCGACGACGCAAGCCGACACCAAAAGATACCTATTCACCCGGCTTCCCTGGGAGAGGTAACTCGAGTACTCTGGTGCTCACATGGGTGCTAGCCCTAGAACTTCTTAAGTCCAAAAGGATTTGGTCCAGACTCGAGTGTCCCTAATCTTTAAATTTCCTACCACGACATTGCCCATAGAAGATAATAGGAACCCGCTGTTGTGCGTTGTGTTTACACACTGCATACAGTCCCCGTGGGTCCCCTGTGTCACTACCTTGGGTGGTCCCTTGGGGTCCCAGCGATTCTAGAGGCAATAGGCCTAGTGCCTGTTCCAGTCGTTGTACTTATACCACTTTTTTGGTATATGGTTTGGTACGCCCCTAGGGCCCAAACTTGTATTTGTGCTTTTACTGATGATTGCTATCTTGTAACTTATAAAGAGACTAGAGGGGTGTGTGTTAACCTAAATACATATATTTTAAATATATACCTGGTGTGGTTGTCCTTTCATTTGGTCATTCAAGAGATTACAGACTGGTAAAACAAGCTACTTTACATTCCTTCAAGACTTAGCCGTAAGGCTGCTCTCCACTAGGATAGCTTTCAATAAAGGTTGTCTTTAACCTATCACCATAAGGGGTTGTTTTGACTGATACAAGGTGCCCACTAGAACTAGTGGACAGCATATATCATGCCACCTTCTCACAGTGTCACCATGTGGAGGTGACATGTCTTGTGAGGGGCACATGTGTGGCATATGTGTCCATGCAGAATTGCACACACCTGACTGTTCTGATGTGATGTAGCTTGTGTTATTTGGCCTGGTCATTGCCACAGATGTGGGTGAACTGAAATACTTTCATTGTTTTCCTATGTACTGCAGGGCACCTATTGTCCACAGACCCTTCCCAGACCTTGCAACCATTGTTGAATGTGACTGCATCCGACGGTACCGCTTCAGACGTGAGCTGATAGAGGATTTGGCGGTGCAGTTGTCCCCAAATTTGCAACCTGGACATGCATATCCAACTGCGCTGACCCCCAAGGTCAAGGTGATGGCAGCCCTACATTTGTTTGCCACAGGAACATTCCAATACACAGTGCCTGGTGCTGGTGGGATGTCACAGACTATGTTCAGTCGTGTTCTCTGTGATGTATTGGAGGCAATGTTGTTGTATCTGGACCAATACATCCGATTTCCATCCCAACAACAAATGCCAGGCATAAAGGGAGATTTCAATGCCTTGGGAGGGATGCCAAATGTCATTGGCTCAATTGATGGGACACATGTGGCTTTGGTACCACCACATGCACAGGAGCAGATTTACTGCAACCATAAACATTTTCACTCGATTAATGCCCTAGTGGTATGTCTTGCTGACATGTCAATTTCACATCTGTGTGTCCATTTCCCTGGTTCAGCCCAGGACACCTTGGTTGCTGACACCTCTTAGGAACCCTGTCACACCTGCTCAGATACGTTACAATGAGGCACATGGGCAGACCAGGCGAGTGATAGAGCGGACATTTGGACTCCTGAAAACCCGATTCAGCTGCCTGGACCGGACAGGAGGGGCCATCCAATATGCACCTGAAAAGGTGTGCAAGATATTTATTGTGTGTAGCATGCTACACATCATGGCAGTGAGGGAGGAGGTGCCTCTCATCAAAGATGATGAAGGACAGCAACCACCAGCATGTGAGGATCCTGGCCTGGGACATGTTGCGAGTGACGATGAGGGTGAAAGGGATGTACGGACTCAGCTCATCAACAACTACTTCTCCTAATTGTGAGTATACAGTGATGTGTTGGCTAGAAATCTTGGTTCACCTGATGTGTTTGGGTTGTGCACTGTGTGGGCATATGTGTTTTTAAATGCTATTTGTCATGATTGTAGAATTTATGTGTCCCTTGAGTCACTATGTCCTCGCAATCAGTGTTACCATGAATCTTTTGATATTTTCACAGGTTATTTGAATTGTGTATGAAATGTGTTTTGTAGATGTATGCATTTATGTAGTGATTTCAATACTGTTGTATGTCTGTCATTCACAGGGCCCATATGCTGTTGTCTGGTGACATGTAACCTCTGAAACGCACAATATCGTCACTGGATGCAACTTTTCATGGTTCCTGGACACATCATCCCACACACCCCGGTGCTGGCATGTCTGCCATATTGGTTGCATATTTGCTCACTGTTATGTGACGGTACCTTGCATCTGATGTTCTGTTTACTAGTTGTGCACCAGTTTGTTGTGTGCTTCCTCTGTGTCCACACATCAGTGAATCTTTGGCATGCTGTACCTGAGGGCTGATCGGCTCTGATTCAGCATTTATGTGTACTTCCAGTTCACAATGTGTGAGACAAGAAATGTGATGGGCATGGTGTTTTTGTGTTTTGTTGACCTAGGAGTGTGTACCTCTCAAATGTGTCACAGCAACATGAATCAATTTCCAGTGTTTAGATTGCTCTAGTGGTTCCCCTGCCCAGTCTTACTTTAGCATTTCATCACCTATATGTGTCAAAACGAGTCAAATTCATCAGAGTCAACAATTGTGATTTGGAGTGTTTATTTACATACATGTGTGTGGATGATATAGGTGACATGGAGTGATGTACAGTGCAATGGGATTCCAAAGTTCACAGATGAGTTGGTAGGGTTGGTCGGTGGAATTGGCTGAGTGAAGTCCACAGTCAGTGGATCTGTTGGTTCAGATCAGATCCTCCATCACATGTGGGAGAGATGTGGACACTCGACAAGGTGAAGGGTTTGCACACAATGGTAGACATCAGGGAAATATGTTCACTTCCTGGGTGATATGCAGGGCCAGCTGCCTCTCACTTGTACTTCTTTGGATGACCCCGCGGCTTCTTCGGGGGGGTCCCTCAGGTGCAGGCTGTTGCGGTGCACTGGAGTCTTCGTCAGAGTCCACCTCCCTACCTGTTGCAGTTGCAGTTGTTGTGGCAACTGATGAAGTGGGCACACAGGGAGGTGGGGCCATGTTGTTTGCAATCGGACGTAGGCATCCCAGTTTGTCTCTGTGCACCGCCGTAACATCATCCAACTTGTCCATCTTTGACTCCATGCGGGCCATGTGTGTCTCCACCTGCAACATGTGTGCGCCCCATCTGGCATGATGTTCAGCCTGCTGTTCTTTATTGTCCCTGAGGTGCCCCACAATCTGGCCAAAGTCTACAGTACATTGCTGGTACGCATTAATGATGCGTACCAATTGGGGATCAGCTTGGGGTTCAGCAGCATGGCCATGGGGTGGCCTCAGCCTGCCCCCACTCCCACCACCCCTACCACCACGAGCAGGTTCTGCTGTTGCAGGCACAGACGACACTGGGCCCCCTCTGGTGATGGCAGTGGTGGAATTGGCAGCCACCGCCAGGCTTCCCTGTGTTGCTGTGCCCTCGGTGTTGGGTTGTGTTTGTCTGTCCATGTTAGTAGGGGTCATCTGGGTGTTGTCAGATGTAGCAGGAATGGTGGCAGGGGGTACAGATGTTACTGCTGCTGCACGCTGATCCACACCGGAGGGGCCAGGTAGTTCATGGACGTCGTCAGAGGGGTGAGAGGCATCCACACCGGCCTGCTCTGTGTCAACCAGAGTCTGGGACTGTGAATCTTTCTCGTCTGTTCTTGAAGTTTCCCCAGCTGCACCTGTGGGTGGAAAAGACACACAATGTATGTTGTGGTACAGCACACATAAACGTATCACACACATTCAATTCTGTACAATGCTTCATGATGGGTGTATGTGCATGGCTTTTTCCTCAATTATCACAGTCAGATGCTGATGTAGGTTTTGTACAATTTCCAGATGCGTTTTATGTACACGTAGAGCTGTGGGCATGGACAGCTCATGTATTTTTAGGGTGCCTTACATGTACATTGCAAAACGTGCACTCCCCTGCTTCACACAGGTGTGTTGTTTGTTATTG
Source organism: Triturus cristatus (assembly GCF_964204655.1). NCBI lineage: Eukaryota > Metazoa > Chordata > Amphibia > Caudata > Salamandridae > Triturus > Triturus cristatus. Next base: position 888,128,886 of record NC_140587.1, on the reverse strand, counting down.
GTGGGAGGGGTGTGTGTGGCAGGGCCTGCTGGGAGTTGTATTGTGAGGTTGCACTCCTTCTCCCCCCTGGACCAGATAGGACCCCATGGGCCATGCTTTCAAGACAGTGAGTCTGAGTACATGTTCAAGTTGCCTGACAGTGGTGTCTTTGTATTTGTTGGTGCCCAAGTCCCAGTACAGCTTTGTGCTCCCCACACCAGAGCCCAGTGTCTCCAATCTTGCCTGTACTTTGACACACCCTGTGAGGTAAGTCTGGTGCATGGGCCTATTCCTGGGGCTGGTGGGATGGGGACTCTGGCCTGGGACTCCAACTCCCATCATGCATTTGACTCCACCCCCCTTCCCAGCAAACCCATGCTTCCTTCCTGTGACTCAGCTTTTCTGGTATAGGATGTGTGCAGACAAGATGGCTGCTGCATGGGACTGGTGTTCAAATCCCATTGCCTTGCTGTGCATTTGTACTCAGTTTTGTGACTTTTGTGAATGGGGATCTTGCCAGTGACATTGCAGGTATGTTTGTAGTTACAATCTGCATTGGGACACAGATACCACCATGGATTGCATATCCTCCCCCCTGGGCACAGTGTCAGGCATCTTGGAAGTTGGTTTACCTTGAGTCTCAGGTTGTGTTTTGCCCCAGGTGTGTTGTTTAATATTGGTGGGAGGGGTGTGTGAGGCAGGGCCTGCTGGGAGTTGTAGTGTGAGGTTGCACTCCTTCTCCCCCCTGGACCAGATAGGACCCCATGGGCCATGCTTCCAAGACAGTGAGTCCGAGTACATGTTCAAGTTGCCTGACAGTGGTGTCTTGGTATTTGTTGGTGCCCAAGTCGCAGAACGGCCTTGTGCTCCCCACACCAGAGCCCAGTGTCTGCAATCTTGCCTGTACTTTGACACTCTCTGTGAGGTGAGCCAGGTGCATGGGCCTATTCCTGGAGCAGTGGGGATGGGGACTATGGCCTGGGACTACGAATCTCACCCTGCTTTCAGCTACACCCACCTGTCCAGCACGCCAGACCTTCCTTCCTATGATTCGGCTTCCCTGGAAGTGTGTGTAACTGTGGTAGCTTGATGGCTGACGGTGTTTGGTAGTGTATGGGGCCAAATCCCGGGGGTGTTTGTCATTGGGTTTGTATATGTTTTGCCCTAGGTACATGTTACTGTGACATTGCAGGTATTGTGTTTCTCTAGGTGGCATACACATGAGAGGATAGTTATGTTTAGGTTGATGTGGCTTGATGACAGTGAATGTTTTCTCTGTCCCCCTGACATTATTGTCTGTGGGTGCTGATTGCTGTGACATCACATTTTGTGTACTGACCAGGCTCTGGTATTCCAGGCAATCCATGGAGGCCAACTGTTGGGAACATGACCCGCACCTTCTCCTCCCAGGAAGTGAAATACACCGGTTTTGCAGGAGGACCACCACCAGTGGGCTGGCTCAGGTTATGGTCTTTGCTGGTGAATTTCTTGACCCTCCTGCGTATGTCGTACCACCGGTTCCTGATGTCGTCCATTGTGCACCTGGTAGGTGCTAAGGCATTCACCTTGTCGACAATCCTCGCCCACATATTGTTTTTCTGGGATTGGGGGGGTCTGTTGGACCAAGGTACCGAATAACTGTGGCTCTACTCTGATGATTTCATCTACCATGACCTCCAACTCACTGTCTGTGAACTTTGGATTCTTCTTTGGGGGCATGGTGATGGGTGGTGGTGGAGATGGATGGGTGTCTGTGTGTGGTAGTGAGGGTTGGTGAGTATGTGTATGGCTGGGTGGCTGTGAGCGTGCCTATTGTGTGGTGCTGATGCTGTGTAGTGTGTAGGTTGTGGCTGTATGTCTCAGTGTGGTGGTGTTGTCTGTTTGCAGGTCTGTGATATTTGCGAAGGATCATGGTCTGGATTTTTGCCCTTTTTATTGGTGGAGTTGTGGGTGTGTCTTGGTTTGAATAGTAATTTTTTTTGGATTTATAACTGCCTGTTTGGCCTTTTTCTTTGTCAATTACATGATTTCGTTAGGCCTGACGGGGACGTTCAGTTGCCCGGGTCATACGCCTGTGGCGTCACTTGTGGTGTGATCCGAGTCGGTCACACTGACATTGTGCTATGTTGCATGTTTCACATATGCGCCGGTCGCAATGGGCTCTTTTTGTAGCCAATATCTCTGGTCTGTGCAAATCGTGTGTACGGCTTGGACTGTGTGCGACTCGCTTTTGTCTGCGACGTATTGCATCGTACTTGGCTGGTTGTAAGGAGCGTGTTCGTGTCGGTCGGATCGGTAGCCGTTCCGTGTCAGTCGGAAGGTTTCGATTCAGTTTCCAAGCAGCGGCACTGTTTTACATATGTTTGATTCCGTGTGAGTCGGTTGGATTTTGACCAGGACGCATAGTACTTGTGAGGTCGTACAGCGCCTGAACGAGCCAGTCGGACTTCAGTCCTGGTCCGTGTCAGTAAGGACGCTTTCCGGCCCGGATCGGAATCGGGCCCTAAGTATTACAATGTCTCTTTCCCCTCAACATTTCCCTGATATTTATTTGAGCTGGTGCGGTGTTGAAAAAAATAGTCTGAGCGACCGTAACTACTGTAATTTCATTAATATCATATAGCTGTATGAAATTTGAATTTCCACTGTTAAATTAATAATCAGCAGTTCCATTGATATAAGGAATCGTGTGAATTTTGTATAAATCAATCTGTGAACAGGACTGGACAACAGAGCTGTTCTCAAATAAAAAATAGTGCCACTATCGATATATAGACATCTAAATGGTTGACAGTTTTCAGTGGAAAATAATGTTTAATCCACAGGTAGCTCAATGCATATTAAAGAGGTCAAGCAAAGCTGATTCAGTTTCCATAGAAGAAGCAGCACGGACTCTTTGCAACACTCAGAAGAAGACATGATGGTTTATTTGGCATAACTTTAATAGGACAACAGGGTATATCACTTCACAACAATGTTGGTGCTTTATAGATTTGTCAAGGGGACTTATCTCAATTCTTCATCCCACCTCAGGTCGGAGGCTTTCCGACTCTCATCGTCGGTTTCACTTCTGACCGCCTAATAACAATCTAGGTGGTCAGAATTGAAACAGGCCGGTCATTCCTGCTGGATTCTGAGAGGCTCAAGGAGCCCAGCGGCCAGTTGGAGATTGGCCCGTAATCCCAATGGATGGCGTTTCTGCCGTTGGGATTACGATGCTTGGTTTCCAAAAGGCTTTTCATGCCGTGCTTTCCAACATGGAAAGCCTTCCGGAAAGTGAGTTTGGGGGTCCTTGCGGCCTCTGGTTGGGGGCAGAGTGGGCACCTATAGTGACCCCCTGTTGATCCCTGCACCATGTGGCAGGCACCTTGAGGTGCCTGCTACTCTGTGCAGGGATGAACACAATCTCCTATTTCTCTATGGGAGCTTGCACTACTGCCGATTTATGGCTGTAGCACAAGCTCCCACTGAGAAATGGGAGGATGCGACGGCATCATGTGCGCTCGCATGTAATTGCGGTGCCGGGACTGCCGACTAGAGGTCAGTCGATCCCGAGATCTCAACGGTGTCGGTCGAAGGCAACTCCGACCGACATCGTCATAAGGCCTATGGTATTCTGCTGAAAATCTTTCAGCACCCACCTGTAGTTTGTCTGATGTTTTGCAATTTCTCCTGAATGGTTTTCACTTCAATCTGTGTCTTGCCACGCTAAGAGCTCAATGGTTTGCAATTAAGGCTTCTATGGATTATTCTGAACCTTTGGTGTCTAGACGTTTTGGGAGTTTTTCAGCTGTGAGACCAATACAAAATCACCATTCTCCGGCTGTTGGTCTTTCTACTGTTTTGCTGGCTCTGCAATCTCATCACTTTGAGCCACTAGAAATGGTAGACTTAAAGTTTCTTCCTATAAGGTTCTTTTTCTAGTGGCTTTCAAATCGGCCATTAGAATTGGGGATCTGGGAGCCTCCAAATGCTACCCTTCGTTCATTCAATTTTTCTATGATGGGATTTTTTAAGGCATGTGCATGCCTTTGTTTCTAAAGTTAACTCTATTTTTCATAAACAACGAGAAATAATTCTCTCTTCTTTCTGTTCCTTTCTCTCCTTTCCAAGAGGTATTTTGATTCATGGTACCAGGTCTCAGCAGTTCAGGAAAGTCCTTGTTTGTGACCTTTGGGAAGTGTGGAAAAGGCAAGAAAGTGACTTCTATGACTCTGAGTAGATGATTAAGTATACAATGTTGCTGTCTTTACAGGATACTATAGTAGATCTTCCAGGTAGTGTAAATCCAGAAAATATACAGGGTGGCTATTTGGTGCTCAGAGCATACATTTCCTAAGTATTATCGGCTTAACAATGTTTTTTGTGTACATTTGAGCTTGGGTGCAGGTGTTTTGAACTCTTTATAATCACTTTTTTTCAATTCGGGTCTGTCTCTGGTAATGCATTTATTAAACCTGAGGTGTTGCATTAATGCAGTCATTAATTCATCTCAGTTCATCAAAGAACTTTTTCAGCTTTGGTTTACCTCCCGTTGTAGCTACTGAGACGTGGGGTATAGGGGTAATGACCTGGTTATGTAGGGAAGTAACCAGGACAATATTGACCACAAAAATATTGATTCATGAAAATATCACCCAAAATATATAGTTCACCAAAGTATTGTCACCTTACACTCAAATAAGAAATACTACATTTACTACACTACCAGAATATCTGACACAAACATAAAGTATAACCAAATGTGGTTCAAACATTCAATATACAGAAACTGATAGAAATATCAAAAACAATATCAACCACAAAAACATTATTTATTATAAATTTAAAAGAAATGCATTGATCTTTAAACAAAAAATTACTGTTAAAACACCAATATTAACCAAACACAAAGAAAACATTTTAAAATATTCCAATAACAAAATAAACATAAAAATAAATATTACAATTATTTTAAAACCATACTTACTATATAAAAAGCTTAACCAAATGTACAATTATTTTAAATAATTAAACATAAATATATACATACAACCAGTAAACAAATATATATTGTTAATTTATACACACTTAATGAAAATAACCATAGTACACACAAATATGTGTTACAGTTAAACATACCTTAATTAGCGTCCACCAATTGAGGAACAAACTACCAAACAAATTCAAACTAAGCCCAAAATAACCAATAAAATAAAACATAAAACAAAGAAACCAAATACAGTTAAAGTAACTGAATAGATGGTCTAACAAGGAGAAGAAAAATCACCTAAACCTAACAGCAAAAATGCTACACCTTGAAGAAACTGATGCTCTGCTGAGTTCTATATTTAAATTCCAGGAGCTACTCTACAGAACTAGGACCATCTACATAAAAAAATAAGTAAAATAAACTGATTAACTAAAAATTAAACCAAACTATTTAGCTAATGCCCAACTTAAAATAAACCACAGAAATTAATATTTTTCATTATATCTCAAAGCTTTAGGTACCATCACCAGATTATAAACAGGAACGCATTTCTCATCACCAAAATCTCCAACTTTTAATCATACAATGTTGACAAAATGACTGAAAACCTGAATAAATATAATTAAATGTTTAATAACTCAAAACTGATATGCGTTAAAACAAACAACGAAACACCCCTAAAAGAAATGTAACTATTGCTTTGAACGTAACACTAAATAAACAGACAATAAAACACCACCTGACCTGAACACAGCAAAGAGAAATAAGCAGAAAGATTAAAAGACAGCAGGCATGTAAGTATAACATTTAAACTGTGAAATTGTATTAATAACATTTTACAGTAAATTACACCTCTTGAAAACATAAATACACACTTCTAATATTTGCAGATTAAATGTCAGAAATAGCCACAAACATCACCTCCCAGAAAAGCAAAACATTATTATCACCCGTGGAATGTACATATAGCCAGGAGAGCACAAGCACCAAAGATATTCATTGGAAATATACTAAATCCTATGCTTGTTATGGGAGGGTTACATCTAGGAATTATGCTATAATTAATGTAGGTAGCACAACCGCCCCCTAAATATAACAGATATAGAAGAGAGATATGTTTTGCAAAATCTCAGAGAAGCAGTAACTAGCTCCCAGGAAGCTACAGCAATAATGTTAAAGAATATACCCCCCTAAGTTCATGAACACTCTGCATGGCAGATGCCAGGAATCCCCATTTCAATAAAATTGATAACAAGAACTACCAAATCCACAAAAGAAACCTTTGCTCCCCCCTTAAGATATCAAGAAATGGACATGCCTGAAAATCTAATCACTGCACAAACTGAAGAAACCATCCTCCTGTACGAGAAGAAAATTAATGACAGGAGAATAATAATATATGCAACAGAATATACCCTTCTCATTCTGAGCCAAACCTAAACGTGGATCATGGATGGTACTTTTAAATCACGCCCTCTAACATTCACAAAGATTTACACTCTAAATGGTGAATATTATAACAACGTAGAAATGGGTGGTGGGCGCACTCGTTTTTAGATAGTAGAATGAGATTTTGACGATAGGCGTGCAATATTGCCTTATGCTTGCGTGGCACGTGGTATGAATAAGGGGGGTGGCCTAGTATAGAGTTAACTAGGACTGCAATATGCACTGCTGTGAAGTTATTTCAAACATTTAATTCATTTCACATCAAATTTACAATGATCATATTCAATTTTTTCATATGAGTTTCCACAATATACATTGTCATTCAATATGTATACACTTGTACAATGATGAACACAAATAGCAAATTAAATAATGTTCCAAACACCCAATGCATTTCGGGACATTTGTGGTCCCTTCGTCAGGGGTAAACTGTTGAAGAAGAAAGGAGAATATATCAAAATCTGCGCGTTGCGTGATCGCAAAATAGTGTTTAAACTTAAAATGAGGTATACGATACCTTTGGGAAATTCGCATGTGTTACATGTTCATTCTCTGAAGGAAGAAGTTAAAAATAAGAGTTAAGGAGAACTGGTCTCTCTATTGATTGGTAGAAATCAAAAGATGCAAAAACCCAACTTCGTACCTGATCATTGTATGGTTCTACGTGTTTTTCATGTTGCAGCGAAATGAAAAAGTCTGCGGAAATAAGAACTAAGTTTTAGCTGTGCTGTGTAAGACATAACAACGATGAACGCTGTTGTTTAAAGCGAAGCTCACCTTAATTAAAGAAGTTCAGGTGGCGGGGAAGCCGTGTGGCGTAAGAAAAGCCAAGACCGGAGTTAAATGTAAACAATCAATCTGAAAATAAAAGGGAAGGATAAGACCTTATGTTTCAGTCGAGTGTGAAGGTAGAGGTCCATAATGAAATGGAGCCAAGTGAAGAGGTTTGCTTACCGATTCGGGAAAGATTAGTAGCGAAGTGTGCTTCGACGGGCGCTCTCGGTCGCGGTTTGCTGCTCGTCAATTTCGGACAAGTTTAACGTCACGCCGCGGGCGTAGACACTAAAAAAAGACTAAAGGGAAACATTGTATTGAAGAAAGACTCGATTGCTGCCGGCAGTGGAGCGAAACTACGAAATCTAAATTGGTGTTTTGTGAAGTTTACACCATAGGTACTATCCGATTGTGAAATTAAGTGAAATAAGTGGAAACATGTAAATGTTCCAAATGATTCCCGGAGTGAATGAAAAAACGCACCAAACTGAATTAATGCGCAGAGGACCTTATCAATAAAGTTGTGAGAAACGCAAAAAAACGGAGAATAAAGATTAAGCAAATGGTGGATGCTGTTCTTAACAATGATGTCTGATAAGTGAGTTAAGACATGTTATCAAATAGTGCGACCGCCTAAATGTAAATTACATAATAACTTTCAACCCCAACATGTAAATACTAAGCATCATCAAGTAATGCAGGTCATATGAATTGCATAATAAATTTCAACATCAACGTGTGAATATAAAACATCATCAAAAACAAAGGTCATGTTCTGTGGTCTCGTGACTGTGGGGGTTCTAACTAAGAATACATGTGTGTGTAAGAGTACATGTGTGTGTAATGTCAGGTAAGAAGTAATCGTGGGTTAAATGCGTTTTGAAGTATAGATGCTTTCAAATTGAGTCGGGATCCCGAGGTGGAGTACGAGTATCAAATGTGGGTATTAGTTTAGAGAAAGCAAGCCATCTCAAATTTATCATTATCACTTCGCTACTAATCTTTCCCGAATCGGTAAGCAAACCTCTTCACTTGGCTCCATTTCATTATGGACCTCTACCTTCACACTCCACTGAAACATAAGGTCTTATCCTTCCCTTTTATTTTCAGATTGATTGTTTACATTTAACTCCGGTCTTGGCTTTTCTTACGCCACACGGCTTCCCCGCCACCTGAACTTCTTTAATTAAGGTGAGCTTCGCTTTAAACAACAGCTTTCATCGTTGTTATGTCTTACACAGCACAGCTAAAACTTAGTTCTTATTTCCGCAGACTTTTTAATTTCGCTGCAACATGAAAAACACGTAGAACCATACAATGATCAGGTACGAAGTTGGGTTTTTTGCATCTTTTGATTTCTACCAATCAATAGAGAGACCAGTTCTCCTTAACTCTTATTTTTAACTTCTTCCTTCAGAGAATGAACATGTAACACATGCGAATTTCCCAAAGGTATCGTATACCTCATTTTAAGTTTAAAGCACTATTTTGCGATCACGCAACGCGCAGATTTTGATATATTCTCCTTTCTTCTTCAACAGTTTACCCCTGACGAAGGGACCACAAATGTCCCGAAATGCATTGGGTGTTTGGAACATTATTTAATTTGCTATTTGTGTTCATCATTGTACAAGTGTATACATATTGAATGACAATGTATTTTGTGGAAACTCATAAGAAAAAATTGAATATGATCATTGTAAATTTGATGTGAAATGAATTAAATGTTTGAAATAACTTCACAGCAGTGCATATTGCAGTCCTAGTTAACTCTATACTAGGCCACCCCCCTTATTCTTGAATATTATAACAACAACATTTTCCTAATGTACCCCTAAATCACCCTCTGCTTCCCAGCAAGCAAATTGCTACCTACAATGAACTGAAAAACCAAATTAAAATAAAGACTAACAATTGCTAACCCCAAAAAACATTAAGACTGTGAGCAAGCAATGACGCAAACAATTTAAAAAATATTTTCCACTTAGCCATACAAAGCTGCAATTACCATTTCAATGAAAGCATTTGGAGACTCCTCCAAAAATCTGCAGTAACCGTAGAATGTGCAACAAGCAGCTTATTTGCTTAAGAAATTGAACATGCTATAACCCTAGCATATGTACCAGTCACAGAATTAGAAAACCACTAGAATCTCTTTATAGACTTGCCTACTACCAAACAGACATGCAAAAACGAATTCCCCTAACAAACAATTTGTAGACACTTGGGTTGGTAAACTGCATTGTTCTGGCCACAGGCACCAACCTACATTTTGAATACTATGGCAGAATGTCTATGGAAGCACCGTGGCCCAAGAAGCCAAAACAAACAACATTGAAAAATTTTAGCAAAATGCCTTCCAAGCCACAGGGGGCCAGCAACATCTGACCATCTACCAGTTTCCAAAAATCCTAAAAAAAGAACAAAGCTACAAAGAACTAAGAATGTAGCAATCTTTAACACAATATAAACACAAGATACCCAAACAGATCAAACACATGTTTTAAATGTTACAATGCACATTAAAACTCTTTCAATAACAAAGACTTCCACTACCCATAAAGCTAAGGAATAACACTACTGTACACCACCTAACAATCCAAATGAACTTCATATGCAATGCTAAATATTTATTTTTAAAAATGCATGAAAATTATTTTCATCCAGTGTAAAATAAATTAATAACTAAACAATATCCAATAACACAGATTCATGCTAATAATATACAAACAATAAATAAATTCACAAAATAAAACAGAACAGCATATATTTTCAGAAACGTAAAACAGGACACTTAATTTGAAAAAACATGGAATACACAACCTTTTTTAAATGTGAGCATTATGCAAAACAACAACAATAGCAAACATTTGTGAAGCTGATGTGCATGATACGTCTACATTCTACCAAGAACAAATCTACAAAAGTAGAGAGAAAGTAATATAAGAAAGTTAAAAAACTACATGATCAGAAAATAAATCCCAAAAATGTTTCCAGAGTCCTAGAAAACCATAAAAAACACAAACAATTAAATTCATATCTCCTCCTGGAAAACTGAAAAACAATTGTTTAAAAGTCATCTTGGTTAACATATAGCCAAAATATTTTCCTTTAAAAAATGCATTTAAAAATAGGACACATTTTCCACTCCAACCTAAAAGCCTGTAAAAAAAAACAAAATACATATCTTTATTAAACAATTATTCGAAAAACAAAACAAACAAACAGTAGAAAACACATTTTCAAACCAAAATCAGAACAATTAATAAGAAAAGAAACTACAATCTGCATACTGCACCAAGGCCTACCTACCTTAACTACGCAACTACAAAACACTAGACCTGAGTAATATCTTAATTTGCCAGTATAATTTTTGTTATTTTTCATAATGAAATGTATTGCTTCAATTCTGGGAGAAATTCTAATGCAAAATGTACTGTTTAGGTGATTTTTCAATGTGAGTGGTATTTCAAGTAGATTTTTTACCAAAGAGGACCGTTTGGGTAATTTTTGATTGTGAAACTACAAATTTTAATGTGAGTGGCAGTTCTTTTAATGTAGGAGATGAACAAATATTTCAGGTAGATTTTTTTACTTGAGCGGACCGCTCAGGCACTTTTTGAGCACAAACTACAATTCTGAATGCTAGCTGCAGTATTTTTATTGTGGGCAACCGGACATCAGCTCCAAATTACCTTGTTGCGTTGAACATGTACTTAAGCAAAACTTATCTTCATTTTGAGGTAATTTTGTGCAATTACGCTACAGAAATTTACAAAACTTTCACAAACCCCTTCAAAGCACAACTTAACACAAACTCTCACTGCCACTACAAACAAATACACAATTCTATGGCAGCTTTCCCTACTCACATATTAGCCCCAAAGACCCAACTAAAAACTTGAAAGTACTTTTATCTTATCTGTAAAGCAGAAGCAGAAGCAGGGAACCAGCATTTTCAGGAACTGAAATCGCCAAACAATGACGTTAACAGACTAAGGGGCATATTATCAAGGACGGCGTTAAAAATTATCGCCGGTTTAGCTGCAGAAAACTGCCGCTAACGCGGCGATAATGGGCTTGATAATATGCCCTTGAGAATTCCAATAGAAGTCCATGTTCTGGTGTGAACATGGTCTTCTATTGGAGTTCTCCAGGGCAAATTATCAAGCCCATTATTGCCGCTTTAGCGGCAGTTTTCTGCCGCTAAACCGGCGATAATTTTAACGCCGTCCTTGATAATATGCCCCTAAATATTGCCGTTAGAGGTAAAAACAAAATGGCTGCTAAATGGAAAAAAGTATGTTATTTTAGAAATAAATAGAACACAGTGAAAGATTAATATAAATATGCAATATCGGTGTTAAGAGATTATTGTCAACATACTTTAACCCGTTCCCTGCTCATGACGGAACCACTCCGTCATGAGCCACGGGCACCGTGTGCTCATGACGGAGTGGTTCCGTCATGCTGCGGCCGTTGGCGGCCGCTCCGCCCATGCGGCACTGATTCCCCGCCTGTGCGGGCGATCAATGCAAGTGGGCGGAGTCGTGACGGAACCACTCCGTCATGAGCACAGCGCGCCTGTGGCTCATGACGGAGTGGTTCCGTCACGGGCATGGCGGCGCTGCGCTGACCCCGAACCCGCCCAGCGCCGCGGCGGAATTCGTGCCGCGGCAAAGGGGTTAAAATGTATAAAAATGTTGTAAACATTAAACAAAATATTTTGTAAAACATCTAATTAATTGTACTGTAAAACATGATATTAATCTAATAGTACTAATTAATATATATTATAAGAATTATATATTATAAAAAACTGTTTATTTGTAAAATACAAGTTGAATAATATATAGGTTAAAAAATTACAAACTGCATGAAAATGTATATACCAATTTGAACTATATATGTATGTGTAACATTACAAATAACATTATAATATTTCTTAACATCAGAAAATAAATGCGTTGAATGTGTTACAAAAACATTATGGGAAAGAATGCTTACCTTTATTGCCTGTAAATAATATGATATGTAAAACTAAAACCATATACGTGTGTTTAATAATTTAAATTGTTTAGATAAAATGTATGCTAAGAAATACAAGTTTTTTATTAAAATCTCAAAGCACACAAACACTATAAACCAGTCAACAGTAGAAAATGTACAATAACTCTATAAAACAAACATATTTATCCTATCCCTCTTTACAATATATTATCCATTAAGCTACATGCTAAATTTTAATATGGCCCCCCTCTAAAACCAACATTTTCTTGGTAACACGTACATTAAAAACACAGCATAAACTATTCCTACTCCAATGGAAAGCATTTTGCGGAATATGTTTCACATTGAAGAGGTCAAATTTACTGTCAGCACTCAGATATAAATATTTATGTTGAACCTGCTGGCATTAAACAGGACAGATTTACAATCCCTACTTCAATTTAAAATAATTTCAGGAACGTGTTGAAGACTAAAGGGGTCACTATTGCTATTCCTACTCCAATCTAAGCCACTTTGGGGAATGTGTTGCACACTAAAGGGTTGAGAATTACCATTCCCACGCCAATTTAAACCATTTTGGGGAAGGTGTCGGTTTCAGAAGTGGTCGTATTTACTATTGTCAATCCAATCTAAATCTCTTTTGAGGATGTGTTGGACACTAAAGGGCTCAAAATTACTATTCTCACTTCAATCTAAAACATTTTTTAAAAGGTTTTCGACACTGCAGGGATAGATTTAATATACCAACTCCAATCTAAAACACTTTTAAGAATTTGTTGGACACTAAAAGGGTCAACTTCACTCACACACCAAGCTAAACCATTTTGGGGAAGGGGTTGGACACTGAAGAAATAAGACTTACTATCCCCATACCAGCCTAAACCATTTTGGGGAAGGTGTTGATCACTGAATGGGGCAGATTTACTATTCCCACTCCAAATGTAAATCACTTTGGAAAATGTGTTGGACATTGAAGGTGTCACACTACTATTCCTACTCAAATTTAAATCATTTAGAGGAAGGTGTTGGACATTGAGGGGTGAGATTTACTATTCCGGCTCCAATCTAAACCACCTTGTGGAATGTTTTGGACACCGAAGGGGTCAAAATGGCTAATTCCACTTCACTCAAAGCCATTTTGAGAAAGTGTTGATCACTGAAAAGCTCACATTTACCATTCTTTACTGTATCCACTCCAACATTTATATATTTACAAATCTTCTTACCTTTTTCACTATAAACCTTACTCACTGCTACTAAAAATATAAACACAAATCTAAATTTCCATAAATAAATAAAAAACCATAAAACATGTAATCATAATAATAGATTTCAAATTAACCTCTTCAGTGCCCATGACGAGATAGTCTCGTCATGGAGCACGGTTGCGCTGTGCCCATGACGAGACTAACTCGTCATGAGCCCCACCCACTAGTGCAACGCCCGGCACAGGAGGGGGAAAGGGTGTGGCACTGAAGGGGTTAAATACATAAACTAAAACATAATACAAAAAGATATTACACTAAAACAAAAACATTGACGTTACACAATACTAACAAAATTATATTCTTACATTTTATATTCTTGTCAATGACATTTTCACATCACAATATTCGTGTGATGATAATCTAGTATCATAATATTAAAAACTCAATATTTTTTCTGGGAGGTCCTAAAGATGCTTCTGCTTTGATTTGGTATTGGGGCACACACCCAAATTGCAATTCAGTAAGATTTTACAGTATCTAATTATGGGTTTTATAGAAAACAAAACTCACCCCGTTTGTGAATGCTAAAAGGTTTTACACATCTAGCCCAGGTGTCTTCAACCAATGGAATACGAACTACCAGTAGCTCACAGACATCTTCAGAGTAGCTTGCAGGCTTGAGTTATAATTTGAAAAAGCAGAGGTTCACAACTTATTTTTAAAGTTAAGGGAGGTCAGTGTTTATTTTACATTAGTATCATCAGGCTTCAGTTAGCAGGACCTGTAGTGAGTAGTGCTCAGTTGGATTTATGACCCAGGCTGGGGCACATAGGTGAAGAACTGTAGCACTGAGGTATTTAACTCTTAAATAAACATACTCCCAAGTGCCCAATTCGGAAGGCCCTGGGTAAAGAAAGGCCTGCAACGGGCCCCCAAAGACAGATTCCGACAACCGTTTTGTTTCGGGCAAAACAAATCGGAATGGCTGTCCGAATCATTCATCGTAATCGCTCGCTCGGAAACAGAGCTGTAAGATTCAGCTCTGGAAAACTCGACCTGTCCGAATGCCTTTTGGAACCAATTTGTACAGCCCTAGAGGTTGCCGTGCATCGTAATCTGTCATTAGGAACTGTGTATGATTAGGTCAGAAACAGGGGTTCGGAATCGTATTAGGCAAACCCGAATCTGATTCGGAGTCCATCGGAACAGCATTGTAATCGGCCCCTAAATGTTTTTCTCCACTTTCAATTAAGTCAATTATGTTTTAATGTTTTATGATGCCTGGTTCCCATTTAAAAAAATGGTGGTATCTTCCTGTTATAAACATGGCACCGTCTTTACAGGTTACTGGGAGCAAGATGCTTGTTGTTTGTAAATGTGACACTGAAATGGGAGACATTTTAAATAATGAGTTTTATGGAATCCAAATAAACATAAAGTTAACTCTTCAGTTTAATTCTCTCCCATTTCAAAGTGTTGCCTTTAGATATAATAGGCATCTTGCTCTCAGTGGCTGGTAGACACAGTGCTGCTCCCACTGTCTGGTAGACATGGTGCCATATTTCTAACTGAAAAATGCAACCATTATTTTAAGCGCAGAACATGTTTCATAATATGAACATTATTGCAGAACATTGTTCTACACTTTAAATAAGTTTCTTCCATTCAAAAAAATGGTTGTATGTTTATGGTATTCTTGTAATGGTGCCACATATGGCAAATGTTATGTCCTGTGCAACAAGTACATATGACACTGACTCTCAGTCACTCATGCACATATATCCTATTCATATGCCACATGTTCATACATCCTCAAAAAATCAAGGGGCATAATTTCAAGCACGGCGTTAACATTAGCGCCGTTTTAGCGGCAGAAAACTGCCGCTAAAGCGGTGATAATGGGCTTGATAATATGCCGCAGAGAATTCCCATAGAAGCCTATGTTGACACCAGAACATGGGCTTCTATGGGAATTCTCTGCGGCATATTATCAAGCCCATTATCGCCGCTTTAGCAGCAGATTTTTGCCGCTAAAGCGGCGATAATGTTAACGCGTTTCTTGATAATATGCCCCCAAGTTCTCACTGACACACATGGCAGTCCTGTCATTGTGCCCCTAGTTAAAGTATTTTGGGGCATATCAGCAAGGCGAGGCGATAAAATTATCACAGCTTTTGCGGCCGTTTTCGGCCGAAAAGCGGCAATAATTTTATTGCCTAACTAGCAAACTAACGTGTGAAAACTTGCGTTAGCGTAGGAATTCCTAACGCCCACCTGTGCATCTCTAATGAGATGCAAAGTGGGCGTTCCTGACCTGACATGACAGGAGAAATGTCGCCAAGCGACATTTCTCCTATCATCAAGCCCCACGCTATGAAGCATAGCGTTAAGAAAAGTAGCGATAACCCCTGTTATCGCTACTTTCCATACGCCTGCTTCTGGACTGACTTAGCCATGATATCCTATGGAAGGTGGATATCATGGCTAAGTTTGTGAGTCCCTATCATCAAGCTAACGCCACATTGCGTGAGATTATCGCTGGGTTTCCAGCGATAATCTCACGTTAGGCAGTTAGCGTGAGGATTTTTATCGCTTTTGAGATAAGCGTTGCTGATAGCACGCTATCTCAGCGATAAAAATCCACGCTAGCCGGCGATAATTATCCTAGCGCTAAGTGGGCTTAGCGATAATTAGCGCTGGTTGTTGCTGATATGCCCCCATGTTCAAACCATAAAATCTGGCTCAATGGAGATTATGCAAAAGACAATGAAGCTGGGCACAGTGGTATCTGGTAACAACGTGTGAGTTGCTTCACATTCCGTAGCTCACAGGGATTTTCACTGATAAAAAGTAGCTCTACAGAAAAGGTTAAAGACCCCTGACAATGTGTTCCTGAGCAAATCACCTACTGTTTTCTGTAGCACCTCAAAGACATATCACTAGGTTGCGCTTGAGCACGCTTTTATAATGAATGCTTTTACTATCTTGGCATTTTTTGAATCTAATAACAATGTTCAGTGTTTTGTAAGTTAGAATGAGGTATATATATATATAAATAAACTTATAAAGCGCATGGTTACACTTAGAACAGTGTGTCCCCGCGCTGCGATGAGGCAGCAAAGGAGGTACTGAGGTCCATTCAGGAGGGAACAGGAGAGTCTTCAATTTCTTCCTAAAAATGCCTTCTACGGGTTCCACTCGAAGGCATACTGGAAGTTTGTTCCAGAGTTGGGTATGCAGTGTTAAGTGTCTCATTTGCCTTCTTTTTGGGGCTATTACTCATTATAGGGCTATTACTCATGTAAGGGCCGGTCAGAGATAGAATATACCCAGGAGCTAACATATCACCCTTATTACTGAATAAAAAGCTAAAAAGGTGGCCCATGTTTGTAAATTGGGGCGGGTTAAAATTTGTAAAGACATACTCAGGGTTGGACTAGGACAGAAAATAGACCGGGAAGCAAAACAAAAGTCACCCAAATTAGTGAATTATAAAGCTAAACCTAAGGTCTCGCCTTTGGCACCTTATATGTATTTAGCTATGCAACACATTAGCCTGGGTGCTAAAACATCTACTGTTCTTTAACATGGATGGAAAGTAAGTACCAATCTGCATGACACATCAGGTATCGGAACACATGGAGAGAAATATTGCCTTTAAGCGGAAAATGGTATAGTCCAAAGCCCTGTTTGTAATATAAAAGCAGGGCCTTCAGTGGTCATATGAGAGAAAATACAAGATTTGAAAAATATATTTTTGTCTACGGGTGCTTGTGGAAGACAATTTCTATGGACTGGAATCTAGAGAATGCTAAAGTGATTCTGGTGTATTACTAACCTCTGCTGGTCGTTTTCTATCATGAAAGTTAAATAGAGGCAGTTGCCAGAAATTATTTAAAAAGTAAGTCCCTCAGCAGAAAGCAATTCGGGTATTTTACTGACCTCTGCTGGTCGTGTTCTATAAAGACAGTTAAATAGAGGCAGTTGAACAGAAAAAAGTCCCCAAGCGGAAGCAGACATGTCCAAGGGCTGATCTCCAGAGCCCACAAAGTATATACACATATAAGTATATACTAAAGTATATGTACTAAAGTATATACTAAAGTATATACAAGAGGTCTTGAATGCTCGACCTATAGCCTGGGTGCTGAAACATCTACTGTTCTTTAACATGGAGGGAAAGTAAGCACCAAACTGCGTGACACACCAGGTATCGGAGCACATGGAGAGAAATATTGCCTTTCAGCGGGAAATGGTATAGTCCAAAGCCCTGTTTGTAATGTAAAAGCAGGGCCTTCGGTGGTCATATCACTGAAAATACAAGATTTGAAAAATATATTATTGTCTACGGGTGCTCGTGGAAGACAATTTCTATGGACTGGAATCTAGAGAGTGCTAAAGTGATTTTGGTATTTTACTAACCTCTGCTGGTCGTTTTCTATCAAAAAAGTTAAATAGAGAAAGTTGCCAGGAAATTTTTAAAAAGTAAGTCCCTCAGCAGAAAGCAATTCTGGTATTTTACTGACCTTTGCTGTTCGTGTTCTACAAAGACAGTTAAATAGAGGCTGCTGAACAGAAAAAAGTCCCCAAGCGGAAGCAGACATGTCCTAGGGCTGATCTCCAGCGCCCACAAAGTACATACACATATAAGTATATACTAAAGTATATACAAGAGGTCTCGAATGCTTGACCTAAAAAGGGGCCCATGTTTGCAAATGGGGGTAGTATTACACTTATAAAGACATGCTGTATAAATGTTTTGCATGGCGTTGAAGACTGCAAGGATCTGAGCTTGCTGCAGGCAATGTTTGTTTTAGTATCATGGAAATCAACAATAAACACTGGACCAGCAAATATTTAACCCCTTCGCTGCTAGGCCTTTTCCCCTCCTGTGCTAAGCCTTTTTTGGGCTATTTGGGGTAGTGCGCGCTTAGGCCCCTGTAACTTTTTGACCACATTAGGTATCCACGCCAAATTTGCGTCCTTTTCTTCCAACATCATGGGGATTCTAAAGGTACCCAGGGTTTGTGGATTCTCCTAGAGGGTTCCCAGAAATTAGTCAAAATACAGCAAAATTTTGTTTTTTTTGTGAAAAATGGGAAAAACGGGCTGCAAATGAAAGCTTCTGGGTTTTTCTCTGTAAATGGTATCAAAAAAGGGGTTGTGGGGCTGAAATCACCATTTCTCCAGCTTTTAGGGAATGACAGAATTTTGTCAGAAAACCAACATTTTTTACACAGTTTTGGCATTTTTCTGGGACATACCCTCTTTTTGCTATTTTTTGCGCTTTCAACCACCTTCCAGTTAATGGTAGAAATGGGTACAAAAACAATAATGGACCCTAGAAAGCTATACATTTTTGAAAAGTAGACAAAATTCTGAATTCAGCAAGGGGTCATTTGTGTAGATCCATCAAGGTTTCTTTATAGAAACTAACAGTTAAATATAGGAAAAATTAAATATTTGTTGAAAAAAGCAGCCTTTTGAGTCAACGTTTTCACCTGTAACTTCTTCTAATTATCACATCTCTTAGAAAGCAATGTACAGTTACATCCACTGGACCTTCCTGGTTGTGGGGATATATAGGACTTGTAGGTTCACCAAGAGCCCAACAAACCCAGAGTAAAAAACTGAGCAGCATTTTGTAATGGTTTTTTTTTTTGTTCCGGGTCTATAGCAATTATTGTGGGAAAATGTATACATGGAAAAATCGGTATGAAAGACACCTATGTATTTCTGAAATGGGAACAAACTACAGAGTTTAGAAACAGTGCATATTTGCACATTTTCGAAATTGGGAATACTCATACTTGCATGACAATTATTGGTCATTTTTCAAAATGACTTTTTTTTTAAACAATGTCTTTCATTTGGAAGGGAGAAATGCATCCAAAATCAATAGGTAATAACAGTTGCTTTACAAACCTGAACTACCCTAAGTCTCCCAATAAAAATGGTACCTCACTTGTGTGGGTAGGCATAGTGCCCACGACAGGAAGTGGCTCAAAACCTAAGCTGAACACACCACATTTTCACACTGAAAATGTACACTTTTTTTGCGAAGAGTCTAGCTGTAGTTTTTGAACCCTAGCCCTGCCGGCACCTAGGGAAACCTAGCAAACCTATACATTTTTGAAAACTAGACATCCAGGGGAATCCAGGATGGGGTGACTTGCCTGCCTCCCACCATGGTCTGTTACCCAGAATCCCTTGCAAACGTAAAAAAATGACAAAAAAACCATATTTTCCCCACATTTCTGGGATGGAAAGGTCTGGAATCTGCGTGGATCCACAAATTTCCACCCACCCCGCGTTCCCCAAAGTCCTACGAGAAAAATGGTACCTCACTTGTGCGGGTCGGCCTAGTGCCCGCAACAGGAAACGGCGCAAAACGCAACGTGGTCACACCTCAATTTTGAAGTGAAAAATGACCCCTTTTTGGCAAAGTGACTAGCTGTAGTTTTTGAACCCTAGCCCTGCCAGAACCTAGGGAAACCTAGCAAACCTATACATTTTTGAAAACTAGACACCCAGGGGAATCCAGGATGGGGTCACTTGACTGCCTCCCACCATGGTCTGTTACCCAGAATCCCTTGCAAACGTAAAAAAATGACAAAAAAAACACATTTTCCAAACATTTCTGGGATGGAAAGTTCTGGAATCTGCGTGGATCCACAAATTTCCACCCACCCCGCGTTCCCCAAAGTCCTACGAGAAAAATGGTACCTCACTTGTGCGGGTCGGCCTAGTGCCCGCGACAGGAAACGGCGCAAAACGCAACGTGGTCACACCTCAATTTTTCAGTGAAAAATGACCCTTTTTTGGCAAAGTGACTAGCAGTAGTTTTTGAACCCTAGCCCTGCCGGCAATTAGGGAAACCTAGCAAACCTATACATTTTTGAAAACTAGACACCCAGGGGAATCTAGGATGGGGTGACTTGACTGCCTCCCACCATGGTCTGTTACCCAGAATCCCTTGCAAACGTAAAAAAATGACAAAAAAAACACATTTTCCCCACATTTCTGGGATGGAAAGTTCTGGAATCTGCATGGATCCACGAATTTCCACCCACCCCACATTCCCCGAAGTCTTACATGAAAAATGGTACCTCACTTGTGCGGGTCGGCATAGTGCCCGCGACAGGAAGCGGTGCAAAACGCAACGTGGTCACACCTCAATTTTGCAGTGAAAAATGACCCTTTTTTGGCGAAGTGACTAGCTGTAGTTTTTGAACCCTATCCCAGCCGGCACCTAGGGAAACCTAGCAAACCTATACATTTTTGAAAACTAGACACCCAGGGAAATTCAGGATGGGGTGACTTGACTGCCTCCCTCCATGGTCTGTTACCCAGAATCCCTTGCAAACGTAAAAAAATGACAAAAAAAACACATTTTCCCCACATTTCTGGGATGGAAAGTTCTGGAATCTGCGTGGATCCACAAATTTCCACCCACCCCGCGTTCCCCAAAGTCCTACGAGAAAAATGGTACCTCACTTGTGCGGGTCGGCCTAGTACCCGCGACAGGAAACGGTGCAAAACGCAATGTGGTCACACCTCAATTTTGCAGTGAAAAATGACCCTTTTTTGGCAAAGTGACTAGCTGTATTTTTTTAACCCTAGCCCAGCCGGCAACCAAGGGAAACCTAGCAAACCTATACATTTTTGAAAACTAGACACCCAGGGGAATCCAGGATGGGGTCACTAGACTGCCTCCCACCATGGTCTGTTACCCAGAATCCCTTGCAAACGTAAAAAAATGACAAAAAAACACATTTTCCCCACATTTCTGGGATGGAAAGTTCTCGAATCTGCGTGGATCCACAAATTTCCACCCACCCCGCGTTCCCCAAAGTCCTACGAGAAAAATGGTACCTCACTTGTGCGGGTCGGCCTAGTACCCGCGACAGGAAACGGTGCAAAACGCAATGTGGTCACACCTCAATTTTGCAGTGAAAAATGACCCTTTTTTGGCAAAGTGACTAGCTGTATTTTTTGAACCCTAGCCCAGCCGGCAACCAAGGGAAACCTAGAAAACCTATACATTTTTGAAAACTAGACACCCAGGGGAATCCAGGATGGGGTGACTTGACTGCCTCCCTCCATGGTCTGTTACCCAGAATCCCTTGCAAACGTAAAAAAATGACAAAAAAAACACATTTTCCCCACATTTCTGGGATGGAAAGTTCTCGAATCTGCGTGGATCCACAAATTTCCACCCACCCCGCGTTCCCCAAAGTCCTACGAGAAAAATGGTACCTCACTTGTGCGGGTCGGCCTAGTACCCGCGACAGGAAACGGTGCAAAACGCAATGTGGTCACACCTCAATTTTGCAGTGAAAAATGACCCTTTTTTGGCTAAGTGACTAGCTGTAGTTTTTTAACCCTAGCCCAGCCAGCACCTAGGGAAACCTAGAAAACCTTTACATTTTTGAAAACTAGACACCCAGGGGAATCCAGGATGGGGTGACTTGACTGCCTCCCTCCATGGTCTGTTACCCAGAATCCCTTGCAAACGTAAAAAAATGACAAAAAAAACACATTTTCCCCACATTTCTGGGATGGAAAGTTCTGGAATCTGCGTGGATCCACAAATTTCCACCCACCCCACGTTCCCCAAAGTCCTAGGAGAAAAATGGTACCTCACTTGTGCGGGTCGGCCTAGTGCCCGCGACAGGAAACGGCGCAAAACGCAACGTGGTCACACCTCAATTTTGCAGTGAAAAATGACCCTTTTTTGGCTAAGTGACTAGCTGTAGTTTTTGAACTCTAGCCCTGCCGGCACCTAGGGAAATCTACCAAACCCAGACATTTCTGAAAACTAGACACCCAGCGGCTTCCAGGGAGGTATGGCTTACGTGGATCCCTGAACGTTTCCTTACCCAGAATCCCCTGCAAACCTCAATTTTTGCTGAAAAAATCACTTTTTTCACACATTTTGGGGTAGGAAAGTAGTGGCATCACCGGGCTCACACAAATTTACCACCACCCAGCGTTCCCCCAGGTCTCCCGGTAAAAATGGTGCCTCACTTGTGTGGGAGGCCCAAGTACCCGCAGCAGGCAAGGGCTCAAAACGTAGTGAGGCGACATCAAAATGGCCTATCGCAAAACCACCTGGTTTTGCATGGGGGGTCACTTTGGTTTTTGGCCCGGTGCTCGGCGGCCATGTAGGGAAACCTACCAAACCCACACATTTCTGAAAACTAGACAACCGGCGGCTTCCAGGGAGGTATGGCTTGCGTGGATCTCCCAACGTTTCCTTACCCAGAATCCCCTGCAAACCTCAATTTTTGCTGAAAAAATCACTTTTTTCACACATTTTGGGGTGGGAAAGTAGTGGCATTACCGGGCTCACACAAATTTACCACCACCCAGCGTTCCCCCAGGTCTCCCGGTAAAAATGGGGCCTCACTTGTGTGGGAGGCCCAAGTACCCGCGGCAGGCAAGGCCCCAAAACGTAGTGAGGCGACATCAAAATAGCCTATCGCAAAACCACCTGGTTTTGCAAGGGGGGTCACTTTGGTTTTTGGCCTGGTGCTCGGCGGCCATCTAGGGAAACCTACCAAACCCACGCATTTCTGAAAACTAGACACCCGGCAGCTTCCAGGGAGGTATGGCTTGCGTGGATCCCCCAAAGTTTCCTTACCCAGAATCCCCTGCAAACCTCAATTTTTGCTGAAGAAATCACTTTTTTCACACATTTTGGGGTGGGAAAGTAGTGGCATCACCGGGCTCACACAAATTTACCACCACCCAGCATTCCCCCAGGTCTCCCGGTAAAAATTGTGCCTCACTTGTGTGGGAGGCCCAAGTACCCGCGGCAGGCAAGGGCCCAAAACGTAGTGAGGCGACATCAAAATGGCCTATCGCAAAACCACCTGGTTTTGCAAGGGGGGTCACTTTGGTTTTTGGCCCGGTGCTCGGCGGCCATCTAGGGAAACCTACCAAACCCACACATTTCTGAAAACTAGACACCCGGCGGCTTCCAGGGAGGTATGGCTTGCGTGGATCCCCCAACGTTTCCTTACCCAGAATCCCCTGCAAACCTCAATTTTTGCTGAAAAAATCACTTTTTTCACACATTTTGGGGTGGGAAAGTTGTGGCATCACCGGGCTCACACAAATTTACCACCACCCAGCGTTCCCCCAGGTCTCCCAGTAAAAATGGTGCCTCACATGTGTGGGAGGCCCAAGTACCCGCGGCAGGCAAGGGCCCAAAACGTAGTGAGGCGACATCAAGATTGCCTATCCCAAATGTCCCATCACTACGTTTTGGGCCCTTGCCTGCCGCGGGTACTTGGGCCTCCCACACAAGTGAGGCACCATTTTTACCGGGAGACCTGGGGGAACGCTGGGTGGTGGTAAATTTGTGTGAGCCCGGTGATGCCACTACTTTCCTACCCCAAAATGTGTGAAAAAAGTGATTTTTTCAGCAAAAATTGAGGTTTGCAGGGGATTCTGGGTAAGGAAACGTTGGGGGATCCACGCAAGCCATACCTCCCTGGAAGCAGCCGGGTGTCTAGTTTTCAGAAATGCATGGGTTTGGTAGGTTTCCCTAGATGGCCGCCGAGCACCGGGCCAAAAACCAAAGTGACCCCCCTTGCAAAACCAGGTGGTTTTGCGATAGGCCATTTTGATGTCGCCTCACTACGTTTTGGGCCCTTGCCTGCCGCGGGTACTTGGGCCTCCCACACAAGTGAGGCACCATTTTTACCGGGAGACCTGGGGGAACGCTGGGTGGTGGTACATTTGTGTGAGCCCGGCGATGCCACTACTTTCCCACCCCAAAATGTGTGAAAAAAGTGATTTTTTCAGCAAAAATTGAGGTTTGCAGGGGATTCTGGGTAAGGAAACGTTGGGGGATCCACGCAAGCCATACCTCCCTGGAAGCCGCCGGGTGTCTAGTTTTCAGAAATGCATGGGTTTGGTAGGTTTCCCTAGATGGCCGCCGAGCACCGGGCCAAAAACCAAAGTGACCCCCATTGCAAAACCAGGTGGTTTTGCGATAGGCCATTTTGATGTCGCCTCACTACGTTTTGGGCCCTTGCCTGCCGCGGGTACTTGGGCCTCCCACACAAGTGAGGCACCATTTTTACCGGGAGACCTGGAGGAACGCTGGGTGGTGGTAAATTTGTGTGAGCCCGGTGATGCCACTACTTTCCCACCCCAAAATGTGTGAAAAAAGTGATTTTTTCAGCAAAAATTGAGGTTTGCAGGGGATTCTGGGTAAGGAAACGTTGGGGGATCCACGCAAGCCATACCTCCCTGGAAGCCGCCGGGTGTCTAGTTTTCAGAAATGCGTGGGTTTGGTAGGTTTCCCTAGATGGCCGCCGAGCACCGGGCCAATAACCAAAGTGACCCCCCTTGCAAAACCAGGTGGTTTTGCGATAGGCCATTTTGATGTTGCCTCACTACGTTTTGGGCCCTTGCCTGCCGCGGGTACTTGGGCCTCCCACACAAGTGAGGCACCATTTTTACTGGGAGACCTGGGGGAACGCTGGGTGGTGGTAAATTTGTGTGAGCCCGGTGATGCCACTACTTTCCCACCCCAAAATGTGTGAAAAAAGTGATTTTTTCAGCAAACATTGAGGTTTGCAGGGGATTATGGGTAAGGAAACGTTGGGGGATCCACGCAAGCCATGCCTCCCTGGAAGCCGCCGGGTGTCTAGTTTTCAGAAATGCGTGGGTTTGGTAGGTTTCCCTAGATGGCCGCCGAGCACCGGGCCAAAAACCAAAGTGACCCCCCTTGCAAAACCAGATTAACTATTGTTCCTACAGCGTGACAATTTTGGAATAATATTGCAAAGAAAATGTGGCAGACATTTTGAGGTTTGCAGGACATTGGGGATAAAAAAAATTTTTGAATTCACAAGAGAGACATCACCATGAACTCCCATGGGTTTTCGACAATATCTACAGTTGGTAGGTTATTCTTGCATGGAAAGTGTACCTTGGCAGAGAAACTAAAGACAAAGATTCCTGCACAACCATCTATTCCTCAAACACACACACATACTGGTTGGATTTGGCACGAGGGCGAGTCATGGTTCAGTGTATTAAATTTTATTAACAAGAGATTTCACAAAAATGAAATGCATTGTCAATAATTAAATTCACAAAAAACCAAACCAATGACTCACAGCTCGTGAGCTGTAAAGCCACGTCAAGGCACCAACCACTTTACAGGCCATTCACACACCTTTCATACGTGATACAAACAAGACCATTCGCACCACCAGGCACAAAAGCACCACATTACAAAATTCACCAAAAAGGGACAAGGTACACCCTGCTTCAGAAAGACAAATATTACTGCACAGCCATCTAATCTGTAAGCACACACACATACTGGTTGGATTTGGCACAAGGGTGAGTGATGGTTCAGTAGATACAATTGTATTAGCAAGTGATTTCACAGAAATGAAATGCACTGGTAATAATTGAAAGGGCGAGAAACTGAACCATTGACTCACAGCTCGTGAGCTGTAAAGCCACGACAAGGCACCAACCTCTTTACAGGCCATTCGTACACCTTTCATACGTGTGAGACATACAAAACCATTCACACCGCCAGCCGCGGGCCCATCACATAACAAAACTCACACCAGCACACAGCGCCATTCAAGGGCCCATCACTTTCACACGCCCACAATCCAGACACAGCAACTACACAGGCTGATGGATTGCGTGGAGTGGCACTCAGCTAGCAGTGTGTGTAGTGACCAGCAGAAAGTCACTACTCACACACAGCCAGCATAGCACCAGTCCACACACACCGCTAGCCAAACACCAGTCCACGCACACCGCTAGCCAAGCGCCAGTCCACGGACACCACCAGCAAAGCACCAGTCCGCACACACCACCAGTCCATGCACACCGCCAGCCAAGTACCAGTCCACGCACACCGCCAGCCAAGCACCATTCCACGCACACCGCCAGTCACGCTCCAGTACACGCACACCACCAGCCAAGCTCCAGTCCACGGACACCACCAGCCAAGCACCAGTCCACACACACCACCAGTCCACGCATACCGCCAGCCAAGTACCAGTCCACGCACACCGCCTGCCAAGCACCATTCCACGCACACTGCCAGCCAAGCTCCAGTCCAACCACACCACCAGCCACGCACCAGTCAACGCACACCGCCAGTCCTTGCACACCGCCAGCCAAGCACCATTCCACGCACACCACCAACCAAGTGCCAGTCCACACACACCAACAGCCAAGTGCAAGCCTACACACACCGCCATCACATTTAGGATTTTTTTTAGAAAAAAATAAAAACACAAACAAATTGCAAATAGATACAAATCTTCTAACAGAAAATCAGCAACTAAATACATTGCACTAACACCAACCTTGAAACAGAATCAAATTATCCAAAGAATACAGACCAGGCAGTTCACTTTACCACTCAAGAATCCTCCCAAAAATTATTTTGTGTGTGGTACGCTCTAAAACAAGCAGAGAGACACAGTGCAGGATGAGAAGGACAGTCGGGGCAGTACATACGACTCTCCTTCCGCAAACCTTTTCGCCAACAGACTCTACATCTCCTACTGGGAAAATCTTTTGCGGGTGTGGGAGGAATGTGATCTGGAAAGTGGCGTTCTTTCAATCTAGCAACATCCTCCACCAGTCCAACTCTAGGAACACTTGCCTGTTCCACTACAACAAGGCTGCCTATTACAGACTCCTGAAACTTAGCAAAAGTCATCTTTGACTCAGGGCAAGAATCCTGGAACACAACAAAAGCATTAAACATTGCCAAGTGGAAAAGATGGATAGCCAACTTCTTGTACCAAATGTAAGCCTTACGAAGAGCAGTGTAAGGTTCCAACCCTGATCTACTCTGTCAACACCACCCATGTGCCTATTATAGTCTAAAATGCACACAGGTTTGCACGCTTCAGCGACCTGACCCCAAACAGTCACAGGTGCAGTGCTTTCATCATGGATGGTAGTCAGCATGTAGACATCTCTCCTGTCTGTAAACTTCACAGCAAGAAGCTCCTGGCAACGCAACGCACTGCACTGTCCCCGCACAAGCTTTTGACAAACAAGTTCTTTCGGGAAACCTTTACGGTTAGAGCGGATTGTGCCACAAGCAAGAGTGTCCACTTTGGCCAATTGCCTGAACAACCGCACACCAGTGTAGAAGTTATCTACATATAAATGGTGGCCTTTGTTAAAAAATCCTCTTCCAAGTTCCCAAACAATTTTCTCAGTCACTCCAAAAGTGGACGGACAACCAGGGAGGTTAAACCTAGATTCCTTACCGGTGTACACCCTGAAATTAGAGACATATCCAGTCCTACTGTCACACAGCATATACAGCTTTATTCCATAGCGTGCCCTCTTACTAGGAATTTATTGCCTAAAAACCAAGCGGCCCTTGAACAACACCAAAGACTCATCCACTGCAATTTCTTTCCCAGGGGCATAAATCTCAGAAAATCGATCAACAAAGTGATCAAGGACAGGCCTAATCTTAAAAAGACGGTCACAGTCAGGGTGATCTCGTGGCAACGCTAAACCATTATCAACAAAATGCATCATCCGAAGCAGAAGCAAATACCTGTCACGAGTCATGACTGCCGGAAAAATAGACGTTGCCATCAAGGGACTGCTAGACTAATATGAAGACATTGATGGCTTCCTTAGCAAGCCCATCAAAAAAGTTAAACCCAAGAACTTCTTCATCTCTTCAACATTTGTGGGAGTCCACCGGGCAGCTCTAGAGTATGGCTTAAGACTGGCACTGTTGTCCCTCAAAAACTGTTCGGCATACAAATTAGTCTGCTCAACAATCTCTGCAAAAAACACATCGTCCATAAACAACTGAAAAAAATTGACCGGCAAAAAGTTTTCAGTATTCACTCTAGACCCTGGAACACCAGTAAACTCTGGCAATGCCGGCTGCACCATGCCAGGGGCAACCCAGAGGTCATCACTTTCAAAGGGAAGCCTTGCAGCCCCAGCCTGCAGCCCAGATGCCTCTTCCCGCACTACACCAACGGGAAGCCTTGCAGCCCCAGGCTGCAGCACAGATGCCTCTTGCCACACTATCGGTACATCAGTCTCCGCCTCTAACACAGGCACTTCATCCGCACTAAGAGTATCTTCATCATCCGATGACTCCATACGGAGAGACAACTCACTGCCAGAATCGTCCCCTGCCTCCTCTCCCTCAGATGCAGAGTCAGTCTCTGAACCAATATCAGAGGAAGACTCAAACAGCAAACCAACAACCTGCTGAGCAGTCATCCTGCGGCTAGCCATTATACTTACTAAGATTGAAGACTGCACAAACAAGTCAACAACAACCAACAATGTGCAAACCAAGTAAGTAACGAAATGTGTACCTTTATCACAATGATCAATGTACTCAAAAACTATAGAATTCAATTACAAGAGACAGCTACACTCACCAGAACCTACTTTGCAGTGACACAGCAAATACCAACGATATCCAACTAGAAAGAAGAAAAAAAAAAAAATTACTCACAAGACAAGAAAATACACATCGAGCACAAATGCAAACAGTTTTTGCCAAGGGGTCGCTTCCTAAATAAAAAAGAAGACATCCCTGGTGTCTAGTGGCCTTTTCTGCCCCCTCCCCTGGGAGCAGAAACGGACAGAACGACGACTGATCTGCCCCCAGGGGGGGCAGAAAAGTCTTCTAAATAATTAGGCCACAAAGGAAGCGGCCCTTGCCCAAGGGGTCGCTTCCTACATAAAGAAAAAGAAATCCCTGGTGTCTAATGGGCTTTTCTGCCCCCCCCTGGGAGCAGAAACGGGCAGAAAGACGACCGATCTGCCCCCAGGGGGGGCAGAAAAGTCTTCAAATTATTATGCCCGCCTAGGAAGCGACACTTGCCCAAGGGGTCGCTTCCTAAAAGACTTCCCTGGTGACTAGTGGGCTTTTCTGCCCCCCCTGGGGGCAGACACGGCCAGGAAGAGGACCGATCTGCCCCCGGGGGGGCAGAAAAGTCTTCGAATAATGTGGCACCCCTAGGAAGCGACCCTTGCCCAAGGGGTCGCTTCCTACATAACTAAAAAGACATCCCTGGTGTCTAGTGGGCTTTTCTGCCCCCCCTGGGGGCAGAAACGGGCAGAAAGAAGTCCGATCTGCCCCCAGGGGGGGCAGAAAAGTCTTCGAATTATTTTGCCCCCGAAGGAAGCGACCCTTGCCCAAGGGGTCGCTTCCAACATAACATAAAAGACATCCCTGGTGTCTAGTGGGCTTTTCTGCCCCCCCTGGGGGCAGTATCGGGCAGAAAGACGACCGATCTGCCCCCAGGGGGGGCAGAAAAGACTTCACAAAAATTGGCACCCCTAGGAAGCGACCCTTGCCCAAGGGGTCGCCTCCTAAATTATGAAAAAGTCATCCCTGGTGTCTAGTGGGCTTTTCTGCCCCCCCCTGGGGGCAGAAACGGTCAGAAAGACGACCGATCTGCCCCCGGGGGGGCAGAAAAATCTTCAAAATAATTTGGCCGCCTAGGAAGCGACCCTTGCCCAAGGGGTCGCTTCCCAAATAAAGAAAAAAACATCCCTGGTGTCTAGTGGGGCATCCCTGCTCCACGATCGCGACGCTGTGCGTGATCGTGGAGCAGGAATGCCCTGTATTGAGACATCAGGGGAGAGGAAATACTCTTTCCTCTCCCCCGATGCCTCAATACTACAAATTTCACCGCCGCGGCCCCCACCGGACAAGAAAACCTACCTCTACCCCCTTGGACGCGCTGGAAGAAATGGATTCCAGCACGTCCAACGCTTCCTGATGACGCCGGCGCGCGCTGTGCGCGCTGACGTCATGGGGAAGCGTGGGGGGGCTCGGGGGTGGCAGTGGAAACTCTTCCGCTGCCATCCCCCTCTGTGGGGGCACGATCGATGCCCCAGGGGGGGAGCGCCAGCGCTTCCCCCAGGGGCTGTGCTCATGACGGAGCGGTTCCGTCATGAGCACAGCTCAACCGATGCTCATGACGGAACCGTTCCGTCATGAGCATCGAAGGGGTTAAAAAAAGGCCACAAACAGCCACAAAAATGTCCCAAACATTGTCCTGTCAGAACAGCCCATCAGGCCCTATCTGATTGCCTTTCAGGCCAGTCTGACCCAGGACATGCTGTATAATTATTTTGCAAGTTGTAGAATACTGCATGGATTTCGAACATGCTGCAGACAACATTTGTTTTATGGTCCGGGAAGTCAACTGTAAAAACCATTACCATACACTGTCCTGTCAGACAAGCACATTGGGCACTGCCAGATTGCATTATTGGCCAGTCGGACTATTCTGGTTTTATGGCAATATTAACTTGCTGGTATTTAGCATGTATTCATTTCCTGAATAATCAATTGTTAAAATTCTAAAAGCGTAACAGAAAATGACCTGTAGTGCATTCTTTTGCAGCTGGAGCCTATTGGGGTACCACAACACCAACTAGCTGTTAGCCAGAAATCTGTAATGTGATATGTATAAACAGTGACAGAATATGTACTGCATTCTGATATGTCCACCTCGTTCCACTTGCACCAGGAGTATATGGAAAGTGTGAGGACGTAAAGGGGCTTGCCAGGATTTGGGTAAGGACCCCTTTCTTGAAACAGTAGACAGCCAATGTGGGTAACAATTTGAATGGGTCCCTAAGGGCAACTAGGACCACAAAGAAATGTGCAAACCAGGCTGAGACAATAATGTATGTAGAGACGCTTATTTGATCAATCCAAAAACTCTCCTACATGCAGAATATGTATCCACAGTTTAATAGGTGGAACTAGGTCCAGTAATGGATGTAAATATCCTTGCATATGTAATTCTGGGTGCAACAGTCCAGCGCACAGCACAAGAGGTTAACAGTTTTAGGGGAATATGTAACCTTTGTGGTAAGAGGCATCTCAGATCACCCAAAATAGATATACATATTGTTGGACCTGGCCCTCTCTAAAAGGCATTTTGAAACTCAAATGTAATGTAAGTTAAAACCTCTTTAATGGCAAAGTCATATTTTAAGTCACAATTCTGAGAATGCCACTTTTTGAAGGATGGAAATTTCTTTCCTAACCATTTGTGCCTTCAACCAGTGTCCTGGGTCACATGACTGTGAATGGCTCAGCGGTTGGTCTTTGTGCATGACTCACAAACAGTGAGAACAGGGGGGAACTAGGTATTGGTAAGATGGGCCATCCTACCAAGGTGGCTGGTGGGGGAGCTGTGCCCTGCCCCACGTCAAATGACTTGCCATCACCAAACACATAAAGGACCCTGATACCTGCCTTTTGTCACCCCAGACTTCCTGGAGCTTTGGCAGGGAAAGGGAATAACTTTCCAGAACCAGATGTGTTGTAGCCCAGGATGTCCCCTCATTTCAAAGAATGGAACTCCAGAGCCAACCTTCTGTACACTCCTGGACCTGTGGAAGCCTTCAGAAGGACGACTTAGACCCCCACAGGATTGTCCTGCTGCTAACAGAGGTCTGCCCTGCTTCTTGAAGGCCTGCTTTGCTGCTTGCAGGAGCATTCAACTATCTCCTTGGACCTCGGACCACCAGAAGTGAATCCAATGACTAGTTGGCTGGTATCCTGGGCTACAGGGACATAGCAAGCTCCAGAGACCCTAAACCTGAAACTGGCTTCTGTTGGAGGGAGCCCTAATCCCCCCAACTGTTGACCCCCAGGTGCTGTACCCTTGGAAGTGGTGTTAGAGCTGAGCTTCTGGTCCTGCCCAGCTCTAAAAATTGGGACTTTGAAATTTTTTACCAAAGAGGGCTATGAGAACCAAAAGCAGACCATAAACTACCTGCCAGCTAACTTTTCCCCAGTCTCAGGTCACCACATACCATTATTGGTGCTTTTTTTGTCCTTGAGTTTTATATTGCGCGAACTCAACCCGAAGGTATCAGGTATTAGAATGCATTACATGAGCACCAGTTGCATTACAGACCGACACATTCATTTTTGTTAGGTACAGGAAGATTAGGTCATTTGCCCAGAGCGCCAGAATGTTGAGCATCATTGCTAAGACTCAAACCCGATTGCCCAGATTCAGGTTCGACCGCCCTAGCTGTTAGGCCACATCCTATCCACAAACTAGATTTTTTAGGTGATAGATTTCACACAAAAAAAATGTAATTCATAACTCTGGTCCTACTAATTGTATTTCATTTGTTTTGATGTCCTTTGATATATTAAAAATGTCTCTATTTTTCTAAACTGGTTTGAGATTTTCCTTGTGCTGTATTTTCACGTCATTACTGTATGTGTACTGTATAAAACAGTTTACACATTGTGTCTAAATTAATCCTGACTGCTTTTGTGCCAAGCTTTCACAGGGTTAAGCACAGGTTAATGTAGTGGCTTTTTGTAGCTCACACTGAAAGATATTGCGGCTGTTGCTTGCGAAGGGCTCACACACTCTCAAACAACAACCCAATTTCTCACACCTATACACACAGAGAGGTTGTCCTGTCCCAGGGATTGAAAGCAGAGATGGCTGTAAATCTCACTTAGGTCTCTGTCAGTTAGTCAGCATTTTTCCAGTGGAGCATCAATGATTTTCTGCTTTATTTTTGTTTTTCAGTCAGTTCTGGCAGTGGCACGAACCAGGGTATTGTAAGCATAAAAACAATCTATGATTGAAAGTCACCCTGAGTGAACCAAAATGAATTTTTTTCCTTGCAGGTTTTACCACTGCAGTGACACAGTGACATAAACTGTTCCAGGGTTGTGGTTTCATGCAACAAGCTATCCTAAACTATGGACCATACTTATGGCAAGTCATCTTGGGATGTATGACGTTACAACGCACACTTTTACAACGCATGCACTTACAACGCATTTTTTACAACACATAATCCATTACAACGCATGACATTACAACGCAAGACACTACAACGCATTTTTAAAAAATACCTTTACAACGCACTACCATTACAACGCATACTACCTTTACAACGCATACCATTACAACGCATAATATTAAATTACATTTAAGGTAAGTATTAGATAGTATAGGGGTAAAAATTACTATTCTAACTCCAGGGGGTGCAACAGTAGGGTAAGTGTTGGATAGTATAGGGGTAAAATTTACTATTCTAACTCCAGGGGGTGCAACAGTAGGGTAAGTGTTGGATAGTGTAGGGGTAAAAATTACTATTCTAACTCCAGGGGGTGCAACAGTAGGGTAAGTGTTGGATAGTGTAGGGGTAAAAATCACTATTCTAACTCCAGGGGGTGCAACAGTAGGGTAAGTGTTGGATAGTGTAGGGGTAAAAATTACTATTCTAACTCCAGGGGGTGCAACAGTAGGGTAAGTGTTGGATAGTATAGGGGTAAAAATTACTATTCTAACTCCAGGGGGTGCAACAGTAGGGTAAGTGTTGGATAGTATAGGGGTAAAAATTACTATTCTAACTCCAGGGGGTGCATCAGTAGGGTAAGTGTTGGATAGTATAGGGGTAAAAATTACTATTCTAACTCCAGGGGGTGCATCAGTAGGGTAAGTGTTGGATAGTATAGGGGTAAAAATTACTATTCTAACTCCAGGGGGTGCATCAGTAGGGTAAGTGTTGGATAGTATAGGGGTAAAAATTACTATTCTAACTCCAGGGGGTGCATCAGTAGGGTAAGTGTTGGATAGTATAGTGTAATATTATGCGTTGTAATGGTATGCGTTGTAATGGTAGTATGCGTTGTAATGGAATGCGTTGTAAAGGTAGTTTTTAAAAATGCGTTGTAGTGTCATGCGTTGTAATGTCATGCGTTGTAATGGATTATGCGTTGTAAAAAATGCATTGTAATGGTAGTGCGTTGTAAAAGTTGCGTTGTAAAGGTTGTTCCCCGTCATCTTGCAGCACTTCACTGCATGACAGAGAAAGGGCAGGAATGCACCATATTTGAGGCAATACAGTGCATTCCTGTTTTTTCCTCTATGCTGGCGCCCTTTTGGCTGGCACCCTTTCTCCTTAGTGCAAGGCACAGGCACCCTTTCTGCTTAGTGCAAGGGTGCCTGCGCTATAAGGAGGATTATTTTTGTGCAGGAAGGGGCACCTTCCGGCACATAAACAATCCCCTGAGGCAGAATGAAGCACACATTGAAAGAGGAAAAAAGGAAAAGAAATAAACATAATTCCCTTCATTACGCCTCATCTTGAGAAACATAGGTTTTTGGTTCATTCCCAGGTCTACTACTTTGGGTAAATCTGAGAATGCGTCATAATCAATGGATGTTGCATGAGAACACCCATGCAATGCCCATGGAAACACCACACTGGTGCAAAAGTAATGTTGTGCAGCGATTTGCTCTGCATTGCATTACTCAACATTTATGAAGCTCCTCAGGGCCACACAAGGTGGCCTTTCGTGGCTTCATAAATCTCATTTTTAATTTGTGTTGCTCTTGCACCACATTGCGTGGGGAAAGAGCAACGCAAAAGGACTCCTAAACATTCCCTATATGTCACTGTATCTATGAGCTATTCCCAAGGAGATGTGTCTAAAAACTTGCTGCTGTTTTCTTTCTTTCTCCCTGAATCAATCATTTGGGCTTTCCTTTCAAGACCAGGTTGTGGTTTTCTCATCCACCAGCGAAATTAGCTATGTGTCCCTTGAATGTTGATGGCCTTTTAATTTATATATATTATGTAAAGATGATCTTCAGGCTAGCAATATGTAATAGTTCTAAACTGAATATGGATAAAGTTAATTGTAAAACAATAATGTCATTGATTTTCTCATACTGGATTACCTATAGGGTGGGCGGAGCTCTCTGAGTTACGTGGAGATTCATAAGAGCGCTGCGATATTCTGCAGAGGTTCGCCCACTCCTTGTTTTAGTGCCACACATCACCCTTTTCGCTAATAAAGATCAATGTTCAAACATTTGTGTGAGCACCTCTGTGCACATTTCCGCTATTTGTATGCCTAATCATCAGGGGCACCTGATCTTTTCTGTGATAAATGTTATTAGACCTGGAATACTTGACATGCTTTCCCCTGTATTTTTGCCTCTGCTTATTGTATTTTTGCTGTTTGTTGGAGTTCATTTTTGCTGGTCTAGATGCTTTGAGAACTTTGCCACTGCTGATAAATGCCAAAGTGCAACTGCTCCCTGTACAAATTATGATGATTGATTGGTTATCCATGATAGGCATATTTGATTTACTGGTAAGTCTGAAGTACAGTGCACTGTGTGTGCCCAGGGTCTTTAAATTAAATGCTACTGGTGGTCCTGCAGCACTGATTGTGCCACCCATCTAAGTAGCCCTGTAAGAGTTTCTCAGCCTTGCCACTGCAGTGTCTGCACAGTTTTAAACTGCCATGTTGACGTGGTATGTGCACCCACTTGCAAGGCCCTAAGCTTCCCTTTTTTACATGTAAGGCAACCCTCAGGTTGGCCCAAGGTACCCCCATGGGCAGGGTGCAGTGTATGTGAAAGGTAGGAGAGGGTGTGTGGGTATCCTGATAGTGAAATATTGTGTATTTAGTTTTTCACTATTGATTGGCTATCTGTCCCATAGGCTAACATGGGAGTTTAGTCGTAACATCTTACAAGTATAACTTTCCATTGAGACAAGATAAAGGAATAGGGCTTAGGCTCTCTGAT
This sequence comes from Triturus cristatus, assembly GCF_964204655.1. NCBI lineage: Eukaryota > Metazoa > Chordata > Amphibia > Caudata > Salamandridae > Triturus > Triturus cristatus. The sequence goes on along the minus strand of NC_140587.1, from coordinate 888,092,887 downwards.
CTCAGAATTTAATAACACATCTTATAGTAACGATGGTTTTTAAATTATGTGCTTGAAAATGCCTCTTTTTCTTGCTTAGCCATTATATGTGCCTCTGCTGAGTTGTGTATTAAATTTCTGGTTCTGGAGTGAAAGGGGCTGGGTATGTGCATCTACTGTAGACAACCACTGCAGGGGGTTGAGGTGTGCACAGCCTTTCATGGGTGACTCGGAGCTGACATGAATAGACCTGGGCTGCACTTAGGGTTGTGGGAGGAGTTTTACTCAAAGCTGAATAGGCCCTGTCTCTTGTGAACAATGCTGTCTCCACCTCCTGCCAAGAAGCTGGACAGAACCAGTTTGGACTGAGCTGAGAGACTTTCTGCCACAAGAGAACAAAGGAAAATGTAGTATAACTATTGAGGTCACCGGGGAGGAGGCTGGACGCATGCAGCACTAGGTTTTCTAGCGGGGAGTACGCCTTGAACTAATGTGGCCACAAGGATTTCCCCCCTACCCCTCCCATGGGGCAAATAGGTTTTTCCAATAGGGTTTCTCTAAACAGGTGGCAGTTGGCTATAGGCCTACGCCCCCAGTGGTAAGATTGGAGCCCAATATTTAAGGTCCTGACGAATGCCACGTACCCAAGTGGACAATACAGGCAGAAACATGTTGACCCCCTATTAACAATCACTGATTCACAGCGGCGACGGGATGATAAGGTCCCCACTCACCGCACTTATATATTTTAATCCCACATAGTAACCCCATAGAATAAAAATTGTTCAGGTATACTATGATGGTTTTTAAATTCACTCACTCCTTTTTTTGTTTGGGCCCCCACTTAGTCTAGAAGTGCATCCCTGTCTTCAGGTGTATGCCCGCCCTCTATCAAACGCGGTTTTTAGAGGGCGAGGACTGGCAGATGATGAAGCATGACACCTGGTGGTGTGTGATGCCAGTCCGTCAATTTTTGTGATTAGCCCCCACTAAATTGGGCATCTCTTAAGACACAACTAGGGACGGTCCTTTCTGTGGTTCATAGCTTTGGTTGGAGGCTGACCGTTCTCTAGTGCCCTAACGCCTCTAGTTCCCTCCCCGGGCCAGACCCTGGGTGTAACTGTGGTTCTTTGTATAACTATTGAGCCCAGATCCCAGAACTTTGAAAGAGGAATCTTTGCCAAGGAGAAGAGCTGGAGAAGCTAGAAGGAGGAGTACTGCCCAATTGCTGTGTGAATACTTTGCTGGGTTGGCCTACAATGGCTACTTCTGCCAAGGAGAGGACAAAGACTGAACTGTGCTGTGTATTCTGCTTGATGGAGATCTCCAAGGGCTTGGTGTAGAGCTTGCCTCCTGTTCTGAAGTCTCAGGGACACAAAAACTGTGTTTCTTCTGTCCTTCTGCACCTGGTACTGCTGTTTCAGCAGCCACAGAGGGAAAAAGCAACACCGATGCCCACAAGCGACGTAGCGCCCTGCAACTATAGTCATGGGCTCCACTCATGAAGTGCACAATGTGCTGCCCTAACTTACACCGCAGCCCCGACCTCATCGACGCTAGTTCCTCATCATCATGGAGCCGATACCTGACGCGGGTGGTCTCCCGAACCCATCAACCCCACACCACTGCCTCGCTGCCAACGCAACGTCTCCTCCCTGGCAACAGTAAGGAACCAACACGTCACCTCTCCGGCAACAGTCAGAAACCAACGCCACACCTCCCCTGCCTCACTGTGAGGAACTGACACTTCACCTCCCCTGTGGTCATTATGAACCGATGCCGCCCGGCACCGATGACGTATCGCCTCCCTGACACCGTCAACCGTCTTTGTTTTCATCGTTTGCGATTATACTGTTCTTAGGGGTCTGTGCGACTCAATGCTCAGCCTGCACACCACACTGTTGCACGGTACTTTGGGATTTTCATCTGTACTGACATCGTAATAGCCCTAGGTGGAGCGTTTTATTGCTACACGCTTTGTTTGAGTGAATAACCTATTTTTGATGATATCCTGACATATGAATGGTAGATTTTTGTCATTTGGTCTTGTTTTGGTTTAGATAAAGATTTCCTATGTTTCTAAACTTTGGTCTGGTGCCGTTTGTAGTGTTTTCACTGTGTTACTGTATGTGTGTATAGAAAGAACAGAGAGGGACCCCTTTACACCAAAGGAATAGGGTTTAAATAATCAATTGAAAGAAAGAGACTTCATTCGGGTTGATTCCAATAGTTCCAGCCAATTTGGCGATCACACATTCAATTTATATTCCTCACAAACCATACATACTCAGGGGATTCAGTATTAAACCCAAGGTCAAAACTAGACAGAAAGTTATTTGTCTGAAATATATCGATTTATTCTTCTAATTAAAAAAAAGTACATAAAAATACATTTACACGCTGCGTAAAGTTCATTTGAAAACGAATCAATAGGCTTTTAAAAAATAAAATAAACAAAAATATTTTGTCACAGACAATATATCTTGAAAACACCTAGGGCAACACAGACAAAATACCTCTGGACAGTTCGTATACATGGACAGACATCAAAAATAACACACACGAGAGTACACACAACAGACAGTAAAATTTGTCATAAAAAGATACACATCTGTGTTCTGCGCATTACAAACTGGAACTCGATATTATGTGCCCTATTAATTATCTGTGGTTCCAGTTGTGACACAGATTGTGTGAAGGACGTCGACTCGTTTCGATGGAAAGTTTTTAATTTAGACCATCTTTTTCAAGACCAGTATTGTGACTCTCAGAAAACATATACGTTGCCAGTCACAGATAAATATACCCCCAATCGTCGTTAATTATCCGGTGCAAAAAATACCACACAACTCAGTATTCAGAGCTGTGTGCAAACGAATATATGCACTGGGGTTGGAAAAATCTGAACCACTCATAATTTTGGAAGTCACCTATGAATTACATAAATTAGAATGTGAGCACTATTGTGAGTTCTCCTGAGCATGTTTCTATTTTGTTGACCTATGTTTCATTAAGTTGACATGCTCAGAATAATTTTACCAGATAATCAACACCGTGAAAGCCGTCTGCATGGATTCATTATTATTTGAATATGAATCCCTATAGAGGCAAGAGGGAGAAAAGGCAAAGGAAAGTCAAATGATCCAGACTTAAATACCTGTATCATAGAGTTTCCTTTAATCTGAATCTTAAATATGAATGTTTAAAGAGTAAATGCTTCTTTGGAAGAAGGATATCTTTAAGACATTAAGGGGAACAAACATGCGTTACTTCCTGCTTGACCGAAAGCATGTTCCGCTTTGTGAAGGACATGACAGCTTCATTACTTTCTGGTTTTCACATAACCTCTGCACTGGGCCCACTCCCAAACTGCCATACATGTCATTCTTCACATATATTTTCCAATTAAGTTTGGCAACACGTGTGTGTCTTGCTTCTTGTGATATTTGTTGGCCGTAGTTTATTTAGCAACATGTATGAATTACCTTCTGCGTTACAGTACCGTGGTCATAACCCGCTATGATCAGGCCATGAACCAACATCACGGGATGTCCTAAATCATTTTGACAAGCTCATAAATCATTGACATAACAGTTCATTAATCTATCCATTTAGCAGTCATAAATCATTTTGACAGGCTTGTAAATCACGTGATATACCATAACTCACAATGTCTAACAGGTCATAAATAATTTCTGACTTATCACAATCACATTCTGTATCTGTGTACCATACTTGTGACACCCCATAGTTTGTTCAGGCCATCATACATACCATTTTATGGGGTCATAAAGGTCCTGTTGGTTTTCACGCTGATTGCATGGGGAGGTAGACTCTCCTTGGAGGTAGGCCCCAACTCGCTACATTTTTGTCCATTTTGTGCCCTGCCATTCGGCTGGTATGGGCTGCTAGTGCCGTCTCCGCTTGCTTCCCCCTTCCGGCCTACTCACCCTGCCGTAAGGCATCCCAAGATGAGTGGCCTTCCTCCTGCACACTGCCCTGCCGGTGTGCTCCTTACCAACAAATGTACCCCTCCTTCACCGCCACGCCGTAAGGGAGGCTTCCGTCTCCCTGCGGCTCCCCCATACTGTTTGTCGTTTCCCTTTTCTTCTTGTTCTCTTTTTTTTTTTAAAGTTGGAGCCTGCCAGTGCCATGGCTGACGATTGGTTGTCCCAAAACACTTTCATCCCTCCTTCCGTAAGCTGCAACCCCAACCTGGGCGTAAAGCTCCAGGTGCCCTGGGTTGATCAGGCTGTGCCGTATGTTCTCTCGGGCATTGGTTTGGAAACATCTGCGGGCTCGCTTAGTTTCCCCTGGGGCTATCCACAGCACTATTCGACAGGATGCTTCACCATGCCAGCCTGACATTATTTGGACCCTATGATAATGATGGTGGTGCTGCCACAAAGCTTGGCCACTTCTGCCAAGCCTGTTAGGATGGCGTGGAGGAAGTCTCTCCTCCTGAGCTGCGCAAGGTCGCTGCCTCCCCATAAGGATCACTACATCTTGGGATGCAATGTAGTTGACGCCTGCAATCCCTTTAGACTCGCTGAAAGCTGATTCCTTTTCTCCCAGTCCTGTGCAGACACGTTCAGGTTCTCTTCAGCCACCCAGGGTGTCTCCTCCACTCCTTCACCTATGAATTACATAAATGAAAATGTGTGCTCTATTGTGAGTTCTTGTGAGCATGTTGCTACTTTGTTGAGCTATGTTTCCTTAAGCTGACATGCTCAGAATAATTTTACCAGATAATGAACACTGTGAAAGCCGTCTGCATGGATTCCTTATTACTCAAATATGAATCACTATAGAGGCAGGAGGGAGAGATGGCAAAGGAAAGTCAAATGATACAGACTTTAATCCCGGTCTCATAGAGCTTCCTTTAATCTCAACCATAAATATGAATGTTTAAAGAGGAAATGCTTCTTTGACGTTGAGGGGAACAAGCCTACGTCTCTTCCTGCTTGACCGACAGCTTGTTCCGCTTTGTGAAGGACATGACAGCTTCATTACTTCCTGGTTTTCACATATTGAAGGCAATACAATATTAAAGAGCCAGCTTCTCATAATCCTAATTAAATGTGCGCTCTGTGCTAATGCTGTTCGGTTTGATCTGGGAAGTAGCTCGCTGACGTATTGCGGGTGCAATATAAATGATAATGAAGCAGAATAGACTAACCGAACTTTGCATTTCCCAATCGGACCAGCCCATTTTATTGACAACACAAACAAGCAGATCTCGTGGGCACGTTGCTCACAAAGCACGGTTCGACTTCGGAGCAACACTCTTCCTAACCAGGCATTTTACCTTACACACACCGTTATGTATGTACTACCACAGCACACACGTACATCTGACAAATAATGCAAAACAATGTGATCGTTGGCAATCAATAAAGCTGTATCTTTCCGCCTAATGTTGTCTATAGAGAGTCACCGAATCTCATATTAATCATGAATATTACATATTAAAAATTAATTGTCCGCAAGATAAAAAGGTGAAGAATGTGCGCACCGCAAATAAACCGCGTGTGTACAATTTACACTCCTTTTGCACATCTTGCAAACAGGCAGTTTGTATACAGTTTTAAAAATGAGGATATGAAATTGAAAAGTGAAGAGGCGCGGAAAAATAAACTTAATCTCATTTGTTTATGCAAGACGGGGCTGTCCTATGAGAGTGCAAGGCTAAGTAAGGAACATAACATAAACACCTACAAAATGTTTGGTGTTTTGGGAAGGCAAAAAAAAAGTATTACCATGTTCAGCATTTCCCTCCCATTGACATTTGTCATAAGTGCTGTAGTTAAGAACTATGGGGCATATCAGCAACACCCGGCGATAATTATCGCTCAGCGCTCTTAGCGTGAGGATAATTATCGCCGGGTAACGTGGATTTTTATCGCTGAGATAGCGTGCTATTAGCACCGCTTATCTCCTCAGCGATCAAAATCCTCACGCTAATTGCCTAACTTGGGCTTATCGCTGGAAACCCAGCGATAATCTTACGCAATGTGGCGTTAGCTTGTTGATAGGGCCCCACAAACTTAGCCATGATATCCACCTTCCATAGGATATCATGGCTAAGTCAGTCCTGAAGCAGACGTAAGGAAAGTAGTGATAACAGGGGTTATCGTTACTTTTCCTGACGCTATGCTTCATAGTGTGGGGCTTGATGATAGGAGAAATGTCGCTTAGCGACATTTTTCCTGTCATGTTATGTCAGGAACGCCCACTTTGCATCTCATTAGAGATGCAAAGCTGGGCGTTAAGAATCCTGACGCTAAAGCAAGGTTTCACGCATTAGCGTGGCCTTGCTAATTAGGCGATAAAATTATCGTCGCTTTTCGGCCGAAAACGGCCGCAAAGGCGGCAATAATTTTTTATCGCCTGCTTGTAAATATGCCCCTATTTCTTTCATAATTCTTCTTTGTAGGGATATCGCTGTGTATCCTTTTGAGTTCTTCTGGGCAGTTTAGGCCATGTTAATATTTTATGATGGCAGCAAGCTAAACGAGGGGTGTATAATTAACAAGTATTTGCACACACATCTCGATTCAAGATCAATTAGCTTATGGCATAAATTAACCTTGTTTTCACTCTTCATGCACGGAGAATCTAGGAGGGTCGCATTTCATGCCTCATGAATGCGTTGTGGCTATACATCACTGGGACCAATTCGATTGGAATTCATTTAGAGGCAGAGTCTTAATAAAACCCTTCGGATGTCCCAACGCCTTAAAGCATCAGTAATGAGGTGCAGGTGGGTAAGTTGGGAATTGTGAGTTGGTGTGGGTAAAGGAGAAAAATGTCTCCACCCTGCAGGCACCAGAAACCTGCTTACTCAGGCCTGAAAGTATAGGGCCTATTTCTGAAAATGTCATGCAGTCACCTTACTACTCTTTATGACGGAAAGGGCAGGAACGCACCTATTTACTGCAATGCAGCGCATTCCTGCCTTTTCCTCTGCACTGGTGCCTTTTCTCATTCTAGGACCAATGCAGGCACCCTTACTCAATGGTGAATGTGAATGCCGGCGTTGCTTGCTGGCGTGTTTTTGTGCAGGAAGCAACACCTTCCTGCACAAAAACAATCTTGAGATACATATTCCGTGTTAGACCTGGCATCCTTGGTGTGATTTCCTAGACTTTTGCCTTCAAAGCTCCTTTTTTTGCGGACTTCATTTTTTCTGGCTTTAAGACTCTGGTCACTTTACCACTGCTAACCAGTGCTAAAGTGCATGGGCTCTCTGCTTTAAATATGGTAACATAGGCTTATCCACAACTGGCATATTTAATGTATGTAAAGTCCCTAGTACATGTGCCCAGGGCCTGTAAGTTAAATGCTACTAGGGGCCTGCAGCATTGATTTTGCCACCCACTTCAATAGCCCTGAAAACCTGTCTCAGGCCTGCCACTGCAGAGCCTGTATGGGCAGTTTTAAACTGACATGTCGACCTGGCAAGTTAACCCTCTTGCCAGGCCCAAAACATTGACTTTAGTACATATAAGTCATCCCCAAGGTAGGCGGTGCACAAACCAACAGCAGGGCACTGTGTTTCTAAAAAGTAGGACATTTAGATTTAAGTTTTCCAGGTCCTAGTAGTGAAAACTCTTACATTTGATTTCACTACTAAAAGGCCTACCTTTCCCATAGGATAATATTCAGATTGCCTTATTACATCTTATAAGTGTTTTTGTCAATTGGGACACCCAAGTTTGGTGTCTCTGGAATGACAATTTAAAATCCTAATTGACGGTGAAGTTAGATCTTAAATTATAATTCTGAAAATGCCACTTTTGAGAAAGTTGGCATTTTCTTACTTTCACCATTGGTGCCTTCTGTCGACCTCTGAATTCACGTCTGAGGTGAGTGACAGCTGCGCTTTGTGCATTCCCTCTAGACAGTCACATACAAAGGGAGCTTCCTGGTGGTCCATCCTGGGTAGGATGGGAAGGAGGATCTGATACTTACACCTGAATAAGTTGTGTCCTATCCCCACACAAAGGGCTGCATAGCCTCCTGGAGTGAGAATGGAGCTGCGTGCACTTCAAAGGCCTCTCTTTGAAGTGTCCCTCTCTTCAAAGGCCCAACTGTGTATGAGTACTGGACCCCTGGCACTACCAACTCAGTACACTTCTGGACCTGTGGATACTGAAGAACCAGAACCTTTTGGGCCTGGCGGCGCAGGGTACGCCTTAATCTCCTGGGTTCACCTGCTCAGCTACACAGAGACACGGGACACTCTGTCAGGCGTTAGAAGATCAGATTTATTAGCTGCAGCTAGTACAGTTATCCCAGAAGTACACAAGGTAGGTTCTCAGAAGACTGCCCCTTCACTCTGTGGCGCACAAACTTTTATACCATATAGGTAACATATACATAAACCAAGTATACACCCAGCACATACAAGAAAGAGCCAATAAGGAAAGTTGAAAAACAGGACAGAACCAATAGGAGAGATTTGAAAACAAAGTGTCAGATGACTCGAAGAAACCTCTCCTCCAACTGTGTTTGTCACCCCTCCCTCAAACTAATTTATTAACAGATTCGTAACAAACTTGCAGGTGGCGAGATACGTTTGTGTGTGTTGGAGGACAGTTGTGAAACGAGAGAATACTAGCAGAGGACAGTGAAGGCCAGACGATAAGATAAAGTCGGAAAAGAATAGTGTGAACCAACAGATAGTTGAGACGGGGATTAGGAAAACCAGACAGGGATTAGTGTACTCGGCCAGACCTAACACCACCTTTGCAAATAGAGGCAGAAGGACCATTTCGACACGAAGCTGCAGAAAAAGCAGAATAGACTTTGTTCGCCATGCTGCCTGAGTGATGGCAACATAAAATGGCGGCGGAGCACAAAATGGCGGGTCGATTCGATCGTGATCGGAAATCGAAGTTCCTCAGACCCGTACTTTTGCCAGAACTCAGGCACGGTAGACTCATGTTAATCTGAGTCAATGTCGATAGCCATGAGGTCATCGAGCTGTTGCTGTAACATCATTTTTATGTTTTCTGTTCTTGGTGATTTGGGTTTAGGGATGCACATAGTAGCACATTGGTCACAGATGGAGGGACCACAGTGCATACAAAGGTAACAGGAGAAAATAATGGTCAAAATTATTCCGAGAAATGTCAATGCTGTCCAACCCCATTTGGACAGTAGTCCCCAAAACCACTCCGAAAAGGACCAATCTCCTTCGTCCTGGTGAATCGACTCAGAGATTATATGCAACTTGGAGATAGCTTGGTATACTGTCGGAGCGTCATTAGGTATGAAAATACAGCAACTTGACCCGATCAATTTGCACACTCCACCACGATCTGCAAGAACAAAATCTAAGGCAACTCGATTTTGTAAGGTCATAAGACGGTCCGCCTGTAGTTCTGCCGTGATATTACTTAAGGCTCCTACAGTGATGTCTATTGTGGTCTCTACGACACGGACTAGTTGCCTTATATTTCTGCTGTTGGCCATTGGACCCCAAAAAGGAAGAAATCCTTTGAGGAAATCTCCTCCTTCTTGTCTTGCTGTGTCTTTCGAATCAATAATCCCTCTGCCATATCTGTTTCTATGATTGTTTGCAGAAGCGGTGTATGTAGGGGGAAGAAGGAAAGCTATAAAGCAGGTACCAGAAAAATCCGTGGGTAACCATGTGTAAGCTCTATTGTGGCAGATAAAATACGTGCCCTGAGATGGCACTAGAGGAGGCGAGTTCTGAGAGGAATAAACGTACGTGTGAGAACAGTTATTTCTTTGTATGGTGTCAGAGGAGCGATCCTTAATTTGCAGACAGAAATTTCCCTGATGAGGAATTGTCCAAATTGGCGGAGATTTTCTTTGTTTGACTTTATCACTAAGACTAGTGATATAATCGGTGACGTTCCAGTTTGTATACGCTTTTCTTTCATCAATGGAAATCTTACTATTTTCCATGATTTTAGCCATAGCTACCATTCCCCTAATTAATTAGCCATGACTAAAATCTGGACCACCAATATATGAAATAATGGAGCGTTTGAACTTACTTTGGTAGGCATTGGAGAAAATAACAAAATAAGCCCAAGCAGAACCCTCATAAGAGAACGGGAGACCTAAATATGGCATTCCTTTCTCTGTGGTATGTGGCATAAGTCCACACACCCAACAGTCAGTCGTATTGACCACTAACTGGTGTTGATGTAACAACTGGACAAAGGAATGGTTGTAGTATTCAGTTCTTCTAATGAGTTCATGTTGAGGAAGGGTATGAAAGAGATGTGGAGAAACAGTAGAAGAAGACGAAGAGGAAGAAGGAGAGATAACTTTTTGCTGCAGAGCATAAATAATCCAACCGATAAACGCCAAAACAATACACAATAATATAATAACACATAAAGTTATATTAAAACGACTGTACATTAATTTACAGGATTCTTTCTTCATTTCATCCTTTCTCTCTCTTTTGTCTAGTGCAGTTTCCATCTTTCTAATGGATGCTCACGGCAATCTTCCTCGATCACTCAATTATGATTATCTGCCGTCCTATGACACTGCAAGTCCTGCAGGCCTATGGCCACTACTCAGGGCACAATTAAGACTCCTACCGTGACCCTGCAACCGGGATAGAATACTACACAAGAGAGGAGAAATCTTAAGTGTTCTTTTGTCTAGGTCTCAAATTGTATTGTTCCTTTCCAGGAGTGTTTTGATTTTGAAACAATGTTCGTGGATTGGTTGTTTCTAATCGACGATGCGATGGTATTGCTTCCTGTAGAATGTTGTCGTCCTCTTTCTCAGACAATGTCCCATTCAGGCGTGCATCACTAAAGGGTACGAATCGTGGAATCTTCTCACTCTCAGAATCACCAATGCCCCTGCGCACCCATTGATCGCAGGGTAAAGGCAAAGGTACTTTCTTACAATGCACGCCGTGAATCCAATTCTTCTTTCCTTCGACTTTAACTGCTATTCTCGTGGTTAACAACACTAAACGTGGCTCCCTCCATCTGGGCTCCAAATTTCTCGTTCTTTGGAAATTCTTGGTGCAGACCCAGTCACCTGGTCGGATGGAATGACCTGGGTCTGTGGAAGCCTCTGGTAAAGCACTTTGAACCTGTTGATGGAGAACACGCAATTTAGTCGTAAGATCATGCAAGTAGTCAATCAACATTGGATATGGCAAGTCTGAGTATTTCTTAGGGCGAGGGACTCCCCATACGTTGGCCGGGCGTCCAAAAAACCACTTTGTAAGGGCTAAGTCCCAAACGAGAGTGTATTGCAGATCTGGTGGACAGTAGAGCTAATGGCAAAGCATCAGGCCAATTGAGTCCTGTACTAGCCTGAACCTTTGCTAACTTTAACTTCAATGTACCGTTGTAGCATTCTACTAAACCCGCTGATTCTGGATGATTTGCCGCATGGAACTTTTGCTTGATACCAAGACCCGCACAAACTTTTTGCATGACTTGGCCAACAAATTCGCTCCCATTGTCACTCCAGACAATGCGCGGCAAACCAAATCTAGGGAAAAATTATTTCAGTAGAATTTGAGCTGTGGATAAAGCTGTGTTGTCTTTTAGAGGGTATGCTTCTATCCATCTTGAAAAGGCGCATACTACCACCAGAACATATTTGAGGTTGTTGCATCGTTCCATATGAATATAATCGATCTGCAACACCTCAAATGGATATGTTGGAGGAGCAAAGTGACCTGCTGGAGTTGGGGTTCCCTTTCCTGGGTTGTACATCAAATAAACAATACAATGTTTCACTACATTGTCTGCACATTTTGGGATTTTGTCATTTTGCCACACTGGAGCCAGAAGTTTGCATATACCTTTTGCATTTAAGTGGGCTGGACCATGCGCCATAGTAACCACTTGGAGCACATAGGCATCTGGTAACAGCCAACGTTGGTGTTCAGATAATTCCACCCAACAACCCATCTCATCGAACATTCCCATACTTTCTCTCCACTTGCTCAACTCTTCCTCTGTAGTTTCTTTCTGGATGGCTCGTACACTTTCCACTGTATCCTCATATATTCCTCTCTCTCTAAACCAATTTGCAGGACACGCCACATACATTCGACTTGTTGCATCTCTCGCTGTCTTTTTCGCTACTTCGTCTGCAAATGCATTTTCTCGACCAACATCATCTGTAATCTTTTTGTGTGCACTACACTTCACAATTGATATTTGGGTGGGTAAGGCAAGTGATTCAAGGAGATCAGTCACTAACTGACCATGTTGTATTTTAGCGCCATGTGAAGTGAGAAATCCCCTTTCCTTCCAAAGACGCCCAAAATTGAACGCTACACCAAAGGCATACTGACTGTCGGTGTACACGTTCACTCTCTTCCCTTTTGACAATACACATGCTCTTGTTAAAGCTATCAATTCTGCTGCTTGAGCTGAATTATGCCTAATATGTGCTGTTTCCACAACTGTATGCAAAGTAGTCACAGCATAGGCTGAAACTGTATCTCCATTAGGCATTTTAAAACAAGAACCATCTACCCATAGAGTTCCATCCGGATTCTCTAACGGTGTGTCTTTTAAGTCAATTCTTCCTTTTGTCTCTTCTTCAGTACGAAAGAAACAATCATGTTGCTCCTCAACACTTTTCTCATCTGAAAGGGGCAGCAGAGTGGCTGGATTTAGGGTATTACATCGTTTGATGTGTACGTGACTAGCCAACAGAGTGCTCACATCCAGTTAGACGAGCACTCGTAAGATGCTGCGTTTTTGTTCTATTTAGTAAGGTATCCACTGCATGTGGTAACATGACAATGAGAGTGTTATCCAACACCACTCCAGCAGACTGTCGAATAGAAATTGCTGCTGCTGCTGTCGCTTTGAGGCAACTGGGCAATGCTTTAGCTACTGGGTCTAACGTAGCCGAAAAATAGGCACATGGTCGCTGCTTATCTCCAAATCGCTGCGTTAAAACTGACAACGCACAACCTTCTCTTTTGTGAACATAGAGCGTAAAAGGCTTACTGTAATCGGGAGTACCCAATACAGGAGCGGAACACAGAGCAGCACGTAAATCAGAAAAACTCTTTTGGCACTCATCAGTCCATGGAAGGGGGTGAGGCGTATCTTTTAAAGTGAGGGCCAACAAAGGTTTGGCTATCAGAGAGAAGTTAGGGATCCATTGCCTACAATAAGAGGTGATACCCAGAAAGGCACGTACCTCCCTTTGTGTGGATGGCACAGACATTTGCGTAATCGCTTGAATTCGTTCTGGCGTTAATCGTCGTCCCTCCTTTGATAGGAGATGACCCAAGTAGGTAACCTCTCGACGAACATATTGTAGTTTAGAGGGTGAAACCTTATGATTCAGATCAAACAAATGGCGTAGCAATGCAACAGTGACATTTTTGCAAATCTCTTCTGAATCAGCAGCGATTAACAAGTCATCCATATATTGGATAAGAGCAGCACCAGACGGCAAATGAAAAGTATCAAGATGACTTTTTAAAGCTTGGCTGTAAATAGAGGGACTTTCACAATAGCCTTGAGGTGCGCGCTTAAACCGGAAGCTTCGGCCTCCAAGAGAGAAGCCAAAAATGTCCCTACTCTCTTCTGCAATGGGAATACTAAAGAAGGCATTCTTTAGATCGATAACAGAGAACCAAGTCGCTGTAGAAGGTATCATTGTCAACAAAGCAGTGATATCTGATACTACGGGAAACTGTGGCACAACAATTTTGTTTACCTCCCGGAGATCAATCACAAAACGATATACAGGTGGCTGAGAAGGATCAGTGCATTTAAGAACAGGAAGAATAGGACTATTGCATGTGTTACCTCTTGTTTCTACAACCACACCTTTCTGAATCAAGTCATGAATGATTTTCAAAAGCGCTTTTTCACCTTCAGTAGAAATTCTATACTGTGGGATACGCGGTAATTCAACATTGGGTTTAAGAGTGACAACATAAGGTGGAATCTCAAGGCAACCCACATCGTTTGGACCCGTGGCCTAAAGCTTTGCTGGAAGAGAAAGCAATTCAGGTGGAAACTGATCTTTGGACAAATACATTGGAGAAATCAGTTTCTGTCCTAAAGTAAGATGTACACCAGAAGGAGAACAATATATCGTAGCATGCATTCTTTTCAATAGATCTAAACCCAACAGATTCTCACCGCAACCATTCATCAAGAGAAGTGGAGCTTCCAAATCATAAGGGCCAATTATAATATGCAGAGGGCAAGAAACTGGGTTACGAACAGGGGCGCCAGAGAATCCTACAGAAACATTCGTTAAGCCAGACAAAGGTGCCCCAGGGAGTTTAGAATGAATGATAGAACTTCTCATCGCCCCAGTATCTAGAAGAAATGGCTCTGAAACACCCATTGTAGTGACGTTAACATAAGGTCCATTCTGATCTACTGGAATCGACACAACTCCCTTACTTTGTCCATGGCTGTCCTAGTTGGCATGAAGACTCTCATTTTCGTTTTCAACATAACAATCTTCATTATAATATTGCGTAGACCTAACATTTTGCTGATCAAAATAGTTCACAGAATTGGGAGAAGGAAGGGCACGCTGTTCTTGAGTCAACACACCTCGACCTCTACCTCTGTTTGCTGACTGGAGGCCAGCACGACCTCATGGAGCAGATAATGCTCCATTGCGTTGCAATAAAACCGGACAACTATTCTTAAAATGACCTTCTTCTCTACAATAGGCACATTGATTAGGTCCTAACAAAGGTCGTGGAATGTATGATTCAGGTTTTTGATATAACCTCTGAAACTGCGGTGGCTGTTGAAACTGAAGCTGAACATAGCGAGGAGGATCAGCTTGTTGCAAGAGAACCTTCGTTTTTAATTCTTTCGTCTTTTTCTCTTGCTTTTCCTTCTCTTCTTTATCTCTGTTTTCATAATATTGTGCAGTAGCCAATAGCTGGGCAGAAGAAGAAACAGCTCATGAACTCTCAGAATCTTTCAATTTGTGTGACAACTCGGGAAGCAAATTAAATACAAATTTGTCCACAAATAATCGCTGACCACCTTCTGTAGCCATATCTTGACCACTGTGATCTATAAATGTCTCCTCGAAACGAGTGAAGAAGTCAGAGACATTTTCATCTTTCTTTTGTTTGCATGCTGCTAGCTTATCCCAGTTAACTCTCAATGCAGGCATCATAGTTTTCATTAATGTAATAATCCTACCAGGGAGTTCCGAAATCAAAGCTTCAGGCTTTGCACCACCCACTTGGTCTCTATCTGTGGTAGTTATAACATCCCAAGTGGCACCTAATTCCTGTACGTGATTCTCCTTACGAATCTTAGCCCATATTGTCTGTGGGACTACATTTCCCATCAACATATCAATATCAGCTAAATTCATGATGCTAGCATCAACTGTCTGTGAAAGTTCTTTGTAATAACCTGCAGGGTTCTTACGAGGATCTGGTAGAGTCTGCTTAAGGGCCAAGACTTCAGATCGTTTCCATGGAACATGTACCCATATACGCTGAAAATGAGCAGGAATAGCTGCATTAGCACCTACTGCTGCAACCTCTTCCTTCCATACTGGAGGAACCTCTCTCATGGGATAGTTTTTCAGTGTCAACCTAACCGACGGATCAGAATCAAGAAAAGCCTGAGAGAACAATAAGGATCTATAAGAAATAAGTGTCCTTACAGCCTTCTCAACCTTAGAACCCACAACAAGTCCTTTATCAAAATCAGTCTGAACATCTAACAGATCTTGTGGGATCGGACTCGAATTCACATCTTCCCATTCTTTAATGAGAGTATCGCACATTGCATTAAAAACCTATCTTTGCGTAGACGCATTCCATTGTGAGAAAGTAGGCATAATATCGGGCACACTGTATTGAGGACCCTTCTTGATCCACTTACGTGCAAGAGAGTCTAGCCTTTCTCGTTCTTCAAAATCCGGGAACTGACTACGAGACTGTCTTCGAGCAAAAGCCGGAGACACATTTAAAGCTCCAAAGAAAGGAGATAAAATACCAGTGACAGTGTCTGTGAGACGTTTACGCACAGACGGAGAATTAGACATAAGAATTGGAGACAAAGTATTAGGAGAACTGACAGGAGGAGAACCGATAATTGCAGGAGGAGCAGAAGGCAAAGTAGATCTAAGATCAGGAGATGAGGGCAAAGAAGTTGAAGTTAATGGTAACACTGACAGAGGCGGTAATACTGGAGGAGGCAAATGCGGGAGAGCCGGAACAGGCGGAGGTACCGCTGGCGGCTGAACAGGCTGTAATAATTGGGGTGCATTAGCACTTTGTACATAGGGCAGAGGCAACCTCAATAAATGGGACATTAGGGGATCTTCTTCTATATCTTTCTTGTTTTCAGAAGGGGAAACAGGCAACACCGGATAGCATTTATCTATCGCCATTCGATGCCGTCTCTCTGAAATTTCAGTCGCGTTATCAATTTCATCATTTTTGAATTGCTGAGCAGCCTGTATAATTGTCATACCCTGTGTTTTCTTATCTCGTTTTGCTTGCTTAATTTCTTTCTTTTTGGCTTCCTTATGCCAAAGGCGGAGAGAGTCAAACATTGCCGGACGGGCTTTTCTTTTGAATAGGGCTGCTTCCAAATTATCTAGCACATCGGGATCAAAGCTACCATTTTCTGGCCATTTTAGAACACCATCTCTCTTCGTGTATCGGGTCCATGCCTCGTTAAAGGAAATGGGGCCAATACCATGTTTCGAATAGAGCTCATATGTGGGAGTTCCAACTGAAGGAATCGGACAAGAGTCCTCAAGTCGGGAATCCCTATTACAACCAAAGCAACAAAGTTTTCCAAACTTAGTCAGACCAGGCATCTCGTGATTTCACCTGACTGTTCACAAACTTCAAGGGAGTAAAACTCAGTTTACGCAGCACAAATGCACTTACCCTCGGCTTCGGCTATTGCAATAGTCGAATCTAAGAGCCACAAATGCTAAAAAAACAAAGGACAAAAATTGTGGGCGTGACCCACGAAGATACTTAACTAAGGACGTCTTCTCACACCAACAGAGGCCCGTCTATCGTCTCGCCTTCCATACATCATCAAAGAAAGGGCCAAGGCAGGGCAGCAGTCAGGGCAGCGGTTGTTAGTAGCCGTCAGGAAGGAGAAACGCGCTGCAAAAGACCTTCGGACCACTTTCGACATACAGGGGTCGCTTGATGTGGCTCGCGAATCCTCCGGAATTTTCTTGCGGGGTTCCTCACGACCTTTAGGCAGAACCAGTACCACTGAAACCGCCCAACATTGGGCGCCAGTTGAAGAACCAGAACCTTTTGGGCCTGGCGGCGCAGGGTACGCCTTAATCTCCTGGGTTCTCCTGCTCAGCTACACAGAGACACGGGACACTCTGTTAGGCGTTAGAAGATTAGATTTATTAGCTGCAGCTAGTACAGTTATCCCAGAAGTACACAAGGTAGGTTCTCAGGAGACTGCCCCTTCACTCTGTGGCGCACAAACTTTTATACCATATAGGTAACATATACATTAACCAAGTATACACCCAGCACATACAAGAAAGAGCCAATAAGGAAAGTTGAAAAACAGGACAGAACCAATAGGAGAGATTTGAAAACAAAGTGTCAGATGACTCGAAGAAACCTCTCCTCCAACTGTGTTTGTCACCCCTCCCTCAAACTAATTTATTAACAGATTCGTAACAAACTTGCAGGTGGCGAGATACGTTTGTGTGTGTTGGAGGACAGTTGTGAAACGAGAGAATGCTAGCAGAGGACAGTGAAGGCCAGACGATAAGATAAAGTCGGAAAAGAATAGTGTGAACCAACAGATAGTTGAGACGGAGATTAGGAAAACCAGACAGGGATTGTACTCGGCCAGACCTAACACCAGCTTTGCAAATAGAGGCAGAAGGACCATTTCGACACGAAGCTGCAAAAAAAGCAGAATAGACTTTGTTCGCCATGCTGCCTGAGTGATGGCAACATAAAATGGCGGCGGAGCACAAAATGGCGGGTCGATTCGATCGCTTCCTCAATACTCTGCCAGTAAGAAGGTCTGATGTGCTGAAGGGGTTGCCACTGTACTGGACTCCTGCTCTGCTGTGCTGACCTGCTATCCGCTGCCCTTGCCTGGGAGTGAGAAGGACTGGACCTGCATCTCTCCAACCCAGAACCAAAGTGACTCCAAGGAATTGCTGGCTTGCCTGTTTGTAGTCTCAGGTACTTCAAACAGTTCCATCTCATCTGCCTACAGCATCTGTACTCTTTTGGGTGTAGTCTTGACTTGCCAAGTGCTGTAATCCAGACCTGGCCCTTGGAAGTGGGTACAAAATACTGCAACTGACAAAATCCACACATCACTGGCGATGCGGCGCTCAGAACCGTTGCATCGCTATCAACACCGAAGCATCATCACTGTGTGAGGATCGAGGACATCACATTGCCAACGGCACGGTACATCACCTCCATTCCCGATGTATCTCCGACTTTGAGTGGCTCAGCGCCGACTCATCACCTATTTTCTAAGTATTAATGGAGATGCATCACCTCCTCCGCTCCTCGCATCTCGCCCTTGTTGTGGATGCAGCCACAAACCATGGTGCTGTTTCAGCAAGCCAAGGTTGGTCATTTTATCCGACCCGCACTCCCTTGCGGTCGGCCTGAAAGCTTAAATTTGACCTCGTTTAATGCGAGCAGATAGCCCAGGTTGGCACTTTATGCTTTTAAGCACTTCATTTCAGTTTATTCTTTGAAAAATCATAGCTCCAGTTGTACCTATAGGTTTTTTGTGATTTTGGTCTTGTTTTGTTCATTAAGTTAAGCTTTGTGTTCTAACCAGATCTGATATCTTTTTGTGTGGTGTTTTCACTGTTTTACTGTTTGAAGTATTGCATAAATACTTTACACTTTGCCTCTTGAGTTAAGCCTGACTGCTCTGTGCCAAGCTATCATAGGGTGAGCACAGGCTTATTTAAAGTAACTTTCTCACTCACCCTGACTAGGATTCTGGTTCTTGTTTAGACTGGATGTATACCAACCATCACACCCAATTTCTACCATTCCTCTTTTTATGTGCACTGCAGAATGAACGATGAACTAACAAGAAGAAATAAAGAAACTTATTCTTGTTACGCCTCACCTGAGAAGGTGTAACTTTTTGGCGCATTTCCAGGTCTACCAGTTTTGGTAAAACCATAGGAATTGCATGGAAATACCCATTCAACACCCATGGAACGCCTTCCCAAGGAAGAGTAAGGTAACGCTGCAAATTGCACTGCATTGCCTTACTCCAGGCTTATGGGGCCACTCAGGGCCATGCAAAGAGGCCTTGCATGGCCTCATAAATCACGTGTAAGGTTTGCTTCACCCTTGCACCACATGAGTGGTGCAAGGGCGACCCAAACCAGCACATAAAGAGGCCCCAGAATATGAAACTTGGGGTGTTGCATCAGATGCAGACATATATGCTGAGATCAATCATAATATTTTTGTAAAACGTCTTTTTCGAGTAAAAAATAAGTGTAACTTATCACTAAAAGTGCATTGACATCCACAATCTTGAGAAAACATCAAACATAGACTTCTTCTTCTTGGCCCCCTTCAAAGGAAAGATCTAGGTGCCTGAGGAATAAAAGGAGTCAGGATCAACTACAATTTACCATTTACAATGTAACCCATGTGGTTACACAGTAAAGCACAGAATCTATTGATGAGATTTAGTATGTATTTATCATAAATTCAAAGCCATGCTGATATACATTAGTCACAAAGATATAGTTTTAAAATACAGAATCTCTAATGAATGTACGAATTGATGGATACAATTGATCCTCAATATAACAGAGAGCAAATGAGGAATTCAGTAGCTATTACACAAAGAATAAGAAACAATGTCTGGTGAGTAGATTGAAAGTTTTGACCCTCCTACCTATACATGAGTTTGCCCCTTCACATCCGCTTGCCTGTATTCTGGTCCAGGGGACTTCATCCCCCAGCTGCCTAAGCACCAGGAGGCACAACAGCTCAGGGCTGCCACAGCGTGAGATGCGTGCGGGCATATCCGGGCAAAGCCCGGGCCAAAGACGGGTCTGTCTGCGCCCGTCAGTGGCCAGAAGAGGCTGGGCTGGGCAAGGTCCCTTGGTTTTTAATTTTGGAACCTGCTGGTTTCTGAGGCTACCAGGATGTGGTTCTAGCATCATCAATAAGGTTCATTGGATACTACGTTTTGCAGTGCTATTTTATTTCTTACTTGCACTGACTTTTTTTTTTGGTACCCCCCCACCATCAAGAAATCTTTATCAAGGAGACTGCTAACCATTTACCCTGCCTCCCAAATGGTTTATACTGTGCTTTACATAATCCTGGTGAATTGAGGTCACGTAGCCATGGGCAAAAGGAAAATGACTGCTGGCCAAGGGTGGCACCAGGAAGTAACACAGTAGCGAGCGCTGATTCCTTTTTAAACAGGGCAGGACATGTGATAACGTAGGAGATAGCTCTGACTGAGAGAAGGTTCTCTTTGGAGACAGAGAAGCCTGCCCCAGGTTCTGCAATGTCCGCGAATGGTAAGGCGCAGGAGTCAACAGGGGACATTGCGGGGGTCCCAGCGGGAATCTCAGTGGGAACGCTAAGCCCTCCTGCACCTGTGTCCACCCCCTTGGTGACCCCTCCTGGTGAGCTGATAACGTCCTCAAGCTTCTCGACAGCCAAACCGCCAGCAGGTGATGATTTAATTTCAGACTGTCCCCCAACCAAGAGGAAGGGAACAGGCTGCAACAAGGTCACGAGGAAGACACCACGGCCAAAATCGCCATCACCAGCCAATCCCAATCTTAAACAGTTGTTGGACACTCTCTTTGAAAGGCTGGAATCAATGATTAAAGCTCTCCTAGCACCAATAATATTAAAGATGGAAGGGGCTGAGAGGAGACGTAATACTTCTATTCCGATGTGCAACACCTGCCTCATAAGGTGAAAGCCAGTGGGTGGGGGGGGAATCATTTTAAAGGTGAGATGTACTAAAGATCCAGAAAATGATGAACTGTTCTGTAGATCCAAAAACAACTGCATACTTGGAGAGTCGATCTTTGTAGCCCAGGTAGCTCAAATGGGCATCCCACGGAAACATAAGGAAGGCCAATTCTTCATATGTACCTTGTCTCAACCTTAAATGTCCAAAGATGAAAACCATTGCATCCTCGATCTGCCCCCCGCATCTGCTCCTTTAGTTGCAGTATTAATGTGGGTACCATCACTTTCACAAGGTTCCAAGAAAACCTCCCTGGACTTCATTCACAAGGTTACTCACTAGTGTAAAAAGAATGTGACAAATGGGCAGAATATATCCTCTGATTTTATTATGACTAGAATAGTGGGATGGATTGGTCGTAGAGCGGGATTGTATAGTCATCAATTTCAAGCACCCTGTGCAGGTCGAGGCGATAGTGGGATGTCTTTATAAGTATAACTCTACCTCCACAATCAGAAGTGCCCCCTACAGTTTTTCTATCCCTCCAAGCAGCCCCCAGGCCAATTCCCAATGGCAGCTAACTTCAAAACCAGTTAGGCTTGCCCATATAAGAAACATAGACACAATTTTACCTTTAAGAAACAGCTCCCAACCGCTTGCCAGTCTTCAGGGTCTGGATGAACATGATTGACTAAAGCTGGAGGACAAAAAGATCCAGGGCAACAAATTGCCTGATATGGTTTTTAACAACCCAATACCACCAGCATCTATGCCCGACTCAATGTGTGCTAATTCTTCTAGCACTATCTCCACATCGACCACTTCTGTCGCTCCATGTGTGAAGGCACTCTCGTGGAATATAGCGGGTCTTAGGTCAAACAGTGGCAACATATTTTGGGAACATTTTCTTTCAACACACCATATCATTGCCCTGCAAGATACCTGGGAGGCAAATGAAAGTTTTTATTTAGATGGTTTCATTTCATTTTGTAAATATGCTACCTCTTCGAATATGGGAAGAGCAAGAGGGGGCTTGCTTTTAATGTTTTCACTCAAACGCTCCTGCAAGACCAGAATGATAGAATGCCGATCACCCCATGTGCTAGCAGTAGAGTTTTCTTCCACAAATCTTCCCATCATGCTAGTGGTCAATTATTATAACTCCTCTACCAGAAGCCATGAGTTAGAATCCCTCCTAGCTCTAGAGGAACTTTTGGAACACTATGAAGAAGGCAAACCAGCTTACTACGATCTGATAATTGTAGGGGATTTTAACATTCACCAGTGCTATCCTAATTGTATCTTAATAACACAGCAGGGGGATCCCTTAACTTCGACAAATCATTTTGAGCACACACAGTGACGCATCTTTTTCAGAAGGTTTCCTCTCAGCCCACAATCTACTTTGCTTACAGCAAACAAATGTCAGCTTTGGTTCCTACTTATGCAGGAAATGGAAGGCCTAGTATTATTGATTATATTATGCTGTCTGCACCCTTCGTTTCGGTGGTGGAGAACCTGAGCGTGTCTTGGAATTGCCACATCGATCACAACCTGCTCACACTTGAGCTGTTCTTTTCTGCCATTCTAACAGGGGAGTCGACCACTTGCATCTCAAATAAAAATATTAGTACCAAAGATCAAACACATAGGCTGAAGTGGGAAAGGATTATCCTGGAAAGTTTCTTGGACAATCTGTATGCTGTTTGTGCCACAGAGGTCCAAGTAGGCATGGAGCCCACTATACATGATAGAGCCGTTTTAGAGGCCTTCGACAAAATAACTACGCAGATATTGTCTAACCTAATCACAGTGAGCAGGACAAGATGCCCTTAGGCCAAGTGGTGGTTTGATGGGACCTGCTCTGTGGCTCATAGGGAGCTGCTGCAGGCCCTTAAGCTCAATCCAATGGATGAAGCAGTGGTCACGAGTAGAAGAAAGGCATTTAAGCTTGCAGTGTTTGAGAGGAAGAAACTGATAAGAGACAGGCTTGGGAGGCTCTTGGGCAAGTAAGCGTACTGGCAGATAGCTCTCTGGTGTGTGGTTAATAGCCCCTTCTTCTCTGATATGCCAAACTCCAACACCAACTGTATTATTCCTGCTGAATAATGGGTACAGCATTTTGGCAAAGTCTACAGCGGTACCAATCTAGGAGAATTTGAGGCACACATGGACGGTGGGTCAGCTAGCGTACCCCTTCACTTTAGCATGTATGAGGTCCATAGAGCAATCATTTCAACATCCGGGGTAAGGCTCCCGGCCAGATGGGGTACCTGCAGACCTATATAAGGCTGACCATAAGATTTGGAATAAGATTTTAGCTCACATTTTTATTGCAGCCTGCACTTGTGGTTTTCCCCCCTCTTGGCAATGGCAGTTATTATCCCCATTTTTAAAAAGGGTGCACAGGATGATCCTGCATGTTATAGACCAATCTCGCTTTTAGATTCTGCTGCTAAAATTATGGGCAAAGTGATATTGGATCGTCTAACAGTATGGCTCGATCATTTTAATGTTATATCTGACTTACAGTATGGCTTTAGGCAGGTCAAAGGGATGTTGGATCAATGTCTTAACTTGCATTTAGTGATTGGGAAATACACTATTGCTAAGAAGGGAATTTTACATTTGGCTTTTATGGATTTGGCTCAAGCCTTTGATTGTGTAAATAGGTCTAAATTATGGATTATTTTATGTAACATGGGTTTAGATACAGATTTTGTGGCTTTTTTACATACTGCCCATGAAAACACCACAGCCGAAGTTAGATATAACAGGGATGGTGGTCTGACGGACACCTGTGCAGTGAAGAGAGGGGTTCGTCAGGGATGCATCTTGGCCCCCCTGCTGTTCACACTCTACATTCATAAGCTAAGGGATTTTTTAATATCAAGCTGTAAAGACATGTCCCAGGCTGGTACCAAGATGATCCCTGCACTCCTCTATGCAGATGATGTGGTTCTACTTGCCAGAACCGCTGTGGGCCTCCAACGACTTTTAAATGGTTTTATTGCTTTTAAGGACTCATTAGACTTGACCACAAACTTCACTAAATCACACACTCTGTCCATAGGTCCCCAAAAGGTTTCTAAGGCCTCATTTTAATATAAGGGGGCTGAGTTAACTAAAGGCCCTACTTTTCCCTACCTAGGGGTACTTTTTCAGGACCGAGGGCCCTGGTGTGCACAAAAAAGAACACCTTAGCTAGAGCAGCCGGGACCACTCTGAATTTTGCTAAAAGAATAGGGGCAAAACTCTTTCCCGCCCTGTTGAAGATTCATAAATTAAAATGCATCCCCATGGCAATCTATGGATGTGATGTCTGGGGTTACAAGGACGTAAAGGATATTTAGGTGGCTAAAAATAAATTCACACGTTAGCTCCTTGTAGTCCCACCTGCTACACCAGCATATATCTTACATGAAGAATTAGGGGTAGGGTACTAGGGGTGGGCGGAATTAGCGAAAGTGCCTTTCGCAAAATATCGCGAAACGGCACAAAATCTCCGCGATCACGTGAAATTTCGCGTGATCGCGGAGATTTTGGTGTGCTGGTTAATGTGTTACTGAATTTGACCTTCAACTCGGGCACCTGCTTTATTTATAATTATATCTGTAAGACTTACAGATATAAATAAAGCAGGTGCCCGAGTTGAAGGTTAAATAAAAGTGCTTCCGGTTGGGGTTTAATTTTTGTGACAGGAGCATCGTGCCAGAATGAATCCTGCCCTGCATATTTACCCAAGAAGATGCCACCGTTTTGTGCAATACCTCTACTCAACTCGAGTACTTTCTACTGGCTAATCAGTAAGTGCTACCTCGTTGGGCAAATGTATAGTGCGTAAAGGGCCAGAAGAGTTGTCTCCAGTGGCAATGTGTGTCTGTAACTTTGCCACTGCGCCGAAAGGCGCTAGGGTCCCTTGAGTGAGGTGTCCATCATCATAGCGGGAAGTGGGCGGCAAGAAGTTGCATAAAGCTAGTGTGTTTGGAGCGGGGCCTAACGGGCGGGGCTTCTAGGCCAGTTCACATGCCTCTTGTTTATAAAGGGTCAGAGCAGTGTCTCTGAGGCAGACAAGGAGAAGGAACCGCCTTGGCACAGGAAGTACACGAGAATTGCGCTCGAGTAAATCAAGGATGCAAAGACCACCGTCAAGGATTACAGCTATCATTTCAGGGTGGAAATGGGGAGAAGGTACATATGCTTAACCACACTCCCAAATTCTACTCGAGGATTGTGCTCGAGAAAATGAAGGATGCAAAGACCACCATGAAGGATGTGTGTCTGTAACAGCGCCGACGGCCCTGGGGTCCCTCGAGTCAGCTGTCCATCATAGTGGGGGAAAGGGCGGGAAGACGTTGCCCACCGCTGGTGTGTGGGGCGGGGCCAAATGGGTGGGGCTTCCATGCAGTTCACATGCCTCTTCCAGAGACCGATCAGAGCAGCAGACAAGGAGACAGAACCTCCTGGTGTCAGGAACTACAAGGGGATTGCGCTTGAGAAAGTCATGGCTGCACAGAGCTCCATCAAAGATCACAGCTAATTTTTGACGGTAGATATGGGGAGAAAAGCACACCTGCCCAGCCTCGACCTAGCTCCTGAATGTTTTGTGCTGATTAATGCGTTACTGAATTTGAGCTTCAACTCGGGCCCCTGCTTTATTTATATCTGTAAGTGCTTCCTGTTGAGGTTTAATTTTTGTGACAGGACTCATCAAAGGCAACAATTTCCGTTCCCTCGCGGATCACGGAAATTTCGACATTTACGCGTTCCGTTCGGAACGCGAAAATGTCGAATTGTCGCAATTTTGCGAGCGGAACGGAAATCGTCGCCCACCCCTATAGGGTACATCTCGGATCTGATAGCGGAAGCCCACCTGTTACATGGGCTGAGAAATTGGGCCTGTCCCATCACTAACTTAAATCAACTCAGAATCACTGACTGCACAGCGTTGGAGGGGGCTATACACATTCCCTGGCTAAAATATGTAATAGAACAGACAAAATGGCTTGGCTGCCCTACCTATACCTGAGCCCCAAGCGGTTGGGTAAAGCAGCTGTTAGAAATATCAAACAGCAGTTCCTGGACAAACAGCAGGGGCACAGGGAAGGGAAGGAGTTAACAAAACCCACTGTGAGAAGGTATGTCACACTGACAAACAAGTCCAACCATATTTACTTTTTGTTAGTAATGTGTTCCATCGTTTTGTGTTGACTAGACTCCATCTGGATTTGGTCCCTTGGCCATTGGCCTTTCCCAAAGGATTTACGAAACCTGGCACTTTAAAATCCTGTCCATGTGACAACTTTTCAGAGCAAGATACTTTACATTTTATCTTTTTCTGTGACTTATTATCCACCGCGCAGAAAGTTTATATTTCCGTTGCTCAGAGATCGCCAATTCACCCAATTTAGGCCCGCATTTTTGTACCTTCAAAGGTTATCTTCTGCTATGGTCTGTTTTGGTGTTGCAAGTTTTTCAACAGGGGGCACCAGACACAGGAAAAAGTTGTCTCTGCAGTAGCTAGCCTGCTTTTTCTTGTTTTGGGCTTAGGGCTTTCGGTGCACATACCGATTCCAGTCGGTCGGAGCCCTTCCGTCCGATTCGGATCATGTCGGCCAGATTCCTTTCCGACCGAACCATTCCGATGGGCTCGGTCGGAAAGGAATCCGACACAGATTTCCGGATTGCGGACGACAGGCTCGGAGAGCCCGTCCGCCGTCCTGAAATCACCCAGTACTCCCCCGGCTGCCTCTTTGCGACCAAGGGAGTACGATGGCAGTTTTTCACTGCCTTTTCGGGCCGGTTTTTCCGGCACGAAAAGGCAGTCGGAAACTGTCTTTGGGGGCCCCCAGTAGGGACCCCATGGGTGCGAGGCTGCCGAATGGCAGCCTGGGGCCACCTATGGTGCCCCTCTGTGGATCCCTGCACCCGGTGGCAGGCACCGTGGGGTGCCGCCCACAGGGTGCAGGGATTAACTGCACCCCTGCTTTCAAGGATGCAGGCATGCATTCCGCTCGAAATGCATGCCTGCATTGACTTGTATACGAGTGCGACCGAACCCTGTTCGGTCGCATCGTACCAGCAGGGCCGTAACCGACGACAGCAGGACGGTCAGTTACGGCTCCTGACTGATGTCAGACGGACCTGAGTCCGTCCGACATCGGAATCGGCCCCTTAATGTCGAGTTTTTTATTTCAATCTACAGAAATATTGAGTTGGAAATATCGAAGGGACAGAATATCGACATCAAGAATATCGGTGACCAGAATATCGACCTGAAGGTAAGAAATATTGTTTTTGTTAAGTAGTCAGTAATATCGTTTGCAAAAATATCTTTGTTAATTTTATCGATGTTTATATGAGTGTTATGTATTTTTGTATGTAATTTATATGCATGTGTTCTATATTTTTTGTTAAGTATTGTATTTTTAAAAAAATGAATGTGTTAAATATTTAGAAGTTAGTAATTTTTTTAAAGTCCATTTTGCGTTTTAGTACCGTAGCGGGTTGTGGGTTTATAGGGAGATAGGGTGGAAAGTAATTTAATTATAGAAAATTAAATAATAATTTTGGGGAATTATTAATTATTTTAAATTAAATGTTGCGTTTTAGTTCCCTAGTGGGTTGTGGGTTTATAGGGGAATAGGGTGGGAAGTAATTTAATTATGATAAAGTAATTATTCATTTTTATGTATTGGTATTGATAATTATTTTATTGTTAATTTACTATTATTTGGTAATTCATTTTTTATTAATTTATTCATTGATAATTATATTAATTGTGTTGATTTATTTTAGGAGCAGGTTGTGGGTTTATAGAGAATACGGTGGGAAGTAAGTAATAATAATAAAGTAATTATTAATGTGTATTTATTGGTATTGATAATTAATGTATTGTTAATTAATCATTAATTGATAAATAATTTGTATTATTTATTAATTGATAAATATATTAATTGTGTTACTTTATTTTAGGAGCAGGTTGTGGGTTTATAGGTTTATTTGTTAAGCATGTTAATTTTAACCCTCTGCTATCCAACACTTTCCCTACAGACACACTCTCTGGAGTGGGAATAGTAATTATTACCCCTACGCTTTCCAACACTTTCCCTACTGTTGCACTCTCTGGAGTGGGAATAGTACGTTTTTACCCCTATGCTATCCAACACGTTCCCTACTGTTGCATTCATTGGAGTGGGAATAGTCATTTTTACCCCTTCACTATCCAACACTTTCCCTACTGTTGCACTCTCTGGAGTGGGAATAGTACGTTTTTACCCCTATGCTATCCAACACTTTCCCTACTGTTGCACTCTCTGGAGTCGGAATAGTAATTTTTACCCCTATGCTATCCAACACTTTCCCTACTGTTTCACTCTGGAGTGGGAATAGTAATTTTTACCCCTACGCTATCCAACACTTTCCCTACTTTTGCACTCTCTGGAGTCAGAATAGTAATTATTACCCCTACGCTATCCAACACTTTCCCTACTTTTGCAGTCTCTGGAGTAGGCCTAGTAATGTTTACCCCTACGCTATCCAACACTTTCCATACTGTTAAATCACTGTAGTGAGAATAGTAATTTTTACCCCTCCGCTATCCAACACTTTCCCTGCTGTTGCACTCTCTGAAGTGGGAATAGTAATTTTTACCTCTATGCTATCCAACACTTTTCCTACTGTTACACTCTCTGGAGTGGGAATAGTAATTTTATCCCCTCCGCTATCCAATGTTTTAGTTAATGCAGTGTATAATTTATTTTAAAAAGATTAAAAATATTCAAATTTTTAAATGTGTTATATATATTTTTTATAATTGTATTTATTTTATTGGTGTATTTATATATATATATATATATATATATATGAAGCAACTCGCAATTCTTTTTCCTTTATTTTAAAAAGATAAAAAATATTCAAATTTTTAAATTTGTTATATATACTTTTTTAAATTGTATTTATTTTATTGGTGTATTTATATATATATATATATATATATATATATATATATATATATATATATATATATATATATATATATGAAGCAGCTCTCAATTCTTTTTCCTTGGAGGAAAATCACGGGCACAGACCACTGTTATACCAAACAGTTTGTTTTATTTATTTCCCAATGTCCAGACGCGTTTCGGCCGTCCAAGCGGCCTTGATCACCTGACCACACGCATTGACAGACCCACTATTTAAAGTGCAAGTGCTCATTACATTTCTAGTAGACATGGAAAAAATACTATTGATCTCGTCATTTATACATGATCATTCATTGCTAATGCATAGCAAATACCAAAAATGTGTACTTGGAAATTCGAAGGCCTAAATGCCTCTATTTATAAGATTCAATATTTCTAAACATTTCCCCTTGTTGGTAATTAATGACAATAGAGAGTTCATTCCATAACATGTAACTACTAATATTGTGCTCACTTAACCGTGTTAAAAAATAAAAGAAACAAAGAATTAATATGTATACATTTCTACAAAAGTCCAACACTCTGCTTAACTCGAGTTAATCTAGTAAGGTGCATATATATATATATACCAAACAGGAAAGCACCCAACTTGAAGAGCCACGTACGTTGTGTCATATTTTATTCCGTAAGGCAGCCCATCAAAACAACCTCCAAGTGCCAAGAGTACATACCACCAACAGTTCCTGAATTGTGCATTGATACGCCCACTAGTTGGAATTAAGGATGCTGGGTATATTAGTAGTGGTATGCTGCCTGTCGTCATTGCCAGCACCTGTGAGCAAGGGCGCGAGGACGCCCGAAACGCGTAAGGAACTGTTGGTGGTATGTACTCTGGCCACTTGGAGGTTGTTTTGATGGGCTGCCTTACGGAATAAAATATGACACAACGTACGTGGCTCTTCAAGTTGGGTGCTTTCCTCTTTGGTATTAAATTGCGGCCTACCCGGGTCGCGGAGAGCCCTCCCGCGGATGTGCGGGTCCGGGCGCATGTATTTGTCTGCGCAACACGGAACGATGTGTCTTCTGTTCAGGACATTTCCTGTTCTCCAGCAATCTTCATTTGTTGCAGCAACCCACTGGGGTGACATTTTGATGGGGACTGTGGCGGTAACACTTACCTTTAAACCTGAATTGTAAATATAATGAACTCAATATACCAGCATGCATTGTGCATTGAT